>NW_020825194.1:5446666-6808333 GCF_003286155.1 Drosophila erecta
CGCCACCACCTGCATGTGCTCCGAGGAGGAGGCCAGCTGCAGATCCTCGGGCACCAGTAGCGCCGAATCGCGGAAGGTTATGAGGCCCCAGTTCTCCATGGCAGCGAATCCAAAGTCCGGCACGGACACCATATCGATTTTGGGCATTTTGTTCTGGATCCCAAAGAAGTCCTCGTAGTAGGGCAGGAATTTTCGCACCATCTTGTACGCATAGTGGGTCATGCCCACGAACTGGGGTCGCGTCCAGATCTCCACTCGCGGCGACACCCCACTGTCCCTACTACCAAGCCGGGAATCCACCATGTTGGACACAATGAAGGCCACCAGATAAGTGGGCATCTTCGGCGTGGTCTCAAAGTCGTCCCTGATAAAGCCACGGCGATAGCGACTGCTGCCCGACTTGGGCATGTTGGACAGGGCCATCTTGAACTGGAAGGGTCTGACTATGCTGATCGAGAAGTTGGCCTTCATGTCCGGACGATCGAAGCAGGGAAAGGCGCGACGCGCGTCGACGGGCGAGAATTGAGTGCTTATCATCCATCTGAAAGCAAGTGGAGCCTTAAACGAGTTTCCTGGAGTTTGGGGGCATCACTTACTCTTCATTCTTGCTGTCCGGATTCGTGTAGCTGGTCTTGTAGACGCCCTGCAGTGTATCCGTCACCTGGCTGACGAAGTCCAGACTGAGCAGCACCCTCAGCTGGGTCTCCGCCGCCAGTGCCTTGCCCAGAGTGATCACAAAAGTGGCATTATCCTCACCGTAGTCGCTGTCGAAGTCCAGGTCCTGCTCCTCGCTGGCATTGCCGGCCCCCTCAGTTGGGGCGCGGATCACCCGGACATTGGAGATGCTCACATTATGCACGTCGAGCACGATGGGCTCCCAGCTGGTCACCTTGGCCACATCCCGCTCGATCTCGATGGTCAGGCTGCCGTTGCTGGTCGACGTTTCCACACTTGGCTCAATCAGAAGGCTGCAAGAAGAGGTTTGGATGGTATCATATAATATCATATAAATAGAACGGGAAATGCATCTGAGTGTGCAGGTGAAATGCACATGGTGGCCAAAAATGCCACGGCGCTGCCATCAAAAGTGCCAATCAATCAATCAGTCAGTCAGTCGCCAAGAGGGCAAATTAGAGGAACCACAAACAAACATGTGTTTGGCACCCATTCTCCGCCATTCGGGGGCATTGCATTCTGCCTCGAACTTCGGACGCCGCCATTAGTTCGGAATGGCGGCAAATGAAATGCATGCCATCAAAAGCCGCATCAGCAAGCAAATCAAAGCAAACAAGAAGCGCAATAATTGGCTGGCTGGCAACCGCAAATAATCAATGCTCCAAGGCAGCTAAAGACTTGTATGCTCTAAGTATAAGTATAATACATATTTGTGCACAATATTGTTTGAAGAACTCATTGTAAGAGCCATTTAAATACAGTGATTTGCAGCTAAATATTTTTATTTAATGATCCATTAATGGTCGCGCAATTAAAAGTCATTCCTCTAAATAATTTGAAAGGGGTACAATCTGTGCAAAAAGTTGACTAACCCATGGATGCTAGAGTACACCTCATAGATTGAATATCAATTCCCCCGGCTCACTCACTTACTCGCTCACACGAATGCCAAGAATGCCGCAGACCCGCTGGCAGATGCAGCCAGTTGGAGCCCCATCCTCCGACTCCAACTCCAACTCCGAGCTTGCCCATGTGGAATCCCCTGGGTGCGGGCTTTGCGCCTAGTTGCAATTAATTGAGGCGATTGGCTTACGATGCGTGTTCTGGGGGCAACCAGGAAGCGAGCTTTCAGATACTATCTGCCATGCAGACAAAGATACGGGTGCAGATACAGCTGGTCAGCACTGTAGTTCGCTTTGATCGGCAGCTGCAAAATCACTTGCCATCGATCCGCTCGAGTGGCAAAACTGTGCTGCACTTGCCGCCATCCATCAAGTATCGACTCCATCCACCGATTCCCCTGGACTTTCCCGCATCTGGAGTTTATTTTTTAGGCTGCGTGCGGTGCACAAATTAATGCCCAGCTTGGGCTTTCTGTGTCAATTATATTAATGCATGCGGCTACCGCGGAGCCGCGCATCTTCATTGAGCAAAGTATCTTTCTATCTACGTATCATTCTATCTGGCCATCTATTTGGCGCATTATGTCATGCCGCTTGGCGGCGTGCCTCAATTCTTTCCTTAGATCTGTGCCGCCTCTGCCGCGGAGTGTGACCGATGGATGAATGGCATGGGCCCAGCCGATTTCCCACTGACCATTGGTCTTGTTGGCTCCTGACTGGCCATCTCCTGCGGTGGCCTAAACAAGTTGTTAGCCCGATTGCAAGTAGCTGGCAGGCTGGTTCTCCACTTCGGTACACGGCGACTACTGAACTGCAGCGGCTCAATCCTTGACCCACTTCTTTCCTTGGAAATAGAAAAGCAAATGTGTACTCGCGAGCACAGAGGAGTGACGTCAATGGGGCTGGCTTGGGGTGGATGCCAGTGGAGTAGTTGCCAAGGATAAGGCTTAGGGCTCGACGGCTGGGCTCGGGAAAAGTTTACGCATTAGCATGTATTTCCCATTTGATAACACACCCTTTGGAAATCCCTTTAAAACTACTGCTACTATTTCCAACATACTATAAGTTCATACCGCCTGGAATGGGAAGGAATTCTTTTTAAATATTCCTCCACTAATAGCATGTCTTCTGAATGCACCTTTAATTGCATATAATTTGTGTAATAAATCGCATTATCAGCAGCTGAAGTGCTGTAACTGCCTTGTCTAAACTGTGTGATGGCTTAATCCCAATTAGCTCGTTAAACGTTTAGCTATTACACTAATATCTAAACCGGGCTTTTCGCTTAACTTGTCAAAACACATCTTGCTGAAAACAAATTGCAGTTAGACAAATTGATCCAGTTTTCTATCAGTTGTCAGCGGGATAAGAATAAGATCGATTCCGGCACTTGCAGCCGGAAAATGTGGAAAATCTGAGTGAGCAATTTAGATGTCAGCTGCATCTTTGCTGAAATTGGAATGCGAGCACGCAAAGCAATTTAAGCAGAACGAGGGGATTTCGGCGCATGTTTGGTTTATTATCATTAAGAGCAATTGGTGGCCCAAGTGGCTAAGTGATTCACTTACCTATAGTGAAGTGGACGCCATCCCTCGTAGAGTTTAAGTGGACGATTGATGGGCTT
Organism: Drosophila erecta; assembly: GCF_003286155.1. Classification (NCBI taxonomy): domain Eukaryota; kingdom Metazoa; phylum Arthropoda; class Insecta; order Diptera; family Drosophilidae; genus Drosophila; species Drosophila erecta. The sequence continues at coordinate 5,449,868 of NW_020825194.1, forward strand.
GGTCGTGTTATCCTCGACTTCTGCTGGCGGCTCCACCGCCGGAATGTCACCCACTTTCGGATCCACCATCCTAGTTTCGGGCTTCACACTCGAGCCGGGCATGGCCAAGGTTGTGGTTGCGGTGGGTGTGGTTGTGGTTGTGGGCGTGGGCGTGGGACTTGGCATTGGAGAGGGCGTGGCCGCATCCAAGGGCGGCGGAGAGTTCATGCTCACCCAGCCGGCGGTTTGGATGGGCGTCCCATTTGGATTCGCATCGGAATGATCGGCGGTGATGCAACTGAGTGGAAGGATACAAATCAGTTTGGACTTGCCTTATGCAAAGTGCTCGGGTCACACCCAATTCGCATTCTCTTGACCCTTCCGCACCTCGAAAGGCGTCTGAGGAAAAGCATTAACTGCTTTCACTTTCCGAATGAGGTCATATAGCCTTCGACTGCCAATTAGCACGCTGGCCAAACCGTTTAGCACAAATGCAAAACAGAATCGCGAAATAAAGCAAATACCCGGCCAAACTTGATAGGCGAACCACACCCGCTGCTTAATGCGGATCGGGTTCACCAGCACTCACCTGGGCGTCACTTCCTTGGGATTCAGTCCCTGCCTGGTCACAAAATAGGTAATGGCAATGGTGAAGAGTAGGGCCATCAGGGCGATGAAGGCGGCGATGATCAGGCAGGGTTTGGAAACATAGACCCCCGATGGAGGTCCATTGAAAACATACTTTTGGCCATTTTTGGTCTTCAGCTGACCGCCTGAAAAATATATAAAACACGTTTTAATAACAATTCTCTGATTCTGAAATTCTCCCCTCTTTTATACATACTCGTATTTCCCCCAAAGAACAAGTGATAGAACGAACTTTATAAGCAGTCTGAAATTATCACACCCACATATCTGAGTTTTACAACTGGGCCATAAAGTTTATGCTTTGTCCAATTCATTGATTGTTTTCACTGCATTCAAAATTTGTTTACAGATCTTCGTATCGAATTATGGTTTCGAAATTCGTGGAATGCCAATGCATTATATGCATACATGTCGTGCGTGTAAACAATTGATGGCAACATCAAACTGATTTATAGCATAATTTAGCCAAGGCTCGAGTGCTTTGAAAAGTACATTATGTTAGCGGGCCATTTAGCGAAGTGTCGAGAACGACATGTGGAAAAGCAATGGCCTCCCCCCGCGTTTTCCATTCACCCGCTGAGTTTCTGGCCTAAACCGATCGTTAAACTCGCTCTTTATGGCGAAAAATTAACTCAAGTGAAAATTAATGTTTGGCTCATTATAAAGGGCAGAACAGCGCGTTGAACAAGCGAAGAAGTACCAAACTTGTTGGACCCGAGCCAAAACGCATAGAACAGTGGCGAGCAAAAGTATGAGCCACTAGAATTAAGTAACAGCACTAAGCTGATGAGGAGACATTGAAAAACTTCTGTAGCTAAACTTAATTTAAGGTGAGCAAGCTGCACCACTTCATTCGGCAGAAAACTGCGTTTTTCCTGGTAGTGCTATCTGAAAAGCTATCGCTAAAAATACATAAGTGCGTGGCCATCAGATAAGCAAAGCAACGTGATCGAGATAAGCAGAAATGCCAACGCTCGCGGAAGTAGATAGATAACGAATAAAAAGCCCGCTTATAATGAGCTCATCAGATGAGGCTGACATGAAGTAGTCATACTTTTCGCACTCACTGTGCCCCGTCGACGAACGGGAGCAGAAACAGAAGCGCGTGCTGCGAATTTTCAATTACCACTGTGCGATTACCATTTTCCCGCTGGCCTTCCAACGATGCCGTAGGAAAAGCAGGAGGAGAACTCCAACTTTTATGATGTGTGCGCATGGCACTTTTATAGGAAAGGTATGTCAGTTTGCCGAACCATCGTGTTTTAATTAAATTTCACTTGGACCCGCCGACCGTGTTTCGTGGAAAGGTTGCGGTGACTTTCTAACGCGCACTCTCATCGATTTTCCACCTATCCCCAACCCCACCTGTTGCAATGTATCTGCAGTTCATCTTGGGCGAGTTGGGGGCAACATCTGCTCCAAGAAACGCTCCCCATTACCGGCATCCTCCGGCTTTGATCTTCGACCATGGTGGTGCGATGGAATTTATGTGGTGCCCCGAAAATAAAAACAGCAACTGCACCACCTGCAGCTGCGACCTGATTGAAGCGGGGCACACGGATCTCGTGTGCCACTGATAAATCAGTTGTCAAGAAACATAACTCAGTGATAGCAGCGCCCCGAAAGCTTTTCACTCCGACTTTTCCCCACTTTTCCATTTCCCCCAATTTATTCTTTGTTTGCCCGCTGCACCTCCACCGAGTGGGAGGTGCAACAAAATCTGATTTTGATGAACCACAATTTCCGCTTAGCGGCTGTTCGATGTTACTTCATTAGCAGCGGGCAGCTAACCACTCCATCGCATCATGCCCCACCCGAATGAATGTCTATTTAATATGCATAAGTCGAGGTTTAAGTAGCGTCAAGCGGCAATAAAACATTCAAATTAAGCCGCTTCCCCGCTTTTTGTTCAGTGCAGTGAAATTGTGTGGGCGCAAGCGTGAGGCGCCACCAAAAAATGGGCACGCCCACCGGCGAGATTTCGGGGCTGTTGGACTTTAATGTGGGAATGCCGAACCCGTCAAATTTAACGAACTTGGCTAATGAAAATGCTAATTCGGCTTGATTAAAAGTTGGGCTCTTCTGGAGCGATCAGCCTACAAAACGTTCTTCATATGGAGCGGTACCTCTAGCAACCTATCCCAAAAAAGCCTTTAGAATGCGGATTGCCTTAAGTCTTGCCTAATTTCTATTAAAATGTTCGCTTCACACAATTTCCAGCTTTTAAAACAGCTGCAAAGATAGTAAACAGCGCAGCATATTGTATATTGTATACCTCTTGCATCTCTCTTACATGAGTACTATATCAGTTCTAATAAATTTTGAAACATACCCAAAAATCTGTCCTTCGAAATGTAATCGAAATGGAAACGTTTTCGTATGTTTTTCGTGTCGTCGAATTTAAAGTTACGCAGTTTGGCCACGAGTCCTTGCAAAGGACCTCCGCCCGCGGGGGCGGAGGATGTGCTAGCCGATCCTGCCGCCGAAGGACCTGGTGGTGATGATAATGAAGCAGAAGCAGATGCGGATGCGGATGCGGATGCAGATGCGGATGCGATTTTGGCTGATGTCGGAGTGCCGCCTGTTGATGTGGTGGTGGGCGCGTAAATGGCCGATGCCACCAATGGGATTTGCAGTTTGGGATTGGTATAGGATATGATGGCTGCTCGACGAGAAGGAGTATAAGAAAAAACAGAGAGCAAGCTGAATTTCAAGCCAAATGAGTTAGGAAAGCAAGGTGAAATGGTTGGATGTATCGTTAGTTATACCAAATTTGATGAGCATGTGATAGGCGTGACCAATGTGAGCGAAATGATGGGAAAAGAACATGAACATAATATGCGGGGTAGGAAACTAAAAGTAAAAGTATGTACGGCGTAGATATGTGCGGGTGATGTCGATTTGGTTTGTTGGCAATTAAATTGAACGGCATTCAATTAAATTGACGCCGCGTTTGATGGGGGGAAATCGAAGTGATCGGCGAATGAAAATGCGTTCAGTGGCACGTGTCGCTGCAGGGGGCTGGTCTGATTTTTCATTTTCGGGTGGTCCCCTTCACCGAGCCCGTCGAATTTTCCCCAATCGATTTTCCCGCCTTGTTGTTCACCAGCCATGCGTGAGTGTAAATAACACTGAGGCGATTTGCCAATTGCCGGCGCCAAACGTTTCGAATATCGCTAAAAATACAAACGCACATTTGCAGCATGTTCATGCAATCGGTGAGTGTGTGTCAGCACCTCGGTGTTATTCAACTTTGGCAGATCGGCACATCTATACACATCTATAATTAGCCATAAGGAGATTGTAATTCCCTAATGATTTTGGCACATTTATAGAACAACGCCGCGAACAATGGCACTCAAAATTGCTTCCGAGTAGTCCGTGCTGTGATGCCCTCCAGATTCCAGAGTGTAAATAAACAGAGATGATTTAAAAATGCTTAAATAAATATCCGCAAGCGCTTCTTGCTATGTGCAAAGTAGCTGCTGAATGTTTGATTTATAATTACGTAGGTGCACTTTTATTGAACGATACTATCATGCAATTTCCGCTGTTATTAATCAAGATTTCTCTGGCACCCAGAAGCCAATATAATCGCCACCTAAAAATTCCAGAAATTCACAGTTTTCGAACCTAATTCATAATATATTTTAGCACTTTCTGGTCTCGAACATCAAAGTCTGATGTGCCCACCATGCCGACGTCCAAGCCAGAAACCGCCAAATGAGTCTTTGAGTCATCGAGTCAGTTGATCACTCAAACGAAACCAAATGCCCAGGCAACACCTATTCGAATTCGGAACCCCATACCATTTCCCATCGGGTAGTTTTATGATATTCGTTCTGGTTTGGCTGGGGCTGCGTTGGCTTTGCTTTTGCTGTGTCGTTAAACGAAGTCGAAAACGAACCTAACTCATAAAACCTAAATGTGGCAACTGTTTGCATTTCGCACACACACACCAGATCGTTTTACTCGGCTTTACTTTAGTTTGGTGGGCTCGGGGGGCACTACTCCATATCTTAATGACTCAATCATGCGTTAAATGCCAAAACATCACAAACATTTAGACGCTAACAAGAGTTCAATAGCAGCCATAACAAAAATTTGATTACTTGACTTTGAACTTGGGGAAGTGATTAGGCTGAATCGAAGAACATATACTGTTTGCGATTAGTAAACAGGAAATTTTATTTAAAGTTCTAGCTTTCCATACCAAGAATAGTATCAAAAACAATCATTTCACGAGGCTTATAATGGTAGAATTGATGGCACTTTCACCCGATAATGGTTATACCCCTTACTCGTAGAGTAAAAGCAAAGACAGTACAATAATTGTAATTGTAATTTCTTTGATGATGTATGATGTACATATGTATGATGTATGATCTTAATCGGATTTTTAAGTGGCATATCTCTAAATGTTTCTGGCGCAATTCTCTCAAAATCTGCATTTAAATTTTCTTAATATTCTTAATATTTTTTAAATATTCCAGAAAATGTTGAAACTTCCACTAGCTGAGCAACGGGTATCTGATAGTCGGGGAACTCGACTATAGCATTCTACCTTGTTTTTACTGAACTATGTACACTTATTGTTTCTAGCGCAATTAACAGCATTTTAAAGACCTAATTCGATATGATGACCGTAAAGAGATGGTACAACAATATTGATGTTGCGCAAGACCCAAAAACGATACATTCTTATCGCAAAGCTGACGTTTAATTGGAAAGAAATTGTCGCATTTACGTCATCAAACTGCCGTGGCTGCTTTCTTCCACCATTGAGGGCCTAACAAAAGTGGTATCTTATCGGCTTCATCGAAATCAGAGGCAGTCAAACAAGCGTTTCTTCTTTTTTCACTCTGAGCCCTGTTATTTTCGTTAATTGTTCATGTTGGGGGGAAGCTTGCCCCCTTCACACCTAGCCATGGAGTGCGATTCAATTGGATACGTTCGCTGTCTGTGTCATATTTAATGATAACCCATTTTCCCAAAGGGGTACGAGGTATGTGGGTTATGTAAACAACTTCTGGTCATGCTTACAAGTGAGTTTCATTCAGCTGGCCCCAGACAAAGATGCCCCAACTGCGATAGCCACTGGCATGGAATCCCTTTTCACGCTCTCTTCATTCCTTCTTCAAGTGTGGGTCCGAAACTGGGTTGATTCACTGCGTCTTAATGCTCGCCATGTGTCAGGGATCTGTTGGCAGCTTTTTGCATTTCCCTTTGCTTCATTGACCCAGTTTTTTTTCGGGGAGCCAAAGTGCCTTAAAGGAAGTCTCCTGACACTTTCAGCATTAATTACAGCGAGTACAGCGCCGAAGAAAAATCAAAACACATGTTTCGCTGCAGGAGAAGTGCTATGTAGGTCATAAGAACATCTGCAAGATCGAAGTTGACACCGCGAGGCGCTTTTGTACAAGACCACAGCGGTATTATGTCACATACAAAGTCGCGTTAGACTTTAATTGGCCCCACTTAAGTGGCTAAACAAAAGTACATTGTATGTGGGGCTTTTTTCGTCTTTCTACGCCATACGCTCCTCTTTTTTATGGTTTTGCAGAGGCAGCCAAAATGTCTGCGCTTAACAATAACAAATGTTAGCCGCCTCGCATTGTCAATTGCTGAATGTTTACAAAGGCGAGGGAAGGAGAAGGGGTAGGGAGAGGGGGAGCCAACTGATCCCATCGGCCATGAGTTTAGTGAACTCGGGCCAGAACGTGTCGAGGAACTCCAATGGAGTTGTGTTCTGGTGCTTTTATTTTTCCCCATTTCTCCGCATTTCGCATGGGTCTAATGAACCATTCACTCGATGATTAGTGGGTGTGGTGGCCCCGGAAAAATTCTGCGGAAACGTCAGCATAACTCGTGGATCGCTAGGCTCCAATCGCTAATGTTGCATGCACCGCGGTAATAAAGCATTCATTTCTTGTCACATCCACGAACAAATCTCATCTCGTACTCATCTGGCGAACTCACAAACGCCTCAATGTTTATTCGGCTTTTCTATCTTTGTAGGCATTAGCTTTGACGCCTCAACAAAATGCTTGTTTACTTCTGGCCGAGCTTGACCTAATCCATTTGCTTTGATATCCGCCGCTTCCAACTCCATTTCGTTGAATTGCACACAGTTTTATTTCGGTTTTGGGGAAAGAAAAGCAAACAAATGGAAATAATGGAAAGTGAAACATGACATTAACATAACCCGCCTGAAAGCGCGATTTGTATTTCTTTAATATTCAATATTTCCACTTGCAAAAGGGAAAACAAAGCCAGTAAACTGCTAATGAACTCGTCCAGACAATGCACCTAATTATGCCCCAACTGGTAGCCAAGTTCCAGATGTGTTGGACCCCTTTGGGTCGCATTTCCGGCGCAGAGCAGCGCACAAAGAAACTGAACACCAAAAAACCAGTCGCTTTATTTGCAGTTACCCAACGGTAGCCAAAAGTGCTGGGGGAAGAATTACCAGCACATATAGTAATTATAATTGTGTATCACCGCCATGGGCGGAGATATTCTGCTAGGGAGATATTCTTGAGGCAACCCCTCGATGAGAAAAGCTGTCCAACACATTGTGTCAGCATGCAAGCGGATGATATGGTGCCATAGCCAACAGAACTTGCCACCTTTGCGCCCAAGAGGCACAAGAATCTCAAGTTCTTGGGATGCTGGAGTGGGTATGACAACATTTGGCATCCAAATAATGCGTCTGCGACAAACAAGTCTTTGGATCTGGGATCTGGCTGGCTGTTTGGGCTGTGATTTATCATCAACTGCCGTTGACACCCTTACCCGGAGTGGGCGTGGCACCCGGCCATTCGCCACGCCACTTCTTGCCCCAACAGACGTGCAACTCGCAATGCAATTCGTTTCACTCCGCCAATTACCATACGATTACCATTAGGCCCGAGCAAAACGAACCGTTTCGCATGCACCGAATATTTTGTAGAGGCGCGATCGAAAGAAGCCTAAAAGAATATAATATTTGCCATAATTGCTTTTAATAGTTTAGGATATATGTTCGTAACACCTCGCAACGTGAATGAATTTTGTAATAGTAATGGGACAAGATACAGTTCAAGTTTACCCAGATCTGTACAATTATATATAACGTGTATAGAAACGTGACTGATGTACATTGCTCCAAATTTATTTTTAAAATTCCGCCCAGTAAGATCTAAATTCCAGTCATACACGCTGTCCACAGTTTACCGATCAGTTTGTTACATTATTCAGGCCAGGCACAACCTTTCGCAGCTGAAAAAATGACAAATTAAAGCACTCAAATCGACACTTTGCCATGCAGTTTTCGAGTTCGGCTAATTTGTAAATTAAATTAGCGCTCATTCCCATTTTGCCAATACGAAATGACTATGACGCCACCGGGCAACAAAGCAGCCGTCAGTGCTTTTTAGACACTCATAAACCGAGCCAATTTTAATTAGCCGGACAAACCACGAGATTCGAGATACAAAAGCCAGAAAGCCGCTCATGCAGCTCGTGGGTGAAGCTCCTCAACAAAAATTTTGCATGTCCAGTCTGCGCCACAAAATGCCATAAAAAAGTGGACGAGAAGCAATGATATCTACCTGGCGGGAATAACTACTTCAGGTTGAATAAACTTCAAACTTGCCAAAAGAGGGTACAAAAAGAAGACTTCCCTGTTCAAATTGTCAGGGGCACAGTCTTACATTTTATTGAGGGTTCTATAATAGAAGCCCCTCCAAGTCACTTCACTGCCCTAAAGTCTGAAAACAATTCCCTGTTTTAATTATCGACGACACGTAACCCAAGCGAGTGTAGCAAAAAATTACTTAATTTTTTAAGAGTTTTCGCAATTGATAAGAGGAACCGTTGCGTTTTGCTACAAGTAGTTTTGATTGTTTTATGGCATGCAACAATTTTGATGAGTTTCTGATTTGACGACTAAATTGGTTGGCGTTTTTTGTAATAAGTCGCCTAAGCGTTTTGCAATTGCTGGCATATTTGCGAGTCAACAGAAATGTGTTTATTCATAAAAATACATGTAAATGTGGGAGTTAAATGCTGAAACTTATGGAAGAGTTTACAAAAGCCCAATGGCGAATGTGTGCGATGTTCTGTGCTTCAGCAATAAAAATGTCTAATATTTAATTTATTGTAATTGTTTACTTTGCAATTAAAGTCCCTCCTATTTCATGCAAATTTTGTAAATTTCAGCTAGCATTTTGAGTCTTATCGAGAGCGAATATCTGACTTGGGCCCACCCACTTTCCATCGAAGTAGACGCGCCCTCTAGGGTTTCCATATCAGGTCATTAAATAAATTGGCACGTAATTTTGTAATTTTTTTGTATAATTAAATAGTCTTTTTCCCACTTCAGCTGACCTTGATGGGAATTAAAATGTCATCGCGTATAACCAATCATTTGCTCGTTACACACACGCGTTTTGTCATAAATATACCTAAATTATTATTTACTTTCAGGAAATATTCGCAATTTAAATTATGACTGCACACTGTTAACTTGACGTTTTGTTTTGTTTTTTAGCTCGGTTTTTTATGATGCTCATTTAATCGGAAGCTATTTGGCAGTGAGCCAAGTTATTTGGCTTTCGTTTTCAGCTGCCTGGCAGTGACATTGTCACGCCTTTTTGGTGAAAGTATTTTCAAAACATTTTATTTATAATTGTCTGTCAGAAATGCGTGCTCTAAGTGCCACATTAGCTCAGATCTAAGAAAATGTTGGCCAAATGCGTAAGGTGAGTAAGTTTTCCACGAAAAACAGTTTCGTAAGTGGCTTTACTTAAGTTCCTCACATGTCGCATGTGCTGGTGGCTTATCCAGCCACTTTGATCCACCAGATCCACTCGCCACTTTGACATTGGTCGGTGTTTGATTTATCGCTGTCATTTATCCACTGCCGCGAAAGGGGCAGCCAATTTGAGTTTAATGAAGCCCGCAACACCTCGAAACACACTCTGAATCTCCCTGCACATATACGATCTCCGCCCGAGGGCTTGTCAGTGTCCAATCGTCGAAACAGCCTACGCCACACAGCCCAAGGTTTGTTTTTATTAAAAAAAATTGATTAATTGCCATGGGGATTTTTTCACATTTCCGTTCGTTCTCTTCTCTTTTTTGCGCTAATTCAGAGCCGGCCTGCGGATGCCAATTATGTGAATTTGGAGTAATCCAATTATGGGTTGTGTGGGTGGCGAAGCTTGCTCCGATCCAACCACAGATATATGCCCATATATCTGCACTTAACTTCACCCACCGCCTGTGTATCTGCAGCCTGGCATTTACAATGGCCGATAAGAATCTGTTCCGCATTATGACAAACGTTCAAGCTCAAGTCTTATATGCAGCTCAGGTGCCCAGAGGCCCGACAATTTATCTGACTATTAAACGCCAATCTAGAGGGGCTTCAAATACGTGCCGGCTTTTCCAGACTGCCAACTGATGGATAGCATCTTTCGCCTTCAACGCCGTTTACTTTGAGGCATTTCGAATCCACTGTGACGGTGGCTAAGTCACGAGCTGCCCCTGGTCTTTTGTGTTGGCCATTTCAGCTAATTTCGTTAGAGAACGTTGGTGAAAAACCACAATTTTGCCATTTTGCAATTTTGCATGCCAAGACCGAGCTTGAAATCTACACCGAAAATCACTTAGCCCCATTTAGCCTAGACTGACCATTAAAATAAATTATTTAATATTATTATTGGCGATAAAGCTGCTAAATAATGTGGCTGAAAAATGCTTAGCATTTGACAGGCAGTTAGTCTAAGGCAAGATAAAATCGACAGAAAACGGCTTTGCTTGTTCTTAGTTCGCAAATTGGCAGTGATTTACGCGGCAGAAGACAGCTCAAAGTTCCTATTTTGCAAAAATATTCAGCCAAAGTTTGATGACTTCTCCACTTTCATACGCTTGAAATTGGCCACATTGCTCCCAATGAAAATGGCTGCGCATGCGCACAAACTCAACTGCTGACTAATAAAATTTGCATATCCACATGAGCATAGTTTTCATTGCTCGGATTGAAATGAAACGCCTTAGATGAAATATGTCAACAGCAATTGGCGCTGCTGCAAATTGATTTCAATTGTATGCACAAGAGCGCCAAGAGCTGACGTCATTTCCACGATTATTTGCCGCCGCTTGTTGGTCAAGTCGGTAATCGTTCAGGGCCAAAACCGGCTAGATGCACTGCGAAAAAGCTGCGACTTGATTTTTAATACCTCAAATAAGGGAAGCCCTCAAGCAAGTCTGGCCTACAATCAGTCCTTGTAAGTAACAAATAGTATGAAGAATATTCTATATAAAAAAGACTATATTTTCTACATATTTTAGTAATGTATATTATCATAGAATATTTTCTGCGTGTTTAAAACCGGCGAGGCGCCAATGCAAATAAACACGGCGACTTGCGAAGAATTCGGTTGCAATCCGTTCGAGGAGCTGGCCAAAAACAATTTAAATGCAAATCACGTGTTCTTCTTACTGCAGCCGATCAATTGGCCAGCGATTGTGGATATTGGCCTGAACTTGGACCACAAATGGCAGTGGAGAATGCAATTTTCCAGTTGACAATGAAAATTGACATTTCAGCGAAATGGGGACAGTGGAGGAAAATAGAAATGATCAAGTCGCGGCGACACGAGCAATTTCCACATATTGACTGTTCAGGAAAATGTGTCACTCAAAAAGTCTTGGCGTTCGCCTGAAACAATTGATCCCTAGAGTAAATGGTATCGAATGGCCCATTCAAATTCCGACATTGAGCAACCTGAGATGCATTTTCCATGTCGTGTAATTGAACACGTTAAACGATTTGAAAAAAAGTTGAATGCCCAAGCAAAGTTGTTTGACGGCAATTAAAACGTGTTTCTACCTCATTTCAGATCTCTTTATATTTGTCATAAGTGGGAGGTGTTGGGCTTAACGCCTTTATCTCAACTTCTTAGCGAGTTTTATGCAAACTTTGATAGCCTCATTATTTGTGAGTAAATAGCCTAACTTTTTGCAACGCAAACAGGCGAGTGAATGAAGTCTTCAAATGTAGAGAGGCGTTATTAAATACTCCTAATGTTGATCACTGAATGTAGTGAAACTTATAGTTGGAGATTCTTTGACTTGAAATGCCGGAATCGTTCCGGAATCGTTATTTATTGGTTTAGTATTCATACCCTTTCCCAGTGTCCGTATGCCAATATATCCGCTGGTGCTCAGAAACTCTAGGGGCTAGCATTTGTCATGCTGTCGTCATCGTTGGGCTTTTATTTATGTTCTTACACACAAAATGTATAGTTCACAGCCGCGCAAGGTCACAAGGTCAGTTTGATGGCGAGCCAAGCATGACTAATTTAGTGCTTGATTTACAGAATAATTTCTTTTGTTTACAGCATGTTTCCAATGTCATAAATGCTGATGCCAAACATAGTTTAATTACAATTTAATGGCGCACTCAGTTGGCTTCATTAAAACATTTGCGCAGCTGTGAAGTGTGTTTATGTACCGAATTCAAGAGCAAATAAATATATACACGTATTTCGACTGCCATCAGCGATTCCTGTGAACTCTATAAACAAAAAACTAATCTTTCTTTTTTTTTGGCCAGACAAACGAGAGGGAAACCGCATCAGGCGATCCTAAGGCCATGGCCAGAAGATATATGAGATTTTATGCTGCCCCAAAGAATTCCAGGAATAAAGCTTTGGTTTCAACTTTGGTTTTTGGTTTTTGGTTTTCGGCATTCACAAGACCGCCAATTTATTGCCGTTTTGTTTCGCTTGCAGTCCTTAAAAACTGCTGGCTCCACGGAGATGACATCATAAGCCAGTTCCGAAAACAATTTTCAACCGTGAAAGACGTGACCGCGTTGCACTTTTGACGCCACGTACTTGAAGACGCCGCTCAAGGAACTGCAAAACCGATAATTTATGACAGTTTTTGCCCTCGTCCAAATGAATATTAATTGAAATCGCCCAGCATCCCAGCATCCGTCTGACAGACAGTTTTGCCTTTTGTGGAACATTCAGTTGTCAGCGGGCGACTACTTTACGCTTCGCTTTTTCACAATACTGTATAGAGAACTTTATTTGCATGCCATTACTTCTAGAAAATACGTGGAATCAAATATGATAGGCATCGCCAATTCGGGCTGCGATTTACATTCGCTAATCCTCTTATGTAAATAAAACAAATAAAACCCAAATAGAATGCGACATGGGCAGTTGTGGCGTCACAAGATACTTTATATGTAGTGTCAGCGACCGATTTCAATGGATCTAGGGGCCCTAGGAATGAGGGGGATTCACTGGTGGGCAAACCGGCTTTCAAGCTCATTCCCCCATATCTCAGACTTTAATTGGGCGTCGTCGAAATGATGGGAGGGCCCATACATATGCCAATCCAGTTTCCCCACCTGGCCACAGACCATAATTATGCGTTGCTTATGAAGACGTGTGTAGCACGAGTGATTAAATGGAAGATCTTTCAATTTACCTGGACTTTCCACACCCATTATGGCGTCAGAATCCTCTGCAGCAGGTATTCGATAAGAATTCGGGTATATTGGGGTTAGTGCTGTGCTCTGACTCAGACAGGTAACGTAATTGTCTATTTCTATATTTCTATTAGCCAAAGTGTTTGCCAAATACAACAAAAAATACAAAGTAGAACAAATATTGCAAATCTAGATGTATTGCCTCAGTGCTCTGACTAATGGTGAGTGAAGTGTCTGTTTGAATTATTTGCAATCGCATTTGCACTGCTGATAAATTGCAGAATTCGGTGTCACTGTGCAGATCTCATCGTTCTTTTTAGATTCTGTAGAATTCGAATTCAAAGTCAAATGTTTTGCTCACACATCTGCCAGTATTTTGCTGAATGAATTCTGCATTGTGCGAGAAATATTTTTAGGTATTGTAGGTGAGCTTATCGCATAGAAACCGCAAACTGAATGAGAAAATACTCGTATTTATTGTCGAAAACAGTCATGATGTAAGTGCCTATATGGCGTCCGTATCCTATATGTGTATATCCTATATGCACTGGTGGGCGACTATGAAAAATTAGCTGATGAAAAATACATTTCTCAGTAATTAAAATTGCTTGGTTTTCGAATAAGTCGTGCAAATGTACAGCAGCCAGAGGTATATTTCCTTAATCAAAACAAAAAGTTTTATGAATAAATAAGCCAAGAATATATATCAACGGTCCAACTAATACAAGCGTAAAGCTAAATTTACGTATTCAAACGAATTTATTCCTTTAAATGGAATAACTCGAATGATGTAAAACCTTTTTAAATGGTCTTGAAGCGATCTTAAAATATGAGCAGCATATTTATAGGCAGAAGCTGTTTCATCCAAAAAGTATATAAATTCTAGTCTAATCAAAACCAAGAAATAAGCGCCACTTCTTACATATTTCAGTTATGCTCCAAATGGCCCAAAGGTAAACTGCCAAAATGCATGGCACTTCATTTACACTCCGAGCCATTTAGCGCAGCAAGAAATGAGAAGAAAATGGCCAAATGAAATTCAATAAATCTCAATGCAATCAACAGCATTTCAAACTCGAAATAAAATTGCATCAAGGAAAGGCATTCTTGGGCATCGCAGGGCACCCACTTGAATCTACTCACCTTCGTTGACGTAACCGCCCTCCATGGTGCCAAAAGTGTACACCTCGCTCCTGTTGCGATTGCCTCTGGCCTGGAACACTTTTTGGCCGCGACCTACGAGAAGTCCAGAAAGTGGTGATGATGGTGATGGGGTATGGGGATTATGACCCAAGCGGCCTGGCCAATGCACTCCACACCTCGAATGGATACGAATCCGAAAATCTGTGTTGCAATGCGTTCCGCGTTCCGTGTTCCGCGTTCTTCGATTCTTATTTAGTTTTGTGCCAAGTATTCGTTTGTCTGGCTATTTATTACAATTCATCCGCCGATTGCGGCACCAGCAGCAATGCTCTCCAAATATCGCAGGCCTGGCCTCAAAGATCTATGGCGCGCAAGTGGCCGGGCATCGTCTGCATCTCGGCTGGATGGATGGATGCAGTATGTACAAACAGATGCACAGTGCCACAGTTGCACTGTCCCACCAAGTGCGGAAATGTGCTCCCCGAGCACTCTATCTGCCAGTTGAATCTTCGAGCTCCAACTTCAGCTGCAACTCCAGAGAGGAGATTTCACCAGAATTTGCATGGATCCACGGCTGTATTGTCCTCGCTTTTTGGGCTTGGCCTCCTCCCAACAGTTCTCGTTCAGCGATGTTGTCTCTTTTGGCCTGAAAAAGGGTTGGGGCAAGAATCAAACAGGAAAGTAAGTAAATGCTCTCCGCCAAGTTGACCAAAATACAAGTTAAAAAGTTAACCTCGCATTTGTTGGGGTCAAAGGCAGTAAATCACATCGCATAATTGCAATCAACGGGGCGTGGAATCAAGACCTTTGACTTGAACCCATCACCGATAAATTTGCCTTGACATTCAATCTATATTGCACTGGGAAATATATACGATTCGCATGCCTTTTGCTCCAAAAATAGCCAACCAAATCATTCCGTCTTGGAATATTTAGCTCCTTCATTTCCGTTTCGCTTTTCGCTCAATTACCCTTCCCCCTCGAATTTTTCACGCATCTGCATAGTTAGCGCCCACGGATTTGCGGCTTTACTTTTGTTTTCATTTGCTCGTTGTTTGCTTAAAAAATATTTCAGCACGTGAGATGTTGAGAAGAACACAGGAAAAAAAGTATTTATGATGATAATTGGATTGGTATTACAATTGTATTCCAATCCACCGATATCATGGCACCTTCAATCAAAAACCCTTGGAATAAACCTTATAAAATCCAGACTTCCATCTTTTCACAGATATATTTTCATAGTGGAAAAATCAGTAAAAACTCCAACTAGAGCTGCACAAGCTATACAATTCATGATGTCACTTTGTCCATGTTTGTGCCGTACATTGAAAACTAATTTATAATGCAAATACGAGCAGCGAGAAGTAAATAAATCATAGGAAGACCAAATTTGTTTATTGGAAGCCTGAATGCAATACGTTGTTTTTTTTTCTTTTTTTTAATTTTATTGTGGGCAAACGCGAACCGAGATCGTATGTTTTGACAATGATTAAGCGGCAAGTTCAATGTCAGAGAAGCGAAGCGAAGCGAAGCCCAAAGGCTGAGACCCAAAAACGAGTGTTGAATATCGGTGGAATCATACTTGTTTGGGTTATCCAGACGAAATCGGAAACAAATTGCAAACAAAAAAGCTGAAGAGGCAAGTCGAAGAACCGCACCCGATACAAGTTTGCCACGAACTGCAGAGGAACGCGGCTCGAAGCCAAAGATACTCGTACGCCAAATGGAGGAAAGCAATCAAAATACTTAACCAAAAACAGAAACGAAAGATATTAAGTAATAAAAATAAGATGGAGGGACAATCAGACAATTGTCACGACGAAGGGCCATCAAGTGAAATGGTCTTCAATGGATTCATACTTGACATTCATTCGATTGGGCGCCAAGAACACAACAACCGAATGCCTCATTCTAGTGCCAAAAAAGCAAGCTCGTAAACTTTCAATTTTTGGGCCGACTCGCTTGGCGATCAATTCCATCGGCGGAACGAATTCTAATTGAAGCCACAGACCGCAGAGGGAAAAGCGGGGATTCTGACTGATTACATGAATACCATTTCGAGTGTCTGTCTGCGCGTCCGTCTCTAACAAGTCGCATAATTAAACTGGCGTTTGATTAATAATCATTGAACCCGGGATGACCCGCACTTCCCAGTGCAAGAGCTTTCGTGGTTTGTTGGAACAATTAGTGCTTACATTACGCACTTTAGATCGACATTTATGGGGTTAAATCTGTGTGTGCAGCCTTCGACAGCCCTTACAATGGGAAATTGGAAAAGTGGTTCAATTGATGTTCAATCATTTTATTGCTTAACGAGTGTAAATATTGAACGCAAAGGACACTCATTCTGAGCTCGCTACGGGTGCCATCAATCCATCAATCAAGAATGGAGTGTCGAGTTAATTGCCAGCACACAACTTGGTAATTATGTAATTGTCATGGCCTTGTCTTGGGTTATTCATGGGTTATTCATCAGCTACTCCCTTCCTTTCCACTTGGCGTGTGACAACGACAAGGGTTTGGGCCTGGAGTTGGGCTTACAAGTGTAGCACTGACCCGAGGTCACAAGTGCGACAGTCAAATCTGCACAAGTTTCGGTGCCCATTAGCGACTTCACGTAGCTCTTCTTCTAATGACTTAATTGTTTCCGCGAACTCAGTTTTAATAACCGTAAGCATTCGTATGCATACATTGCTCAGTTCTTCAGCCGCACGGGCAACTTATAAATTTGGTGGCTTCTGTCAATTGTTTCCCTGGCAGGTTAACAAATTGGAAATTAGCAATGCAAATTGCACGTATTACTCATGTCAGGCATGAGCACTTAATAATCTATACGAAATAACCATTCTGTCAGTATTATTATTACTGAGCGTTACAAACGCCCACAATTTTGTGGGCCGTCCGATATTACGTATACGTAAGCGCTGATGACAGATCATTAGGTTCAACTTTGGGTAGACTAAAAAACCAATTAAGCCAAACAATACAGCAAGCCCAAGGGGATATGGCGAATTAATAGCACTTTTTGCTGGCTTTTTATTTTGCTTTGCTCTCGGGCCGGCGACGACGTCATTGTTGTCACTTTTCGCTGCTGTTTCTGGCCGAATAATATATTAAAATAAATAAGCAATTTACTCACAGCTCAGACAGCACAACAACAATGCTCCAGAATTCATTTTCGTTACGCTTTTGTCAGGCGAATATATTCATAGATATTATTGAAAGTAAATAACGAAACTGGGTCAGCGCCAGCATCCCAGCATGCGGCGTCAGAAAAATACTTTACCGGCCAGATCAATCATAATTTCTAGCTAAAAGAAAACAGCATCTACAAAGAGCTACTGGGTGGCAAAGTCGGCGCCAACTGCAAATAAGCCAATGCGGCGCACGTGTCGTATGCTTAATATGAGCATCGTATTACTGCGTTCATAAATACGAGTATGTAAGTTCATTAGCTAGGGATCCTAGCCCCCTATTCGCAACAACTACCATCTGAGAGCAGAAATAATAATTATTTGGAGGACCAACCATGTGCCATAAGTGAACTGTAAGGTTATTCCAAGAAAATTAACCGCAAACGCGCTGAAAATAAGCCAATTTGGTCGAAAAAGCGATTTTAGCCTCTTGTTGATGGGACTTGCCAATAGAAATGCATTGTTTCCAAGATTTTGTATATAATAATTGCTTAATTTACACAATATATCACTTAATTTCCCTTAATATTCTTAGCTCCTTAATAAACACAACAGCTTTATTAAGACTGCCTTTTCCGAAACTTTTTAAAGGCAACCAAATTCCAGGGTACACAGTGGTTCGACTAATGATAACCACTGGGATTTCGCAGCTGCTGAGCCGAAACTATGCGGAATGGCATTTTAATTGAACAAACATTTGCACATTTTCGGTTATAGAAATAAGCCAATAAACATCTTTAGCACTTTTCTGAATGTGGCTAAGGTAATGTGTTTACCGCACATTTTGGCGTTTGAATGCGGATCTACAAAAATGGTTCAGAATTAGTGTTTGATTTGCCGAATTCCAAATCGCTGCGTTGGTTTCCCTCGAATTTTCCTTTTCCGCGTCTACGTTTATTTTTGTTGTCTATTTTAATAGGTGATCTGATGAGTGGCCACTGGCCGAGTAAGTTGCCATTGCCACTATCAAAGGAGCCGTAAATCATCCGAATCTGTTGCCATATCTATTCAACTACACTTGTAATGCGGACGTGTGGAGCTTTTATTGGCCCACCGTTGGGGCGAACGAAGCGTGCGCTCCAATTTCGCGTTCATTGAGTGGGGGAGCTGCCGTCAAAAGTCTCGGTGACATTCATCGTTGTCACTTCTGCGATGGTCGTTGGTCACTGGGGGTGGCAGTGGGTTAATGCTTCCGAGCCGGACATTAGACGCCTTTTTTCGGCTCTATTTGTGGACCCAGTGACGTAAGCGCGGTACCGTTTCAAGGTTATTGGGGCTTTGGTCTCCAAGTCCACGAACTGGCATGAGTTGCACCCAATGTTGATGTTGGCATCGAATTGGATGAACTCGAATAAGAGTGGGCTAATTAGGGAGCTACCAGCTCAATGATTACTCATGTTTATCATGTCTAATAAGTCACTAATTTCTTGGATTATATTCAAGATCACATTTGTAGCTTTTTTAAGGAACAACGAACCAAGAACGAAACTAAATGTGACTCACTGCAGATATTTTTAATTATTTTCTTCATAGCTGTTAGGCTTACCATGAGATCATTTTCGCTAAACATTTACATGAGACTAACAAAGGTATTTAATTTCCGCGATAAACTCAACGTTATTCACTGCATATAGTGATCTTATTAGGTTTTACTCTTGACATGGAAATCCAAAGTCAATTCATTAGCGTGTGTGAGTTAATTTTCGCAAAGTAGGATCCCCTTGCAGTCGGCGCCTAAACAATTACAGGAGATTACACACATATTTAATTTACGTGATAAACTTAAGAGCACACAATCTAATAAATTGCGATGTCTCCATTAAGATAATGCCCCCTGCCCGGCAAAGTTGATGTCATGGCTGCAAAGGTGTAAGTTTTTCCCCCACAGCGAATTCTGGCCAGCTATCTTGAGGCGGAAAACTGCGGCTTTCCATCTGCATTGCGTGACCAGGCGATGGCGAAGGGAAAACACACCCACAATTGCAACGCAACCTCCCACCCAAAAGCACTGTGTCATAATTCCATAGCACGCATAAAAATTTAACGCCATTGCATGTTGGTTGTTGAGCTTATGACCCCTTGTCCATTTGATGGATACTCGTATAACTACAGTATGTATCTGATGGCCGATCTGATGGTAACTTGGTGCACTTTCCGAGGAAATCCCCTTTCTCCGTTTCTGTTGTTTTTTGTGTCAAATTAGTTACGCCCTGGCTGCTGCAGGTGGTTGTGGCTATTTTCGTCTGTCCGCCGACTAAGTCAAATGAAAATGTCAAATGTTTGTGGCAGCTCCAGTTGTCAGTTGCTCGCTCGGTGGTAATGAGAAAAGTGCCGCCTCATTCCTGATTATGTGAATATTTTCGTAACTCTGGCTTCCTCACCCACAATGTTATTTTATTTAAACAAGCTGTTGTCTAGCCCAAGAAGAAGTTACTCTATACAGCGCAATAACTCTGTTTTCTGTTGGAAAATATAGAATATATATTTTAAAAGTAGGTAATGTGAATGGCAATCTTTGGACTTCTGTGTAGTGCACATACATTTTTGTGGCTCGTGGCCCTTCCCATTCAAACCCCATTCATCTTCATTCAGTTGGCTGCCCTCGCCATTTGCATTTGATCTTTTGTTTTGTCATCTGTCAGATGCACTTGCTGACGTCACCGGACCATTAATATTCATAACACTCGGCCCAAGTCAAAGGCAATTGGGCAGAGTTTATCAGGCTGCCGTCGTTCTTATCAATCATGTGAGGCTCATGAATGAATGAAGTTTTGCGCTCACATATTCAATTCTGTGCAGTCGGCTGTGCATATACTCATACATGAATACATATATATTTATATATATAGCGCTGATCTGCACACGTAAGCTTAATGGCAAACAAATGCTTTCTGCTTTCTGGTTCTTCAAGCCAACGACATGGCATTTTAACGATATTCGGTGACCTTGAAGGTGGCAACAAAAATTTTAAATTTTTATGCCTTTTCTACGACAGCTGCTTGTGCGTTGCGTGCTTGTTGATATTGCATATAGAGTCTCGTGTGTGAATAATTTGTGAATAAAGGCCGGGGAGAGCGTGATAGTGAGAGTGGAAAATGTCGGGCTAGTTAGGAAATCTCGCCACGCCCACCATCTTCGCCCCCTGACGCCCACCGCCCACAAAAATGAATTGGGTGGGCGCAAGAATTTCTCGCCTCACTTTGCACTTGAAATAGTTCTGTTTGCTTTTCTGCTCGCTCGCTTTTCCATTTTAATGAGCAGGCGAACTGGCGGTGCCTCGTCTAATTGTTGGTATTTTCGCTGCAGCAGCGCCACAATTATCATTTGTTCTTATCACATGACTCATGAAACTAGCAACAATTTACCGAGGGGCCCCAAGCTAGACAACGAAATAAACATTACGCGTGAATTGTGCAATAAAAAGCCTATCAACCGACGCGAGAAACCATTACATATTGCATTAAAAGGGCGGACCGATGGTGAACTGGAAACACAATCGGAAATTCTCCATATGTTTGAGGTGGAAATGAACAAAAAAAGAGAGAAAATAATGTTGATAAGAGGAACGTAGCAGGAATGTAATCAGTTTTGTTATTAAACATTTATTAATAAAATATGGAATGCGATTTCAGTTGAGATAGAAGAATGTTTTGTATGAAAAAATAAACATTTCTTGTATGAAAATCAGAGTAAGACTTTCTCATCCCGCCCTTTCACTTCCCTTAAATCCCAACAAGGTGCGAAACCACAAAAAGGTAAGCCGAATCCAATTCAACGGGGAGGAAAACGCAAATGAAAATCGACGGGAAACCACAAAACGCAGCAATCAACTAAAACTCCATGGGTGGCACAAATACACGGGTGAAAATATGGCCTGAAATTGGAGTGGAAAAAGCTGGGACGCCCTATATATGTGCGGCAAATGCAATTATGCAAATAGCCGCCTTTGAAATGCAGCGAACGAAGCCATAGCGGCTAAAAATTAAATCACACAATAACAATCTAAAAGGGGTTACAAAATCAGAAAACATTTACTTTTCCCGAATAAAAGAGACAATCGCAGGGCAATTCAACTAAAATGAAGTGAAAACACGCGCCAAAAGGGGAAGTAATGTGAAATCAATACCCAAAATTTTGGGGGGTGGATTCCTGGAGGGCAAGACCATTCCATATAGGGAACTTGATCCTTCTTTGCCTGCACTACCTGGGTGCGAAACCGAATCTGCAGCCGCCTATGAGCTCATGCCCAAATGAAAATCAAATAAACAGATAAGGGAACCCCTCGCATCAGAAATTACAATGGAGCGGATACAACTAGCCCCTTTATATGGCATTTTATTAAAATTCGGTTTTGTTTTACCATTTTTGGCACACTCTTTACGTTGCGAGGCGCTTATCGCTGGACTTTTATCTAAATAAAGCCTCCCATATGCCTGTGCTGGCTGAAAGGCCGACAAAATCGCTGTAGTGTTAAATTAAAACTGGTGTAAGGCCAATAGAACCGAAACAATCTTGTCGAAGGGGGAGAGTGTCCACTGTACTTGATTGCCGCCCGATTGGGCACCATTCAAACTTAATTAATGCGAAATGTGCAGCGCAAAGAGGCAGTGAGAAATTAACAAAGGCAAATTTATTGAGTGGGCTTGGTGTAAATAGTTTTTAAAATCATACTTGCAGGCGCTTTAGTCGCCCATGTAGGCGACCCATTTACTCACAGGCTTGATCATAAACTGCCTATTCACATGCACAGTAAGAAATTTATGGTAGACCTAGACATCTCTACGCACAAGATTTGACTGAAAAACGATTCATGCCAGGCATAAATCATAGGTACAACATCATATACAACATACACATCATGTCAACACGACATTATGAAAATGTGCTATTATTCATAGGAATTATCTATAAAAACGGAAAAATGGCAATCAGCATGTTTTATTCACCCTTAGGGAATTCAAAGTTTGAAAATTACTTCCTGCTGATCGCTGGGAGGTGAAACTTCCCTGATAAAAATATGACATATGACATATGACATATGACATATGATACATATATATTCTTAGAATACGTACGATAATTTTACAAAATCTCCTCAAGGAATTCAAAGTTTGAGAATGACTTTATGTGCAGCAATGGAAGCACTGCAAAGGGCCAAACAAGTGGTGCCCCCTGGGAGCCGAAATGTCTCTGATACGCAATGGTGGTGCGGGTCTAGGGACCCACACCACTTGGGGCACCACCGGAGCCAAAGAGCCACCCACGTGCCGCTTTTAAGCGCCGGCTAAGAGAGCCTGCTGCCACTTGTTCGGCGTTGCATTGAAATGGAAACACTCTCGTGCTGTTGCAACATGGAAAAGCGGAAAACGCTGCCGGCGAAGCCAGAGAGAGAGAGAGAGAGAGCATGCACGAGAATTTTCCCAGCTGTTTCGGTGGGGAGGGGGCGGTGCATTTTCACAGGAGGTGAAAAGTTCAAGCACTGCAGCAGGCGCGTCCTTGGGAATTCCAGCTGCTGTGGAGCACTCGGAACCGGCATTGCATTCGGCCGAAGGACACCTGCCTACCCAGCAAAATCAATAGTTGCCCGGGTCACTTCGGATTCGCCCCATTCACAGGCTGCCCAAATATCAGAAATCAATCCAAGCGATTGCCAAACTCACCTCGTTCGAATTTTCCACTTGGCTGGCACCACACAATTCGTAGGCTTTCCTTACAGCTTGCTGGGCACTTTTCAGATTTTTCTGGTTTTTTTCAAGCTGTTTTCCAAAATGAAACAAGAAATTGTAGTATGATTTTTATTTTTGGTTTAGCTTGATCATATGCAACTTTGCAGCGACTGTTACACTTTGATTGTTGATAGCGTGCATTTGTGAGTGCGTGTGTGCTTTTGATTTCGATTTGGATTTCGATTTTTATTAGAGCGGGGGGAAAACGAATGCAAATCGATGGAAACCGCCTATTGTTGTTTGGCCGCCAAGGGGCAATGTCACGCAGCTAAATTTGTTGTTTTATTTATAATTGTTACAAATTTTAAGTTTAGCCTGCCGGTCTTTTGTTCAACCGATTTGGCTATGGAAGAAGTTGAATTTTAAATGCTACAACGTGTGCTATCTGGCTAACTAGTTTTCAGCCAACGCTGAAATTGTGTTCTAAATGGCAAACAAAACGCCCACACAACAAATGCCGCCCACTTTGTGGTAGTGGAACAGGCAACAAAAACGCACACGCACGCTCTCTGAGATAACAAAGAAAAGTAACAAAACTTGCGTACTTAATCAAATAAGCGTTATAGCAATCGCATTTGGCCAAAGACAAAACTCGCGAGCGGTCGGCACTTTTATTATTCCTGATATTTTGGTAGCACCCGCGCTCCGAAAAAGCAAAACCGTCGCCTTTCAATTGCGCCAGAAGACTGTCGTTCAATATTGAAAGCGATTCGAATTAAACACCCAGCCAGCTGCCATCGAACATGTTCGAGTTCGAAGGCAGTTGCTTGCCGGTGCGAACAGTTGAACTTTGAACACTCAAAACAAATACTCTTGGCAAGTTTTTCAATTTGTAGAATCCCCTTACTAGTTACAAAGTTTGTTGCCTCTGTAAGTGTTGACTATTTTAAGCGAAATCAATGTCAATTTTCTAATTTCAATATTAATATTAATTTTTAATAATAATATTATTAATTCCCCTTACAGTTTCAGCATTCAGTAATTTGCAGTGCATAGTTCAAAATGAGATTCCTTCTTTGATAATATACTTTTTTTTTATTTAAGTAAAGTAAAACATGCTAGTAGCTCATAGATTAGCTGGATAACTGGCTTAAATGGTTCGATAGAGATTGCATAGGTATAAATCTTAGGGATTTTATAAGGTTTTTTATCAAATATTCTCAAATATTCTTACTTAATAGAGTGGAAAAGGGTTCATAAGAGATACAAGAGACAGATAATCACTTTTAGCGGATAAGCCACGATGACTCAGATGGCTTCTCCACAATTGTACGCAAATCATCTGAACAAGTGTTAGCTGCCACATTTTGGCCAGTGGTGACACAATCGCAGAATATTAATGAATCCAAAATGCAGAAGTGACTCAATCCACGAGCGGTAGACTTTTAATATCGGAAATAGCCAAGAGGTGATAGAAAGCGTAAAACTAACTTCCATGTCCTGTTTCTTGGCCAACCACTTAAATGGTTCATCAATAACGTGACTGCACTGCCTTCAACTGACCAATAAATAATTCAGACTTGTTTCGGAAAACCAATAAAAAGCGGGTCACAAACGAGTTCATATCCTGGCCCTAATTCAAGCCAATTTCTAGGTGGCACCGAACAGGCACCATAACTCACTCGAAAAACCAATTAATTAAACACCAGAAATTATGAAATGAAGAGCCGAAAAGCTGAAACGGAAACGCCGACCGCCGACCGCCTTTGAAATGTCCTTGCAGCTAAAGCATTAGCAATAGCAGTAGCAATCCTTGGACGACCCAAATACTGGCCATTCAGTATGGGCCACGGAAATGCAAATTCTCCAAGTCCCGGGCGCTGGTGCTCCACTTTGGCGCTCCGCGTGGGAGTTGTCCCTATTGATTTAATTCTAGCCATCCAGTGACGCAATGCCGTGGAGTTGAACGCTCGGCCGACAAATAATCCAGCGGCGAAAATCCCAAGGGGTTGTTTTCCTTATTTTTGTTTTCATTTCGACGGTCCTTGGCAGCCGAATATATGGGAATTTCTGGCAGTCGAGGGCGCCACAATGACTGCGCATAGTTTTATGTACTGTATCGGTTTTATGTTAGTTTTCCACGTTGTCATTGCTGGTTTTGGGCATCTGTTTGTATCCCCACTGCAGCCGGGTATCATGACCTAGACAATTTTCGGTGTGCCTAGATTTCTATCTACGCGAAGGTCAATGCGGCGTATACTTAACATGTAATGAGATAAGCCCTCATTAGCATATAATGAGTAATAGGGGCTTATGCAGAGAGAAAGATAGAAAGTTCCACGCTACTCACATCTAATAATACCGAAATGAGACGACTTTGACAATGACTCAACTTCAATGGCTGGCAGTACACAAAACAAGACAACAAGCTGACCTGAAGCGCTTGAATTTGGCCAGCTGGCTAATATTAGTCAACAGCTTGGCGGGCAAATAAACAAAGCAGAGTTTAGTCCTCAAACAAAACATGCCCGCACTCTAGTTTGTTAGTTTTCTTCGGTGTTGGACACGAAACGGATGGGGAAAATGGAGTTGCAAGGTTGCAAAAATGGGGCTGATGATGTGCCAGAACTTTCCTGGAAGACATTGAATCACTTTTAGCTGAGCCCGAATCAAATTCAAACATTTTCACGAGCGAGATATTCGCAAGCAAATATCGTTCATCAACGCCAACTGAGTCAACACCATGAGGTAATGCTTCCAACTCCGGACTATTCAGGTCGGGAGCCGTCTTTGTCCATATCTCGGTACATGGAACATGGAAAATCGCTTGTGTTAACAAGTGCGTTGTGCACTTGAGCCTGTCCTCTGCTCGATAACACAATTGGCATGCTTTGTCCCACCGTTTTGACCCACTGATCGTTGTTACGGGGCATTTAATCAGCATGAGCTGAAAATGAGCAGCACTTTGCCACTTCACTTGCCAGTGGGAACATCCAACTACTTCCTAGTCAGGCCGACGCACACAAACATGGCCAATTGTGTCGGCCAATTGAGTCTTCAACCGAAAGAAAGTGGCGAAAAGATATGGGATGGAGAGCGAACCACTCACCCACAAGTGGGTGTCTTGAGCATCAATTTATTGTTGCGAATTGAATTCCTCAATTAATTTCGATGGCTTTTCTAGGAAATCACTTGAGGGGGCGAGCACACACTTTGTCACCAGATTGCTAATTTTTATAGATCGTTAGGCTTAAAATATTAATAGCCTGTGATGAAAGAAATTTGGATGGCAAAAATAAGTTTATTACGATTTTTTAATGAATGAATTTGTACACAGGAAGAGAACTTGAGCTGTGGACAAATATTTACCAGTAGAGACTAAAGCAAAATCATGTCTTCTTTAAAAAGTAAATAAACACTTTTGGCTTTGTTAGTTTTTGTGGTTCTAGACATTAATTTCATCATAAGGTAAATATTGTATTCGATAACTTGCTAACAGAAATTTATATTTACATTATCTTGAAAATTGTATTATTTTTAAAAGAGCCGCCAAAATTTGAAATCAAATTGAACTGGTGGCAATACTGGCCAATGATTGTGCAGCCCTGGCCAAACGCCATTTAGTATTATTTGGTGTTGCCACACCAGCCGCATACGGTCACACTGAAGATGCAATAATAAATCCACGAGACAAATTTGTTAACAAATTATAGTAAATATCGGCAGTTATTTACGATTAGAAGCCACAATGGACAGCAGCAATGACTTGTCGGACGAGCTAATACGCCGCCTCAGTGCTAACGATGCCCTGGGTAAGTGGGAAAATGCCATTTCCCAATTGGGACGCACCTGTTGTTGCACCAAAATATTAATTGTAAACAATTTGCAGAGAGAGTGATTGCCAGTGAAATGTTCGAGGATAGCATCGATGTGGAGACAGAGGCGGAGCCGGACGACATAATCATCTTACACATGGACATCCGGGAACCGCTCAGCGCGCTCAAGTGAGTCTGGCGAATATAACCCCTGTCTGCCATGCAAATAACCCTCATTTTTTACACATAGATCACTTGTTGAGCAAAAAATAGGGGTGTGCCTGAATTACTATACCTTTTGGCTGCAGGATGCACAAGAGGTGAGTCTATCTGCAGGATAATAAAGTGTTTACTTAAGCGCCCAATCTCGTGTAGCTGGAATCCCACAAGAATCTCGTGGATCAGTGCGTTAAGGGAGAAGGCCTGGTGCAGATCAACGTGCAGATACAAACTATTCGCAAACGCATCAACATCGCCGATGTCCTGAAGCCCACGGAGGCAGCTCTGGCTGCCATGGCCGAGGAGGTGGCGGGTCAGCTCTCGCCCCCGGAAACGGCCAGCCAGAAGAGTTCCTCCAGCGAAAGTCCCATCAAAACTCCAATCAAACGCAAGCACAAAGAAGACTCTGAAGAAGAATCCGTTGAGTCCAAGGATGTTAAGCCAGTCTTGAACTGGGTTCTGGACAGCAAGTTTAAGCGCGAACAGATACGCCTGAAGATACCCGAGGCGGCCATCGAATGGACACAGTCTCACGTGACCCACTGGCTGGAGTGGGCCGTCAAACAGTTCGAGCTAAGTGGCATCAACATGAGCGACTGGCAGATGAATGGTCAGGAACTCTGCGCAATGACGCACGAGGAGTTCAATCAAAAGTTGCCCCGTGATCCAGGCAACATCTTCTGGACCCACCTCCAGCTGCTAAAAGAGTGCAATTTCGTATCGGTGGTGCACAAACAGGCGGAGGAGCAGAGGAAGCCCAAGCAACCGAGAATCATGTCGGCAACTGCCATATCGACTACCTCAGGGGGCACCCTTTCCCTCGAACAGCGGATTATGCGCAAATCTTACCAAGCCGTCAAGAGTTCCGATTGTAAGTAGGGAAGAAAATTACACCAAAGCTTAAACTAACATTAACTAATTCGTTCACAGCCGCTGAAAATACTCCGACATCTATGAGTCCCACAAATTACACTACCATCGGTTCCGGCAATAATGGACAAGTGCAACTGTGGCAGTTCCTACTGGAAATACTCACCGACTGCGAGCACACGAACATCATTGAATGGGTGGGCACCGAGGGAGAGTTCAAGCTTACTGATCCGGATCGGGTGGCACGCCTTTGGGGCGAGAAGAAAAACAAACCCGCCATGAACTATGAAAAGCTGTCAAGGGCTCTCCGCTACTATTACGATGGGGATATGATCTCCAAGGTGTCCGGCAAACGATTCGCATACAAATTTGACTGCGATTTGAAGTTATTGATCGGCTACGATGCAAAAGAGCTGTCCCGGCTGGTCAACGAGCGCAAGGTAGTGCCCGAGCGCGTAGTCCCAACGGAAACCATGAAAGAAGACACGTGACATGGCGAGCTCAAGCTCAAGGAAGAACCCGACATACTCTGGAAGTACGAGGAGCCTTAGCGTTGGCTGACTTGGTCGGATGACGGCGCCTGGTTAATATTACAAATTGTTACATATTTTACAATCTTAAGGCACACGATTTTATTATCCATTTCGTATTCGCTAGGGTTTATAATCTCTGTCTACATAAGGTATAGCTATAAGAATCGCTTTTATACTCTTTATCATCTTAGTTATTATTTGAATAGTATTTCTATAGTGTGTATATTGAATATTGTTCGTTACATGATTGTTGCGATTTTTGTAAAATCCATAAAACTAAATTCATTTCCACGCGATTTCCATTTGCATTTGCTCCGTCTCCTCGGCATCGTTGTGTGTTGATGGTTTTGTTTGTGATTTTACGTGACTAGTTTGCTTGCTTAACTGATCTAACTAAGCTCTAAGCATGGGCATTTAGCGCCTCCGGCTAAATGGGCTCCCAGTTAGCTTGTCGATGGAGTTGAATGATGATGATGGCCTGGCGGAATGTGCACGCAAATGCCTCTTTTCCCCAGCTGAACTGGCACTAGACTCGAACGGCTAGCGCCGCCAGCCGGGGTAATACTTATTTTTGATTAAGTTTTGAGTATGAGTTTTGTGATGCAGTTACAGCTCCGTGGTGATCTCGTCCTGCGGTCGAAAGCCCAGCTTGTAGAACTCGTCCTCCAGCCACAGCGAGCTGGCATTGAGATCAGAGATGAGATTGCCGCTCTTCAGCGTGTTGAAACTGCTGCCGAAAGGATCCGAAGCCCGTGGCTCCTCGAACTCGTGCAGGCTGATCAGCGAGCCAAACAGGTGCAGCTTCTGCTGCGCCGAGGCACTGCTGCTCCGATCGCCGGCCATCAGTTCGCCCACTCCCTGCGGCGTCGCCGTGGGCGTCACCTGTTGCCGGAAGATGCTGGGCTGCTGCAGTTGCTTCTTCTTGTTTGGCGCAGCGTAGAGCACCTCGTGGTGACCACCACTGTGACCGTGTGAGGCCTGAAAGAAGTCGATGAGCTGGCCCACCTGAGGCTTGTAGCGCTCCAGGGCCTGCTCCGACCAGGCATACAGCCTGGACCAATCTGGCGGCGGGGCGGGAATCAGTTCAATGGGTCTGTTCAGCAGAATGAGCAGCTTGGCCAGATCCCGGACTATGGGCCTGTACGAGTTGGCAGCCGCCACTTCACCGGACAAATAGAGCTTCCTGATCTGCCGTCGGGTATCGTTCAGCATGGCCAGAAAGTACTCCGCGTTCGGACGCATCTCGTTTAGCTGCCTCATAAAGTCCGCCCGATCCATGGTATTCTCGTTGATCAGCTTCTGTTTGATGGACTTTCGCCGCCTTTTCCTTCTGACCAACATCACCGCGACGGCCAGAAGGGACAGACAAACGAGGAAGCCACCGAGAAGTCCGGCCAGTGCGGCCATCAGTGGTCCAGAATAGCCGGTGGGCACACACACCCGACCCATGAACTCCGTGTGGGCGGACCACTGGTCCAAGTAGCCGGCGGGGCACTGATCCACGCACTGCCTCGTGTCCGTCACCAGGTACATCGGACATTTGATGCAGCCCGCCTTGTTGCAGCGCAGGCAGTGGGAACTCGTAGTCAGCGGGCAGCCTGGGGAGGAGAAAGATGCAAACGGAACTGGGTTAGTCACTCTGTGGGTCATTATGGCTCCCTCAATTAGCGCTGATCAGCATAATTGTCCCCTCATTTGCATAGGAGCACACAAGTCACAGCACTCCCACAGACAATTGTCCACGTTAATGCCGACGAATTAAATCATTCCCAGACTTTTCGGGAAATACACTAAAAATACACTAAACAAACACTTCTAGGATTTAAGTATAAGTCTATTCCCTGAATTCACATAATAAGTTGGTATATAAAAAACCGAGGCGTGCTTATTCTATTTATTTATTCATATATTTTGAACCACGAACAAAATATCTCAAAATTATTTCAGTGCAGTAACTATAGTAGCTATAAATCAAATATGTACATCTAATTGAATGTGAAACTAGGTACTATTTCAGGGTAATATTCCAACACTCCCCACAGCATTCACATGGACTGCAAATAAGACGACGATCCCTAGCGAAGCCAGAGCAATTGAACCCTAACTATGATGTCAAGATCTGTCCGCCCTGAACACATGACATATCTCAAACATCTTTGTTTGCCATAGATCTTGGCATGGCTCTGGGGCTTTTGTGTCGTCGCTTGTTTCTCTACGAATTCAAGGTAACGTCAACAAACAGTGTTTGACTTTTGGCTGCCCAAACCCAAACAACATTAGCATATCGCCACCCCCTGTCCGCCCTAAAAAGTGTTGGGCAAACAGAGGAGGAGATACATATACATATTCTAGGAAGACGACGAAAACTGGGAAAGTTCAACATGGTACAGGCTCTTGCCAGCGGCTTCGGCGGCTAAAACTTCGTCAAGATCAAAAGCTTGCCAAGCCGCCGCCAGTTTCTGTTGTCAACCGACCACGACGAGAACGACAGCGACGACGAAGTCGAAGACGCACCGAGACTCCCAAACAGGCCAGAAGTTGGGCCTTATCTGAAGGAGCCCCTGCCCAATATATCTTGATACTGGATACCCAATGAAAACAATAACATCGCACCACGTACGCATCCAGATCCAGATCGAGGCGGTCGGCCCCCATTGCAATGCACTTGGCGTCTGTTCAGGTGGCTCAGCATCGTCATCATCAATGGCATTAACTTGTTTATGCGCTAATCAGACACACACATCCCCCAGGCGGGAGTTGGATCTGGAGTCCCATACCCCAGATCTGGGATGGATCTTGAATCTTGAATCTGGAATCTGGAATCCTAAGAGCTGTGGCCATGATCGCGACCATGGCATTGCCCATGGCAATGGAAATGGCCAATTCCCAGGCAGAGGCGGATAATCAGATGTAATTCGTAATTGATATTGCTCAGTGGTCAGTGGTCAGTTGGCCAGTGTTTTGTCTTTCGGTCGTTCTTTTGGTATTCCAGCTCGATCCGAGCTCTGGGGACTGGGCGTGCAGTTGATCAATGATAATTGGTTATTAAATGGATGATTGCCTTTAGTCCGCCTGTCAATGCCGACTTACAATTCCAATTCAATGCATTCAATGTGTGCACCTTCCGCAGGTGATCATGTAAATGTTCTGCAATTGCAGACTGCCGTGATCTTGAAGCGATATAAATAATGATATCGATTGGTCGGTTCCGTGGATAGCGCTCAATGCTACAGACTATATATGGCAAATCAATTTGTCCATTGCTATGAACTCAAGCGCAATCCTCGAGGAGATCAGATCAAAGATAGAGAGGCAGATGGGCCAATTTGCCGCATAACGATGGAAAAACTCAATACAATCGATTTTTATTCCCCCATTCAAACTTCGGTACTAAATTATGCCATGATTAAACAATCTCATCAAATTCAACTTTTATAATTCAGGACCAGCCCATCTTCAGCCACGCCCAAGACTTAAATTTCTCCTCACCTGCTGCAAAATGATTGACTAAATAAGCGGCTGTAGGCATACAGCAACCATAAAACCCTGATGACTACAACTATATTTACGTTCATCACCATCATGATCATCAGTTTTTGGTGTTTGGGAAAGGCAAAGAATTAACAGCCCGAAAGGCATTGTTTAAACTTTCTTTGGATGACTCACAGAATCTGCGGACCAACTCTCGGATTTTAGCTTCTAGCACATGATGTGCCAAGTATCTAGGCGTGTCAGCAGATATAGACACAGGCACCAAACACAACACAACACAACACAAAAAACATATAATCGCCAAATTACTTTCACTCAAAACAAACAAGACAGAAGGCAGCAGCCAGCTAGGGCCATAAAAAGCGAAATAAAATGTTTATCGGACAATCACCATCAAATGAAACACGCATAAAGTAAATTCATTAGATCACTTTATAACGCGTACATCTAGATAATTGAGTACCCAGCGAGGGGAGTGGAGTGGAGTGGAGCGGAGTGGAGGGTGGTTCTCCGGCTCTATTGGACCGCGCAAAGGCTCAAGGTCGTTCCAAATCAGAGGGTTCCGCCGACAGAATGTGGAGCTGACAAAATGTGGAGCTGTCGCACACACAGCGCAGCTCGATTCGCTGATCGTCGATCGTAAATTGTAATTTGCTGCCAGCATAGACAATGCCTGGTCACTGTCATGGATTTTATACTCGGTACTCGGGGAACTCAAGGGTATGAGCTACTTGGAGTAATCGAGATATTCGTAGACCCAAGACCTATGAAACTTTTTAGCATCTTAAAAGAGTTTATTGATGACTATCGTTTGAGTAAGAAAACCAGTTTTGAGCTCCGAATAATAACCAAAATCGTATCAATCCCAGGTATCCGATAGTCGCAACCCCCAAATACAGGCGCTCATACACTTTTTTAGGGAAAAGGCGAGGCGAGCACTTGGCTCTTGTCTGTCAATTAGGCATTTGACATTTGCATAAATGTTTATGCAAAAAGCGACAAACAGAACGCAGCAAAAATAAACAAACAATGTCTCTATGCAATGGCCAGAGTAAATAAGTATTACGAAAAACAAATGGCATACTTTATGAGCCACTTCCTTCCACCCACTCCACCTCGCACCGCACACTTCTACATCCCCGGTTTTGGCAAAGAAAATGCTTATGCAATGCGAAATTAGCTTTTTGCCATCAGCAGTAATTCAATTTCTTTTATGTGAAGAAAGTATTTTCGGCCACACAAAAAATGTAACCCAAAAAACCGAACAAAAACCGGACCAACTGAGGCTGCGCATGCGCAAATGGCGTTTATTAAAATAACGGTACTTAAGTGCGCCCTAAGCAAACTGCACTCAACTCGAGACTCCAACATGCAACTCACAAAAAATGGGGCAAGGGGCAAGCAAAAGCCGACAAAAAATAAGGCAAAATAAATTGAGAATGGGCGGACCTGGGACGATGGGCATCAGCAAACGAAATCGACAGAACAAAGACCTTTAATCAGCATTTTTGAGGGACACCACAGAAGTGGAAATAATATGAGAGCACAACTTTGGCCAAAGAAGCGTTTGTGTTATTCTATGGAAATTGGGTGTCATATAAGCAAATTTAAGAAGAGAAATGTAAACAAATTGCCAAGAATTTGTTTGAGTTCTGTGACTTTGTTTATAACAAACGCCTTTTATTTAAATCAACTCGAATATCATCGCAAAACTTTAGCCGTAGTGTTTTTGTTGACTCAACTTGCCTTTGATTTGATTTGATTTGGTTTGGTTTGGTTTGGTTTGGTTTGGGTATCATGACCAAGCTCTACACACCCAGAGTTTGGTTCATGAACTCCCAAAATTGCTACTAGTCATAAATATACGACTCAAATGCGATTCACTGCACCAAGGAGCGCCGATCTGTCCCGCCCTTTCAACTCACTCCATGCTTCAATTGCGTTTTTAATTGCCAATACATTTCAAACACGTCAAATGACAATTTATTATGAAGTATTGTTGGTTGTTTTTATTGTCATTTCGCCTGTCTCAAAATTATAGGCTTGAAATCTTTTATTTTCTGTAGATTTTGTTCGCGGTCTTGTGATAAATTGCCAGCCAAAATACCCAAAACAAAGCAAGAAGGCTTTTTGCATTTGCTGGTTTCAAACATCCGTTCGATTTTTGTCATGATTGTCACGATTTACTTGCTGAACAAAAAAGACTTCGACTGGGATTCAGTCTGATACTCAGACTCAGACTGAGTTGAAATTGGATTTTTGTTATTTCTTTAGATTGTATTTTGACTTTGGCTGTTCGACCAGTAATTAACATTCAGCTGACCAAACAGACTTTGTCCACTATTACGTGTCGAAAATGATTTATGTAATATACTCGTATAAGAATAATATTTCATTGAAATCTTATGTGTTTTTATCTGCAAAAAGTACAGATTTAAAAGGCCAACCAAACAGCTAGCAGATCCTAATTCCAAGTTCGGTATGGACAGCACATGAAAATTCTTCATCAACATCCATAGATCTAGAATCGAAAAACCAAAGCCAAAGATTTTGGGCCGGCTAATTGCACGCGACGTGAACACGACTTGAATTTATGGCCAAAGCTTTCGGCATGTGGCCAAATTAACACCTCAAAAGTCGGCAAGGTTTCCATTTCGATGACTGGTGACAGATATCGGGAAAACAGATTTTTTTCACTTATTTTTTTTTTGTTTGTCGCAATTTTCCTCGCTCTTTTTGGACTGGCCAGGCCAGTTGGCTGCCAATTGGCAACATGTTTCAAGCCATAAAAATCAAATTTACTACCGCAGCTGTCGGACTGTGGCCGTAACCATATGGAAGTGGAAGTGCTGCTTAATTTACTGCCCAGCGATCAGTGATCATGCGTTGCAGTTGCCCACTTCGAGTTGGTTTGCTCTCTAATTGCCGGCGCAGCGCGAATAACTTGACATAAATGCATGTTGAGTTTAATTGTTTCATGTAGTCGCAAGTTCCTTGGGGTAACCAGCTCAGCTCCAGGCCCACACACAGCGGAAATTCTTGAGGGGAATGGATATGGATGGAGGACAGTCACAGACAAGTAAGTTCGAAATTCTTATGGAGAAAATTGTCTAAGCAAATGTCACAAATTAAATTGGCTTGCACGTTACAAAGGCACAATCGGCCCACTGATATTTGCATAATTTACAGATACACAGACACACACCACCTGCATTTGCATAATAAAGATACAGTACCGATAGGCAGACAAGTAAATAAATAAATTAGTAAATGCAAATGGGGTAGGGGAAAAAATCTCTATAATAATAAGCGACTTGACTTTGGCATTGGACTTGATTGAGAAAACTACATCGAAATTCAATCAGCTGAAATGGGGCGGAAATGGGGCGGGATCTCAATCTAGAACAGTTACAATCTTTGTAGGAAACAGTTTGCGTAGGTAATCCTCCACTCAATCAAATCACATTACTGTTTTAAGATCAGATAGCCATACATTTTGTAGGCTGTCGCTCCACACCAAACACTCCATACAAAATTTCTTAGAAAACAAAACCTTTAGAACCAGATTGTAATTTATTCATTAATAAGCCAAGTACTTTTCAAGGGGTTTCGAAATTCTATGGATTTATGACTAACCTGAATATATTTCTATGTCGAAAGCCGCAAGAAATTCCAATCACTCTTTGATATCTTAGATATTTCTGCATCATTAGTAAAATTGGCCCTAAGCGGCCTTAATTCAATTTATAGCTTTAGCCCTGGGGTACTTTATTATAATGGGTACTTTGCTCGTTAAAGGCAATCAATAAAGCACCTTTTGAAACCATTTAGTTCCTTCATTAAATTTTGGCCGTCTTCTAAAGTGATTACGATAAACAAGAAATGGTTGAGTAACGTGCAGAAAGTACAATGATCTTCAAGGTATTTTATTCAAATGATTTCTAGAAAGTAAAACTTGCTCTGGGATAAATCAAGTTCCATTGGATAACCGCATTATTTTCTTTGTCAGCTGCAACGAGCCCGCATCACTCTAGCGTAAGTTTCCCCATTCCGCGGCCCATCTGACCATATATAAATCTAATTTTGCAATATGTCAAGTAATCTGATAGCCACGCACACTCACAAATCGTAAGCCAGATCCAAAGCAGCCAGTTAGCCCGTCTAAGCCAATTAGCCAACGAGTGACTCCATGCTGATTAGCATGACGAAATGTCGTAGCATTTGGTAAGTAGAGAAAAAAATAAATATCAAATAAAACATGCCCCATGGTGGGTGAATGGGGCAAGCAATGCCGAAACAGAAACAGAAACCGAAATCAGACAAAAGCCAAAAGTTCAAATGGTTCAAAGTGCCGGCCAGCCAGTCGGTTTACATCAAATAGAGCCATTGATGGAGCCAGGATGCCGAAAGGGGAGTTGTGAAAACAAATACCTGCCTGCACAGCGAAATGAAAAAAAATGCGACAAAATCTGCTCAAAAGTTAAACACACGCCACGCAAAACTCTGCCAACTGGTTGCAGTCACTATGCACCACTCTGCACCACTCTGCACCACTGCACCACCGAGTGGACTTGCGCAATCTGGCGACGCATGCGCAGCCACCAACTCGCTTTTTTTTGTGTCTTTTTCCAAACGGTTGCAGTTTTTGGCCTGCAAATTGGCCAGCTAAACGCTGACTGCCTCTATGGCCGATAATTTTATTTCTCTTTTTATTCCGGTTTCTCTGTGTTTATCAATTAATTTGAATTTATTCAGAGGCGTTTAATGTTTCCATGATATTTCTTGTTGCAATCAAATCTAATGAAGTTGACAGCCCGTTGGCTGCTCGGTAGCTTCTCTGTTCACAGTTTGGCGGGGAAAGTGGCCATGATAATGTCAGCGGGCCGTTCAATTAGCCAAAAAAAAAAAGAAGAAAACAATTGCAGACCGGCGAAATGAAAGCTGGCCGAAATCAAATATTAACCCTAGGGGGCTATTTACATACCTGTGTGTGAATTATAATTAGTTATTTGTATGGAAGCACTTTTTCCGCGTCCAGCTGATGATGAAGTGGTGATAAAAGGATGATTTATTCACCAGACATTTGAGCAAACAGCCAAGGTTTGCCTTTGTTTGCGCTCTAAACCTGGCTCAATCAATTATGATGGTTATCCTTTCTTTGCTGTGGCCACAGAAATTGTTTGACAAACGGTAGCCAGAGATTTTCTTTCACCAAAAAATGAGAGTAACAACTTCGACAGCGACGGCTTCCGTAAGTTTTTTTTTTCGAAAAAATGCGAAGAAAAAACCCTGGGCCAACAAGAGATCCACAAATGAGCAGAGTCATCGAACAAGGGGACTCGAGGGAGACCTCAGAAAATACAAAATACAAAACACAAAACACAAAACACAAAATACGGAATACGGAATACAATACAAACAGCAGAAACATGTTGGCACGAAGTCCAAACTTATCCAAGGTAGCCCAGACATGTCGCCTGACTTTCTTTTTAAGGTCGGTCGGTAGTGGCTCATTAAAAAATGCTTTACGTTTCTTTCTTTTCGGGACTCTGCCGACTGACTGACAGGCGAAATAATTAAATTTCTGAGCAAATGATAAGCGCTACTTTGCAGGAGAGCGTGTTTCAAAGTGTAACAAATGCGTAGAAAGCAACATTTACCACACGGTTTCCTGTGTTTTGTGAATTCCGCTCATGCATATTCATCGAAGAGGGGGCTTTTGGATTTTCACGCCCGATAAGGTGTCAATAATGCGGCAGCCGACAGCTTCCACATGTCACACAAATCAAATCGAACAAAACCAGCCAAGAGTACTTGACCGAATTCCGCACAGACAAGCCAAGACAAGAAACAAACAGACAGACAAAAAAGCCAAAGAGCCAGACAAAATAAATAAATCTGGTAAAAAACCTCCTCTATAAGAACCTGCAGCTTGCAACAGCAGCACAATTATGCCCAGTGTAGAGCCACATGAGAACTCATAGCCCCTCCTCTTCCACAAAGAACTTGGGTTAATGGCTGTGCAAAGACTGCAATTTGAAAATCAAACAAAGTCCGATTCGGACGCGATATTCAATTAAGTTTTCTGTATTTCGAATAATGCCAGAGTTTAACCGTCAATAAGTAACTAGGCAGTACTAGTGTTCAGATTGCTTTAGTTCTCATACCCCACATTTAGCTTATTCAGATCAATATGATCCGAGGATTCAAGTTACTTTACCTAATGCATAATTCATAAACAAAATGTACTGTTTTATGATTATTTATATGACAAGTTAGTTGACTCCAACTGCTTCCTACTTAAATTCCTCGAACATTCATTGATCCCAATTCCAGCTTGTAAAAAATCTAGTTCAAAGCTGCTCCATAAAGCCTCACTTCAGAAAACCCTCTTCAATTGAGTTGATGGCTTTAAAACTATAAAGGCCATTTGAGGTCTTGCCCAAATACACTCAAGAACCGAGAAAAGCCCATCCACTGAGATTTGTTTGTTCCGATTTTGGATGCATCAAGAGCTTTAGCCCTTTTCCCACCTCCCTCCACTAAATGCATTCCCATTGCAGGCCCGCATGAGCAGATGGAAAATAAATATTTTCACACATGGCAACTCGGCACCAACAGAAATATTTCGCTGTCATGGTTACAGCAAAGACACAAGACATATACTCGTATACACATATGTACATATATGTTCGTACTTACAAACAAATATATATGTTGATCATAATCTGCCAGCGAACACGACGACGTCACAATGTCGCCACCATTTTGGGGGAGGGAGGTCCAAGATCCAAGATCCAAGATCCGAGGATCGTGCTCCAACGTGGAGAGAAATATGGCAAAAATCGTGCAAATAAAGGAAAATGAAGCAGGCGCACATTGCATATATATCGTAGTACATATGTGAAAAACTCGGAAAATGCTTCCTTGAAAGGTGTGTGCGAGTGTGTTCGAGTATGTTTGAACAATTAATACTGCTTTTTTCGACTCCCATACTCACATCTCGGGGAGTTGGGGACTCTTTTCCAGAGGAAAACTCCTGGCCACAGAATGCGGGCAGCCCAGCCGATCCGAGTCGAGCCGCATTGCCACTAAAAGATGCCAAGCAATGTCAGCTCGTATTTATGGCAGTCAGCAACAATCGGAGCATCTCATCGGCCATGTCCCAGATGATCATCGCCCTGGCCATTACGATTATGATGATGACCATTTTGGCTCTGAAGTTCTATTGGGAAAGTCGATGGCTTGACGTTCCGGCAATGCGGATTTCCACGGAAAGCCAATTTGATGACGCCAATAAAATGCGCTCACCGGCAATTGATTGTTGTCGACACGGCCACAGACATGCGCTTCTAATGGCTCGAAAGCCCGCTCGGATTCGGATTTGTACTGGACTGGCTGGGATGGCATGGCATCGGATTGGAGCGGACCAGGCCAAGACAGATCGGGCCACCGCCAAGAAACCGCAGCTGCATTTAAAGCTACACAGCGACAATGCGGCAACAACAGCTGACAACTCCAGTGCCACTTGAGCCTTCAAAACTTGCAGCTTGAAGTGCATTTTGAGAAAAAGACAAAGAAAATGAGCTAAGGAATGCAGCTCGGAAAAAGCAAGCATCGAACAGAAGATACCCAATTTATATATGGGAAATGCATATGGTAAACCAAATGCTGCTGTAGCCTTGTATTCTGTCTAGTTGTCTACGCAAAAATTTGAAATGCATACTTCATCATCATACCCTAGCACTCACTTAACTTTTTCCAGGGTATCGCATCTCACAAAAATATGGTCCACAAAGGCTTGAAAGGTCTTCAGAGCATTGAATATGAAAAATACTTGAGAGATGCATCAACATTTTCCCGTTCCCATTTGGCAGTTTGAGCTCAAGGTAATGTACGATTCGATTTTGTAATTATGAAAAATGAATCTAGGCCTGACCCGCGATGCCCGACTGAATCGAACCGAACTTCAATTCCTATCTCCACCAAAGCGAAACTTTCACCAACAAAAATATATACGAGTATATCGAAAAAGAGTGTATGAAAACTTTCCAACTTTGACTAATTAATGACTCCCTGAAAATGCGTAGCAAATTCAGGTGTCAGAATTTGTTTCAGCCGAGAAACATGTTGTACACTGCTGTGACTGCAACATGTCGCCGATCATTTGAGTGCAGTAGGTCACTCAGTCAGCCGCTTGGCTTGGGCGTGTCTTGTCTATATTGTTAATGCCATTAAACCGTGGCCCGCAGACTGGATATTTTGTTTAAATTGAAACGCCCACGCGACTCGAAAAGCCGCAAGAGCAGCAAAGCAACAGCAACACTTGTCAGCCAAGAAAGCGCAACGCAAATGTTTGAACACATGTCTATGCAAATGCAACCCACAGCAGTTGCACTTTGAACGCTGCTTTTAATTACCCGAAACAAAAAGAGACCGTAGCACTGCTGAAATAAAGAACCAAAGGCGCACCGCGTCTCTGAAGTCCACAAAGTACGGAAAGCGAGCAAATCGGGCTTATAAAGTGAACGGTGCCCAGCAACAAGTTCATGTGCCCCATGGGCGAAGGAAATGTTGCGCCACTTGGTTAAACGCCCCACGGCAGTGGAAATATTGGAATTTTTAAGATGTCTACCTGGTGCGCTTCGTCACTACGTGGACTGCCATCCACAGTAGTCAGTAGAGTCTTAAACAAGCTTCTTTAGAATCTATTCAGATTCAAAAGCACTTAAAGAAAACTTAGCTAAAATGTAATTACTTAAACATATACATTTATATATTTTGTAACATTAATATGGCCTCATGAAAAAGTATAGAGGCCACGGCATTTTCAAATTTTTCTTGGGTGTGATCATAATATCGTCACCTCAATTATAAGCAATTTAAAAAACCATAACCATTAACAAAAACAAAATTAAGCTCTTGGCCCATAAAGATTGTTTAACTAGAAGGCATTTCCGCTCCCCAAACCCCCAAACCCCCATTTTCAAACCCACAACAAGTGGCACATGCGCAGTAGCGGCAGCCAAGCGGAAATGGCCGCAAATCGTGGCAATAATTGCGATCGCACGTCGACTGCAGTTCACCCAAAAAACCAAAAATTACTTAATTCAATTTTGGTTGATTTTCTCTATTAATAATTTGCTCGTTTCTCTATCTATATAACTGCGTTGGCGCCGCGACCGAGTTGAAAATAAAATGCAAGTTGCTTGAATCAACAAAAATTAGCAGAGGGCTGTGGCAATGTTGGGAAATCAAGAGGTGGGCGAGGGGGGAGAGTGCGGGGTTTTTATTATTATTTCAGGGGGACTGGGAAATTGCTGCTGTCAAAATATTCCGTGGAGGTGGTTTTGGAGTGCAGCGGACAAGCGCAAGTGTCATTCAATGACATTTTTATGATGGACATAATAATACATTTTCATAAAATGTAACATTTTCATTTTACCATGATTATGAAATTTCCGCCGGCAAATCGTTTGCCATGGAAAAGGGGGAAAATCATCCTAAGCAACTCGAAGCCGTTGAAAAAGAAAAAAACCGCATTTGGCCAAAGAGCACAAATGCACTCGAGCTTCGACTGTGGGGTTTTTGACTTGGGCCAAACGCATTGACATGGCTGACACATGTTTCGGTTTTGGGTTTTCGCATGGGCAACTTCATTTGAATACGCTTTTGGCACTTGGCTAATGAATAATTATTCAGTTTTCAGCTTTTCCTCGTGGCCATAAGTGTGCATGTTATTATGGCTCAACACGAGCTCCACGAGTACCTCCATATGGAAAATGTTGATTTACCTGCAAGAGAAGGAAAGAAAAATATGAGTTTTTACGAAGGAAGCAGAAGCTGAAGCATATACTATAGTAGATTTCAAAGACCAAAGGTCAGCGATGAAAAATTTCAAACAATTCTCGTTCGGCGACAATTTGCCATTGCTGACACCCACATCGAGTTATCTCTGGCTAATTGATTGAGTTCAACAAGTTGAAGAAATAATAAAAATCAATTTATAAGTTTCATTTTGGGGTCAAGCGCGCGCTGACTTGCGGCTGTGATGGCAAAATCGGCTGAAATACCCAACAGTATTGCGAAAAATATTGTTGAAAAATTAAGTTTACAGTTTTGCAGTTGCTTGCTGCTGCTGCTGCTGTTGTTGTTGTTGTTGTTGTCATTAACACGCCAATTTAAAGCTATTCATTCACAAACTGTTTGTAGTTTTGATTTGGCAACTCATGCGGCGCCTGATCGGTATTGAAACGTGCCCCAAAATGTTCAATCAAAAACACATTACGTCAATTTCGGATTTTCATCGATTGTGGATAGAAATCGAAGCGTTCGCTTAAATTGCGCAATGGACCGACAAACACTCGTAAACATTGCGTGACATAATAATTTTTAATTATATTTATTTTTTCCTGTCGCCGACTGTGCCAACTGAACTTGAACTTGGGTTCAACTGGCCCATCAAATCATGAAATCATGCGTGAATAAGTTGTGTAAAAATGTTCATTATTAATCAATTAAACCTAGATCCCCAGCTACTAAAAAACTGATTCAGTATGGATCCCAATGCGTAACGGTAAAACATAATTTCATAGCTGAGATTCTGGGAATCTTGGGGGAAGTTTTATTAGTTTTCTCATTGTCATCATACATTTTAATGGCGATGATTCAACGGGTTTGCCTTGTTTTAAATGGCATTTAAATTAATGTATATCCCACTCAGAGTTACTTTTTATTATTTAATTATTTTCCAGACACCTTCCCCACTGTTTTTCTTCTCCCATACTTACAATTCCACTTGTTAAGCTGAGCATGTAAAAACTATTCAACACTCTCGAAATGGAAACTTCCAAAAGTCATAAAAATGAAGAAATACAACATAAGTTTACAGGTTCAATGCTCTTGATCACCGCGTGAGCAACTTCTACCAGGCTTCTGATATGATGTGTATCCAAAGATCTGATGACAAAATGAAAGTTCTTAAAAATGATTTCGTCATCCACATTCAAAGTATCACCTTAAGAACAATTAAAGCTAATGCCTGAAAATTAAATAGTTCATTCCATTGACCTGTAAACTTTGTTACTTAGCTGATTGATACCACCTATATGACTAAATATCAATAAAAGATAATGCTTAGAACCATATCTGTAATCAAAAGT
The DNA here is from genome assembly GCF_003286155.1 of Drosophila erecta. Classification (NCBI taxonomy): domain Eukaryota; kingdom Metazoa; phylum Arthropoda; class Insecta; order Diptera; family Drosophilidae; genus Drosophila; species Drosophila erecta. The sequence continues at coordinate 5,493,085 of NW_020825194.1, forward strand.
GCACTTACACGGAAAGATCAATAAATGGTTTTGCATTCAGGTCAATGCTGATACTTGTATCAACAATAGATAAGCTGAGTGTAGTTACCGTTGTTAAGACAATGAATGTAAAGTAAAACAATCCTACTATTTCAAATTGATTCTGGGCAGTTAAGTACCCATTTTGCGGACCCCCTTTCCCAAGAGATACCGAGAAGTGAATGATAAGCCGCCATGCATATTAGCAAACGCAAAGCTGTTGCCATTAGTCACGATTCAGTTATATAACATCGTCTGAAACCCGTCCGGCCCCAAAGTCATCGCATATGCAATCGGCAATCGGGGTTCTGTGTAATAAGCAGCTTGACTACCCAGTGAATGCAAAAACACCCAGATCGGCTAATTGCCAAGCTGAAGCACTCCTCCCGCATATGATATCATCATCATTATTGCAAATCGCTGGCTTTGGCATTGCATTCTACGGTGGTTCTCCCTTCTCTCAAGTGTTTAGCCAAGCGAAATTGATTTATTATCCTCTCAATGAGACTCTTAATTACTTTATTCGAAACAGAGGAATATACATTTAAAAACCAAAGAGAAACCATTTTTCAGTACTTTTTGTTTATGGCCAAAATATTACAAAACTGGCCAAAATTTATGGAGGAAACGGAGAGAATTCCGCCGTCCGTCTGCTGTTCAATGTCATGCAGCGTTTGTTTAAACTGAATTTTCAGATACCAGATATATCTGTATCTGTATCTGTATCTGTATCTGAATCTGCCTTTGCTCATCCACATTCACATAAATTGAGCAAGCTTTTCGGCCGTGTAAATTGGTTCTGTAAGTGGCGGCCATTCACTGCGAAAATAAAAGGAGAACAAGAACGAAATCATTTTGCGCCGCCAAGTGCTTGAGTTTCTCCCCCTGCTGTTGATTCTATGGATTCCATGGCCTTTAATTAAGGGGCTTGCGAACACTTAACGGTTCTTTGCTTAGGCAAATGCGAGCAAATGCATAAATTGTGGTGTATTTATAAGATACAAGTCGCGATCCGTCGATTAGCTTTTGCCTCGTTTTGCTGTGCAGTTGCACTTGCCGAATACAGTTGGCAAAATTGAAACGTATCCCAGCGCAAAGACTTAATAGCCAAACTAGTTTGGGATTAAGCAGCTTAAATCAGCAGCTTAGAAATCTTAGGAACCAGATTTTTCAGAACTGTTCAACGGATTGGCATAATCTGGGCTAATTCTGGAATGAAATTGTCCGGTCCAAGTCATTAGCGCTATATTAATACATTCATTAATCAAAGGAGAAGAATCCCGCTCTAGAGTGACAAAACGATTATGCAAATGAGAGCTGTTCCTATTCGGCAATATTTATGGATGATTCCTTAAGAGGTTAATGATATTAAAAGGCAACTTGTTTGCTGAATAAAAGATGTGACGGCATTTTTCTAAATTGGGAATATTTAAGCACCCAATAAAATGTGCTATAATAAAACTTCTAAATATGTGTTAATAACAACTTTGAGTTTTTGTATAACAATAAAGTGCAACGTGTATTAATGGCTGTATCACTTTTTCCCTTTCAGCTGGTACACAATTTTTGGAACTTGCCTGGGAAAACGATCTGCTAGCCAAGATTGGCGTACTAGCCGGTACCAAGAAAGCACACCGCACCGTTTTTGGCCAACATTCCCAAACAATTTTCCATAGTGGCCAATTGCACGTTCTGCCGGCAGCAGGGACCTGTCTTCAAATTTATGCACATTTTTTTATTGGCATTTGTTTTAGTTGGTGGTTCATGAAAATTCCGTTTCTGATAATTAAACACATTTGGTGCGCCTTGCAGTTGCATTCTTGCCGGGGCTTTGTTTTCGTTTACAGTAGTGTTTGTTATTTTTTTCATGCAGTTCGGCCGACGTGCCACAAACATTTCAAAACTTAATTGAATTAAATTGTTGATTGAGGCGATGAAAATGAATTTCCATTGGGGGCAGCACTCAAACAGTCAGTTAGTTAGACAGACAGCCAGACAGCCAGTCAGACTTACGGTTTTCCAAGTGGATTTTCACGTTCTGATCTTGTTGGTTCAATGAGTTTGCGTTGTGTCAATCAGAGTTTTGTGGAAACAGAAGCGGAAATCGCCAAGTAAAGCCGGCGAACTGAAATACCATCGACTTGGCCAAAAGCACGTAGTTATAAAGTACCATAGACGCCAAAGCACAAATGGTGACTTCCGCTTCAGAAGATCGGGGCAGGAGGAAGCTGACTTCAGCTCGTGGACGAGGCAATTTCTGGCCGGACCGAGCCCTTAACTACCTGCTAAGCATTATCATTTAGTTAATATCTTCTCTTAGCCTCTTAACTTCGACTTGGCCTGCGCCGCCGGCCCAACGATTATTTCGCGTTTGCCCAACTTAGAAATAAATTCACGAAATATCCACAAAAAAGAATAACAACAGAAAACTTCTTCGTTGGCCAAGAGAACCAGTTTCTCTGGCCAAAACAAGTTTGGGTTCGTTATTTTCTTCTTTTTTTTTTGTTCGTATTTTGTTGCCAAAAGTTGAGGCTATTAAAGCCATGCCGCCAAGTTTGCAGCTGTCCGAAGCCATATGAAGTCATAAAGAAAATTTACCCAAAACCAAATTTCTATATAATGAAATTTTGTGGGCTTCTTTGAGGCGATTGGGGGGCATGGTTGCACTTGCAAAATTAGTCGTCAGGTCAGGTTAAATTAATTTTCGCAAAAATGTTGCAGCCACAAACTGTTGGTTGCATCTGCCACTGCGACTGCAACTGCATGTGGCAGATACAGAAGAGGTCAAGAAAGTAGCGCCAGAAGCACAGATAAATCCTTCATACAAAAAAAGGGGAAACAAACTATTTCTGAACAAAGTACATAATTAATCTTAGTTTCATTGCCATCAAGTGGTTAGTGATGATAGCAGGTGGCTGTTAAGGTGCTCCAATCACAGCTTAACCATGATTTTGAAGGCTCATGAATGTTTTAGATACAGCAGCTATCTTGAGTGATATTTTTCTGACCGCCACTGTGGCTAGTAAGTGCTGACTCTTGAACCGAGCAAGTACCGCAAGCTGCAGCCGATCAGCAAAAGGCGATAAAAACCCACGGAGACGGGAACTTGTGCCTCCTGCAGAACAATGCTCCATGCCTGTTGTGTTGCAACTGGGAAGAGATGGTCCGGGATCAATGACATCATGATGAGCATCTGGGTGGATGCTGGGCCTCCTTTGGGCTGTCATTCTGCGGCACGGAAGAAAGTTTCCACAGTTCCACAGTTCGTGAGTGACTAACAGCCAGACTGCCTAGCTGACTGACTAACTGACAATGCGACCGACTTAGAACACAAACCGTTTGTGCCTTCAAGATGCCAGGAGTTGTCTTCTGGCTGCCAGTTTGCCGAGTCGTGACACCGAACAAATGTCAGCACTTGCGGGCGTGCGGCTTTGACTTTGAGCCAAACCCAAAGCCGAAAGCCAAGTTCCAGCTACAGCTACATCTACAGCTTCGACCGACTCTACCAATCAATTATCTTGGCCTAGCCGCGAAATTTGATATGGCTATGAGGGGTTTGTGCCTTTCTGTCCCGCTAATGTGCGTTCAGCCCCTCCGGCCGGCAATGACACACGAGGCTCAAAGACAGCCGCCTTTTAAGGCATAGATACGGTTGTAACTGTGAACACTGGACTACAAAAAACAAAGCCCCTGAAAGCCGCGACACTCAATTGATCCACAATTCCGATGCACTAGCCTTGGTCGCCTTAGCATTAACCTCTGTCTTGGTCGTTCATTGATCGTCGATCGGTCCCATCCACGACACGCCCACAAACTGGTCGCAAACCGCACATGGTCAAGCGTTCGAGATACAAGATACAGTCAAGTGTCACGGCGCCCGCTATATTTAGATCGAAACATTCAGATACGCGGCAACAGTGCGCCTCGAAAATATTGAATTTCAATGCTCATTAGCCAAAGCTGTTATGAGCTTGTTAATGATAACTTTTGAAAGACCAATTAACTAATTATCTGGGATTTTAATTGCCAGGTGTTGGGTGAGAGATACGCTAAAAGTTGAATTTTTATTCAAAATGCATTTTTGTGGTCAAGAAACTCCTTATTATCTGCTGAATTTCTTATCTTATCCAACAACTTTTAAAACGCACTGTGCCACACATATGTATACGATTTCAATCGATTGCTGACCATGGTGAAGCAATCGAATGTCAACGATCGCAAAGACAACAAAGCAAGAAAGGCAGCAAACAAGCCTACCAAACATGAGTGTACTGAAGTGGTTTTCCCATCCTTACCACTTTATGATATTGGGATTGGGAGCTTCTCGTTTTGTTAGAGTGGCGCACGAACGATCAATCATCGCACTATGGCCCAAAATCTGTTGTGGCCATGTCTCACTTTGAGGCACTTGGTCAGCCAAATTGTATGTGGGCCTTGGCTATTGCAATTATTTAAAAGTAGAGAGCGGTGCGGATGAGGGTTCATTAAGCCAAGTCAGACAAGTCTTTGACCTGCGAATAATACTTTCGCGTCGTTTTTCTTCACTTTTGGCAGGAACCGAGAGTTTATTATTAAGCGTAAATTTAGATCAAATCTCACCGAGGTGTTGAGAGATTTATGATTGCCAAAGGCCCCTTCAGATCTGTGACAGATACCGCTGGAATGGGGAGATCTTGAGCGGGATCGAGAGTTCTGGCCAATGGAACATGAAATTCACATTCACTTCAACGATCGCCGGGCAAAACAATTTTAATGGTCGATCGAGCGTGTCGAGCTGTTTGTTGACATGGACGGCCGGCTGGCTATCTTATGGATACCCATGTATCTTGTATCTATAGCTTTCATATTGGTTTCTTTTCATCTGTTCTCGCACTCCTTCGCTGTCTATTTCTGTGGCTAATTAACTTGTAGCCTGAATGTGAACACATTTTTTTCGGGTCTTAACACTTTTGTTTCTTGTTAAATAAATAGTGGGCGGGGTAATGGTAAAAATGGGGCGATGGAAGAGAGCGGCACGCTTATAAATTCGTTTTCATGGAACATCAAATGTCAAATTGGCTGCGGTGAAAGTTCAGAATGATCTTATATTTCTGGAGGGTTCAGGGAACTCTTGCCATAAATTTGCCTTAATTATCCCCCATTTAACGTAGTCTCTTTCGGGAGTCTGCTTCATTAGCTAAAAGTTTTCATGCATAAATTATGTGATATGCATATTTCAAAAAATATATTTTTGTGGAATAGACGGCTGGCGAAAAAACAATGAAATCGATCATTTCGTATAGTCATTCCAGTAGTGAGGTTCGTTCACCTGTCCCCCTGAAGACAGTCGATAATCATATGCGAACAAAGAGCCAGAAAAGCCCCCGAGGGGCAGGTGGGATACCTCGGGGAGTTCTTGGAGTTGGGGAGGTACCGCAGACCGTGTACCGTTAGAAACGTGATAAGCCATTCGGCGACTAACGGTAGATGTGGAAAAATGTGCATAAATTGGTTAAAATTATGACAAAACACAGCGAGAAGTGTGTAACAATGTACACATCAAGTGGATAAGTTATTGATCCCCATCAATATCAATCGATGCCACTCGAAACCGTACTTCTTTGAATGCGATCTTGAGCCCGATAAGCCATTAGATAAAGCTGTGGAAAGTTTTCATTTGCATATCAATGAAAGAACAGATCCATGAAATATTTCGAAACCTACGAATTGAATGATGAGAAGTCATTTCATAAATGCATATCTCCAATGTTATTGCATTTAAATTGAGGTATGTCGAGAAACATTAGGTCTCATTAAATAATAAAAACTCCATTCAAAACATAAAGCTGTGCGGAAAATAGATAGATGCGCTGATAAAATAGCAATCTCGAATATTACAGTTTTTAAATTGAGCACATATAGCAAGAACCATTGGTTGTCATCAACTCTTGAGGAATGTTTATGAATATACGACCAAAACAATGAAATTCACTGCAGACATGCTTACTTATGTTAAATGTTACAGCATTTTAATGAAGCGCATTTGGTACTTTTCTGTCCACGAGTTTTCAAGCATGTAAACGCGACTATAAAATAACGATTTTATGACTCAACCATGGGACACCCCCGACCTTCTCGGTGTAAATAAAAAGTCGTTTAAATAACTAATTTTAATGCCGCCGCGAAGAGAGCGGCGAAAAGAAAATCCCAAAAATAATGCGAACCGCATTTGTCGCCATGTCGCCGATGATGAAATTTTCATTGGCGCCAAACGATTTTTTTTTTTCCTTTCAGCCATGTCCATTCAATTGAAAGAAAAGTTTTTAATAGCCCCAAATATTTGGGTTATTTTTGAATGCGAACGCTCGAAGGCATTTAAATGCTGATCAAAATATTGCCACCACTCCGCAGCGATTACCTTGTAAGCGGCTTAGAGAAGATCCCCACAACAGGCAGTGTGTTGCCACAGATCTCCGCGTCCAGTACCAACAATGGCCTTATCGGCCGATAAGATATGGCCCTCACCACTCACGGCTCGGAGTTGGGTGGGAAAGTGGGCGGGGAACCGCCCCAAGGGGTGGGGCCACATGCCATAAATTGGCATAAATTAGCCAGTCGTCGTCGAATTACTCGAAGCAAGGTAAGCGGGCCCAGAAAACAGCAAACAGCATCAATGCAAATCTTTGCTGCACCGGAAAAAATGGCATTCAAAAGTATTGTATTTTATATTATACAGAAAAGTGGATATTCCAGTAGCTCTACTTACGGAAGTAGAATCATATTAGTAAATATTAGATGAATACTGATAGATAGCGATGCACGTGTAGTTAATCAAGGGTTTTTAACTATTTATGCAATAAATTTAGGATAACATTCAAATAGGCTTTTAAAATAATTTTGAATAAATGGTATAATACTTTTTAGTGTTGGCCAATTGCTGTCGCGCCTGTTGGCGAGATTTGCGTAACTGACTGAGTTAGTAACTGACTGAGTGACTGAGTGGCTGACTAACTAACTGACTGACTGACGGATGTGCCCCCAGCCCATTCGAATTTAATTTTATGCACTCGGCTGTCTGCAATAATTGACTGTTTATTGGCAACAGGCCGTCGATGTCGGCGCTGGGCTTTTTGATCATTTATCGGATCAGTCGGTTTATAATTCGCACTGCCTGCCTATTCTGTCATATGGCACTTCGATCCGAGATCCGCACTGCAATCCCTGAGGGTGTGTTGCCGTGACAAATTGCTCAGTGCGGAAGCAATTTCTGTTAAGCATTTCAGCTGCAAAATTGGTAATTTTTCCCCCTTGTGTTTTTATAGCCCATAATTGTGGCTTTGACTTTGATTTCCGTGTGGGTGCCTGGCAGAAAAAAGCGGCAAAAAAGTGCAGAAAAGCTGAGAGATGGCTGGCGCCTCGGGTGGAGGTCAAAGCGATGTTAAACGATTGGGAAATTGCTAAAATAAATGCAGAAAATATTTGAACGTTAAACGAAGATAGTTTGGAAGGGAGGAGCGTGGTACTTTGGTATTGAAACCGCAGGAGTAGTCGAATAGCTGATCATTTAAATGATGATTATAAACCTACTAAAACATGTTATTCATTACTGCTAGTATTTCAAAGAGCATGTTGAAATTCATTTTGAATGTATGCGATTATATTATCTAGAACTGAGTGGATGTTAATCGATGACAAATTCAAAAGATATTTCCCCGTTCTCTTAATTTAGTACCTCTGCTTCAAGAACCACCATAAAGCAATGTCACTGTTTGTACATTTAACCATATCTTGAGGTTGTACCATTAATTTATGGATCTTCTTCAGCATGTGCATACAAAGGCCAAAAAAAGAAAGCCAAATTTCTAGGTCATTGTATAAGAAGCCCAAAAAGGAAAAGGCCAAAAACAAACAAACAAACAAGCCAGCGAGCAGCAGACAAAAAGCGACGTCTTCGCCGGAACAAAAGGTATTTATGCAACTTGAATGTTGCGGTTGCACGCTGAAGTTCAAATGTCAAGTGAAAGAGAGAGAGGGAGAGTGAGAGGGGCGGAGAAAGGAAGACAGAGACGGAGTGAGCCAGAACATAAGTCAAAACTTGAAATAAAACATCTGTGCAACTGCTGGAGAGCCAGAGATTTCTATTTCAATTAGACAAACTGCTGCATGTGGGACGTCAGAACCAAACCATAATGAATACACAATAATGTTGTTAATTTTCAGTTTAGTTCGTTGCTTTTTTTGTTGCTTCGTTGTGGCTGCACATGCACATGCTCTGCATCTATATGTGCATCTGTATCTGTATCTGCATCTGCATCTGCCCGCATCTGCAGCTGTATTCTCGTCAAGTTTCCAAATGAACTTCAACTGCTGCGCCGAGATTCAAATTTAATGACTTCGCTTTTCAATTTACGAGATGTTTATGGCAAACAGCCAGCCGGCTATCAGCGGCCAAATAAACCAACAGAGACACAATCAAATTACACTCGAAAGTTGAATAAGGGAACACAAAAAAAAAACATCTTGGATTTTAAGCTTTTAGATTCGACCAAAATGATTCATATCAGAATGCCTCTCGTTAGAAAAAGTGCTGGGGGGGATGTGAATTCAAATTGGTGCCTATTAAAAATATGATTTTATTTTAATTTGCTTGTCTAGTTTTCATATGGTTTGATAACTTTGTCTAATAACAGGTTATAATCAATTTATAGAATAGTAATAAAATAGAGAGATATGTAGTATCACAAACGGAAATTACTTGAAAGCACTGTGATTCATTTATGAGCATATTTCAATCCTAGCTTTTTGTCTCTGTGTTAAATCTTATTAGCATTGGGGGCGACACGATTGCAAGAGATCGGCGCCGGATCGAAACGCCTACGTCACGAGTATAACATACATATATCGCCTCCACTGCCCTTTTTGCGGGAATTCTGGAGGAAAAGAGACGGAGTGATTGCGGGCGAAAGAGACGCGACTAGATCACAATTGATTTCTGAGATTTTGTTGCGTTTATGGCATATTTTTATGGCACTTTTGGGTTTCTTTTGAACCTCCGTTGTCTTCCACTCATTGGGTAACATTCACTTTTTGTTTGGCACTTTCTTTCTAATCGAAAGTTGCTGCTTAGCTGCGTGAATGTGTGGGAGGAGATTTTTGGGTTTTTTTTTCCATTTTAATGGGGAGGGAAATGCGTTGGCCGTTGCCAAAACCAAAAACAAAAATGTTTCGGTTACTCTTCAAATTAAAAACCAGAGGGGCAGAAAAGCGCAGAAGAGGAAAACATTTCGAGACACCTGTTTACGTTGTGCTGTCTTTTGTTTGCCAATGCAATTTGAAGGGGGAGCCGGGTTAAATTCAACGTAGGTGGCTGGTTTATGGCCCCAAATTGTTGCACTTTGCTTCGGTTGTGTTGTTAGTTGGGTTGTCGGTATGTCCCGTGGCCAAAACAGCAAACAATGCTGTCTGTAGATAAAAATCTACCAAATTTGCCTATATAGAAAGTCGGTGGCTGCACTGCACCGAAAACTTTTCATCCCCCTTTGGGTAAACAATTTGAATAGAATATACTCGTACACTCCTCCAGCGCCTTGCACAATTTATCCATTAACCGTATGCGCGTGTGTTCTTTTTTTGAATGTAAAATTAAAAACAAATAAATAGCAACAACAAACGACTGCTAAAACAAACAATGGGATAATCAAAAAAAAGGAAAAAAGAATGAAAAATCACAGAGGGAGGGAGGGTTCAACGCAACAGGTTCGGGCCATAAAATGCGAGGAAACCGTTTCATTTTTCCTGACTTTTCGCAAAAGGTGTAAACACGAGGCCCCTGAGGTGGGAGGTAGTGCATGTGGAAGTGGACGTGAACGTGGACGTGAACGTGGACGTGGAAGTGGTAGTGACGGAGGACGTGGATGGAGGCTAGACACTTGCGCACACTAAACGATTCGGTTTTCAGGTGTTAAAAACTACCTGTACCTGATGCAGAGAGTCCGATTTCGGAGCATGAAATCGCCGACCGTGCTGGAAAAATGCCATGAAATGGGCTTTCGTCAAATTAGCGTGGCAGCGTTAACCGATGGAGGGATGTGTGATTCGGTCGGTATGAACGATACCGACTAGGGAGCGATGGTCGGGATGCTGAGCGCAAAATGCATCTAACAGATGCACCTTCTCTGTGGGATATTTCGCACTTTGTGCCTCACATTCTAGGTTTTTTGTTCAGCATTCTCCGTTCTGATCGCTCGTTTGGGTCGTTTGCCCTGTCTGTGCTACCTGCTGCCTTGATTTATATATTCTTACTGCAAAACTGCATTTGGTTTTTATCTGTATCTGCATTTGCATGACACAAAACCTGGCCCGGCCACTGTTATCTAACTCGAAGAATGCCCGTTCCCTCTGACTTTGGCACATGATCTACCATATATACCGCTCAGGATGAAGCCGAATGCTGAATGCAGAATACTGAGACTCCACTACGGCTGAGGCCTCATAAATTCTCTCGTCGTTTAGTTTTTACGATTGTCGGCTGGCTTTGTTTGGCCGAGGCACACACAACTGGGGGCAAGATAATAGCACTTGTTGGGCCTCGGAAAATGTATTTCAGCTCAAGTGTATTATGACACGATTTCTTATCTATTAAGCCCAAGAAGATAATCAGTTTACTATTTTTATAAACTAGTTACATATATTTATAGACAAAATTAAATAAAGATCGAAAGTGGGTCGAAAAAGACATCAAGAGATCTTAAATGTTGTGTGATTTCTTTGGTACATCCTTACTATCTACTTTAAGATAAGCAAAAAGTACTAATTCCTGTTGGATTTGTCAGATAACCAGTTGTTTTCAGCGAACTAAATAAATGAGTAAGTGACCTTAACACATCCAGTAAGTAACTATTATTCTAACCCCGTCTGTGAGCACCAGCACACACGGAGCAACACGAACTCACAGATACAGGCCGCTTGTATCTTTCGACGTTGGCCTATCTAAATACATGCTGAAGAGTTGAAGTGCCAGGGACCCCAAGCCAAAGAAACGGCAGCGACAACAGCCTCCTGCCAAGATCTCTGCGCCTGCGTACTGTACTCGGAAACTGGGGAACTTGGCAACTTGGGAACTCAGCACTCGGAGCAATACCAATACCACGACCAAGACCAAGACCAAACCAATCCAAAGCCAAGACCAAGAAAAGACCAAGTCTGAGCTGAGAGGCTACCAAAAACTGGTCCCTGGGCCAAAGTTTGCGTGCTTTGCTGAAATTTTTACGCTGGACCCGGCACCCGAAAACAAAAACTCTCTTTCAGCTCAGAGAACATTCAGGTAGTCCCCTTAGGCATTTCATATTTTTGGCCAATGTCCAGGAATTGCGATGAATGGAGAGGTTGAGGGAAAAAAGAACACGGCATTAATGATGCATTAAAATGTATTCACAAAGGCGTGCAACTATTTTAACGGTGCCCATTTAGGTGCCCATTCAGTTGTCGAGGAATTCAGGAAATGCCTGGAAATAGCGTATTATAGGAGAAATGGACTGTGAAGTTTTAATGGGTTTCTAGCTCGGGAAATTCGATACTACTCCGGGCATATTGGCCACCCACAGATCTCGACCATATCCAAATCTGATCTAAATCTAGCCAAGGGTTATGGAAAATCCCAACCCGCATATCGACCAACGAAAATGTTGCCTTTAATTATGACACATTTAAGAAAGCCACAGATTTACGTCCGTAAGTTCACCCAAGCCCCTAAATTGCTGTCGAGTCATAAGTCGAGGGCCACAAAACTCCAAAAGAAAAGGCCGACGGAGAAAGATAGGGATAGGAGAAAGGAGACAGAGGCGAAGACGGAGACGGAGACGGAGACAGTGAGTGTGACTTGACGAAAGTACTTTCATTTTCACGCTCATAAAATGGGACTACCATTAAACTTTAAAATGCAGTCGTAAAAACTTAAAAATCAGAAACGTAGCAGCCAAGAGGGGGCCAAGTTAAGCGGCTTAAATGACATTTAAATCAGTCGAAATACCGAACGGGGTGGGAGGAAACAGAATTTGGATGGCCAAAAAGACAGGCGACACAGTATGGAAAGGTAAACACTCGACACTCGAGGCTGAAGATCCCTTTCACTGGACAGGACAGGAAGTTCGCACTTTGGCAAAGATCGAAGAACCCCAAAATGAGCAATGGAAATTAAAACTATAAAGAAATCCCGGCGAGAGCCCCATTCCAGCACACGTCTTCTTCGGTTTCTCCCCGTGATTACGCTTTAATCTCGTTATAATGAGGCAGGAAAATTGCTTGGCGGATGTGCCGAGCGTGCCCGAAACGGGAACGGGAATGGGATTGGGATTGGGATTGCAATTGGGATGGGTACATTCAGAGGTATGGGGACTCAAATCTGGAACCTGGAGCTGCGGTTGACATCCTGGTTGCCAGCTGGGCAGCACTCATCTCTCTCTCTTTCTCTCTCTATCAATTTCGAGTGCAGCTGAGATTGAATTACCAGGGAAAAAACCTGGGGAGGACCATCTCAAACCGGGACAGACACAATGCAAAAGGGAGAGACAACCGGCAGACAGCAGATACACTTGTTCGAGTAATCTGTTCCCCACTTTTGTGTCCCCTCCCCATGTCGGAAATATGATGCCGCCAAGGAGCAGGTCTGTTTGCGACCGAAGCCACGGGAGAAGATCGGGAGACACAAAAGGGGTCCCAGGAAAGAGTTGTGCGATAAGGTTAGATAAGCGCCGGCACATATGACCGCTTGTATACCTGAAGCGGCGGCCAAGTGAACACTTCCTTCTTTCAGTGGAGCACACACGCTTTATTTGGGGCTCTTTTTGGGTCTGATAAGGCGAGCATGAATGAAGGTTGTTTTTTAAATTTCTGGGAAGAACTGAGATGATGGCTCCACTTAGTCCATTAGTCGAGAAGATGGAAACATATACAAACTAAGATGAAAACACCCATAAAATCCTATATCAACAGCTAATAGAACTGAAAAAGAAGCAATGTTCCTGATATTCAAATTCTGTTAAAGCGACCTATCTAAACTAAGACATTTGTGATATTTGTAATATATGATATTATATATTATATATATGATAATCATCATAATTATATGATGATAATATATAGATATTATTAGCTACCCCAATCAATGAAACGCACCTGAATTTTGCAGCATGCCGGGCAGCACCACCGACGACTCCGACTTGAAGCCACCGCTGAGCCCGCTGCTGCTGGTGGGCTTCTCCAGTCCCATGTCCAGGGTGGTGGATCCGTCCAGATCGACGAGGGTATTGCCATTGAAGAGTCCCGCGTCGCGGTACTCCTTCGCGAAGGGCGTGGCAGCCTGTGCCGCCCCCACGAATAGCACTATGGCCAGCCAGAAGATGGCAGATGGGCCGCTTTTGGCCACTTCCACCGACCGCATTTCACTCGGGCACTCACTTCACATAGACGAAAGCCAGTCGATGGGAATTATATTTATTATTGAGACGAAGCGTGACACTTTCAATTAACACCGCTCAGCGGCTGCCGCCGAATGCGAAAAAAATGTGTTACTTTTGATCATTAAATTAGTTGGAGTCGGCCGACTTGACTTTGATGGGGCACCGTAAATTCAATTTGCGCTCGGCGTTTGCTCTCGTTTCGCACTTGTTACTCTTTTTCACTGCCAATTAGGGAAATGATGTGTGTCAGCAATTAGTGAAAACGATCATCCGTCCAAGTCACTAAAGTGTGTCAGACGTTTTTGGCACTGCAAAGATAAGGGAACATAAACACTGGGATTAGTACGGTGCGAATCAGAAGTTCACATATGCGTGCCAATCTTTTATCATGTCCAAGTGGCAATGAGTAAAGCCATAAAGTTGATTCGGAATGCCTTTTCAAGTATTTTTAACTTTTACATTGTTGCCATTCCCAAGGGAGTTTTTATCAAGCTTAAGGGAAAGCCATATCAGAGTACTACAATTTCTTGGGCTTATCTTAATAAAAACAAAATACACAAGAAATGCTTATTAATGTAGAAGTTACAAATTGAACAATTGTTGTAAACATAAACAGATCATAAGATTTTTGAACCTCAAACATTTCTTATCTCAAATCAATCAGTGCCTTAACACTCATGTGCATTCGTCACTATTTTGCTTACTAACACCTTCATTAACATTCTGCACCGCATTTCTAACGGTAAGTGGCCATCACACATTGCCAACAGCTGTTATTCGTTGTTGTTGCGCTGATAATTGGTAAGTACGCGACATTTCTATTAATCAAACATAAAACTCCGCGTTCATTTCCATAACAATTTTCCCGTAATATGCTGCGCATGCGCAGGATAATAAAAACGAGCCCACGAGAAATCCCGCGGTGGGAATTAGGGAATCAAAAGAAATCCTACAACAAACCCCTCGAAAGCCTCCGCCCACGCCTTTGGGCGTGCGAGCGGGACGGCGTGAGGCAGGAAGTTGCTGCGTGCGAGCGAGAGGGCAGCGGCCACCCTTAGCGCCGCTCATAAATGTCAATGGAAATGAAAAGGCCGATGTTATTGTTTTTTTGCTCGTTGTTTTTGTATGGAAAACAGAATGAATAACATGTGGGTTTCGGTTTATTAAACATCGCTTGAAGGAGGAAATGCCAAAAGAGGCTCTACACACAACAAAAATGTATAAACTAGAGAAGCATTCTAAAGAGGTAAGCGTTTTATGCGTTTTATTAATTTTACTTCTTATTTAGCACAAATGTATGTAGAAGCTGAAAGTCACTATTTGTAAGTCTCTAAATGCGAATGTTTTGCAATAGATTAAATTTCAGATTGATCACTTTTTAAATCCAGGTTCAAATCCAGATTTTATTTTGCTGTGTAACCCAGAAGGTATTTATAAACTGAGCTCAAAAAATAAAACGCACGAAAAAATGTTCAAAAATTTGCATATGTCAGTGTAACAAAAACCGAAATTGATGGATGGAAAAAAGTCGGCAACTGAAAATCACACTCGCGGGCTTAAGCCAAATAAGCTTTAAACGAAACGAGTTTTAACCAAATATTTTTGCATTGCTCAAACGGAGAGCCGCAGTCACAGAAACAAACACAATTGCACGCCGGACCAAATAAAAGCCATTCAATTAATATCCGGACAGAAGGCAACAAACAAAAGTCGGTGCAATTTCAGTGCTGGCTTGTCTCTCCCTGTTTCTATTTGTTTTTTGCGCTGCTCCCATATTGAGGAGTGAGGGGGAGGGGGGTTAGTTCGGTAAACAAAATCGAAATTGGCTAAAATCGAAGGGATGTTTATGCTTCACTAAGGCGTACCTTCTTTTTATTTTCGTCACCACTTGTTGGCCTTTGTTTATTGTTATTATTCTTTATTGGCACTTTCGGATGCTGCAATAGCTGCGCGAACTAACGGTACAAGCGAATCGAGTGCGCAGCGCAGACGGATTGGCAACATAACTGTAATCGTTTGTTTTCGTTGTCTCGATCACTATCACTTCACCGATATTTCTTTCCCAAAACGCATGTTTACGCGTCGAAGTTTTGGGAACACATTATCCACCGTGATATTATCCACGACCCCGACTCTCAACGATACGATTTGATGTGATCTCTCGCGCGCGATATGTAAAACTAACGATAGCGGCGCGTTTCGGCTGCTTATATAGATTTTGCACTGATTAGAGTGACCGTTCGCGGGAGTTCAAAAAAATGCCAAAAATATATTGAAGTATATGAAGAAGAAATACCGATTTGCCCATCTCTAGGGATCTCGCTCTCGTGGTTGTTGTCTTCGCTAAACGATGGGGTGTGAGTCTTTGATAAGCCCAGGGCTGTATTGATACGCTGCTTGTGTAGACGAAATTGAACTGCTTGCCGAATGGAAGGCGGAGCTTATTTAGGCACACTGCTTGCCACCCTTAACTGAAACTTTAGCCGGAAGTAAATTTAGGGGTTAATTGCGCAGCACTTCAGCCAATCAAATCGGGCTTCAGGCCACACTTCAGGTGCTTGGTGGGGAGGGAAGGGGGTCTTTTTTTTATTATTATTATTAGTAAGCAGCATTTTAGGCGCCCCCGCTGCTGCTGTTAATTTTTTGATGTGCCGCGTAATTTGCTTTGTTTTTTTTCACCCAGTTCCTCTGCCGCCGTCGACGTCAGGATAAGCGTCGCTTGACCAGCGGAAGTAGCCTTATTTGTGGCACCGTCAGTCGCTCGCCGATTACCCAAGTGATTAGTTTGGACAGCTCCGCGGCAAATCCTTGAACGCAATGCAACGCCAAAAGGTTGAGATTGGCTCACCCGACGGCTCGCCGGCCATCAAAAGGAGTGACAGCATAGATCCCATCTCGAACACCGCGATTCTATCCGTACCGCAACGTCCTTCGTCGCCGCGACAGTTTTTCGAACGACTCTATGGGCACTTGGAAAGGCGCTCCTCGGAGAATGGGGAAATCGACGTCGGAACACACGCCCACAAGCCGCCTCCTTGTGACACGCCCTACCACAGCGACGGCGGAAGTGTTTCCTCGCCGGACATTTCCATCAGCGATGAGCGCACCTCGCTCGCCGGCTATCCCGCCTACGATTTCTATGGCCACTCCAAGGACTATGCTCAGCATCCCACCCAGCAGCACCAGCACCAGCAGCATCATCATCATCATTCGCAGCAGATGCACCAGAAACTCAGCTACGTGAGTCCGCCGCCAGCTATTGCCGTCGGAGGAGCACCGAATCCTGGCCTGCCACACGGATTCCCAGCCGGTTTCCCAAGCGACCCGCACTTCAGCGCCGGCTTTTCCGCATTTCGTGAGTCCTCATAGGTGTTTTAGATAATACATTACAAAAAGAAACTGGCTTTTAACAATATCCAGAATATTTGCAAAGCTTTAGAGAAATTTAAGAAGTTCGAGGTTCATTGCTTATAAACAGAACTACCGAAAATAACCGCTCAGTTAAGACTCTTATATGTTTATTGTGAGGTTTCTCAGTTCTTACACACTAAGTACAAGAGTAAATTTGAGCTACTACGAATTTGGTCCTAACTAGATATTTAGACAAGGGCGAGCAGAGATTTGTACTACGGTGAGGGCGGTGTCTTTGGCTTTCCCTGCTTCGCTGCCTTCTCCGCCGCCGCCTTCTCCTCCCGCTGCCTCGCCATCTGGCGCAGCTCCAGGCTGAGGAACATCTTCAGGTTCGGGTCGGTGATCTTGCTCAGCACAATCTCGCGCGCCTCCTCATCGTTGTCGCCCAGCAGCTTGGCCAGCGTCTGTGCGTAGTCCAGCCAAACGCAGTTGGCGCAGCCCGACATGCAGCAGGTGGTGGGTTCTGGAGGTATCTGTTAGGAAAAACACAACTTAAGTTTTGGATAATATAATGGTTGTGCTGTGAAGTTTCCTCCTTTCTAACTTTTCTCTCAAGATAGAAAGTCGTTTCCGGATCGTGAGAACATTTCATAGAGATCATGGACTCAATCCTTGAATAGCTCTGCTCAGTAGTTGGAGACGTTCTTAAAACTTCTATTTATCCTTTTATTGATCGGTTGATCGGTAGATTGACAACTGATCAATAATCTACCTATAATAGCAGTGGGTACTATACTTACTAGCTCACAACATTACCTCTATGTTTCTGAGTCGCTTCCGCCCCTTGGTGGTTCTATCTTTGGCTTTGGCTGTCTCCTTGGCCGTCGTGCCACTGTCTGCACAGCCACTTGCTGCTTCCTGGGCGGCCGCATCCTTGTCGGCGTCATCCTGGGAGCCGCTGGCCGACAGTTGGCGGGCCAGGGAGGCCCAGCGCTCGGCGCCACGTCTCAGTAGCAAGCATCGCGGACAGCTGAAGCCCAGGGGAGCCAACATTTCCGCCCGATCCCCGAAAGAGTTCGAAAGTTACGATTGAAAAGGCCCAGAGGAAGTGATAAGCATTTCACACGCTTGCGCAGGTGCAGCCCAGATGAACTTGGTTCCGCAGGAACTGCAAAAAAGTCGGATATGCAAAAAACTTATTAATCGCAAGTGCTACAATATTGAATATCCCCACACCACCGCACCGAGTGCGCTGGCCAGGATTGTGTAAAATCAGTGGGGAAAAAATAAACAAAACGGAGGTGGAGTAGCCAAGCAATGCCACACAATGAGCTGCTGCTGACCCCCAATGCAAAGAAATTAGCCAAGGAAAAAAATAACTGAATGCCAAGAAAAAATTAAAACGCATTGAGCCGTGAAAGTTTTCGTTTACTTGCGGCTTTTTCGTTTGCTCCTGATGAGGTGATGCACTGGCCACTGGCCAGGTGTGGAGGTGAGGCGAGGATACGAAAAAATTGAAATGCGACGGCTAATGAAAATGATCGCCGGTTAAGGGTGAATGGGTGACCCATTTGTAAGCAAGAAATCAGACTTAAAGCGATATTGATATTGGGTGCAACTTTGAACTCTTTTCTTAGACCAGTTAAGTATTCTCCACTTGCAAACACTTTTTAGACTCCGAATAGTTGACATTTAAAATGCTACACTCGCATATAGTTACTATAAGTACTGAATCTTTAAATTATAAGAATACACAGTCTTAGTTGAGTAACTTACAAGCAAAAGTTGGGCAAATCTAAAAAATAACAAGTGTCTGAAAAAATTAACATTGTAATTGAGCTCGGCAGGAAACCTAAAAAAGCAAACACAAGCAGCAAGCGAGGAGGGCTAAACGAGGAAACTCATTTCAGCCACAACAAACCGTCCAAAGGACACTTGGCTATCGAATTTCACACGTGATTTAAAAAACGTTCGGCCAGCGAGGGGTAAAAGGATCAGGGAAGAGCTTAAGCCCCTCCAGAGCCACGCTGACTAGGGGTAATCAAGCAAGAGCCAGAGATTACAACGCCCGCAAAGCAACCCCTTCCCGGGAAATCCCCGCCCACGAGCACCGAGCAACTTGTCAGCTTCGCCTTGTTACATCAATTAGACTCTAAACCGCACCATTGACAATGTGGTGGGTGCTTGTGGGAGGTGTGGAACGATGTGGGCAGCTGTGGGTGTGGCAGGTGCTCGGTTTTGCAGGGAGTGGGGCATAATGTGCGCTTGGTTGAGCCTCATCGTCGGCGACACTGCGAATGCAAACAATCAAGCGACAGAATGGAAAACTCGAAAGAGCGGATGATGCCGAGAATTCCGACGAGGATGATGGTGATGGTGATGATGATGACGGCCAGCCAGCTGTTGGCATTGTTAAAACTTTCCCGGATCAGCATAGATTGCCGAAATAAAGAGAGAAACATAAATAAAAAACACAGCACACAGAACACAGAAACTATGTGGTAAATGCACTTCTAATGCGCACCACAAACGCGACCCACGAATCCTGGCAGGTGGGGGCGCAAAGGCACGAGGAACCACGGATCGGAGTGGTTAATTATTTGTTTAACTGACCCAACACGCAACCGCATTCGGAAACGTTTAGTCCCGCTCATAACTTGATGGTTTGCTAATGTAAGATTAATTTCGCTCTAACATCTCCATTGTGTTGGGCATAAGTGGAGTGGGTGGGATGTGAAAAAATGATGCTATCCGAGGGATGTCGTTATTGGTACTCACTGAATGGGTAAACACTCAGGCGTTTTGATATACATAGCTAACTAGATATTTTCTACACAAATTGATAATGAGGAAACCTATGCATCTGACTTTCAGTGGCTCGCAGGCGGCGCAAGGAGGGCAGGCAACGCCGCCAAAGGACCACTTTCAGCACGGAGCAGACCCTCCGCCTGGAGGTGGAGTTCCACCGCAACGAGTACATCTCCAGGAGCCGCCGCTTCGAGCTGGCCGAAACACTGCGCCTGACCGAAACGCAAATCAAGATTTGGTTCCAGAACCGAAGGGCCAAGGACAAACGCATTGAAAAGGCTCAAATCGATCAGCACTACAGGTGGGTTTCCCTATAGCTCATGATCATGATCATATGTACGCAGATTTCACAGATTTTGATTGAGTTAGCTTAAAGATCAAACATTAAATAAACATAAAACAAAGGGACTTGTTTATCTGATTGATGTATAACTCGTGAAGAGGATTTTAGTGTGTATTTATACCTCTATTTTCGAAACGGAAGTAATTTAAGGAAATGTCACAAGTTTAATTGATGGCTAACATAAAATTAACACGAAATTAATTTTACGACATTTATGCGCACACAGACCCAATTAGACGATATCCTTTTTTTCGTATTTTTGCCTGAGGGGTGGCTTGTGTCCTGCTCGAAATTCTTTTGTACTTTGATGTAATCAATTTTTCAGAAACTTTGTCGTGGCCAATGGTTTTATGAGCTCTATAATGGGTCAAGCCACCACGACCATGCCCCCCGGAGGCGTCACTGGGGGCGTGGCCGTGGGCGTGGGCCTAAACTATTATGCCGCGGCAGCGACGCCGGCAGCGCCGCCCAAGGATAACACGCAGGATGCCAATTTTATCGACATTGATGACCAGCTCGAGCGGCAGCGGCAGCAGCAACAACAACAACAGCAACTGCATCAGCAGCGACGCCAAGAAACAACAACCCCTATTAATATTTGCTAATACTTACTAATTGATTACATTTATTTGAGCTTTAAACTGTTTAGATTAAGATTGAATAAAGGCAATTGTGAAAACATAACAGCCTTGAGGTATGCACATTTCGAAAGAAACACTTACACTTTGCAAACGAACTTACATGTGTTATGGACACAGCATTTTGCACTTGATTTGTTTATATAAGAGAGAGTTTTCAGGGAAAACCAGGAAATTTGTTAAAAACCAAACAGCGAAACTAACAAACAATAATGCAGCCCTGGTGCTCAGCCAGCTGTTTCATGCTGCTAATAACTGGACGAAACTATCGATAAGCGCGCTAGCGTAACAGCCAATACTTAGTTTTATTTCCAATCGAATTTAAACATGCCTATGAAAATATTCAAAATGCAACGAAGTATTATCCCCCAGTAGTTCCAGCCAAATAAATGTCCATGGCTTCCTTGTTTAGATGTACAAACTGGCGCCTTTTTGGAATCGGTTGGACATTCGGTAGTCGTGTGCCATTAACTGCATTCAAACTGAGATTAGAGTTGGCGTCGTAGTCATCGGAGAAAAGTGTATCTTCGGAAGAACTGGATGCCACCAAATGGCTTCTCGCTCTTTGAGCCGCCGCGGCCGCCGCCGCCGCGCTGGTGGTTGGTCTTTGGTCCTCCGAGGATTGCGTGGTGGACACGCTAGCCGCATGATTAGATGTCTGACTGCTACTGCTCGAGAGAATAGCGCTAGCTGCCTGTCTATTTGCCAGATGTCTCTTCGCATTGTTGTTCTTCAGCCTGTAGAGCCTGATCAGTTGCGTGTAGCATGTGAGGCACAGTGGCTGCGACCGGAGCTCCGAGTTTATCAGCTGGCCGAACTTCAGCAGGTGCGGATTCCTGATTATGCGGTACGGGGACCTCAGCGTGTGGTTACCCAGGCCGCACAATCGGTGCTCCTCATGTGGCGACTCCGACATCGGGACTTAAGTTAAATAGTAAGTCTGATCGGTGCTAGCTTCGCTTTTGTAGAACTTGCTGACAGCTAACGCATTCCCAAGTCATGTATGTATGTATTTATGACAGTTGACAGTTTCTTTTTCTATTACATATTTTATTTTAATGCATAGGCTAGCCTTCTACTTCAGACATACAATTTCAGTCATTCTAAAGGGCGAAGTCCTTATACCAGCCAGGCTATCGACAACCATCGGCCATCGGCAACCTAAAAATAAAATAATCGATAATTTTGATGTCATCACAATTTTCATTTTCGCTTCGACATACAAACGTGCAACTTGATTTTTCGTTTGTTAATTTCGGTTGAACTTCGAGCTAAATAAATCGCTAAAACAATGGTGAAAGAAGAGGTCCTGTCGGAGGAGTCCTCCGATGTACATGTGATCTCGGAACGCGAGGATGATGTAAGTACTGGCCGAAAAACGAACCGGAACGTGCACGTACATTTCTGTGCATGTATGCGAGTTGACGAGTGACGCACCTAAATTCGTTCCCCAGTGCACATATGTACATACCACCCACTTTGCCACCCAACCTAACCCACTTCCCACCTTTCCACCGGCAGGACATATGCGAGCTGGAGCACTTGCGTAAGCTCTTCATCGGCGGGCTGGCCCCATACACCACTGAGGAAAACTTGAAGGTGTTCTACGGCCAGTGGGGCAAGGTGGTCGATGTCGTGGTGATGCGCGATGCTGCCACCAAGAGATCTCGCGGCTTCGGCTTCATCACATACACAAAGTCCCTCATGGTGGACAAGGCCCAGGAGAACCGTCCCCACATCATCGACGGCAAGTGAGTATATAGCCTTGGGGGGTAATACCGTTCCAAGAATAGATCTATACCATTACCTTTCGCTTTCAGAACTGTGGAAGCCAAACGGGCTCTGCCCCGCCCTGAACGAGAGTCGCGCGAGACCAATATATCTGTGAAGAAACTGTTTGTAGGCGGTCTCAAGGACAACCACGATGAGGAATGCTTGCGCGAATACTTCCTGCAATTTGGTCGTGTGGTCTCCGTTAAATTGCTTACTGACAAAACCACTGGAAAGCGTCGGGGCTTCGCTTTCGTCGAGTTTGACGACTACGATGCAGTGGATAAGGCCATCCGTAAGTATAGAACCTAAAATGCAAAAGCGGTAAAATATTAATTGTGAAAACTTCCTCTTGATTAGTTAAAAAGCAACATTCGATTAAGTACGTGCACGTGGACGTCAAGAAGTCTATTTATAACCTGGAGAAGAAAGACAAACAGCAGGCAGGTGCGTTGGCCAACGGTGCAAAGCCGCCGCTCAATCAGCAACAGCAGCAACAACAACCGGGTCCGCCACAGCAACAACATAATGGCAACATGCAGGCACCTGGCTTCCGACCACCAGTGCCGCCCCCACAGGCCATGCCCCCCTACCAACAACAGCCTCCACCGCCGATAAGCGCTCCACCACCTAACTACAACTACTGGGGAGCACCTCCTCCACCTATGCAGCCCTACTACCAGCAGCCACCACCACCGCAGATGAACGGCTGGGGTCCCTATCCGCCGCCACAAAATGGTTGGAATGCACCGCCACCTCCACCACCGGGTGCCCCGCAGTGGCACCCCAGCCAGTGGGGTTGTCCTCCACCAGTACAACAGGTGCCGCCGGCTGGGGCAGTGCCACCACCAATGGGTCATAATGGACCACCGGCTCCGGCTCCAGGTAACTGGAACATGCCGCCACCAGTGCCGGGTGCAGCACCTCCAACGCACCAGCAGCAGCAGCCGCCGCAACAGCAGCCACCACCACCGAATTTCGGCACTGGCTATCAGCAGAACTACGGAGGCGGACCATCAAAACACAACACTATGAATGCCAACCGCATGAATCCTTACTCGGCAGCTCCGCCGAACAACTACCGTAAGTGAATTACAGTAAAAATTACCTGTGATCACGAACAGCTACTATTTATAGACCCTCCCCAGCAGACAACATATCCAGCCTACAACGCTGGAGCTCCGCCGCCTAATGGAAACGTTCCTCCGGCAGCTGGTGCCAAGGCGGTGGGCGTATCCAATGGGTCCGTGGCCACCGGTGGCAGTGCCAATAGCAAGTATCGGCGCTAGATCGGGTGAGTAGATCGCGACATAGTAACCGTACCCGCTATTAGTCGCTTGTTTTAAATGTGGCCTATGCATAAGAGTTACCCCAAATACGTCTTGCCACCCATATACCACCCGCCATTGATGCACTACGTCTGAAGTACGTGTTAATTTGTAATTACTAATGTGGAAAATTCTCTTTGATTTAGATGCTCTTTGGGCGGCTAAAGCTCAAGAATCAAGACACTCTTTAATAAGCTCGTTCATAAGCTAGGCCACACTCGCTTAGTTACTAAACAGGAAACTTAACGCATTGTCTCTCTATCATAGGACAACTAACTACGATTTTACTCTACACTTAAGATATACCATTGATAACTCTACGATTGACCTAAGCTATGCCAGACTATATATAAATATTTTATACAACGTATTGTGAGAAGCGAGCTCTTCTCCCATTCGAATTAATTTAGAGATAATTTTGGAACTCTGAATCGTAGAACATGCCCAAATACGATATAAAATGAACAAATCTCTCTATTTGAAGACAACTATCTCTCTATCTGTAAAAATGAAAGATCGTGCAAATGTCGAAGAACAATTGCCAGTCATAATCAATTAAGTAGACATAAATCACGGAGCTGTAGCCTGAGCTTATTGGCCCAAAACAAGTAGTTTAATCGTAGATACCTATGTATTACCTTAACCATTCAAATAAGAAGATACGTCCATCAAAAAAACTCAAAGAAAATATAAGAATTCGAAGCGAAGTCGGATCACAAATCAAATCAAATGCAGGGCTGGCGGGCGTGGCCTTAACTATTATTGTACACAAGAGATGATATCAAAACAAATGTCAATTTTTACAAGAAGCAAATCGGACACTTATATACTGTAATGATGTTGAAGGTTTCTAATCTAGCCTCCCATCTCTTAATTTGTATTTCATGACGAACTCGAAAACATATGTATATATACCGGAAAAAGCAAATTGCTAAGAAAATGTATATGCTTTCAGATTAACTATACTTACTATTTATTCTCGACTCTCTCCTATATTTAAGCTGTAGTGCACGCCAAGGGCTTTGAATTGAATTGATCATGAAATATAATGCAGTATTGAGATAAGGGAGGCCTAGTCGACAATTTGCAAGATTCATTTTGAGCTACTATGCTGCATTAACGAGATACAATTTATCACTTAACCGAACTCTATGAAAACCCATACCCAAATTTATTTTAAATAAATACAAAATAAAAACAACACTATGTATTTGTTTTAGCTGCCGATATGTAAGTCTCCTTCTCTTTAGCTATAGCATAAACTATTTACCCAAAGATTTAGTTAACGTAATGCAATTCTAGATACAAACAAATTTCTCTTTAATTTTAAACATATTTTACTCGTATTCGTATAAACCAAGCAAAACTAAGCCATAAAACGCTTCAGACAAAGTTTATTCGTAAGGTAAGTTAGGAACGGATCTCATCTAGAATATAGTAGAGTTTTTATAAGTGCGTTTAAGTTCCTGTCTTATGTGTAGCATGTCAACAACTATTTATTACGCTTTTCTAAGCAAAACCACACATTTCTTTTCCAATGTAAAAACCGGGAGCAACGCTGGAGTGGCCTGTTGCAAAAGACCAGACCTAAAGTGTCCAATAAAATGAGGTACGTAGAAGCGGTCTTGTTTTATTTTATTTTGGAAAGTAGAACCAATAAAGAGCTACCAAAATCGAGGCAATCAGTGTTTTTATTCCAAGCGAACATGTTGGGAGCCAACACGTTGGAGGCGATCCCAAAACATGGACAATGCTCCACTTTGGCGATCCGTAATCATTCCGAAGCTTTTCCACAGGCAAACAGTCGCTTGCCATCCGCCAACGCGATTAGACATTAGAAAGGAAACACTTCATCAACCGCACAGTGAGTACTCGCCCAGTGAAACAAAGGATTGAGTGTCGTAATCGGATTAAAAACAAGTGTGTGACAAATACAGATACTTAGCTTGTTCCTCAAATTTCTGCAAGCTAAGCTCTGGCTCGAGTTCTTCAAGTTCAATGTTCCTTGCTTATTGGCAAATAGTCATCAATTGGACTTGATTTTCGATAAAATTGGCCAATTAATTGGTCAGAGCTGAAGGTTTTTAAGCAGTTTACCAGAATAAAAAGTTAGTCGAGTGATTTGCAAGGTCAACTGCGAATTGCATTTCCTCAAGTTAATCAAGTAAATTGTTTCTGCGGCAGGCCCTATTTCTTTTCACCCACTGGCCCCGCCGACATAAACATTGCATCTTGGACGCAGCATCACGTCATTGTTTCTAGTTTCGTCGGTATAATTAAACAGACACATGTGTACTGCAGTATGCATGTATGTGCAGCATGTGGAATGCACTGCAACAGCATCCCACTCGGATATTCCTGGAAGCCCCATTACCCCGAGATCGCGTATACATTTCTCAATTGCCAGATACATAGCAGCGCATTTGACTTGATATTTTGCGACACAAAAGCGACGATTAAGCACATCTTGCTGCCCAAAACGGAAGCGACCCATCCTGATAAGCGGCGGTGGGGCGGTGGAGCCAAGTCAGGCCTGCGATAAGCCAACTGTCGTTGGGCAACTGATGTGCCATATTCCATAGGCCGTATAGCGCATGTGCTGAGATAGAGCGTGGAACTGTGGCGACGTCTTAAAATCATTACGAAAATTCGGCTCGACTTGAGAATGTATGTTTAGCAATAGGATTAAGGTCAGCTCTAATCAGGTATATTCACATAAATTGGAGCATTTATATAAATGATTTCACTAGCGATTTGGGCAAAAGCTTTGAACTGGTCAACATGTGTTCAACATGCCCCAAATTCTCATATATTCCCAGATTTTTCGACGTTGCGGTTGAAAAAGCAAGAAAACTATTTGCATCGGGAAAGGAAATGAAAGGCAAACATTTAAAATTCTAAGATTTTATCCTGGTTTCGCTTCCATGAACACGCTCGTTCTATTTTGGAATCTCCAGATCTGCAATAATCAACTTCTGCCAACAATGAGTTGGTTTTGTTTTCGAAGCTAAATTGCTCATAAAAGGAGAACTGCTGCATCTGTATCTGTGCGCCACATTCGCGTTGACCTTTTGAACCCTGCAGCAGAGGCGCGCAAGATTTTTGCGGCTTCTTCAATTGTTTTCAATGAGCAGAAGACGCCGCCCGGGATGTGGATGTAAAACCACCCCGTAAGGGTGGTGGTTACAAGATCTCCAGTGGAGTACAGTAACGCAGCCGGGGAATAGTCGAAAACCTTCTTGAAACGGAAGTTGGGCCAAGGCCACAGCTAAATTCGACGTAATTACAGCTTTCCCAATCGCAATGACTTTGTACTTTGTTTATATTGCCATTCTATTGTAAATATGGTATGTTTTTAAAAGATAACCACCACAAGAACGCCGTTTTATAGAGAGAAGGTCGAATATTTGGGTTAGCGTAGAAAAATAAGATTTAAAGCATTTAAGATTACTTGGTACCCTTGCAGTTGAGATCGCCAATGAAGATGCGCTCCCTTTGGCTACTGCTCGGCTTGGGCCTGCTGGCTCTGAGCCACGTCCAGGCCTCCACGGAGATCGCCGATGAGCTGCTGGATGAGGACCTCGACCTGTCCGACATCGATGAGAACGAGGAGGAGTTCCTGCGCCTGCTGGAGGAGAAGAACAAGGCATGTTGCTTCTAATCAATTACAATTATATCGCTAACTGAATGCCATTTGCAGATCAAGGATATTGAGCGGGAGAACGAGATTGCCACCAAGTTGGCCGAAGTGCAGGACAATCTACTCAATCCCGTCGTTGAGGTGGATCTGTGCGAGACAATAAGCTGCGGAGCGGGTCGCATCTGTCAGATGCACGACGAGAAGCCCAAGTGCGTGTGCATTCCGGAGTGTCCCGAGGAGGTGGACACCCGCCGCCTGGTCTGCACCAACACCAACGAGACCTGGCCGTCGGATTGCTCCGTGTACCAGCAGCGCTGCTGGTGCGACAGTAGCGAGCCCGGTTGCACCAATCCGGATAATGCCCACATGCACATCGACTACTACGGCGCCTGCCACGAGCCCAGGTCCTGCGAGGGCGAGGACCTGAAGGACTTCCCCAGGCGCATGCGCGACTGGCTGTTCAACGTGATGCGCGACCTGGCCGAGCGCGATGAGCTGACCGAGCACTACATGCAGATGGAGCTGGAGGCGG
Organism: Drosophila erecta; assembly: GCF_003286155.1. Classification (NCBI taxonomy): domain Eukaryota; kingdom Metazoa; phylum Arthropoda; class Insecta; order Diptera; family Drosophilidae; genus Drosophila; species Drosophila erecta. The sequence goes on from NW_020825194.1 coordinate 5,520,949, forward strand.
AGACGAACAACTCGCGTCGCTGGTCGAACGCTGCCGTTTGGAAGTGGTGCGACTTGGACGGCGACACCGATCGTTCCGTCTCCCGCCACGAGCTGTTCCCCATCCGTGCCCCGTTGGTCAGTCTCGAGCACTGCATTGCACCGTTCCTCGAGTCCTGCGACTCCAACAAGGACCATCGCATCACCCTGGTGGAGTGGGGCGCCTGCCTGGAGCTGGATCCCGAGGACCTAAAGGAGCGTTGCGACGATGTCCAGCGGGCTCAGCCACATCTCCTGGGTTAGGCCAAAGCTCATTTTTCACTTTTGCAGTTGCTACTTGCTTAATCCTTAATCAGAAAATGTCTACTTTTAGCAAGTCTTTGTGTAAATGCTCGCTGGTTAATTAAATATATGATAACTTCTTTAAAATAATACGCATTTTGAAGTCAGTCTATTAATTATTATCTTTCGGGTGAAAAGCTACAGTTGTGATATTTCTCTTTGGGCATTTACACTTTTATTGGGTTTACAAATATTGTGGGTTCGAGCTAAATGCAAAGTTTAAAACTGAACTTTACGCGATACTGTGCTACTCACAATTAAGAAACTTGTACTTTTTACAGCTGGAGTTATTACCATCTAGTTGCATTACTTTACATTCAGCGACACAAGCGTAATCATCTCGTCTGGGTTTTGGAAATAACAGGATTGGCGTTTTTATTATAATTTTTATTAAATTTATTCGTGTAATTACTTTGCTCTAAATTAAGTTTTGTTTTTGTTTCATACTCAACCTCGCCAAGAATGCGTGCGGGTAAATACGTTTTGTGTGTGTTTTTTTGTTGTTGTATGTTGTATGCTTGTGAGTGTTGGGAGATGCTAGAATTACATAATTATGTATTACGTTGTATATAAGAAATATGTGCTTGCGCACAGAAATGATTACAACTCGTCGGTTTGTTAGCTTGTCTCTGCTGAAATCTGAATTAAACATTAGTGTTGCATGTTCCGAAGGCGTCCGAATGCCGGGTTGCCGACCGGCTTAGTAGGCCTGCGACAGGATGACATTGCCCTTCCTCTGCGGATCCTGCACCGTATCCTCCTTCTTTCCGATCAGCGACTTGTGTATGTGCGGAATGACACCGCCGCCGGCAATGGTTGCCTTGATCAGGCTGTCCAGCTCCTCGTCTCCGCGAATGGCGAGCTGTAAGTGGCGCGGCGTGATGCGTTTCACTTTCAAATCCTTTGATGCGTTTCCTGCCAATTCCAGAACCTAAAATGGTTGGGAAAACCAAACAAGTTAATTAAATTGTTCAATTCGTAAGAGTAGAAAATGATGTGTGCCACAACTTTTACGACTAATTACCAAAACAAACATCGAAATTGCGGAGTAAACAAAACAAGAAAAAACTCTTTCTAATACAAATTACATTACCAAAATATTAAAACAAGTGTAGATGTCAACAATAAAAAAAATTCAAATGTACACGTTTTATTAGGAAAAGTGGCGGGAAAAGTGTAGCTCCCTAAATGCGTGAAAAACATATTTATAAAAATGTATACTTCGTATAAAATTAATACATTTTTACATAAAGTGAAAAGTACGAAGTTGTTTATATTTAGACAATTTATAATGCGGCTCGAATATTTCATAAATAAGATGTACATTTTCGTCATACTCGTTCCACATAAAATGTCAATAAGAAACTCGGGTTTTCAATTGGAGCGGAGAATTGTAGTTACTGTACGCAATAAGAAAAGTGGAATAAATGCAACTGTAGGAATTTCGGAATAAGGGCTGTTCCTTAAATATTTGAAGTAAATGCTGTTTACATTGAAAGTGTCAACAGGAAAATGTAGCTGGAGCGGGAAAAGTGTCGCGAGAGAAAAGCGGGAGGCGGGAAAAGTCGACGGACTCACCTCGGCGGTCAGGTATTCCAATATGGCAGCGGAGTAAACGGCTGCGGTGGCTCCGACGCGTCCGTGTGACGTAGTGCGGCTCTTGAGATGGCGGTGGATGCGACCCACAGGGAACTGTGTGCGGCAGAAGGGAATTCCTGGTTAGTTGATTGGAACGGCGACTGGCTTGTTTATGTTTTTGTCACCCCCACGTCCGCCGAGAGCGAACACCCTGTTTGTGTGGTGGAATATGCTCGCTGGCGAGGTGGGTACCGAAAAGGCGCCAAAAAACCGAGGTACAGATTGTAAAACTCACCTGGAGACCCGCGCGCGCCGATCGCGATACCGCCTTCGCCTTGGCCTTTCCTGAATCTTTGCCTGCTTTACCGCCAGCCTGCGAAGAGAACACAGCACAATGTGTAATACAAAATAATATAGCGAATGGCACAAGTTGTAGAAAACACAAAATGGTGGCACCGCTACCGAAGTGAGGTTACGGCCGATCGCCCACAGCAGCACAATAACAAATGCCCGCCGATTTCGAGGCTCCTTGTTGTTGCGGCCTACGTGGTGTCCACATTCGAGTGCACTGTGCGTCTCCCGCAGTCCGCATCAATATTTAATTCGCGGGGGGCACGCGCAGTGCGAAAAGCAAGCTGCGCTGCCGCTCAAAATTCGCCGCAAAATTACCATTTCTGTTCAATCGATTTTTCTGCTGCCTGCTAACTGCGCTTGCAAATGGCTGTGGGGCACTCTGTGTTTGTAACTGCCGCGATGGGAATGCTTATTTTGTTTGCAGCGCGGAACCGAAGCGTGTGAGTTGTTTCTGCGGAATTCGGTCTCGACTACTTGAAATTTTTTCGGGAAAAAGACGCCGTCAGTGGACGCCAGGGGTGGAACGGAACTAATCGATGTTTGGCCTATCGATATGCACTCACCCCTAGATGGAAGCTTCCACTTTTGGCCGCATGCTGCCAGTGGCGCCAGTTGCGAGGCTATCTTTATCATAAAATAGCGTGGAAACTGAATTTTTGTTATATTTTAACGTTTCAATGCCTTGGGAAAAGGGTAACAACTCTGGAAATACACTGTTTCGACAAGCAGTCGTGCTTTGAAATATTTTCAAAACTGTCATTCGCCTGACAACCCTGCATGACGCTTCTCCCCGCGCCGATTGGCAACACTGATAACCCGGCATTTCGAGCGGAATTTGCGAATCTTGTACTTAGCCGCTTTTGTACTACGATCTTGCCCAGAGGATGCCGCGTGTAGCCAAGCCCAAAGCCGCTGCGCCAGCAAAGAAGGCGGTGCCGGCTAAGAAGGCCAAGAGCAAGCTCTACGCGATGCCTGAGAAGGTGAAGGAGGGCACAGTTTTTACCGATTTGGCCAAGGGCCAGTGGCGCATTGGACCCTCAATCGGAGTTGGTGGATTCGGCGAGATCTACGCCGCTTGCAAAGTGGGGGAAAATAACTACGATGCGGTGGTCAAATGCGTGAGTTCTGCTCGCTTGGCTCTTTGGAGATTCCCCATTAAAACCCGTTTTTTCAGGAGCCACATGGCAATGGTCCTCTCTTCGTGGAGATGCACTTCTACCTGCGCAACGCCAAGCAGGAGGACATCAAACAGTTCAAGCAGAAGCACGGCCTCAAATCCCTGGGCATGCCCTACATACTGGCCAATGGTTCCGTGGAGGTCAATGGTGAAAAGCATCGATTTATAGTCATGCCGCGCTATGGCAGCGATCTCTCCAAGTTTTTGCAGCAGAACGGCAAGCGACTGCCCGAGGGCACTGTTTACCGGCTGGCCATTCAGATGCTGGACGTCTATCAGTACATGCACAGCACTGGCTACGTTCATGCCGATCTTAAGGCGGCCAACATACTGCTGGGCCTGGGAAAAGGCGGCGCTACGCAGGCGTACCTGGTGGATTTCGGTCTGGCCTCACACTTCATCACAGGCGACTTCAAGCCGGACCCTAAGAAGATGCATAATGGCACTATAGAATACACATCCAGGGATGCTCATCTGGGCGTGCCTACCAGACGAGCGGATTTGGAGATTCTCGGCTACAATCTCATCGAGTGGCTGGGCGCAGAGCTGCCATGGGTGACGCAGAAACTACTGACTGTACCTGTCAAAGTTCAGAAGGCCAAGGAAGCCTTTATGGATAACATAGGAGACAGTCTCAAGACGCTGTTTCCGAAGGGAGTTCACGCTCCAATTGGGGATTTCATGAAATATGTCTCAAAACTAACGCACAATCAGGAGCCGGACTACGATAAGTGCCGCAGCTGGTTCTCAAGTGCGCTCAAACAGTTAAAAATTCCAAACAGCGGAGATCTCGACTTCAGGCTGAAGCCACAGACCAGCAGCAACAATAACCTCAGTCCACCCGGCACGAGCAAAACAGCAGCAAAAGAGCGAGCAAAGAAAAATGTTTCGCCAGCCTTGAACTCGTCACTAGACGAGGAAATCTCCGCCAGCGAAGATGATGAGGAAGAATATAGACCACTCCCCAAGAAGACAGCTAAAAAGGTCTCCCCATCAGCCCGAAACGCCAAAGTTTCGCCCTTGAAGCGAGCCGCTGCTGCTCCTGCCCCAGAAAGCTCATCACCCATCCAAAAGCGCATTAAGGCTGAGCCCAAGTCAACTCCCAGGGAGAGAGCTACTCCCAAGGCTAGTCCCAAGCCAAAGAGCACTCCTAAGGCTAGTCCCAAGCCAAAGAGCACACCCAAGGCCAGCCCAAAGCCACAGACGCCCACTGCTGCGCGGCTCAAGACTCCCACTGCCAAGATCAATTTCAGCCCGTCTATTTCGCTGCGCGGGCGTCCCGGTGGCAAGACCGTGATCAACGATGACCTCACCCCACAGCCGCGTTCCAACAAAACCTACGAGTTTAACTTCGAGCTTGACGTTAGCATGGATGCCAACGTAATTGTGAATGTCAAACGCAAAAAGAGGGCGGATAAAGATAAGGCCGCTGCGGTTGATTCACGGACACCCTTATCCCGCAGTCTGGCGTCCAGCACAAAGGAGGATGGCTCTCCCGTGACCCGAGTAAACCTTCGCAAGGTAAACGGACATGGCGACGAAGGCGACTCCTCCACATCCGGTCGTACTCCGCGCACACCAGCCGTCACTGTGCGGAAATACCAACGATAGGAGTTGTTGTTTTTTGTATTTTTACATTTGTAACCTCTAAATAAAAAAAATTAATTATTTTCCTCATGTCCATATATCCTCAAGTCTATGCTACATTCGGAGTACATATGTACCATGTATAAAATCATTTATTTGAAATGATTTTTTGTTTAATTTGGAAATCCTTATCAAACGTTTAGAATCTTATGTAGATTTAAACTTTATACTTAATTATAAGGAATGCTAAATTACTGCTTTGATCTGCGCTTGCTGCTGCTGCTGCCGCTTTCGTGATGTTTGGAGGAGCTGCTCTTGGAGCTGGACTTGGTGCTGGAGCTGCTGCGTCGCGATGAGGTGGTGCCACTGCCACTGCTGCTGTGCTTCTCCAGGCTGCCGATGGCGCTAAGTGAAGGCGCCGTCGTGGATTTAGACGAGCGATCTTCTTTATGTGATTTGGACGACGACGAAGAGGAGGACTTGTGGCCATGCTTGCTACTGCTACTGCTGCTGGCATTGGTGGAGCTGCTGGGCTCGGGTCTGTAGAAGGGCGACGAGGAGTTGGAAGAGTTAGAAGAGCGCGACGAGGCTGCCGACGATTTGGCTTTGCTGGTCAACGGCACGGGTTCGTCGGCTATAAAGACAGTTGGCGTTACGGCCGCTGCAGAGGATGTTGTCCTTCCACTGCTCGTTGGCTTGTTACAGCACGTGTCGCACTGCCAGTTCTGCTCCTGGTCATCGGCCGCCTCCTCCTTTGTTATGGGAGGCTTGTGGCACTCCTGATGGTACATGGCACCGCACTTGGAGCACTCAATCAGCCGGTTGGTGGCCGTGAAAACCATCTCGTCGCACACGCAGCAATTGAGGTCGCCAAAGTCGCCGGTGTCTCCGGTATTTACTATTCCAACGGCGCTCAAGCCGTCATCCGAATCCGCAATGGTGTCCACCGAATCGGAGGGCTCCTTGTCCGGTGAGTTGGTCAAGTTGATGATCTCGTCCGCATTGATGGGCTGCTGTGGGGGCGTGGCAGCCCGGCCGACAAAGTTGGCCTCATCCTCCAGCATCCGTGGAGTCATGTTGTTGGTCAAACTCTTCTCCGGGCCAAAACGAGTCTTCAAAGCCTCGTCCAAAAGCAGACGCAATTCGGCCGCCGAGGTGGGATTACTTGAGTGCAGCAACTTGATGGCCTTCTTCAGCACAGGATCCACTTCTTGGGCAGCTGCAGCGGCGGCGGCTATATTTGCGGCCATGTTATCGGTTAAATATAGTAAATAATAATATAAATGCAGTTTTCCCACGCGCAACAGCTGTTTTCTTTGCCAGTGTAGCCACACTGCCGGTGCTATTCACTTGGCACCGTGGATTCGGACAAAGCGCCAAAATGCAATTTTAAATTACGTTCTATAAGACAATGAAAAGAAAACTAAAATATTGCTACGAAAGTAATTAAAAAATGTGTTTTGTTGGGTTCTCAACCATATATTTTTGCACACTAGGCACACTGAGTATTCATTTTTACTACACAATTACGGCATGTTTGCGTCTTCTTAATAGTTTCGGTTTTATGTACATATACATGTTTGTTATTTATTTTCAAAAGCGCAACAGCTGTTTTACCAGTGCTACCACACACACACAGCTCGTCTTCATCCGAACCGTTGCTATTCGCCTGTAAACGTAAAATAACAGTTTCAAGGGCCAGTGTGTTTCGCCAGGTAATTTAGCTCGTCAGTGGCAAGGTATATTTAAGTTGAAATTAGTAATTGTTTCCATTATTGGTGTTCGTTGTTATAACCTTCGTGCAACTGCGCCGCCGCCGAGTGTCTATTTGTTGTGCTGCGCAAAAAAGAAAAATACCTGCGAGCTGTCGTGGAAAAATCGAAGCAGAGAGTCAATCGGAAAAGCAGAAACAACTTGGCTCTCTCTCAAAATAAACAGTTAGCTAGCTGGTGATAAGGGAAACCAAATTGTTTTTTGTTGGCAAAAAAAAAAAAAATAAAGAACGCTAATCTTAAAGGTGGAATCACTAATAAAACAGTAAAAGAAACAAACTGCAATCGGTTTCCAGCGGTTTGACTCATTTTGTGCCAATATTTCAGCGCCTGCAGGTGACGAAAAATGCGCTGCAGTTTGCAAAAGGACTGCGCAGCTCCCACGCAGGAAAATTTTCGTCAGGTGGGATGATACATTCAAAAATTATGTAAATTGATGCAGGAACTATACATTGCATTTATTGACATTCCAGCAGATGCGTTCCCAAGTTGCGATTTACCTGCTTTTGCTGCTTTCCTGCTGCGGTGAGAGTTTCGCCGCTGACGCAGTCGATCAGCTGGTAAGTGGGCGCTTAGTGGGAAGTCCGTGGGCGACAAGTGGGCGGCGGGCGTTTATTTTGGGGCTGTTTGTTTGTTTTTACTGCGCACTTGTTGCCTTTTAGCTGAGACACAGCTTAACGCCCCCCCAATTGCATGTTTTTCAACCGCTTATCACTTCCAGTCTTTGTTGGCCGATATTTCGAACGGCTAAGAAATCAATCAGCTGAATCATGGAACGATAACAGCTAGCGGAACAGTCATAAAAAACGTCTTTTGTTCTCTTACAAAAAAAAAAAAAAAAAAAAAAAAAAAACTGTTATATGTATACATTTTCTTTAGAGATTCTCCACCACTGAATGTAAAATCAAGGAGCCCATTTATGGCAGCACCTTCGACTTCAGTGGCCTCCACTCGGATTTGGGCCATGTGGTTAAGAGCGTGGACAATGCAGGCGACCAATTCGAGTTCAATATATGCGGAGATCTTACAAAAACCTGCGATGGCAAAAGTAATGTAGCAGCATGCCTCAAAAGACTGGGAAAGGAGTATGTTTTGGGTGAGTTGAACACCACTATACCTGTATCTTACACGCTTAAATGATTTTACTGTTCAGGTGGTCAGCATGAGTTGTTCTACAACCATGGTAATATGTATCTAAAGTATAAAAGCGGCGCCAAATGCGACAATGCCACTGCCGACAATCCAAACTACCAGCTGCATGTACGGCTCACTTGCGACTATACTTTGGATGCGCAGCCAATGCACGTAACGGCTTACGTAAGGATTTGAGTTTGTTACTTTAATTCTTTAGATTCTATCATTCTTATTAACATACTGATGTGCTTCTTCTAGGCCAACGATGCCTGTTCTTTTTACATCTCCTATAGGACACCATTGGCCTGCCTTTCCATTCCCGATGGCCTTCAATCCAATAGTTGCAGAGTGGGGGACACAAAGTCGAATGGAACCTTCGACCTGATGCCGTTGAGTGATACTAACTACCACACTAGCAATCGTCAGGGAGCCTTCTTTCTGATCAATGTCTGTAAACCGGTGCTATACGGAGAGAACAGCATGTGTCCAGCCGGTAGTAGCGTTTGTCTATTTGACAGTAAAGCCACAAATCCAAAAGAACGGTGGGTAAATCTTTGATTAGTATTGGTTTCAATATATTAGTCAAATGTTTTTCCCACTAGATTTATCAATCTTGGCAATGTACAAACGCATCCGGTGGTGGAAAATGGGCAGCTTTTGCTCAGACATGAGTCGCCAACGCCCTGTGCCAAGAACTCCAGTGCAAACTACACCAGCGTGATTTACTTCAGCTGTGACAAGTTCATCAGGGTGCGTAGTTCAGAGTTTCAGGCTAATGGTTATGCTAATCTCATATCTATCCTTCAGAATGCCCATCCGGAGTTCGCGGGTCTAGGAGCCGACTCCTGCACCTATCAGTTCAACCTTGTAACGCCTTTGGCCTGTAATGATCTCAAACCGTGCACGGCCTTTACCTCCACAAATGAGCTGTGAGTTTTCCATATATTTAAGTACATCGAATCCACTTTAAGTCCTTGAGGTGCCGCCTTAACAGGTTGGATCTGAGTTCGCTTAGCTCTAAGCCAGCTCGCACTTTGCTTAAGGATGGAAAGAACTATACAATTGCAGTGTGCGCCGATGCTGGGGCGCCCTGTCAGGAAAATGGCGGTAAGTGGACCCTTTGCGGACTCAAATATTAAAAAAGATTTGAGGCAAAACTTTTTCTTCACAAAAGGGAGTTATAATTAAAAGAGGTTAGGGAAACCGTAACCTGCAAAAGCTTTAAACCCTTTTGCCTCGATGACTCTTGTTGTGCGGGATTAATGATTTTTTATTGCTCTTCTGCTCGAGTGGCTCTCATGGCCATAATCGTCTTCGTAACCGGAGAGGAATGTCGGAAAAAATGGGAAGGGCCCGGTCAAGTGTTGACCATTTCATCCGGTTTCCATTAAAGCGCACACGAGTGGCTATTTGTAGGTCCCTCTACATCTGTCCATATACACTCGCCCACTCGCACTTGTGTGTTGGCAGTTGTAAATGCCGTGGTATGATGATAATGATTTAGATCTGTGATGTGGTCCGTCATATATTTACATAATTTACGAGTCTGCATGTGTATATGCACGTGGGTTGGTCAGACCATTAGGCCAGCCAATCCCGCTGTCCCTTGGCTATCCTTCCATTCCACGTGAAAATTCAATTTCCATTTTTTTGACGTCAGTAATATGCTAAATGGTTTCGACGGCTATCTGATGCTCTGCGTTTTTTGACCAGTCTGCTGCGAGTATATATGTTATAAGAATTTATTGTGTAGTTTAAACTTGGTTTAGCTTAAACTTTAGCTTAGTTTCTCCGAATTCGTAATATAATATGTTGGCTTAGGTGGAACCCAAAATGCTTTGCTATATGTGTGAATCACTTAACACTATAACTTTATATTTTATATAGTTGATTTAAGTTGATTTATATAGCGAAATTTAAATACCAACACATGGTTTACCCCGCCAGTGCAGTGCATAATCCTATAGCACATAATGCCAGCATATCCGCAGCTTTGATATTTTTCTATTTATTTGCCTTGTATGCGCTGCATCAACATAGGGGACGTTTCGCCATGGCAAATAACAACTTTTCCTGATGCGGGCCGTTGGCAAGTGAAACGTGTCTCGTTTTTGGTAGCTCGTAGCTGGTAGCTGGTAGCTGGTATCTGGTATCCATGGCCCTTCTGCTCACGCAGAGCAAGGATGTGTATCTGGGTGTTCGCTCTGGGTGTCCTGCATTCGTAGTTGACTGCAGACGCATATCCGTTGGCGCGTCCTTTTCGGTTGGCTGCCTCACTCGCGGCTCACACAGACACACGGCATGGCCCACTGCTGGGCCTAAACAAATAAATAAGTGTGTGCTGTGCTGGGCTGTGCTGTGCTCCCCTTTGCCAAACTGATGTCCAGGCCATGAGGCAGAGACCTACATGAAAATTTCATTTGTTAGGCAAATAGCAGACGCACACACATGCGCGAAAGTGGGGCGCAGGACGTGCCCGAGCTTTTGTAAACAAGCTGGCGCTTATTTGCACTGAAAAAATCCGATGACACTCTACGGCCGTGTTGCAAATATAATTAACTAGTGTTTGAAAAAGCAGTGCTTGAGAAAGATTGAGAATAAATGATATTTTCGGGGTCTTAACTACAATTCTTCGGATGCAAAAGTCACATATATTCCATTTAAGTGTGGAAACTAACATACTTTTTCTCCGGTGCTACCCGCGTTGCACGTTCGCTGTTTGGCGCCCAGCTGACACTGGCAGACGGCAGATTGCAGGCACTCCAACTCATCCTACGAATGGGGCATTAAAATCTCCTGGTCTGCATAGCTGAATTCAATATTTGAAGGCATTTGGCAGGGGGCTTGGCCCTGGCCCACTCAGCAGCCTGGCAGTGAGTTATGGCCACGCCTCCATACGCTGCCAAATCCCAACGCCCACCAAACTGCTGCTGTTAATTGCTTATGCAGCATGCGTTTCCCTGTCATTTTGTGTAATTTTCATTTGCGATTTCGTTCTGCATTTCATATTTATTTATGGTGGGCCCGGACAAATTCCATTTTTGAAGGCTGTTGGGTGCGCTTTGGCCATACGTATTTCTCCATGCGATACGATCAGGCTTCATTTAATGCGCCTCTTCAAAATAATTGCCTAAACAAATTTAGTGTGGTTTGCAGTCTATTAAGGAATTAAAAACAGTGTAAACATATTTAAACACGTGAAAATTAACTACAAGATATTATTTCCTCTGAAACATTTTAGTAGAGGTATTTGGATATATGTATGTTAATTAAAGATTATCTGGCATGCATCATTCATGTATGTATGGCATTTAATTTCTTGCTTATTTTTATACCCGTATCTCATAGAGTAAAAGGGTATACTAAATTCGTTGAAGAGTATGTAACAGCCAGAAGGAAACGTTTCCGACCATGAAAAGTATATATATTCTTGGTCAGGATAAATAGCCGAGTCGATCTGGCCATTTCCATTTCCCAAGGCTGAAGTTCTAAATTCCATAACTCAACTTATCTTAATCAGATTTTGAAGTGGCATACCTCTAAATTTTTCTGGAGCAATTCTCTAAAAATCTGCATTCAAATTTGGAAATTTATTTTTTTTCAATTTTTTTGTAATTTTTCTGATGTTACGATATTTTAGAAATTCAGAAATGTCCAAAGACTGAAGTTAAAAAGTCCATAACTCAACTTATCTTAATTGGATTTTGAAGTGGCATACCTCTAAATGTTTCTGGTGCCATTCTCTAAAAATCTGTATTCAAATTTGTTTAATTTAATTTTTTTGTAATTATATCCGTTACTCGTAGAGTAAAAGGTAGAGTGTACCATATTCGTTTAAAAGTATGTAACAGGCATCTTGATCAGAATCAATAGCTGAGTCGATCTGGCCATGTCCTTCTGTCCGCCTACCGGCGGAAGTAACGGGTATCTGATAGTCGGGGAACTCGACTATAGCATTCTATTTTGTTTAGTCTTCAAAGTTTATATTAAGATTGCGGTTTGGTTTTTGTGGTAGTTTACATGAAATAACATGTCATATTTTGTAGAAATCTGGAGAGTATCAAATTCCAATGGCACAGCACTTTTGTGCTTGCTGTTTTTCTTGAGGTGCTGCTGCTGCTGCTGCTGCCGCTTTGTTTATAATTTCAATTTGCTGTTTTTATTGTTTTCGCATTTTACTCCTTTTTATGGGGGCTCCGGATGCCCAGGGTTCCTTGGTTATTTGTTCTGGCGCTGCTGCTGCTGGCGGGCAGATTCAATTTGGCCCCGAACTGGACAAAAACCGAACCGCTGCTCCTGCTCCTGCTCCTGCCAGCCGTAACTAACACTTGCCGGCAGCTGTTTGGCCTGGATGCGCCATCTAAAGTGGCATCAGGCAGCTACTAAATCGTTTTATATTTGTTTTTCTCGCTTCTGTCGGGTTTTTGCCGCCCGCCGCTGCTGCCGGCTGATGGTCAATGTTTTTAGGGTTACTTTGGCCCTTTGCCTCGATGTTTTCTTATTGAAATTCAATTTGCCCCGGGTTCCTCTTTTTGCCCTTTTGCAGCCCTCGCTTTTTGGGCCCTGAAATATTTTTGGGCGTACCGCTGCCACTCGCATTATCAATGCCACAAAGTCAGCTCCTTATATTTAACCCTTCTCAGTAATAGGCGGAATTTAAACAATGTTTTGTTTCATGACCGCAATGCGAACCCCAAGGCTGCTTTGTGCCGAGATTGCATTGGAATTCAATTTGGGGGACTGTATTGTGTGTATCGGTGTGTCGGTATGTTTGTGACCAGGTCAATCTCGTTGGATAATCTTGACAAGAAAATGATTTTCACCCAAGGTGTATACTTGCACGTATACATCCTGAACCGTATGTGTTACACAGTTGGGGTCGAAATAATAGCTCAAAGGAGTCTATAAATATACCCAATGATATTGTTATTTAAACCTGTTTCAATCTTGTCCTGAGCTAAGCTCCAATTGGTATATAATTGGTACATGAAGCTTATATTTATATTTCTTAACAAGCTACTTGTTTAAGCCATTTTAAAGCTGATGGGACATTTCGCTCTGCGCTTGTCTGTTCAAATAAATCCACAGAGGACGTCTTCTGTTCTTCTGAGTCTGTGGTCTGCTAAATTCAATTGCATTCTTCCGCAGGACACTAGCAGGTCCTATTTGGAATATACATACGTACATAGATACATACATATATGCTTGCACTGGGTTATACAGTAGTACATACTCGTATATTGTCACGCAGCCCCACAATGTCATTTATCAATTTAGTTGACAGTCGATTTCTTTTTCGATTTGCCAAAAGCCACCTCAATTGGTCTTTTTCTCATCGTTTTTTGTTATTTCCTCGTTGTTGGTCATGGCTCTTGATCCTGCATGAGTGTGGATACTTGTCCGATGTCTGCAATAAAGTATAAAAATGTGGAAGAAGGGTGGTTGGAGCTGTGGATGGGGCACAGAGTGTGGAGTGAAGGGGTCTGAAATTACCATACTCTAGTCAAATCACAATCACAATGCTGTCTGCTCTAGGGCGCTCAATCAAAATCTGGCAAATGTGAGTGACATTGCTCAAAATTGTTGGGTTGCAAGTGAAATGGTAGATCGAAATGGGAAGAGCCAGAAACTACAACTGCTGGGCGAGAAGGAGATTCTGTTTATTTCCATGAAATTGGGTTGGCAGGACGCTTTTAGCTATCCAAACAACTTAATGTTATTTTTAGCCAATTAAATCTGAAATTCCGCAAAAGAAGTACATGAACCGAAGCAAATGTACTGGCATTTATGCATTGTGTTGTATGGATGCGTTCCCGTTTCCATTGTATCTGGATGCCACTCTGGACAGGAGGCGGTGCTAAAAGCCTTCCGATTGCTTGGCCATTCTCGCAGTTCGGGTCCTGAAAAAATCCTCCTTGCAAGTTGACAAACAACGAGAACAATTAATTTTGGCTTTGATGTCCAGTCGCTTCTACTGCCGCTTCTTGTTATCCCTATTCCAGCCCTAAGCGGGTAACGCTTCATTTGCAGGACGTTGAAGTCCTGTGCTCAGTAATGCACTGTCAAAAATAAGTGCACTGTACAGTTAAGTCAAAGAGTGAAAGTTTCACCAAACGCGAACTCTTCAGGAAGTAATATGAGTAGAGAAAAGAGATTCTTTTAAACAAACAAAAAGTGACTTCTAGACAAAACATTTCGTTGAGTGTGTTCAATGCATTCACTAAGGTTTTTTCGGCCAGGATTTGCCGGCCATGCTCGTGTTTTGTTTGCCTTTGAGATGGTCTTTGTTTTTCTTTCTGACTTTTTGGCTCTTGGCACCCAGGCGTGGAGCACTCAATTGATCCGTGCGCTTCCCGTTCACTTGCAGGCGCTTGTTACGAGCAGAATTCCACGACCATCAGCCTGGGCAACTCCAACTCGCAGCTGCGTTTCAATCAGACCGGTTCGCTGTATTTGCTGTACGAGGATGGGGCCGAGTGCTCCACAGCATCGGGCATGAGGCGCTGGTCGACAAAAATCGAGTTTGTCTGTGCGAACAATGCCACCAAGGACAATGGAGTCAGCACTGCTGGCGGTAGCGATTCTTTGAAAATAATTGAGGACTCCAATTGTCAGTTGTTGATCCAATATCAGACGCCGCTTGCCTGCCGGGAGCCGATTAGATGCAAGGCAACCACCTACGTGGACCACACAACCGATGGACTGGGCAGCAGCGGCGACGAGCTGATCGACCTAACGCCATTGATTAGCGCCACCGACAACTACGAGGCTAGAGTGGAGCTGCCGGCTAGCATGGAGCACCTGGTGCCCAAATCGACCAAGGTGAGCCGTTGTAGTCCCTGATTTCCCACTGGTGAAAGAGTCCAAAAACCATGCCAATTCAGACCGTAATTTGCTGGCTTTTGTCTTTGCCACTCAACCCAACCCAACCCACGCCAACTCCGTTCCAATTCCGTTTCACCCTCTTATTTCTTTTCAGTTCTTTTTGAATGTGTGCCGTCCATTAGTGCCCAAATACCAATTAGGCTGTGCCGGCGGATCTGCTGCCTGCATGGCCAAAGTGACGGCCGCCGGCGCCCCCGAGGAGGAGCGTGTAAGTACCTCACGAAAATCCACGTCCTTACATACGTAACCGCACAGCTGGGGGCAAGTAATTAGTAACAGAACTGAAAGTTATATTTTCAGTAATCAAAAATGTATAAAGCTGAGAATGAGTAGAACGCAAGCAATAAGTTTATTTTATCATTACTATTTTGTATTCTTAGGTTAACATAGGAATAGGCTTCTAAGACATATTCTTTTGAGCCCAGCTGTGTGTATGCATACTTCAAAGGGCCACCAGGGGGACGTGTGTTTTGGCCACGTGAAGGAAAGCCGCTTATGTGCTTAAAACTCTTTGTATGCATATAACGTTTGAGAGGATCGCTCGTAATTTGAGTCACTCCCTCTTCGTATTTCCACCTTATAAACGCTTCAATATGCTCGTGGCCCTTTGGTCAAATGCCCAAAATTGCGGTGCCATTCATGCATTAAATATGCAGCAATCTAATTGCTAAGCTTCACCCACAACCCACTAGCCAAGAGGAAAAACCATAAAGCTCCCGCCCAGCCCAGCATACTTGGGAGCCCAGGGGACTGACTGGTGGATTTGCTTGCTTCATTAAGAGGCACCTCCCAACTCCCAACTCGCACCTCCCACCTCCAACCTCGAACTGGCGGACTGGGAATTCGTATTCGGACTCACACTGTCTGCCGTTGACAGCGGCCAAAAGTTGTTTAATGCCAAAAATCTCCTCGCTGAGCATGTGGTCCAGCAACTGTCCAACTCTGTGGGGTTTTTGGTGCCTAAATACTTAAGCCCACAAAAGTATGCAATGAAATTTGCCCGAATCCAGATTTCACCCAGGACCACAAAATGGTTAAAAAAACCCTGATTCTATTCGTAATACCTAACGCCGGGCAAAATCTTTGCAAATGAATGAGATAATTGGGGGGGATTTGCTTGGACTCAATAATTCATACATTTTTCCATTAGGACATAACACACACGCATAGAAAAAATGGGTCTGATTTAATCTGGGGTATGCTTTAGATTCGTTTAGGTCGGCAATAATACTCGTATATGATGTAAGATATTTCTTATTGCCACTGGTAATTTGAACTTGAAAATTCTGTATTCTTCTGGAGAAGTACGAAGTATTCAAATGTGAAATTATAAGAACTTAACTGCGAATTCAATTTACTTTTTGTTTGCGTGCCTCCTCGAATGTGTGTCCTTCGCGGCTTTCAGCAGCTTGAGTTTCGGCTTAGTGCCAGGTCGTCTTTGTTGTGAAAGTTGGATGAATTATGGGGCTCCCCGCCAAGTTGCCCCGCCAACCGCACTCGCCCCACTTCAATCAGCACAATAATTGCATGCGACAATGGATGCATGCCAAGGGGGAGGCAATCGCTCTTGCTACTGCATTTTCCGTATGCCAGGCCCGAAATGTCGACCTCGACCCTTCCGACCCCGCGTTCTGGCACCTTCCGGCTCTAACTTTTATCACAAGCTGCACAAATTTCCCGGGAGCAAAAACATTGTTCAAGCTGCTAAAAAATAAGCACGTACGCGTTGGAAATGGCTATGCGCTGGAGTTGGATGCGGAAAGTACGGATAGGAGGCAGTTAAGTTGCCAGGAACTGTGGGATCCAAAGCAGTGGCAGCCCCTTGGGGGGCATTCAAAGAGATCTCTCCTTAGAAACATATAGTACTCACTTTAGTTATTAAAGGCTTACAAATAACCTATAAAGCACCTAGTATGGCAACATCGATTGAAGCTTTCCTCCATTCTAATATGTAATTTCTCGCACCCCTCTGAAAAAGGGGTAGGGTACCCGCCACTGCTTCTAATGGCTGCAGGGGGTCGGAGTTTTGTGGCTGGCAGCACGCGAGTGAAATATGTGAGCATAACGTAAGGTCAGTCAACGTAACGTCGCGCGACGTAACGAAACGGAACGGAACGAAACGGAAGGAAATGGCAGCATGCGGCTTGGGGGGTAAAATATCTGTAAAAACAGCTTTTAGCGGCCAGCAGCATCCATGTGTGCATGTGTGTGTGTGGGGGCAAGAAGGGAGGATGAGGTGGCGGACGGGGGATGCCTACCGGCGACGTGCCCTGTAAAGCATTTCCGTTAGCGGGGAGGATTCAGTGGGGGGGTTGGCCTGATGGGCTGATGGGCGGATGGGCGGATGGGCTTTTCTATGTGGCTCCAAATGGGTGGCGGCTTAAAGTGCCATCGGCTTTGTTTTCATGCCATCAGCCTGGAAATAACGCAGTCATGGCAAATATATTTTTATAAAAATTCTATTGCTTTATTTTCGTAGCTGGCACTCTGTCAATAAATCACAGAAAACTATTTTAAATGTTCAGCATGTGCGGTAATCACTTATAAAAATATAAATATGTATTATAAAAGCAAAATAAGCCTCCATAACTACATATTTCATTATCAGTTCAAATGAACTACCTGAAATATGCACTATTCCGCTGCTCGTAGTATCTTGAAATATTGCAACCATAAACGTAAAAAGTATAATCATGTTCAGAAATCGCAACGAAACTACCTTACCCATCAAAGAAAAAAAAAAATGGAAATCATATTTCTCCGTGTACCTTTTGGAACCCCCATCTCTGTTTACATTTGCGCCACGTTTTGCATTTTGAAAATGCTTCGTTTCCAGAGCATTTCGTGTGCGGAAACGGAAATGTGCTGCTCGTAGCTGCTGACGCGCACTTGAACGGACCCCAACCGCCCCTGCTCCCCATTCCGATTGGTGTCCCCGCTCCTGCTGCTCCACCTCCTCTGCTGGTGGCCTCCTGCCCCAGCCCACTCATTGGCAGTTGTCGAACGTTGTCGCCTGCATTGGCATCTTGGCATCCCCCAACCGAACCAAGCTCCCCCCTTCAGCCGTTATCGCATGCACATATTTTAATGTGCTGCCATTGCATATCCCCAGGCTAACAGCTACAATGGAAAGAAGCATTGCTGAGTCCCAAGGGGATTCCATTAACCCACTGTGCACAAAAGAGCTCCGGTTACCGATAAGTAACGACACAAAATACTTTATTGGATAGTTTTGGGACTGAGTAGCAAGAATAAGATAAATTGGTATCAATTTTATGTTATAAACAAGGCAATATTGTTATAGTTAACTAACTATGAAATCTTCATCAGAATTAATTCAATATATTGTTAAAAATATTAATGCTTCGAAAAGTTTTAGCTTCATTAATGACCTTCTTCTAGAACATCATCAAAATAAGTTTTTTGCTTTCCACTGCTTTCTTCCTTTGCAAACTCAAGTTGTCTTTAGAGGGTTAAGGAACTGGCACACCAGACATTTGCCGCCTGGTGCGCTTGACTTAAAGGAAGCCCCGGATCAGCGACACGTTTGATTTTTACTGGGAATTTCGGCTTGGATTGCTGCGAGTGCGAGTCAATTCATTGGCATGCAGGGACTCCATTGTCAACTCGATGGGGGCGTTTGACTTGTGCCAGTGCAAATTTGGCAACGGGCATGTGACTGGAATGGCAATTGGCCCCCACTCCCAGGAGCTATTACCCCAGCCCATCTCCACTCATCTACTGGCCTCCCCAGCTTGCGGTGGATGCATCTCCATCTCCATTTGCATTTGCATTTGCACTTCCGACAATAACCACAAAATCGTCAAAATGGCTGCCGATGGGGGTTCTTCGCCCCATCAAATCGGATTAATAACGAAATTGATCAAATTGTTGTGCAAACAGCTGAATGCCTTGCCAGCAGCATCCCCACAATGCGGGGTTTAACTCGTCCTGCCTGTCCTTCTCGTCGCCATTGTGCTTATTGTTATCCCAGTTATTGTCCTGGCCCTCAATGTCATGCCTCTCCTCGCACTGTTGTTGTAGTTCCATGGATTCCTGTGAATTTCCGTCTCGGCCAGGCCATAATGTCAATGCGACCGCAGGCGAGATGACCCGCCCATTCGGCCCATTCCACGATCCTGAGTGGGAGTCCTTTTGCGCTGGCATGTTCCTAGCGAATCGCTGAACTTGCGGAAATCTTTATTGCTTTTCAACTCGGACATGGCCTTGTTATTTTTTCCTGCGGCAGCCTTCGATTTGAGTTGGAAAACTATATGGAAGTTCACAAGTTAACAAATGTCTTTGATTGCAGGATTCCTTTGCGTACTTAAGTTTCTATCATTTTTCCAATACGCCTAAGTCAATTCAACTTACTCTTCATTTCATCATATCATTTCACCGCTCCAACAATCAGGCAAAAAAGAAAAGAAAAGCATTCCCCTACAATAAGGAATAAAACCTAAAGGATAAGCTGCCTCCACCTCCATTGTTTTGCCACTAATTAGAAGCAGCTTCCTAAATAAATGTCGTGTCCTGAAATCCTTTTCAGAATCCGAAACAGTTCTTTTAATCTTCCGCCGTTGCTCTGCAGAGCATTAAAGTTTTCGATTTGTTTGCCTGGCTGGACCAAAGATTTTCCAACAATCAAGTCAAGATTTTCTTCTTGTTTTCCTGTTCCTTGTTGTGAGCTTGGCCTTGCCTGGCCCCGTGTCCTTTGTGTAAGTGTGTTTTTTTTCTGCAACTCATTTATTTGTATCTGCAAACAATTAAGTTACTTTCAGTCTGGCCGGCCAGTCGTCGCTGGAATTTCCTTTTTTTATTTTTTTCGCTCTTATCCCTGAGAGGAAAGTTTTGCGAAACTTAAAAAAAATAATCACAAATATCCAGGCGCACGCACACTGGCAAACGGAAACATACAGAGAAGTTACTCGCTTGTTCAAATGCGATAAGAAAGTTTTTCAATAAATTTTGCACAGCAAGCTACTGGGAAAACTTACTGCCGAGCAGCAGCAGCACCGCTGCCTGTGTTTTAAGTCAGTAAGCTGGCGCCGACACAGTCCCCTCAATCTGCCCCCTTTCCCTCTGGCTCCTCAGTTGCCCAGATCCTTAGACCCTATACCCTCCTATGCCCTCCAATGCTAATGAGATTTCTCGGCTGAAGGTCAGGCCACGGTGCTCATCCCTCTCGCAATCTCGTTGTGTATTTGCTGATGGCGCATTAGCTGCGATTTTGATTTTCAAATGGATTCTCAAAAGGGATGGACTCACACAGGGACGAACTGGCCAGTGAAACGGCCAGCAATAAATAATAGAGCAAACTGCTAAAACATCGCCTGAGCTGCATACGAAATGAGTTCGGAGCAAAAGAGCCTGGCACTGGAACTCCTGCTCCTAATACGTTTAAGATGAGACGACAACATGTGCAACGCTTGCCGCCATCGACCTTGTTGACCCGAGCATAAATCTTGTGCCACTCGAACGCCAATGCACTCTTCCCCGCGCCCCCTTTCCTCGCCCCACCAGATACTCACTTACAGGACCTGCTATCCCTGCTTTTTGCGCATTAAGCTCACGTCGTTGGCCGGCTAGTTGGATAGCTGGCAGCGTTTAAGCAGCCTGATTGCCAATAGCAGCAGTTAGCGTGCTCCATCGATGGGGCAGCAGCAACAGCTGCCAGGCGACGAACTGGTCGAGAGCCTGAGGGTCTTGAGAAACACAATCCTAAAATAAATGTTAAACTTAATTCTCATCCGTAACTATACGCTTATTAATAGAACATATTATATTCTAGGCAAAAGGGTTGGTCAGTATTATTTTTACTCAGGATATTCAATACTTTGTTCTTTTTATGTACTGCCTGTAGATGCTATTTTCATAGGAAGTAACTCGTTCGCTTTGGTCGGGTGCTCAGTGCCATTGAACTATCCATTAAATTGTCGTTTGTGCTGACTGGCACCAGCATGTCCTGCTGGCTCTTGGCCATGCCAGTTATCATCGCATCGATGTGCCGGCCACTCCACGCCGAATCCGACTGATTCGATGTTGGTTGGCCTGGAGACCGACGACAACGATAGCAACAAGCTGAAACCGCCAGGGGCTGGCGACACAGGAACGTGTGCGTGGCTCAGACGGGAATTTCGAGTTATTTGCCGCAATCTCAGACATAAAGTTAAACATTTCGCTTTTTCCGAGCTGGATTCAAGCTCCTCTTACCCCTTCTCGTCCGCAGAGCATGGGCTTTCCTCTGGTGTCACTGACGCAACGGAATCGCACCTTCGCCGAGCTGGTTTACTTAAGGGGAGACCCCTGTCCCACCGACAACACCACGGAGCTCTCCACGCACATCCTTTTCAACTGTAATATGCGTACCGGTCGGGTAAGTGCACTGCTCAAAACAACGCATGATATGCTGCAATTATGCTGCAGCTATTCATTAATATAATTTTATTTAATTTCACCTTCAAATTTGATAATATTTGCCGTTGATGATGCCAAGAAACATATAATTAGCGGCGTATTTCTCTTTCAAAATTTGATTTGTGTAGTCCGTTACGGAATTCAGGACTCTTTGCAAGACAAATCGCCATTTGGCAGGGCTTTCTGTGGACATTAACAGACTGCGTGGCAGCATATATGCGATTATTTCATGGCCAGTGGAGCCATTTCTGTAGCAAATTGCTGCATGCACCTAATGGTTCCAACCCCTTCCACCTCCATTTGCAGGGACAGCCCGTGCTGCGTTCGATTGAGGACTGCGCCTACCGATTCGAGTGGGCGACCAATGTCTTCTGTCCGCCGCACGAGTGCACCTTCAGTGCGGACACCTGCGATCTGGTGCACGACGAGCTGGGTCGGCGTTTCAACTTCAAGAGTGCGCCGTTCACCAAGGATGGCCAGATTGAGGTGAGCATAGCTGAATGGCTGTCGAACTGAGTACTCTAAACTGCACTTTCCCGTCTACAGATTGACTACAACGCCACGAAGATGTCGGTAAATATTTGCGGAGCGCATCGCAAGGCGATGACGGACTATTCGCAGGCGCTGGTCAACATATTCTTCACACACGAGTCGCCTAATTGCGGTCGGGAAGGTGAGTGTTCTGTGGTTCCTTTGAGGCAGTCCGGCTAATTCGATTTACATATTCCGGTGCTCTTCGGTCGGCTCAAGAAGCGGGAGAATCCGCGTTGTCGCTAGTCGCTTGTCGCTTCCGTTTCCGGTTCCGCTTCCCTTTCCGCTGGCGCAACACGCGCGCATTGCCGCCATTTTGTTTGCCTTTCGCTCGCCCTTTTTTCCTTGCTTTTGCTATGCTTTTGGCTGTTTTGTGTGAAAACGTAGGAATCGCATTAGATTTGGCGTACAGCCCAATGCACTTTCCGTGCTGGGCACTTCTTGCTGCACCACCAGCACCATCACACTATTTGGATCCTCGCGGCATTTTATCGCGTAATTTTTGTCGCTGGCACTCGGGAATTTTTTTTCCACAGCGGCGCCGTACTTGCAACTTCTACGTTTTCGGGTAGCCGTTTGCTTTCAAACTAAGATTCTTTTTGCTCGCCTGCAAGCCGAGTGCTTGAAATTATACAAGAACAACGAATCATACAAAAATATCAAGCAAAGGAAAAAAACTGTCTGCGAGATAATGCGGTAAAATAATCTTGCTGCACTTGGGAAAATCTCTCTTTTTCTCTGGCGCTTTTCATGTTTTTTCTATACATTTTCGTTTTTTTGTTTGGTTGATGTGATACTACTGCATGAATATTTAATGCATGCAGAGCGCAGACAGTTGGATCGCACTGGAGGTGGGTGTTTGGGTTTGGGTTTTTTTTTCTGTGGGGGCTTAAGAGGCATCCGGCTTCCAATGCCGAGATTTCCCCCGAGCCATCGGGGTTAGCTTGGTTGTATTCGCACAATGATTTTTATTCGAGCCATTGCATGGCACTTAAAACTTTGCTATTAAAACAAAAAGTTTTTATTTTGACAAATAAAGCTGACGACGATTTAATTATGACACATTTCCATTGTCTTCAGCCCTGACCGTAAAATGGTATTATTTTAAAACTCTGCGTGCCGCACACAAACTGTTTCGCCATTGTGGGACGACAATGCGCAATCTGCAAACGATCAGACAATTTTAATATGCCCAGTGACAGGCGTTGGCAGATACCAGAATTGTGGGTGGCTGCCGGAGGAGGAGGCGATGGTCCCTGGCTAGCCCAAATCCCAACGAGTTGTAGATTTTGTGTGGCTTTGCGACCGAAGCTGAAGGCTTTGATTACCCCGCTCCATCCACACTCAAATATACCCATTTGACCGACAACAGTAGCAGCCTGACCCTGCTGGAATCCAGGACAACTGGCCGGAGTAGGAGCAGGAGCAGGAGCAGTACCAGCAGCAGTAGCAGCAACAGCAGCAGCAGCAGCTGAAGCTGTGTTGTCGTCTGTGGTGATAATTATTTTTGGCTTTTATGCGATAACTTTGCGGTGTCCAGGCCCAATCCACTTTGCCTAACCCCCTTGTGCTCTATGCTATATCATTTCAAATTTTGATAAGGATACTACCACTGTGTGTGTGCGAGATTGCCTGCCTTTGTCTGGGCCATAAAAGTGGGAAGGCTGGCTTTCTGGATCCCTGCTGTGCCGCTGCTTTTGTTCGCCTTTATTAGGGTTAAGATTGTTTTGAATTGAGGGGTACATTTGAACTAATTAAAGTGCTCCCGAAACTAATGCCCTATTATGTTTACACTCCTTGCAGGCACGATGAACGTCCAGATCCGGCTGATATGCAGCAACCGGACGGAGAGCAGCAGCACCATCTCGAGCGTAAGTACAGAGTATTCTATGTATTCTCCCACCTGAATCGGTTAGCATGCCATCTGGTGGCTCTTCTTGGCTTCCCCAAGGATTTCAAAAAGTGTAGCACGCTTTTCAGCGCTGTGCCAAATGCGCATCAAAGAAACACAGCGGGAATGGCAACTTTGGGGATATTTTGCATGCTTTTTCTTTTAATGCTCTATCAGGGGGTATAATACATACATTACAGTTATGTTTCAGTTAAAAGTTTTGAAAGCTACTGTGCACTTTATAAGAATCTGAAAGTGGAATGTGTTACAAATTTTGTAGAATTATTAATATAATTTTGTTTGGCCAGTTGCACAGCAAGTGTACACGAAGTCAGACTACCTGAACTTATTTTTTTACCCTTTTTTCGGCTGCTTTGTGAATGCGAACAAGAAATCTTCGCAGTCGGTGGGTCCGTTCTCAAAGTCTCGCCACAAGGCACAGAGCTTGGGCTTCAAAGCGAAAATGTAGGAAATATGTGTGCGCAAAAGGGCAACAAGGGACTAACTGGCGCAGCAGCTATGCCACCTTAAAATGTGGGTGGTGGTAAGGTTGGGTGGCAACTAAGGCCGTGGCTGGTTGGGGTGGTTGGGCATTGGAGGTCAGGAGCTGCGGAGATGCGGAGCTTAGGGTTCGGAGTGCGGCAGGTATCCTTTGTTATGCTTACCACTTGGCAATCGGCTTTGCCTGTGCATCTTTCTCATTTCAGCCCTTCTCGGCGTGGCAGTGTCCTTTGTCTTTTGTCCTTTCATATTTTCTGTTTTTGCGGTTCGCTTTGCATTTCTTGCTTCTTGTCTAATACCTTCCACCAGCTCTTAGCTGCTGGTTGAAGCTTTTGTTTCCAGGGTTCATTCGTGTCGCCCCACTCTTTGTTGTCATCAAGGGATGCAGGTGCTCCGAAATGGGGGATCAGATGAAGAGATACGCACGCATTGTTCGCACTGTGACCCCTTCGTTTATTGACCAGATGACCCTTGGACTTTGGTAGTGGTATTAGCCAGGGATGGCCATGCCAGCAGGCAGACAAGCCGCTTGGTCGGGGTAATTAAATTACATACCACACACGCCTTTTATGCTGCACCTGCAAAGTGCACGTGTGTGTAATAATATAATTAAGTTGCATTTGCCTGCAGCACTTTGACTAATGACCAAGTATCCGACTTTGTTGTGGCTTCTCTGGAAAGCAGCATCATTAGCATGCAGGCCCGACTCTCTTTAAGCTAATTAATAATTGTTTGTTTTGCTTGGGCGACAATTAACCGCAGGTTGCAGAAATATTTCCCCATTTTGCCGAGCACAATGCATCGTAATTAGTGGCCCAACTGCAATTGCATTAGTCGTTGTCCGAAAAACGTTTTGCAATTAGTGCTTGAGGTCGCTGCCCTCCCACTTGCACATCCAATCCATCGCCTCCCACAAAAACGCCAAAAACATTTGACGGTCATCATCACACCGCATTTTAGTCCATTACCCAAAAATTACGCCCGGAGATGCAATGCTGATTGAAAATATTTGCCGGACCATTTTCTAGGTCGATAGTAGTCAGACGATTTTATGTTTCACTCGACCGGACAGCAGCACCCGATTCGGGCGTCCTGTTTTGGCTTCGCTTTTGCATTTGTGGCACCAGGCAATTGACCCAAATTTAAACCGGCTGCAAGCTGTTTGCCACCACCGACAAACGTTTCCAAATGCCGTCGCCATTGGGGGTCATGTCACAGATGCGGGTTGTCGCCTCTGACACCCCATAGTCCACCTCCCAGCTCCCACATCCCACCATCCACATCGCATTGCCCACATACCGGATTCAGAATCCCACTGGCCAAACCCCTTTAACCGACTGTCGTCTGCCAACAATCGAACGTAGTTTGGGCTGCCACTCGTGTGCATGTATTATCCGATGATGTTAATTGCTTGACACGCTCTCCGGGATCTTTAATATTTCCATTTCCATTTCCGAGTTCCACACAGCTAATACATCCGACTAATTTAGCTCACTCAACAGGTTAAGCTGAACAAGATGTTCTGGTCAGCTTGGCAGGGATGTTGAAATGGGGGAAAAGAAAAGCTAATCGCTGGAAGTACACAACACGCTTTAATCCTTGAACTGCAAAGCGGAAAAGAGTGCTTGCTGCTACACTTTGAAAATAATTCAGCCGTGGAATGCTAAAAAAAAAAACTTATAAACAATATTTTGGAATGCAGGAGACTGCTCTCTAAGTAAAACCATTTAAGTCATATTTTATTTGTTGCCCTGGAGCATTGCAACTATAATTGATAAATTAGTCTGGGTTTGCCTAAAACTTGTTGTTTAAACAGCAGACATTAGATTTCATTTGCAGTGTATGTGTGCATTTATAGCAAACGTATATATGCACAACGAAGGACAACTTTTGGGCAGCAACAAAAAGGAGCTGTATACAAGGTTCCTGGCACTGCAACTGGCAGCGGCGCTGCTGGAAAATTAGCGATTCAATGAAATGGGATTTTAAATGGCTGCAAACTTTTTAATGCGTTGCCCCCTTTCCGCCTCGTTTGTCCCTGTTCCCTGTTCCCTGGTCCCCGTACCCGGTTCCAACCACCCACCTAGTCACCCGATTCTCCTCGCGGACATGTTCGTGTCTGGTGCGGCGCCTCGCCGCGACGGGAAAGTTTTAGCCAGCTCGCCATCCAGCCAGCCAGGCAGCCAGGCAGCCAGCGAGCGTTTTTGCCTTGCCACTTGCAGTTGCCAGTTGCAGTTGCGCCGCAAAAGTTTTTAAATTATGCGCACATTTGCTGTTTCATTTTGCAGTCGCTGGTCGCGCCGGAAATGGTCTTTGGGTGAAAGTGTTACACAGCAGCAAGGGTTTTCCTTTCTATTTTTTTTTTCTTTTTTCACCAAGGCAGCAGGATGCCGGCGGAAACAAGCAGCAAGCAGTTGTTGCGCCACGAATTTGCGCCGGAGTCCAGTCGTATTTTACTTGGAATTTATGCCCCCATACCCATATCAATTTATTTATTTATTTTTACCCAGCCCTTAATGAAGAAAGTTTCTAATTACACGAATCCGCTTTCTTGCAGGACCAGCAATGCAATTTGCTTTATGTGCAGCGAACGCCGAGCATCTGTGAGTTCCTTTCCCTTGGCGCGGCCCAGCAGGATTTTGTATCCAATGGTTCTACGAGCAGTAGCACCAGCAGTACCACCTCCACCTCCACCTCCACCTCCACCACCAGCACCACCACCAGCCCCACGACCCGGGCATCGCCAGCGGGTAAGCCAACCAAGGCGGCCACGTCGACAGAGACAACAACAGCTGGTCCCGATCCGGCGGCTACTCCCATTGGGCCAACGGCGTCCGTGGGCAGTAAGTGCAGCTGGCTTGAACGGTCTCCCCCCATAATCCGTCACTTATCCGCCCCGTTGTACCCGCTCTTTTCAGCCATCCTGGGGGCCATTCTCTCGGTGACCTTCTGCGTGACGTGCCTGGGCCTGTTGGCCTTTTCGCCGGCGCGGAGGCAGCGCGTCCGCCGCCTCTTCCGGCGCAGCAACTCAGCGGTGCGATACTCCCGGGTAAGTCACCAGAAAATTGATAAATTCCTCAGAATTATGTGTGTGTTTAAGCGAAGGGTTTCATTGTTGCAGTTACATTTTACAAATACTTACAGTTTTTTTCCTAAAATATACATTGCTCGACACGCGAAAACATGTTTTCGCGTTCTTCTTGTTTTTTTGAATATTTCAACGTTTGTTTTCGTTACATAATGCGTTGTGTTCTGCTCATCATCCCATTGCAGGTGCAATCCAATGAGGAGGCCAACCTGCTGTTGGAGCCCAATGGAGAGTTCACCGAAAGCGATGACGACATGCTGCTTTAGGTGGGTCCAATCTAAGCCAAGTCGTCGTCGGACGCCTTTTTTGCCATTATGATGATGGGGTTGGGGCACATGGTGGTGGAAGAGGAGCGGGGGTAGTTAGTTAAAGTCGTGAAAGATCCCAAAGCGAGTAACATAGGACACCAAAGAGGACATAACTGAAAACTGGAACTGATTGTGAGCTAAACAAAACAATTGAAAACTAAAGAACACAAGTAGAAAAGTAGGGATAAGATATGGGGGTGAACTGCTGATATAAAATTGTACAATACGCGTAGGCTACAACGACGACTTACGAAAACCAATTACCGGAACCATATATATACACATTATATATTTTATATACCCTTCGTATGTAAAGGAAAATCCCAGACCTAACCCGTACCTATAGCTATAGTTAAATGCGGCCTGCATTCGCCAGAGAATTGCAAAGGACAATTGCTTAAATCGTATTTTCGCTGAGGGCTAAATGTATAACCAGTGTAGCGCAGCAGCTTTTTAATTCCATAAAACATGTGATTTCATTTTTAACATTTTCAAGTGCAGCTTGTATGTGGTGTTCCTTTGAAACGATTTGTATTTTACTCTAAGGCAATATGTACTTACACTTTTGTTTGCGTCTTATGTTGTTTTTAGTTCAATAAGGCGAGCCACAATTTAAACGGCTGAGTGTACAATTTTAAATGTATACATAATAAAATCTAAAACAATATATATGAATCCATTAAGCGTAATATCTTACCTTCCTGTTACCTTGGTTGGGTCGAATGAAAAGTGAGGTAAGTTTAAATTTTTAAAATATATTTTATTTGCGTTGTATGTGTTTTTCATATACAATTAGATTTAATATACGCATACAGAGTAGATGAGTGTGTCTGCATAAATCTGTAGGTACCTTAGGTATTACATATCAGAGACAATCTATAGCTTAGACGATATACACATATTTTAGCTTAATTACATTTACGTATCATAGACGATATTCTGTTTTCGTATGGATGAAGAGCTAACCTAATTGTTTGGTAGATGACATGATAATGTGTGTCCACTGAATTATGTCTTCGCGCGGTATGTACTTATTTATATAGCGTCATTTAAATGGGCGTGAGATTACAGTTGATACTAGTGATAGTTGTGTGTGGGACCTTGAATCTGCTGTGCGATACGTTTTGGAAAAGTACAGAAATCATTATCCAGCTTATGTACAGAGACGGGGTGTGTATGCAATCGATTGTGAATCCTTGGGGTCTATATATATAGCATACGTACATACATACAAAGAAGGCAATTTGTATTTCATTTCGGTTGCTTTTGTTGCGTTTGTTCACACAATTACAGAGTCTATACTACTATTTGGATACGTCGTATGTGTATTGCAAGTGGTTCACCTAGTTGTAGGTTGCGTTCTAACAAATAATAAGTAGCTAGTTCGAAATAAAGCTCGATTTGTTCAAAATTCAGATTCCCATTTCGTTTGAGATTCTGTTCAAAAGTAAAATAGTATAAATAAAATGGTCATTTCAAAAGGCATTTTAGCATTGAGCTATTCTCAGTTTTGTATGCGGCAGCTTGCAATAATCCTAGTGTACAAATAATTACTAAATAAATGAGATTTTTATGTCTACAAGAGTCTGCACAGAGTCTATGCTAAGCTTACATATAACACTTAAAACAGAGTGATGTGGTAAAACTAGCTTGTGTTTCAATCATTCCTCAAACTAATCATTTTTGTTTCATTTTTCGTCAACAAAGGCCACATGAAATATTGAAATTTAAAATTTTCACTAAGTTTTCCTAGAGCTTCCACAAGCACAAGATATTTAAACCCATCGTATAAGGGGGCGACTGTAATTTGACCAAATACGAGGAAATCGATATTATTCTTTATACTTTTTACATTCAGCTGGGTGCTTCCACCGCCTCGTCACTGGCAGTGGTCTTCTTGGAGGCTTCTCTTTAACGGAACAATAGCTCATCATCGGGATCGAACTGGAACAGATCCGCCTTCTCCCAGTCCTATACGTCGCTCTGTTTGGCATTCGTATTGATGATGAAGGCGCCATTGATGTGGCCATTAACATGCGACTTGCCATTGGGTGTGTACAGATTCGTCAGACCGTTCTTGCCGTTGGCAATCATTATGGCCGGATGCGGGGTTACGCCATTTAGCTGCGCTACCAGCGGATTCTTGGTAGCCTCCGCCGGGGGCGTGGTCAACGGCGGCGTCACCGGCGACGGTTTGATCAACTCCAACTTGTCGTCTGTGGAACCTTTCAGCGCCGTCTTGATGAGCGCTCCATTACCGGTATTGCCAGCGCGCCTGCGATGGGGCAGGGCATATCGCAGCTTATCCCAGAACCACGGGTCGCCCCACTTCAGGTAGGTGTTCGTCGTCAGGTAAGCCTTCAACTCTACGTCCAGCTTCTCCACATCTCCGATGTCCGAGTAGATGATCACAATAATGCGCGAGCGTCCTTCGTTCAGTGCCGATCTATGAGCCGCCCTGAATTCAAGGCGCGACCACTCCGATTTGATGAAGTTCTGGCTGAGCACAATAATAGTCCGCCTCGAATCCGCCACGGAGCGCATAATGTTCTCGGGAATGTGG
The DNA here is from genome assembly GCF_003286155.1 of Drosophila erecta. Lineage (NCBI taxonomy): Eukaryota > Metazoa > Arthropoda > Insecta > Diptera > Drosophilidae > Drosophila > Drosophila erecta. Next base: position 5,551,055 of record NW_020825194.1, read on the forward strand.
CCGCCAACCAGCCAGTCGCGTTCGTGCACACAGAGCTGGAATTTCTGGGGACCGTGCTCCAGTTGCGGCACCAAGTAGTCCTCAATAAAGCTCTGGTCCTTGTGCGAGTACGAGATGAAGGCATCGAACTTCTTGTCCTTGTCCAGATCCTCCTCCGTGACCAAACACATGCAAAAATTGTTAGCATACGCCCATGTATTGATCTCCTTCTGGTATTTGTAGTAAAAGGCCGCAATGAGGCCGACTAAAAGACCAGTCAAGGCAATCACCACGGCCAGGGCTATGAATACGCCCCTTTCCGCCGGACAAATGTCGTTGGTCGACAATTCCACCATTCGTGTGGGCACCTCGGCGTCCACGCACATCATTTCATTACGATCTGCAATCCTTTCGAAGTTGTCTTGGGTGAAGAGGAGCAGCGGCTTGGCGGTACAATCACACATCCACGGATTTCCGGACAGCTTTACAGAGCGCCATTTCATTGTACGATTAAGGAAACCCAGCACGGTGGCGTTCAGCATCTGCAGGTGGTTCGAACTCACGTCCAAATGGGTGAGATTGGTTGGCAGTTGATCCACTTCGATGTTGGTTAGATTGTTGCCAGCCAGATAGAGACTAGTGACGTTTTCATAGCCGGGTGTATTGGCCGAAGGAAGCCTGAGCAGTGTGTTCTTCTCCAAATGCAGTTCCATCAATTGCATGTTCTGCTGCAGATTGGGCAAGCGGGGAACGTGGGTCAAATTGCCACCATGGCAGTTGATGACCAGAGCTTTGTCATAGGTACGCACATGGCAGTTGCAGCCGCGCGGACATTTTCTTTCCCGAGGATCATCGGAGAAGTCCAGCGGACAGATGAGCGTCTGGGGTTTAACCTGATACACTGGAGTACCCTCCAAGGCATTTGGCTGGGTGCAAACCAATCGGTCTGTGCGTAACTTGAACTGATCGGCATACTGCGTCTTATGGACGCCCCTAACCAGCTGTATAAACCACAGGATCGTACAGTCGCAGACCAGGGGATTGTCGTTGAGATCCACATGCACCGGAATAATTGTGTAGTTCGCGCTCAAGTGCACATCCTGGGGCAGCTTGATCATACGTATATTATTGTGCGTCATGTTGACGTGCAATCTGTTCTGCGACAGGAACGCCAGATCCTCGTAGACCAACGAGCTGATGTTGTTGTAACTCAAGTCTAGCTCCCTTAAGTGGAGCATCGTGTTCTTCCAGTCGTTGTAGACGAATATGATTGAGTTGTTGCGCAGATTAAGGGTCAAAAGGTTTTGCATGTAACCAAACGGCGAGTTCAGCTCGGTCTGGAGCATGATGTCCAGGAATGGCTCCTGCAGATCGATGTTGTTGTGGTCCAAATGCAGGTGTCGCAGTCGACAGGTGCTGATAAAAGCTCTCGAATCAATGGTGCGCAGTCGATTCCTGCTCATTACGAGGGTCACTAGGTTGCCCAGGCTGCTGAATATGTCGCTGTAATTAGAAAACAAAGAAGGGCATTAGCTTAAGAAAAATATAGTTATACACGTTACTCGTATAGTAAAATGGTATACTAGATTCGTTAAAAAGTATGTAACAGGCAGATGGAAACGTTTTCGACCATATAAGGTACATATATATATTCTTGATGATGTTGTAGAAATTAAAAACAATTAAATAACGTCCCAAGGCTGAAGTTCTAAATTCCATAAAAATTTTTCAAAATATTTTTCTAATTTTTTTGATGTTATGATGTTGCGGAAATTCAAAAAATTAAAAAATGTCTCAAAGCTGAAGTTCTGATCTCTATAACTCAACTTCTCTTAATCGGATTTTGAAGTGGCATACCTCTAAATGTTTCTGGCGCAATTCTCTAAAAATCTGCATTCAAATCTAGAAATTTATTTTTTCAAAATTTTTTTCTAATTTTTTTGATGTGATGATGTTATGGAAATCCAAAAAAATACAAAAAAGGCCCAAAGCTGAAGTTCTGATCTCCATAACTCAACTTATCTTAATCGGATTTTGAAGTGGCATACCTCAAAATGTTTGTAAAGTAATTCTCTATAAATCTGCATTCAAATTTAGAAATTTATTTTTTTTTCATTTTTTTGTAATTTTTTGGTTGTGATGATGTATAAATTCAAAAAAATTAAATAATGTCCCAAGGCTGAAGTTCTAAACTCCATAACTCAACTAATCTTAATCGGATTCTGAAGTGGCATACCTCTAAATGTTTCTGACGCAATTCTCTAAAAATCTGCATTCAAATTTAGAAATTAATTTTTTCAACATTTTTTGTAATTTTTTTGATGTTATGATGTTGTGGAAATTCAAAAAATTAAAAAATGTCCCAAAGCTGAAGTTCTGAACTCCATAAATCAACTTATCTTAATCGGATTTTGAAGTGGCATACCTCTAAATGTTTCTGACGCAATTCTCTAAAAATCTGCATTCAAATTTAGAAATTAATTTTTTCAACATTTTTTTGTAATTTTTTTGATGTTACGATGTTGTGGAAATTCAAAAAATGAAAAAATGTCCCAAAGCTGAAGTTCTGAACTCCATAACTCAACTTATCTTATTCGGATTTTGAAGTGGCATACCTCTAAATGTTTCTGGCGCAATTCTCTAAAAAACTGCATTCAAATTTAGAAATTTATTTTTTCAAAATTTTTTTCTAATTTTTTTGATGTTATGATGTTGTGGAAATTCAAAAAATTAAAAAATGTCCCAAAGCTGAAGTTCTAAACTCCATAACTCAACTTATCTTAATCGGATTTTGAAGTGGCATACCTCAAAATATTTGTAAAGTAATTCTCTATAAATCTGCATTCAAATTTAGAAATTTATTTTTTTTTCATTTTTTTGTAATTTTTTGATTGTGATGATGTATAAATTCAAAAAAAATTAAATAATGTCCCAAGGCTGAAGTTCTAAACTCCATAACTCAACTAATCTTAATCGGATTCTGAAGTGGCATACCTCTAAATGCTTCTGGCGCATTAAATTTTTAGGAAATTTGTTTAATTTAATTTTTTAGTAATTTTACATTTCGTAGAGAGTTTTGAAAAATGTTGTGGTATTTTTTCACTTTTTTATATATCTTGTAAATTTCTATAGATTTTCAAAACAGTTTTTGCCTCGCCCACACTTTTAACAAATCCTTATTTTTTTTTCGTTCCACTGATATTCCAGAAAATGTTGAAATTTCTCGTTTGCACTTCCACGAGCTGAGTAGGTATACCCGACGGGTATCTGCTAGTCGGGGAACCTAACTATAGCATTCTATATTGTTTTTTTTATAAAATAATTGTAAGTTTATTCGCCTGAAACTATATACTAAAATATAAAATGTATTTACCCGCTAATGTCGGTGAGCAGGTTATCCTCCAGATGCAGATCCGTCAGACTGGTGGTATGTTGAAAGAGTGAATCCGGTAGATGTGTCAGCCTGTTGTTGCTCAAGTCCAGGCTCAGCAGGTTCACCTGATGTTCCAGCAAAGTGGCGGGCAGAGTGCTCAGCATGTTGTCCCCCAGCGAGATGTTGGTGATCTGTGTGGAATGCTCGAAGAGGTCACCGGGCAACGATTGCAGATCAGCTCTTAGCCGGAGGATCTTCAGTTCCGGCTGGTTGGCAAACAGTCGCGAAGGCAGCGTGGCTAGGGGCACCCGATTGTTCATGAGGCGCACCTCGTTCAGGTGCTTGTTGTGGTCGAATAGGCCCTGCGGCAGGGAGCGGAAGAGATTGGCGCTCAGATTGATATCCGTGACATTCGTGAGATGGGCGAACACGTCGTGCGGCAACTGCTCGATGCCATTATCGTGAATATCGATGCCCAGCAGCGAGGTGGCACCTTCGAAGTCGTGTTTGGTGAGGTTGTGCAATTGATTGCTCCACAAATTCAGCTGCTTCAGCTTGGGCATCTTGCCGAAAATGCCACGCGGCATTTGTCGCAGCTTATTGCTACCAAATTCAATGGACTCGAGGTTCTCCAGGTCGTCGAACAAATGCGTTGGCATTTCCTCGATATTTGCCCTCAGTTCCAGATGACTCAGATTTCGCATATCCCTCAGTAAGTTGGCGGGAATGTGTGTGAGACGGCGGGTGGTGAACCGGAATCGCTTTAAACCATGCAAACGGTCCAAATGCTGCCGTGTTATGTTCATGCCCAGGTTGTCGCTCTCAAAGATCAGCGTCGTGGGCGAGACTATGCCCAGATACTCCAGGATACTGGCAATCGGCGTGTGGCCGGGCAGCATGCACCGTCGCATCTGAACCCTGTCGACCTCACCGATCCGCAATTTCTTCGGCAGCTGCTGGTAGTCCGTGGTGTCCGTCAGATTGCACATGATCTGCACGTAGTCATTGGGCTGGATGATTAGCTTAAACGTGGGATTCTCCGCGTTAGCCGGGCAGATGATTTCGTATTCCGACATAATGGGTGCACATTGACAGAGTCCGTCGATGCTCATCTCACTGCACGCATCCCGGCCAAAGGATGCCTCAGTTCCCGGCCATTGGACCAGTTGTAGGATCACTAGAAGCACTGCCAGCTCGAAAGCCGTCTTTAGTCGACTCATGATGGACAATTGGTTGCACTGCAAATAGAGCAATTCAAAGGAAATTATCAGAAATGTGTGGCAGTTGATTGGAAAGAATGTACTACCATGGAAAATATTATTCCCTTGATATTTAGCACACCCTTATGATTAATTATAGGCTACTTATTCTACGAAATTGTTTATGGCTTTTATAACGTACTCAAGGTGATTTTTCCTTTAGTGCACGCTCCGTAATTAATAAGAAGTAAACTCTAGCGCATTTGTCATTCTCATAATGACAGACAGAACAGCAAATGCGCGAAATGTAATGAAAAGGCAGCGACTCGGAGGCGGTATTAACATTTACGTAATTATATGAAGGTGAAGTAAAACTGAATACAAACATTTGCCATTGCCGAATGGAGTAAATTTGGCAAATGTGCTCATTGCACGTCGGTGCGTAAAGTCCTTTGAATGCGGCTTAATCAGGGACGGTTAATTAGGCGCGAGTCAGAATTTTTGACAACCCGTTCAAAATGCTTCATTAGCAGCACGCAACCGCCGTGTGTGAGCGGCAAAGGCCGTTAAAATGAATTTCATTTAAATGCCAACGTTTGTGGGGCTTAAAATCCGGATGACTCCTGGGCAAAAAGGACGTACACACACAAAACACCGGGCGCCACCTAGTGGCAGCAACACAACTCGTGTATAAATATGGCACGAGAACACATCCTTTTCGCTACTCGGAGTTCGCTTCCTCTGCCATGTTGCGTTTCATGGTTGGCTCACCTCGAAACCACGCCCAACTACTGTTCTCCCGTCTTTCGTCTCCAGTGTCCCGTGTCCCGTCTCCCGACTGCAATCGCCATACCCTGTAATCCCGGGATGCCCTCTACCTCTGTGTGGTGTAATTACGGTCAGGGAGTGTATAAAATTTTGTAAAACGCTCTCTTCATTTCTTCGTCCGGCGACCGACATCCTTTCGTCCTGTTGCTCCCACAGTGGACAGTGGAGCACTTTACGGTCTTTGTGCATTTAATGAATTTGTCATGCGCTCGAGTGCTGCATAATACGAGATTTTTGCCAAAGCTCTGCGAGAACTTGAGCAGCTCAGCCAACAGCTATTCCTTGACGTCCTCTCAATCTGATGGTGACAATTTAATTGTGCCCATTACGTACAATTTGAAAGGAATTCAATTAAAAGTTTTTGGCTTTCATGCTTTCGCCCCTAAAATCGGCAACTTTAGGCCATATTGCATTTACTGTCAACTGTCCCATTAGCCAAAGAAAGCTGATAAAAAAAGTCTCGTATTCAATCCCTCCACAGACGCTTTTGAATGAAATTTTGATAAGGCAATTTAATTATGCGCGCTGTAATTTGATTTTCAAATTGGTGACTTTTCCTCATTAATTAGGACGTTTTCCAAGGGTTGGCCCCTGGCTGTGCAGATTATATTGATTTTTGAGTTGGGCTTCGTTAACACGCAAAATTTGATCAATTTCTGGGCAGCTGAAAAATCTGCAACTGTTGGCCATTTTAAATTTCTGCAGCATTCTGATGAGCATTTTGATGGGAAAACAGATAGTTAGATGGATAGACAGGTTATTTGTTTGGAAAATCGAAGTATAGCTAAATGCTGATGCTAATAGTTATTGCAAATCGAAGGCATTGTGTCTGCCAAGTGTTTGTTAGCCATCAGATGGTAGATATCGACCATATTCCCCTTAAGCTATTAGATGGCAAAATAGACACGGTTTGTTGGGCCACAGGAGTTTGGAACTCGACACTTTGTTTTGCAACGGCAAAGGTTTCCTCGTCCTGGCCAACTTCAATTTGGCATTAATCTTTAAGCACTTTTCACCCAATGAGTGGATCTAAACTACCTTCGCCCACAGTGTTTTGCCTTTTAAATTTCCTCTTGGCCAAGTCAGCCAGTCAGTTTGCCGAGCGTACTGGCTATTGTGCTGCTTTTCTTGGCAAAATTTTAAACATTTATATTCACTTAGGAAAATTACTTTTCGCTTTTATGCCACGCTGGCCGTGTAAATATCCAGAAACGACCTGTAACCTGGAACCTGGAACCAGGCACCTCCTACAATCCGAATTGATATCCTGAGCGCGTTTTGTTTATGCAATCTAATCTGGGGCGGATTGTGCTCCGTTTTGTTGACATCTCGCCTGGAGCGGAACCACCTACTCCTGCTCCTTCTCCACAATACGGAGCACCAACATTTACTCTGGGCAATCGGGCTAGAAGTGTGGCCCTTGCTTGGTGAACTTTTTGGGGCCGTGCCAATTAATTGAATCCTGCTCTGGCACCCAATTTAATCCCGCCAGGCAATTAAAAATAATTGCTCATTTCACACATACACACACATGCTGGGAAATTATGAACACACATACCTGCGCAAGCGTTACGCTCGATTTAAAATTTTGTCTTGTTTAATTAGACGCTCCGTGTCGTTAATAAAGGTTAACGAAGTTTTGCCAGAGCGCAGATTTTTCACACATTTTCACACACAGCGCACACATCTCACAGGATACTGGTGAAACCTCAATACCAGCACGTAGTAACCCATACACTCACACACACACACACACACACAGACCCCATGAAGATTCACAGACATTCCAGTTGAGTGCGCATTTTTGCACTCACATGCTCACTTCCGGTATGTAACGGTACTAAATTCATTAGGCACACTAAATTACAACCGCAGGCATGGCACAATGAGGTTGTGTGTGTAGAATTTGAGTTTTGGAGCTCGAAGGAAGCTCTTCGCTTCCACCTTTGATTTTTATTGCTCACCCAAGGAGTACACAATGTAAGCCTTTCCGAGAGGAAACCCTACTTTGGCATGTGTGAGTACCCAAGACCGATGTTTAATAGTCGTACCGCCCGCAGGCTGCTCTTGGAAAATTGGCTTTCGGATGCCTTCAGTGCAAAAACCACCCAGACAGCCATTTAATGGTTAAGTTTTCTTAATGCTCGACTGTCGGGATTACGGCAAATGCCAAAGTGTTTAAATGGCGTTGACATATTGTTCGCCCTTTAAATTAATTTTTGCAATATCAAGAGGAAATACGAGTGAAACACACACACAGACACACACACTCAGCCCGTTCATCAATCAACATGACTAATTACTACAATTTCTGCCAAGCGGCAGCAGCAGCCACTCCAAGGCTCCTAGGAAGCAGTAAGGAAGGCAAAAACAAAAAAAAAAAAAAAGCAGAACAAGTTGTTTAACAATTTCTTATTAAAAACTTACAAATGCTTCAGAAAAGTTCGTACACGCATGTGAAGTACACTCGTGGAGGGAGAAAGGGCTGGGGTCCTTCGACCATTTTCCATTTTCCATTTTCCATTTCCTAACGCCTAGCCCCTAGCTGCTAGGAAACGGAAAGTCTGGCCAAGTGCGGTTTTTGTATCCCACTGCACTGGCAATGTTTCATTTTCCCCCATTTTCAATACGAATGTGTGCGTGTGTAGATATACATGTGTGTATATGCGGCTGCTCGGTTGTTTGCCAAAGGATTTCAATTCCCCCAAAAACTTTTGCAAGTCTTTTGGCCCCATGTTTCTGGTTTTACAGGCATCGCCTCCAACACTTTGGTGAACAGGCAGCCGAGACATGTTTATATAGCCAACCAGATGGGCCAATGTATTGCCAAACGGGAGCTTTAAGTAAACATCTGTGTACTCCACATCTCAAGATGTTTTTGGGGGCGGCATGTGAAGAGTCTCTAAGCGGGTCTTAATATCGCAAAATTGGAAACTGTTCGATATGTGATTGTATGATTGGCAATGTGGCAGTGCTTTTATTTCCAATACAATTGAAAGAAAGATTGCAGTTCAGTAATTGCATAACAGAAGAATATTATGCAGAAAACAAAAACGAATATAATTGTGCTAAAGCATTAAAACCACAAAAGAACTACTATATGTCCAAACAAAATTCATACATTTAATTAAAGCCATCGAGTGCACAAAACTAAGATCCAGTATTCGAGCACATCCAAGTCTCTCAACCAATGTTACAATACAATTTACAGTGTTAAATGTCAAGTCTGGCATTTTGAGAAACCTTTCATAAATATCTAGTTGCAATTAATACGTATTGCTGTATGCCTAGTGAAAGGCAGTGATAAATGTAGAACATCTACTTGGAATTGCTCCCAAGCTGCTGCTCCCGAGCTAATTATGCACAAACATAGCAAGGTTCGCAAGGTTAAGACATCCTTCGAATGAATACATTAAGTCCGCTTTCATTATTTATGGCTTACACTTTCCTACTCTTCTGCAGAATTTCAGCCGAAGCGCATCAAAATTCCAAAGGCAAAAGAAGTGGGGACTCGAAACGAAAGTGCTGGAGCCGCACTGAAGCAGTTTTGAATTGAAAATATCTTGAAGCTGCTTATGCTGTAACGCCTTTGCGTTAAGTGCAAACCGCCAAAGGGCGGGATGAGTGTAAGAAATGCTGGCATTTAAATTTAAAATTTCTATTAGTAAATGCATCAGCAGAGCTCAACTTTGCGAGGAGGCGAAACCCAAGTGAAGTGAACAAAAAACCAACTTCAAAGTCAGCGACAATGCCAAATCCATAAGATACTCGCTCACTCATTACTCTTGCCAGCTGCACAGCTCACTGAAAGTTCAAGTTACGGCAGACAGCTAAGCAGATGAAAGAAAAAGGGGTTAAGACCTGATTTGCGCATTCCAGCCCGCGACCCGACACTTCCCCATATATCCCATCGCAAAGGGCCACTGCCTCTCCAGATCTCGTTGAAAGCCAGCTCATTGTCTGAGAAATAGAAAGGCAGTAAGGCGCTGCTGCAGTTTTTTCTTCCCCTACCCCCCGGTTTTTTTTTGTTTTTTTTGTCATTTTCTTGGCAAAGTGAGGCGAAGTCGCCAAGTGAAAGGCTTTGTAATGTCATTTGTCTGTTAATCATGTTGTCGTCCCAAGTTTTGTGCAAAGTTTTAAGCATAATGCGCTCGTGCCCGAGACAAATGCAAAAACTTGTTGAGCCCATGGTAATGGCAGTGGAGCAGTGGACGTGGGCAAGGTGGTGGTGCAGGAGGAGCACCTCTTGGGGCAACAGAAGAACCAGCAAGCATGCGTGACGCATTCAAGTTTAATAGGCCCCATTCTTGTTGGCCAGGTCGATGACGATAAGGCCGTGATGATGGCGATGACGTTGATGATGATGATGTTTTTGCTGCACAGCCAGTTGTTTGCCGTGCCACAGAACGCAGAAGCGCCAGTGGCCGATTGTTTGCTCTGTGGCTCAGTCTCGCATCCAGCCCAAAGTCACTCAAATGGATACTTTGCGGCTGACTGCTCCACTGCTCCTTCGACCGTCCACCCCTCCACTTGCTCCTTGGCTCACTTAGCGTACATCCTGTCAGCCCAGGTTGATGTGGGCCGGCCGTGTTTAGATTCGGTGGATGAGCAAACATTTAACGTAAATTGATTTCCACTCGCCAGGCGATGACACACTGCAAACTCAAGCTCAAGAGCATGCACGCAAAAACTTCACACTTTTCAATGAAGCATTAATCTACAGCTTTAGGCATTCAAATTTGAATTTTGGGAAGCTGTCAACTACTACAACTTGAAATTATTATATTACATTTTAAATCCCCAGGATCACATCGTTTCTTTCTGTGTGGGAAGACAATGGCTGGAACATCTCTTCGCCTTCGCCCCGCTTCATTATTCCAGCACCATCAATCTCCCTGGCCAAGTCCACTCTTCTACTTGCAACTTGTCATTTCCTTAAGCTACAGAGTTGCTCAACTAGAGCGCTCTCCTCGGGCGGCTAAGTAAATTTATCTGCAACTTCCACACACGCACAGTCCATCACATAAATAAACAACTCGACGTCGGGTGGAATGGGGTCTGTTTCTCATTGCTTTACTGTACCGTTTGCTGGCTGCCCGCTGCCTTCTGGCTGCCAGCGGCGGAAGAGAAATAAAATAATAGACACCCAGTCCGCATTCAATTTGGCTTCACCTCCTTGAGCCGCGCTGGCATCGTAAATGAAAATGTCGTCCATTCCACGCTCGGCCAGCGTTCATTTAAACAGCGTTTTATGTGGCCATGCTATGGGTACGTATGGGGATCTAAGTGGCAGGCCCTCATATTGTAAATAATACAGCATAATGCTGGCCAGTCCAACCTATTTAAAGCCAGCTATCCAACCCACCGACAAGCCGCCCAATGTGGCCAAGTCCGATTGCCAGGGGACGCACGTGTACACTTCAATTACCAATGCGGATGGAGGCGCATCTCGTTTCTTTGGGGAGAGTGGAGGCAAGGTTCCTATCCGACTGCTATCCAACTACTTAATTTTTCGCTGCACTCAAACTTTGTCGGTCGTTCGGTCCCTGAGCATTTTTATGCTTTCCTGATTTCTATTTATTCGCCCTGTCGTCTCCATTTATTTGCTGTTGTTCCTGTCCACGGCTGTTGGCCCTCATAATTTTCGCTTTGTTTTATTGTATGCAGCTTAATTCGCCGGTCCCCAAAGTACCCAAACCCCCCAAACTCCGCACTGCCCGCTCCCCTCTTGAAATGTGAGTCACGTTTAAAGTTCTGGAGCCCTAAATGGCATGCTCGCCATGATTATGGCGGCCGAATGTACCCCACTTATAGGCCGATACCATATATAGCGCTAATTGTGCACATTTTGCGCTTGTTATAAATAATCGCACACGACCCTGCTGTTTGTTGCCCATTTAAGCTCCGGTTATTGCTTCGTTTGGTCGGGTTGTTTGTTCGCTTTAGTTCAATAGGGGCCGTCATTTTCTTTTTGGCCAGCGCACTTGGTGGAACTAAAGTTGTAGCTGCGATAATTAAGACACTTTAGTTTCGTTGGTGCCGATTGCTCTTAGCGTGTCGTTGGAATGAACAAATGAGATTTTTAAATAAATAATACGATTTTTAAATAAATAAGCATGTAAACACGTGAAGAAGGTGTTTATTTTTTAAATAAATCACGAAATGGAGTAGTCAAAACCAAAACATATTTCCGCGTGACACTTCCGAATTGGGGACACAAATGGAAAAAAGAGCGAAATCATGCCATGCGAATAGAGTTATCTGTGACGGACTTAATCCCAATGCAATATTTATTTGTAAGAGCACTGTTTTGTGTGTATATTTGCACTGATTGCTTTATGCAACGACTGCACATAGACAGACGGACAGGCAAACAGTCACCACATCCGATTAATGGCCGACTTGGTTTTGCAGTGGCCAGAAAAAAAGTATTGATTGCCCTTCATTGTCGGCCGAAACCATACGATTTTGGCACTTTTGGTCCCCATTCTGATTTGGGTTATTTATTGTTACTATATATATTGTAAGTTTGGAGTTTTTTTTTTCGCTGGACTTTTGGCCTCTAGGGCTAGGCATTAAATATGTATAAACATTGATTGATTTTGGCCTCGCTTTGATTAACATTTAAAAGGGACATTTATGTTGATAAATATATGTGTACAAGTATATGGTTCACACGCGTTTATAGAGACATTAACGTTTATCAACAAAAATGATTGAGAGTGCGGAGGCTGCTTAACATAAATTTACCAATAGCCGCGAAAACGCAGGATGCGCCCGCAGGACAATACCGACCGCAATGGCTATAAATAAAGATTAAAATCTCTGAAACGGTCACAAAAGTGCCTGGCACTTCATTTCAATTTATGTGCATAAGTATTCATATATATGCCGATGCACCACTCACTCACACACGCTCACATATGCGGTGTGTGTGGCGTTGTGGTGATAAATCAAAAATCTCTGCCTACTTTTTGGGTGTCACAAGGCTATTTTCCAGGACTTTGTCAGTATTCAGTGCTGCCTGTTTGCATTGTTGCCGCACAATAAATGCAATTTCATGTTTCAATTGCAGAGTTAAAAAAAAGGGAGATTTAAAGTCGCCAGTTATAGCAACTACAACAACGACAATCAGAAGAAGAACAACAACAGCAACAACAACAGTTATTGGTGAAATGGAAAATCAAAATGGCGACGACCGAAGTGAAATCATTACGTATACGCAGCGCTGTATTAAAATTCACAGCGTCCCTTGTGATTTTTATGCACGCGCGTTCACTTGGCTCCTTCGCCCCGCATTTTTATGGCCATTAAATCAAAGTACAAATAAAAGAAAGTAAATAAAAATTTCGTTACAGCCTTAATAGATGACGGGGGTGCGGAGTTTCGTGGCCTTTTGGTTTCAAATGAAAATGAAAATGAAAAGCTGAAATCTTGTCATAAAAATGCGCGAATTCGTAAAGTGCACTTTATGCGCAACGTTTGTGACCAACACTCGAACTTAATGAACGTTCCACGAGGATTCAGTGAAAAGTGCATGGAAAAATGAGTGAGTAAAAAGTGCTGATGGCTGCACAGATAGTGAAACAGTGAGTTGAAAATGGGTTGAAAATGGGTGCTGCATGGTATTACCTAAATCATTGTTGTATTTAAAGTTTCTGCAATTCGGCTCTATGATTTCAAAGCAATTAATTTTGAGGAGTTTCGTCTGGTAATAACCTTTTAATTATATTTTAATATTTGAAAACAGCAGCTGCCATAAGCACACACATATTTTGCATAATTGTTGGCGGGAGTGACGTGAAAACCGAACCAAAAAATAATTTGATGGTAATTCACATGAAATTTGTACATTTACATATTTTCATATATACAAAATAAGCATGATATACAAAATATTTCAGTTGCAGGACCAACATCACCAGGAGCAGCCCGTCCGCTTGGCTGCATTAATTGGTTTTTCGTTAAAATATATATTTTCTGGCTAAGAAGGGCTGAATGAAGATGGAATTTTTGGGCAGGGCGGGCATGCGAGGTGTTGAAACTATGCATTTCGTATGCAAATGCAAATTTAATGAGCTTTAACTCGATGCCATCCATGTGCGGGTGTTAATTTTGCGTCTGAGCGTGTGTGTGTGTGTGTGCGATTATGCTGGCAAAAATATTTTGTTAATTTTTAATTTTAATTGCAGTCGCTTGTTTGGAACTTTATTTTATTTATTTATTTGGGCTGGCGCTGAATTTTGCATAATTATGTACTGGCCGGACTGTCAACATGGCAACATTTTCGAAATGGAAATAAGCATTTTATTATTTATTTGTCAAATACAGGGCCGTCGAGTTTGTTTCACTCGGATTGCAGCTGAATATTTGACGCTTGTGTGTTTTTTTATGTAGACTTTTTTCCATTTTTTTTATTTTGAATTTTGGTGATGGTGGGCGTGTGACAGCGCATCAATTAAACTAATTGTGCATTTAAATTGGCAAATTATTGCTCGATCCTTAATCATAAATTATTTATGCAATCAATTTGCATAAAGTCAAATAAGCCGTGCACATTGTGTTTGTCCTTTCACCACGTGGCCGCTGCCGCATTCGGTGGGTAAAATGGCCAAAACGGACGGACTGGGAATGCAATTTAAATTTTGTATAGCCGCTTTGCTTATTCTTCAGCTGGGCCAAATACGCCATTGGCCTTCGTGTGTTTTGGCCTACGCTTTTATTTTAATTTGCGGTCAGCAGCCGTTGCCGTTGCCGTTGCCGTTGCCTAGCGAAAACCAATTAAGTGGGCTCTAAAGCTCGCGTTTTCTAGCAGCGCGTCAAATTGAAAACCATGCGCGAAAATTTAAACATTTTTCACCAATTTTTTTCGCACTCTTGGCGTTCTGGGTTGTCAGCGCTTGGCTTGAACGCAGATCGCCTGGTCAGCTGGGTTTTTTATGCCCTCTGCTAACTCTGTCAAAACTTAATTAAATTCTTCAGCTCTTTTTAAGCCGCAGGGATGCACTTTTAACGCATAATTCGTTCACCAACTCGAAGTGCTGCTGCACTACATGTGGCAGAAAAAACAGGGCTGTTGCAGCTAAGCTGCAAAATTTATTTCAGATGGCTTATATGTGTTGCTAGAGTGTTGCATACTGCTTGGGGCAAGGTGCTTCTTTACGACCATTTTTTCGGTGGCAATGCTTCTGCGGAAGGCCTTTAAAAATGTACTCGTGAGTTGTGTTAACATACAAATAAAGTGATATTTGTGATATTTACATGATTGTAAGCTTATTTTGAATAGAAAAATACCAAGTGTCGTGCGTGACAGGATTTGTTAATACTTTATGGACCTTCTCACGCTCCCACATCTAGCGGCAAGAGAAAAGAACAGAAGTACATTAATAGTGGCCGTTGCGGTATAAAGCCTTTCAGCCATTTTTTTGTTTGTTCTATTCGCCCCGTTTGTTTTTAGACGCCCATAAAAGCGGCACTGAAAATGTTTTAAAAGTGTTTTTCCTTATGCAACACAGCGGCGACAAAGTGTTTGTGGCGTATACGTATTTTTTCGCGCTCCTCCCGTTGACATTTAAAAAAAATGGCTGTCACAATGCATTTTCGCATTTTGCATTTCGCAAAAAGAGCGAAGGAGATGGTGTGGCAAGAGGTGGCAATAAAAAAGTAACAACAAGTGCAAGTGTGGGTGTGCAAGTGGGTGTGAGTTTGGTTGTGCGGCTGACAGTGAGTGTAAAGAGTTATGAACTCTTTGGGGAATGTGCTGAAAATTTAGAAGTGCCGTGCGCTCTTTTTTTTTGTTTTATACCAATGTGCTGCACATTTGTGAAAATAATTGCGGTTTTCATTTCCGTTTTTTTTCCCCCTATTTCTATTGTCTACTGCAACCCTTTATTTATTTAATGCAATTTATTTATATTTGTAGTTCGCTTTATGCTCAATTACACAGAAAACCACAACAAAACAAAAAGGTTAAATGAAAACTGTGTGCCAATTGAATAATATTTAATGATATATAAATGAGGAGAGTCCAAAGAATTTTTTTTATTCTATTTACCGCCTATGCTTGCTGGATATTAATTATACAATGTGTAATGAATATTTACAAGTAGCGCAAGGAGAGTAGTCATAATATTTATTTTCACTTACCTTGCTCAGAGAACTGTCCTTGTGGGTTGGAGAAAGGTTGAAGTGTTATCCTTGTATCCTGGCGTCCACTACAGATGCAGCTGCAGCCCGTTGAACATTTTTAATGTATTTTTAAGTAATTTACTGCAAGAAAAGCGTGAAAAATATGCAAATTAGCCGAGGGGTCGCATACAAGAGGAGGTACTGTATGGAGGTGAAAGAGTAGGGCATCTTATTAGCATTCCAAATGACTGGTGTGGTGGGGCCATTTCTTCAGAGACTTTTCAACTTTTAGTCTGCTAGACAAGTGGTACACATACATACTCGTACATGGGTGTATGTGTCATTATGACACTAATTATGTCATACATACGCAAAAGTGGCAAACAAGCCGTGTCCATGTGCCTTCAAGTGTGTGTTCGGTGTGTGCACACGACACGTGTGTGGTGTGTGTGTGTGAGCCACTTAAATTTCAACGTATACGTAATGCCTATTCATGAGCGATGTCGCCCCCTCGTTGCAGCCGCTTAAGGGCGTGGCTGGATGTGTATGCTTAATTTAATTAAGCTGGCTGTTACTTAGAATTTGCAATGCAGCCATAACCGCAAACAATTTGCAAGTCAAGAGCGTATAATGCAGACAAGAGACGACCAAAGGATTACGTTGACTGAGTGCTGCTGCAACTTGACATGAATCACTCGCAATGAGTATCTTTTGGCAACAAAAAAAAAAAAAGAAACCCTCGGAAAAGAATATTCAAACTTTTGCAATAATTTTATTCAATTTGCCTTGCATTTCGGGCCAATCGAATGAAATGGAAAAAGCAATCTTGTTTGGCAACACGAAACAGTTTCAAGAAAATAATTAAGAACTAAGCCCAGATTGCAAATAGATGACAAAGTTCACCCGGCTCGAAATGGGAAAGGTCGTGTTCTGTAATTCGGTTATTTCCTGCCTGCTGTCTGCCATGTGAAAAAAAGGGAACAAGGGGATGGGGGAATAAACTTGGCAAAATCTGCATATTTGAATATATTTCTGGGACTCAACCATAAATAAGGAAGCATCCTTTGTATTTCTTTGTTTATTTTATATGCATGGCCAGCTTCTGCTGACTAAATTCATCAGCTCATCTCCGCCTGTCTGTCGCATTCGTGTGTGTTTGTTATTTTGTTATTTTATTTTGAGGCCCAAAAATTCTCTAATTGCTCGCCGCATACAAATTGCCAGTTATCTAAACTGACAACTTCTCAGGAATTTCTAATTCAATTGCCTTATTCTGTTCCGGGGTTAGGGATTCGAGCCAAAATTGAATGAATACCAAATATGTGTGCTGTATTTTCTCAAATATTTATTTGACTTTTCATGCTCTTCGCTTCGCAGTAATCTTTCGATTTTCTTCATCATTTTACATGGCATGTTTAGCAGAGATTATCGAAGCATTTTCTTCACCACCTCAGCACCTCAGCCAATTTAAATTTCTTATGGATCGACAGCTGTTTCCATGAACTGAGAAGATGCACAGAAAAAACACTCGTATATTATAAGTGATGCACAACTACCGATTAAGCTATTACTTTCTTCAAAGGCAATTTATAAGTTTATTTGTGCTAAGAATCGTTTGTTTCTGTGTAGACAAGTCTTTAAAAGCCATTATCTCGCCGATAAGTTTCTTAAATGGCTGCGATAAATGCGAGCAGTTTGTTATCTACTATCCGCTTGCACCGCGTTTATGGCAGTTATATGTATATCTGCTAATTTGCATAGGCTGAAAACCGCAATCCCTGACTGTTGCCACATAATGCTCCTGCATTCGTATTCATCCAAGCATGCGGTAACATGCATTCATGCCACCCCAAACTCCCCCATTTTGGCCGCCTATCTGTCTGTCTGCCTGTCTGTCTGTCTGTCAGTCAGCTGTGTCTGGCTGCATTTTCATATTGAAAATCACTGAAGTGGCAGACCAGTTTCCCCTGCCTCTCTTCCGCGCTTGTGTGGCAATTTCGGTTCTCTTACTTTACGAATGAAAGATTATAAAAAAACGAGCCGAGCGCATTTTAATTTTAATAGACATGGGCTAGGGAGCTGTAAAGCTCTAGCTTTTCTGTGGATGTTTGCATAATGAGGCCTGCTTAGGGCGGCCAGCTCTCAATGGATGTTAATAGAAGTGATGCTGCAGGCAGCATTTTTATTGCCCTGCCATCTTTTTGTTAAATAATGAAATGTGCAAATGTGTTGCCACGCTGCCACATTGCCAGGCGAACTGCGGCGGACAACAAACATGTGCAGCATGTACGTATCTCATGTGGATGCATCCCCACCTACATTTTTACATAATTACATCGCAGCTGCCGCTGGAGCTCGGCTTTGTTTTTTGTTTAGTTGCTAATTTATTTGTGTATGCATTTGGGTCTTTCATTCATGCAACTCGCCGGCTCCCTTCTTTTGTATGAGTTTTTCAGCAATTTTCAGCCTTTGTTCGGCACATTTAGTATGTAGAATGTAGAATGCCGAATGGCTGTGCATTTGTAATTACTTCTATTGCAACTTGCAACTCCCTCTGTATCTTTTACAACACATGTTTCATGGGCATAATTCGCGCTCGGCTGCACTTAGCCAGTCTGCTGTGCTGAGCTTGAAAAGCCTTTTAAATGTGGCCGAAACGATTCATTGGCCTGCTTTGGTTTCCACTGCACTTTCTAAGCTTCCTCGGGTTGGCCTTTTACCAATTCCAGGCAACATGGTTAGCTAAAGTTCTTTATACCGTTGCGGCTGTTTTTCCTTCTTTTTTTCCGTTTGTTGCGGCTTCGATTTCCCATTATGCTTAAGGTATGGAAAAAGAAAACTAGTTCTTGTGCGGTGGCTCCCTCGCATTTGGTTTTTCTTTTCTAATCACGTTTGCTCACCGCAGCCGGCGCATTGAACCAGGAAAGTAGCTTTATGCTTTGTTCTAGCTGCTGACGTTCTAGGTGTTTTGAGTTGTGGTTGTTGTTGTGCAGCGTGTTAATTACCTTCTTCTACTTCTTCGACGACTAGAAAGTCGATATGGCCAAGTTGTTGCTGCCGCTTGTTGGCCAGGAAGCGAGTCGCACGCATTAACCACAACAAAGTTCTCTGGGAAATTGCACGAGAATATGTGCTTCATTTTCCACACGCATAAATCATCTTTTATTAGCATTACCACACGATGGTTTTCTGTAGTCTGGGATTCAGATTTCACAAAACCCAAAAAAAAAAAAACAAGAAAAGAAACGGAGTAAAAACGGAGAATGTTTGACTTCATGCCGCTGGAATTTTATTCTTTATGCTTTGCATGTTCAACTCTAATTGAAATATATGGCTGACCTCAAAAAACTGGAGGCCCGAATTGAATAGGCCATTTCTCACATCACGCAAAGGATCGTGCAGATATATACGTAAGTGCAGAATTTATACGAGTACATCACTCTCGACTGTATTACACTTGACCTTTGGCCAAATAAACTTATTCGTACAAAGGAAAGCAAAACAAAAGCCTTGAAAAAAGTGTGTTTTCTCTTAACCTACTTCCCGAAAACGAAGAACTCGAAATCACTCAGCCAACTGGGGGGGAAAAAAAACCTATCTGAAGGATACAAAAATCTTTTCACTTTTGTTGCTCCGTTCCTCGTGTTCCTTTCCGTTTCGCTTTTTTTGTAATCAACAAAGTTCAACGCTGGCATATAAATATTTGCATGTCAGGGACCAGAAAGGAAGTATACAGAAGAAGAAGAGCGGGCACTTATTATTATATACGAGCATCAACAACAGCTTTAAATTAAAAGTGGCGGCAGCCTGGGAATCGGATGCTCTTCAGTAAGGTCCACTACTGTGGGTTGTTGTGTCAGCTGGCGTTGTCTGGACTTCATTTTATGCGCTGACAATTTCTCATTATTAAAATTACAGCATCAGCCAACAGAAGGAAAAGAAACTGCACGATGGAAACTTGAAAACTCGATAGGATGACCTTCAAATACTCTTTCAAAAATTCTCTAAAGAAATGAAACTTAAGAACGCGGTTCTATTTTATTGTACTAACACTGCGCTGGTGCCCTTCGTCACTACGTTGATTGCCGTCCACAGTGATATATTCATATAATATCAATTAATAGAGGTGAGGTAAAATGCAGTGTAAGATAGGATGCGATAACGATACTTCAGAATTTCCTTATATTCTGAGGTAACCTGAGGTATCATATACGTTAAATACCTCTTTCAAGGAAGTTAAAAAGCCGAAAGAAAAATGCAGCTGTGTTAATGTGAAAATAATCATCCCACGCGGCGTTCTGATTTCACTTGCAGCTTTTCCAGCAATCATCCAATAGTGCGGATCGAATGGAATACATTCCCATTGCATCCGCGGAGGTGTGCTCATTAGTGCTTTTATCTGGCAGATCCTTGCCCATCAGATACCATTCAGATACCATTCGGATGTCGTTCAGACTGCGTTTGTCTGTCAGCTCCGCGTCATTTCGTTGGCATATTTGTGTTGGCTACATAAATCAGCGGTCGCATGTCATTAACTTGCGATAAATCTGTCATAAACAATGCAACACATAAATTGCCGTCGAAGCCAAGTGCGGATTGGGATGGTAATGGGTTCCATCAGAGACGGAGGCGTGGCACTCATCATCGGGCCAAACAATGTCGAAAATGCAAATCAGCGCAGTACACTCTGTGGTGTCGCAGTGAGTGAGTGGGTGGTGTTGGGCGGATTGTTTGCTGCTGTTTGCCAGCTGGGTGGTCTTGGCCAAAAGGGGCGAGCGGAACTTTTAGCCGCTGTCGCGGAAGCAGCACAGCGGGCGACATTATGATGTTGACGAAACAAAGGCCCGTTTGTTGGCTTTAGTTTATGCTTTAGCGGTCGATATGCGTTTGCGTGTTAGTTCTGTTGATATTTAAGCGGCTTTAAATTCATTTCACTGGTTCAAAAACTTATAATTCCATTAGGCAATTTTTGTTTGGCAACCCTTTTCGTGACTTTAATAACTTTATTTTTGTAGCTATAGTTACACCATGGGCCTGTACTTAAATTCTCCAAAATACACACACTGGCCATTGCACTTAACAAATTGCAACGCAGTTAAAATTACAAACTGCAAAGTATTTGGCAACAGCAAATGCAATTTCGTAACAAAAGTCTTTTGCGCCCAACCAAAAGGAGCCTGGTTTTTAATGGGGGCCATAAACATGCAAGGGTCAGCGACCAGAGACGTAGGCAAGGGGGGCTTTTTAAGCTCAGATGCTTCGATTTGAAGTAACTATCAAAATTATTTCACAAAGCGTTCTTAAATTTCTTGAACTTAGGCACAACTTATATACTAATGATGTCTAGACACCTTGGTCTCTCTTCTTTTGAACGCCGCCCTTTTGAGTAATCGACGCCCCTGTCTTCAGTTGGCCATACAAATCTGTGGAATGACGTGGGCTAAAATGCTTCAATTACAGAGAAGTTGTGCTGGGTGTAAAACTTTGCGGTTTGTGCTGTTGTTCTCGTTATTTGCCGCTGGCCGCCGGTCGCTGCATTGACATGTAAATGACCTTTAATTGATGGGCTCGAGTGGCTTGATTGAGTGCTAGCGGGGCGTCGAGGGGGGGTTAAGGGTGCAGGGGGCATAGGGTAAGGCGTCCAAAGAACTCGCACATGGTAATTTGCATTTTGAAAATGCCGCAACTTTTGTAACTTTATGTGGTGGCCTTTTCGCCATCGCCATCGCCATCGGCATCGCCATCGCCTTCGAGCATGTCCTGTCCAATGTCCTTTCCCTTGATCCTTGGACCCTTCGCCTGTTCGGCTGTTTGCCGTTTGCCTGGTTGTCTGTCAGACTGGCTGGATGGTAAAATATTTATGTTGCTTCCACCCAACTGATTGCGGCGAAAAAGCGCAGCTCGGCGAAATGAGAATTTATCGCAAACACATAAAAAACGGCTACCCAAAACGAAGTATGTGTGTGTGTGTGTCTCTGTGTGTGTATGCACTCGTATGTGTGTGTGTACGTGTGTGTTAATGGGTTTTTCGTGTCCGTGTATTTGGGAGTACGGGGGAAATGGTCTTCCGTCTCTGTCGCGCCTGCACTTCCGCCGGAAGTTTGCATGTTCCTATATCATTCGCAAGAATCTGAAGCGCGCTTAAAAAAGCTGAAAGGCAAACGCAGTCACAGCCGCGTTGTTCTCACTCACTCTTTCTCTCCCTCTGTCTTTTTTTTTGCCCCCAAAAGGTTACCTCCATTATAGCTCTTTATTTATGATCCAGGTTAACACACACATGACCATGTGTGTGTGAGCGTGTGTTGCTAACGGTAATTGCGGTGTCCGCCATCGCTTGGCCCGCTGGCCCTCAAAGTCGATAACATGTCATTTGAGCGTCGCTAATGTCTTCATTTATTTTTAGCATGCCGCGCCTCGCTTCTCCGCCAGCCAACTGCCGTCCATTTTGGCCTGGCCCAAACGAGCTGTTTGTTTAGATAAAAGTTTGCTTTTGGCTTCAGCCCCTCATCATCTCCCCTAAGCGCCTTTTTCCTCGAGCTCGCCATCCCAGCTCCTGTCCCAATCCGTGTGTGCCGGCCATAATTGGACACGAGTTCGGGGCTTGTTTACACATGCATTTTATAGACGCTTTTAACGTGCCAATTTTGTGGAGCTCTCGCTGCGTTTTAACCGATTCGGGGTTAATGTGCTAGTGGAAATCGCCCGAGTGGAGCTGGTCAATTTTCCCGAAACTCCAAGTCGCAACTTTATTAGGAAGAGTCGAGAAAGTGGATGGGTAAATACACGGAGCAAAAATGTAATGCTCGAGTTTGAAAGTTAAATCTGAATTTAAATAAGTTCCTACTATACTTGTACAATACCTGTCAAAATATCTTAGCTGCGTGATAAACTAAGGCTAATTCTTAAAAAATTAGTATTTTTCTAATGTATCTTGAGAGCATTTCATGGCATATTTGGCATGCTGATCAGCACCCAGCGCTAGATGTGAGTTCCAAGTTTTTGCCCAACTACGGACAATTGTCACGCACACAGAAATATGCTTGGGAAAGTGGCCGAAATGGAGGCTCACGCAATGACCACGTCCGCAGTCGTTGGCAGTCATCCGCTTTTGGGCAGCATAATGAAGAATGGCTTCTGAACGTTTTAATGCCACATAAGTCCTTTCGGCCACGCCGAAAACGGTCTTTTGACGGACGCAGCTCAAACTTGGCTAATTTCTCAATCAACGAATGGCGCTCTAATTACGCATTAGGGTGAAAGAGTAGCGGTGGGGCACTTGATGGAGCTGGAAGCCATTTGAGAAGTAATCAAAAATCCCCATCAAAGTTGTGCGAGTTTGCCAAGTTCTGCTGGATATATATCTATATATACATATATATGTATATATAAATGGTCGCTGTATTTTTTGTTGGTAACCCAAACGCTTATGCAGGAATCCATAAAAAGTAACTCAACTCGCATGCAAATAAAGGATTGTGGGGGCTGGGCACAAGGAGAAGCGGAAAACGGAAGGGCGAAGGGCGAAGGAACTCGTGAATGGCACACAAGATGCGCCACCCCGAAAACCCAGCAGGCAGTCACTTAACCCATTGCGACAACTCCTTCTAGCTTTTTCCACACTCAACTCCGCAAGCCGCCGTAATGACAGTTCAAAAGGGCAACAAAGTACTAAAAATAGTGGAAATTACCGCAGGATATTCAAATTTCCACATTTGCGGAGAGGTAAGAATAGCGAAAAGCACGTATACATATGTGCATATGTGTATGTCTGTTTGAGTATGTGGGAGTGCTGCACATCGCATGCCATGGAAGTTGCGCCATTATAAACCTCGACTCCAACTGAAGTAAGGAAAGTGGAGAAAAGTGCTTTCTGTATTGGCCAACAGTTCCCGGGATCTACAGACAGGACTCGGGCACTGCTCCCGCCAGCCAGTGCTTCTTTTTGGCTCTTGGCATGTGGCAGCGATAAGAATCGAATCCTTTTTGCATTGCATGTTAACACATGCAAATTGAAATGTCTAAATCATGCACTCACACACTGGCAAACGGTGAAAAACGCGCTGGCAATGAACGCGAAAAACACGGGCGAAGAATTTCAGGGCGAGGGATATGCAGAAATATCTTGAATTGCATTTTAATTGCTACCCCAAAGCTTTGCCAGCACTTGAGTGGCTAAAGGAGTGTCCGATAACAATCGAGTCTAATATATTTTGACGTGCTAGCAGCTCACATTAGAACGTAGGAGGGTACAGAAAAATTCTGAAGGGGTCTTAGAGTTCTTGTTGATTAAATTTAGATGCTTGTTCCCATTTGAAAATGTAGCTTGGTAAGTACCATTACATGCAGAAGCGTAATTTGGTAAATATTGAGGTTGAACCTCCCCCCTATGAAGCTCAACCCACGCCACTGTCCACCGAAACAATTGCTTAGGCAACATTTAGTGGCTTTTGTGGCATACCAACACCGAGCCATGTAAAACGCTGCGCGAATGAAATGAAATACTTGCGGTATCGGCCACACTAAAACCCTGTACTGAACCCACTCCACATCGCACATTCACATTTTACAGCACACCCAAACCATTCAGCGAGCGTCACTCCCCCCGATGCAGGCATATAATTAATTATTGTCGCAACATCATTAATCAGGCTATGCCAGGACATCGTTTATATCCACTCGCCCCGTCTCTGTCTTGTGACGATTGTCTGTCCTTGTCGTCCTTGTTTATTTATCTGTTGACGTCGCGCTGTGTGTAAGTGTCTGTGGCAGATTATGGCCACACTGCGAGTAAACCTCAAACAAGCACTTAAACGCATAGAGTGGGCCAAAAGCGGGCCACAGCGAGTTAACCAACTGACTGATGACTGTCGTCATGTGCGTGCGACCTTCACCCACTGCCAACTACTGCTTACCACCCACTTTTTTCGGGGGGCAATGAAAAATGATGTTTTTAATATGCAGGTCTGTATGAAAGTAGAAGTAACCGAGTGACAAGAACAGTGAGTAAAAGTGTCAAAGTGGCTTATGCCGTTTCAGGCATTTAGGATTCGGGATTGCAAGGATTACCAAGTTAAGCGGCATTACGGCATTGCCGCCTGGCACATTAATTTATTTACAGGCACATTAAGCACTGTCTATGGGTTAATTAAAATTATTGAAATTGCACGTCGCTTCTGAAGCACGGCGGCTATGTGGTCATTATGAAAATTAATTGGTTGAAACCCAATTGAAAGCATTTGATAATAAATACTGAAAATATGCAAAAAGGGATTGTCCACATTATCGTTTTTATCATTATCATTATTATCATTATCATTATTATTATTATTATTATTATGGCCATCTTTTTGGACCGGCACTCCATTAACATAACGATAATGGCGATTCTGGCACTGCTGCCTTTGTTGTTGATGATGATGTTGACAATGCCTCTGGTTTCTGGTTTCTCCGCTGCGCTGCGGCTGTTTAACTCTGCACTTTGGCATTAAGTATTTAATTGCCGGCTGCATTTACCAATAATTTTACACAAAGGACAACGCGACACGGCCGATTAATTAAGAAGAATATGCATAGTCACGGACAAAAGGATATACGCGCATGCCGGCGGCCGCAAATACAAATATATAAAAATTAATGAAATGTTGTGTTTATACAAATGATAAAATATTTATTAATTCGTTGCCGCGACACATGTCAACACCTGTTTCGCACGGAGGACGCAGGGGCGTGGTCCTTTTTGGACGCCGGGCGTAACTGTAATTGTTTCTCAACAGGCTGCGGCAGGACATGTACGTGACAGGCCAAGTGAAATGGGGGAACTACGGCCCCAAGAGGTGGTTGGGAAAATCAATTTCCCTGCTGACCAAAGCCAGACATAAATATTTCATAAAATCAAAAATAAGGCTTGGACCGCAGGGAACGAGATCAAGTGGTAGTGCAGAATGAAAGACAAACAATTTGCTGTACTGGGAAATACTGGCGATAAAAAAAAAGAAAGGGAACAAGGACCCCGACGAGAAGGTCCTGCATCCCTGGCAAAAGTTATTATTAAAATGATGAGCGAGGAAAACGGGGTGAGCGCAGAGCGGGTGCGAAAGCAATTGAAAATCAGCGCATAGTCAAACGAAATAAAAAGCCATAAAATCGGATTTCCAATATCGACAAACAGATAGATGGACAAGTCAGGCTGTGCACACACTTGATACGCAGGATGGTCTGCCGCAGACAGTCGCAGGACTCGTGGCTCCTGGTAGCCAGAAGGAGCTTCCTTTTGCATTTTCCCTTGGAATTGCATTTCATTTTGTGTTGTTTATCGATGGAAACGCAGCGGCGACGCCTTTGGCTCCTTTGCCATCCTTTTTCGCCGGCAATCGGAATATGGACCGTAAATCATTGAGAATTGCTCGGGTTGGTACGGCAGACCAACCCACAATATCCTCGAGTAATTTATGTGCGTGGGTTGGGGGCGGCGGAATCCGCCCGCCATAAGTGTAATAATAATAATGGCTTAATGATTATGTTTGTCATAAGCGGCCCTGGCAGTCGGATTACGTTTTATGAAGTGCCGCAGGTCAGGCTTGGGGCCCCAGGATTTGTCAACACCCCTTTCAATCTGGCATGCTTGGGTTTCATAAAGAATGAATTTATGTGGCCTCGGGATCATTTGCAGGAAGTCGCCCCACCCTCCTGTATTTCGATCAATAATTTCTAGCAGGGGTGTGTGTGCGGCACTTGGGTGGCTTGAATCTCTGGCCATTGCCTGATTTTATCCTGTTTATTTGCGTGCGGAAATGAACACATGAAGGCATACAAATAGCAAACATAGAAACGCAATTACGCCCACTTCCTGCGTGAGCTTGGGTGGCCATAAGTTGGTTTTTATGCCACCCTCGCATTTGGGCTTAATAAATGCTTAACGCACTGCGCCGTGCCGATTGCTCGATCGACAAATCATCGGGTAAGAGGGAAAAGCCCATAAAAGAAATGTCATAATACATATTACAAATATAATAAAGTGCCCGAGGACCCGAGCACACGCATCGCTGGCAGAGTAAACAATTGTTTGCTGATGATGGTACCATCATCCTCCACCTCCTCCTCCTAGTTCTCCTAGTCCTCCTGCTCCTAGTTTCCCCTACTCCAGCTGAAACAGCTTAGCAACGCAACTGACAATCACAACAGCTTAGAGGGCCAACTGCCACAGCCAGACGCTGCCTCGAGTGCGGCTAAAACGATGCTTAAATATAACAGGCGGGGAAAAAAATATGCGGAATGCCAGATCCCGCTGATGAGCTTTCCTGCGACAACGCGGCGTATGTGTGATGCGTATACGTAATTTGTTATCATCGCCACCGCCGGCTGCCAGATTCAGGATAATAATTTCTGCCTGCCGTCTGTTTAATATTTTTCGCGCCTAATGAAAAATACTGGGCGTCTGCTTTGGGGGTCTATGAACTGTTAAACCTTCTTTCCCGAGGGCTTCCTATCATTTGTCACACACACACACACGCGCGCGATTATGCGACATTTCCTTTTTTATTAAGGCTTCCATTTATTTTTTGTGTACGTGTGCCATGGGCTTCCTAATGTATGGTTAGGATCTGTAGCTTCTGGCAGTTGGCTGGGTGCTGATAGCAGATAAGCATTTGATGAGCTTTAATGCCAAATTGGAATAAGGCAACATACAAAAGCAGCTTAAAATAATGCCAACCAATTAGCGTGTTTATCTGCTTAAATAACAAAACCCGTAAACTTGACGTGTTGACCATTTTGTGGAGTTCAGCTTATGAAAAAAAACTCAACAAAAATATGGTTTATATGAATAAAAATTAAAGTTTCATTTGCATCAGCCATTCTAGTAACGCGCAACTTCTGCGAATTTCATTTCTGCGGTTTTACAAACTTTTGTTGTGCCACGCGTGAGGAAAAGTTATGCGTAAATAAAGGATATAAAATTCACATGTGACTCATGCGAATGAAAGCAAAAAACTTTTCCATCCACAGAGAAAAAATGTTGTATGCAAAAGAATTGAGAACGACGGCATGTACATGTACGGCATAAATACAAGCCACTGCGAAATAAATATTCACCGAAAACTTTTGACATGCAGCCATGAATAAAATGTATTTGTTTTTAATACCCATCAGGCACAAAGAACGATATGGATATAGTCGTAAGGGGGCTGCGGGGATTTCAGGCTGATAGTCAGAGCAACTGAGTTGTACATGGCAGCAGCCCCTTCTTATCTGGCTTTATTCAGTTTAAATGAATATCAAAGAGTGCTCTTACATCCATATACAGAAAGCAAGTACACAATGTTAAAAAACATTTAACAGATATTTGTAGAATCAAGCATGAATCAAGCTCCTATTGAACACAATATTGGACACAAATACACATATATTTTTGATGATCAAAGAGCCCATGTTTTTTTGTGCATCGACATTAGAATATTGAGGACAAACATAAAAATAATTGATAAGAAATAAGTAATGAAAATATGAAATGGAATCGGAATAATCGAAGGCAATAAAATTATACAGAAACGTTTAAGATACATGCAAATACTGAGAAGTAAATCTGTTATTTTTCTTGTTTACACAACATGCAATTTTAGTTTTGCTCCAAGGCTACTATGAATCTCCTTGAAAGAATAGAAAGCATGTTGAAATTAAATTATCCAGCCTAGATCCCATTTACATGAGCGAGTGGAATAGATTCGAGATATAATTCTAAATTATGTTGACATTTTAATTGAAAATTCCTTTTGAAATGCAAATAGAAAATCCAAAGAGAGCCCAAATTCAATTGCGAACCCAAAAGCAAATCCGCCCCATCCAAAAAATCTAAGTCATGTGAGCTGATGCTTGGGCATGGCGTATGTTTTTGAATAAATATGAAGTCGAGCTTGAAATTGAGCTGGCAAAATGGTAAAGGGAATTGGGGGGAGAGCAAAAATGGTTGTATGTAACGTAATAAGGCAGAATTAATAATTTAAAATATAAATTGCCACAAGAGCACATGAGATATTTTAACCACAAGCAATTTAAATATTAAATGAGAATGAGAAATGTAAAGGAGAACAGTTGGGGCAGTTGCATAGCCACCAGCAGCCGCAAAACTTGGAATCCGAATCCTTGGAACCTTGGAACGCAACTTCCGTCTGTTTCGTCCTTTGCCGATGTTTGTGTAGCCATTTCCGCATCCTCATTTCATTTTCTACTCTGCTGCTGTTCCCTTCTTCTGTGTGTGAGTGTGCGTGTGTGTGTGTATGAGCACGTCAAGTCAAATAAATTTAATAACGCATACACATACGGCATAAAAACAAACGGACGTGTATGGAGTTACGCATACGCCACGTGGGGAGGCGGCAGTGAGGACGTGGCCATGCCTCTAAGGATGCGCATCAGCGAACCGCAGTGGCGGCGTCTGATAACAATGCAAATTAACACGGCGTATGCGCAATATTTGTTTGCCACAGCCGTGCGCTCCGCATTTTACCTTAAACCTTAGCATATTATTTTGCGCGGGTCTTCGACCGAACGAACACGCTTTAAATTTCTGGAAAAAAAAACACACACACACATGCCAGCGGTATATATCTGGCCTGCATCGATTTTTACTGCCGTTTCGAGCCCAATTTTTTTGTGTACGGCCATTTTACGAGCCACTCACATGCCAGCTGGCGCACACATAGTATAAACATATTACACATCATTTCGCCTGCGACGATGCGTAAATTGTGCTCTAAAGACAAGAGAAGCAATTTGGGGAATTATCAGCGCAGCCATTAACTTCTGATAACTGCCCAAAAAATGTACGAACAAATCGCTTTCCTAATGCTTGCTCAAGTCGAACTTTTAACGGTTATGGAAATTTGACAGCTTGATATCAAGAAACATTTTCGGAATAGAGTCACTAAAAGCAAGTCAAGATTAGAACAAATATTTTTATTGCAACTTTGAATTTTTAAATATTTTAAAGAACTCACATATCACTACGATATAACTCAGCTGAATTGATCTAGCATCTTCGACTTGGATTTATGTTTCATGCTAATGAGGCATTCTTTTTTTGCAATAATCAGCAGGCAATGGATTATTAATTAAAGAAGTGCCACTCAAAGTGAACAATCTGCTGCAAAAGCTAAAACCCAAGAAGAGCCAGAAACCAGAAGAGCCACCACTCATGAGCGTTGGGGCTCGTTTATTAACTGCCATCCAGAGCCACACTCGAATTCACTTGGTTTTTGCGGCTTGCCAGATCATTAATTTTTGGGGAGTGTCAGAAGCGAGAAGCGCGCATTGTGCTCGTATTACATCAAAGGCTCGGGTGGATATCGACTTTTAAGCCATACGGCTGAGAGTCCCTGTGAATTGGAAAGCCATCAATTATGGCCCCGCAGTCAATTCAATGTAATCCAGCCAGATGGCGCATCTTAATCGTGGCTCGTCGTCATCGTTGTAGTCGTCTCAATTGCTAAATCATGGAGGCGAACTCCAGTTTGCCGACTGGATTGCTTAGTTATGCATGCACATACACATATGTGTGTGTCATCATGAATATGCGAATGTGATAGCGAGTTGCGCCAATCAACTGTGGCTCGAATACAAGCTGAATCCGAATCTGAAGCTGCGAATCCACTGAGTCTGCGGCAAATTGTCTGTGCAATTTGGTGCACAACAAGCGCAAACAATTGTGGGAAAGGTTATTCAAAAGTCATGCGACTACCGTCGCCTGGGAAAATGTAACGAAACCCCAAAGAGTCGAAACAAACAACCAAGCGGCCAAAAGCCACGCTTTCACGTACCAAAGAGCTACAAATTTATTAGCGAGTTTTTGCCCCAACTCGATGTCGCATCCTTTCACTTTGCCAGTTGACCCCTCCTGACTTCTGCACCTCCAACCAGTTGTCTGGTTTTCTGTGTCATAATCAATAATTAAAGTCGCCTGCGACTTATCAAGATAGACAAAGTGTTTGGTTTTGGGATAATGGGCTGGGCAACCATAAATATGAAGCCACGTCAAATGGGATTTTATGCGCAAGTGCAGATACGTTTTCAGATGCGGATGCAGATAGAAACAGAGATACAATCTGTGAATCGTTCGTGTGTGCGGCCATATGTGGTGCAAATATTTCATTCATGACGCTTGTAAATCTTCTTTTGATTGCACTTAATACTTGTCACACAGCACGGTGCAAAAAAAGCGATTCCTAGCAAAGGCATTCCGCACACAGAAAATACCCAGGAGCTGGGGCTTAGAAACCACCACATTGGGAGCACAAAAAAAGCCAGCCAGCAAGCAAACTAACAAGAAAAACTGCCAACGGTAGGAAGAAAATCATAATAATCCAACATGTTTGCATTCAAATTGAGAATTTCTCATATGCTCCACCTGAATGGGAACACGTATACGGCTCTGTGTGTGTGCGTTAGTCTGCCTTCGCGTTTGTGTGCGTGCTTGTGCACAGAGAGAAATATGATGAGCATTTAATAATGTTACCTAATATTCCGGCAGCACGCAATTTAAGATGCTATTACTCAAGAAAATGGTTAAGCTTGAATTCTTTAGTATGAATATTTGAGAACTATTAATCTTAAGTAAACACTTAAATATCAGAAACATCAGTAGGTAGAACAGAGTTTTTCCATCTGTAAGTGAGTAAGTATTTCTATCTCTGCTGGGAAATCTCATTTCATTTGTGCACCATGCAAACAGCCTTCTCACACACGAAGGTACAGGCAAGGCTGTCGTATTCTCCTTTCAGCTCTGCCAGTTAAAAATCATGTTTTCAATGCGAAAGATTTTGGCTATCAGCAAAACACGGCCGCAGGATACAGATCCGGATCCTTGTTGCCCGGAATGAGAGACACCTTTTACCGCAATTTATCGTTCGCTGAATCTTAAATCCCCTTTATCACACGCGCACATGCAAACAGTCGGACGAGGGAATGTGTTTGCCATCCCTATCGGTGTGCGTTGGTATGGCGATTCCAAGGCATTATCCTTGGCGGCCTCGCGTTGTAATACCAGAATTATGCTTTTTTATTGAAAGTGAAAGAAGCATAGAGGGCGCTTGGTAAAAAACAAACAAGTCAAGGTGCGCGAAATATGCACACCATATAGATTTTAATCTCGGAATTTATATTTGCCTCGTTTGAAAGGCATGGCAAAAAGGTAAGCATGGCATGGAGTATTGAAGAGGTCCCAAGTGACTGGGCACAAAAGAATGCAGGAATCCGAGAGTAAAAGTCCGTCTCCATTTTCTTGGTTATCAGGGAAAATCTTGAAAACTTATTACCAGATACTTGAAGGGTCTCTCGCAGCTAATAAAAGCGAACTTCTCGTTCTGTGTCAGCTGCCTGCCAACTTATTCGTTTCTCCTTCCCGCCGCAGAGTGTCAAAAAAGCATAAAAAAAGTGCCAAGATGTCTGGAAGGACTCTAATCCCCTCATTTTTGTAATATTCAAAGTGTCCTGTTAACGGTTTTCAGGAGAAACTTTTCA
The DNA here is from genome assembly GCF_003286155.1 of Drosophila erecta. Taxonomy (NCBI): domain Eukaryota; kingdom Metazoa; phylum Arthropoda; class Insecta; order Diptera; family Drosophilidae; genus Drosophila; species Drosophila erecta. Next base: position 5,583,071 of record NW_020825194.1, read on the forward strand.
AATCTACAAATTGGTTTCGCCTCTAACCGCAAGAAAAAGATTGCCGAGCCTTTCCGACTTGCGCTGACAAATCTCTTGCCCCAAAAAACGCACATACGCACCATAGCAAATTTCACGCCAGGGCCAAAGGCAAAGTGAAGTCAAGTCAACTGTGGGAAAAGGAAAAGTACCAAGAAAGTTGGCAGAGAGGGTACACGGAATTGGGTGGCCCACCACTCCAATGGCAATGGAAGGCAAAATCAAGTATAACACAGGCAAAACGTGGGGCTAACAACGCTAATACCCCAGGAAAATCCCAGCGAACAGCGGGGTAAACTTTCACAATCTCCAGATCCTTCGGCTCTACCCATTCCTTGTTCGATCCCACTCCACTTCCCATTCACTACCATCCATTCTCGACCCTTTGCGACAAACAAATCCAGCCAACAACTTTTGCGAAAAACTTTATGCATTTCACTGCTGATGATGAAAACAAGGGCTACACGAACAAAAAAAAAAGAAAAAAAAGTGAAGTGAAGAGAAGAGCCAAGAAGGGAGAAACAAACGTAATTCCCGCATTTTCTTGATTTTAAATTTACGAACGGCACCAGCAGAAAATAAGAAAACGGTTTGCTCCAAGGAGCCAGGACACATGTCCATCCCATCCGCCCGAGGCTGATGCAGAGGGATCCGCTGAGGGATGCGGATGGCGATGGAGCGATAACTTTTTGATGTTTTATGGCTGTCAAGTTGTTCTGTCGCCATGTCAAAATTTTATTATAAATTCACCACCCCCCACCCCTCGCCCACCATTTCGGCCTCATTCTTGCCCGCATCTCCTTTGTGGCAATGCCGCTTGCTTAGCTCGAGCCAGCGTCATTGATTTGCATAAAAACGTTAACAAATATTTTCCATTTTATTATGGCAAGTGGGACCCGAAAAAAATGATAACAAAGCGCGGGCCAAGCGGCAAAGAACCGACAGACAGCGGTGAAATTCAATATGTTTTGTCTTCAGTTTTTGTTTCTCGGCGGTAAAAAGGATGCAGATGAGGCTGCTGACTGACAGGACAGCCTCGAATGCGCAGTATCCTTTAGGAAATAATCAAATTCTAAAGGAAAAGCCTTAGAACTAAATTCATTAAATGAAATTAAAATTGTATCAAGTTTTGCCTTCTGATAGTAAATTGCACACCGAAGCCAACCTACATTTTCTAGAATATTTAAAACTATCGATTGAGCGAAGTTTCAACAAAGTAACCAAAAAAAGTACACGCACAGTGCCCTTAGAGGAAATCGGAAGGAATAATAAAAAGTTATTCTTAAAAAATAAAACCTGCAGCTGTGTTACCCTTTTAAACACAAACTCCAACAGCAAGTTTTGGGACCCGAGGTCCTGCAACAAGGGTATTCATACATCAAAAACTGAAGCTGCCTTTGGGGCAACAAACAAGACAAACAAGTCGCTTTCGTTTTTATTGTTGTTGCTGGCTGCTGGCTGCTGCCGCTTGGTAAATATTAAAAATACATGTAAAATTCAATTTCTTGGCCTGGGTATGGGGTGTGTGCTTATGTTTGTTGACTCGCGGCTGCTTGTCGCAAATAAAATCTACATGAAAAGCAAAAAGGAAAGGACTCCGAGGGGGTCCTCAATCCCAGCATCCCGCGTCCTTCGTCCTTTGACACTTTTGCTCCAGCGAGCTCAATATAAATAAATAAAATTCTTTGCGGCTGTTTTGCGGTGTTGTCGGCTGGCACCAAAACCGCTGCTGGAAAATTAATTGAAAATGCTTTCGCTTTAAATAAATTTTCAAGCCAGATCGCCCTCTCCCTCCATCACGAAAAAATAAGGGAATCGAGGAAAAAAGTAAAAGCAATTTCAATTATACGAAGAAGTCATTGAAAATGAAAAAAAAATAAGCGAAAGGCGCAATAATAAGACACAAAATCAATGACTGTGTTTGATTGAATCAAATGTGTGCCGTTGTGTGCTGCAATTAAGGCGATCTAAGGATAACTAAGCCGGAGTGAAAAAGGGCCAGTCAGGGTCTCCAAATCAGTTGCCCCTGGGAAAAGTCGGCTCTCATGCATTCCTGTCACGATTTTCGATTTGCTTTGCTTTTGAAGATGTCGTCTGTGCGATGCTGTGAGTAGGTATTATATATATGTATGGATGTACTTATTTACAATCAACTGCGCTAAATTGGGCTACAACTTTTTAAAATGCCATACATCTTCGGCTCGACTCGGCGCAATTCGATTTTGGGCGAAAAATCCTGGGAAACAAACGCTTAATTTAATTTATTTTGCGCAATTTTCCAATGCTGCTGTGATGGCTCAGCACGAACGGCTGCTCATTAATTTTGTTTTATTTCATTTTATTGGCGCATCAATCGACAAAAGGGGCGCGCGCTCGAGAATCCCAATTTGAGACTCCCCTGAAAGTCAGCAAATTTTTCTTGGGGGCCCTATTTAGTGTTAAATTTTATGCAATTCACGTTTCACGTTTTCCATGTTTCCCGCTCGAATGGGCCGTCCGAAAAATCAGCCGCCCATTGCTCATTATCGTTGTCATCATCTGGGAAAATCTTTTCATTTTCCGTGCGCCCGCCTGCGCCTGGATGATAATTGAAATTGAACAATTCTAATCGATATTCTGTTGAGGCGTGAAATTTCAGTATTGCCTCTGCATCTTCATGAAAATCCCCTTAACTTGGCTTATCTGCTTATCTGCAAGCCGCAACAACGAAAAGCGCTTCCAGCTCCATGAAAGAAATGAATGTCAGAGGAAGTTTTTAGCTCGACGTTACTTAAATGCCCGGCAAACATTTGAATGTAGTGCTCGCTCGGGGCGCACTGAATGTTAATTCGTAACATACAGAGTTTGCCACCCACTCATATGCGAGCCCACGGGGCTTTAAATGGCATATTTTAAATAATACTTGAAAAGCTTTTTAAATATTCATATATATATATTTATGCACTTATCCTGCGGCCAAAGCCTGCCAACCATGCCCCCGGTTGGCAGGTCGAATTTGTGTGGGAAAGTTTTGTGTTCACACAGATTCATTGCCAGCTTATGCTTGAGTTCTCATAAATAGAGCGATTGCAGACAATTGAAATGCGATAAACAAAGCAAATGCCATTCGTTTGAACAGGCAGGAAACGACCCAACTTCAAAATAAATCCTTGGATAACTCACTCAAAGGAGGGGCGAGTAAAGAAAGGACCAAATTTTGGGATACTTAAAGCTTCACAGTGCTTCAGCTTACCTGCAAATAAAAAGAAGAATATAATGTACTGGATTAGAACGAACTCGCTTGATGGATTGTGTGAATGCATTTGCCAGGGACAGCTCAAATTGCCAAGTTTACCCACAGGACCGACATAATTGATCAATATTTAGCATGGCAGCGCGTCAGTGTCGACAGGCAAAGTGGCAGACATGCAAACAGGTCATCAGGGTGACTTGGGCGGGCTGACACGGATAAGACCGATTGGGGGATAGGCCAGAGCCCCAGGACCCCAGAACCCCAGGACCCCAGCGCCCCGGGATCCCAAAGAGCACCGAGTTTAAGGGGTCTTTGCCTGGGTAAACTATTTCGCATAATTGGTTGCCGCTTCTAATTGCTTTCTGACAAAATATCTCTCTGTGTGTATGTGTTTAGAACTCAAATAGCGAATTCATCATTATCTTTTAATTAATTTTCTCGACCAAACGATGAAAGTTTTCTCTAGAGCTTCATTTTCTTTTGCCAGCCTTCTGTTGCTTTTTTTCTTTTTGTTTTGGTTTTTTGTTTGTCGGTCTCTGGTCCTGTTTTCATGACAAACACACAGCCAAAGGACTGCAATAAGCATTGCTTTATTTATCTTGTGTCTGCTTTTAGTTTTGGCCTCTGACAGTTTTCATGAAAACAGAATTTTCCTTTTCATTTTGCTGCTTGGCAAAATAATTACAAAACGAAACGAATAGCACGCTGATGTCGACATGAAACGTCTTATTTGTCAAATGGCTCAGAGCCCAAAATTGGACTGGTCTGTTTGCCAGCGGCGATGGCGGAGAAAGAAGAAATCACATCCCACTCCTCCTCCTTCGGCTTAAGCGGCTTACGTGGAAATCTCGCCTGTAAGGCACTGATGGGCCAAATTCCCACGCTAGGTTCCCTTCTCGATTAACATAATCGAGGTAGATCCGATCCCATCAGTAATTTGGTCGGCCGCAAAATCGCATTAGGTTCAAGTGGGCCCCCAATTTCCATCTCCCACTTTATCGCGCTAACTAAATTATTGGAAAATGCATTCCTCGCGAGTTTTTCACGGCGCATGCGCAGCCGCATCAAAGGTGTTGCCACAACGCGGCAATCACGACGAGTCCAACCGAAGAAGAACCCGTTATGTGTGAGTAAGCCACAGTCATTTCCTAATGGCATTTGTATAAGCCTGGCTCAGAGTACAGTGCGTTTCGGGGCTATAGGTATTCAGAGAAGTATGTATGTTTATATGCCCTTAATTAGACCGAAACAACTTTTCTGTGCAAATAGCTTGGCTTATCCAAAGTTCAAGAACTAAAGAAATATATGTTTGTGTCTATAAGTATATTCAGGTTATTACAAGTTTCTGAAACAACAATAAACGACCTTTGCACTGATTTATATACATTTGCTTAACCCTATTGCAAATAACACTTTTACTTTCTCCGTTTTGATTACCTCACCATGAGACTACATTACTTGCGTTTTCGCTACGCTATTTTTGTATAAAGCAACTGCTGTGCGACTCCTCTCGCCTTAACAATGCGTGACGCACTGTATGGTGTCTTGTAGTACATTTTCGAGTTTCAATTTGAAGTCTTGACTTTAGCTTCGCTTATTTCTGTGGCGGCGGCGTCCCTCAGACTTACTTGTCAGTTTTAATAACTCGCCTGTTGCGAGGCAGATAGGCGTACCATCATCATCATGGGCGGGAGCCATAGAAGTTACGATTTTAAGCTGCAGGTTCGTTAAACTTTCTGTGCTGACTGCTGACTGGGCCATAAATTAGGCATACATGTGTATATACAGAGAATATCAATAATGTTCCCTGTCCCTTCAGGTTTATGAGCCATTAAAAAGTATGACTATGGTTATGCCTCTGGACAGTGGCTGTTCAGACACTTATATGATATAATCTACGCTAGCTCGTTCATAATTAATGCACAGTGTCCTAATAATAACAGTAATTAATGTGTACTGGAATGCTAGATTCGGCATCTGAAATCAATATTAAATGGGGGCCCTTGCGAAGGTCTGCCCACGCGACTCGATTAAAAATTAAGCACTCCCCAAGCTGTCCCACAAAACAGATTTTTACCATACGTAGAGAGTGGGAGAGAGTGGGAAAGACCCGAAAGATAGCGGGACAACGTAAGAATCAAAATCAATTTCATGTTTATGACACTCTGTTTTTTACGACCTCTTATGTGGATCCACACAGCGGGCCGCTTAATACATGCAAGACTCCAGCTCAGATTTGGCTTCGTGTCTGGTTCTTGGGTTTTTAGTTCTGATTGTGGTGGGTTCGGTTCGTCACTGGCCGATTATCGTTGACTTTCATCTAAGAGGTGGCCTGGATTTATACATATGTACATATGCATACATATGTATGTATAAGTGGTATTCCCATTGGTATGTGTCCAGGGCCAGGGTCCATAAAAAGAGCACAAAAACTGTCATATGTTGATTTTAATGGCGTCAATCTGTGCAAACAGTCGGACATTTCGCTTCTGTCTGGCTCATTTAGCCCCATCTGCCCCCGCCACTGTTTGCATTTATAATTTGTTTGTGTATTGATTTACATGTACCCTGGCCATCAGTCTTGCGCCGATTTTGCTGGATGAAGTGAATTGTTTATAGAGCCTGCATAAAAATTGCAGACATACCGATACCATGCCACACCATGTGCCCCTGTCTGCAACATATTGACACATTTCAGTCCGCGACTGATTGCTATATAATTCCGACTGTCCCCACCAATTGCAGTTTGGACATGGACGTGGATACGGATTGAGGATTGTGTGTGTGTGGGGGTGTGTGTGGGTGTGTGTGGCGGGCGTCTCATTAGGAATGCAAATGTTAGTCCTTGTCCGCCCTTAATGTGCTATTAAATTTTCAAGAGATATGCCATTGATGTAAATTCGAGGGGCTGGCTCCTGACATTTTCGGTTATTGGGGATCATGTCAAGGCAATGTGGAGTATGTGTGTGTGCTTAAACATTTTCCCAGGCTGAATGGCCGGATATCAATCATTAACGTTGGTAGGAGTCGCAGCAGAAGTACCTTTAATTGCAGACCATCCACGCAAAGTGTTGAGTGTTGGCCCTTGGGAGTGGTGTTATCGTGGCATCTTGGCCATCTAAGTATATTTTTGAACTATCAGCTACTTTAATCTTGAGACATTCACAAGGGTAACAAGGGCACCAAGGGTGCTCGGCGAGGCATGATGACTCGATCGCCTTTTACTGGCACCTACAACAAACGTGTCTTCCTGTTCTTATTGTTGCGTGGGCATTTGTTATCAGTGAATGCCCATCAATGGAAAAGCGTAGGTTTCCCATTTTCCCAATCCATTATCTTTCACTTTGCGTTCGTGTCCCATTCTTAAAGCCAAATCAAGCGTTGGACATTCACCATTTGAGGTATTTTTAATATCTGGCCCAAATTGTTGCTGACTTACTGCTACTTGCCGACTTTCCGTCCCTGCTTTTCTGAGCATTAAAATTAGCTTAAATTTTAATTATAGCCAAGTGCCCATTTGGGCTCGCTGGCCCACTAATGAAGTTCAAATATTCTTACCATTTTGAATTTTTTCTTTTTTTTGGGCCAAACTCCAGATCAAAACCTGAGCCAGAACATTTTATGCTAATGACAAATGCTTTTATCTCGGCCAGAACAAAGCGGGCCAAAAAGAAAAGGAGGATGAAAAACGGAAAATTATAAGCAAAAATTGTTGGCAACCTGCTGCTGATGCCGCTGCTGTTGCTGTTGCTTTTCCTTTTCCAGCTGGGTGGCAGGAGTTTTCCACCCCACGCTGACCCTAATCATTGTGCCGGACTGACCCGCCAAGTTGGTGAAAAGCTGCAGATCGGGGACCGTGAAAATTACACCGCCTTTCCCCCGCCGCCGCAATGAGGTTACAAATATTACATGCCAGGTGGGTGTTGTTTGGGTGACTAAAATTTATGCATTTTTTCTATGCGGCTTTAATTAAATTTCTCTTTTTCGGTATGTTTATTTTTTCTGGAATTTTTTCGTCCCGGTTTTTTTGTGGCCGCTAATTTCCACGTTTAGGCGCGTCTAATGTTTCCCCTGCTGTGGTCGTGTTTCTTTATTCAAATGAGAAAATATGTGGCTGTGTCACAGGTGAGGAGTAAGGCCTAATTGGCCCTGCCACGGGGTTTATTATATCAACATTGCCTCGGCTTCATTTGGTATGTCTCATTCTCATTCTGGCGCCATCTGCTTGATTATGGAAATCGATTAGCCAACTCCATCTAATGAACTAGACCAGAGCGCAGGACACGGATCAGCAAACATGTCGCGACCAAAAACTTCATGATGGAAAACTCCTGCACGCAGGTAGGGCCAAAAATATAAAAAGGTAAAGAACACAAGGACGGGAACGGGGACAAACAATAGAGAGATAACCCAAAGATAGACAGACAGTGGAAAATTAATGAGATTTTTCGTTTGTGCAGCTGATGAAGGCATTAGGGTGATAGCAAGTGCAACGACTTCATTTCACTCCACCGAGAGAATGTCGCAGTGGGGAACTTATGGTTCTTCCTCCCCTCACGATTTTATGGTCAGCTGAAGCAATAAAATTGGAATTAATTAATTGAATGCAACGCAATAAGCCCTGTGACTGGTCAGGCAGGTCTATCTCAATTCAATCTGATTGGAGAGTAAAAAACCTCACACGTTGAAAAGACACCGAGAGAAATCAGATGTTTAAATAGCTGATAACCAAAGTCTGGGTATGGTAATACTCAATTTATTTGATTATTCTACTAATATGACATAATATTATCATGTACAGCAGACATACTTCATATAAGAAAATATTATATAGTCGATTTGTATTACCAATATCATTTCAATAACAGATATTCACGTGTAGCTCTCTGTCTCCCATTTACGTCACCGATCTGGTTTGACTTTGGGTTTAACCACCCGCTGATCTGAGATCGGGAGAGTAAGACATATGGTGGATGGATCGTACCGCTCTTTTCAGCTTAGGAAGCTGACTCATCCCGCTGAGCGGACCGCAAGTCATAGAAACGCTGAAAGCCGACGTGCTAATTATCAACACAAGTCGCCAATAACGAAGAGTGAAATAGCAGAAAGCTAAAAAACACTTGGCAGATGTAAAAACCAAAGCGGCGCAGTCGGTTTTGAATATTGTTTTGCTGCCTTTTCGCTTATCAACCGAGTGGACAAACGCCCTCAAAAATGAGAGGAAAAACAAAAAAACCAACGACTAAAAAAGCGAATACAATGAATCTCAAATGAGTTTCTCATTGTCAGGCAGTGCAGAAATATTTATGTATGACAATTCATTTTGGGCAACTTTTACCGCCCGCAGTTGAACTAGTGGCGGTTTGGCCATAACAATAACGGAGCCACAATTACAGCTACTTTCTAACGTGGCCAAGACCAAAGAGCCAAGCGTAGCATCTTGAACGTTTGCAGTTAGCCGTTTTCCACTTCATCTTTTTTCGTTCCCTTCTGTTTTTTTTTTTTTTTTTTTTTGGCAGAAGTTAAGTAGACTGTTAAATGACTTCCGCAGTTTTACCTTCACAGACGAAGACTCACATTTTTTCAGTTTGCCGCCATTGTTATAGCCGCTTTGAAAGCTCTTTGCCTTTGATCTGGGCCACAGAGGAAAAATCTTAACCCAAATCCAGAATACACTTATTGGGAAAACCCGCGGGCGAAAGGAGCTTAAGCAGGGTGCTTACTATCGAGAAAAGTACAACCAATTTTTATATGTATGGTATAATTATTGTTAAAACATTGTTCTTGAATTCTAGCTGCTTCTGAGAGATAAGCGTTGAACTTTTGATAATCTTGGGGTTTTTCATATAGAACGTTATCAACTAAGAAGAGGCTTATGGACAAGGGAAAACCAAGAAAAGACGGAATCAACTAAAAGCAAGGAACAAAGTTTATCAGAAGGTCAGACAAAATTTTAAAAATTTAAACAATTTGTAATCATTTTTTTAGTATTTTTTAAAATTTATTTTTTATAGTTTTATAGATGATTAGGCTTAATAAATTATTTTGTTTTCCGGTTTCTTATCAACAACTTTTGAACTTTTGTTTTTGAAGATCAGGGTGGATAAGCCATCAGTAATGGGAGAATTTTGTGATTATTTAAAAAAGTACTTCTGGAAACACGTACCCAACTAAATATAATTATTATATGTTAGTGAATAGTCGGTCTGGGTAGTCCATGACAAATCAATGATACTTTAGGCATATATCATGGAAGTTATCCCGAATCTTGAATTTCATTTCCCTTTGTTCAGCACACTCCATCGTTGAGTTTTGTATAAATTTGCGTAATTTAATACAACAAAGGCAGTCAGTATAATTCCCCTATCAAAGCCGACTAAAAACCACCGGCCCTTCTGCCACATGGAATATCCAGATAACAGGAACTTTGATTACTCTCAATCGAAAGGTTCTATAAATAATTGGCTAAATCACGTTCGTTTAATTCCACAAAGCAGAACTGCAGTACCCAGAAATTCCCACCTTAAGTATTTACAAATAAAAGTCCCCGCAATGAAAACCTGTTGAACGAAGCTCTCTTTGGTAGTAAATAAACTTTTGTTGTGTCTGTTTGTTTCGATTCCAAACTGGTTTTTGGCCAAAATTTTGAGTGTTCATATGCTGGCTCGTGAGCTTTGAGCCAAGTGCGTGTGGCTTTGTTTTCATCTTCCTTTTTTGGGCTCATGGGTTGGCCAAAACGCAAAGCACACCCCAAGGCCGATGAGCACTTGCTGCTGTACTGCAGCATTTTGCACATTTCCCGGGAAAGTGGCGAGAAAAACCTCGGAAATTGTGGACCACAAGAGTGTGACACACACAAGCACTGGGGAAAATTGTGCAACGGTAACAATTGCTGTAACTGTTATTCATCGCTTATTTGCACAGGAAAAAAACAGTTACGCTGAGTACTAGTAGTTTAAATGTTATTGATAACATTTGTGTAGAAATCACCTGTGACTTTAAATATATTTTGAAATATTTTCCAACTTATATTAAATAAGCTACTTAAAATCGACTTTATCTTTCAGTGGTCAGCATTGACCAACACAAAATGTCAACCAATTACCGGATGAGCAATCAATTAGGTATATTTTTTTCCTGTGCAATTATAGGCGAATTGGACTGATCAGCGAGTGGGAGAGAGACAGCCGAGCTTAGCGCGCGCCAAGCGAAGCTTAGCACAAAGCAAAATCGAAAGGTAGATAACGAGACAGAGCGAGATGGCACGGTTCAAAGTGTAATAACTGAACAAGTAGACGCAAATACTTACCGTTTTAATACGTGTTGTATTAAATGTGAGGTTAGCTGCTCCGCTTCGATCTCTTGGGCAAATATTAATATTTATTTGGCTTTTCTTAAGCTGGCACGAACAATCACGCACTGTTATTTAGCTTCTCTGTTCGCGCTTGTTCGCACTTTGAAGCCGCGATTTTTCGCGTCTTTTTTTTGGTTAAATGCTTGCTACACTTTCACACATTTGCATTTAATTGCGCCTTGTGTTTCTTGTTTTTTTCTTGATTTTGTGCTGCGTTGCGTTGCTCTTAGCTTGGCTTATTCGCATCGGTTGCCAAATAGATGGCCACAAAGAGACAAACAAAAGCGGCCCACAACACACGAACGCGCGACTCTGGCTGGGAAAATCCAAAATCCAACTGCTGCAAGCGCGACAAGCGTGCGTTCACGTCGGCGATTCGGAACAAACTAAACTCGACTCGGAAAGAAAGGAGAACTGGGAGCTGAAGAGCTGACAGAGCGCGTACTGCGGAGGGAAAGACGAGAATTGGCGGAGTCGCCAGCGAGATACCCTGTACTCAGTTCGCAATTGGAATATATAATAAACTAATAAATGAAAAACATGAATTACGTTAATTTTTAAGCACACTATTTAATTTTATATTTATTATATTTTATATCATATTACTTTTGGCACAGTCTATATACATAGTATCTTCTTTTGGCACAGTTTGGTTTTAACTTGCTAAAACTCCACTTCGTTATAGCAATATATAATATATATATATAATATAATATGAGAATTCGGGCTTTCAGTTCATTTTTTGTAAGATGACTATGAATTTTATATATGAAAAATGTATAATATAAAATATGCCTTTAACTATTGTGTGGCAGGCGGCATATTAAGTCGAGTAAATCATTCTACCCTGCAAATACCGTTCGTTAGTATGAATGCGAGGGAGAAAAAGAGAGATATACACGAATTATCTTCGTGTCTGTGGTCGTTGCACTATAAGCAAATCGCATGCGATAAAGTCATGCGAGAGAGCAATACATTTGAAATACAGGTACTTTGTACACGAGTATAAGAGAATGTTTCAGAGAGAGGAAGAGAGAGAGCCTTCTACTGTTTTGTTTTCATTTTTGGGGGAAAAGCCGGCAGTTGTTGTTGGCCAGTAGTTCTCAGTTCTTGTTAGCCACGTTTAACCGGTTAGCTTCAAAGTGTAAGCATCTCAGGCAGCATACGTAATAACAGTGATTATGGATTTATTAGTTGATTAGTTCTCACTGAGTAAAATGTAAAATGTAATGGCCCGCACGTAGCAGACTGATTGTTGTTGTTGTTGCTGCCAATTAAAAGCACACTTCCACAACATCGCCCCTCTCGCTCTGGCGCTTGCGACTCAAATGAAGTGGAAGTGCGTTCTGCTAATGCGAGACAAGGATGGGACATAGCTCCCGGGGGAGTAGCGTGTGAAGTGCGACAAGGATGGGGAATGGGCGAAATGGGGAAATGCAAATGGAAATCGTATCCATCTGCAACTGTGTTTTCTGTAATTATGCACGGCGTATGGAAAATGAGGACATGCTTATGAATAATCTTTGAATTCATGTAAAATTTTCATTGCTGCCTTGTTTTGTTTCCACTTCAATTTGTATTTCCCAATAGGTAATTACCTGAACTCTTCGGAATTATGATACAATTTGTAAAATATTGCAACAAAAGTATTGTTTATTACTGCGAACTTTTGAGTATTTAAAATATTTTCTTTCCCTTGCTGCAAACAAATAACTCCATGTTAAAACAAGCAAAGCAACGCAATTTCTCCAACTCAGTTACATTAATACACATTTGCCACGCTGCCCGTGTTTTTAATTTGAAATACCTAGGATTTTCTGTAAGTATCTAAGATATTACCTAAATATGCGCATGTAATTCGGACCGAGAGGAAATTCCAGCAATTTCCCATTCAACGTACCCACATGGGAAAACAAAGCGCACAGGACACACATCACACAACACAACACTTCGGGAGATTTATTCCTCATTTGCCTTGTTTTATGGTAGCTGCAAAATTTCACTTTGAATTGTGCCGAAAATTTAATTTGATTTCATTTTCATCAGGGCGGCACATAAATAGTGCAACAAATGAAATTTGTACGTGCCACAGATGCCGGAGGAACCAAAGGCAGGCCCACATGTGTTCCAGGTCCAGATTTGTGACCATTTGTGCGTGGTTGGCCACGACACGCAGAGCCATAAATTTCAGATTCTCAATAAACTAATGGCAATTGGTATCCGAAAGATACATTCTAGATATGTATGTGTGTGCATATATCTCTTCAAACACGTACAAACTTATTCCAGCGCGTCTGCGTTATTAGTTTTTCCTTTCCTTTCGCTCGGCGCTCTTTTCAATCCATGTGACACTTTTATCACACACGTTCGACTCATCAAAAAGTTAACGACGATAATGACAAACATTTCAAAAGCAAACACTCTGAGGCATGCAACCAGATCCATTTTCCCCAGCCGGGAGATAAATATCTAGCATATAATGCCCGGCCTTGTTGTTGTTGTGGGGCAAACACCTTAATTAACTTTTTTCATGAACATCTTGGCTTGGAACCCGGTCCCATCCTCTTGCCACTCGAATCGGTTTAGCTTGACTTATTTATTAGGGTTATTTGCTCAACGAGTGGTGGTCTGTGGCTACATGTGTGTGTGTGTGTGTGGGACGTCCTTTCACACACAGGAACACACACTTGCTATCGCATGGGTAACTACCTGCTCATTTTCACCTGAGTACGTGTTAATTTTGTATATTTATCTTACTGTTTCCCGGAGTTCCACGAGCTGAGCGCTGCCAAATAGAAAGATTGTATAAATTTCATCGTAAGCGGGGCTGACAGCGGCACCCAAAACAAGGGCAGTCCGAATTCCAATTAACAGCTGGCAGCTTCTTTGGCCCAAAACCAAAATAATAATACGCAAAGACATAACCCAGCAGCAACAACCGCTCCAGCTCCGCAAATGGAATTGTATCTGACACGTTCAACTTTGACGTTGACTTTGGCTTTTCCTCAGTCAGTCCTGCGCCCGAATTTTCCCCGCCCCGTCCCCTTGACAACGTGGGAAATGCAAATGGCAAGACGGAGAAGTTACCAAGTTTTGGACAAACACTCGTGCACATGCCGAGAGGAACAAACAAAGGCTTGGAGTAAACCCATATGGGAAAAGGCACTGGAAGAAAGCGGGAAAGCCTACCAGCAGTTCTAGTAAAAGTGCCTACCTAAAGCTATTCATTAATGATGTGTTAGTGCTTAGTTTATCTTAGGATAAATCATATTTTAATGTATTTAAGGACAGCTAACTGATTTTAATATAACATTAAGTAGTTGTAATGTGTAACAACTATCTGCAACTATCCCAAAAATGTATGAATTCAATTTTCCCAGTGAGTATTCAGTTTCCACTTGTATCCGCACTGTCTACTTTACTTTGAACTCCCTTTGTTTCTTTCTTAGCCCCACCCACCCACTTTGGGCCTTCCTTTCCCTTTCCTTTCCCTTTCGGTTTTCCCATTTCGGCGTTATTGTTATTTCATATTTTGTCTTTTTGTTTATCCCATGGCTGTCAGCTTCCTTCGATATTTGATATGATTTTGTGTGAGTTTCGTTTGGCTCGTCGGCGGCTACCGTTTTTGTTTTCCCCAAGAAGGCGTTGAAATATGCATATGAGCCGCATTTCCGAGTCTCAAGTGGCAGCGATGCATTTGCTGCAGCGGCACATGCGCAGCATATGTGAATGTTGCATTAGCAGTTGCACTTGCAGTTGCAGTTGCACTCTTAATTTGCAAATGCTGCTTGGCCGGAAGTCGGCGCATCTCTGAGCCGCTTGAGCAGATTCCAGATGCCAGATTCCCCCACTCTGCGCGCTACTTTCGCAAATGTAAAAATAGTTTTGCACCAGCAGATGCAAATTATGGGATAAGTGAAGCGTGCAGCCGAGGGTTCCAGTTCCTGGAGAACTGCAAAACGGGTTGCAAGTGGACGTGATGGCATTGCAACTAGTTGTTATCTAGGTGCCAGGGCTTATCGCATCAAATAATTCAAACTGGTTTAGGTTCCGACGCATAAACATCCTGTCGCGTGGCTTTAACACTACAAAGTGATTAAAGCATTTTCCGATGCCTAATTGATGCTTCCGCCGGTGGCAAAGATCGCGCAGCATACCGTAAACATTGTAGACAGCCAGCCAAAGGAATTGTAATTTATACGTAAATTTATTAATTCAAATTGTGTTGGCAAGAGTTGCCGCCTCCAGACTGAAAATAAACACATTCTGCGTTGGAGGGGAACTGGCCATTGTGAGCGCGTGATATCCCCAAAAGCGGATTTGACTCCACAAATCCACGTTGACATAATTTGCGCCACATGTGTGCGCAACACGCAGCAGAAGCGGAGAGCAGAAAGCGGAAAGCAGACTGTGGCATACGTTTCAGCGGTTCGGCGGGGCAAAGGCTCCTTTTTGGGCCAAAGTTAAAAATAAAAATCCGCTTCAAACACGTGCGTGCTGGAGTCTTCTTCGAATGGGGAGCGGACTGCAACGCCAGACAACTTCCACTTTGACTGACAATTAATTTCAATTGCGCATTCGCGTTAATCGCTCTCACAAAAAAAAGGAAGAACATAGGGTGGCAGTGGCAGCAAACTTACTTGATTCTACACTCCCTCAATTAAACATATATACTTTCCCGTGCTTTCCCAGTGTGTCGCCTTCTGCTGCTGCTGCTGGAGGAGATTAAAAATATAAGTGACAGCGCAACGTTGATGGGGGATTTCCCGCAAGGAAGATGTCAAGTTCAAGAGTCATTACAGCTGGCTAGATGGAGTAGAACAATACAGAGCGTACAGAACGTGGGGGCCACAGATGCGAGTGGATCGAGTGGATTATTTTTGACGTTTATGAAGGCTCTAATTGATTTAAGGGAGCGCAACGCATTATGCCATATTCATTTCGAATTTTGTGCTGCTTTTCTCGGTGGGGCACGTGATGGTGGTGGTGGTGCGCTGCTGGCGGCTTATCAGCGGTGCGGTGGCTCAAATTGGATGAAGTGCACTGGACGTGCAGCACCGAGGCCTCGGAAAAGGTGATCCTTGGGAAGGCGTACCGGACGCACCGGCAGGATGTATGCAGTTGCTTGCTTTTCCAATGTCCTTTTTCGCTGGCGAGCTGTTGTTGCTGTTATTGGTGTTATTGCCGTTGCTGTTGCTGTTTGCACTTTTCAGCCTTCCTTTCCATTGCGCTGCCTTCGTTGCCCGCACGTCGACAGCCTCGCACGTTCCGCGGTAAAGTCACGTATTTTCCAGGTAATTTACGTTGGCGAAACTGTTGCCACCAATATTTCTGGCCATGCTGGCCGTTGATTTTAGCCGCGTCTTCATCGGGGCGATGTTGTTTCACTCATTCCCGCTCTCCGTGTGCATGAAATGCGTTTTTTGGCCTTTGTACGTGAGCGTTGTCCCTTCTGCACCGTCCGCTTATTGTTTTCCTCACGCCTTCTACTTCCACAGCTGCAACATCCACCAGCTATCCTGGCCGAGTGCAGCGAAATGTGCATAACGTGACCGGGTTTCTTAGTTGGCTTTTAGCCGGCCAAGTCGAGTTCGAAAGTGCACAGGACACAGGAAATGGGGCACTCGGTGATGCTGCCCCTGCTGCCCCTGCTGCTGCCACTGCTGCAACTGCAGCTATTTCACTTGAAAACTTTTCGACAACTTTCGGACAGTTGCCGGGATACTGCCGCGAATCCTGCCGAGTTGTTTGTTTGTGCTGCTGCTACTCCTGCTGCAACTGCAACTGCTGCGGTTGTTTGCGGTAAATTAAGTTGCTGCCATTGAAACTGCACTTGAGTTAATCGTTTAATTGGTTCATGTTCGGTGGCGGGTGGTGCCCCTTTGGGGCAAGGTGGCAACTGGAATTGATGGCCCAACTTTCAGCGGGAGATCAGACGAACAAAGATCAAGCTAGTCGCTGTACAAAATCCCAGTAATCCTTGCCCATTTGGGAAGTTTATTTATTTAACGATTCTGGTTAGCGATGATAGAAAAGTTAAGTTATATGTATGCATTCGAAGAAAGTACCACAATTCTAAAAAACTTTAATTTATTTTATTAATCAATAATGTATATACATTTTTTTCAGTTTCTTATGGATTATATATGTATATTTTATCTTTTGTGTGCCAACATTTTGCTAACAAAAGTAGAAAATTCAAATTTATGCGAGGCCTCACGCATTTTACGAGATTCATAAAGAGCAAAGAGTGAAATAAATAAATTAATATTTTATTCAAGTGGCGTGGAGGCAAGTACTCGATCTGGTTGGCCAGTGAGGGCCGAGACTGTTTTACGGCCAGGACTTGTTCCGAGTTGTTGGCCCTGTTTTATGATGGGTTGTTAATTTTTAAATGCATTTTTGCCCTCCATCTCGTCAGCTTGGAGGCACAGTCCTCTATGGTCTGGCATGGTATTTATGTGCGATCTGCGCCTCGGTTGGGGGTACTCAAGTGGAGGCTGTTGATTTTATTTCCAGAGAGTGCAGCACGCGAGTCTCGAATCAATATAAAATACATCAGGGGCGTGGCAGGGCCAGGGCTGAAAAAAAGGGGTGAGCAGGTACTTGCCATAAAATCTCATGAAATATTTAAACAATCAAACTGCGAGCGGTGCATGGATGGTGTGGTTATGGGTGGTTAAAGTTAGCGCGTCTCCACTTTTGCACCTGCCAACTGACAGTCAGGAGATGTTGCTCCTCCAGTCGTAGCCCAGTAAGCTTATTTAGCAGTTTCCGTTTCCGCTTACCTGTACCAGCTGGCACATCCTGGGCTCCTTCGAGTCGTACTGTGCAAGTTTAATGCATTTAACGCTTACATTTCAGCCCTCGAAATTGGCAGAAACGGAGCAAAGTTGGCCCGCCCATCTGTCGATTGTCTTGTCGGAGTTTTCGTGCCCTTTTTCCCTTTGTCTGGAGTGCTGGCGCTCCAATTCTTCGGTGGAATTTCTCAGAAATTGTTGCCAAACAAACGAATTAAATTTCCAGCAGACGGCAACCCACTTGAACTATTTATATCCTTTCTGTTTCCGTATCTCTTTTTTTGTGGCCAGCGTAGAACAAATCCCAGCGCTCATTGAGGTCAGATCGCATTGCGTTTTTCGGTTTTTTTTTTGGGGTTTTGTGGTGACATTAGTCCAGGACACCCACTGTGCGCGTAAGTATGGGTGTGTGTGTGTGCGTGTGTGACAGGGTGTAGTTGCCAAAAAAAGAAATGGTTACAGTTATTGCTTTACTGCCATTTACCACCGCATGCTGAGCTCCGCCCGAGTTGTTTATTTCCCAAGGATGGGCGATGCTGCAGATATTGCAGATATAAGTACCAGATACCGATAGATCGGGGCTTGCTATGGCATCTGGATGGCTTCGGCTATTTCCTTTTCTCCATTTGGTTAATTGCTAGCTTTGGGTAGTTTTTAATCTCCTAATGGCCCCATGGCAATCCTTTTGTCGGTGGAGCTTCAATCGATTTGCCAATTATTTCAATGATTCCAAACCGTTTGCTTTCTCTCCGCTTGGCTTTCACAACTGCTTTCTTCGTTTCCCGGCTGTGGCCGAGTCGTGAAAACTGAAAACTGAAAACTGTTGGACAAATCCAGCCATGCAAAATGCTGGCCAGAACGGAACGGAACGGGGCACAACGGACGATGCCGAGCGGAAGCGGAAATAATATTCCCCAGCTCAAGCAGCGGAAATGATTTATTAAAAAACGGACCGGCAGGCAACTGAGGAATCATAATAATCGCAACAATAACAGAAAAATGGTCGATGTAAGGAAAAAATGTCAGGGATAAAACTTGGTTTTGTCACACAATAAATCGCAACAGAAATCAAAGTGAAACGAAACTGCCGGGAAAAAGTTGTGGACTCATCGAATTTTCGGTACACTTTTTGTGTAACTATCTTTAGAATTATAGAACTTAGATATGCGTAAATTGGTGAATATAAATCCGGTAAGATTAGATTCAAAACTGTATCAAAAGTTGTAAAAGTTTCAAGTGCATTGAGTCCTCCGAGTGCAGAATATTGTATATATACCCTGCCTATCAGCATCCAATACAATTGCTTGACAATTACACTGAGGGAGGATTCAGTGCTTAGTGACACAGAAATTCTGATTCTGCTGCTGACAGTTGGCAGAATAAAAGATACAAATGGAGCGCAGCGAGCGGAAAAACTGGGAACGTTTGCAAATGTATCTTTGGCTGCTTAAAGTGGGTGAGTCTTTAAGTCGGATTAAGCTACAGCCATGCATTTGATTTGATAATTTCCAGAAGACCGGGCCCTTGAAGCATAATCGCTGAGTGCAGCATGTGAAGTGGATTTTCCAATTATATTTTATCATTAATGCAGTCAGTAAAGGTATTCAGCTTGGATTATTGTTATCTCTGCATTTCCTGGGCGCACACACCACGTGTCTTGAAATATCTTTTGGATTTGGGGTGAATGAGCCACCCCACACATGTCAATTAGCAGGAAACATCTCCGTTTCCCTATCATTAATTACAACTCGATGGCTGTGTTCGCTTTGGTTGGGTTGCACAGAGATTTTGTTTGGCCATCAAATAAACAAGCGACTGCAACTGCCACAAAAGCTGATATGCATTGCTTGGATAAACAACATTTTGTGGCTGCATTGCAAATTAAATTTGGCTGAAGCTCTTATCACTTATCACATGGCTGAGCCAAAAGCAAAGCAAAGAACGCAGGACGAGATGCATCCGCCCGAGCGCACAAGTTGCAAAACTAATTAGCAGCAAAGTCAGTCAAGAAAATGTAGTCAGCCAACGCTGTTGCTGCTGCTGCTTCCACCAAAACGCCACAAACGCACTAAACGGCAGTGAGTTATGGCCCAAAGGATGAGCAAGAGTGGTGCATCAACCCATTTGCCAGCTGCACACACTAGCTAATAAATTTAACTATAATCCGGCATTGTTGCACTAAGTACTTTTCATATTTACACAATATATAAGCTAGGTGAACGAGCGTGTGGCGTGTGTGTCCCGCATTTGCATTCACATTTATGCAGCCGACAGGCCTCAGATGCAAGGCTAAAACTGCCTGAAACGGAAACTCAACTGGATGGCAGTTTCGGATTCAGCTGCAGATGCAGATGCAGCCACGAGTATGACACAGGAGCGCCAGACAGCCCCAGAGTTTGCTCTGTCTTATGGATACTGTCTTCCGTCCTCTGTCTTCCCTGGCCTGGCAAATGGGTCAAAAAAGGAGGACGGCTCGGTGCGGGACGCCGTCTCTCCAGGCGACGTTAACCGCATGTGAAAACTTAACTTCCGGCGACATAAACACTGGCAAGCAGCAAGGAGCTGGCTTAAAGTGCACCCGGAACGAGCAACGAAAGTAAGTGCAGCGTCAAAGCCAGATGAAATATTCAAATGAACAGCCAGCTGAGCCGAGCAGAGCGCTCATATGCAGGGTATAGTTGAGGTCAACTCTTTAGTTTTGTAATTACAAAAAACATTATAAGCTAACTCCCGATTAGCCCACTGTTCAAGGCTGTGCTTATTCTCAGCAAAGGCATGCATAGCTTTTTAATCAAACTAAATAAAAAATCAGACGAACGCAATATTTGCATCAATTATGTATGGTATCAACCAGTGATTACAGCAAAGATACGCAATTAAATGACAGATTATTAATTATTCAGCAAGCTAGTTTAATGGGAATGCGTGTATTAATAATGAGTTTATGACTGTCATGCCTCCGTTTTGACCACACTGAGCTGTTTATGTGCGATTGGTAAATACTAAATGTGCTCAAAATGAATGCGATAAATTAAATTAAATTATTTTCATTCTGTCATCTCTTGCAGCACAGTTTTGACCACAATTGTATGTGGATAACCAGCGACACACCAGCAATTTGACTGACGCAAAAGTGAATGTGTCTAAGCAGAAGTTGGATCGCGTGTTTCTGTGCCAACGCATGTGTGTTTGTAGTTGTGCCACACTTGGCCACGTTTGTAGCCAGACAAAAGGATAACGACAAAAAGGTTGACAACAATGCGGGCAGACATTGCTGTGGCTGGGCAAGGATATACGCCTCCATGCCTCATGCCGCATGCCCCGTGCTCCGTGCCCCGTGCCCCATGTCGCCTTTTGCCTGGCAGGTTGTCGACCCGATTGCTGTCACTGCGAACTGAACTTTCGAACCATTTCCGCCGGCTGCAGCTTCCAGGCTACCAGCTACCAGCTACCACGCACTGGGCCAATATTAATTGCATACATGGCCCGCACACTTGATTTTTCCTGCTGATTTATACCTGAGCCTCGAATGAGCGGCATCTGTTGCCCCCCTTAACTTTTGGCCAACGTCAGTGGTGAAATAAAGTGCCTAACTCAACGAAGACGATCGCTTCCTGTTTCCGTAAGCGAAAGTTGTTCGAGCCCTTTTCGCCGCTGACTTTCAGCCAAAGTTTGGAAAGTGAAAAGTTTGCCAGCGAGCCGAAAACCGAATCAATGATTAGCAACAGCGCCAGCAGAAACAGCAGTTTTGGAATCGCAGAAACCACCCAGTGGGTGGAGCTTTATGGCTGGCAGCTAGTTATAAAGTCATTTCGTTGTCTGAGCGTCTGAGTCCAGACCCTGAAAACTACCACATAAGAGTGGAGCTCATGGCGTTGTCGCCATGACCCAAAAATGGTCCCGGAATGGCCCACTTAAAGGCGCCGTGAAGCCTGCTACAGATCCTTTGATGGCGATAAGGAGACAGGCGAAGGACGAGAAAGGAGCGGGCACACAGGCCACACCCGAAAGCCGCTTAGGGTCCTGGGAACCCTGTCTCAGCATCTCGGCTCATTGCATGCCACGCCTGCTTGCCCCAAAAGGATCCCATTGCTGTGTTCCGTCTTACCGCAATCAAAATTGTTACTTTCTAAGCCAATATGTTTTATGATGTATGAAATTTGATGTTGCGATAACATTTTACACGCCTGGCTGCGCCTTATTTTTTCCCATCTTAAAGGCCCAGTTGAGACCTGTCGGCCTGGCTGCTTTTAGCCAGCTTTTAAAGAGGCCCGCTGAATTGGCAACCCCTTGTGGCAGGCAATGTATTTCGTTTTTTTTCTTCTTGCCCTTCTGAGCTCTCGTCTTTTTTATAGGGGCTGCCGCAATCAACGGCAAAGTTCAATGGGCCAAAACGGATGCCAAACTGCAACTAAATTCGGCTTTTACCAGTGAAATATTGTCAATTTCACAGCCATCCAATTGCGTGTGTGTGTGTGTGTGTGTGTGTGTGTGGGACGCTTTTCATGGTGGCACGGCTAAAAGCGCAGCTCTTTGGTGTTGATTTTTATCCCCGCACTAGACCAAGCGATTTATGCCCTAAAAGAGAACGAGCCAGGTGCTCCGTGGTACGTGGTAGCCAAAGTTGTTCGAGATTTAGTGAAATTACATCTTGCTTCATCTTTTAGGGCATCTTTGCACTATTACCAATTCTTGTGAGGCAGCGTCTCGTCATGTTTTACAAAGTACTTACACTAAAAAGAAAACCTGACTAAACTAAGAAAGCAAATAGCAACATTTTGTTAGGAGATGTTTGGGAAATAGCAGCTAAATGCAAATTAGTAGAGCATTTATGGCGCGACTGCCACTTTTTCCGGGCTACAACCAATTGAAATGTGTCACCGTTTTGCAGCGTTATGCATGCATCGCCTGCTCTTCTGGGCTCCATAAAAAACGGCGCTTATCATTCGCTTTTCTGCCGGCCATTTTGGTGGAGCGTTTTGGCTTAAGCGCCCATTCTTCCCAACAAAGTCTCTCTCCCTCTTGGCCGCCATTTTAGCGACCATTTTTGGCTAGCTTAAAATATTCTTTTTATGCGCTCACGATTTTAATGCGCTTTGGCCATTTTTATGAAGCTTTTCTATACTATGTAGCTCCTTGCTACAACCGCCTGCCATTTTGTATGAAATTCATGAAGCACAGCGCGCGGTTTTGTAAGCGGAAGACTTAAGCTGCCATTGGCCAGTGTGGTTAGTGGGCTGGTGTTTTTTTCTGTTGGTGGTCCCAGTATGCAAATGGCAATGGCCGAGCTATTTAATTATGTATTTAATGCAGCAGTTTGCATAATTAAGCACTGCACTTGGAGTGCACTCTTCGGTGGATTTTCCGTGCACTAAAACCGTCTTGCTAAAGACCTTATATTGCTGGATTGCCTCCTCAAATGAGTTCTAAGTGAGTTGAGTTAACCATTTAACGCTTCGATGCGGCGAAGAAGCCAGCACCAGAAGGACCTGCTCGTGTATCCTGTCAGCCATTGTTTATTTATGCTGAGCAAACGCGAGCGTGTGCGTTGCGTGTGAAATTGTCACGTCAACGGCAAACCAGAGAAAGTCAAAAGTGCGTCCTTGGATGCCGTCTGCTGTTGGTTGGCACCTGCCGTTTGCTTTGACAAGAAATCAAATTAACAGGCCGCAACGTCTTGGTGCCCCAATGTGCCGTGCCGTGCTGTGCCACATTCACCTGCTGTGCAGATATTACTCATACGCCGCGTGGAAGATGGCTCTCAAGTGGCCCTTAGTGCGTGTGTGTGTGTGTGTGTGTGCTCTGGCCAAACCATTGACCTGAAACCCCAGGGTCTGGCCAAAGTGGCACTACGCCACCAGCCTAAAATGACGAGCACCCTCGACCCTTGATGTGTATGCATTTTAGCCCCTGGCTTTTACAAAAACAGGATCACATGCATGCATTCATGGCTCAAAAAGTTTCCAACTGCTGCTGGCTGTGAATGCTTTTGCATTCTGTTTTGCCTTGACCAAATTGACCAAATGGGCGAAATAGTTAACTTTACATTTAAGCAGATTACAAAACATCAGCGCGAGATTGGCAGCGTCTATCCTGGCTGCGAGTTCCGAGTTTCCCCGTTGATCCTGTTCATGTCAGGAGCTGCAATGCCTGTCAGCCTTGTGTCAATCATTTGCCACTGCGGCAGCCTGTAACTGGCTTTAGTGCGAAGATAATTGTTTTTTGCTGTGCTGTGTGCGTCGACTGCTCCATCCAGGCTTTAAATTATTTTGTTTCGCTTTTGTGCAGCATTTGGCCACCGAAAAAAGTGGGCTCCAACGTGACAGTGGCTTAATGGATGTCGGTCCTTGCTCTCAATTGAATGTGACATCGTCAGGCGCTCACCTCCGCATCCGCATCCCCAACTCCAACCAGCAGCCACCAGAACGCGGCGATGGCTAATTGCCACCGCCTATTTGAGGCCAAAGCTAATTTCGATTAGGCAAAGCCGCAGACAGCATCAGAAATTTCTGTTTGGTTGCGGGTTTGTATGTTCAATTGCAATTGCGGCTGACCGGTAAAAAATCAACTGACTTTTTGACAGCCAATTGATTGGGAACGGGAAGAGTCAATCAACTAAGTCAAAGTCGATGAGTTTGTAATAATCGGACAAGTTTTGGGCTTTTTCCGGTAGTCCACTATTTATTTTTATATGAACTCTTCATTTAATTCTTCAATAATCTGCTAATGCCTTGGAATTTGAAGCCAAATTTACGATTTGAATAATTGATTCCACAGAAATATAGGCATTACCGAATTGTATCACATGTTGGTAGCAAATAAACGCTGGCAGCAATGGTGGCAATGAATGAAAGCATCGTTGATTAATTTAATTACGTGGCTCGGAGTCGAACGACAGCTAACCGCTTCAGTGAACCAATTGAAAATTGAAAATATTTTATATTTTAATTGAATTGCATTAAAATTCAATGCGCAATTTAATTATCATGGACTGAGGGCTGTTGACGGTCGGCATCCAGGCATGTCAATTGATTTGCCAACGGCGGCATGCCACATCGCAGACATTGGCAACAATGTACTCAATGCTAACGCTTTTTCTGTGGATCCGTCTGCACAGCATTTGATAATTATAATTAGTATTAGTGTTCCACATTCATTGAATGGCAGCAATAATGGCATATCATTATTTGACAGCTTGCTAATGAGGCGGCCATAATTAGTCTAATGATTTTCGCTCGTTAAGCTTCTTAAAGCTATTAATCGTAATGTAAAAATTACATTGGAATCCGCATCCATCTAAGCTTTGTTGCTAGCTGTAACCAATTTATTATTTATATGGTTTGCAAATCACAGAGGCCCAAACGTAATTCATTGGCCACACAATAAGCGGAGCACTTACTTTCCACCATTCTCGACTCGTTGACAGCTTGCAGCCTTTGAGGCCCAAATCGTATTGTCCTTAATTGCTTTTTAAAGGTCTGCCAACTGAGTGAATCAAAGTCTGGCTGCCAGATAGATGGGTGTGTATATACACGTGTATATATATATGCACATGCAGGGGTGTGTATGTTGCACAGGTGGAGATCGCTGGGCGGATGCCCATGCAACATTTGTTTCAAGCAATTTACTTCAACATAATCATATTAAATTTTCTCCACCTACTCGTTTAGCTGGCGGGTCCTTCTGGTCCTTGTGCTCCTCTATGCTCTTGTCTGTGTGTGTTTTTTTGTGGGGGCGTGCACATCGTTTTTGTCTAGCAGTTGCCACCTGGACGCCACTGGCTCGGCCTGTGTATCTGGAAAATTATACTTAAAAGCTGGGAGCGTCCTTCGTACTGAGCACACACACACACATGCGTCTGACTTTGTAAGCTGCTGGCTGACACCAATAGAGACTCCGGTACACACGGTTGCAGGGTGTCCTTTTTATAGTTGCTCTGCGGCAGGACTCCTCCGACTCTGGTGTGTTTATTTTTTTCCTGCCCCCCGCTCTACAGCTTGTGCCTGCCCTGCCCAGGTCGTTGGCTTTTTGGCTCACATGGGGGCGTTTTCATTTCCTTGCTGGCGGCAGCAACATGCAACATCCAGGGAGTTCGGTTTCTGGGTTCTGGGTTCCGGGTTCCTGGGCTACTGCCTTGCTGCATATGCTACAGCAATTATAATTCCCTTCTAATTTCATTTGTAATAAAGTAAAAGGCCTCGCCACGGCTTGAGTCAGGCGGTGATTATGCAAATTCCCTGAAATCCATTCGCCACACCCAATCATTTCCACAACTCACGGCTGTGTGGGCCAAGATCATTTCCTTCGACCAGTCGGCCATGCAAGTTCTTTGGTTGCTACTCTTGGGTAAGTTTGCCGCATATTGAGTATCTGACACGGACTTAAAACCCAGCTTTAAGTATCGTATCTGGGTGCCACGCAGGGCGAGGGCAACTGTACCACCTGCGCTGCTTGGGTGGATCATGCGGTGTGTGGCTTTAATAATAGATGCTACACCAGTTTCAAGAGCTCCTGCGAACTGGAAATGATCAATTGCAAGCTGCCGGACGCGTACAGTAAGCTGGAGGGTACAGTGAACGCTCGGTATAGGAGTTAACCATTTCATTTATGCTTGCAGAGTTTAAGGAAACAGCCTTTTATGGACACTGCTTCAGATCCACCGTACAAAAGTGCAAGGCCTATGTCTTGTTAGAGCAACTCAACAAAAAAGACAATTCCGTTGAAATGTTCCCTTAGGCAGTTACATATATTTTAATATAGAAGCGAATATCCTATATTAATATTGAAAACCCCTATATTATAACCCTTGAGCCCCCTTTTAACTGCCATAATAGGCTGCCGGTGAATAAAACATTTTACTTAAATCAGCCAATTTGACGTCAAAGGACTGGCAGTACTTTGTGGGTGCGGGAGACTGAGAGTTCGTGGTTGGCCAACAGTGCAGAACGGCCATTAATATGACTGCGTTTTTCATTTTTTCCATTTTTTGTTGCAACCTTTGGCTTAAAAAACAAACGGCAACAGTAGCAGCATAAAGAAGAATTGCATCAAGCATATAAATGGATAAACATTTATTGCAGTTTATTGAAAAATTGGCGGTTATCGTACACAGTAGCCGAGCAAAAGGGTTACCAGAAGGGGAAAATTTGCACGACCGTTAAGCGTTTTAATTTCACACAAGAGACGCAGCGTTAAGTGCGCTACATCCAATCGGTTGGGGTCCATGGGTTTTTAAAACCTACAATTACACTCATAAAATATATAAAACATAATATAATCACGTCCCATAAAACAAAATGTATTTCCCACTGTGATTGATGAATGACAAATGCTACTAAAATTAATCTCTCCCCCTGGACATTTGCAACTAGCAGTCTAGCGTTTCGCAAACCACTATAATTATAATTAGGCCACTCGGAAAATTATTAACATTATCCTGCACGTGGCAATCCAAAGGTTGCACCACTCCACGTTAGCTCTCATCACTTACATACGCGTATGTATATTTACTCAACCATTTATATTTGTGTTGCGTGCCTGCACTTTATGGCCATGCAGACACTTGCCGCGGCACACGGGCTGCAGTAAATTAAGTCGTTAATATCTTGTTTATCATGGCCTCCATGGCTCCCGGTCGCCCAGCCAGCGACCATTGGCCATTGGCCATATGTTGACCCGGGTCGGGACTATGCTCCAGTTAATTACATGATTTATACCCATAAATGTACGCCTGCATTGAGCATGATTTATGAAATTAATTATATTCTGATTTTACAGGCCACGTTTGCCTATGCTGGAGTAACCATTTTGTTGCACAGCCCGCTCCGAGGTCCAGCGACCAAGGGAGTCCATGGTCAGGAGTCCGCGGTTCGGAGTCCGAAGCTTGGTGTGCCGGATGCGTGGGCCTGGGTCCAGAAGTCCATGGTTCCTTGCCCGTGGTCCGGGATTCATGGTGCGAGGTCCTGTTGCAAGTTGAGGGCGACGCGCAAAGTGCTAATCAGTTTATCACTTGCAACAAACTCAGCCAACGCGCACACGCACACACTAACGGGGATAATTTAATTCTATTGAGCCAGGCACGAAGGAGCAGCCAGGATGTATGTAATATATATGTACACATGTGGGTGAATAGCTGGCCGCCCACTCAGCGCCTCCTGGGCCGTCCAACTACAGCTAACTCATTATGACTGTTTTATTAGCAGTTCGCGCGCGGGAAACTCCGGCA
This sequence comes from Drosophila erecta, assembly GCF_003286155.1. NCBI lineage: Eukaryota > Metazoa > Arthropoda > Insecta > Diptera > Drosophilidae > Drosophila > Drosophila erecta. The sequence continues at coordinate 5,610,700 of NW_020825194.1, forward strand.
CAGGATCTGCGTTCTCCTTTCGCGCCGCTTCTTTCATTTACACTCGCTGCCTGAATTACTTTATTAGCCTAATTAAATGCGCCACTTGTACGCAAAATGGCACGCGGCTGCGGCTGCGGCAGGCGGCGAGCCAGCCATTAATGAAATTAGCAAAACTGAAAGAGATTTCTTTGCCGCCCGAAACGCACTAATCAGATTAATTAATTGCACCGCCCTGCGTTCGATCGGATGCTACCCAGCTGGAGCCCTAATCCTGGCCAGCTGCAGCTGCTGATTTACCAGGACACATGGCGAAAAGTGCCACAAACACCTGCGAGTGCACAAAGCAACCCAACCAAAAGCGATGCAACGGCACTGGCGATTATGGAAACTGATACGGAAACGGAAACAGCAGCCACATGCGCCACATGCGCCACAGATAGCGATATATGGCCGGAGGATTATGTCTGCGCCCGGGCACCGCCAAGTGTCAGGATGCCACATACGAGAATACTGCAGAACCGCTGGCTAAACGTAAGCCAGATACTCGCACACCCAAGTAATTCCCTTTATTCTTTGCCGACAGCCGTAGGTTTTTAAATATTTACACATATGCTGCTGTGTCCTCTCTGTGCATGTGTGTGTGTGTGGTATTTGCATGGCAGTAAGCAATGAAAAATGGCCCACCAGTTGGTCGAATTCGGTTTGCTCTGGGCTCCAAGTTTCGTAATATGGCGTTCTCAATCTGGTGCTTCAATAGCAAGTTATAAGAACTAGTCCTTTCGAAAGTATTAGTTACTACTCCATTATAAGCTGAAGCTTACACATTGCTTTAAGCAGCTAATTGTACTCAACTTTTACGTAAACTTAATTCCTGCTTTTGCGAGTAGTATTTTTGTGTTGCAGGTTTCCGAAAATCCCCAGAAAGCGCTTTCAATTGTTTTTAAAGCACTGCCTTTCCACATAGCCCACACTTCAGTGGGCCACTTTCGAGTCCCAGGACCTGCGCTCGTTTTCATAATCAAGTCAGGTAACTTCATTGGCACATAAATTCGCACTTATGAGGCAAAGCAGGAAAGTTTGGTAAGCGCACACTATCTGCAATCGACGAAAAACACACACACACACACACACACCCACCTGTGAGTGGGAGAAAGCTGCGGCAGTAGTCATGAAATATTTTTGAGAAAACAATTTTGCTGGAAAACAGCTCTATGGCAATGGAAAAACTCGACAATGCTTCCCAACTATGTAACTTGGTTAATCCTATTGATTTTGATTTGCATACAAATTAGAATCTGCACAGCTACATTGGGGAATCCAGGAGTAGAGCTCGAGAAAGGAGTGGGCAAGTCAAGGACTCTTTCGGCATTTGGTTAGCAATCTGCCAAAGGATTTCAAACTAAAAACTCCGCAAGGCTGGCAGGATTCCTAGCTGGATGGCTGACTGGTTGGATGGTTGGCTGGTTGGCTGGAGGTGGGAAAAAAGTGTTTAACATGTGTACAACCATATCCAGCTGAGGGAGAGGGCTTAAGCTTCTTATGCCCTGGCATTAAATTTCAATTTAAGCTGGACGCTTCGAAGGCGAACATCGGGGCAACTCCGCATCCTGGCATGGGGCATCCTTTGCGGGGGCATGGGGCACTTTGCCATGGTGCTTGGAAAGCGACGAAGTGCGAATGCTTTGTGAAACAATTAGCATCTTGCTTAATTGTTAGCAGAGCGCAAGAGCGGAATATGTGAGCATGGGGTTGGGGATACATGTGGGATAGAATTTTAAAACATTTTAATGGAACATAAACTGAGCTTAAGGAGGCAAAATCCAACCTCATGGGTATTTGCTTTCGCTTTTGCTGTTGCTCTTGCTTTTGCCACCCCTCAATGTTCAGTGATGGGAAACGAAGTGGTTTGTTTTTGCACACGATATTTCTTCTATACGGCGATTGAATAGAACTCCATTGTTTACAATGAATTTAATTTGACGAATACTTGTGCTTTAATGTTTTTGCATATTTTGGTTTAAATCAATTGTGTGCGTAAAGGCAATTGTTGAAATTCAATTTTGCAGATAAAACCATAATTACTCATGACAGTTGAAGAATAAATTGTGCGAGGTGCACTTATAGCACATATTTTCCATCCCTGGGAAGCCGAAATGTGAAAATGAAATTTAATGCGGTGCAAATACTTCTTAAGACCCGTGCCTCGCGCGAGCATTTTAATATCCTTTAATATTTCATTACGGACCGACATCTGCATGAGCAAACAGCATATGGCACATACGGCAAGGAATTTCAATTAAGATTAATTCGCGCATGTATAGCCGGCCGGGCTGTGGCACCTTGAGACGCAGATGGAGTTGCCGGGATGCCGGGATGCCGGGATGCCTGTAGGAATGATGCCAGGTGAAATTGGGGATGCCGGCCCCCCTTTTTGGCACCTACCAAGCCGTCGCGGTTTCTTTTCGCACTCGACTGCACTTGGGGGCACGCCTGAGCGGCGATGCGTTATGAAGAATGGCTGAGAAATGGGGGGCGGGGGGACGGGGGTACGGGAAGCGGCGGCCACCAAATTGTGCCACTTAACGGGGAACGGCAGAAGCCAAAAGTGAAAAACTCTACCAAAAAGAAGAAAAATGAACAGGAAGCATCAAGCCAAGCCGCAGCAGCACGGCAAAGAACAACAGCAACAAATTAAAATAAACTTTAATCAGGGTGGGCAAACAAGGACGAAAAAAGTGAGTGCCAAAGTAAATGCCGGCAGCGCACTAAGTGCTTGCGTTTCATCATCATCATCACCAGCATCATCATCGTCATCAAAGTCCTGGATGGATGGGATGCAGTGCAGCCTTCGCCTCGACTTGTCATCGCTTCTGCTGCTGCTGCTGCTGCATCACCATTGATAACTGGAGTGCTCGACGGGCAGTAAATATTTTTATTCAAGTTAATAACGTTGCTCTAGTTGGCAGCTTTGGTTGGTTTGCCGCTGCCATTTCCTTCTGTTTTTGCTTATGCAGCCGGAGCCAGCCTGTTTACGGGCCAAGTCCTCGCCGGCGTCTATTTACCAGGACTGCAGTTGTTTACTGAGGTTTCCATCATCCGTTCCCTATCTGCGCAGCTCCTCTGTTTGTTCATTAGCCGCTCGGTCCATGGCAAAATCAGCGGCAACACCAACCAGCAGCAGCAGCAGCAGCAACATTCTAAAGGAGCGGCGGATACATTTTTACTCGTCGCTTGTTTTATGCGGTTTCAAATAAATTGCCAGCGAGCATCATTTCCGCTTCCCCTGCCACCCCAAAACCTACGCCCCCCACCCCGTGATTAAGCATTCTGCTCACTCATCAGCGAGAGCGAGGTGCACAAAAAAAAAGTTTGTAATAGTAACAAAAAATATATCACTCTTGTTAATAACTAATTCCCCAAAACGAAACATGTTCACAGGATAATAATTTTATTGAGGCAAAATTTCTTTATTTTTTTCGAATATACTTTGTTCTACGTACTTTTTACAAACTCAGGCTAAAATAAACTAGATATCCTATGTGAATTTCATTTAAAATCCTTTTCCATGAACTCAATGTTTGAAATTTATTTTGAAATAAATGCATAAGCATCATTGTACACATTTCCTTTAACATATTTTTAAGCTGTTTTTTTATTTACTGCATTATACATTAACAACTGTACTAAACTTTTTTCTTTTGAAGAGCACTTTTTTTTGTAGAGTGCGCAAATGCTCTTTGGTTTATCCGGACATGCTGGGTGCCTCACATGCCCGCCTGCCATCGCCATCCTGCAGGATACAGCGCAGCGCTTCACTTTTGAACAGTAGTTACTATTTATGGGCAACACTTTGCCGGCTTGGGGTAACGACTGCGACTCAAGCCGGGACTGAAAAGGCAATTAAATGATTATTTGTGCTTTTACTTCTTACCCGTGATTTAATGACGCTGTGGAAATATGTTTGCTGTCTGCCACAAAACCCACGGGCGCGATGTAATGAACAAAAAACAATTAGGCAAAGTTCCCTGGACTTGGGTGGTTTGGTCTAGAACCGCAATTAATATTTATTTAATGGCTTTTTATGTGTTTCCCTCGAATGGCTCACCTTCATATATCATAATTAGCAGAGGGTCAGCGATTCTGATGGCTCAGCACTCAGCACGGACATCTGAACAAAAGTCGGTAAAAGGATACAAATTTGCAATCAATTTAGTGCTACCTTTTCTTTTTGCCACCCTGTAAAGCAATCTCATTTTCCTTATTCGAATTTTCTTTTTGCATAAATTCCGCATTTCGTGATTTGGGTTGTGCTGGGTAAGAGTTGGCTTGATTAATGTCTGGACAGGATTATCTGAGTGCCTAACAAAGCGGAAAGTGCTGACTGCGAGTGCAGTTCGTTGTCGGGCTTATTGACACACACTTGTAATGACAATTATTTAATTGAAAGTACACAGACGAAGCGACAGAGTCACTGAAATTAGTTTGACAAACTTTGATATTTGATGATGCGACTGCATGAAAACTTCAGCTGACTTCTCGACTACAAGGGAGCACCAAGGAGGTCGCATTTTCTATTCGGGCAACTTGCATTTGCACACAGAGTCATTGATAAGGTTATTGTCGCCAGGATTGCATAATACTTGCATCAGGCAAGCCTGAGTAAATAAACACAGAGACGACGACCAAACAATGCCAAAGTAATTTGCACTTGTCCTCACCACGTCGCATCGCCCCCCAAATCGTCCTTTTGGCCCTAATGTGTGTGTGTGTGCGTAATTCCAGGTGTTTCCTGCGCACCTCCGTCCCCGTTTTGCATAATTATTATTATGATTGCTCAAGTTTTGGTAATTCGGTCATGCACAAATGCAATTTCATTGAAACCCGAGACGAAATGTGCGCCATTAGTTCATGCGGCACACGACCACATTTGACTTCAATCAATTTGCATCGCAAATAAATGATTTTATAACTAATGAGAAAATGCTAAGCGACGTTTAACAGCAGGTGCACTATATATGCATGGGATATGTATTTCAACAAATGCCTACTGCGCTTAGTGCAGATAATGTCTCAAATATCATTAATTTTGCTCGAAGAGAAAAACAAACAGCACTGCAATTTAATCAAACATTTCGGATTATATGGCCAATTTGGGTAGAATTGTTTGTATTTGTACATTTGCGAAATGTTATCTGCAGCTTTAATCTCCGCACTTAACTATTATTTAATGTGGATTCACAAACCTCTTAGCCAATCATCGTAATAGATTAAACTTTTGAGGTAATATTAATTCAATAATAAGCTACAAAATATGTCTTCTAAAGCATTGTATAAAGTCGCAAAATGTAATTACCAGTTACTCGCAGAGTAAAAGGGTATACTAGACTCGTTGAAAAGTATGTAACAGGCAGAAGGAAACGTTTCCAATCAACAAATATATAACATCAAAAAAATTAAAAAATGTTCCAAAGCTGAAGTTCTGAACTCCATAACTCAACTTATCTTAATCGGATTTTGAAGTGGCATACCTCTAAATGTTTCTGGCGAAATTCTCTAAAAAACTGCATTCAAATTTAGAAATTTATTTTTTCAAAATTTTTTTGTAATTTTTTTGATGTTATGATGTTGTGGAAATTCAAGAAATGAAAAAATGTCCCAAAGCTGAAGTTCTAAACTCCATAACTCAACTTATCTTATTCGGATTTTGAAGTGGAATACCTCTAAATGTTTCTGGCGAAATTCTCTAAAAAACTGCATTCAAATTTAGAAATTTATTTTTTCAAAATTTTTTTGTAATTTTTTTGATGTTATGATGTTGTGGAAATTCAAAAAATGAAAAAATGTCCCAAAGCTGAAGTTCTGAACTCCATAACTCAACTTATCTTAATCGGATTTTGAAGTGGCATACCTCTAAATGTTTCTGGCGCAATTCTCTAAAAAACTGCATTCAAATTTAGAAATTTATTTTTTCAAAATTTTTTTGTAATTTTTTTGATGTTATGATGTTGTGGAAATTCAAAAAATGAAAAAATGTCCCAAAGCTGAAGTTCTGAACTCCATAACTCAACTTATCTTAATCGGATTTTGAAGTGGCATACCTCTAAATGTTTCTGGCGAAATTCTCTCTAAATCTGCATTCAAATTTAGAAATTTATTTTTTCAAAATTTTTTTCTAATTTTTTTGATGTTATGATGTGGAAATTCAAAAAATTAAAAAATGTTCCAAAGCTGAAGTTCTGAACTCCATAACTCAACTTATCTTAATCGGATTTTGGAGTGGCATACCTCTAAATGTTTCTGGCGCAATTCTCTAAAAAACTGCATTCAAATTTAGAAATTTATTTTTTCAAAATTTTTTTGTAATTTTCTTGATGTTGTGGAAATTCAAAAAATTAAAAAATGTTCCAAAGCTGAAGTTCTGAACTCCATAACTCAACTTATCTTAATCGGATTTTGAAGTGGCATACCTCTAAATGTTTCTGGCGCAATTCTCTAAAAATCTGCATTCAAATTTAGAAATTTATTTTTTCAAAATTTTTTTGTAATTTTTTTGATGTTATGATGTTGTGGAAATTCAAAAAATGAAAAAATGTCCCAAAGCTGAAGTTCTGAACTCCATAACTCAACTTATCTTAATCGGATTTTGAAGTGGCATACCTCTAAATGTTTCTGGCGCAATTCTCTAACAAACTGCATTCAAATTTAGAAATTTATTTTTTCAAAATTTTTTTCTAATTTTTTTGATGTTATGATGTGGAAATTCAAAAAATTAAAAAATGTTCCAAAGCTGAAGTTCTGAACTCCATAACTCAACTTATCTTAATCGGATTTTGAAGTGGCATACCTCTAAATGTTTCTGGCGCAATTCTCTAAAAAACTGCATTCAAATTTAGAAATTAATTTTTTCAAAATTTTTTTCTTTTTTTTTGATGTTATGATGTTGTGGAAATTCAAAAAATGTCCCAAAGCTGAAGTTCTGAACTCCATAACTCAACTTATCTTAATCGGTTTTTTAAGTGGCGTACCTCTAAATGTTTCTGGCGCAATTCTCTAAAAATCTGCATTCAAATTTAGAAATTTATTTTTTCAAAATTTTTTTTTAATTTTTTTGATGTTATGATGGTGTGGAAATTCAAAAAATGTAAAAATGTCCCAAAGCTGAAGTTCTGAACTCCATAACTCAACTTATCGCATTCGGATTTTGAAGTGGCATACCTCTAAATGTTTCTGGCGAAATTCTCTCTAAATCTGCATTCAAATTTAGAAATTTATTTTTTCAAAATTTTTCCCTAATTTTTTTGATGTTATGATGTTGTGGAAATTCAAAAAATGAAAAAATGTCCCAAAGCTGAAGTTCTGAACTCCATAACTCAACTTATCTTAATCGGATTTTGAAGTGGCGTACCTCTAAATGTTTCTGGCGCAATTCTCTAAAAATCTGCATTCAAATTTAGAAATTTATTTTTTCAAAATTTTTTTGTAATTTTTTTGATGTTATGATGTTGTGGAAATTCAAAAAATTAAAAAATGTTCCAAAGCTGAAGTTCTGAACTCCATAACTCAACTTATCTTAATCGGATTTTGAAGTGGCATACCTCTAAATGTTTCTGGCGCAATTCTCTAACAAACTGCATTCAAATTTAGAAATTTATTTTTTCAAAATTTTTTTCTAATTTTTTTGATGTTATGATGTTGTGGAAATTCAAAAAATGAAAAAATGTCCCAAAGCTGAAGTTCTGAACTCCATAACTCAACTTATCTTAATCGGATTTTGAAGTGGCGTACCTCTAAATGTTTCTGGCGCAATTCTCTAAAAATCTGCATTCAAATTTAGAAATTTATTTTTTCAAAATTTTTTTGTAATTTTTTTGATGTTATGATGTTGTGGAAATTCAAAAAATGAAAAAATGTCCCAAAGCTGAAGTTCTGAACTCCATAACTCAACTTATCTTATTCGGATTTTGAAGTGGCATACCTCTAAATGTTTCTGACGAAATTCTCTCTAAATCTGCATTCAAATTTAGAAATTAATTTTTTCAAAATTTTTTTCTTTTTTTTTTGATGTTATGATGTTGTGGAAATTCAAAAAATGTCCCAAAGCTGAAGTTCTGAACTCCATAACTCAACTTATCTTAATCGGAGTTTGAAGTGGCATACCTCTAAATGTTTCTGGCGAAATTCTCTCTAAATCTGCATTCAAATTTAGAAATTTATTTTTTCAAAATTTTTTTCTAATTTTTTTGATGTTATGATGTGGAAATTCAAAAAATTAAAAAATGTTCCAAAGCTGAAGTTCTGAACTCCATAACTCAACTTATCTTAATCGGATTTTGGAGTGGCATACCTCTAAATGTTTCTGGCGCAATTCTCTAAAAAACTGCATTCAAATTTAGAAATTTATTTTTTCAAAATTTTTTTGTAATTTTTTTGATGTTGTGGAAATTCAAAAAATGAAAAAATGTCCCAAAGCTGAAGTTCTGAACTCCATAACTCAACTTATCTTAATCGGATTTTGAAGTGGCATACCTCTAAATGTTTCTGGCGCAATTCTCTAAAAATCTGCATTCAAATTTAGAAATTTATTTTTTCAAAATTTTTTTGTAATTTTTTTGATGTTATGATGGTGTGGAAATTCAAAAAATTAAAAAATGTTCCAAAGCTGAAGTTCTGAACTCCATAACTCAACTTATCTTAATCGGATTTTGAAGTGGCATACCTCTAAATGTTTCTGGCGCAATTCTCTAAAAAACTGCATTCAAATTTAGAAATTAATTTTTTCAAAATTTTTTTCTTTTTTTTTGATGTTATGATGTTGTGGAAATTCAAAAAATGTCCCAAAGCTGAAGTTCTGAACTCCATAACTCAACTTATCTTAATCGGTTTTTTAAGTGGCGTACCTCTAAATGTTTCTGGCGCAATTCTCTAAAAATCTGCATTCAAATTTAGAAATTTATTTTTTCAAAATTTTTTTTTAATTTTTTTGATGTTATGATGGTGTGGAAATTCAAAAAATGTAAAAATGTCCCAAAGCTGAAGTTCTGAACTCCATAACTCAACTTATCTCATTCGGATTTTGAAGTGGCATACCTCTAAATGTTTCTGGCGAAATTCTCTCTAAATCTGCATTCAAATTTAGAAATTTATTTTTTCAAAATTTTTCCCTAATTTTTTTGATGTTATGATGTTGTGGAAATTCAAAAAATGAAAAAATGTCCCAAAGCTGAAGTTCTGAACTCCATAACTCAACTTATCTTAATCGGATTTTGAAGTGGCGTACCTCTAAATGTTTCTGGCGCAATTCTCTAAAAATCTGCATTCAAATTTAGAAATTTATTTTTTCAAAATTTTTTTGTAATTTTTTTGATGTTATGATGTTGTGGAAATTCAAAAAATTAAAAAATGTTCCAAAGCTGAAGTTCTGAACTCCATAACTCAACTTATCTTAATCGGATTTTGAAGTGGCATACCTCTAAATGTTTCTGGCGCAATTCTCTAACAAACTGCATTCAAATTTAGAAATTTATTTTTTCAAAATTTTTTTCTAATTTTTTTGATGTTATGATGTTGTGGAAATTCAAAAAATGAAAAAATGTCCCAAAGCTGAAGTTCTGAACTCCATAACTCAACTTATCTTAATCGGATTTTGAAGTGGCGTACCTCTAAATGTTTCTGGCGCAATTCTCTAAAAATCTGCATTCAAATTTAGAAATTTATTTTTTCAAAATTTTTTTGTAATTTTTTTGATGTTATGATGTTGTGGAAATTCAAAAAATGAAAAAATGTCCCAAAGCTGAAGTTCTGAACTCCATAACTCAACTTATCTTATTCGGATTTTGAAGTGGCATACCTCTAAATGTTTCTGACGAAATTCTCTCTAAATCTGCATTCAAATTTAGAAATTAATTTTTTCAAAATTTTTTTCTTTTTTTTTTGATGTTATGATGTTGTGGAAATTCAAAAAATGTCCCAAAGCTGAAGTTCTGAACTCCATAACTCAACTTATCTTAATCGGAGTTTGAAGTGGCATACCTCTAAATGTTTCTGGCGAAATTCTCTCTAAATCTGCATTCAAATTTAGAAATTTATTTTTTCAAAATTTTTTTCTAATTTTTTTGATGTTATGATGTGGAAATTCAAAAAATGAAAAAATGTTCCAAAGCTGAAGTTCTGAACTCCATAACTCAACTTATCTTAATCGGATTTTGGAGTGGCATACCTCTAAATGTTTCTGGCGCAATTCTCTAAAAAACTGCATTCAAATTTAGAAATTTATTTTTTCAAAATTTTTTTGTAATTTTTTTGATGTTGTGGAAATTCAAAAAATGAAAAAATGTCCCAAAGCTGAAGTTCTGAACTCCATAACTCAACTTATCTTAATCGGATTTTGAAGTGGCATACCTCTAAATGTTTCTGGCGCAATTCTCTAAAAATCTGCATTCAAATTTAGAAATTTATTTTTTCAAAATTTTTTTGTAATTTTTTTGATGTTATGATGGTGTGGAAATTCAAAAAATTAAAAAATGTTCCAAAGCTGAAGTTCTGAACTCCATAACTCAACTTATCTTAATCGGATTTTGAAGTGGCATACCTCTAAATGTTTCTGACGAAATTCTCTCTAAATCTGCATTCAAATTTAGAAATTTATTTTTTCAAAATTTTTTTCTAATTTTTTTGATGTTATGATGTGGAAATTCAAAAAATTAAAAAATGTTCCAAAGCTGAAGTTCTGAACTCCATAACTCAACTTATCTTAATCGGATTTTGAAGTGGCATACCTCTAAATGTTTCTGGCGCAATTCTCTAAAAAACTGCATTCAAATTTAGAAATTAATTTTTTCAAAATTTTTTTCTTTTTTTTTGATGTTATGATGTTGTGGAAATTCAAAAAATGTCCCAAAGCTGAAGTTCTGAACTCCATAACTCAACTTATCTTAATCGGTTTTTTAAGTGGCGTACCTCTAAATGTTTCTGGCGCAATTCTCTAAAAATCTGCATTCAAATTTAGAAATTTATTTTTTCAAAATTTTTTTTTAATTTTTTTGATGTTATGATGGTGTGGAAATTCAAAAAATGTAAAAATGTCCCAAAGCTGAAGTTCTGAACTCCATAACTCAACTTATCGCATTCGGATTTTGAAGTGGCATACCTCTAAATGTTTCTGGCGAAATTCTCTCTAAATCTGCATTCAAATTTAGAAATTTATTTTTTCAAAATTTTTCCCTAATTTTTTTGATGTTATGATGTTGTGGAAATTCAAAAAATGAAAAAATGTCCCAAAGCTGAAGTTCTGAACTCCATAACTCAACTTATCTTAATCGGATTTTGAAGTGGCGTACCTCTAAATGTTTCTGGCGCAATTCTCTAAAAATCTGCATTCAAATTTAGAAATTTATTTTTTCAAAATTTTTTTGTAATTTTTTTGATGTTATGATGTTGTGGAAATTCAAAAAATTAAAAAATGTTCCAAAGCTGAAGTTCTGAACTCCATAACTCAACTTATCTTAATCGGATTTTGAAGTGGCATACCTCTAAATGTTTCTGGCGCAATTCTCTAACAAACTGCATTCAAATTTAGAAATTTATTTTTTCAAAATTTTTTTCTAATTTTTTTGATGTTATGATGTTGTGGAAATTCAAAAAATGAAAAAATGTCCCAAAGCTGAAGTTCTGAACTCCATAACTCAACTTATCTTAATCGGATTTTGAAGTGGCGTACCTCTAAATGTTTCTGGCGCAATTCTCTAAAAATCTGCATTCAAATTTAGAAATTTATTTTTTCAAAATTTTTTTGTAATTTTTTTGATGTTATGATGGTGTGGAAATTCAAAAAATTAAAAAATGTTCCAAAGCTGAAGTTCTGAACTCCATAACTCAACTTATCTTAATCGGATTTTGAAGTGGCATACCTCTAAATGTTTCTGGCGCAATTCTCTAAAAAACTGCATTCAAATTTAGAAATTTATTTTTTCAAAATTTTTTTCTAATTTTTTTGATGTTATGATGTTGTGGAAATTCAAAATATGTCCCAAAGCTGAAGTTCTGAACTCCATAACTCAACTTATCTTAATCGGATTTTGAAGTGGCGTACCTCTAAATGTTTCTGGCGCAATTCTCTAAAAATCTGCATTCAAATTTAGAAATTTATTTTTTCAAAATTTTTTTGTAATTTTTTTGATGTTATGATGTTGTGGAAATTCAAAAAATGAAAAAAATGTCCCAAAGCTGAAGTTCTGAACTCCATAACTCAACTTATCTTAATCGGATTTTGAAGTGGCATACCTCTAAATGTTTCTGGCGCAATTCTCTAAAAATCTGCATTCAAATTTAGAAATTTATTTATTTTTAAATTTTTTTTGTAATTTTTTGTTTAATATAATTTTTTGTAATTATACCTGAGTGTATGAGTGTAGAGTGTATAGACGCAGCGCAAGTTTGTTGTCCAAATATTCTATCTTGTTTTAAAATGCTTTTAGGATTTATTTGTATTTAAAATGCCAATCAAATCTTACCATAACAATGACATCAAGCATTTACATTTGATGTCAAGCAGACTGATTTATACATGTACTTTCAAGCGATTTCCCTAACTTTAATCTTTACATTACTCTCCCGCAGAAAAAGGACTCCATGAGAGAGAGAGGAAAGGGACTTGGCTGGCATGCCAAAATCCTTGGTCGGCAGATACCCGCGGGGTGGAAGGACCCACCTGCTGGGTGCCATATCCTAATGGCCGCAATGTGCGCGACCATTAGTGAAACATATGGCCGGTCGGAGCGGGACGGACCGTCTTTGGGCCAAACTTTTTCGCTTGCCTAAACGTAACTTAATTTTTTGGCTTTGCCAGCGACAAAACTCGAAGGGCTGCGGGTCAAACCCAGCTTGTTACCTGACTCTATCCGGCTCTATGGGGTAATTGGTCCCCGGAGTGCTGTAGCTACTTAGAGACATTGTGTGGTCCAAGCCGGTTGGACCTGGCTGGTCCTTCGAACTCCTCCTCCTTGTTCCGACTACCATCTAGGCATATTTATGGCACAGGAGTGGCGATAAAAAACGCTAACCGTTTCGGCTTACAGCTCTTTTTTTCCGCTTCGAAATTAGCAAATGCACTAAATTTTCCCCTGGAAATTACAAGCTAAAGTTTTGTGTAATCGCGGGCTATATTTTATTCTTATTTGGGCGAGTCCTTAAAGTTTTTCAGGCACAGCACTTAAAGTGGCATACAGAGAAAACCAAACGAAAACCAAAGATTTCCACTTAAGTGAAACTCCATGATCGCTCAGGTGTGGCCATGTGTGGGCCAACTCAATTTAACGCCCAGAAGGCAGCAAAGTAGCAGCACAAATAAAGACACACAGCATTCCGGGGATTGCTAGCTCATAAATACTTAAGTAAGCGAAATGAAAGGCAAAACCCAAGACAACCAGGCGTTCCGGAAAAAGGACACGGCAGGAAATGGCACCGAGAACGAGAACCCTGGTGCCCAAAAGGTGTCCTCTGGGTTAACAAAAGGTTCAAGCGAATTTTATGCGTTTGTCAATAAAAACTGGAGTATACATACACACACAAGGTCCCAGAATGGTGACCCAAAAATGGGAAACCAAACCGGGCTAAGTGTAGGCATATTGACCTTCGTCATCTTAGATCCTGGCCATTTCCCCGTGGGCGGCACATCCGAGAGTAGAGAGCAAATAATGCCGAACGAAGTCGAGCGTCCATAATGGTGGCTATTTGCCCGGGAACGTGTGATAGAGATAGAGGCCGTGATTTAGCGAGTCCTTCACGTGCGACGATTGCTTTGCAATTAGCGCCATTTCAGCAGTTTCCTCACTCACGTCGTTAATTATCCGACGCTTCTGCATTTGAAGGCTGTCCGCCGATGACCCGCCCCATCGACGACAGTTTTGTGACCCATTTGGGTCTCTCTGCTGTGTTCTTGGCTCACAGCTCACAGCTCGCGCCTAATGGCTAAAAAGGCCCTCATAAATTTGGCACATGCCGAACAACGGGGCGCATACGTAACGTCTAATCGTATGTAAGAAAGCTGGCTCCAATTAGTCGTGTCGCTTTCAAGTGCCCTCCACACTCATCCTTGTCCTCGTTTTTGCAGAGTGTGCTAGTATGCATAGAAAAAAACTTTAAAATTTATGATGAAAATAAATTTCGTAGCAAAGTTCAAAAAATGTACATACAGGCATGTTCAGTTCTACATTTAATTGACTTTGCTTGCATAAAATGTATTAATTACACGTTTTTTTTGTTTTGCTATTTGAAAAGTTAGTCGCGTATATTGCATATTCTGAAAAATATTGTCAGGAATATATAAATGTGTTAATTAAATATTAATGCGATTGTACGTACAAAAAGTATAGTTTGATTATAAATAAACTTTATCGATTTAACTCACACATGACTGATATGAATGATACGAGAATCTTTAAATAGATTTTCTATGATTTTTTGCCAGTGTCCTCGTGATTGTGCTGAGAGCACTGGGCCTAACGAGCAGAGATGTGGGTGGAATCCACAACAATGGCTCCAAATGCGGCTGCACAATGGCCCTGTGAAATGGCCGCGAGCTCTGCCACTTGGCAAGTGTCAACACGTGGGGCGAAAATAGAATGGCGAAATGAAGCAAAAATCTGCAATACTGAGCAAACGCAAATTGTGGAAACAAAAGGAAGTCCCACATAAGCATTTGTTTACACTGAATTAAAACAGAAATAAAGCCGAGCCCCTGGGCAATAAATACGCAAATTTGAAACGCAGCAGGATATTCCATATATTATGTTTCAGCAAGTGCGTGTGGACAAACCAGCTAAGCTTTCAACAACTCCCAAACTAACTTTGGGATTTAATATTTAATGTACTTGCCGACTGAAGACACGCAACGGCCGCTGAATTATATGAGCGATTCGCCACACATTCCACCAGCCACTGTGGGCCTAATGCTTTAATTGGCCCGAAACAGAGAAGTTGGCTGATGGCAGAGGCGTTGCCTAAGGCTGCTATTTACGACAACTAAAGTCTGTCATGCCATAACTACAGGTAATGACTTCATTTCGCCACTCCCCCTGGGAGGAAGTAGCCATCTGGAACGACGGCCACATCCACAACCACATCCCTGTTCCGATTGCCAACGCGAAATTGCATTGCGCAATGCACTCCCCGAATGGCATTCAACAGAAGTGTGAATTATAAACACGCAGACCCCGCCACGGAGTGGCTCCTAATAAGCAACCCGCATTCAGCGGTCAGTGGGAGAAAAACCAAAAAAACATAAAAACGCAAAAATGTCCGGCGATAGTAATCGCAAAAACGAGCAAAAAAATATGCTAAAAAATTGTTCAATTAATATGAGCTGCCTTTGAGGGAAAAGCGAGAGAAAAACCGTACAGCATGTAAAATGCTACTAACGCGCATAATTTTCACACAAACAAACTAACACAAGCGCACATTGTTAATGCCGTGTAATTAAGCGCATGCTAAAAAGTATGCAACAATAATGTCCTGGTCGACAGAGGCGTCATCCGAAGGAGCCCTTAATGTTATAATATAGGGCATGACAGCCCAGCGGAAAACGCAAGCTCTCCGCCAGTGAGTGCAGTTAGTCCAACGACCACCAACCAATCAATAATCGTGCTACGAGGCGTGGCACGTTACTTTAATTGGAGCCCATGTCAAAAACAGGCAGCCAGAGTGTGGAAAAAATCAAATTTATTTTCAAGCAAAAGCGTACATGTGCCAGATCAATCAATCCACTTCAATATTACGCATTCGTGGGTTGTCGGTAGCGGCCCGTGCCACAAGGATTGCGTCTAAAGGATCCGGAACGCGTAGCGCGATAGGGGATATCCAAATTATTTACCAGCGAAAACATTCTGCTCCATCGTGATTGCTAAAGTTCTTGCTTATGCGCGAAACTGAATGTTGCTGCTTTACTGCACACTTTCAGAGACTTTTATGAGTTTCCCACACAGATCTTAAGTTGTAAAGAGTGGGTTTTCTTCGCGAGCAGTATTCACTGTATTAGAAAACCAATATATGTGTGTGGGTCCTTGTCCAGTTCTCGGCGGTGGTGCTCCATTGTTTTCTGTCATTCTGTGGTAATTTATGCAAATATGCCCAGGGCTTCATGCGAAGCTTGATACGAGACCTAACACAGTGAAGCACAGTGAACTAACGCACGCACGCACACCCGCACACATGCACACATGCACCACCGACACGAAGATGTAAACTATTTAGCAAACATTTGCATAAACATGGCTGTGTGGGTGTGCTTTGGCATAATGAAAAGCAGTGTAAATGTTTGCACACCAACAAAAGTGAGCCGCTGATGGCGGCAAAGAGTTGAGTTATTCTACAATCACAATAAACAATGTGAAAAAATGTATATAACTTTTATGACGCCGTGCGGTTGCACGTACTCATTTGTATCCCTTATAAGGCCGCTCCTGTCAAGTCCAATAAATTTAATAACGCATGCTAAAACCCTAAGCAGACGCGCACACGCCGAAAGAAAAATAAAGCGGAATTTCAGCTCGGCGACTGCAAATGGTTAAAGTACAAGTTAAATAGGGTGCAGCATGCGATGGCGCTGGCAAAACATAAACATTTTCCATTCAACTTAAAATTGTTTACAAAATAATGTGAAAATGGCTGCCAAGCATGTGTTGCCTGTCGTTTCCAACCCGCTCCCGCTCCCCCTTCACCACCAGCCTTATTACCCCGCCCATTACCCGTGTGTGAGTGCGTATGTGTGTTTATGTCAAAACGGCGATAAATGTTGCTAAACAGGAGCAAGAATATCAAAAACAGCAGCGGTGTTTGTGTGCAAGGGAATCCATGCCAAAGCTATGGAAGCTGCTTCTGCACTGAAAACAATTCACTAGTAAAATGCAGTAAAGCGCAGCCAATGGGAGAAAGTAACTCCCTAGAATCTAGCCAAATATTTTAATTTATTTATATTTTTTAAGTGTCTTAGTTTGAAAATAGTTTAAAGCCAATATTTAACAGTAAGGCCAAGATTTTACATGTAAAGATAATCTTTCGCCAAGTGTTGCATTCAGCTGCATCCATTTGGCGCTGCTGGCGTGCGCCATAAGTTCAATGCCTTTTAAATACCGAAAAAATCCAATCATATCCAAAGCGACCTTTGGATTATACAACGTTACGCATACGCCACGTTGGCCTGCTGCACAAAATGGCAGTTCAGCGCACGAGGAACGGAAATACGGGTCGCCATATCGCGTGGCACTGTGGAGTTTTATGGCCTGTTAAAGGCAACATTTTTATACATTTCACGCGCTCACATAAATAACGATTATGCTGCACAGCCAGCGGAGCCGCTGGTTTATGACTTTTCGCCCAAGAAGATTGGCTTGCCCTCGACTTGCCTAAATGGCTTCATTTTGCGGGAAAAATGTCAATTGACAGCTGCTGAAAATAGACGAGTCTAATTTATGTGCCTGCAGGAAGTGTGCGCGAGTGGAAAGCGGAATGAAAATGGAAAAGTTTCATATGTGAGACGCTCTGCGGAAAAGTTTCCGGTAAATTAAGCCAAAGTGTTGTGGTCCACAGCCAGCACACACATCGCATCCAAGTCACTGGCAAAGTTTGGGTTGAATTGCTACCAAATTTGAAGACAAAACAGTCGGAACAACTGACTCCACTCCAGCTAGTGCTGCTTGCCTCAAATTGTCGCTGGCAGCTGTGGTCGTGTTGCCAAATTGGCAACAAGGCTTCGTCAGCGGAAATGCAGACACGCACTCGAGGACGTCGGGCTGCAATGTGCAGTAGTAGTAGTAGAAGTAGTAGTAGTAGTAGTCGAAGCGGTGGCTGCTGTAATCAACACCCATGGTGCCGCACACACACAAACTCCGATAAAACCTCAAAGTTGCAATATAGTGAAAAGTCAATTGCATTTTGATGTCGGCAGCAGGAACCAGAATGCCAGGAGCAGCAGCAGCAGCCGCCGCCGGAGCAGAAGCCACAATGCATTTACATGGCAAGTTGTGCCGTATAATGAAACAATATTCAATTATTTATCAAAATAATGGTTTCAAGCTGAGACTGTCTTGACAGCCGACAGGCAGGAGAGTCAATCAGGACCGTAGGTGGCAAGCGTTCTAACCGAATTAAACCTTTGAAGTGCTTCTCTTACCACACCTTCCGTTATTGTTATAAAACCGAGCATAATCGAAATGCAAATAAGCGTAAAATAATGTATATAACAGTTGGGTTTAATTTCCCGCTCATGCATAATGTACAGCTAAACTTTCATGGCACTTTCATGGCCATTTCAAATCGTGCATGCTAGAGGACAAATGTTTATAATTAGCATCGATTAAGGTGTCAATAATTCGTTTCATGAAATATTATAGATTGGACACCAGGTGAGCGTCAAATTAGTTAGTTATGTATGCGCTTTCCAACTGAGTGCCTTGCAAATTGAAATTTAATTACAGCAAATCAATTTTCAAATGGGAATTAGCAGATTCAGTTGGCTGCGGCGCATCAACTAATGAATCGCAAAATTCAGTCAAATTAAGTGGCCATAAATTGTAGCCCAACCTATACGTACCCGTATTCAGATCGCTTTCCATTCGACTGTATACAGTGTATAAACTGTACTCGAGCAGGTGTCGTGTCAACACCTTGTCAAACTTTACCTTCCAGAGTGCCAATTGCTAGCAGGTGGCGACAAGGACTTGGGCAACTTACTTCTATTTCAATGCATGTCAACTGGGAGTGTCAGTTGCCCTTTTTTGGCCACCATGCGCATAAATGAAAAACGTGCTACGGGTGCTATGGAGTTAACAGTTTCACTTTACCTTTATTCAGTTACTGTTGCCCTTCCTTTTTTTGAGCCAACTGAGCCAACTGAGCCAACTTCTCTGTGCAAATCATGATTGACATGCGAATTGCCGGAAAAAATAAGAAAGCTACATTTTCAGCAACTGACTTTGTTTGCCTTGCGCTGTAGCTCCAGTCACCTACCTCTTCGTCTGCCATTACTTTCCAGAACGAAACTAAGTTGACTTTAATTAGGCAAACGACACTGCGAATGAAGTTGATAAAAGTTTTCTTCAATTGATTTCGCCAAGGTCTGCCTCGTTGTCGTAATTTTATAAACACTTTTTAAAACACAATTTGCCGAGACAAAAGTTGGAATCATTAAGCATTTTAATCCAGTTGCCTCAACTGATACAAGTAATTTCAGTTGGCCATTCATAACGAGATTCTCACTACTTTCCATGGAATTCAATTAGGAACTTTTCGTGTCTAACGCAGATGGGCAGACTCAACTTCATCTTCGAGCTTCTTCGACATTCTGTTGCTATTGGCGAGTAACTTATTTTCGGCCTTTCATTCATAACGTAAACTTTCTTAAAGGTTTTCATGGTCGAAATTGGTGGCCTTTCAAACTTACAGCACACCGAAAGAAAATGCATGAAAAACTGATTACTCTGAGGGTAACTAATTTTGTCTTGAGAAATGTAAGTAATTTGGTAGTATCTTATAAATAAAATATCTTATGCAGAATAAAGTTTTATTTACTGTGCACTTCCTTTGCGTAGCAAAATGAATAATTTAGCTAGTTTAAGCCGGAAACTTTTGACAGCGGTCAAGGCATTTCCATTTCAAAATTTATTGCGTAATTTCATGATGATAAATTAATTGTACCGTCTTGCGAGCTAACTCCGTATTCGGCTGGGATTGCATTATTAAATGACGTGACTGGGGAATAGCAGTTCATTTATTATGCCGCACCAGTGGAGGAGTGGGTTCTGCCATGTAGATGTGCTCCGGCCGTTTGTGTCGCCAGTCGTTATCTTCTGAGTGCTCCTGGCATCGATTCTGCGATTCTGCGATTCCACTTCAAAGTCGAGAACTTGGCTTGTCATTTTTGCATTCGCACAGCAGTTTGAATTATTGGCAGCATAAAAACGGCGACAGCCAAGTGCGTGACGTTCAGCTGCACTCCATGTTTGATGCTATGCGTCAGCATTCGAGTGCTCGGTATCCACCACCTCTGCCCCCCACACTCTTTCCGACTGGCTTTTCCAAGCGAATTGCCGTCCATTCAATCAGCATTTCAAGGATTTGAAGTGACAATCATAATGCAGTCGTTGCATTGGGAATTTGCTTTGTATCCTGACAGTCGAAGCGGCGAAGTGAGACAGCGCTGCGCACAAAAGTAGGCAACCTCGAGTGCCAAGATTGAGCTGAGTAGGAGGACACGTAAGCTTTATGTAAGCGGTCGGAGATTTCCGCTCAGTGGCAGGTAATTGACTTACAACACTTGGCACTGTTTAACTGACATACTTGACTGAGACGGAAGCGCAGGCCCAAAAGGATATCGCTGCAGGCAGGGTGACTGCGTGCGGTAAAGGGTGGTGAAATACTTAAACACTCTTCTCCACCAAACCGGAAGTATGCTAAATGTTGCTCAAGAATTATAGAACCAAAGGGGCAGATATTTTTGCACTAATCCACCCGAAGCTCTCAGCCAGCAATCTCCACTTTCCGCACACGACTAACCCTGGTGGTGCTCTGTTGCTTTGCGCTTCAACAGGCGAAAGTTTATGGCCAAAAGCTACAATCCACAAAACACCAGCCCCATACCCTCAACCTTTGACAGGCCACAAAAGTGACCTGAGAGCAGGAATTGCACGTAGCCAAAACTTGCTCGTACTTGCTCATAGTCGAATTTCGCTTTTTTCTTTTTTGTTCCACTTGGGGTTTTTTCATCTTTATGGTACTCCACCCACTTTGTGCATTTTTGTGCTAAGTTCTCTCTATTATTTGCTCCGACCACATTTTTCTAGTTTTTGCACGTTTCTACTTTATTACCGTCCGTTCTCCATCGCCTTTATGGCCTGGCCGACAGAAAAAGTGGCTTCCACAAACAACAAGAGCCGTCAGACAGACAAACTGCGGTCAAGATGGCCAAGATATGGGCCTGCATCTCTCTTATGGGCATCCTAAACCATCGCCTTGTGCCGGCCAATTTCTAATTTCGAACATTTACAACAATATAATGTAATGTTTGTTTCCAACCGCACGAAATGCCGATACTACATAGATAACTTAACAACTTAATGGCAAGCCGCAAGTAAAGAAACTTTACAGCAATCCATGGGGCCAAAGGGGATTCGGATTGCGATTGCGATTGGGATTGCTTTGGGCACACAAAAGGGATCTCCCAAAACCAAAAAGTGAACGACAACACTATTGTCGAACATAAATCAATTGGAAGCTTGCACTCAGAAAATACAATTCTAAATGTTCAAAATCTGAATGCGATTTTACCAACTTAAATATAAATAGGTGCATTAGAATTCAAGTCTTAAATTGGAAATCATACTTATATTTAGCTAGTAAGAACCAGATATAATACTTAAATTTAGCCAATAAGAGCCAGCTATCATTGCCATAAGCAGAAAGTTTTTTGATGTAACTCATTTTTGTTCAAGTGGCAATCACATTCCGGGCACTTTATGACCATCTTTGTTCAGTGAGTGTAGTACATGCCTCGGCACAAGCCGTGCCACAGAATCAGAGCGATTACTTATGTCAGCACAAAAACACAAAGCAGGACAATGGATCTGCTGCAAGACCCTTCGAGAAGTGGGTTGGGGTGACACAGTGGGGGTGGTGGCATGTGCCATTAGCAGCATCTAACCCAACCGCCCAAGAGGTCAACAAAAAAGGGGGCAAGACTCCATCCACGGCAACAAGGATATGCACATGCAGCTGCAGCTGCAGCTGCACCTGCAGCCGCACTCAGTCAAACAAAAGCCGGTCGGGAAATGCAAAAGCATTTCGAGGTAAACATGTTGGCAAAGTGTTACAAGTGTTGCAAATCTCTTTGGCCGTCCTGGCCTGTGGCTGGCCCCAAATGCCGATGGAGTTGGAGTCGGAGTTGGCCAAGTGTAAGTCCTTGGCTTAGGCGGGCGATCGGCAAAGTAGAGTAGTTTGCCTGACACAGTGTCGGGGATTATAAACAGTTTGACTTTTGCCGGGCCAACCATCTTCCGATCCCTCGCTGAAAATGAGCAAATCAAGAGACTGGGCACAACAATGTTGTTGGGTCAAACGGGCGAGCTTGGGCCATTGCATATTTATAGTGGAGAACAAGTTTCTGGTGTCGTGATTTATGAACGTTTCAACTTTTCCACCTTATCAGCAAAAGTTTCAGACATGCCGGCGTAGGTCGACGCAGTCTGGCATATGGTTGCGTAGGTGAGGACTTTTAATATGCACACACACACACACGTATACATGGAGCCCCGAGCTCCGCGAAAACCCACCTCATCATCATCGTTTGGGAAAATCCAAGGGCAAACTGCGGACTGGCGGCGTCTAAACTTTGGCTCACAACAAAATTTCGCAAAGCATTTTATCACGTTACGCTTTCAACTGGCTATAAAAATGCATTCACATTCTGCTTGGCTGACTCTGACATGCGCCATTTTGCCGCCACTTTCCCCACCCCGCTGAAAAAAACTAAAGCCCCCTGGAACAATTCGCTCCAAATACCAAATATCGCCTGTAAAGCGATAGGAGGGGGCCGGAGGGCAGGTCTATAAAAATTATGCCCCCAAATCGGGCTACGTTGATGTTGATAGTGTTGTAGACGAGTTGATTGGGGCCGTATTTACCCTACTCAACTGCTGACAGCGCCACGCTAAGTAAACCCTTTTGATTTTACTACGAAAATCGATTGAAAAATTTATAGGGAGCAGAAGCCATTGTTAGTATTTATGGTGACTGTTTTATCGTGTTTACGGGAATTAACTGGGTCTATTATCGCCTATTATTATAGACGTCATGGCAATGGGGCCTTAAAATAATCAAACCATCAAGGTACATACTATTTTCAATAGTTGCCAGCTAAGTGCGGTATAATAATTGATAATTGATAAATCGAATCGCATTTTATTAGTTCACTTTACTTTACTCACGCTTTTGCCCACATTGAGATCAATGTGCATGAATATGAAATAATTCACAGTTGAGTAGCTGTATTCAGGTAGAACAAATCATATTTAATTAAAAAATGCTGCCGTTCATTGTTAATTGAACTCACTTAACAGGGGGTCTCTGCCGGTCAATAAACGAGGGAAACTTCTGTGGCCATTCCTGGATTTAATTGATTTAAAACTCTGATCTGAAGCAGACACACGTCCACTGGCCATAAAAGTGAAAGCGCAAACACAATTATGTATAAATATTGAACAACAATAAATAAAATATCAAATTAACACCGAGACACAGGCGAGAGGGGAATGACAGGTGCTGGGCAATCGAAATGACTGCAGCAGAGCTAACCTGGCCACAAATTGTTGTTAAACAAATGTTTTTGGGTGCAAAAACGACGGCAGAAGCCAAATAAATTGCAATATTCATGACAATTGTAAACACATTCACACACATTTAAATGCAAATACAAATACAATGTGAAAGTTTGCATTTCCTTTGTGTGCATACAAATTATATTTTGTGAATTGAAACCTACGACAGCAGCAAAAATGCATATGTGTGTGCATACGATATTTAATTTCATCTGCTTTTGAGCTTTCACAGTTTCCCTTTACATTCAATTATGCGTTAATTAAATATTCAGGCCCACAGGTCGGCTACTTCATATTTAAAATAATTTCTAGTTGAGCGGCTCAATATCGTTCGTTATTAGTTTGCTGCTTCGCAGAGCATAAGACTCACCATGATTAATAAGCCATTTCGTACGATTGCCACACTTTTGATCTATGGATGCATCGCACAATGGCCCTAATGGAAAACTACCAAGACAACGGATAGTTGTTGACAACAGATATTTTAGTGGGTGCCATAAACAATCGGTTACTTCCCATAGCAATAGCAATGCCTGCGCTTTATTTACGCCCCATCGAAGTGGGCGACATAAATTGGCCTCTGCAAGGTGCAAATTGCCAACAATAAATTGTAATTAATGATTTATGGAGAGCTTGCCACTTTGGTTACCACCAGGCAGTGACTATTTAGTACTCAGCAAGGAAACGATTTGTTAGTGTGGCAATAAATATGAGAAACCCCAGCCACAGGGTAGTATTGTTTCGATTCCGAGAGTTATGGTGCTGTGAAAGACAAATGTCCTGTGTACGGCATAAATATTTCAATTATAGTACGTGATTTCAATATTTCCAGCGCACTTTCATGTTGGTCTTCCCGTCTGATAATTTGTGAAGCCATTTTAGCAGCGTCACTTGGAATTTTAATTAGAATTATTTCTGTAACTATTTCTGAGAACTCATCACTGAGCTGAACAACTCACTTTTATGGCACATGCACGTATTTTGTACGAAAACCCTTTTAAAGTCAAAGTAAGAGACGCAGACCGAGTTCAAGGGACTTTTCTCCGAGTGCGTTCGAAGCCAATATCCATTAGCCAGCAGATTAATGTGTATCCTTCGACCTCCTGTTCTCAGTTTGCTCCAGTTGCCAGTTGCCAGTTGCCAGTTAAGGTGTATTATCAGCCAATTTCCCGAGCACAGCCATGGCCCCTAAGCACTTGGCGCTTATCCTAGCTACGTTCGCGTAATGTGCTCGTTTCCATGCAGCTAGCTGGGTTTTCCCCGGCAACTTTTTGCCCCGCCTGGCTCCTTATTGTTTTTCCACTCTTATCGGAAAAGCTGAGCGGGAGCCAAATATACTTGGCTGTATAGAGCAGCCAACCCGCAGACGGTGTGTAAATATGTTGGCTTGCAAGCCCTTTGCATTTTAATTAAGGCGCCAGCCATGAGTTTTTGCTTATTTAATTGCACAATCGGAAAAACTTTCACGATGATTTTTTGTGCTCGAGTGTTTGCCTTAACACGACAAGTTTAAATTATTAACCATGGGATGGGATGGAATGGGCTGGGATGGGCTGGTATCGGATCGGATGGGTTGGGCCGTCTGGTAAGTGGGGGCGATCCAACAAGAAATTCAATTTCGTTAAGGCAAACAAGCCAAAGAAGTACAATTTTTGGCTGCATCTCCAGAAGGAAGAGACTGGGCTGGATGTCGGCGGCAAATTGCAGGCTGCATTTTATATGTCCCGAAATTACACAGCCTCTGATAGTGTGTGTGTGTGTGTTTGCAAACATAAAAAATATATCAGAGACGTGCAGAGCTGGGAACAGGGGGGGAACAGGATAAGGGGGAAGCGAGTAGGTAGGCAGAGGATCCTGGCAGCAGAACGAAGACCGACAGGGCTGTCGCTCCCGTTGTCGCTGGCATCATTTTACGTCATTTATCACAATCATGACATGGCAGGATGACAGGCTGCAGGCCAGCAGCTTGAATTGGTCCTGGCGCAGGAAGTGGACAGGATGCACTGGCCACGGCCAGTCGAGCAGTCGGGCGAAAGCCGGAGTTCGGCGCATTCGCAGATATATATTTTAATACAATTTGAAACTGTTGCCATCGCCATGTTTGGCTAGCAATCAGAAGCGGGAGAAGATAATTAAGAATGTTTCTCTTGGGGAGTAAATTAAATTCCGGGCTTTATGCAGCCGAAACATATACTGCAAAATCAAACGTTGCGTATGCGTAATTTATGACAGAGCTCCATGCGGAATGCAACATTAAACATGGCGTATGCGCAACCTCCTCATTACGTACACGTTCATATCCTAATTAGATAGAATCAAATTTCGTTCATTAATTCATGCGTTCATTTTAGTAATGATGGCATCATTACCATTGTGCCCGCTCCAGTGAAATGCACAATGAATTACCTATTGATTTCATCCTTCAGGCTTCTGCGTGGTGCAGTGGCAGAATGAGTATTAACATGCAGATTGATGATGTGCTGATTCTGGCCAACCAAGGCAATATTTCCTTATAACATTTATGGCATTCCCCCTGACCATTTCCCCAAGCTGTAACGAACTGCAACCGAATGCAAAAGGTCCCAGGACATGCGGGAGCTTACAAACAAAACCGAAGAGCACCGCACAAATAGCACAAATGGCACAAATAACGCAAATAAAACATAAAAAAGCTAAGCTAATGGATATGCAAACAACTGGCAAAAGGGACCGGACAGGACGCACAGTGCCTGCAAATAGCAACGAACCGTAATGCATCTAAATAAACATAAAAACACAAACAGAAACAGAACAGAAACACTGGCGCAGTTCTACGAAAGAGGATTTTCCAGTGGGTTTTTAGTTGGGTAGGGCTGGAGTTTGGATTGTTTTTATTTTGGGCCCTCGCCTTTGTGTTTTATGCATATGCGCAATTTTTAATATTTATATTTCATTCTATTCCAAAATTGCAACACACACACACATGTAAGGAGCGCACTTGGCAGTAGCAATAATAACCGAAATAACAATGGCAATGCAACGGCAGGAGCAGGCTTTATAATTGCTGGTTATACAACCACAAATGTTGTTGCCACGTTGCTGCTGACTGAGTGTTTGCTGGCCGTACACGACACCAATTTATTTTACTGCCATCGCTATAGTCTCGTGTCTACTGACCCCCAACCCAAATAGACAGAGTATTAATAACCGACGAATGCTGTTGAAGTTCCCCTGTGGTCGGAACATTACCACTCGTTGTTGCTGCCCCGTGTTGCATTTATTTCAATTTATTGTACCCATTTGTGTCATATTTACAAGGCGCCCCCAGAGCAGCAGAAAAGGGTGTGTCGCTTTGGCCATTAGAATAATCCTGCAAGGAGCATGCTCTATTGAAGGCGAAATTACACGAATTGCAGGCCACAATTCTCGGTGAATAATGCGCCCAGTATTTTCAACATTTGCAGCACTTGCAGCAAGGCCTGCCACATTTGCACAGACACCACGAAAGATTCAGTTAGCCAGTGACAGTTTAATGAAAAAACTTTTGCCATTACTTAGAGCGCCCTAAATGCAAATGATGACGACTTGCATATTAATTTGGTTTTTATCTGACCACGATAGGGCCATAAATCTTAATTTCGACTGTAAGAAATAGAGAATTTTTCCTTTATAAAGGAAATGAACTTGTTGCCCAACGCTTAAAGTGTAACTTTGTTTCACCAGTCTGCCATCATCACCAATTTAGCAAGGGATTTTCCCGCAAACTCCTTTTGCATTATGCAAATTCATGCAGTTTCACCTGCCAAGACAAGCCAAGTGTGGAGCAAATTGGTTGCTTTGCCAATTTCCCGCCCTGTTGCAGGATATTTTGATTTTCACACAATCATCGATGTGGGTGCTTGGCTTAAATCGAAACTTAATTAAAGTTGCACCAAAGTGTAGCAGGTCCTGCTGCCGGTGCGGCAACACTGTGAGTTATATGGGCATCGTTGTCCTTTTCCGCCCATCCGGGCATTGCTTTGTGCAATTTCAGTCATTAAATTCTGCCCGCCTGCCCGCCTGCCAGCCCTTGGACCTCAAGTGTTGCTCCGGCTTACACGCCCCCATGTTGTCTATACAAATTTAACACAGCAACCTCACAGCCCCCTCTGCATCCCATGTAAGAAATCACCCACGCCGTCCCTGTGCGATGGCTTTGCAGAGCTTTTTAATTTTAATGAGATCTCACTGGCTGACTACGTGACTGAGCTGGTGTTGGTGTTGTTGGAGTTGCCCGGCCAGCAGCCACGCCCTGCCACTAATTGAGGCGGCAAAAAATGTTTTGCGCTAACTTGGCCCAGGGCCACGCCCCCA
Organism: Drosophila erecta; assembly: GCF_003286155.1. NCBI lineage: Eukaryota > Metazoa > Arthropoda > Insecta > Diptera > Drosophilidae > Drosophila > Drosophila erecta. The sequence continues at coordinate 5,638,374 of NW_020825194.1, forward strand.
TCCCCAGCCAGTTTCTAATTACAAAAATATGCATATTTAAGGCGTTTGCCAAAGATTGGAAGTGAAGGAAGGACAATGAAAAGAGTGCTTAACAATGTCTGTCAACTCTCGGACTAAAATGGTGTTGGCAAGTGTCATTGCTCAGTTAACAGGGCTGTTAACTGGTTTACTTGCTTTATGACAGCCACTCTGTGAACTCGATGTTTTTAACTATTCAGCATTTGTAACTAACTTTGAGTTAGCGATGCAAGTCAAATAAATATAAACATGTTAAATGAACGTCGTTATTAGTTAACACAGTATAATAAACACAGACATACAAAAAAAACGTCGTTTTAAGTGTTTTGCATAATCACAATTGTTTTTTATGACTTTAAAAAGTTTAATAAAGGAAAATAACAATCAACGAAATACGAAAAAAGTCTGGTTAACTGAATATTTGTCGACGTTTTGCCGCGTATAAAAAAACGAACTTGTTTATTTGTAAAATAGATTCATTGAAAGCTTTCGGAAATAATTGCTGCAAAAGCACTTTTTGTTGAACTCTTTAAAAAAATCGTTGCATAAACATAATGCTGCAGCACAGTGACTTTAAAACTGCATTTCAGCACTGGCGAAAAGCGAGTATTTGAATGGCAAGTGGCTGCCAAATTGATTTCAATCTTTTATGCATTGGTAGTACACGCTGTCTGAAGAGATTGCTAATTCAATTCCCCCACTCGCATTTGGCCAATACGAATTGGCGACCACGCCGGCGGTTTGGGGGATGCGGTGGATGTCTGGGCCATGGAATAAACCGCAAAATAGATTGATACATTACGTGTCCTGGTTGAATGGACATCGGGTTAGACCAGGTGTGCAGTTTGTGTTCTTTCACAAGCACACACACTCCACACTCACACACACACACATACACATGAGGATCGACCATATCCTGATGGAAACTGATTGATTTGTTGCATTCGCTTGCCAATTCGAATTTCAACAAATTGGGTTTTTGCATTTCAATCAGGCAAAAAGGATTGTGCCAACTGTGTGTGTGTGTGTGTCTGGCTTGGAATCTGGCCAATGTTGTTTCAATTTAGCCAAATTAATTTTTAAATATGTGGCTAAAACGGATGGAGTCTCTGGTGGCCACGAATCCACTTGGACTGACCAACTTTCTGTGCCTGGATTTTAATTATGAGCGCAGCTTGGTAAATTGCCCTGACCCACAAAGGGAATAAGAATTAGGGAAAAATAAACTAACGCCTGGGTGCAGTGAAAAACGGAAAAATAATAAAAACACACAAAGCGCTAAAGCGAAATTCATGTCAGCGGAAATGTTTTGCTCCAATGACAATAACAACGGCCAAAAGCGGCCGGAGATGGCGGCACGGGGGAGGAAATGGTGAGGGGTGGCTCCCTGTGACAATGGCGTTGCGTTTCCGTTTCCGCTGCTGATGCCACTCGGCTGAAAGGAGGGGGCAGCATCAGTGCAGCAGCAGCAGGAGCAGAGAGCCGGCAGCGGCAAATTGCGCAAATGAAAAACTACTTTTTGCCGGCCAACCAGCATCGTTTTCTAGGATTTTCCTAGCTGCTCCTCTGGCGCATTTGCCACTTGTTTGTGTTGTTTTTGGCGAGCAGATCTTGTGACAATGGCGCCTGCCAACAGCGTTGACATTCCGCGCTGACAACAATGCGCTTTTCTAAAAATTCCACCAAAGGTAGCAAATGCTGAAATGGCAGAAACGCGAGGGCCAGCTGGAGTGGCAACATCAATGACCCAAGGCGATGGTCGCCATTCTCCACACAGGGGATTATCCTAGGATACAGCAGCTGACAGATCCAGTTTCCTTTGCTTCAGCATTCCTCCATCCTGACGGATTTGCAATTACAATGTTGATATTGTAATTAGGGACTCATTCATGAACATGACTGTACGCCTTTTTTGCTGGCCATGATTTATGGCTGCACATTCTCCATCAGGATCGGCCCACGATGACACGTGCTCCGGGTCCTGCCTGCCATGGGTTGGTAGGGTATGGTATGGGTTGTCCTTTTTATGAGAGCTCTGGAATGCAGGACGTGCCTGAGCTGCCGCAGCTGCGTTTGCATAAATGGTTCAGACGCGAACGGAAACAAAAAAAAAAAAAGAAGAAACTAGATGGCCACCGAGTGGGATGACAAAAATTCAATTTGGATTTTATGTAGCCACCACTTGGCCGGCTCTCCAGAGTTGAGCCGAAAATGCAACGTAGATGTGGAATCATAAACTTGGCCAAAGCTGAGCCTCTGGATCTACTCAGTTACTCCTACAAGTTATGAGATTTTCTTTTTCCCTGTTTCATTTGCCAGGAGGAGGAAATATCAGGCATTAAGTAAGCGTTTTTCTGCTCGGCCCAAAGGGACTAGGAGGAAAAAAGTGCGCAAGTCAAAATTTAACATACCAGAGCCATATAGATGGATATAAATGCCAACATATGCAGACAGCAGGGCACCGAGCAACCCCTTCGGCTGCCACTCCAGGAACTCCAACAAACCCAGGAAGCGCAACGGCACTGCCAGGATAACGCTCGCAGGAAGCAAAAGCCAGGATATGATAAGCGCTTGACAAAAAGAGCAATGCAGCAAACAGGGCAGGAAGCCGGTGGCACAGGAATAGGAGAAGTGCGGCCAGAAAAAATGGACATAAAGTCGAGTTTTGGGCAAAAGTATTTTTATGACCTCTGCTTGTTAGGCTTTATTGGTGCGCAAAAGCAATTAAAGAAGACATAAGGGGCAAATGGGGTTGGCAAGCAGCAGGCAAGCAGCAAAAACAGAGAAAAGCCTGCGTAGGCACATTTCGAGAGCGGAGTGCACACTGTACAGTGAGGCAAAATTGTGAGAATGGCCTGTTAGAAAAGCCGGAAACAAAGCAAACCGTTGAACAAAAGCTACACATGAAGTGCACTTTATTCTCTTGCTTTTCCGAAACTATGAATGTAATTTAAATGTATCCAATGATCTACTGCAGTAACACATTCAACATTAAATACATCAAATTCCTAGCAGTTTACTTTGAGAGGCATTCCTAATCTCAGAAAAAATGTGTCTATTTAGTACAATGGTCTTATTTTAATGCCTAATACTAGGATTTCCGGTTTAAGCCCAGTGTTTGCCGCTTATGCAGACAGCTTTAAAGTGATTTTAATTTAATTCCCATTACACGTGCATTTCAAACTCGATTTCACGTTTAAATTTTAAGCCAAAACGCCAGCAAAAAGCGCTGTAAACTTTTGTTGCCAGAGACAACAAAATAATATCGATTATTAGCACCTACCTAGCCAACGGGTCTGTCAGATCCAGCTTTTCCCGCCCCAAAAACTTTGCACAAAAACGGCAACAGCAGCAAAAGCTGGAGCGGAGATGTGCGGAAAGCCAAAAACGGCAGCCAACCAGCTAAGCAGCCAGGCAGACAGACAAATGCAAACAAACAAAGCTCCCTTGGAAACGTGGAACGGATGGGGTGGGGAGTTCAATGGAAAGGGGGCGTGGCAACAGCGAATTTCGTTAGCCCAATTAAAGCAATTTTGCCAGCCCAACTATCTTCGAAATGCTGGCAGCTGGGTGGTAAAAAGCATAAAGCGTTCTGTGCCATATATACACTCGGCATTTCATTAACAAGAAAACCCGGCAATCGGGCTCATTAGCTATGCCAATCAAGATGGTAAGTAACTGCGATGATGACCATGTCAATTTGGGGGATTAGTAACGCCATGGCAATCGTAAGCGGCTTAAGTTCTGAACCCAACAGATAAAATAGTCCCGTCTAGCACTCGGAGGTGCCAAGTGCCAACTCGACTTTTTATCGCCTTCGTCCTGCGGATTTATGTCCCTTTTCTTTTTTGCGAAGGAGAGTAACGAAGTCTTATGCATGTTCAATTGCTAAATTTATTGTTTACATGCAATCAGCTGTGTAATGAAAAACACGTCACACAATCAGCGAGCAATGAAGGTGCTGCAAAACGAACTGAGGCCATAAATTTGTGGGGGCTTTCATTATGATTTATGCGACTTCGGTGACCAAGACAAATGGCTAAGTAATTGAATTACGAGCCGTTGCCAACAAAAGGATGATAATTCTGCTGAGTAAGCTCCAGCACTTATGCAAATTAGCTGCTGATAAGGAGAGGCGATGGAAAAAACAACATTGATTGCAAAATCAATGTGCAGTGCAGTGCAGTGCTGGAGCTGTGGGGCTGAATGCCTGGAAGTTGGCCAAAAGTCAGGCGCCCCCGGCTAACGAGAATGACACCAGGACACTAGGATTCAAAAGTGCAAGCTCAGGGTTCGCCAGCGGGCAGTCAGCGCTTCAGCTGCGGAAATGGCGGAAACGGAAATGGAAAGAATGGAGTCATGAGCATTATTTGTGCGGAATTACCTTTAACGAGGTGACTAGCTGGCGGTCCTGTTGCATTACCATTACCGCAATAAACTGCAACCCAACCACCGATCCCACCCAGCATCTTGGGCCTCTGCTTTCGAGAACGCCAAGTTGCCGGCAAAATTGCACTTGACTCGAATGCCAATTACATGGGTCTGCAGATGTCAGCGGAAGAGGAGAAATCGGAATGGCTGGATGGCTGGATGGCTGGATGGCAGGCTGGCTGACTCCTTGGGATATCTGGCTGGGATGGCTGGCAGTGGCAGGACGATAAGAAAAGAGTGACACAGCAGATGGCCTGGGACTGCGAGGCGAATGGAATTGCCACAAAGTGGATTAAATATGAATAAAAGATATTTGAGTAAATTGCATTACAGAGTTAGGCTGTATTAACTCACTGCATTAACCCGGCAAAGTCGTCGCCCAGATGGAATTGTGTTGACATTTTTGATTTCAGCCCAGTCAAGCTGTGCCAAAGCTGCGGCTTAATTCCACATCTGACTACGCCCGAACCACCCACGCTTTTTATGACGAAAAAATAATATTTAATCTGTTCGACATTCAGCGGGCAAGAGTGACAAAAGTTTTAATTAAGAGAGCTTTTTATATCAGCACACAAACTGAAAATATAAAATTTCAGTTTCACTTTTAATTAAATTCTTTGTTTAACTAAAATGAACCAAAAAACGACGGCGGGCGAGCGAAGAAAAAAAGAAAAAAGTACAGAGAGAAAAATCCCATTTGGATGGAAAGCGTAACCGCAAACCCGCACATAAAGGCTAAGTGCGAATGCACATGTGTGTGAGTTTTGGTAGCGGAGGTGGAGGTTGGGGCGGGTTTCGCTTGTAATTAAATTCCCTGGCCGCGATATTTGTTTCTGCAGGGCCACGCCCTACTCGGCCAAACGCCCTGACGCCCAACACACCACGGCAAACACCGAATGTCCGGGCAGCGGGCCATTGCCACTTCCTTTCATCGCGGCCAGTGCAACAGGATAAGCCGGGATAGCCAGGATATGCCAGGATACGCCAGGATACGCCGGGGTAATTCGATTACGTTGTGGCCGACCCGGACATATGTATGCCATGGCCAGCGAGTGTATTTGTCCACGTGATTCCACGGGAGAATTTTATTAGAACATTTATGCGATTTGGACTAAAAAATTAATTTATAAAAATAGCGCTGCAGATGGCAGAGTGTTGAAAGAAACCCACAAACTAATTTAATTTCAGGCTTCCTACTAACAGCTAACTGCTAAATTGCTTACTTCCTATGCCTTGTTAACTGAAACTACCCATAAATTGTAATAGTCATATGTTATAGATACTCAAAAAAAAAGAATTGATTTCAATTAATTATGAAAATGAAGACCCAAATGAAGACTTAATTCACAACAATGCTAATTTAATCCCATTTGATTCTAGGTTTTCCGCAGTACTGAGTAATTAATCACTGCGGCGAACTTTGTGCTTAATCAGCTGTCGTAATGCATTTTCAATGTTTGCTTGGGTTCAATCAAATCGAGCTTGTCAATATTAATCAGCAAGCATCGTTAGCTATTGGCCTAATGTCGGGTCTAATTAGCGGGAAAAGTTCGAGTTTGAGTGCGATGATTGATTCATTCAGGTATTTGCTTAAGCCCAGCTTATTTTGCGTCCATTAAAGTGCACAAGTTGCGGAATGAATCCCTTTTTATCCAACCAACTGCAGCAATCACGGCCTCATCAAACCTAGCGAAAAATATACGAAAAGCCCGAAATGTACAGTAAAAAATAAAAAGCAACTTTGGCAACGGCAGCAGCAACTCCAAATAAGTTGGCAACAGTTAAAGCACGATCCAGACAGCACTTTTCTCGGCTATATATTTCTGTGGCCACTATCGAGTGCCGCAGACATGAAATTTTCACAAAGTAGCAAACTTTATGCCGCCGCCGCCGCCGCCGCCGCACATTTTTGCCAGTCACACATAGCCGCAAACTCAGAATCGAGTTTTAGCCTGGTCGGCGGGGCAAAAAATAAAAAATAAGAAAAAATGGCTGTAGCGGAGGCAACTAACTCGAACTTTTTTGTTCGCATATCCCGTTTATTTTATTTTTTTGTGTTTTTTGTATTTGGTACGATAGAGCTGTATATGTACGTATTTCTATATTTATGGAACTTTTTCAATTTGGAACTAAAGTTTGCTTTTTTTCGGGTAAAATTTTTATTCATAACAAAGCAAAGCGTGACCGTGGGAAAGGAGCAACAAATTTAATGGCAAGGCAAACGCAATTGTAGAAATGGTTTCGCACTTGGCCGCAATAAATTCGGCCAGTGATATATATTCGTTATTAAAAACTAATTTACATCGTGTAAACGGTCGGAACTTTCACAGATTTATGTGCGCTCATAAAAACTAAATGCGCCAAAAATGCGATGCCTTTTTTCCGCAGACAACAATGCCCGGCGGACATCTTTTACACGCGGCAGCCGCATTTCGCATTTCGCACAGATGAAACTTAATTGATTTTGTGCGGCCAGCACGGCGTATGCGTAATTAAATAATTGTTAAAGGAGATCGGGCCGTATGGCAAATTGAAATGCTATTTTTAATGAGTACATCAGAGGAAGACAGACCGTGAAGGAAATAGTTTTGCGGGGTGGAGAGATACTTCAAGTGCGATAAATTTAAATTTATGGGTAAGCTCATTACGCCGCAATCACATCTCATTGTCCTGACACAAGGACATTAAGCCGCTGCCCACCGGCGGACATCACAATAGGCCGCTTTTTCCACCATTTTGTAATGCCCTGTGCATTTAAATGCTCTTAAAACCAGCCGTGTCCTGTTCAGCCATACTGGGCTTAATGCAATGGAAACAAGGCCGTTTAATTGATGAAAATTTAAATGAATTTACAATATTAACATACGATTCGGGGATTTCATTGAGCATTGCCTAGAGCTGGTTAAATAACAATGAAAGCTTACAAACATGTTGTGCTTAATGCATTGGTCGGTAAATATCGTAATCGGTTCTATAATTTTCATTAGCAGCAGCCTAGCGTACGTAGCCATTATGTCCAAAAACACTTGTCGCAGTTTAGTGTCCTTTTAATCGGCCCCCCTCTCCCCTTTCCCCTTTTCCCTTTCCACCTTCTGCCCAACGCCCTTGCACGAGCCATTTGCATGAGTGCGCCTATCAGCTGCCAGGACAACGCATTTGAGCCAGGAATGAGAGCTCTAATTAGGAGTGCTTGTGTGCGTTGAACGCTCGTCAAGTGCTTATCGATTGTCCAACTCCATAATCACACAAGTATGATCGCCATCCAGTGGGCTGGTGTGTGAATGGGTGTCCTTTGTGGCAGTTACTGCACCATTTAAGCCACTGATGGCGCCACTTCACCTAACCGGCCACATGCATAAGGTTGGGGTAATGTTTGGCTGCGGCTGCCTCAATTAAGCAGATTTGCAGCCTGATTTTAAATTAAGTTTGTATCGCAATGCACTGCCGAGCAGAGCCCATTAAAATCAGACCCAGTCCCAGCTTCTAGCTCTCAGTTCTCAGCTTCACTATCCTTCTGCAGGAAGGACTTCTTAAGTGGGCCTGCAGGCGAGGATCTCACATCCTTTTGCCAGCCTAAGACAAACTCAGCGATGCGTAAGCGTAACATTAAAAGCAATTTTCCGTTGTGCGAATCCTTGTTTAAATGCCAAGTGCACTGGTGTGCGTGTATGCTTGCGTGTGTGTGTGCGTGCGTGTGTGTGTGGGTGTGTGTTCCTGTACGTGTAAAGATGAAAGAGGATACGGTTTGAATTTCTGCTCCCACGCATTTGTATGTTAATTTTAATGGGCATACAAATTTGAGTGCGAATGCTTTGTTTGTAATAAAATCTCATCCTTTTTTTGCGAGTATTAAAATTACAGATTTGAACCTTTTTGTGTGTGGCACTGCTCAAACAGGTCCCGTTACGCCTGGTTTGAGCCCTAATTTGATGCTCAGCTCTTAGTCCTGTGAGATATTGTATCCCAGAGCTGCAGCGCCCGCAAGTGTGCTTCATTAGACAACTAAGCAACGTAAGCATATGGAAAATGCCAGCTTAGCCCGGCTCCTCCTACATTTTACATTATTTATTTTCAATTTCGCCAGAGAGAGACCCGATTGCCAGGGGCCGAAAACATCGGCCACGGTGCGTATGCGTGACGGGTCGAGCTTCTGCTGTGTGTGCATTTGAAATGCAAAATAGTTTTGTGAGCCGCAAAAATTGCTGCCACTCGGCGGCTATGTTGCCTCATTTGCATGCATGATGTTCGCGCCTTGATGAGGCCTGCAGGGCAACAGTGGGCGTGGCACCGCCTCGATGGACACTGTCATTCCACGAACGCGCCGGATGATAAAAGCATTTTGGGCGAATTTAAATAATTAATGGCCAGGTGAAATTTTGCGTTGAAATAAGCATTAAAATTTAAAGGAGCCAGGCCCGCGTTTTCAACCAAAAGAAAAAAGAAACGCAAAGCGGCAAGTTCAAGCCGTGGTTAATTTGGACAGACAAGCGCACACTTCTACTCAAGTATTTTTCATCAGCCCTGAGCTCGCAACGTTTTTACAAATGTTTTAATAATTACCGCACTTAAATTTAAACACTCTGGGCTCCCCCAAGTTGGCCACTTCCAGCTGCTTTGCTTACGCCCGCCGAGGAGCAAATTGTACAAAGTAGCATTTTGGGGTTAACTCCAAGTTAACAGCATTAACAACAACAATGGTTGCGAAAAGGAAAATACAACAAGTAACAAACAAGCAACAAGAGCGAAGGCAAAAGGGCTTTAAAAGTTTCTTAATGTGCAAAACTTTGTTGGGCTTTGCACTAAAAGGAGCGAACAGAACCAACTGAAAAATAAGGACAAAAGGCTGCCAGCAACGCGTAAGCAATAATTGCAATTTTATTTTATTTTCCTTTAAAATGGATCCCATTACGAGAGCGAGAAAAAACTTTAAAAACAAAAAAAGAAGAAGACTTTTCCCCCATCAAGTTTGGCACAAAAAGCTGCAAAAACAAAACAAAAAATGGGGTGCGCGTTTCGAGACCTATTCAGCCAGTTTGACAAACAGCTGCGTTTGCCATGCGTTAGCCTGTGAGCCATATTTCCTGCCAGACGCCAAATAAAAATCCCCAAACTTATGTTGCCAGGCGGCAGACGCTGACATTGCTCCTGATCCTGTGAAGACTCCGAGTCTGGCATGGCCATGGGAATTAACAGCACATCGAGCGGCTCTCCTCTTCGCTTACAACTCCTGGCCCAGACATGTGCAGCAAGTAGTATGCATGCAAACGATGCTCTGGGGACACCGAGACGTTGATAAGTTTGCATATAAATTGTGACACATGCTGTGGAGCCTCGAACGCCAAGACACCACATACACCAGGATACCAGGATACTAGTCCATGCCAGGACATATTTTAAAACCGACTCGAAAGCGCGGCGTTATTTATGTACGAGCGTAGCCATTAGCTGAGATTTTCATTAAAATATCTAAATACCAAGCTTGTCGAGATTTGCTCTCCCTCTCCCTCTCCCTCTCTCTCTCTCTCTCTCTTGCCGTATTAGAAAAGTTTTGCTCGGCCAGCTGGCTGGGGAGTTGAGTTCATATTGGACTAATGCGGACTACGTTGCGTATGAGTAATGCATGCCGAAACAAAAATGTCAAAGGTCTGAACTTTGCCACACATTCACAGCACAGAACGAGAGACCAAAAGACCGACATCCACGGACAGAGACAAACAGCCACGCCCCACGCCCCGCGCTCCACAACCCGCCTCCTGTCAGTCTGGCAACTACTCCTTTTGGTCCTTACAGCGCCCACCACTCCTCCTTTCACTCCATGTGCCGCTGCTGTGACATGCCCTAAAGTCCTCCCAAGTGTCTGCTGTGTCGCATTGAATTTATTGGAATTTTCGTTTTGCTTTGAGCCCGTCTAGGAGGACGTCCTCGTTGGCCTGTCCTGGCCTCTCGTTTTGGCCCTATCTCCACCTCTTGTCTGTGTGTGCGTGCGTGTGTGTGTGTGTGTGGATGCGATGCGATGAGGCAGCAGAATGTATCCGTTGTCGTCCTCCGCCGACGGAGGAACAATTCCGTTAATGTTTCGCTGGCTTGCGGCTGACAGCGGTCAGCGAGCGGTTGGCTTTGGCTTCGTTGGTCAGGGGAAGTCCCAAGTTCAGCCAACCTAAATATTAGATGAGCTTCACTTTTCTATTACGTCCGGGGGCAGGTCAGTGCGGCTGTTGAGTAATTTTCAGACCATAAGCTTCATATTTTATTTATTCTGGGATTGTGTGCAGCTCAACTGGTTGATTGGCAGCGAAAGCAGCGACAAAATGTTGGCGAATCGAATGGGAATCGAGTATACGAACCTGCGGGATGTCAAGTGCAGTATTTCCTTATATACAAATTTGTTATTCTAAAAGTATTATTAGCTAACGTCACCTTAATGAAATTCTGATTTAAAGCGAAAAGTTTATAATTGGCATTTCCTGATCTTAATACACCTAATTTATTTATAAATAAGTTTATCAGTTTGACGACAGCCCTTGCCGTTTTCCCACTCGCAGCTATCATCTCCTAGCCCCGAAAACTTTTTGTTTGCGTTATTGTTTTAATGGCCAAAATAAATAAATATCGATTATACGTGTGCAGGTGAGCAAGTGTAAGCAACGTTTTGGCCGCTTTCAACAGCAAATGGCCCCCATGGCGCTGAGCTGTCAGCTAGCGTGTTTAAAAAGTTTGCCCTGCCGTTCGGACTGGAGCAACTCCTCGGGCTGATTTGGAGCTAAATCGAAGCTGCAAAGGGTCGGTGGGTTTGGCCATGATAAGACTAATGCTGGCCGCATGGCTAATTGAAAAAGTTGCACTTCCATTTCTGTTGTTGTTTCGTGCGCAGCCAGTGGAAAACGAGAAATTTGCTGCTGCCACAGAAAATCCAAATACAAAAAAAAAAAATAAAGGAATAGAAAGATATTGTTATTACTGTTGGGTCCTGGAAATGAGAACGCAATTGTGGTCAAGTTTTGTGAGGCATTTGCATAATAAGCCCTGTGTATGGAACTGTGACTGCTCCTGCTATGGTTATTGTTGCAGAGTCACTGGCCAGCGGCGCATGAAATTGTTGTCTGCCTCAGGTTGCGGCTCAAAAAATTAGAAGAGCCTGCTAGGATGGTGAGGATGTGGCATGGGTATATTGACCCAGGACCTGAGTCCGAAGCCCGGCCAAAACGGAAAGCATAAATTCTCGTGCGATATGAAAACAGCCAGCAAGCATCCGCACATAAATAAATCATAAATATTAAATGAAAATGAAAAATAGCCAGGAGGAGCAGCAGCAGCAGCAACAGCAGGAACTGCAGGAAGCGCACAGAACCTGTCAGCAAGTGCCTTGCCCTGGCCGTGGAATTTAAGGCAGGATCCAACAATGCACCGGCGATCGCATGATTAGCGGCAGTCCACGTTCAGAGCTCCAAGCCAAAGCCAGTCCATGACTCACCACCAAGTGCAGACCAGACCCAACAGAACCCAGCAGAACCCAGCCAAAGCAGACCAGACCAGATAGCAAGGCATTTGCTGTGGCCTCCGGCAACGCACGATATTCTCACAATGCAGAAAATTACTAAATTCGATATGCAATTTATAAAGTCGGAGCAGGGCCCCACACTCCCATTTTCCGAACGCCCGCAAACTGGGCGCCTGGGCTCCGGCTCCGGCTCCACCAGTCTCCCTGGTCCCTCTGGTCTGTAGACTCCAACGTTGTCTGGCTTTTTTGGCATCGCAGCTGAAAACGATTTGGTAAGTACTGTTTGTTGATACCCAGCCAAGGCTTAAGTGTACCCAGCAGCAAGAGCAACAAAATCCTGGCAGAAATACTTTGCTTTAATGCGCTTTGCCCGGCCAGACTAAAGAACTCTGGGTGGGATTGGCTGCAGAGATCATAGTGGGCTGCTGCTGCTGCTGCTGCATGCTGGTTGCTTGTTATTTGAAGACGTTTAAGCTGCAACTGAGGCAAAGAACTGTGAACTATATTCATTTTCAATCGTTTCAGGTTTTTCGGATAACGCAACTTATAAACTTGCCCTGCCAAGAACGGAAAATCCCCTTATATATGTATTTTTCCAAATTTTGGCCGTACTTTGCCTGCTGATTGCATCTCCGGCAGTCTCCAATTTCTGATTTCCATTTGACCCCATAATAAGACGCACTTTGGCACTTGGTTACTGGCAATCACAGACCGAAAAATGTACAGAGAATCTAGTTTCTATTAAATTCACTTTTGCTTAAAACAGTCTTAAGATTCTTTAGGCAGAACTTCTTTTTTGATATGCTTTAACGATTTGTGCACACGCCAATCTCAGCATAATTTCTCCGAATTTCCCCAACCATTAAAGTTTTAAAAACAACTGGCACGCACCCAAACTCGAAACTCGGGCAGACACGGGACAAGATGATTTAAAAAGCGTTAACATATTTTCAGGCGCATATTTGGCCAGCAGAATAGGGCGGGTCAGAGCCGCAGACGCACACAGTTGGTCGGAATAATCATTAATCATTTTATAACATGGCGGAAAAGTTTTCGCGCCAGGTCGGGTCATATTCGCAGTCGCAGTCGCAGTCGCAGTCATAAGGCATTAACTTGCCGGGCACTTCCACGCTTTTGCCGTGTGATACTATCAAGTCGATTCCACAGGCGGTGGGTTCAGTGGGTTTTTGTTTTTTGGGGGGGGAGGTGCTGGGCAACCGCGACAAATTTGAAAAATGGCTCAAAGTTTTAATGCCACGCCCCCTGCCTCCGCTCCGCCAGTCGCATGACATACGAGCTGAAATAAACATTTTTTCCCCTGGCACGTTACAAATGTTTTGAGTCAGATGAAAAGTTTGCTTCATTGTGAGCAAATTTAAGAGCTCCTCGAATTGCCGTGTTCGAGCAAACTTTCCTTCTCGCCGAGCAGCTTGGAATTGTTATTTCAAATTTAAATAGCCCGGCTCGGGTGTGCCATGCCTGCTGAATTACTCGACAATTTTATGACTCCATGCATAAAATCCGTATGACGATGCAAGTTGCTGCCCCGCTCCGCTCCAGACTTCATCAGCTGTTGCCGGCAATTCCGTGTCCGTCTGGCTCGTCCGTCCGTCCGTCCCGTTACTCCGGAGAAAGATGGTGGAGAAATGGCCTGAAAGGGGGCGGGGGACGGTTTGAGCCGAGTGCCAAGTGTCTGGCAAGTGTAAATCGGCTTTGTCGTCGCTTGTTGTATATATACAATGTAAACACAAACTGAATAATACTGGTTACACAGAATCGAGAAATCCCTTTCTCTCTGATTCTCTGTTTTCTCGCTAATCTCTCGGCATCTCTGCATTTCTCTGTTGGTATAAGAGAACTTCACATCCGCGGCGCATGCGCAATTCCAAGAGATTTCTCAGCATCCTCAGAGCGGATGTTTTGTTTATTTGTAAGCAATTTTACCATAAATCTGCTTTTATGGAATTTGTAAAAATAATGTGATTAAAATGTGAAATAAATTAATTAGCTTGACAGCTTGACATATAGAAGAACTACCTAGAAACAGTAAGAAGTAATAGAAAAGTAGAACCTCGAATTCAATATTATGAGCCTACATTTCCATTTAGTTACCGAAGTACCCAGAAACTTCCATTAAAAACTGTCCTCTTTGGTTCTAATGAGACGTCTAAAGTAATTTTCCAAAGATTTCCAAGGACAATCTGCTGTAGTTTTTAAGATCTAAATTTCACTTGGCTAAGAAGAAACAAAAACTGGAAGGGGGGACAAAACTTTTTGGCCAAACATCAAATTCACGCCGATTTTTGTCATTAGAGCAACAGAAAACTTTGGAAGCAAGCACTCGAGGCTACCGTTTCCCTCTTGGCCAGATTGCAACCGCCCACTAACCACCACCCACTGCTCGCTCTTTAGGCCAAAAGCAGGCTAACCAACTGTCACTTGGGCAGGGGGCGCCTTTTTAATGGTCAAAAGTTTTATGTTTATTGTTTATGCGTTGAAGCAAAAATTTTCATGAACTTTTCATTGTTCCGGTTTGCTGGCAGAAAACTTTTAGCATACAATGCACTTTAATTTGGCTGCCCCCAGCAGCAGCACTTACAAGGAACCTCCGCCGCCCCCACCGCCCCTAAAAATAGCGGGTTTCGGCCGGAGGAAACAATGGGAAGGCAAATGTTGCAGCAAAAGTTTATGCGCCAAGACTTGGCCAAATGACAGTGAAAAAGGGGCCGAAGAAAATCGACGGCAAGCCAGAAACAGCATCTCTATGGTAAGTACATTGACTGGCCGGGCATTTCATTTGCGCGTAATATGCGCAGGCCAACTTTGCTTTATAGCTCCGCGAATGCAAATAAAAGTTCTAATGTATCCCTCAAATTTAGTTTGAGCAACTCCAGCTCGGTTCAGTTAATTTTTTCCATTCACTGGCAAAACAATGAGATGTCCAGACCAGTGGTTCGTGGATCTTCTCCTTGCCTTTCCCCCCCATCATCTTGTTAACATTTATTCTCGCCTCGCTTTTCCGTTTCCCTCTGGGGCACCTGCCTTGTGGACTTACAATGTAAAAGTTACTCCAACTTGTGTTGGCGTCCGAACGGCATTTTTTAGCTTCGGCCAAAGTTTGGCCACTTAAAGCAGTTTGTCAGTCCGTTTGCAGCGTTAACTTGCCCATCCTGCGGAGCTTGCATTTCTGCTTGCAAAGTCCTTTCGCAAAGCAGAGTTTACTTTCAAATTTTTCAATCATCATATTATACGGTGTGACAACAAAGTTCCTAAGGATGCTCGCCGCACATTTTGCATTCTGTTCAAATTCAGCTTTCTAAGCATATTTGGCAAGTACAGTAGTACGAGTATACGAGTATGGTATATGCCAGTTGATGACATAATAAATTGTTCTAGCTGCTGCACATATGCTGAATTCGAATAAAAGGCACTTTCATCTGTGCCCCTCTCATCCCCTCTCACCCGGAAATTGTTTATTTGCTATGTGAAATATTTTTTACTGCCCGGCAAAAAGTGAAGTGTAAATATGCCCCAAAGAGCTGCCATCGCATTTTTCCTTGTTTTCGCTGTTGGCCCTGTTTTTGTTGCTGTCAGTCGCAGTCGGTGCAAAATGACGCCCACAGGCCGATCGGCAAGTGTGCAAACAATAAGGAAAGTATTTTCAAATAAAGTAAATATGTCTTCGAAATAGCTGTGCTGCAACCGAAACTGAAAACAAATGGAATTCCATGCGCTCAAGCTTTTCAACAATCACACAGAAAAATGCAGTGCCTAGAAAGAGGCGAACCAAAGCATGTTCTATAATAATGGTTATCAAAAAAAAAATCCTTTTAATATTTAATTATATATTAATATAATGTTTAAGTTGTTAGTGTGAGCACTTAGAAGCTGGATTTTGTAGACTGAGATGAAAGAGGTCAGATTTAATGAGAATGGCAAAGCCAACGGGGACACCTTTTAGTCTCGCCTGTTTCTTCAAGTGCCAAAATTGAAGGTTCCAAGTCACGCTGGAGCCCCGAGAAAAAAGTGGCCACATTCTAGTCGAAAAATTGTGCTCGCCCCGTGGACACATGGGACCTGCTTGGAGGAGGACGAAATTGTGACACAAAGTTATGACAATGATGAAATGGGAACGACGTCAACGTCGCCGCACCGCCGCCACCGCCGCCCGTTCATGAAGATGATGATGAGCCGCAGCGGCAACTGAAGCAGAAGGAGCAGAGTCCTGTCATGGACACGGATGCCAGCTGCCACCGGTGGGAGAGTAAGACATTTTCCGCTTTTCCGCCAAGCGCCCAACAGCCACACACCCACACACTTTTCGTACTTTTGCCCGCCGCAGGAATACAATTTCATTTGATGTGCATGTGTGCGATGAAATTTTCGCACATTTACATAAAAGAGAGATGCTCCCGAAAAGAGGAAAGGGAATTCGGGTCTCATATGACCAAGGTAAATGCCCTAACCTGGATACACAACTGTGTCACTAATGAAGCCCAGTAAGAAAAGGAGTCCCAAATGAGGCTTCATTTCCGTTGCAATCGTGTTAAGTTCATCAGAACTCGGATTACTCAGGCATTTTCGGGACATTGCCAGGCGATGACATTTTTCGACTTTCACCAACTTGACTGGCAGTCAACTTGGCATTTGCATGCCAAATACCCAAAGAACGATGCCAAGTCATTCGCTCACATGTGACATTGCATGCCGCATTCCGAATAAGGAAAAAAAAAAATGATGTTAAAAATATTACAAGGAGCTCGAAGGAGAAAGCGAACGCAACAAAACTTTACGAGCACCAAATACACTTAAAAAGTAATAAAATATTTTATTACGGCACACAAAAAAACTACTGCCGCACACATGGCATGCATGAAATTGCCACGGAAATGGGCAAACACAGTACACCGAAGTGAACTTGAAAGACTTCGGCTCAGCTGCTTTTAAATAAACCAAAGCCCCTTTGGGATAAATTAAATATTCATTAGCTGCGAGCAGCAGACATCACGCCCCGTTCGATGTCACCGATTTTGATTAAGCATCCGTAATGCGGCATCTTTAATGCTCCATCTGGATACGGCGATACGAGCCACTAATCAATAATGCGCTCTTTACGTCGCAAAGCTAATTCTGCGATTCAGCCAGTTAACCGCAGGGCCAGGACGACTTTGAGTCCTGCTGCCTGTCCCGCTGGCGCTGTGCGTGCCACAATCGTGGGGCAAGGACATGGGGGAGTAGTCGCGGAGCGTCCCTCTCGCTGTTGACGCAGTTCATCAATCAAATCACTGGCTGTTAGTCAAGCAGTCATGTGATTTGATTGATTCGCGCTAAAAATCCCTAGTCAAACAAACGCCCGATCCGGCACTCGCAGAACGGCATTAATAATGCGGCTTGAAATGAGGAGGATTGCCAGTCAGTCAGCTGGTTGGGTGACAACGGGGGTGACACTGTTGCAACCGCAGCAGCTTGGCTAACTGGCTGCATCTGGCTGCAAAAACGGAAACGGAAATGGAAAGATAAATCGATAGGCGCCTTTCCCCCACACTCACACACACACACACACACACATAGTTGCACACACTCAACGGTGACAGCTGCTTAAGCGGCACAAGGCATTCATTTGTCACTCGAACTGGGATATACTCGTACATAAATAATTTACAGAAGACAAAGTCTGTGCCTCGAGCATCTTGGCCAATTTTAACAACTGCTCCCCGTCCGCCAGTTAGGGCATAAAAAATTGTTACGTCAATGAAATTGCCCAATTTTATGTTCAATCAATAAATGTAGAAGGAGCAGGAACTGTACGTGTTGGCTGCCTCAATTTATTTGGTATTCATGCAACATTAACATGGATTTTTATTAGTATCATGCTTTTGAGAAGGGTTACGAACCTACTGCTGCGACCTGCCCAACTAATAAAACTCCCCCTGGCACTTGCTGTGAAATATACGCCCGGAGTCGCTCCTATAAGGACTATAAGGGCAACCCTTTTTTTGGATAAACATTCCGGAGCCGAAAGGGCTTAGCGCTGGCCAGGCAAATTGTGTTATGCCTGCGGCCTCCAATTGGATGGCATCGCATCAGACAGGTGATGGAAAATGGATCGAGTCGATTGCAAGGTTGCCCTTTGGCAGTCAGAGTACGTGACTCCTGCCGGCTGGCATTTGCCTTTGAATTTTCCACCTCCATCCACTTCCCTCCTCCCTCCTCCCACTCCCCACTACCCATTCCCAATCCGAATCCACCTTCAGTTCCAGCTCCAACTCCAGCTGTCTTAGCCGTGCGTGGCTGGGCCAACGAGAATCAATACCTGCTTTGATTGACACTTTGAATTTAAAGCATTGAATTAGCAAAGGGATCCTCGAAAAGGCGGTTTTCGTGGGAGCCTTCAGCTGTGGGCTTCTGAATGGGAATGCAACCTGAATCTGGTTCAAGTTGCCCGGGCGACACTAAGCCGATTCCTTTCCTTTGACTGGAGCCGCGCTCCAGCATCCCCGTAACCGTCTTATATTAATTCATTAAGCAGCCCCACCACTGAGAACCAAGCATAAGCGTAAGCGCTAAGAAGTACAGTAAATATCGGCTGCACAGGACAGCTTGCAAGAAATTTCAATGATGTGTAAGAGTAATGTAAATGTTAATTTAAGGCTGTGCACTCTGTGTACTCAATTCTGTTTTTACCTCGCTTAAGACCAACTATTGGTTTTGTTAATTCTAATCTAGCGAAGATATCGATTTAATATATATTGCCAATTATAATGAATTATTCCAAGCATTGTTCACTGTACCCCTTTGCTGTCGCCCGAAAGTAGGCAACACGAAAACTGCTGCAGAGTCGCAGCAACCAACAAGTGTCTGAACTTTCGCAGAGGGCTTTCAATGCCCCCGTCCTGTACCCTTAACCCCCAACCCCAACCAACGGCCATTTCCGGCTCCTTCGTCCTGTTTACCAGCTTAGCAATGCTGACGACCCTTGGCCAGCGCAGAATGTCTCACGTTTCAGCCACTTTTCGACCATAATTACAGCCAAGAGCAATTTGAAAAACACTTGATGCTGGCAATTAAAAAGTTGAACAACATTTTTCTCCAGCAAACGGGGGTCCACCTCACTTAGCTGCCGCTTCGGGCTGCAAGTGTAATTAATTAGTTTTCAATTTCACTCAGCTAAATATGCATAATTTATGTGCCGGTGAGTGGGTTGGCAAAATGGGGGAGCAGTGGGGCTGTAGCCACGTCATGGTCATAATAAAATTTACTAGCCATTACTTGCTCCTTCTCTCACACTCTCTTCATCCTTTTCGAGTGGCAATTCTCCCGGTCTGCCCATTGCCTTCATCTTCTTCGTTCTGCCGCTTTTCTTTCGGCTGGCAATTTGTGTGGACCAATTACTTTGTTTGTTTGCCGTTCGCCGTGCGACAATTGCAAAAGGACAACTGCGACTTTTGCCGCTGTGGCAGTGCTGTGGCAGTGCAGTGCTGCGTTTCCTCTATTTCCGTTGCAAACATTTCCGTTTCGCATTGCTGCAAATTTATTGTTTCCTTGCGGTTTGCGTGTGTGTCTGGGTGTGCGTGTGTCTGTGTGCTTCTGTGGGTACCTCGATTTGTCCTTTTTGCGTGTCTCTCGCTCCTTCAAGCACTCTTGCAAGGACACTTTGTGCGCTGCTTGAGCCTGATGGCGCTCCACGGCACCGTCACCGTCACCGTCACCGGCAACGGCAACGGCACCTTCGTCAAAGGGGATCTCAGCTTGAGACAACAAGGACTACAGACCAATCAAACAGCAAAATGGCGGTAAAGCGGAAGTGCCGTCCCTACATTCCCCATTCCCCACGCACAAACGTTGTTGGGCTCTTCCGGCCGGAAATACGCATTTAGTTGCATGTGAAATTGCTACATTTTTGTCAACAGGCAAATTTATATTTATTTCTACGCATTGCTTACTCCGTAAGGCGGAACCAAGACTTGGCGATGAAAAATTGAAATGTCGTTTCTAATAAATCATTTCGGCAAGGCGCACAGCGCGACTTGTTTGTTTCGCTTCTCCGCTCTCATGCCGTCGCCAACTGTTTGTGCTTATTTCCGTTTCCGCTGGCCCCACGACCCTGGCCTGGCTCCATTTTTCTCCCGGTTTTTTTTTTTTTTTTTTTGTATTTACCCTCCTTGGGCCGGGTTTACCTTAGCGGATATTTTCAGCACCGTCATTGCAGCCGACATAATTAATTACCAGGGCGCGCCAAGCATTTCCCAGCGGCCACCAGTGTGCCTCACCTGAGGCGTTGGCAGTGGCATTGGAAAACAGGAAGCGGCCTGTCCTTGTACCCAGATTTGCTGACAGCCGGCGGAGACAAAATGGAAGTGGAGGCTGCCAGCAACGCGCAGCCATTTATAATTGGATCGCTTTAATTATGTGAATTTATGTGCGGGGCAGTCACTTATTATTGTGCCGTGCCCACAGGATAATCCACACACAGGCGGACATAAAGTTGGAACTCGCATTTTGACTGACAGCAGAGTAAGTCCTCTTTTGGCTTTTGTATCGAATTAGAATGCATGAGTAATGGTGATGCATGCACAGGTGACCACAAATGGAATACTAAATGAATTCATTATGCCACATGACAGATTTCGTAAAGTTAATAATCCCCTGGATACTTTCACCCTTGCTCTCAATTTACCAAGCATTTATCTTCGGGCTCAGTAGCAACTTAAATCTCAATCGACTCACAAGACGGATGGCACTTTTATCGTAAATTTTCTGCTGCTGCCGTGAACAACACTTTTCAATTAGGAGGTGCCACCAAAAGCTGCATCGCCCATTATCGCAGTGCAATTCAATTAGAAGCCGCTGGCCGGGTGGAAAGGTATGTGGGCGAGGGTGGAGTGGGTTGGTTGGCATATGCCTGTGCCGCCGGAGGAGGCGAATCTTGCCAGCACATTTGACAGCATGAAATTGAGTGAGCTGCAGTTCCTAGACACACAATGCCCCCCACGTAACGTCTCATTTCGGGCCTTCCAATCCAATCGAAGGACGAAGTGGCGGACGGACGGACGACGGACGACGGACGGGGGAAGGCCGATCTAGAGCACGATTTGTGAGCCGGAATACAGGAGCATATATGTACATGCATACGTGTAGCAGGAGCACCCTTCGTCCTACACTACACTCTCGCATGAGTTATCATTTCAGGCACATTGATTTATGCAGTCGCCGGGAAAGCAACCTGCATGGCTGCTGCTGAGATAAGAATTAATTGGCAAGTGCACTGTGCAAATAAATTGCATAGCCATCCGGGTGGCGTGGCTATGTGGGTTTCGGTTTGGGTACGGGTACGGGTACGGGTGCGGGATCTGTTCTGGCTTGCTTTGGATTGGGCGCTGCTGCTGCTGCTGCTGCTGCTGCTGTTCCTGGTGGGCAAATGCAAAAACACACATAAAGCAGGTCCCCGGTTTGCTGCCGCTTTTAATGCAAATGTGACAAATGTTTTACGGCTGGCTGCGTATGCATTGACTCTGGGCAAACACCTGTAAATGGATTGAAGCCACAGCAGGCGGCCAGGAGCGGAGGCTCCTCACCAGGCAATAGCTGCATCTCACTCCAACGTTTCAATTCAAATTGAGCGATCATAAATCTGTCACTCATAGCTGATTAGCATAGGCACAAAAAGGATACTCAGAGCTTAGGCTAGCTAGTGAACCAGCTAAGTGCTTGCCTTCTGAAAAATGCTGAAAAGGGTAACACTCGTGGTACAAGAATGAACTGATCATAAGTCCAGTGATCCAAGGATTATGTATTTGAATGATATAAGAACCTAGTAGTGGCATACAAACAAAAACCCATATAAGAACTGATAGAAAACAACCAAAAGTTATTGATAACTGCACGGATTGGCCGTGAGGTGACCCTGAAATCCGCTCCTGCCTTTAAGTCCCGTATATCAGTGGCAACTGCAATTGCAACGGACCCTCAGCCGGTCTCTGTTTGCATCCTGTGTAGGCTTTAACCGGCGCTGGCCTTGGTGCCACATTTGCATTCGCATTCGGATTTGCCGGGCAGGGCCAACACAGTGTGTGGCGTCACTTTCAACTGCATTTTTGCCCATATTTGGGATTTGCATTGCCACATTAACCCCCGTGTGCTCGTGTGCTGGTGTCTGTGAGCCCGGTTGAATTTGCAGGAAGAGAGAACATAAATTGAAGGGCAGCTGAACAACATTGGCAGACGATCAATATTATTGCGCCTGCGGTGGGGCAATCAACGAAATGGAGAGTCCCTTAACAAAGACGTCATGGGTCCCCCGTGTATGGAGTGTGCTCTCTATTAGCCACATCGATGATGCTGGCGGTCTATTGATTTCCCAGCTGATTGCTCTGCCTTAAACTATATTTATGGCATACTTATGGATGGAGCAACGCCTTCCCAAACGGCGGCAGTTAAAGCCATTTTCGCAGTATTTCCCAAGGATATTATCAGCCGTGTTTCAGTTGCCAATCGGTTAATTACTTTTCCCCAGCCTGAGTCAGCAGGATGCGAGAGTCCTGTGAGTCGTCTTTGGTCTCTGGTACGCAATAAATTAGAAGTCGCTTTCATTGATTTCTGCTGAGAGCAGCAGGTAAACATTTAATTAATTTGCAGGCCCCCCAACCGCTAAACACTTTTATATCAGTGGCAATTAAAATTGCGTATACGTGATGTTGTCTGCCATCGGATCCCCGGGCATTGATTAATGGCCAGCCGAGGAATGCAAAGCGTGGCAAAAATAGGGAACTAAAAACGAAAAACGAAAAAAGAAAAACGAAGAGAAATGCATGCAAATTGAAGATTTATTAAAGCCAGACAAAGGAAGTCGGGGTCGTGATCCTACACCGGGCGTTAACAGTTGACAGTAATTTCCTGCATCTGGACGCGCTCAAAGCAAAATGCAATTTCCGCTGGGGTGCACGGGGTGTAGTCCGCTCTTTTTTATGCGCCGCCCAGCTGCATGTGTCATTATTCTTATGCCGTTTACCTGGGCCATGCTTTATGCCAGCAAGGACAAAGGCTTAAACCTGTAAACGGGGCTGAGAGCCGGTTAGGGCCACGCCCGCACGGATCACAGCAGCTGCTGCCATGCCGTACCGTAAAAAAAACCCCACCTAAGGGGGGGACAGAGTAAAAAGACACATCAAAGGCGGGGAAGCTGACCTCCAGACCTCTGGAACTCCAGGCCTTCAGACCTTCAGTATCCAGCAGATAGAAAACGGCGTAAAATAGAGTAATGGCAAAGGATAATGCGTGGCTTTGCGAGAGTGTGGGAACTAAAAGGATTTGCCCCACGCGCCGCACTCTCTAGAGCACATCATCATTTAATATGCTCAAATGAGCAATAATTGCAATGCACAGGGTGTGAGGTATTATTTGGAATTCACTTATCCCATAAGTAGATCCAAACAATGAACCGACAGTCACTGTGTTCTTACTATATAATTACACAAAACAATACAATGTCAATTGAAAAGCAATAGGTCAATCCAAAACAAGATAGAATGCTACAGTCGAGTTCCCCGACTATCAGATACCCGTTACTCAGCTAGTGGAAGTGCAAACGAGACATTTCATCATTTTCTGAAATATCGGTGGAACGAAAAAAACTTAAAAATTTGTTAAAAGTGAGGGCGTGGAAAAAAGTTTTTTGCAAATCTATATAAATTTACAAGATACATAAAAAAGTGACAAAATATCACATTTTTCAAAAGTGAGGGCGTGACATTTTGCGTGGGACATTTTTTAATATTTTGAATTTCCACAATATCTTCACATCAAAAAAATTACAAAAAAATTATGAAAAAATAAATTTCTAAATTTGAATGCAGATTTTAGAGAATTGCGCCAGAAACATTTAGAGGTATGCCACTTCAAAATCCGATTAAGATCAATTGAGTTATGGAGTTCAGAACTTCAGCTTTGGGACAGTTTTTAATTTTTTGAATTTCCACAACATCATAACATCAGAAAAATTAGAAAACAAATTTTGAAAAAATAAATTTCTAAATTTGAATGCAGATTTTTAGAGAAGTGCGCCAGAAACATTTAGAGGTATGCCACTTCAAAATCCGATTAAGATCAGTTGAGTTATGGAGTTCAGAACTTCAGCCTTACGACATTTCTATATTTTTTTGAATTTCTACATCATCACATCAAAAAAATTACAAAAAACTGTTGAAAAAATAAATTTCTAAATTTGAATGCAGATTTTTAGAGAAGTGCGCCAGAAAAATTTAGAGGTATGCCACTTCAAAATCCGATTAAGATCAGTTGAGTTATGGAGTTTAGAACTTCAGCCTTAGGACATTTCTATATTTTTTTGAATTTCTACATCATCACATCAAAAAAATTACAAAAAAAATTTGAAAAAATAAATTTCTAAATTTGAATGCAGATTTTTAGAGAATTGCGCCAGAAAAATTTAGAGGTATGCCACTTCAAAATCCGATTAAGATCAATTGAGTTATGGAGTTTAGAACTTCAGCCTTAGGACATTTCTATATTTTTTTGAATTTCTACATCATCACACCAAAAAAATTACAAAAAAATGTAGAAAAAAAAAATTTTTAAATTTGAATGCAGATTTTTAGAGAATTGCGCCAGAAACATTTAGAGGTATACCACTTCAAAATCCGATTAAGACAAGTTGAGTTATGGAGTTCAGAACTTCAGCCTTAGGACATTTCTATATTTTTTGAATGTCTACTACATCATCACATCAAAAAAATTACAAAAAAATGTTGAAAAAATAAATTTATAAATTTGAATGCAGATTTTTAGAGAATTGCGCCAGAGACATTTAGAGGTATGCCACTTCAAAATCCGATTAAGATCAATTGAGTTATGGAGTTCAGAACTTCAGCTTTGGGACAGTTTTTAATTTTTTGAATTTCCACAACATCATAACATCGGAAAAATTATAAAAAAATGTTGAAAAAATAAATTTATAAATTTGAATGCAGATTTTTAGAGAATTGCGCCAGAGACATTTAGAGGTATGCCACTTCAAAATCCGATTAAGATCAATTGAGTTATGGAGTTCAGAACTTCAGCTTTGGGACAGTTTTTAATTTTTTGAATTTACACAACATCATAACATCAGAAAAATTATAAAAAAATTTTGAAAAAATAAATTTCTAAATTTGAATGCAGATTTTTAGAGAATTGCGCCAGAAACATTTATAGGTATGCCACTTCAAAATCCGATTAAGATCAATTGAGTTATGGAGTTCAGAACTTCAGCTTTGGGACAGTTTTTAATTTTTTGAATTTCCACAACATCATAACATCGGAAAAATTATAAAAAAATTTTGAAAAAATAAATTTCTAAATTCGAATGCAGATTTTTAGAGAATTGCGCCAGAAACATTTAGAGGTATGCCACTTCAAAATCCGATTAAGATCAATTGAGTTATGGAGTTCAGAACTTCAGCTTTGGGACAGTTTTTAATTTTTTGAATTTCCACAACATCATAACATCAGAAAACTTATAAAAAAATTTTGAAAAAATAAATTTCTAAATTTGAATGCAGATTTTTAGAGAATTGCGCCAGAAACATTTAGAGGTATGCCACTTCAAAGTCCGATTAAGATAAGTTGAGTTATGGAATATAGAACTTCAGCCTTGGAACATTTTTTAATTTTTTTGAATTTCTACATCATACATCAGAAAAATTTATTTAATTAATTTGTTTGAATTTCTACAACATTATTACATCAAAAAAATTTAAAAAAAATTGAATTTCTAAATATGCGTAGAAGAAAGCTGGTACCAGTTAACTGCAGTGGAGAGACTGGGCTGCCTGTATTGCATTCCTGATAGAAGTGTGAAGCGTCCAGATTGTGCATTTTAAGGTACACTTAGTACAAGAGAAGAAAGCAAAAATATATTAGCATCCATATAGTCTCGATTCGAATAATTATAATCCAATACTAAATACATTTATACGCGTAAGAGAAGAAATCACGTCTATGCGCCATGGGGGGGAATCTTATTTTTTCCAAATAATAATTTCACTTTGGATCTCTCCTCTTTGACCTCTTCATCGCTATAAGACGCGTTTCTTATCAACATGTTGATATATAAATATATAACACATATATATAAAAATATGGAATATAAACCCTGGTTTGGAGAATGCTATCTTCTGCTATATTTTAGCATATTCCAGCAAATGCATAACGGTCGATTACACATGCATATAGTCTCGATTCGAGTAATTATAATCAAATACTAAATACATTTATACTCGTAAGAAAGGAAATCACGTCTATGTGCCATGAGGGAATCTTATTTTTGCGAAATAATAATTTCACTTTGGAACTCTCCTTTTTGACCTCGCGTTTCTTATCAACATGTTCATATATAAATACATATATAAAATATATATAAAAATATGGAATATAAACCCTGGTTTTCTAGGCACCATTCATTAGTACCTATCTATCGCTCAGAATGTACGCGGCGAAAGTACTCATCTTCGTAGTCGTCCTCTTGCTAAATCAACTGTTGTCCAATGGCCAGAGTAAGAGTATATTTATATTTATATATATTTGGTAGTATATACTTAATATTTTAACCAGTACAAATAAGTGTAATGAGTAATTATACCCGTTACTTAGGCATACAGATACCAGCGACACAGACTTAGCGCAAGTTGTTTAAGTGATGTTGCCATGCCCACAAGCTGCACAAAATTTGAAAAATGTTTTCATATTGTTTTATTAGTTTTGTAAATATCTATAGATTCGCCAAAAAAAAAAGTTTACCACGCCAACAAACCGCCCAAAACAGCCACGCCTGCACTTTTGAAAAAATTGTATAATTTTTTTCGTCTTATAATTTCTTTTCCCCAATTCCTACCGATATTACAGAAAATTTGCAATTTCTCGTTAAAACTTGTACTCGCTGAGTAACGGGTTTCGGATAGTCGAGATCCTCGACTATAGCATTCTCTTTTGTTTTCTCTTTAGTCTAAAATATCGAATTTTTTAGACTGGCATGACCATCCATGGGAAGAAAAGTACGGCATATAAGGAAAACTAAAGCAACGATTGGAACCCAGCGAAATGTTCTATTAAACACGAGGTTCAAAAAAACTCGATGAATGTCAGCAATAAAGCAATAATCATACCATCTGTAGTCTTTTGATGTTTGAGAATGAATTCGAGGAATATAGATATAAATATATATATATTATATATATATAGATACATATATATATTATATATATATAGATACATATATATATACATATGTATAAGACAATACGTTGGGCGATTTGTTTATTTTGATTTGCTCGAACCTCTTCAAACCGAGAAATTATAATCGATTATTCGGAATGGTGTACCTGCAAGTATTGTCCTCTTAGGCTATTCCTGAACGCTATTTAATAGCCGTATTCGAGCAGATCTTCAGTGCCATCCTGCTTCGGTAACAAAGTCATCTTTATATATTCTAGAAGAGAGTTTATTACAAGTGTGCCCACTTCAGTCCGGATATGGTAATTTATGTAATGGGTCGATATAGGTCGCCATAGCCTAATACTGACAATCTATCCGAGCTGGTCATTAAGATTATGGCAGGGAACTATAATCCCGGACGAACAGATGGCCAGTCGTACAGACGGACATGACCATATCGACCCGGCTTTTGATCCTGATCAAGAATATATATACTTTATATGATCGGAAAAGCTT
This sequence comes from Drosophila erecta, assembly GCF_003286155.1. Lineage (NCBI taxonomy): Eukaryota > Metazoa > Arthropoda > Insecta > Diptera > Drosophilidae > Drosophila > Drosophila erecta. The sequence goes on from NW_020825194.1 coordinate 5,666,044, forward strand.
CCTTCTGCCTGTTACATACTTTTCAACGAACCTTTTACTCTACGAGTACCGGGTATAAATAGACTGTATACTAAAACAATTGTATATTGGTGAAATTATTGCTAAATTTATAAATTATTTATAGACCAAAAGCATAACATTGCAAAAATATGATTTTGCACACATTTTTTTCGGAATCGATTTCATTATCAATCAATTGCTTCGCTTATCAGTGTATTGAACAAGTCCACCAGTCAGAAATAAACACCCACATCAGTAACAAACTTTTTACTTTATTTACAGATAGAACTAGTGAGTGAATTGGCGCAGTATGACTAACCAATAAATTAATAAATATTCGAGTCGGGGCAGGCAAAAACCAGGTCATTGATGTGATTATTGATATAGCGAGTACATGGTTTTCCGCAGGATCAGTAGTACGCCTCGCACTCCGTCTGGCGACGCCATTGTGACCAGTCCGCACAGCCCACCACCTCGGAACTGGCCACGAATCCTCTGCCGGCGGCGCAGTTGAGCAGCAGAGGTGTGGCACTTGTGCTGGGACACAGGTAGAATCGATTGGGATCCGGCGAGGCCCAGGGCGCTGGCACAATGCCGGCAGTGCTGTCACAGCCAGCTGACAACTGGACGGCCAACTGCTCCTCCGAGGGCCGGCAGGCTGGCCAGTGGCCATAGGGCAAACAGCCCAGATAACCGAGACCGCTGAAAAATCCCCGGCCCGGCGGACACTCCAGCTGCAGCGGTTGTCCGCCATCGGAGCACACGTAGAATACGTTGGGGTCCGGATCTCCCCACATGTCCGTGGCATGTCTGCATGTTGCATTCGTGGTTGTGGCGGGGTCGACGGTGGCAGCCATACACTCCTGCAGCAGCTGCAGCATGGTCAGGATCAGGACCAGGCGCAGCATCCAGGGGGAGTTACTCCATTTATTTTTCATAAATAATTTCATCGCGAACAGCCAACGGAGCATTTATTATTATGACACACAAAGTTCGTTCGCTCACTGTCCGAATGTCGGATTTTTCCTTTCTTTTTGGACTGCGAACTGCAGCAGTTCGGTGGTAAATTCAGATATTTTTTCACACACTTCTCATCATTTGGCCATAAGCTGGGTTCGTTAATAAATTTATGTGTGTGCTTCCTGCTGAAAAACTCGACTCGACTGATGGATGTCGTCGCCATTGTCTTTCGCTTTTATACCCATGTTCATTGGCATGACTTTCCATGTTCCCTGCAAACCTTATCGCAGCTATGGGGGCCATGGGGCACCGGGCATCGTGTTTTGCGAGCATTTTTATTTTGGTCGAAAGTGACGTCGTCGCTCTCTTCTTGGGCAGCATTTTATTGATTAGATAAGAGGGCCTGGCTTAAAGTTGTGTGCTCTCGGTCGATAGGTTCTAGAAATGAATGGCACGAGAGCAGATGATTTCCATCAGGAGCTGGCCAAAAATTTCCTACTCTCATCGTTCGATTGTCAGAAATTCCCTTTGCTAACTTGGCCGAATGAATCAGAGTGTCATTACAGTGTTGGACTACCAAAAACGAACATACACACACATGCACATCGCTTATCTAAGCGATAGCAGAGACATTAATTGCCTTTCAAATGAAGCCAAATTGGAAGTTATTGCTGCAGAAATCAGTTGAAAATTTAATTACGCCCCACTGGCGAGATAATGGAGAATTTTCGAATGGCTTCGGTAGTATTCAGTCGCAGGCCCAGCTGCTGTCAAAAGTTCTAATTGATTTGGCTTAGAGCGCCCAAATGGAGGAGCACAGCTGCCGCCGGGAAAGAAGTCACTTTGCGGCCAGAACACGAAGCCCATAACCTGCTGAAACACAAAAAAAAAAAGAAGAGAAGAAAAACAAGGAAAACTTCTTAGCCATTTTTGTTGTTGAGTCACGTTGTCAATTCAACTTCCTTACTCACTCGCCTCTCCACTTTTTGCACTCTATTTACGCGAGCCCCAAGTTTAAATAGGCAAACTTCGTGGAGTTCTGCCAAAGTTGACATTATAATCGACATAAATTCCAATAGGCTTGCTATCGATGTGGGCTTCCACTGGCAGGGAATTCAATTAAAAGTTTCCCAGACGTGAGCAGCAGGTGACAGTGAGAACCCAGCACTGAAATCGAAGTTACTTCGGTTCCAGGAACTGCTCTTCGCCAACCACTTGAGACGTGGTATCTGCCAAAGGCAGAACGCCAAATTGAGGCAAGAATTCGCCATTATCTGCATAAGAAAAACACCCGATAAGCGATGTGGCCAAGACCAGAAGCCAAAACAGGCCTCGCAGAACGTTCATCATCGGAAGTGTCAACAAGTCAATGGCAATGCCAATGATATGGAAGCGCTCTCGAAAGTCCCGATAAGTTGCCCGATCGGATAGAATGTTATAAAAGCCCACTCGATGGCCATCCATTCGTTTAGTCTGCGTTAGATTTTTGAATCGCAAAGAAGCTGCTAAAGGATTCACCATGCTGAAAGGTAAACATCCTTAGGAATAATCCACTCCACTACTGTGCGTTCGGTTGTGACAAAGGGACAAAGTGAAATTCACAGAATAATATATTTATAGCTAAAATACTATCATACTTCCTAGAACTATGAACTTAATAATCTCAATCACTATTCACTCGGATATTCGCTGATCCTCCCTGCAGCACTCATCATTTTCTTCGGCCTCCTGGCTCTGTGCTACGCCGCCTCCGTGGGCACCACCAGCGATGCCCCCGATGTCTGCCAGTCGGAGGACGAGCTGTGGGGCGGCGAGGACATCAGGAAGTTCTACTTCTGCCTGGACGGCCAGGTGATAACCGACGAGTGCGACCCGGGATACTATTTTGTGAACAACGTTACCATCTCCGGCTGCCTGCCCGCCGACCTGATGAAACCCTCCTGCGTGAACCTGGACACCACGGTGCCCGACTGCACGGGAACCAGCAAGCTGCAGCCCCAGGCCGCCGACGATGTGGCCAGCTTCTATCTGTGCACCAGCGACGGAGCCAAGGAGCTGCCGTGTCCCGATGGCAAGGCGTTCGTCAGCCAGGATGGCTACCTGGGATGCTTCCCGTGGTCCGAGTGGCGCTCGTTGCGCAACTGCGTCGACGACTGATGATGATGTGTGCGGCGTTTTAATTATAGTTCTTCCAGCGCTATCCACTTGTCGCGATTAAAAGTGTCCGAATTGAAATGTTATTAACTTTAAATTGATTGGAAAATAATTGATATATGAGCGGTGGTCGAGTGGGGCTGATATGATAAGCGGTGACACATACTGTAACCCACATATTCAACTGCTGCGTCACAGTTTGGTTTGACATAAATCTTGACTCTCCCCTCGCAAAGAGCAAAATTACGGGGCGTTGGGAAAACATTTTCAAGAAAATTCCAGTCGTATGTGCGAGATTGGGTATGTGAGTTTGTGCAAAACAATTGTCGCCGCAAACTTCTGCGCAAAACAAACAACGCCGAGTGGGGGACAAATTACAGGGGCCAGCGACAACTAGCAAGGAGCAAGGAGCAAGGACCAACTGCAGGACATGCTCCTGGTTTCCCGAACACATGTTCGTCTGGCGAGCGGTCCTTGGTGGCAGTTCTCCTCGTCGGGGCTAAAAATGAGTTTAAAGTTCGATGCCGAACCGCATTAATCTTGTGCTGCTGGCGTGTGCGAAGTGGTGCAACATGAAACCAAAAGTTGCCAATGATTGCGTCAGATGCCCCAAAGGGAGTCACGTGGAACAGGGCAGCTGAAAGCTGGAAGCAGAAAGCAGAAAGCAGATCTAGTGGGTTTCCAAGTGATCCATCCCACCAGCTTCTGTTCCTTGCTCGGGTTTTTCCCGCCATCAGAACTCCCAGCCCTTTGATCACTCGCAGCGATTGCACATCCCCGACTAGGTAATAAATGTCTGAGTGGGCAGGCAGCGAGGGCCAAGTGTCAGTGACACGGAACTGCAGTCTACATGAGTATGTAGTCCGGGAATGGGGAGTCCCAATCCTGCTGCTCAGCCACCCAAAATGAGTTAGTCAGGAAATTGCATTATTTGTCTTTGGCCGTTGCGGGCAAAAACCGTACAATGATGGCGAATGCAGAAAGAGGAGCCTGTGTGTGTGTGTGTGTGTGTGTGTGGCTGCGGACAATGCTGTGCCGCAGCAGCCCCATCCTCCCAAGGGGAGCACTAACTAGTGTGCAAACTGCCCTCCATCCCCACCTCATCCGCTGCTCGTTTTGCTGCCTCGCCAGCCACTTTAAAATGGCGTGGCTATCTCCGGACCCCGGCCCGTCACACATGCGAGTTTTCAAACGCTCCAAAGTCAGAGCAATCTTTCTGCTCCATTTCCGCCCACTCCTGCAGCTGTTGCTGCCACCACATCCTAGATTCCTGCTGCCTTCCAACTCCGCCAGCTCCGCCAGCTCCTCCAGCTCCTTCAGCTCCTCCTGCCACCGCCGCTGTTGTTGCATTTTAATTGCATGGATGCCTGGGCCGTTCGGACCATTAATCCTGCACAAGTTTTGTGCAAAAATTGCGAAAAGGGCTTTTTAAAGTCACAACTGTCGTATGTTATCAGCACACCCAGGGAGCACAGCTGCAACACAAGAGTGTACACACTCAGAGAAAATCAATTTGATCGCTTATAAAGCGTTTGTTGCGCTTTAACTAAATAATTAACCATAGTTCAGGCATATCTATGCCTGTTTAATTTTTATTACGTGGTATTTTTAAATTTTTAATTGAGTGCTTTAATTACTCCTTGTTTTTTTGCCTGCTGAAAGATAGAATGCCTTCTGTAGTTGAAAACTCGGCCCTGTAGTTTGGAGTCCGTCTTGTAGGAGCGAGCCAGTGCCGCAGTGGTGCTTGGATTTAATTGAGTTTACAATTGTTTTGTGGCCACTATGCGCCGCTCTTCAGCTGCCAACTGTGAACTGTGACCCCTGGCTGACGTGCCGCTACTTTAATTAAGTTCGCTGCGCTGGTCCGCATAAATGAAGCCGACAACAGGGCGCATACGCAATGCGCTCGTAGTTTCTTTTCGACTTTCGGCACCGCCTTCCTTCGTTCAGTGGCCATTGTACAAGTCATTTTCCGTCGAATGGGCATAATTGGCATTTTTCGAGTCGCAGGCCTCCGTGGTGACAGTCCATGGCAGCCCCCGACTTCCTCCAATTTGCACCCCCCTTCTGCGGCTTCCGTTGAATGATTTTTCAGTGCGCGCATTTTCGCGCTTGAATTGCTGGCGAACAGAAATGGCATGGGGTCTTTTGGGCTGGAAAAGTTGGCTTAAACTTTTCCACTTGAATGGCAGCGGAAGGTTTTATGCGCCTCGCTGCCACTGTGCCACTGCCAGTTGCACGGAGAGTGGGTTCTGGGGCCCTGCTGGCTTGTGCCACATTGTGCTGCCGCCGTTGCAGCGGCGCATGAAAGTATGCAGCATAAAATTTGTGCGCGGCAACAAATAAATATTTGACCCCGGCTCCCAGCAGGGTGCAAACCCTTCCGCTGCCCCCCATCCCGACCCCTCATTTTTCCGCTGCCGTTGAATTTATATTTGCACTTAACAACCGAGCAACAACACGACGACGACGACGACGACGACAACGACTACAATGCAACCACAACTCCAAGTTGCGAGCAACAACAGCAATGGCAACTGCCGCAGCACCACTTTCGAGAGGGAAAAGTTTGTGTGGCTTATTTTTCGGTTACAAATCAAATCCAAAATCGCATTAAAATTGCATGCAGCGGAAAAATTGTGCACAGGGCGAATGGATGTGAGCGGAGGCCAAATAACCGCGTAACCAGAAGCCTTGCCACCATAAGGACCTGCCAGGAGCTGCGTGAATGGAAGTGGTGGCTCAGCAGGGTGGTGCTGAAGTGTGGTTGTTGTGCAAGACATTTGCGGCGGTGCTTTTGCTCGATTGTTGCCGTTGCCGTTGCCATTCCAATTGAATTTTTGCGAGACGAAATCACTTCAACGCCTTCGATTTCAATTTCCGCCACATTTCAAATTTGTATTCAGTTATTGCATTGCGCCCGAGTTCCCCATTCGTAATCGCTGTTTTGAGGTTGCAACTTGCCTTTGCAGGGGACTAAAGTTGTTTTGGAGATATTGATCTGAAAATTGGTTTCGCGCAGATCGTAATTGCATTTTTTTGGGCGACCGCACAAAAATCAAATTCAAGTTTTGTATGCCATCGATTGTATTACATAGAGCAAGTTATGATTCTTGCTTATGGCCGTTAATAAATGACAAAGACAAATTACCCAAGGATATGGTTGGCTTTTAAGGAGCGGAAAGCCATCATCAGCACTACGTTTTCCCATCTTGGTCTTCAATTTCTAATTACTCAGTTTTTTGCTTGCTTTCTGTGCATTTCCTCTATCTTTTATCCCCGGGCTTTGACGCCGCATTCCATTTTCCGTATCTCCCGCCGTGTGATTCGATTGCTTTGCGATTGGACACGCACATAGAAAGCCTTTCTCTTTCCCCTTTCCTTTTGTGGCTGCATCACTGGAGTTGGCCGCATCTGGTTACGTAAGGCAGTACCTTTCGAGGGGCCAACCAGTTGCGGCATATCGATGCAAGCCACCAGTTAACCCATTGCAGCCGAAGGGCTTGAGTATTTGTAGTTTATGGAAGTGTCTTCACTCTTAAAGCCTTCACTCTTATATTTATAATCAAGGTGTTTCTAGTTGCTATACATTTCAGCGGTAATCTAATGGGTTAAGCTGCCAGCTTTGAGAACTGCCTCTCCATTACGGCGGCTTTTCGTGCATTTGTTGCTGCTGCTTCTGCTGCTTCTGCTGCTTCTGGGCGTAGTCCTGCTCCTGCTCCTGCTCCTGCTCCTGCTCCTGCTCCTGCTCCTGCTCCGGATCCTCCCCCTGTTGTTTGCTGTCACTCGAGGACGACGCTGTCTGGCTGGCTGAATGGCTAAATGGGCGGCGTGCTGTTGTTGTGGCCCGAGTTGTAATGGTGAGGCATCAATATCTCATTTGTATAACATATCGTAGTCAATATGAGACACGTGTATAAGTATCTAGTTTACTCTGTGGTGGTCTTGGCCCGGCCGAGTGGGGGGGGTTTTCGGGGTCCGTTGCATGTCATTGTAATGGTATCATGCTGTAACAGATTTCTGTTTACCTTGATTTACATATGAAGCGTGTTGCGGGTGGTTGGCTGGCTAGGGGGCGGCTAGGTGGGCGGTGGGCGTGGGCGGTTGGCTGGTTGGGTGGCACACAAGCCGCAACAGAGCAAACAAACGACACTGCTGCTGCTGCTCACTCCTTGGCTGTGGCACGTAAATAGAAAAGAAAACACTTAAGCATGCACTTAGTCTTTGCGCCTTTCACTTCGTGTCGATGTCGATGGCGATGGCGATGGCGATGGCTGTGTCGCTTTGGATCAGGACATATACTCGCATGTGTATTGGTATGTATTGGTGTGGGTGTGAATAAGCACATGTGTGGGTGGCGGGTTGGGGCGTGTGTGTTGGCTGTGTTGTGTGCTACCAACTGCGATTTATGCAAATTTGTTTGGCTGCTGAGCCAAGCCCTGCTGTCGACTTTTTGTTAACAGTTTCTGTTGCCTCCTTCTTTCTTTCTTTCGGCTCTGCTGTGTCCTGTGCGAGTCCTTTGTGCTGCTGCCTGCCCCGCCCCTCTTGCCCACTAAGCAAATAAAGTTATTTGCATGCGCAAGTAAATCGATTTGTGTATATCAAATTGTGGCGCTTCAAACAAAAAACAAATGAACGTATAAAAGCAAGGAAAGCGCGCACACTGAAAGCTGAAAGCCAAACAAAGGCGGAAAAACAAAGCTTACCGCTTTGCCGCAGCTGCAACAGAAAGAGCGTATGTGAAATCTGGATCACACGAATCGCTTAATATTGATCGAAAGCCAATGGCCGCGCCACACACACTTTCGCTAACGCTCTAAACTCAAATACAATTAATTAAATGCTGTTGGCCGCTTTGGCACCGCTTGATTCCAAATTTAATTGGGGCACACAACAAATTTCGCAATTACATTAGGCGGCGGCTGTTGAATATTTGGGGCAGTCGGGCCGGAAATAATACCCGAAACTGCCACAAAGCTGGCTACACATTGTGTTTGTCCATTTGAGAGCTTTGCGCTGCAGCTAATTAAAAATTATTAAAACTAGCGAGCGAAGTTAAGTCCGTGCAGCTCAACGAGGAGCCGACCATGGGAAATTGCCATCATGTCAATTTACCAAATTGCGCAAACAAACAGGGGGGCACAAGCCCCCCTCCGGTTGGAGCACCAAGGACACTCCACAACACACCCACACGCACATTTCGTAATTGTTGCACGTATGGCAGGATGGCGTATGGCGGGCACAGAAAAACAAGAGCAAATCCCCGCCAGCATCAGCATGCGAGGCGGCCACCCGAAAGCGGCTTATGTCCTGGCACCACCACCATGTCCTTCGAGCAGCAGCCCACGCATAAATTAAGCAGCACTCAAGCGGGAAAAATCGAAAAGCGCTTTTTAATTATATTTTCGACAATTTGTTTCAATACATGCGAACGCGTACGCTGGCTGCTTTATTTGCGCGGCTTTGTGGGCGGATCCTGCGGTTCGGTCCACTGCCAGTCCTTCCACTTCACGCACCGCCGCTCCCGGTCGTAGAACAGCTCGTTGGCCGGGCACCGGTGCAGCTGGGCGGGCCGCTCCCGATCCCGCTCCCGCTCCGCTTTCCCGCCGCACTGCCAGTAGGCGGTGGGGTCCCAGAAGTGGCGGTAGCTCTGCCCCAGTTCCTCGGCACTGCGACAGCCTGGTTCTCCGTTGTAGTCCCGGCCAGACATGGCTGAAAGTGAGAGGACACCAATTGCATGAAGGACATTAGGCTTGGGAATCGTACACGGATCTATAAGGGTTTGTACCCATTTGACCCAAATAAGTTAGGCTCATCAGCTGTGCAACTAAATAAAGTTTAAGCTGCATAGTTGTACATAAATAAATGTATTTTTAACCGTATTTTACAACTATGTAAACACGTATTAAAAAAGTGAGTCAAGTCAGAAGGTTTTTCTGCACTCGTGTCATACGCAAATATTTTTTAAAATAAACTATTCATTGACAATAAACAAAGAGAAAAGTGCGGAGACAAATGTGTTTACTTTGTTTTAAGGGCTTTAGTTTAATGCCCGCAAAAACACAGCTAACCATTAAGATAAAAAGTTCATATATCCCACTCTTTTTCTCATTTTCTAGAAAGTGTGCGGGTTTTATTTATGAATTAAGTAAAATTTCCATAATTTTACATCCGTCAGCAAAAATATTTATATGAGCAAAGCCTTTGTGCTTATCTTACGCGCGCTAGTTAGTAACTAAGTTATTTGTCAAATGTGTATATCTACCAAATATTTACTTTTACTAGACATTGCTAGATTTCTTTACTGTTTGACTCTACCGCTTGATAAGGTGGTATAAAAAGAAGAGTTCTCATTACTGCATATTTGATTCTATTTGATTCTCCAATTCTAGGCAGCAACTTCGGGTTGACTGGGCGGCTGGACAGTGGGAGACCACACCCACTGGGGCCAAGGAACACAGGCCTTGGCGGAATCCAACCAGGCGTTGGCAATGGGACACTGGGCGAGGGTGGCGGGCACGCCCTGAGTGGAGCACACCCAGAAGGAGCTCTTCAGGTAGAAGTGGGCAAAGAGTGCCACCTCCAACTCCTCGGCCGTTTGGCAACCGGGCTGACCCGTTGGCTTGGCCACAGCAGCTCCGCTGCAGCAGGAGCAGCAGGCAAGGATCAGGAAAACAGCGAACAGAGGCAGGAACTTCATCTTTAACTGGGGGTGGCTGCGTTGGACTGACCTATGCTAATCGGCGGAAGGCGTTTTATACACGCCACGCCACCGCACGGATAACCGAAATCTTATCAAGCGGAACTGAGGTGTGATGCTGTGGTCGCGATAAGCTCATCTGGTCTTACCAACCAGCAGCCCACTCTGCTCTCGCCTTTTATGGCGCTGTTTGTTTGCCCAATTGTTGTTTCTTCCGCTCCAGCCGAACTGGGTTGGAGCTGTCCAGGTGCGGCCAGGTGGGGCCACATCCACCTTGGTTGGCGGATGGCGGATGGTGACCCATCCCGGCCAGCCTGCTTGCATATTCATGACATCAACGGCAGCTGTAAATTATTTCCAGAGATAGCCGAGGCAGGCCGCAAACAAGCGGAGGAGCAACGATGTTGCCCCGGCTGGATACGCTGGCTAATTAATTCAAAACACTGCCTCAAAGGCATTTTTGGGGCTGGGGCCAACAAATTTCGCCTGGCTGCGCCTTAAGCCACATTACGTCCTTCGTCCTGGCGCACTTGAGTAATTGCCCCAGTGCACTGCACACTGCAGTTGGAGTCGGAGTTCGTTGGAGTTGGAGTTTAGGTCGGGAAAAGGCCTGCGAGCCGCCCTTCTTGGCCTTTGTTGCTCAGTTTTGCGGATTGGGCTTTTGTTAGTTTTGGGCCATAAATTAAATCGGGTTATTAATGTCTGCCATTAAGTGAAGCCACCGGGAGGAACGGCACTTGGCTGGCTGCAAAATGCCCACTTCCTGGGCGCCGTTGTCCTTGCCCCAGTGATTTATGCTAATTCGTGTGGCATTTGTAGCATTTCCCCGAGTATTTTGAGATTCTCAAAGACAAGGCCATTATTTTGCCCAGCGCACGCAGGTAGGGCAGTGATTTAAAATTCATCCGACCACTCAAAAGCCGAAACCCAATTATTTGCCCCACTTTTTGTCCACCGACGGTTCACTTTAAAACATACTTGCAGCGGGATTAAACGGGTAGGGAAAACAAAGAGGAGGCTTCAATGCAATTAAATATATTGCGTATACGTCACGTATGCTAAAATTTCATTTCACAATTTTTACGATATACCTCTCCCTTTGATTCTCACTTCTCTGTTTGGCTGGCGGAAAATTCTTTTACATGCAAATATTTTGCTGGTTCTCGCACGCACGTCGCCCGAAAGCGAGAAATAAAAATTCAATTGAATCGTATTTTTTTGCCGCTTATTGATGTGCTCGGCGGCCTGACAAAGCGTTTGACTGACAACTGTGAAATGAAATAAAATTCCCGCACCGAATGCACGGGCGAGTGCATCAAAAATAGTGCAACTTATTGCCAGACAGCGGGCTGCAAACGGATTGGGTCGCCCCCAGTTGACCGGGGAGCACAGGACGAGTGCCACAAAGGGGGCAGCTCTCCGCTCACATATTGATTTATGACAAATGCTTTGGCGGCAGGCGAAGGCGCAACCGAAATGGGGGCGTGGCCCGTCAGTCAAGACCGCTTAACTGCCGTCAGAAGCCGCGCGTTAACAATTGCAGCTGTAATTGCAACTGGCCATCGACGGATCAGCGCGCCTCTGCCATAAAAATACACGCAAAATCTCCGCCATCCGGGCACTGAGAGAAATGAGTGTGCCCCGCGTGCAGCTCGTAAATGTGATTCATCGAGATATGCCACTCGCACTGAGATATGCGACTTATCGCTCTCGCGGATCGTGCTCTTGACATTGGCCAGATAAGACGATGGGGGGATCTTGGGGGCATGGAGATATACTGCCCCAAAAAATATTTGGCACCCATCACGCCGCTTTCCTTATTAGCTGTGGCTGCTCTTCAAAGAGCATTACTAGAAATATTTGTTTATTTTTGGCCTTTTAAATTCAAACAGCTTCATGATATTTGTAATGACATAAGTTTCAGTCCTGTAAAAATAAAAACACAGATAATTAAGTTGCTGTCTACGTAAATTGGCCTCCCCTTATATTATTTTTCGTAAATTATTTGCCTAATGTTCAAGTTCGTGACAAATTATTTAATCTTTACAGCCCAAATTAACCTCTGAATTTTGGAAACGTATGTATATTTTACATATAGTTTAGCATAGAAAACTAATAAATTAGCATGTATTTCATATTCCCATCGAACCTACTAGGTTTTGCACATTGAAAATGAAAATGCTTATTGTCTCTTATAAGTGTGAATTTACATTATTATGGTTATTTAACATGTTTACCCAACACAACCATTTTTAATGAGCCAAAGTCCATAAAAATAAAAAAGAGTAACGCCATTTTCTCTCATCAGAAAATTACCAATTTAATAGTGAACTAGTGACAAAATAGCATAATATTTGATTTGTAAATTTTAAGATAGTTATTCATTTAATCAGAAGTGTGAGGGATCCTTGAACATCCGTTTTTATGGCCAAGGAACCAGGACTTTCGTACTTTCCTAGCATGGTATCCATCCAGTAGGACGACTGGGTGGTTCCTGACATGGCTTCCACTCCCATGCGGTCCACGGCACACAGGCGTTAAGGTCCTGGTCGAATCCGGTGTTGGGCTGGCACTTACAGAGTTGGGCTTCCAAGCCGGCGTCGTTGCAGAGCCAGTACTTGGTGGGATCCATACAATGACGCTGGGGGATTCGCAGCTCGGCCGGATGGCGGCATCCCGGCTTAGTGTTGTCGTTGCACATCGATCGGATTCCGGACGGAAGCAGGAGCAGCACAAGGCAGCTGGCAAGTGACCAGAACGAAGCTAATCGGATATAATCAGCTTTAGTCCTGCGAATTGACATAAACTCACCTGACGGATGCATGGTGTAAGTGAAAGTGGGTGATACTCCGGCTGGTGGAGATGGTTTTTATACGAACACTCCAGCCCTTCAAGTGGGCATTCTTATCAATCGCTCTTGATTGATTCGAGTTCGATGCGCTGGTCGAGGTCGTCGCTTGTTTGCCCATCCCACTTGGTCAGACTAAGCTGAAGGGGGGAATTCCTGGGGTGACAATGCCAAGACAAAAGACATGTGTCCGAAACGAGATTTGGCTGGGCGCTTCAATGCAATTGGCAGTGCAAAGTAACAAGAAAATGGGAGCAAGTGAAAGGCGGAAGGGCAACAAAACAGCAGCTTCATTCTTCTTCTTCACTGGCCAATTTCGCAGGACATGCCAAATGCATTTCCGGCTAACACCACACACTCACACACACTGGCAGTTGCTGGAATAACGCAAGTCACTGTCACTGGTTTCTGTCGAATGTTGTTTATTTCGTTGGTTTCCCATTGATGGTGCAAAAAACTAAATAATGGAAAAAGTCAAGCAGAGAAATGGATAGCAAAAGGCATTTACAATAGAACAACATTCAGTTTTACTGCCAAATAACTGAAAACTCTAAAAATAAAGTTAAGAAGACACATTAATTCCTTATTTTCTCCAAAAACATATTTAATTTAGGTATTCAAGAAATTTAAATTGCGCGCCAAACTTTTCAGTGCTGCCCATGAACAACCACCTGGCACCATTGGTGGAAATCTATTTTTGACAGTCTGGCAGTTTTCAGAAATAATATATTGCTTCAAATGATAATAATGGAAAAATTATTATCCATACGGTACTACATGCTTTTGTTTATTTGTTTTAAAATAGTCATAACGAAATCATTTTATTGAATCGCTTAGAGTGACCAGTCGCAGAAGCGTTGCAAATCCACAGGTACCAAGCTGTTGGTACTAACATCGATATCACCGCAAACATCGAAAGGTATCGACTGCAAATATCGACGTTTTTTCACATCGCTAAGCCCAATCAGAAATTAGAAATAAATTAAGTAATTTGTGCGGAATAAAAGCGAGCGTGCGGCCGATGCGATAACCGCGATCCCCGTCGCCCTCACCCCGCCGCCACCACGCCGTGATGCAGGCAACCAGCGCAGTGGCCGGAAAACTCGGAAAACTTGGCGAACGCAGCTCCAACGGCAGAAACAACAACAGTGCAAGCACAGCCCCACAAAACTCGGTGTAGTGAAGGAATTAAATCTAATTATAACAAGAAAACAAGCGAAGGGCAAGCCCAACCCCACGGCGCTTAATTAGTGGCGACAGCCAGCGATATTTGTGGCTGGGGAGGAGCACCTGCAGCGCCCGCAGAGCCACCACTAGCACCACTGGCACCTGGCATTCACATGGGCTGAGTGCCGAGTGGAATTGGTGGATCGGCGAAGGCGCAGCAGCAGCAGCAGAGCAGGTGCCGCACCAGCAATGGCCAACCAACTGGACGCCAGTGTGAAGGACGACCTGAAGACGCAGTTCGTCACCCGCGAGGGCACCTACCGCCTGCTGACCCTTTCGGAGTACTCGCGGCCCAACCGGGTGGGCTACAGCAGCAACCAGAGCTCGCCGCAGGTGCGCGTCTCCATGGTGACTCTGCCCAGTCCGGCGCAGGGCAAGCTGGGCACGGATGGGGGCGTGGGCGTGGGCTCACCTGTGGGTGCAGGAGGAGCAGCAGCAGGAACCACAACCACAACGAATGGCAGTTCGCCAGGAGCGTCGCCCACGGGAGCAGCAGGAGCCACCACAGCAATATCCAATGGAGGCGCCGGCGGTGACAGCAACTATAGCCACAGCCACAGCAACCACAATAGCAACAGCAACAGCAACAGTGCAGGGAACAGCACTGTGGAGGCCCGTCTGGGCGGCGGCATCTCCATGCACTCCATGATGAACGGCGGTGTCGTTGACCAGAATGGTGTGGCCACCAACCAGGTCCTAGGAGGCGATCGCATATGCTTCAACTTCGGACGAGATCTCTACGTTTACTCCTTTCGGGGAGCCAAGAAGGTAAACATTGTTTGGCACAGATAGTCTCCATCCGCAAGCACGTGACATGACGGAGAATGGGGAGGTGCAGCGAGCTTATCACACCAGAGATAGAGGCTGCCGGCGATTGCATTCCAGGCGGATTGCACCAGCCAATTGGCTGGGGCTAAAATACCTAGCCATTTGCATGCAGTGTCCCCCCAGTGAGCTTAATTTGTTCCACTTCGAGCGCTTGATGATCAATTCGCTTGTTTGGCGTTTTTATGAATGTTTATTGCGCTCGAAGGCAGCCAGTTGTTGTGAGCGTTTGCCAGCTCATCCCTGCGCGCGGATTACCCTACCCTGTTTGGAACCCTCGCATGCAGCAAGGGGAAGCCTTTTGTCCACTTATCAACACAAGCACCTGTCCAATTGCCAAAGTCGATCCCCTGTTGTAGTCAATAAACATTCCGATAGAGTAATCCTAGTTCGGCTTTCGCCAATCCAAATTGCTCATCGCCTCGCTTGTGTTTGCCTTGTTTCCCCGGCCCAGCAGCTGTTTCTAATTCTTTGGCATTCTGTTCAGCAACAGCTTGCGATTCTCCTTCTGTATTTGTTTTAGCTGGCTTCTTTGTTGCCATAGTTACATATATGCTGGCGAAAACTTGGCAGTGCTTGCATAGAGCTCTTCCCACCTGATTCCGCCAACGAGCCGCTAATTTCCACTCCGCTCTCCGAAAGTGTTAATTTCTAATATTTTTTCATCCCACTGGACGTCTTTTTCCATTCGAATCTTAGCTCAAACGGAAATATTCGAGGCCCTTTCGTTTTTCTATTCGACTTTCATTGAAATACATATTTTATAAGCAATAAACTTAATCGTGAAAATGATTATGCTTCCAAAAACCACAATGTCAAGTTTCTATCATGATTTCGATGACTTATGTTTCTGTGCTTTGTTTATACAAACTCATATCCAATGGCATCTAGTTGCACAGAGCATTGAGTTTATGACACCCCCATCTTAAATTACAAATTATGAACATTTCCAGCCCCACCAACAACTTGGTCTCCAGATATTATATAATGTTTTCAAACTCAGCTTACATTATTCTACGTTTTGTTTTATCCCAAATCTTTAAAGAGTTTCTAACTGCGAACGATCCACTTTAGGTTTATAATAGGAAAACGTAATGCAATCCAGAACGACCAAGATAAACATAAACAGATGATAGTGACTCTTGTTGACTTACTTCCAGGGCACGGAGATGAGCAAGCCGATCGATAAGAAGTTCTACAAGGGCACCAATCCCAGCTGCCACGACTTCAACGCGAGCACGGCCACGCCCACGGGAGCGCCCCTGCTGGTGGGCTTCACCACAGGTCAGATCCAGCTGGTCTCCCCGCACGTTGGTCCTCGGGAAGTGAGGAAGCTCTTCAACGAGGAGGTGAGTGTTCCAACTGATATATACCCCTACAAATGCAAACTGATTATGGTGCATCTCTTAGCGGCTGATCGACAAGACCAAAGTGACCTGCCTAAAGTGGCTACCCAACTCACCGCACCTGTTCCTCGCCGCCCACGCCTCAGGTCACCTGTACCTGTACAACGAGGAACTGCCCTGCGCCGCCACAGCGCCCAGCTATCAGCCCTTCAAGCTTGGCGACGGCTATACGATACTCACTAGCAAGTCCAAGACCACAAGGAACCCGCTTTTCAAGTGGGTCTTCAGCACCGACAACTGCTGCGTCAATGAGTTCTGCTTCTCGCCTTGCGGCTCTCACTTGGCGGTGGTTTCCCAGGACGGTTTCCTGCGCGTCTTTCACTACGACACCATGGAGCTGCTTGGAATCGCACGCTCCTACTTCGGCGGCTTTCTGTGCGTGTGCTGGTCCCCCGACGGCAAGTACATTGTTGTGGGTGGCGAGGACGACCTGGTGACCGTGTGGTCGCTGCACGAGCGACGAGTGGTGGCTCGCGGACAAGGCCATCGGTCCTGGGTATCTGTGGTAGCTTTTGATCCGTATACCACGTCGTACACAAACTGGGATGGCGGCGACTTCAGCGACGATGAGAATCAAATGAACGAGTACTCCCATTCGCGAGAGGCGCGCTTCTCCGGAGATTCCACGGCCAACGGTGGCTTTGATGGTTTTGACCGGAACTCTACACCCGTACACGCTGCCCGGAACGGGCCACACTCGGCCTCCTTTCGCTCGGACGCTTCTTCGGCGGAAAAGCTTATGAGTTATAGACTTGGCTCCGTCAGTCAGGATACGCAGATCTGCCTGTGGGACATCACGGAGGACGTGCTACGACATCCATTGGTGCTGAGGCAGCGAGCAAACAGTGAAAGGGGCTATCTCAACGGTGGCGTTGATGAAGAAGCGGAAGCAGAGGACGGCATCAAGGTAATCCGACCAGTGGCCATGTCTGGTCAAGCCCCTGGACCACAAGCGGAATCCGGCAGCTGTAGTCCAACACGGGAAGCAGCGGGCGGAGGCGCAACAAACGGTGCCGGCGAGCACAGCAATAGCAGTTCCAGCAAGTTCTCCACCGCCAACTGCACGATATCCTCACAATCCTCGCCCGACGACTGCGACACCGAGGCAGCCACTCCCGCCTCGACTTCATCGAATGCAGGCGCAGGCTCGGTGGCTGGAGCGGGAGCGGCGGCCTCAACGAAGCAGAACAACCGCAACCATGGCACTGGCAACTCAATCAAATTCCCCAACTGCATCAGCGCCACCAAGTCGGACAGCATTGATGGAGGCGGCGGAAGCGGGAGTGGACAGAGGCCATCGCAGACTACATCGGGATACAACAGCAAGACTTCCAACAGCTCGAACAAGTCCTCCAACTCGGGCAGCGGCTTCAGCGCCTTCAACAGCCTCACGCAGCGTCTCTCGAACTTCAGCTTCCTGAGCAGCTCGGAAAAGAAGGCCGCTGGCTATGACGGAAGCCACACGACGGCCCACCGTCAGCACCGCAAGGCAATGAGCATGCTGAAGAGCTACAACCAACACAACCACACTGGCGGACACAACAACCACAGTCAGAGTAACAACAGCAGCTCCTCCAACTTTGGCCACTCGAGCACTCTGGATTCGGGTGCGGCTGGCGCCATCGGCAGCAGCTCGACGGCGCATAGCTTCGGATCCCTGAAGCTGAGCAGGTCCTCGCACCACTCCTCATTGGCCACAGCCGCCCATGCGTCGGGATCTGGAGCGGGCTCTGGCTCCGGTGTAAGCAGCTTCGATCCCATGCAGCTCATCGGGACGCCCGCCTGCCCCCGTTTCGATGAGTGCCCCCTGCTGGAGCC
This sequence comes from Drosophila erecta, assembly GCF_003286155.1. Classification (NCBI taxonomy): domain Eukaryota; kingdom Metazoa; phylum Arthropoda; class Insecta; order Diptera; family Drosophilidae; genus Drosophila; species Drosophila erecta. Next base: position 5,683,982 of record NW_020825194.1, read on the forward strand.
GCTTGTCTGCAAGAAGATCGCCCACGAGCGGCTGACGGCGCTGATCTTTCGCGAGGACTGCTTCCTGACGGCGTGCCAGGATGGATTCATCTACACCTGGGCGCGGCCAGGTCATGCCACGGTAAGTATGACACTTCTCACAACTCCTTCCACTGGCAGCGGGTAATGCGTTAATGATATATCCTTGTTTTACAGCACGCCACTCAGCACTTGTCACCTGGACAGACGGCGGCGCCCGGCGGGACGGTAATTTAGTTCAATAAAGTGGACTTGGTCAACTATCAGCGTAATCTTGTCAAGCAGCAGGAGCAGGAGCAGCAGCAGAAGCAGTCGGTGATCTAGGTTAAAGCTAGGCGATTGATTTCGGTAATTTATTGATAGGAGCAAGAGTTTTAAAGGTTTTTATGTTGCGTATTTTGTATTCCAAATGTAGCCTAAATGAGTTTATGAACCACACACAGACACACCGTACACCCGTAATATATATATATTTATATATATACGATATATAGCTATGTACAACATAACTACGATCTATACGCAGCATCAGGCAACAGAACAAACGTATATGTTTAATCTAAATTATTAGTTGTAAATGTATTATTTTTTTAGTACGTGGAATTTGTTGAAAACAAAGCAAAGCATGTTTATAACTATTTACTAAGTGCTAGCCTACACTACACACGATAAATAAAGCAAAAGAACGAAGAAGCGAACTGCATTAGCGAACTAAAATAAACAGAATCAAATAGAGGAATGAGAAATGAAAAGTGGACGTTTTTTCACATTGTGCTATGTACTGAGTTGCAGTCGAGGCCCCAAACTAACCAACGAGGAACTATCTAATTATGTAAACTCACGAACTAACCTAAAGTAGGAACTGTTATCATTACTATTACTATGAATTCGTATGCCTTTTATTTTTTGATGCAAGCCGAGTGCAACGTTTTAGCATGCAGACGCAGACGACAACCGAACAAATTAGACTAAATGCAAACAGGAACCGGAAATCGGTGATCGGAAATTTGAAATCTGAAACCCGAACCACAACAAACATTTCACACATATATTTTATAACGAACCAGGAGAAACAATCGGCAATTTGCGATGTTAGCCAATAAGTTAACAATGAGCCGAGCAAGCAAAACCAACCAAGAACACGTTACAGTAAAAGAGACTAAAATTTCAATAAAATTATATAAAAAATTAGTTTTCATAGCTGGTATTTATTTATAAAATGTGTTTGTTTCTAACAAAAATATGCTTCTCTCGCTCGAATCTCAGATGAGACAACCACAAACTTCATGCTGGAAATGACAATGCCTTGGCTCCGGAACCATTCGGCAAGTGAGTGGGCATCCTGGCCCCGATAAACTCAAGGAGTATGCAAATTAACCTATCAAGCCTGTGGGTTAAAAGGTCTTGGGCACCGCCAGCACCTCCGCCTCTGGCAGATACAAGTGCTTGGAGAGCAGGAAAGCGAATAGCGCCTGTCCCGCGACGACCATGAACAGGAAGTAGAGTTTCCGCTTTTTCCCGCCACTGTAGTCAAATTGCTGTGGATTTCCATACGGATCGTAGTTGATGGCTCCACTGGGCGCAGCCGGGGAGTTGTCCTGCAGCAGTTTCGTCCGCAAAGTACGAAGCTAAAAAAAGGGGTGGAATTACTGATTGCTCCACAAATAAATTGCAATGCCAAACTCACCAAGAAGAAGCCGAAGGAAAAACTGGTATACGCCAGCGCAATGTAATATCCAGACTTAAAGAACAGCGTGCTAACCATCAGGCAGACCACTATATTAACGTACTTATACCCAGTGAAGGCCAGCAGATCAAGAGTCTTCAGGCTCGTCTTCACATTCATTACGTACAGGGCTATGGAGTAAATGACCAATTCGAAAATGCTATATGCCATGGCGCTGGAGGCCTGAATGCCAAGCTGCTCCGGTGAAAACCGCTTCTGCATGCCCAGAAGCAAACCCGCCACGATCACGTATGTGATGTAGCCCATCGTGGGTAGATAGAGATCTGGGGCATTAACATCATATCGTGGTTGCACTGGGTGCTCTTGGTCGTAACGCAGGGACCAGTCCTAAAAGGGGTATGTAAGTTATATGGTTTCTCCGTTTGTGTGTCACCACTCACCTTATGTATATAAGGGAAAAAGAGAAGACGCAACTTCTTGCCCACGTAGGCGTTGTCCACTGCGAAGTAGTACTTGAGCTTGGCTACGGGCACCCACTTCTCGAACTGATTCTCCATGATCTGCTTGCCCTGATCCGCTAGCTTTTGACCATACTGCATGGCCATGTCTTGCACGATGGGCTGCTGGAACATGGCGAACTGTGGGTACTGTCCAGTTGGTGGAGCCCCAGGCTGGGGTGCTCCTATTCCGAAGGTGGGTGGAGCAGCCGCCTGTTGAGGGGGTGGTGCTCCATAACCGAATCCGGGCTGTTGTTGTGGTGGCTGCTGCATGTGCTGCGATGGCTGGCCGAGATTGGGGTCGAAGCCATAGCTGTTAACCGGCGCCGGAGCAGGTGCTCCGTACATATTGGGATCCAGTATTCCGGGGCCAGAGGGCGGTACCATGAATGTGGCGCCACCGCCCATCATCGGAGCCGAGGGTCCCATGGCATTAACATCACTGACACGCTTCGGTGGCCTTGGGCGACCGGCAGCTGAGGCTATTTTGGGACAGAGCAATCATTAGTTAGTGCCGGAGGATCTATACGAGACAACTGGGAAGCGGGGAACACAGGCACTCAAGCTACACACGCAGCACGGAACGGAAACGCAGGGCAGGCATAGAAATTGGGGAGCAGGATGCAGTGGGAGCCAGGAGCGGCGCACAATACGGGGTAACGTGTAACGTAAACAGTGACAGCACTCCGGATTCCGGTCGGTCGGCGGCTGGGGATATTCCGGAGTGGCTGCACAGGACATCCTTCGGGTATACTTGCTTGCGTAGCCTGATCCTTACAGTTCTCCCACTTACGGTTCCGCATACCCGGATTTGGATTGTAGTTCATCTTCCTGGATCAGTAAATTGTATTCAAAACTTTGGTTTTTAACACATCACCATAAGCATTTTGCAGTGTGACCGGAGTTTATTGTTTCGAAATACCGAAGCCCTTCCGCCTACCAGAATGTATGCAATACAATAATTTAATTACTAAACGTTTTAATGAACAATAAATAATTATATATTGATGGGTTTATTTTCTATATTGGTATATTTTATATACTTATCTTTATTTCGGATATATTGCTATTGCACATATATATACGATATTTCTAGTGGATTCCCACACAAACATACTTTATTTAGCTCAAACTGCCAGACAGCTTTTTGCATTGGTGGGACTATAAGTAACAGAACTAACTTTAAAAAACATATATAAATTGATTGTATTTAAACAACAAAGCATATTCATACATATTTGAAAATGTATTTTCTAATGAGCTATGCGAAAAAGTGGGAAAGGGCTATAACCGGTACTAGTTGAATAGCAGAGTGACCAGGTGTGCTTTTTACTAGTGCCATCTGGCAACACTGCCAGCATACTTTAATTTTTAGCGCATTCTCCGGCGCAAACCAAAACAAATTTGATTAGTTAAATAATTTGATCGCAGTTAGTTATTCCATTAAGTCATAGTTATGGAGAACGCGCTCAAACGGCGATCTCTGACGCTCAGTACGCGTCTCCTGCAGAAGCGCCACAGTGGTAAGCAAGACGCCGCTAAAAATAAAACAGGAATACCAATAAAACAATCTTTATTTTCCACAGCTTCACCGCAGAGCGTGCGCCCAGGGCACAATGTAAGTGTATCCTTGGACACTCCCGGCTCACCCAACACATCAAAAGTAGTGGGAATGACGTCCGATTTGGAGAGCACGCCACCCCACAAGCACAATCCCAACTTGGACGACAGTGTGGACTTCTCGCCCCGCCTGGACATCAGCCTCTCGCCCAGCTGCCTCTTCTCTCAGACGCTGGGCACCGAAAGTCCGGAGGTGGGATGGCGCTGGAACCGTAGCAGCAATGCCACCACGGACAGTGGCTTCGACTCGGCGGAAATAGGCAGTTTAAGCCAGCGGGAACGACGTAGGCAGATAGCTTTTAAGGGCGTCGAGGATAGACGTAGCCAACTGGACAATGAGCAGTGGCGGGCACAGCAGATGCGGGCCAATGTTCTCCTTAAGGAGCGCTGTGCTAGGCTCAATAGCCAGTTGGAACAGATAGCTGTGTCCGAACCAGTAATGCCACACAAAACTCCCAAAGTTCCACCACCTGTTGCAGCCCGGACAAGATCAGCCTGTAAGAAAACCACCCCAGAGCCAGTGCTTCCACCGACAGCTGCCTCCGATCCAATGGCAGACTTCCTCAACGACTCGGAAACGGATCTCTTCCTGCTCGAGGCCTCCCAGCAACTGGAGTCCAAAATAGAACACCAAGAACCTCCCAAACCAACCACAACCACAAGCACCACACCCACCAGGCACCACACGGCAAAGCGACCTTCCTTCTACATGAAATTTCTGGAAGACGAAAGCGAGGGCGAGGACTGGCTAAATGCTCTAGAAGAGGCTGTGCAGCAGGCCACAATGCCAAAGAAGCCACGTACCTCGCTGCAGCGGTACAAATCAATGCCAACCACAGGGGATTCGTCCAGCGGAGTGTCTACCCTGACCAATGTGACGGCCAATTTAAATGCCTGTACAAGTGCCTCCTCCGCATCTGGGTCAGAGCTAAGGGACACTCCCCGCATCAAACGGCATGCCAGCTCGCATGCACTGTCCCCAGCCACATCGCACGGTAAGTGCCAGCAAAGTTAAACATTTGTAGACCAAAGCAAACTCATCATTTCGTTCCCTGCAGCGCGCGGCAAACTCTTTGGCAGCCGGAAATGAAACCCGATAAGGTAACCAGCCCCTGAACACAATCAGCTTCCCCACAGCGAGTACCAATTGTGATGAGCAAAGTTAGATTTAAGATTTTTCGTTTTATTTCGCTTGACTTGCGTGCCCCTTTCCTTCAGCATTTTGTATACGAGTACGCTAATTGATTAATGCAGCTCTAAAGCGTCTTTGAAAATGTACATTTAAGGCTAATTAAAAATTAATTGTAATTTAAAGCGAACCCTTAATATTCGCATCGAATGCCTCTGCGTTCGTTCGGCGCATGCGACTCGCCATATGTTCGGCATTATCGGGCTGCGAACGCGCCGCCCACCAGCACAGGTGGCACGACGGACAGGTGGATACGACTGGTCGCCGACAAGCAGTGAATTGTCGTCCCCCGGTTGAACTTCCATTCACGGATAGGAAGCTCGTTGAGTGCGACAGCGTTTTAAATTAATTGAAATGTAGGCGAAGGATTTCTGTTTCCATATTCAGGATATGGATGTACATAAATAGGTCAGTTGGAGTTTTTCACGACTTCGAGCTGCTTGAGAAGCACCTAATGAAGTCGACAAAATTAGCATTTCATTACACTTGTCACTTAAATTCCGCACCATCAGCTATGGTCGATCGTTTTGCATCCATGTTTCAATGAAAATTTATTTTTTCCACTTGGTAAACTTATTTGAAATATTCTTAAATTGAAATTCCTATATAAAAGTTGTATTTAGCCTAATGTAACAGCTTACATTATGCTTGTTTTTTATATGTATGAACAATTTAAGACCCAAGCCATAATAATCTAGTGTATACAGAAGTATTTCATAATTTCCGTTTTTATTACATAGGTTGTACCGAAAAACAAATAAAAACTACACCTCATCCTGTTAAGTTTTAATATACAATTATTTAATTTTAACTGGCTAGTTTTTATATGTGTGTCCATTAGATTTCAAAATGAGTTTTTTTCCAGGAACTTAAATGGAATTTCCTTTTATTCGTTACCAATCAAACGAACTTTACCCACATTTAATTTATGAGAAGTTCATATAAAAAATTATATTTAAAATGCAATGAGCCGTCTGAAAAGGGATCTCCCTGGGAAGCCGAATTTATGGCAAATGAAATGAAAGTGTGTGAATCCCATCTCGCACTTAAAAGAAGAGGCAACAATCAAGTCGGCATGAAAAGCCGGCGAAAGTTGCCCCAGCTGTCTTCACTTTTCGCTTGGCCTGCAGTTTAAAGGCTTGGGTGCTCGAGGCTTTATGAACCTATTTGGGCTAAGGTCAAAGTTGAAGCCCTTTCGCAGCCATTACGCGTAAGAGGCAATTGCGCTCATGTTTATGAATAGTCCTCCTCCAGTCGTCAGTAGTCCCTTCGCATTCCGAGCCGGAGGAGCATGCGACTCCAGTCGAGTCGTGCCGAAAGTCAGCGAAAGTCAAGTATGCTGCCATATGTTTGCGGAGCGCAGCATAAACCAATGACAAAACACACTGGCTACAACCTAGCACGGAATGGTGGGTGGCTAATGGCAGCGGGCGGCCAAACTGGTGACGTCTGCGGGCAGCTAAAGCCGCTGCAAAAGCCAAGCCAGCCGAGATGGAAAGCCAGAGTCAGGGGGAAAAGCCAGAGCGAAAGCTTAGCCAACGCAGCTGAGCGGTACCAGGCGCGCAGTGGCGTAGTCGCATTGATTAAGTGGGGTTCAAAGTATCCTTAAGCTATTACCTACTTTATCGCTTGTGTAAGCTTATCTATTTAAGCAGGATATCATTTTACTTCGTACATTGTACATATTTTGGATAGCTCCATTCCAGGTTTTCTAGCGTAATTATAGTAGTGCTAGCGTAACTCTAGTTTTGCTAGCGTAACTCTAGTTTTGCTAGCGTAATTCTAGTTTTTCTAGCGTAACTCTGGTTTTGCCAGCGCATTCCTAGTTTTGTCTGTAAGGGCTAACAGTAGTAACCCCTTGCAAGAGTCCTGTGCACGCCACTGGTGAAGCTAGTAAGACAGCAGTATCTCCGCTAGGGGTGCGTCGAGTGGGTGGCAGGTGGAGGGTGGCGGGTGGCGGGTGGCTTATCGGCTGCTTGATGGAGCTTTCGAGCGAGCTTTGCGGCGGAGCTTTCGCCACCGCTTTGGCGCCTGGCGGACATTCATAATGGCGTCCGACGGTACCGCTGGCGAGCAGTACTCAGCGCGCAGCGCCCCAGTGAAGTTCGTGGCAGCGCACAAAGAACCCAGCCGAAGTACATGAAAAAGAACTCCAGGCGGAAGGAAAGCACAACAAGCTCCAGAGAACGGGCCCCAAATACACAATAAAGAAAACAAATTGCAACCACAACAAAAGGATACTTTGCCAGCCGAGCAACTTGATCCTGGGCACCCAACTCGCGTGCCCAATTCTGAAATAAAGCACAGGGTGTGCAGTGGAGCGCGTCCTTTCCTTTCGTCAGCACATCGGTATCCTGCCAACGGGAAAAAAAAGCCCAAAAGGACGCCCCACGCACTCATCGTTTGTACGGGCTGCCAGAGTTGCCCCATCGCCGCCAGGAGTCGGGAGCCAGGAGAAACCCGCAGGACCAAGGCGTCCACTCTGAATTCCATGGCAGCAGCCACATGGAGCTGGCTGTTGGCCCCATTCCTGCTCCTCCACTGGGCCAGTGCAGGAGCGGGCGGCGGAGCAGGCGGATCGGGAGCGGGACTGAGCGGCCCCTCCGTCTTCACCAGCTCCTTCCTGGTGCGCTTCCGGCGCGGAGTGGACAACGCGTTTGCCCATGATGTGGCCGACAAGTACGGCTTCGACAACCTAGGCCCGGTAAGTCGATTGTGCGAAAAATCAATTATTATATTGCCGACGGCCGGCTTGGTTGGTCGCTTCTTTTGGGCCAAGTTGCCAGCGCTTCAGGTTGACATGCTGCACTTGTCGGGCGCGTGTCAGGCGTTAATTGCGATTGCTCGGGGGGTCTGGGTGTCCTAGTGCTTGAGTGTCCTGGTGTGTGTGTGTGGTAGTGTGTGCCAGGAGCGTGCTCGGAATGCCAAAGGCAGCTTTTGGGCCAGCTGGCAAGCGCGAAAGTTTTTTGGGGCTTGTGGCGGCATTGGCCAACTTCCGTCGGCACAGCGGAGTTTTCGTTGCATACCGACAGGCGCAAATTTGCGCATTGCATGCTAAAGAGCCATTGCATTCGAGCCAAGGTCAATGTGGCGAAAATAAACTTGCCCACACACGGGGGAAAATAACAGCATAATAGGTCAGTGATTTGCACTCGAATAGCTTGTCTGTGGCACTTTGACCGGTCATTCCTTCGAAGAATGGTGTATCTAAACGTTTTTATTTTTTCTCTACGGACTTATGAGTGAATACTTAGTATACCCAAGTGTATGGATAAAGACTGTCAACTAAACCCCTTATCAATTATGTATGCATAATCATAATCATGACGTATTGTCCTTATATATTCGCTTATTATACAAATCATTCCTTTTGTAATTCCTTGTGCAAAGTCTGTGGACTTTCACTTCTCTGTCACGGCAGGGTTCTGCAATCCTGTCAGCCTTGCGATTCGCATCGATAAACCCTCTTATGGGTTTGTCATCCGTCAAAATAATGCATAACCATTACCCAATTCTGTCAGCACTTGACAGCTATGACGCGCACTTGTTGCACACACTCGGATTAGGTCAATAACTCACTCGGGGAGTTTAGGATTAATGCGAATTCAAGAGCTGGAACGGACACAATTAATTGGGGGCATCAATAACAAGTGGAGGACCGGCAATGAGATCGGGGGAATCGGAAAGGGGGAGGAGCGGGACTACATAAAGCTGGCGCTAAATCCAATTAACTGCCCCATTCCTGGGTAATCCGATATCCAGTCGCCACCTGAGGCCCCGGCTCGCTGTTCCTGGCGGATGGAGAGGTCCTTGTTATCCGATGGCTTCATTGCGACATCGATGCAGTTTGCAATGGCGCAATCTCATCTGCCCCCATCGCAGCCAAAAGCTGATTGCATGCCGCAGTTGCCATGGACACAGTTCGCGCATTGCACAGGCGTACATAGAGGTCCTGGGAAAAGGACTAATTGCGTCGGAATGTTTTTCCTGGCAAACGAAACACGAGCGGATTTCTGGGCAATTCCTTTCGATTTACTTCATGCCCGTGGAGACAATCTTTTTCCACGGAATTTGCAGTCTAATTATGTATGTAGCCTCGTAATTACTTGTATTATTGATTTTTTACTTACTCAATAGCCCATATAATCCCATCAGAGCTGAACGATTTTCCTGCTCGAAGTTTTAAAAATAGCCCCCGATTTAATTACAAATTGCAGCCTGTTGGCATTTCGCCTCCGGACTTCGAACTCGTTTTAGATAATTGCCCAAAAATCCCATGCTCTGCGTGGGTGTGGTCCTCGTAATAAAATTGCGGCACATGTATCAAAGACCAAACAACAAAAAAAAGGGAAGGAAACAACGAAAAATAAAACTCGAATGAAATCTGTTGCTCCTACGTCAAACGCTATCGCCCAGTACAAATCAAAATGTATCCCAAACCAAAAGTGAGTGCTTACCCAGGGCAGGCTCACTTTTGCTCTCATTCCAATCGATATTGCGTATACGCCGCATCTTATCAGCGGGACTTTGACAATGAGTGTGTTTAGATTTTATTGCCTTTGGTGTTACGACCTTATCGGCAGTAAAACGTTAGATTCAGTCAGCTATTGCCGTGCAAATCTAAATAAATCCCGATCCCGCGTTGAATGTAATTGCTGCCCTGAAACTTGAATGGGGCTCGCTGTGTGGCCTAAAGAAAGCGAAAGTCAATTTCTTGCTCAAGTGAATACATATGTATGCCTGCTCACTGCCCACGCAGGATTTCTGCCCACGCAATTGGCGGAGTTTAATACCAGCAGCCCAGTGTTTGGCCAAGAGTAATTTCCCAACTTGGCTAACACCACAAAGCGACTGGTCTTTGCGATGGATTTAAGTTTACCTACGACCGGGCCGAAAGCCTTTGAGCGTGCATAGTGTGTCTGCCTGGCTCGTGTGTACCAACTTTAAAAGCCAACAAACTCACCTGTCATTGAGCCCTCACGCCCCCTCGACCAGCAGCACCATCCTTTTGAGCCGCTTGTCTTCGTTGTCGGGCTGTGAGCCAAATCCTTGCATAAAGCGTTAAGTCAGGACTCCAGTTGACGTGGCCAACGGCAACAGGCGTTAGTTGTTTGCTGGTGTTGCTGTTTGAAAAGCCCTTCTAAGTCCCAAGAACATCACCAACAATGGTGATTGCAACAGCAAAGCAGATTATTACAGAAACGTTTATGGGCATAGAAAGAAATATCAGCAAAGCTCCTACGATTTTTTCGAATTAAAAGATAGTACTTTATGAGGCGGAAAGCCATTTATGAGGGATATTAAATGTGCACTCTAGCTTAGAGTGCCTCGTCAGGCAATAATAAATACAAAAATTCATCCTTAAATGTGGTATAACTGAAATGCGCTTTAAAATCCTGAGTCCTGTCTGAGTCCCTAATATGCGGAGTATGTAGCTTTCTTTCAGATGTCCTTATTCCTTGTAATTCATTCTCCACACACATTGCAAGTATTTGCTTTCTTAAGCTTGTCCTACATAATCAGCAGTTCCTGAAATGTCAACGCTCATCTGCTATGCATAGTTTCATACTGCTAAGCCATAGTTTTCTCATAAATTATGCAACAGTGTTGTGACCTTATTAAGATGCCAGCGAGTACCCGTAGTTGGACCGCATATTTTCAACTTAATAAGTTTCCCTTTGCCACAGAAAACCAAACGGTATTTTGTTGCTTTTTAGCGGGCTGAGTTGATCTGCAAAGACAAATGTTGAAATGACGTTGCGGTCTGACATTGGCACATTCGTCTCCGTTTGCTTATCGCTGACTGTTTTCCTTTCATTTATTATGCCAAATGAAAAACGAGTTTACAAATTCGGTGGTCGCTCGCCCAGATGGTTAGATGGTTGCAAATTAAAGGCACGGACATTTGTAACCCAAGGCTGGCAGCATATGTTGGCAAATACAAGACAAACAAAGGAGGCGCCCCCCCATTCCAGTGAACTGCGCTGGACAAACAGAGACGCAGTTGGAGTTCAAGATGCCGGGCCTCGGAAAAAGTTCGCTCCATCGCTCCATCGCCCCAAAAACCACTGGCACACACGCCACCCACTTGCCACCACGGCGCACACAATGCCTTATCACGTATACGCAGTGTTGCGGCCCGAGTCCAGGCGCATTATTTATTTATTTTTAGCCCTGGAAAGCAGCTCGCTGGCTTGCCGGACAAAGGCTGGCTATTGTAGGGACCAGATGACAACAATTTCTCACAGATGGAAGATTTTCGACTATTAATGCAGCAATTGGCTCTGAATAGTTTGCCGTTTGGTTATTCCATGTTGCCACCGGCATTTATGGTTAGAGAACTAAAAATAAGTACATTGCCTTAAATTGAAACAGGTTAAAGAACTAAAAATAAGTGCATTGCCTTAAATTGAAACGGGATACATGCATTTTAAGCCATTCCAAATTTATGCTGCTGTTTATGACACACACTTGCAGAGGTTTATGGACTGCATAAAAGAGGTTTAACTTGCAGCAACTGAGAGTGATGCCTCGTGTAAATAATGCAAGCTGTAATATATTTCCTTTTGAAGGGATTTATATAAGCCAAATCTGAGAGAAACTGACTTCAAAGACAAAGCAGAATAAATAATGAACATATATGGAAAGTCACAATAGAATCTCAGTGAGTACCAAAGACAACTCAAGGTCCGTCAGACTTACTTTCAATTTTGATCGCTCTAATAGGTCGACACTGGCCCAATAAAATTACCAAAGTTACCTTTACTTTCTACTTCTACTACTTATGTGACGACGGAAGCCCAACATCTGGTAAATATTTGCCAGCTTTTCGTTCTTATTTGGGAATATTGTGTTACGCAACCCACTGTCTGCCCCTGGACATATCATTTGACAAATGAGTTTTAAACTATAAATATGACATCAAGAGAATGGTTGGGATTTCACAGGGCTCTAATGCTAATTAGAAAGTTTTCGGGCTTCGCTTAAGCGAGGTCACACAAAATGTGTAACCGAACTTTAACTAGTTTAGCCGGTGCCTGCTTAACTTTTCTCGGTGTTTTTCGCAAGGATATTCATTTGATGGAGGCGAGTGTAGGAGGCTCTATATATAGACATGCTGTAAACAAGCTGCCGGGCTCAGCGTGGATCAGCTCCCATAATGGAACCAATGGACCGTGCTCCTGGGCCCGCACAGTTGTCTCAGTTGGACAGGTGTCGCTAATGCACACATCACTGCCTCTCCTACGTCTGCTCTGATCCGGCTCCTTTCGAGCATCCTTGGCTGTCGGTCTGCCACTGTGGCTAAACAATTTAATAAATCAACACTCGGGCCAAAGTTTTGTCAAATATTTTGCTCCAACGAGAAGGAAAGTGCTTCGAGAGCCACAAAAAGTGGAAACCGAGGCAGGCACAAAGACCAAACGTGCCGCTTGCTCTGTAAATAATTAAAAAACTTTTCAGTGCCTCACTCCCGAAACGTCTGCAGTTGATAAACGAGTGTGTGAATAACACACAATACATAATTACATTTTTATTTTCTTTAAACGTCCTGGCTTTTGCGTGTGCACGCCTCTAAATGCCAAAGGTCAGTGAGTAAAAGTTTTGTTTGCATGCGGCAAATTTCATTCCGATAAAATTAGATGAATATCTTGAAATTTAATTAGCCAACTGCCAGCTGCCTTCGTTGCAGAGACTGCCCACTTCGAAAAGTGTCGAGCTGCCTCCGTGTGCTTTGAGAAATCGCTCATACGCAGTGTCTGCCCGGCGATGGCATGTCAATGTCAACAGAGCGCTCCAGATAATTATGTTGTGTGCTGGTATTGCCCTGCTCCGAATAGAAAAGCGTCTTAAGGGCTTACTACCATTGCGCTGCTTTCAATTGCGCTGGCCTTACAATTTGACCCAGTTTAAGCTGCGAGTCAAAGCGCAATTTCCTGTGCAGTCGCAGCTTAAATTCATCTAATATATATGGCACTGGCTGAAGCTTAATTCAATTTGTGCAAGTCTAACCATTGATCCAGTCGGCAAATCAAACGCCATAATCACGGGCACATGCCATGAGCCTCAATCAAAGCTTATTAGTCGAGTTGTGCGCAGCTGTTTGTCTTTGCCGTTTCCTTTGTCGCCGCATCCTGCTGAATTATTCACGAGTCCTGGGCCAGGACACTCATTTGCATTTCTCCAATTCGCCACCTGCCATCGAGGTCTTCTAATTTTAAGGCTGTGCAAATTTGCATGCCATTTATTGACGACTGGATTTGTGTGGAACGCCAAGCTGTCAATCCAAACACGCTTATTTGCATTGTTTTAGCGCAGTAAAGACACGCAAGTTTTTGGCGTATTTTTCAATTGAATAAAAGTGCCACTCTTGACAGATGGGGAAAAAACACTTAATGAGGCTTTTCTCTATACCAGCACGATAAAATGCTATCATTTGGCACTCCGTCCGTTTCAGTAGTCTGCACAAGTGATTTTCGCTTGTAGCGATAATTTAAGCAAACACAATAGTGCAGCGACAAGTTTTCCCATTATTGATTGATTGATTGATTAATTGCGAGAATGGCGGGAAGGACGGCTATTTTTCCAATTAGCGCAGCTGCACTGCGAACACATTTATCACATGCTAACCCGACTGCTATCTATATTATGTGTATGCCAGTAGTTATTGACGGCTAATGCCACTAGAAAAATTGGCCACCTTCTGATAAAGTGACTGCGCCTGTCCTTGATAAACGCCTGCTTCTGACGTTGGTTGGTTAACTAAACTGGGGCATTTTGGCCAACTGAGTTACAAATTGATGAATGGTTATTCCTCGGGGCCTTCAATATTGGGAAACAAATGAAATGCGACGATTGCGTAATGGCTTTTAACGGAGATGAATCGCATACGCTATTCACATATTCTGTTGCCTACTTTTCTGCGGATGTGGAAGGCAGGGAACGCTTCTATGCTTCCTGGAAATGTTTTCAATTTTCGTTGGAGGAAATATTGAATATAGCCGCCAGTATTTTTAGATTAAAAATGCTAATGCATGCAAATAACAAATTTATGGCGTAGGATGTTACAAGAATGCGTATTTTATTAAAAAAGGAAGCTATTCTCCCATTCTAAGGCACACATTTTTAGGGCATTGAAAACTAAATATTTGATCAGCTTTAAAGGCAAGTTTGTTTGCTCAACTTGTTGAATGTCCACCATTGTGTACTGTCGTCAGCTGACCGAGCAAGAATTCGATTAAGGTAAACAAAGAGAGCTATATTAACAACTTAAAGTCCTTTAAGCCCCAGGGCACACACAAGCGCCCATTACCTACGTCCATTGGTCCATTGTTGTATGCTATTTCGCAGGCTCTGTGAAATATCTGCTGCACATAAATACATGGTGGCATATAGTATATACGGGCGAAGCTGTCATGTACAGCGCAACTGATGATATTTCAGCTTTTTCAGCGGGTTTTTCATTTACCTAGCATGGATTTGCACGGGGCGAGTGAAAATCCATAAATTTCTGATGCTGACGGGCCAAGAGAAATGACGTGTCATGGCGCGGGCGAGTTGTGGCCACGAACCGGCGATAGGGTCGCCCACACCGAAATTCCTTGGCCGTGATGTAACTACACAGCTGTTGTCCTGTCGAGGAGCAACAAGTGTCGCAGGGTCGAAGACGCCAACGGCTTCTCGTTAATAAATTTGCTATTTAAATGCGACAGCCAACTAATTATAGACACCATTTTGGCAGGCGAAGGAATGAGCAATGGTTGTGACTCAAACACAGACGCACCATGTGAGCTTTTCGCCAACTTTCGCGTGTGGGTGGTGTTAAGCTTGAATAACTTACACACTTGGACACAGACGCACACACTGAGCGAAAGGGGGGTGGCGAACAGCTGCCATTTGCCACGAGGCTGTCCTTACTTTATTTTAGCCCCGTTATCACCCCGTGTGACACATTATATTTATAATGGCGACCCGTGCACACAGACACAATGGCAGCTATATTGCTACATTAGACGTCCTGCTTTGTTGCTCTTAATATTTGTGCTCAGCTCCACCCACATAAATCCGAGTGACTGAAGGTTTTGTTTTCACTTTGACTTTCACTTGTCTGTGGGGATGCGGTATACCATATGGTGTGCTTATGAAGAAAAATCCGCAAATTTGCGGGATATCTAAAAATATGCCAGCAATTTAGCGGCATGTGGTCAAATGTCGACCAGATTAGTTAATTCCCATTCTTTATTTGTGTGCCGTGTGCGATGAAGAGCGCCCACTGTGCGCATACGCTATCTATCGTTATCTATCTCCATTTTTTGTAAGCTGGCAACATACTTAGGAAGTCCATTAAACTGGCTAGTAGAGGCCAAGCAATCCAGCTGGCCAGCTGTTGCAGTACCCATTGAGTAATTTACACGCAAATTAACAGGGCATAAAAATAGACAAACTCAAACTGTCTGTGGATGGCCGTGATTGACAGCAGTCAACGGATTGATGGCCCTCAAGTTACGCGCCTTGCCGTTGTTTTCCCGCTTACTTATGCGCGGCACTTGGCGCCTAAGTAAACCACTGGACTTTGAATCCACCCCGCCAATATTCCTCCGGTTGGGTGGGGCCATTTATCGACTGGTGCTGGTGCTGGTGCTGGTGGTGATGGCTGACGTGGCTGGCTACGAGTTTATCAATTTATGGCCCAGTGTCTGTAAATGAATGTCGAATTTCTGTCGCGTATTTCTGGAAATGCTTGTGATAGCTGTCAGGTCTTAAGTTTATGTTTGAGCTTCATAAATCAAGAACAATAAGGCGTGACCCAAATAAAAACATACTTTCCTTTGGAATTTAATTTCTTACATCTAAGGAAGAGCACATAGACTGAACTATTTTCTCGTTAAATATATTTTAGTACCTCATGGTTAATAGTAATTAATTGCTTCCGTTGATTTTCCGCCTTTGACTTATGTACGTACCACCGAAGGGTTTCCTATTTTGGTTGTTAGGTTTACTTAAAATTCATTAAACGCTTCCAACGCTTACTCAGAATTTCCCATTTTCCGCTGATCAAAGCAATTTTTGCTATTCCTGCAACCCTTTCCGCGCAGCTTCATTCCTTTGCGGCGAAAGTGTTGAAGCTGAATTGAAAGTTCGCAGACAGCGGTCAGAAAAGCCATAAATGCCGAAACACGAAAGGAGTGAAAGCATTCTTCTGCCTCAGTTCGCTTACCCAAATGTCCCTATTCATATTTAATGCTGCTGCGAAGCGGGCGAGAATCCTTAAAATGGCCGCGTGGGCGGGTTTTGCATAAGTTCACGTTGATGGAACTCCGATGGTTAGCAAAAACCTTTGTTTAGTCAGTTACTGGCTGGGTTAAGGCAATTACCCACGTGTGCTTACCGCTCCTGCTGGGAAGCCTTTCAATTCGACGTCCTTATAATTTGTGGCTGGCTTTGGTAATGAGGCGCGTCTTAAAAATAGATTCGCAGTCGGGCTTATTTGGCTGGCAAATTGATGGGTATTGTCATCGCCGCTCCCCACAGATGTCTCCCGTTTTATTGATGCGCATTTGCGCGAATTATGAATTGATAGCAAAGGCACTCAACGCCGCACAGCTGCTAATTAATCACGACGTAAGCCTGAATTATGCAGGACGCCAGTCGCCCGCCCGGCCATCCGTCCAAAAGGGCAAAGTTATATAACGCCCAGCAGCTGGCCAAATGCCATTCGAGTCTCCAATGGCTCAGGGATGAGCAACATGTTGCAGGCGGATCAAAATCGTACACTTAGGGAAATAGTGCGGTAGAACCAGAGTATGATAAATGCCTCAGTTTCCATACCGTAAATGGTGTTCACAAGTACTTGGGAGGAAAATCCAACTTATATAAAGCGCGGACTTGTTTTATGATGAAAAATCTGTAATCTTGATAAAAGACCATTTTGCCAGCGTGTACGAGTAGGCCGAAAATAGTGGTCCATTTCCCAAGGGCGGCCTGCCATTGGCCAAGTGAAAGTGGGTTTGGCCCGAAGGCCCGTCACGTATCGTGTGGAAACTCGAGATCCCGTTCACTAAAATTGCAGTGGGGAAAAATGGAAAATTACTGGCTCTACTGGCTGCTGGCACTCAATTTACCAAAGCCAATTAACGATGATGATGTTGAAGTTGCTGCTCCTGCAGCAGATGATGATTATGACTGGCAATTTAGAGCACAATTATGGGCACACCACCCTCCCGCCTCTCCTTCAGAATGTGTGAGGAATGGCTGGGGCCAAACTCAATTAGAGCGCAATTACGGGTCACGCTTCTAGGCACAAAACAAGCAGAGAATTAATGTGTTTTCCTCAATTAAAACGCCACGCACTCTAATAAAATGTTGCCCTGCATTCTGGACTCCTTACAGCTGGTCGGCGCCGATGGACACGAGTATCACTTCAAGCACCGGACCCTTCCACATGCCCGCTCCAGGCGGAGTCTGACGCACACACGGGCCCTCAAGAGCCATCCGGCGGTGAGTAGAAGTATAAAAAGTGGGAAATGGGAAAGTGGGAAATGCAGAAAATTCGCATTCGCATTCGCATCAAGGTCGAAAGGGAAACTGGCACACTTGCTGTTAGTTCGTTTGAAAAAAGGTAGGAACGTGCTCAATGCAATGGCTTGGAATACAGACACAGAAACGAATACTAATGGGGTGTTTGCAATTTTTCCACATTGATTTCACATTAGTACGCATTACTATCACGGACTGTCCTGGAAAAATAATATTTCTACTTCACTTTGTCGGACTTCCCACTGATTATCCTAGTATACACTCGTTTCTTTCATTAAATAAAACATTCTTCCCCCATAATTTTCTATAATTTGCAATAAATTAGGCGGTCAAACACGAATCACACAATTGTATGGGTCAGCTTGTAACAATGTGCCTGCTTTTACGCACAAATGCCAAATGCCAGAGTTCATTTCACGCTCCCGAAATAGTTTGCACCGGACATTGTTTGCCGTTCTGCATAACGGACATCGATTGCATTGCATTCGGTCGTGCGTCCATTTGGCCAACGGAGTGGAACGTGCCAATAGGCCAGAGTCGATAATCAGGGTGCACAATGCACACAAGGCACATGGAGTGGGCACTTATTGGGAGGTGGAAGGACAATATGGAAATTGGCATGCAAACAAGGGCGTTTCGTTTCTGTTCACAGCTGTTTGTACAGCTTTGGATTGGAAGGCACACGCATTACAATGACCCGCATGGGACAGACATGGAGTTTGGGTTCTGTGACAGATGGCCCATCAGCATAACCCCTTTTTGTGGTTACCACGTCGACCTTAACGCTAATGGGCTCTCTCCTTCCGCAGGTGCATACGGCCGTGCAACAGCCGGGATTCAAGCGGGTTAAGCGGGGCCTGCGACCGGCGGTGCCCGCCATCCACGGCATGAAGTTCGACCTGAAAGTGGGCGAGGCCAATCGGATTGACGAGGAGCCCACTGACCCCTACTTTCCCATGCAGTGGTACCTCAAGAACACGGGCCAGAATGGCGGCAAAGTCAGGCTGGATCTGAATGTGCAGGCTGCCTGGGCCCAGGGGATCACCGGGAAGAATGTTACGACGGCCATCATGGATGATGGTGAGTATTTTCGGAAACGAACGTATAAATTCAATCTACTGGTTTATTATCTTACACTTTATTGTGGCGCTTTCTCTGCCCAGGCGTGGACTACATGCATCCGGATCTGAAATTCAATTATGTGAGTACAACCCACACGCACAATGGCTGAAATGGCTGGAAACCCTTTCAATTTGCGCTTTCCGTCAAATGGCACTAGCGAGCTTTTAATTAAATTTTGGCTTACTGCACATATCGGTTGCCAATGTGGAATTATTCATGGCCAAAGGGCCAACTGTAACTGTTGCTGTGGCTCTATATGTGCAATTTCATTTAGCTGCGGAACTGCTTCACAACGAACCGTTGAAGCCCCTAATGTGCATAATAATACAAGTTGGCAGGAAATTGAAGCTAAAAGCTTCAACTTTTCCTGACACCAAAACTTTCCACCATTATTATTGTCAAAGTGCTTGTGCTTATCTGCCATGCATATGCAAACGGGTCGAGTGAGAGGTCTGCTTCCAAAAATAAATTGAATAATTTTCCCAAAAGCTACAGCAAAACCTACTTACCGCACACACATTTCAGCTCGCATTTAATCTGGTTTCATCTGCTCATTTCCAGAACGCCGAGGCCAGTTATGACTTCAGCAGTAACGATCCCTTTCCATATCCCCGATACACCGACGACTGGTTCAACAGGTAAGTGGATGCGAATGGGGAAAGCTATCGATTTTGGGGGGAAATGTCCTCGACAGCCAACTGGAATGTCTGGAATGTCGAAGATAATTTGTTTGTGTCATACGATTTCAATGGCAACCCCAACTTGATGGGTTAAGCTGCCTTTGTCCTCGTTCTGACTAAGAAAACTTCGACTAATTAAAAGGCAGTTGCGGAATTAAATGCTCTTTTCACTCGACACTGGAGCTCCATTCACTTGATAGTTTGTCAGCTTATGCGACCTGCTTAATGGAGAGCACTTATTATTAAGCTGCTTACCTGCAGGATGCTCTGTTTATGTATCACCTTATCTCATCCTCGTCCGCTACTACATTTTGCAGCCATGGAACTCGTTGTGCCGGCGAAGTGGCTGCTGCCAGAAATAATGGAATTTGCGGCGTTGGCGTTGCTTATGACAGCAAAATCGCAGGTAAGTGGCTTTGGCAGAACCCGCTGAATAAATATACATACGCGTGTACAGCGACGCCTTCGAGGTCCTGACCTCCAAAGTTTTCGGCGGATAAATCGCATTACGCATACGCACTGTAATCCGCGAAAAGACGTGGTGAATCAATTGTCAGATTCAGCCATGTACATAAGTGAAAAGTGTAAGGTTCATGGGGCGCGTTCCATCATTATAAATTGAGCTTCGATAAAATGTGATTTTTACGTGAAATGAGAGATATACTTTCTTAGGAATGGGCAGGCAACAAGTGCGGCCACAAATCCAGCCGCGTTATCTGTGACATTTTTTATCGCGCGCCAGGGAGAAATCATGTGAAAAATCGGGCCAATTTCGAACAAACACAGATGGAGCTGGGAAATGCACTGCAATTTTTACGATAGCCGTAAAACGACAAGTGAAAGTGACGGTTGGCGGGGATCGTATAAATATTGATTTATAATTTCCGCCATTAGATTTAATGCATACTTATCGCTCGCTCCGCAGGCATTCGCATGCTGGATCAGCCGTACATGACGGACCTAATCGAGGCCAACTCCATGGGCCACGAGCCGCACAAAATCCACATCTACAGCGCCTCCTGGGGTCCCACCGACGATGGCAAGACCGTGGATGGTCCCCGGAATGCCACCATGCGAGCGATAGTCCAGGGCGTCAATGAGGTACGGTTGCGCTGGGGACCACAAGGTCCAGTTCTTCGAATTTATGGCTAATCTTTCACACCACCCGCAGGGACGAAATGGCCTGGGCAACATCTATGTTTGGGCATCCGGCGACGGCGGCGAGGAAGATGACTGCAACTGCGACGGCTACGCCGCCTCCATGTGGACCATTTCCATTAACAGTGCCATTAACGACGGCCAGAACGCCCACTACGACGAGAGCTGCAGCTCCACGCTGGCGTCCACATTCAGCAACGGAGCCAAGGACCCCAACACGGGCGTTGCCACCACCGACCTCTATGGCAAGTGCACGACCACCCACTCGGGCACCAGTGCGGCGGCGCCCGAAGCAGCGGGCGTCTTTGCCCTGGCCTTGGAGGCCAAGTGAGTAATCCTCGGATTGATACACTCGAAAGTATTGGTGCCCAGAAAATCATAAGTTTACTAGCAACTAGCAGAACACAATCTGCTAGAAACGTGTTGTTGAAAGCAGTTATTTGATCTTTTGGATACCAAGCAAGGAAGTACCATTTTTTCGAGTGTATTTATTTTGTCACTTTATGAATTTATGCTAATCCCACTTGCACCCACACTCCTTTGGCAGTCCGCAGCTGACTTGGCGGGACATACAGCATCTCACGGTGCTGACATCGAAGCGCAACTCGCTGTTCGATGCCAAGAACCGATTCCACTGGACAATGAACGGCGTGGGCCTGGAGTTCAACCACCTATTCGGGTTCGGAGTGCTGGACGCCGGCGCCATGGTCACACTATCCAAGCAGTGGCATGCAGTGCCGCCGCGCTATCACTGCGAGGCGGGCGAGCTAACCCAGCCACAGTGAGTACATTACGAACTACTTCTAGGCTTGAGCCAGCTCATCCTTTTTGTCCTTAATGCAGGGCCATTATTATGGGCCGTTCGCTGTTCTGGGAGATCAAAACCGATGCTTGCAAGGGCACCGACACGGAGGTCAACTATTTGGAACATGTGCAGGCGGTGATCTCGGCAAATGCCTCACGTCGCGGGGATCTTGAGCTCTTCCTTACATCGCCAATGGGCACCAAGTAAGTGTATTAAATAAGCATTGTGTAATTCTGGATAGTTTTTATAATATTTTGTTTTATGTAATTGTCTTCAATTTTTTTTCTGGTTATTTCAAAAGTGGTAATACATTTTCTTTGCTCCATAGATCCATGATCCTGTCGAGGCGCGCCAACGATGATGACCACCGCGATGGCTTCACCAAATGGCCCTTCATGACCACTCACTCGTGGGGCGAGTATCCGCAGGGGACCTGGAAACTGGAGGTAGTATATAAATAGCCTATATAGTCGGCCTATCTAAACGAATCCGCCCACAGGCTCGCTTCAATTCGCCCCAAACCCGACACGGCAATCTGCTGGAATGGTCCTTGGTCCTGCATGGCACCAAGGAGGCGCCCTACCGCACCCTGCACCCCTCGTCGCCGCACTCCAAGCTGGCCATTGTGAAGAAGGCGCACGAGGACAAGAAGATGAAGTAGGGCGGGTCGCGCAGAGGGTCAGAGGTCAGGTCCATATAAACATCCGCGTAGCGACGTCCATTAGGCAGCTTGGCGTTTTATCAACGAGTTTAGTGTGAGGTTCAATAAAAGTGCTGGCTGTGTTTTATTTTGGAATAGGATTGATTCACATTAAACATTTGAGTTTGATTGTGTTTTTCCTTTGTGTAACTTCTAATACTTGTCCTTTGTGTTGGATCTGTAGAACTGAGACTTCATTTAAGCAAGGAATGTACTCTATCATTTCCGTTTGTGTAATTAGTTGTCTTATTTGGTGAGCTAAGCGCCCAGGGTGCCATAAAATCACTTCATTCGCTGTTTAACTATTTCTGGAAATTGCAAAAGCGCACATTTACCACAGTAGAACAGATTTAACAAAATTCTGCACTCAACACCATAATCCGTTGAGTGTCCTAGCAAACTCTGTAGTCGATATCAAAGGCAGCCACAAAATAAGAACATAGAAAACAGGTATAGCAGATATATGTGAATGCGTAGCAGGACTAGGAGGTGGGGAATAGAGATATATAATAAAACTAGAACAAAGAAAACAGGATAAACCATATGTAAATGTGTAATATCTATATGTATGCATACCCTATCTTTAACTGCATCCTATGCTGTAGACTTATAACTCTTTCTAGTATAAAATACAAACTAAACAAAGTATTTACACGTATTTTAAAGCTATGTCCTTTGTTTTCCATCCTATATATATACACGAATATACCTACATACATGCATACACATACATACTCGTATGTACTTAAAGGATACTTAGCAAAAACATAAAATGTTAATCCCATTACTGCGGAACAAGTTTGTCGCTTAACTTTGGTTGCGAGCGAAAATCTGCTTTAATTTGGATACAACTCGTACGTGTAAAATGCATTTACATACATAGTTTTCCTTTCAGTTTCTTTCGGGGGCCAAAAAAACCACAACATAGTAACATTAATTGCGTGAAACCAGATTCACGATTGTAACGTAAAACGGAGCGTGTGTTATGAAAATACATAAACAAATGTTAAAGTACAAGTGCATAAACCTAAACGGTGAGCAGAGAGATACAGATACGGATTGTTTTACCTAGTATAATAACTGAGATACAGCGCATTGTTAAAGTTTACCGATAATGTGCGAGAGGAATAAAATTATATATATATACACAGAACCATATATGAAGTACATACATGTGTAATTATTAATCAAAAACCACATGAAGAGGTGACGGCGGAAAATGTGGAATAACCATTATATACATACACCGAATATTTAACTATATATATATGCATAAATGTACGATACGTATATATATAAACCACAAAATAAAGGCAAGGAGTATCTTATGTGGCCGTTAAGTTGATTTTTGATGTTGTAGATACAAAGAAGTAGCACCAATAGATGCACCCTACCACCCAAAATTATAGAAAGCTATGTGAATGCTAATGCGAAACCGATGTTTGATTGCAAATTTAATTCTTTCCTATAGCACTCAATTTGCTTTTGTCTTTTGGTGCGGTTTTGTCATTTCCATGTAATTGAACAAAAAGAGAATTTAATTTTGTAAATAAAAGTTAAGAAAAAACGGAGTCAAGTTGTTTAGATTGGGAAATGGGTAAAAGGCGAAGTCTCTATGGTGAACTAAAACTTATATAACAACATAATTTGAATCTGTGTGTGTTAAATATCTTAAGGATCATCTTAAGAAATTTAACACACGTTCATGTAATATCAAGATTTAATTTCATTTAAGATCGAATTTCTTAGATTAAGTATGTAGTTTTTCTTTCAATGTACTGGAGTAAACGTAGAAAGCTCATTAAATGGTATTCTACACAATTTGTTTATGTACAGGAAACTCTACAAAAAGTTTCCACCAAGCTTTTTAAGACTTTCACTAGAGAACTAAGCTTCCCAGGAAAAGCTGTTCATATGAAGGATATACTTTTGAGCTTTATCCATTTGAACCCTGCTGGGGAATTAAATGACCACACTTTATATGTATGTACTTTTCCTTAATAATATGAACATCAATTAATTATGGAACACTATTTTCGCCATGTCCCGGACACGCTTTCAAAATATAATTAATGAAAGCCAATTAATATGCCAGAATGAGCATGTGATAGCTGCAGGATTTGGGGCAAAGGGATTACTGTCCTGCTGAGGTTCACGCTGCGGAAAAGATATTGAATATGACGCCATATTTGGGAAATAATTCGCAGCCATTTCCTTTCTATTTATAATCGGGTGTATCTATTTCACTGCGGGTGATTTATAGTTTGCTCACATAGCATATATTCTAATAATGGCCATTCCAAATTTGCACTCTTGTGTGAAAAACAGCCACAGTTTTAATTGTTGACTCAACTAATTGCGCGATATCCGCCCAGAAGACGCCTCCTTGGCGGGCGTGTCTGTCAGCTTTTTTTTGTTGCTCCATTTGCTTGTAGCCGGAAATATTTATTAACTAGAAATTGCATAGCACAAAGGCAGCAAGCAGGCCGCAGGAAGGAAGGAAATGGGCAAACATGTGACGCACCCCCAGAAGCAAATACGTATACACACACACACACATACACAGAAGGGCGAGTGACTCCATGGCGTATACGCAACGCAACGTGTCGGCTACGTGTTGTTTTTAGGCCTTCATAAATCATCTGGCTGTGGCCATATGATAAATTGTCATACTAATTGTTTTCAGCGTCCAAGACAGGCCGCGTAGAAACGTGGCCACAAGGAAAGGTCCAAGTTGTACTTTTAGTTGTTTTTTATTTCCTTTTTTTTTTTTTTTTAATATTTTGGGCCATTTACTTGCCCTGTCAAATATCGCCTATCATTTGGCATTTCAATATTGCACTTTCCCAAATGGGGCCCCTAGAAATCCCCTTCATTTGAACTTGGAGCCTCTGGAACCATCAATCATAATTAGCCGGCGATATCATGTGCCCATCGATGGTGTCACGACGACCAAGAGCGAGTGTGGCAAAAAATGTAACTGGGAAGCTATTTGGTTACATGCCCGGTCAATATGCAAAATGTTACGTTTTTACATGGTAACAAGTTTTTGATTTATGACACATTAATAGTGACAGCTTGCCCGCTTTTGGGTCAATTGGGCGTTGTCGTTGGAGTCGTCTCATCCCAGCAAACAGCTTCCAAGAGAGCAACAGGTTTTGGCTGTTTCTGTTTCAGTTTCCGTTGCTCTTGGCCACTTTCTTTCGAATTCGGGGTCTTTACGGTGCTCTGTGCTCTTTGCTCTGGAGAGACCGAGACCCAAGTCGGACATGTCTGCGGGACAAAGTGTTTGACACTTTAATGAACTGCCCGGGGTCGCGTGTGTGAGCAGTTCATTAATATTAATGCCCCTGGCGCTCTGTTTTGGTTTCTTTCTTGCGCCTTGCGAAAGTCGTAGAGCAATACGCTCTGGGCCAGACACAAATGTCAATTGCCGGCCATTAGCTAATATTTGGTAATTGCCCTTTAATTTAGCACCCTGTCTTCGATAGTTCTGTAATGCATACAGACCCTAATTGTGCGTAATAACGGTCTGCTGACCTTTGTCCACTCAGATGGGGAGCGATTTGTTCCTCTTAATGCTGTCATGATTTGTGTTTTTGGCGCCCCACATAATGGCCATGATTATCTGACGGTAATTGTTGTTGCCGCCTCTGGGGATTCGGTGCCTTGGAGGTGGGTGATTGAGTTGATTTACCACCCCACTGCCGTTGCTGTTGATGTCATGATTTATGACCCAGGTTCCGTGGCACACGTGCCCAGCAAAATTTTAATTAACAAAAGCATCAGCTTTGCTCCCAATCCCACTCCCACTCCCAGTTTCGACCTCAAACTGACCAATCACTGCGATTGGTTCTATAAATAAATCTTATCATCCTACGACTTTTGACGTTGCCAAATTGTTACTGTCATTGTTTGGTCTTAGTTCTGTTTGTCTTCTGTGCAAAGATAAACAGTAAACAAGGTTCCCATCACCAAAACAACGAACTGCGGAAACAACAGGAATCCCGGCAACCTAGGCGAACTGATACCTTCTATGGTTCCCTGGCCCCGGGACAGTTTATTTACTTACAAACACGCTGCCTTTTGCGGGTGTCATTGTCAATAGGCTGATAGGTTTTACTGCTCCCTGGAAAACTTGGCCCGTAAGCACTTTTTGCAAGCCCCCAACCTGGCAACAAATTAAATGAGTTCGTCGGTGCCAATGGGCAAAATGATTAAATTAGAAGAGCGTTTGGCTGGAGTCCCCCTCGAGGCTGTTTTCTGGATTTCATTTGGCCTTTAACAAATTATGCATATTTATAAATGTAAATGCCGGCCACTGGCCATTTGGAAGCGGAGTGGCCCACGTTTGGATGAAAGTGGGGATGATGAGCAGCCGTCGGCAGCTGTAGTCATCCCTGATGTATGACTGCTCATTATGCGCATAAATGGATATTGTTGGGGTCTGGCCGAGAAGCCTGTTGCTTCTGGCCATTGCTCCACTGTCTGCCTGACGGAATGTTCCGGTGATTTAGGCCTATAAATCTCAGCCACACAATATCGTGCACTGAGAGCAAAACGCACCTCTTGCTGCATTGCAAGTTTAATGCTGAAGAATTTAAAAATAACTGATAAGAGTAATTATTGTTAAAAAAAATTATGATACCCTCCTTGTTTTAATAATAACTGAGCAAACTTAGCCCATTTAGACATGCAAGCATTGTTGATACTCATCCAATTTGTTGCGGTGTGCAGCTTAACTGGTTTATGGTGAATTCAATTGGTAGCTCTGTTGTTCTTCAGACCGCCTTATCAATTAGAGCACATCGTCAGCATCCACACACACCCACCCACCCACAGATAAACACTCTGGAGATTTATGTGAAACAATCAGAGCAATTAACTGGCCCAGAAAGTGCTTCGTCGAAGGAAGTGAGCCGTTTCGTATGTGAACCTGAGTGTGTGCTAGTGTGTATTTATTGTTAAATATTGTTTATGCAATGTCTGCGTCTGTGTACTGCTGTTCCATGTATGCCTAATTGAAGGCGTTTGTTGCTGGCAGAAGCCAGGAAACCCAATGCTCGGATAAACAGCGGCAATGTGTGAAGATTTCGGACGGACATTTCTTGGCCGTCTTGGGGAATATTCCAATATTGGTTGAGTCCACAGCAACACTCCACTGTGCGGCAAAAGCCACAATTGCTGTCGATACCCAAGCGATGACTGACGGTATTGATGGACTCGACACTACGATGGGGTTGAAAGCGAGCTTCAAACCGGGTTCATAACCTGCCGCAAAAGATGCAAGTCGCAATCGCCCGGCTAATTAATTAATTATGCATATTTTACATAGTTTTTGTGGCAGTGAGCGGCTTTGATGTTCGTCCGCCCAAACACGAGTAGTTCCGCAGATTTATGTAAGACAAGCAACGCCCTAAGATTGCATGGTCTGGTAAAAAAAAGAAACTGGTTCCGAGCGGTATCCCCATTTCCCCTAACCCGTAACTTGAGACGGGGTTTTGTGTCAACGCTTAAAAGCTCATTTATCTCTGATTAACTGTTGCCAATGTGCGAAGTTCGATGGTTGCAGCATCCAAAGATGAAACGGAAACCGATGCGATCCCGATCCCGATAGCCAAGTCAAATCAAAAAACGCTGGCACATTGCAGTCCCATCATTTTTCATGTATCCAATTTCCCATTCCGCGAGCTTGTATAAATACCAACGGAATGCAAACACCGAATGTCAGTTAGTAAACTAAAAGAGTGGTAAACAGATCCTCCGCACTAGACATCAAATATATCTGCTCAAGATGCGTGGATTTCTGGTGAGGAATTACAAGCTAAGACAAATTAAGTACATTGAACAAG
Organism: Drosophila erecta; assembly: GCF_003286155.1. NCBI lineage: Eukaryota > Metazoa > Arthropoda > Insecta > Diptera > Drosophilidae > Drosophila > Drosophila erecta. Next base: position 5,711,844 of record NW_020825194.1, read on the forward strand.
TGAACAAGATTATAAGTGCAACATAAGCCAAAGTGAAATAAATTAACAAAGTTTTCAAATCCGTGTATACAGTTTATCAATTTGGAGAATATATCCACGTAACTACTTTCTAACTAAGATAATTTTCTAAATTCCAGTTACTTTTCCTCATTGCTTCCGTTTCGGCAGCCAAATTGGGCTATAATTACCAAGCTGCTGCTGGCGACCGTCGTTTTGCTGGACTCATCGATGCGGAGGCCACAGGATTTAGCTCCACATCCACGCTGCTGCAACAACAGCAGCAGCAACAGGAGCTTGTGCAGCAGAACACGCAACAACTGATTCCAGCTGCCGCGGATGAGTTCAGCAAGGAGTTCTACACCTACGCTGCGCCCGAGGAGGAGTTCGCGGATCGGGAGGCCACCGAGCACATCGCCAGCATGCTGAAACGCAATCTCCGCGTGCTGTTCATCAAGTCACCGGAGCACCAGGGTCTCACCAACGCAGCCCTCCAGTTGGCCAAACAGGCCAGTGAGCAGCGGACGGCCATCTATGTGCTCAGCAAGCAGGCGGATGTGGGCCAGTTGGCCCAGCGGCTGGCCAATGAGAATCAGGCCCAGAGCCACAAGCCGGAGGTGCACTTCGTCAAGTACCGCACTCCGGAGGACGCGGTGCGTGCCCAGCAGCTCATTCAGCAGCAGTTCGACTCCTTGGGCGGCAGCTCCCGCAGCTCGGACGAGGGTGTCGCACCCGTTTTGGACTTTAGCTCAGCACCAGCTGCCATCAACGTCCAGGATCAGAACGATGCCCAAAACCAGGTGCAGGCAGTCACTCCCCTCACGAAATATTTGCCAGCGGCGTTGGGGCGCAGAAAGTAGTTGGATATCTATATTATTGAGTATACCTATTTAAGAGCTAGTTTTATGCGTCTAGAAATACAAAGAATAACATCGAAGAAGATGTCTATGTCTAGGATCCCTTTTTCAGAACGTTGTCGTCACCAGAGGTTTCAGTGTGTGTTGAAACATATTAGCAACTTAACGAACTGAAAACTTATGATCCACTGAAGTTTGCCCTTTCGCACTGCTAAATTGAAAGAGAAGGAGAATGAACTAAAATGCCATTGACAGACTTGTAACCACGAACAGTGACAGCTTTAACATGAAACCTTAAAGGCGATTATCGTGCAGAAACCAAGATGCAGCAAGGGGCAGGAACCAGCTGTTTCCCTCCCAGCCACTTCCTGGCCACTCAAGAGCACTCTCCTCTCACCCTCTCTCAACCAACCAGCCAGCGTTATGGCTGGAGGCCAGAGGGATCCTGTCATGTGCCTTACATCCCCTTACCCCGCTTTCCTTTGCGAGGACGACAACGAGACTCTGATTCCTATCTCGCATGTTTCTGTCATATTTCATATTTTAAGTGCCCTCGGGCAGATGGCAACCAGGCCCCACACTCATGAATAATTTAATAATATAATAATAATTTCGAGTATTGAAAACAATTTACAGTTTCCCAAGCCCAAGGGCTCCACGGTCAAGGATTGATAAAATAAAAAATATGTGCTGTCGTTAGGGCTAATTAGGGGGCCGTTCAGTGGCGACTGGCAGGTGGGCCAGACTTGAATTTTAAATGCCCGCTTCGCTATTTATAGACAAGAAAATTCCAGCTCTCCAGGTTTCCTATTAAGCCCGCACACACCCATTGCGAAACAGATCTCCTTACACATCCTCGGGTTTCCTTCTCCGTGTATTTAGACGGATTCAATAACAATTGCCGTGGGTCTGGCATTAGCTACGTACGCGGTGGCGTAATTTCCAAGGAGCGCGATGTAGAAGCACACAAAAATAGGAGCGGAGCGGTCGTTGAAATAAAATGTTCGAGATATAAAATGAAGTGCCGACAAAATGTCTGCCATTTGGCCCGGTACTTTGGGTCAACGACTATATTGTCTATATCGGATTAAAGCGTAATTCTTATTCAATTAATGCAAATGACTGCTGCCGGTTGGTCAGCTCAACGGTTATAACTTGCAGCCAAATAAACGGGATGGGAAAATGGCAAAGGGAATTTTCGTTTCAGCTTGCTTTTGCAATTTAATTAAACAAACAGTTGGCGCTGCGGTTTGGGGCAGCTGCCATATTGGCCATGGGGAAAAGTAATTTGCTGGGACAACAGCAACTACAATCGAATGCTGCAAAAATTGCCAAGTGCCGACGTGTTGCCGACAGCTCTCTAATCCTTTGTGAAAAATTGTTATCGTTTTGGGGCGGAGCTCTAAATTTAATTGTCCTGCGGGGGTCAGCCTCAGCCTGACCGTGTTGCATATCGATTATTTTTAATTGCTCTTTGACATATCCCCCCAACCGTCCTTGGGGACGTCTAAACGTGTAATTAGTTGCGCATGTGGGCGGGGCTTTAAAGCACCCCAAGGATGAAAAATCCATTCCAAAAGCAGCATTTAAGCCGCATTAAAGCCAACAAAGGACAACAGGCATCCGGCCGTGCGTGCCAAGCAGTTGGCGTGTCCTGTCAGTCGCTGCTTATGTCGTTAATGTGCCGAAAGCCTTGCCAGTGAAAGCGCAAAAAGTGCGAAATGGAAACCGAATCGAAATGAAAGGAAATGGCGAAAACGAAAGGAAACGATACGAAACGAAACGAAACGAAACCAGAAATCGCCAGGTCGCCACATCATTCATTTTGGCCAGCGGAAAAGTAATGAAAAACTCCCATAAAACTTGAAGTGCTCGTAAAGCGGCAATAAGTTAAAATAGTGCTGCCTACTTTCAGGCCGCGTGAATGATTTGTTGACGTGGCATACGTGAGCACCGGCTTACAAAGTGTGTGTGAGTGATTGCCAGTGTGTGTGTCACATCGCAGCCAATTAATCCGGCTGAAAGGAAAGACGCGACGGAGGCGTCCAAAAGAAGCGTGGTCAAAAGCCGCAGCTGAGCTACGATGCCAGTATTTGGAACGAACAGGCACCGTAAACAAAGAACACTGTAAGAAAAATGTACTTAGGAAACAACAAAGAAAACGAAGACAAAGTAGACTTAAGCGTAACCTTTAAAAGTGCCTCGTACTTGAGTATCTAATACTAATTAGGGTTGGTAAAAGTATATAAAGGTAGTGTCTGAAAGTAAGTCCACTTCCTAGTTTTTCCAAGTGTAAGTTCTGTGTGAGGTGTGGATGGCTTAGTGCGGATGGCATTCTGTTGGCCAGGTGTCCTGGCAGAAACAGGAGCCCGCTGTGCCTATCATTATCCCTTTTGTTTTCGGGCAAGCAATTTGCTGGTGTAAGGTGGGCATTTCCATTTCCTACCTGATTGCCTACATGACAGTCAACCTCGAGACAATTAGCTTTTCCCGGGAATAGCTTCGTTAATGCCCTAATTCGAAAACACAGAAGCCACTCATGAAACATTCACAAGTGAGTTGGCAAACGGAGATCACAATCGCCAACGAATTATCGACTACAATCCGGATTCAGATTTGACTGGCCAGTCAATCATAAATCGCGCCACGCTGTGGGTGTGGGTTTTACTGCTGGCTTGGTTTGGCCTAATTTGCTTGCCAACCACTTGACTGCCGGCAGTCGACAAGTACCGAAACTCAATTGAACCGCAATTTCCAAATCGCACCCTAATATACGTAATAAAAGGGATCAGGAAGAGGGAGCGGATCTAAGACAGTTTCCAGCCCACAAGTCGCAATGCAAATGGGAGTGCCCACGCCCACCAGGGTCGTGGAAAGTTGAAAGGGGAGTGCCTCCGCCCACCACCAAGCAAGGCCGTACTCGGCCGCAGACAGCGCCCAACCGAAAGGCAGCACAAAACGGAAATGAAACTTATTAAAAGATTTGGATCTAATCGCTTTTCGTCCTTTCACGCCGAAATGAACTTTGCCGTTGTTCGGCTCGCTTTTCGCTTTTCGCCTTTCTAGCTCCTAGCTTTCAGGCATTAAAGTGAGCCCCTGCCAGTTCTCCTCAAAACTACTCCCCACTCCGGAACCCCCTTTGTGTTGACCAGCCATAAATTTAATTGAAAACCAAACTACTCGGACTTTCTGTCTGTGACATAGTCTACATACACATACGTACGTACATCATACGGCAGCTGCACATACGTGCGCATTTGTATCTGTGTTTGCTCAGCCACTCGTTTGCTAGTGACTTTTACTAAATTTGATTTGGCAGTCCTGCTGCAAATTTAACTGCAACTCTGCGGAAAGGACGTGCTGGGGGCAGAGCTGAGCGAGCACCTCGGTGCACGCGAGACAAATGCGATTTAAAGTAATTTGAATACCGAATGGATTGTGTGCACTTATTGACACACACTCACATTCGTTTTGCCAGACACTTTTAGCATTGACATTTGCACACAGCGAGGAATATATTACTTATTCATATGCGTCGCCTATACTCGTACTGTGAAGTAATATTTCGGATAACAATCAAATTTAGCAATACTTTAGCGAGGAATTGGGAATTGGGTGATGCGTTACGCCGGTTTATTGGCTTCACTTCATTGGCTTTCAGCGAGTTTTTCTGTTCTATATATAGAGTTTTCAACAATTTTTAAAGTATAAATAAGTAGGTACTCGTATATATGTGGTATTTTTCATTTTGTTACGGTGCATGAAAGCCACCCTCAGGTGCTGGAAGTTTGGCCAACTGGCAGGTTAAACAGCCACGCCAAGCCAAGCGAAGAGCATCAATTGTCTATCTGACCATGGCGAACTTGGGGCCAACTGGTTGGGGCAGGGATCTGCTCCTCCCAGTCCGGCATCGATGTAACGCTGCGTTATTGAAATCGCCCAAGCAGCAAAAGCGTTTGGGTGCACTCAGGCGAGCACCTGCACTCGCATTCGCATTCACATTCGCATTCACATTCGCATTCGCATTCACACCCACACAGGCGAAGAGCACGTGCGAGCGTAACTCAACCGTTTGGCAGCCATAGCCATAACCGTGGCAGTTAGGAGCAATTGCGTTTTTATTTGCATTAGCATACCTATCCGGGCAGTTAATTAACACACACACAGTGCCGCAAAAAGTCAACGCATTTGCATTTAACAAAACAACGGCTAAAGGCCTGTTGGAAATCAAGAGTCGGCCATTGAATGGTAAATTAAGTGCCAATCAGGCTGGAAACGTTTCGTGCTCTCTTCAATGTGGCATTAATTTTTAACGGATTTTATTGACTTGTTGCCGTTGCCTTGTGCTCGTTTTATATGGCAGTCAGTGTGCTCATCATTTTGACCGAAACGAATCCGATTTCGTGTATATAATTAAGGATAAATGGGCAACAAGCCGCAGCTGTGCCATTCCGTTTACCCAATCATTTCTTGCTGCCATCCAGAGAAACCATAGATGGTGGCCAAAAAGAAAAACGATACTCAGCCGTCAATTTCAAATCAATTTTTGCGAAATTTATCATTGAAAAAATCTGGCTTACATTCATTTAATAGATATCGTTACTCTCGCTTATTAATTGATGGGAAAAGGTCAGGATGTTGTTATTATTTCCGCATTTTAAACATTTACGTGATTCAACATAATTCCACCTTGGAAAATACACAGCTCTACAGGTGAACTCGCTAGCTTGTGTAATCTAGTTAGCAAGTCCTTTCACACAAGTCGCCCCCCTCGCAATTAACAAGCATTACGTATACGCCTCGTGTGGCAGCAGTGGGATTCAATCGATTCATGCATTCAATGGGTAGACAAGCGCTTGCCTATTATAGATAGTGTAAAGAGCGATGGGACCGACAATTTGCATATATAATAGGTATATGTATATGCTGCATACCATATATACCATACATGTATGTGGGTAAAAGTCGGTCGTGTGTCGCGTTAAGATTCCCGCTTAGCCGCATTAACGTCATTCAAGATGCGCGTCTAAGCCGCCATCGCCATGCACGACTGCATGCGTTGCTCACACATGAACAGCGAATTGTTGCTGATTTTGGCTCCTGCTCCTGCTCCTGCGTTAGATCCTGTTCCATCTGCGCAAATGGCACACATACACATACTCGTACACACAATACTTGAGCGATGCCGCCGTCATTTGGCCGTGTTGAACACGTTTTCAACACATGTTCCGCACATGACGGTGGTGGCGGAGCCTTCGCATTCACATTCGAATGCCACTATGACTGGGGGCTGCATCCTGTCGCTGCAGGAAGTCTGAAGTCAGCTTGTATAGCTCGCTCGATCTGGAAAACCAGAAGCCAACCTTTGCCTTTCAATCCACTCGCTTTCGTTCGTCCTTCTGGCTTTCTGCTGTTGTACATTTATTTTGTGTTCCGAGCCCCAGTGGCAGTTTGCTTTTTTCTGCTCCCTTTGCTGTGCAACTTGTGCTTTGTTCGATTTCAATTACTACAAATGATTTCTCCATGTGTTCGCTGACTCTTTCGGTTTCTATGGTCCGCTCCTCGGGGCTTCAGATCCCTCATAGTTCGCCAAAAGCCTTCGGGCTGGCCATATCCGCCCCCTCAGCACTTGATTTTCATTGACTTTGCACCTCTGCGTTTTTCCGTTGCCTTTTCGATTGCTCCATCCAGCTCGAACTGCTACCAATTTGGGTTGCACATGGCCGGCCGAGGCTTAATAAATTACCTGGAAGCAACTTGTTTACTTTTATGTTGAAAATCAGAAACTTTGTCCCTTTGGCCATTAAGTTAAATTGTGTGTGGTTTGAGGGTGTGTGCGCTTGTGTTTTTCGGTATATCCGAGCGTGCCATCAAAAGTTACCCCGGCCCGCTGACCTCGGCCTTTTAATTATGTATCACTCTACCATACAGCGTACACACGGCCAATGTCCTTTTGCAGGACCCACACGATGTCAAAGTGGCCTGTCAACAGCCGTTGACCACTCGCTCGAGCAATCGACCGGCCATCGGTACAAAGTTTTGATGAGGGTTGTCATCATCAGCGTCAAACAAATGAAAACATATGTAGCGGCAACGGCAGAGCTGGAGCAGCATCATCACCATCATCATTATCATTATCATCATGGGCAGCAGTCGCCAGTGACCAATGGCCAGTGGCCAGAGTCTATATTAATATCAAATGAACTGTGAGCACAACGAATGTGGGTCGCTCTTGGCAGCAAAACGTGCAAGACACAACTTCATTGTGACAGTTGATACACAGGCACAGCACAACAATGAAAGTTAATAAGATTTTACAAGAATGAACCCATCATCGGAACAGTCACCAAATCAACAAGCTAACGTCGAAGCAAGTATCACGAGCAGGGCTCTATTACGCTATACGGCTTAATTCATGTGGCGTGCTTTTGGCACATGGCTTAGAAATAGGACTGAACGTTTTGAGCCAGATTGATTCCCCATTGCGAAGTGCTATTTTCTTGTGCACACTTGTGCACCATCTAATCGATAAATTGATATGAAAACTAACTGTACTAATGTGGACAAGTATTTTTTGCTTGTCTATTCCCCAGTGACCCGTTGTCACGCACAGGCAAATAATAACAGGCTGAATAATAAAGCCCGCTGGCAAACAAAGCGTACCATTCGAAGTGTCTGAATCAAGCCCCAATCGGGTTCAATTGCGGAATGTGTTAAATGACTCCCACTCGTTCCTCGAGGCCGTGTAAAAATAATTGCGGCTGGCTGCTCAATTTGCAGCTGGCTGGTTGGAGTGGTGGCACCACTATACTCGTATCCAACGCCATCAGCCACACCACCTGCACCACTTTTGCTCGGGGGAGCGATGTCCGTACCCTGTTTGTTTAGTGCATATGAATAAAGCAAACACTCGGAGTATTCGCATCGATTCACGCCCACTCTCGCAGTCGGAATTTGGTCCTTCTGGTGTGATATAATCAAAGACTATCGCATTGCGCACTCGACACTTGCAGTAACAGCCATCGCAGTTGACCATCAACCAGGGGCGAAGGCGAGGGGGATTTTTGGGGCTGTTGTGCCCCTTTGAGCAGTAGGCATGACAATTTGAAAATGGTCTAAAAACTCGTAGTTTCAATTTTGCATCATAAAAAAGCTCTTATCTTCATCAACGAAAGAGAAATAATGATCGGATCATAGAATGTTATATACCGCTGAACTCGTAGTGAAATTTCCAATCGATTGGTGTATATATCGGAATATGTTAATTTTTGGCCAATTTTGCCAAAAAAATGTGATGTAACCCCTTATGAAAAATGACAAAAAAGTCATTTTTTTCGATCAGCCCAAAAATGGTTCCGTTGGTTTGCTGAGGTCACCAGCTTTCTAAAACAGTACGTATCATACCTGTGGGCCTCATTTTGCCCGAGCTACAAGCATTTCACCTCATAACTAAGGCCAAAAGTTGTCCCCATTATGTTTTAAATCACCAAGCCAAATTTGGAAAGTTCTTAAGGCACATTTTTTTTAAAACTGTTGCGAGGATTATAGAAGCTAGGTTTCGGAAAATTCGAAGAATGCACATGTATTTAATATGTTTCATATGTTTCAGGCAAAGCTCATGAATGCCATTTCAAATCCAATGCAAAACCCCCTATAAAATATTTCCAGCCCTAGGTCCTGCCAGTCACCTAGGGTGCCACCCCGAACAGAAGCCTTTAGGGGCCAGGAGTTGAGCCCCTGGCTTTCCATGTCCATCGAGCCGAGCTCATTCAACTGGTGTGCAATCGCCGGCAGCCATGGCTCGTTGTAATGCACCTTGGCTATAAAACCAACCCCTGCTGCTGGCTGTGTGTAACTTCATTAGCCCGTGGCTAATACGCAGCGGGTAAATTGCTCGTGAAGTTGCGGACAACGGTGCAATGGCCACCGACCGTAGACCACCGGACCACCGGACCATCGGACCATCGGAGCAGCAGGTGATATCTTGGGACCTGAATCTTTAACTCAATTACCGGGCATTGCGAGCAGGTTGTTGATTTTGTCAGCTGCAGTTGACTTCCCTGGCCCATTTATGCATATGAATTTATTCAAATCACAGACCGAGCAGGCCGAGGGGCCGAGGGTCGAAGGACATGGGGATCACTCGTCCACAATCCTCCTGGTCGAGCTATTTGTTGTGGCGCTGGCGGCGCTAAACTATTTTACATTTAGAGCAGCCCAAAGTTGTTGGGCATTCCTGCGAAACCGGAGCCGATGTGTAAGCCACGTTAGGAACCAAAACCGGGAGCATGGCCCAAATACTTGGCTTCCACAAGCATTTGGTACGTGTGCATGTGTTTCGGCCTCTTTGTTCACATGTTTTCACTTTGTGCTTAATTTGCATTTAAATGGTTTTTGCACTTAGGCTATTTCCCGTGTAAATGAGCTTTGTTGGCTGTTGTTCAGCAGCCGAAAAGGCAACGCAAAAAACAGAGTAAAGGCCGAGCTTTTGTTTTGGCGCCGGTTTGACTTGCATTTTGGCCAGGACGCGTGTCTTGCCAACTTAACATGGCCAAATGGTAAGGCATTTTGGGGCGGTCCAAAGTTCCTGTGGCTGAGTGCTGGAAATTGCCCGGGGTCATGTTTCTTTTTTTACAGGCAGCAAATTTTCCTATGACCTCAGCCAAAGCACAGATTTTGAGTTTCGCGTTTAAAATTTGTATGTTTCTATTTTGTTATTTCAACAATCACAGATTTCCTAAACGGGAGCATAACATTTTTTTTTTTTTATTGCTTTGTGTATTTTATTCTTCACTTGGCTGCATGCGGAATCCATATCTTTTTGTTTTTTAAATGTATTTGTAGTCCTGTTTTAATTGCACGAACTGCAAACGTTAGGCTTTTTTCAAAACCTGCTTCGCATTTACATAAACAAATAGCGGACCGGCAATATGAACCAATATTTGCCAACTAGCATTTATTCCATTTTTCATGCGAACTGGATGCCCCTATTTGTTTAGTTTTCAAGTGGAGAAAAGGGATATATCTCTCTGGTTGCTTACAAAGGGAATGATTCCAAGGTTTAAGGTGGGTTAGTGGCAGATGGCCAGTTGGCGTAGGTGAAGGTCAGCAAAATAATTTCGCAAATTAGCGGCTCCCTCACTTTTTATGACTTAATACCTTCGACTGGATATGTCAGCACATCCCCGCAAGCAAACAAGTCGGCGACCCATGGCCATGTTCCCATTTAGCGCAATGTCAACTTTTGTGTTGTGGTCACTAATGATGACAGGCTGGCAGTCAAAGCCCAAGTCCAAACACACACAGAAAAACAAAATGGTGGCTCGGCTTCGTTCAGTGCAGGACCTCGCTGTTCTGTCCGCGGTCCTTGTTGTGACAATGATGTCGCCCCTGTCCAATTTCCAGCAGGATGGCGGGGCGGAAGAAAGGAACATAAACACAAACTGATTTGATTGTTTGTAATTAAAAGTGTACGGACGTGGGGAAAATGATGCGGCCATGCGCAGGATACGCGGACAGGATACGCCTGCAGGTCCTGATCCTCGTGGCTGAGCATAAAACTTTATGGCCATGTGCCATGGCAGTACTCCTCGCACACCGTCGTTAATTTAAAAAGTAGAAATCCCATAAAAAATAGACAACGGCAAGAAGTTTTGCACGTGTCACAGATGTAGATCCTGGTTAATTAGCTAAAATAATTCCGTGTTCATTTATTCCATCAAAGCTTAAATGCCACTCGGAACCTCTGTGGGCGATGACAGGTCTACAGCCAAGGATTTTGTCGGTTCTCGAAGTCAGAATCGGAATCGGAATCGGAATAGGAACGGCACTGGATACCTGTCAACATGGATATTAGTGGGAATGAGTAATGCGCTGTCATGGTCAAAGGAGCGGAAGCCGTCGCATGAATTAGAGCGACTTGGCCCGGAAGGACGGACAGCATTCGGTATTCATGAACGCCACATTACAATATTGTAGATGCACGTTTAAATATTCGACAAGAAGACTGGTGGGAAATGTAAACTACTTTTTAGTAATTGAAGACAAATATATGTTGTCCTAATGTAATTATAGTTTGAACAAAGGAGTATAGTTGTGAATATGTAAATGATGTGAATAACTAATAAGCCCTTGGTGGAAATAAACTATTAACACTATCATTTTTTCAGAGTCAATTAGAGGCAGTTGATTCTCACGCTAACAAGTATAAAATTTCCTGAACGAGAGAAAGCTCTTAAATCGACTGTTTATGCTATAATTCGATAATAGAAACTATAACACAAATTGTTTTTACAGAAACCAATTACAGACAATTGCTTGGGTAATTAAAAAAAACAAGGCCAGCGGACGGACGTGCTGTCGGCAGAACGACTGGATGGAAGAATGGCTAGATGGCCCGCAGCTGGGCCACACTTAATGCATTTAAAGCGACTGCTTTTGGCCGCCCGCAAACAAAGTGGAAGGAATGGAATGGAATGGCTCCGAATGGCAGCCTGTTGATTCAGGCAGGACTCGCAGGATTCGGGACAGGATTCGGCAGGGAACTGTTGCCGTGGCGCAACAACTGGCCGGATAAGTGAGCGGGAAAAAGCTCCGACGAGCTTTCGCTCTCACTCTCCCATTCTCTCAACGTGCTGGGCTCGGAAAAGTGGCTGGAAAGGCTCGACTCCCACTAAAAAAGGGGGCGGCAGGTGTGGGTGTATCCTGAGCCGTCCACTTTCCAGGCTGGCAGTGCGTGTCGCCTGCCACTTCAGTCTAGGATAAACGCTTGCGACGAGCACAACAAGTGCGCGCATGCAAAGAGCCCCGGAGCCAGTGGTTTTAAGCCAGAGCCAGTGAGCCACTGCCTCAGCCCGAAAGGTCCACCGTGCTGTGTAGTGTAGTGTAATCGAAAGTGAAAGTGCGTCCTGCTGCCGAGTGACTGTGAGAGTGAAAGGCTGGGCTGGACACCTGCCGGCGAGGTCCTTCGAGTCCTGCGAGTGCGCGCGATCCGATCCGCAGGATTAAATTCTCAATAGCTGCGCGCGTTCAATCAAACATGTAACTCCCTTTCCCCACATCGAAACTGCGATCGATATTTGCTTAGGTTTAGGGTTTGGTGGCGGTGCCAAAGGTAGAAACCCCCCGATTCCCAGAACGAGCCACCGATAAATTCTTGCTATTTATTATTGTGAAGATAATCAGATCGCTCAAGTGCTACAGTTAAGATATTGCAAACGTACCGAGTGCCCATTTTCGATTTCAATCTAAGGCTAAACAAGGCTATTACCCCATCTGCCACTGCAGCTGGAACCAATCAATACGAAAATATGAATAGGTTTTGGATAATCGCTTTACTTTTAGGATTACAGCAAACAAAGCCAATAAGTAAGTACTTTTCCTGTGAATTTCATGCCGCATTTCCCATTCCCATTTCTAGTGGCATTTCTGATTGCTTTCTGATGAATAGTTTGGGCACGTTAAAAATAGAACAAATTGAACAGACTCATAATTAGGGGTCTATGCAAATATGAGCTATTTCAGTTGTTAATTTACGTTTCAACAGCACATACTGCCACAAAAATTAATTTATTTTCTCTCTAGAGAAAGGAGGAATGTGTAAGGTAATTTGAAACCTTTTAGTTAGTCAGAAGCAGCGTTGCTTTTGTACATATAATTTAGAAATTGGTTTTACTGCTTTTATAGATACTTGTAAAATAAAATTACGTAGATTATATCAGCTGTGGGAGTAGGTCAGATAGGTGGGTTTACCCAAGCCAGAGAAACTTTATTTTTAACTTTTAGTAGAGACAGATCAATAATGAAGTTATGGGCTTGTTTGAGCTGCTCGTATTTACCGAACACATTTTTTTATAAATCGCCGTTAAACCCCTTTATGCATATGCAAAACTGACGAATGAAAGTTTTTGAGTGGCTAATTGCAAATAGTGCGCAGGTATGTGGGCGGCTGGACGCCAAATGGGTCCTCTTGGCCCTCCGAAAAGGACGAAAGTCACGCACTGGACGCGTTCTCAGCACCTGGCACCTTTGGCTGCTGGCTTTTCCATAAGGCTCATGAATAATTCATTGGGCACGCTTCGATTATTTGCTTCATAAATATACCATCACGGTCCGGTCGCGTTCTTTAAAGGGGCTTTCGATGGCGCAGGATACATGGGGAGTGGGCAATGGTCGGCCCATTTACAGGTTGCGCATGCTGTTAATTTTAATAAATTGTAAATTGCTGGCTTATCAGCAGCAGCGGTGCTCACTTGCAACATGCGATCCTTGTTGGGGCGTTCGATGAATTGCAAATGTCACTGCTAATGGGTATTGCCTCTGGCAGTTTGATTTGATTAACCAACCAATGAGCGCGCCAAAGTATGCCACAAAGTTAAATTTCATTACCGCTTCATTTCGAGCGAAAGTTAATCAAAAAACCAACGAGTAGCTTGTAAAACTCGCAAAGCGGTTGAAGGCTCCTTGCCAGTATCTATTTCACGTTGTCGCTGGCAACGTAATTGCTGAAAAATTAATACGCCAAGGAGCCAGAGACGGGATAAAAACGGAGCAGAAGCCCCAACCAAACGGTGATCATCGCTCCTGTCGTAAAGCACGTTTTTGCAATTTACCCCCCGCCGGAGTGGAGCACGGGGCATGGGGCATCCTTGAGGCAGCGTCATATAAAATGCGCCGATGGCACAGTGAAATCAATTTCAAGTCATTAAACGAAATGAATCTTTATGGAGCGACTTGCTCCTGCGCCCGCACAGATTAGCAGCTGGATGAAGTGTGTGGATGTGGGCGGGCTCTTAACAATTTAAACACGTTGTCTGTTCGGGAAGGCGTAATCGAAACTGCCCTCCGACACTTGATGCGATTATTATTGATTTTCTGTGCTGAAATTGTTCAGATTGAATTATTTATGTGGGCGTTAGCGGTTGGTGGTTGGACTTAATGGCGGAGCGAAGTGGAGTTCATTAGGGAGCCCCTTCGCTTGATGGTCTAATTGAGTTGCCAACTGACTGTCGAGCACTTATTTACTAAAGCAACAAAAGGCGCACGTGACGGGCATACTGGCGCACAAAGGATTAATCCTGCTGATGCCCACACTGTGTTTGCCCAGCTCTTGAAGATGGATTTAATTTTGAAATTAAAGCAAAACATAAATCAATTTGCCTAGCAAAACAGCGCGTTGCCCGCTAACGACACTAACATTTGAATAAATATTGTGCCAGGCCACTTGGGCGACAGAGCGGCCACGACGACAGCAGGAGCAACAGCCGGAGGTCCTGCCTGGCCTTCGCGTCGTATACTTAATGTGGCCACATGTCCATACAGATGTAATAATTGCTATAGCCGCCAGCCACTGCGGTTGCTTCTACATGTGCATTCGCTGCAGCCTCAATGGCAGGGTTCGTCCTGCCCCCAGGACAACTGAAGACGTACCAGTGTGGGGGCAGGAGGGGGCGCAGAAGGACGACGAGGATGTGTTCAGTGTGTACACACATCACGGCGACGACAGGCGACGACAGGCGGGGAGATGGACGCCCGTAGCCTGCAGCAGACTAACTGACTGCGTGGCTGTTGCCGGGATGCCAGGATGCCTGCTGCCTGCTGCCAGGATGCCAAAATGCCAGGATGCCTGCTACCAGCCGCCTGTCTGCCGTATGACATGTGAGGACTTTGACAAAGCTAGCTGCTCCTTCTGCTCCTTCTGCTCTTTCCGCCCCCGGGACTAGCAAGTACTGACTTGTGCAAAGACGCTTTTGGCATATCTAATGAAAGTTTCCCCGCCTCCCTGCCATTGCACTTTAATGGACTCTCACCGCACTCGCTCAGAAATAAAGTCAGACAAATTGGGGGCCAGGCCAGGCCAGAAAAGTTGGCCTACGAATCGAAATAAATATTGTAAACGGCCTATAAATTGTTGCTCTGCCAGCGGGCAAAGTTTCGACTCGCCCGCTGTCGAAGTTAACTTGAGTGGCAAAAATCAGATTAGGCCAAATATTATACATGGCAGCCGTAATGTATGCCGCGCACAATTTGCAGGTGCGAGCAACAAGACAGCAACTCGGCCCACAGCCACAGACTTGAGCAATTTTGCACAAATTTGGCGCAAAGACAATCAAAAAGTTATAAAACAAGCTTCGGCAAAACAAAAGCACGGCTCGAGAGTTCCTCAAGAGTCGAATGGCCGCTGGCGGAATGTTGGATGCTGTATCCTGGATGTTGTCTGCCGTATCCTGTATAGGTGTCTCTGAGGCGTGTGTGTATCGGGCTGTAAAAACTTTGGGCAACTTTCGCTGATTCCATTGTTTTCTTCTGCCCCTGTGCCCGCCTGCCATCCTGGCAGCCTAACATTGCGCATACGCCGCGTGGTCTTATTATCAGCCGCATCAGCGGCGCCGTAAAGTAAATGCAGAGTGTGCAAAGTCTATAAACGAGCGTCAAACTTAAAAGCCCCAAGGTGGCGTCGCCACGCCAAGGACGACAAGGACTTAAGCTTGTTTTTGGGACGCCTCCAGTGGAGAAGGCATACAAATAGAGAGAGGCAGAAAGTCGGGGATTCCAGCCAGGTTTATCGGCATGCTATATTCTTCCTTGCTGGCCTATCAAAAAAAGTTGCTCACACGACAAATTGACGCAAGTACAGAGGCTCGGCGCCAGCAGCCGAGGAACAAGGAAACGGAATTTTATATTTCAGCGTTTTCTATTATTTGTATTATTTATGGAGCTCCTGGCAATGTCGTTAAACGGGAGCCCCATTAAGAGGCCTCCAATAAATACACGCGTGTGTGTGGCTGACAGATGCCAGCTGCTCCAAAGGGGGTCTACAAAAATGCAAAAAAAAATGAGCACTGCGGATCACAGCAAGCAAATAAAAATGGAAAGCTCCCGCAAAACAATTATGCCTAAGTGTAGGATCTAAAATATTTATGAAGCCTGCTTTTCCACTTCCACTTCCGCGCAGTAGCAATGCACAGTCGATTGTCAGCTATTTTTGGCTGTAAAATTGACTTTGCCGAAATAAACGTCAAAGCGACTAAAGAGACTTGGAAAAACTATTAAGATGTCAGCAAATAATTATGCATGAAAGCAGTTGTATAAATCTGGCCGCCTCTTATTGCCAAATCCGCCACTAAAGCGAACTGAGCTGGAAATTGCGAAGCCATCGAGGCGTTGCCTTTTCGAGAATGGCCATAATGCGACACTCCAAGCCAAAAGCTCGGAGGAGCCTGTCTGCCTGCAAGGACGAAAGGCACTTTATCAAAAGGGATTTGCCAACTGCCCGGGGACTTGAAGATGGGGGCGGTGAGCTCTGGAGATATAGCGCCTGCATTTGCCTTCCACTTGGTCCGGGGCTCTGACAGTTTTGTAATAACAATGACCGCAAAAAAGAGCGGAATCGATTTGCCATTTTTCACCGAATTTATGAGTTTATGAGCGACCAGCATCGCTGTGTCCGCTGTACTGTCAGCCACCACTTTTTTCCATTAAAGCAGAGCCGATGACAAATATATTTTATTGCCTCGCCACTCACCACGCCGCCCCTCGAACTTTTGATCCTTAATGAGCCTTAATAGGAACGCTCACAGCAGGAAACAACTGCAGCATAAATCTCGGCCAGGCAAACCCTAATCAGAGCCTCGACCCGAAATAAACTTGAGGAAAATCCATAAATTGGATGGCCACACGCAATGCGAAAGAGCTGACAAAAATTCGCTATTAGCATCGACATGTAAATTGACCAAGTTTGCCCATTCAGAGACAAGAGTCAAGACTCGAGTTCGAATAGAAAAGCCAGCGATGCGGTAATTATTCAGGCCCACATGCCAAGTGCCACAAACTGCTGGCCGCATTCATCATTATCCACAGTTTGATTTTTGCCACAAAGTTTTCAGGCCGCATAACTTTTGACAAAGGTCGAGAGCAGTTTAAAGCAGGCCCAAAGTGAAACGCTGCCGGCAGTTTCTGCAAAATAAATGAAATGAATGATCCTGGCTGTTGCCTTTTTCCTGAGGTTTTAAGGGATTTGAGCGGAAGGCAGCCGGATGCCAAAGACCAAAGTGATGGCGCATAAATTTCTGGACCCCGGGGTCCGAAAGTGCTTAGCATAGCCGTGTGGTCAAGCAAAACAAATGACAGCAAAACGCATAAATTGAACCTGTCCCAGGCCATTGAAATCACAGAAGTACAGCCAGCGCTCAATCCGTAGTCATTAGGCATTGGGGTCATACATATAGCTTCAGTACCCACACTTTTTTGGCTTCTGCAAAATCAGTGATTCGAGGCCAACACGGAAGAGCGGATTCGAGATGGGCTCCTTGCTTACAGCTCAGCCATAACAATTTAATCACGGCCAAAAAAGTCGGCCTTGTATTTTATTGTATTGCTGCGACAGGCAGGCGTTAGCAAGCCGCATGGTGCACATGAAAACGATTCGACGCCAGTAGGCAAAAATTAATTAAAAAACCCAGTGTCTCTACTGTCTGACAGCCCTCTTCAACTAAATAAAAACATGGCTAGGCACTAAAAAGTTTATTATTGCAAGCCCGAGTGAAAAAGAACTCGCATTAAATGCCGAAAAAAAGAATAGGGATAACTCGGCGGAAAGAGTGGAGCAGACTGAATGGAAAATTAAACAGAGCCGGAAATGTCACACATACTCGCACAAGCCGCACCCACGGAGACACTGCGAAAAATGGGGGTGTGGAGGTGGGTTCGCATGGGCGGGGAAACAAGAACAAACAAACAATAACGTCGGCAAATGTCTGGAAAAAGGGCTAGCAAAGTTGGTCGACACTCGGGATGGTGGGAGTGGCGGGAAAAATGGAAGTAAACTACACATTTTTATTATGCAAAGGGGGCGCAAATGAAAGGCAAATGTTTTGTTTTTCATCCCCAACCCAACC
This sequence comes from Drosophila erecta, assembly GCF_003286155.1. Lineage (NCBI taxonomy): Eukaryota > Metazoa > Arthropoda > Insecta > Diptera > Drosophilidae > Drosophila > Drosophila erecta. The sequence continues at coordinate 5,729,593 of NW_020825194.1, forward strand.
ACTGCCCACCCACAGTGGGTGTAATTTTGTTTTAGTGCAGTTGTGTGTGCTCACTTGAAAGTGTGTGTGTGGCGGGCGCAGGGGTCCTTAGATCATGGGATCCTTGCACGAGTGGGACGACCCAAAGTAGGCAATAAAACACTAGCTAAAATCTAGGCACGCGCTCAAACGCATGACAAACAATACGGAAAAGCGAGAAAAATGTGGAAAAAACGAGTAGGTCGAACTTTTCGTTTTTTATGAACACCAGAAATGAGACAAATAAAGTGTGATTACTGCAAATTGAGTGAGAGCGGCCAAACACAATGCGATGAAGTGCGAAGAGTCTGTTAGTAATTTGTACGTTTCCACAGCCAGAAGTAAAACGTAATTCAAAGCTGGCAAGCCTCTAAAGAGATTTTCAAATTATCTCCGCTTAAAACTAAACTGCTATCAATATCTAAGGCTTCCCAGCAAAGCGAACGCTGCCTGGAGCCAGTAGTAGATTGTTTGCTCATCTCCCACACCAGCTACTTAATTAATTTCACCGAGTCTTCAATTACTGGCAATGTTTTCATTCCCATGATGTGGCCTCTGGGTTCGTGTGTGCGTGAGCAAGGACATTCATCTGGATTTCTGAAATGTATAATTTATTCTATAATTTATAAATCCATACTGATTAGCTCTGGAAAAATGTAGTGGGAATATCTTTGGCAATGTATAACTTGGAATTTGATTTCCCTGCTTAACATTTATTTATTGATATAAATTCAACCAGACGGCTTAGCGATGTTTGACTGTAATGAAATTGCTAAGCGCGAAAGTATTTAATGCCTGCAGTTAATATTCGGCAGGTGACTCAGCGTTCTAGCTCCTAATGAGCGCCTATGTGGATGAAGCGCCACGGATGAATAAAGCATTCCAAGCGTTAAATTGAATTAATAATGTTAATGGTAGGTGCTTACGAGTGTGCGCTCTTGTGCCTTCTTGACTTGTGACCAGGCTCACGTGTCGTATGCGTAATGAGCGGGCGACTTAGCCACCTTATTAATACCCGCATTTGCGATATTTAAGCATGTGAAGCGAGTTGAAGCCCACGCATTTTTCGCTCTAGCCCCAGTTGATAAGCCCCAGTTAAAATTTCCCGCAAAGCTGCCAGCAAAATCCCGAACAAACGCTCCTGACTAAGGATAAGCTGCTTATTATTCAACAAGCTGCATGGTTCGCCGCTTGCTAAAAATGGCAATCACGGCGCTGCTCAATAATTGTGTATTATATAAGAGAGCAAAGCACAAAGCCAAATACGCGTCAATTGGCAGCCACATGCGCACTCAAGTAAACAGAATCCTTAGGGGAATTACCAGCTGAATAATGGCCCAGGCAACAGTGGGATGCTTGGCCATAATGGCATAGGATAATGGAAAGTGCAGGCGGCAAGCTCTAAAAATTAAATATGAATAAATAACTTTGAAATGCGAGCAAATTAACAGCAGGACTGTTCAAGGACTGCAAATGATGTTAGGGCCAGCCGAAATATTTTGCCAGAGAGCACTGAAAATATATGCAGCGTTGAATTAAGGATAGGCGTTTGGGGGATAACTTGGCCAAAAAACAAAAAAAAAGGACGAAAATAAGGGACAGGAAAAAGGGAATGAACACACACATAAGTGCACGCCTGAATGGCTGCCACTTGTGTCTTTGTAATTGCGACCCAAACACTAATGCCTCCTTGGGGCTGGCCGAAAATGAAAATGCGTAAATTATTGATTACAATCGCCAGAAATCATGCAGTCCAAACAAAGGCCCTTCTACATATAGATTTTATGATGCCCACAGCCTGATTGTTACGCCTTTTGTGCGTACAGAAAATTTGCTTTCAGCCTGGCTAAGCGCTTGGCCGAAATGCACAGACGACCGATGTTCAGGCCAAAAACGGAAAAGGAAAGCCCAGACTCGCCTCAGATTCGCATAATGAAGGCACTTTGTGAGCCCGACTCGGCGTTGATTTTTTAATGGTGCCCCCGGCCAACAGGAGGAATTGGAATTCGCCGTCGTATTCGCATTCACATTCGTATTGCGATTGGGATTGGGATTGGGAGTGAAAGTGGTAGTGGTAAGCAAACAAAGCCGGGCTGGCATTGATTGTGCAAGAACTTGTGTGCGACGCGCATTGTTTCAACAAGTCCTGAAGTTCTGGCCAAGGTTGTTGACGAGGGTTTTGCTGTCGCCGCCGGCCGAGCTGCTTATTAGCAGTCCGCAAATATTCTGCGCCATATAGGTTCCATCTGACCCTCGATTCCCGACTAATGCGCATTTACAGCCAGGCCAGGATAGTCCAGGCTATGCCAACGATATCACATGTTCGACGTACGTACCCTACCCGTGTCCTCGCCACAGACATTAGCCAAACAAATAGACAGGCAGACAGCAGGTGCGGCCAAGTGTCAACAAAAAATGGGGCCCCACGTTCTGTTCTATTTTGTTTTTGGCCAAAATGAAGCTACCAAAAAAATGCGGAAGAACGGGAACGAAAATGGGCAAAAAAAAAATGTCAAACTGTGGGTCAAGCATAAATGTCAATATCATCAGCAGGCTCGAAAAACGCTGCAGGGCCAATGGCGTCATCTCGTCATCCCATCTGCCCATCTGCTCCCTCTTCCAGTTTCCATAGCCCATGCTCGTGTCACTGGACTAATGCCTGTGTAGATTAGAGATTAGCCAACTTCAAAAGGCCCGTCCGGTAGGCGAAGGATATTTTCTCTGGTCGAATTACGAATACCAAACATAATTGTGACGCAGGCTCAAAGTGATGGCGGTCAGGACCGCTTGGTTCGGACAGCACGTGGCCTCGGCACCCATTAATTGTCCAGGTGGGCGTGGGCGTGGCCAACCCCCTACTTTTCCACGTCCACCTGCGGTTTCCGAACATTTGTTGCGGCTCCAAAACAACAACAACAACAATAATAATAATAAAAAAAAAAACACTTATGGGTTGGCGGAAATGTTTTCAATTTTCTGAAAACCGTACAACAGCTGCGCATGTCACTTCTCCCCACGTCGTGACACCAGAAAATAAATAAATAATTCTCCTCATTTAATTGTTTTTGGTGACTAGAAAATAGTGCTCGTTCCGAAATTGAATCGGACTTGCTTATAAACAAATCGGTATATTCCACCAAAATTTGTGGCCGGCAAAATGTCAAATGCAGTCTGGAATTCCACTTGCCACTTGCCACTTGCTGCAACTGTCATGAATGATTGAAATGCGTTTGCCAAACCGATTGTGGAATGTTTTTGTGGAATATGAATAAATGTAGCAACCGGAAATGAGCAAAACAACCGCCTTTTTGTGCCATCCCCTCGATTAAAATTGCATTTGCGTTTCCAGTCGCAAAACTTTTTAAAATGAGAAATACGCATAAGCCAAATGCCAAATGATTGAAACTCAAATTGTCGGCCCTTCTAATTTGGCTTAGTCTCGTTTTTGCTGTTTGGCATGGTTGCGGTATTCCCTGTTGTGGGTTGTTGTTTCTCATGGCCCACACATTAATAATAAATAATTCCCCTTAAAAGTAATTTAAGCATTTTTATGTGTTTACCAACGCCGCCGTCGCAGTCGTCGGCGTTTGCTTTTCATTTCTTTAATGGTCTGCAGCTTTACGAGGCTGGTCCAGGTCGCGCTTACTGGAGCGGCAACTGTTGGCCATCCTCACACACTTATTGGGCTCACAGCCCACCCACACCAAGACAGCGAACTGTGGGCTAATACCATAATAAGATAGCTAAGTAAGCGCAGTTTGCATACAAGAGATATCTTAATGGTTTCTGACTAACATATCTTTGAAGCAAGATCTAGCAGCAGTGCACTATAAGCTTAGGCCTTAAATCTGTTGCAACCTATTATTATTTTACATGAAGTTACAATTCATTAATGTTACGAAAAGGGACACCAAATTAAGGAGCTCATTTTTTAAGACGTGCTTTAGATGGAATTTGGTTGCATGTGGTGGTACTTTTGGGCCACAGTGCGAGGCTCGTGGCGCATGTCTAACACTCGTTATGAGATTCATGGCCTACATGTGTTCGCTCCACGGCCTTGTAAATGGGCGTGGGGCGTGCTGTACAGTGTGGCGTGGTGTGCCATGGCCTGGCATGTACTTTACGTGCTGGGCAGCCCTGTGGGCGTGCCTGGGCAGGACCTTAGACGTCGATGTGGTGGTGGTTGTAGTTGCGCCTGTAGTTGTGCAGCCGCCAGCAACAGCGAAAGCAGCAGCAGCATGAGGTGTCCTTGAAGCCGTTTTCTTATACATATACATATAAACGGATTCTGACATTTTTTTATTCGTCCTTTCTTGCTAGCTGGGCTCTTTCATTTTCGTAGTCGCTGCCATGGCCAACCAGATAAAATTTTCAACCAGGAAGTTGGCTTCCTGTGGCGCTCTGGTTGTGATTCTGTTTCTGCTTCTGCTTCTGGTTCTGGTTCTGGTTCTGGCCCTGGACGGTCCGCAATTTCGTTCATATTTTGTTTTGGCCATTACATTGGCTACTTTTGTCGGTCATGGTGTATAAAGGGGCTTGTATAAGCCAGTCCAGCCCAGTGTTTGTGTATGTGGGCTGTAGGCGACAACATCGCGTTGGCTATTTTCATTTTCGTTTTCATTTTATTTTTCCTTTGATTTTGATTCCATTCATGGCGGCATTCGGCTGTGATTTAATTTCAGAAATGTGACTAAAATGTGGGAGTGAAAATTAAGGAATAAAATAAAAGATGTCCTGTGTGGGGGGCAATTCAATTTGATATCAACCCGCTTAAAGCCATTAAAGTTTGACCAGCAAAAACATGGAGTGTGCTCAGCTGGGACCGTCTTTGATGCGAGTTTCCTTGTGACCAAGGCCAAGCTATTTGTCTCCCAGGAGAGTTGGGCCATTTCAAAAGTCTCTTCTTTCCACGGTGGATAAGTTCCTACATGCATGTAGGCTCTGGTCGGATGGGAGATGGAATTACAAGCCCAGAAACAGCTCAAGGACCCCAGAAAAGGCCACAATCGAGCATTTTTCTTGCTCCCTCCAATGTTGCGTGCCCTCCCGAGTTATTTGAATTTCACGCGCGCATACACTGGCAGGGATAAACTGGATTTATATCCGCTAATGCCTGTGATTTGTTCTATAAAATTACTTTATGCCTCGAACATGCCGGCGGACCTTGTCTGCCTTTTATTTCGGCCTTTTGTTTCTCGCTCCCAAATGAAAGGACGAAGGACGAAGGACACCAGGACCCATGCCCACGCAAAGGGCCAGGCCGAATAAAGCCAGTGCTTACAGTTTCTGAACGAACGCCTCGGTAGCATAACGACTTATGGCCTTATCCTTTTCGTAGTCCTCGTCCAAGTCCTAGAGTGGGTAAATGCCGGGTGTTTGCCGTTTTATTGTTTGGCTTATGTTTTCTGATAGTGTTCCATGGCTTCGTTGCCATGGTGTATGTGTTTGGGCTTGGGTTTTGGCTAGGAAAATGTTTGCTTTGTGCGGTCAACTTTAAAAACATTGTAGACGTTTACTGCCAGTCACGACGACTCGTTCGCAGGCTGGCTACGTTTATGTTACCAATCAAGCATGCATTTAAATTGGTTGGCCACGTGGTCACAAATCAATTAGAAAATGGCAAGTCCACTGCGCTACGTCGTGGAGCATTGAAAATTATTGACAGTCACGCCCTGACTTCAAATCAGCCCATCAGCCCGGAGCAGACAAACGGCCGTAATGAGGACAGGAAATCAGTTTGGAAAAGTGTGGGTTGTGGCGCAGGATGCCGATGCCGATGCCGATGCCAATGCTGATGCCGCTTTGGCAGCTGCCCGTGTCTAATGAACTCCATGGAATGTGAATGCCCCGAGCATTGTCTGCCACTCAGCCATAATGACTCCCAGCCATAAGGACACCGGGGAGCCTTTGGAAGGCCAACTGACAGTTAGACGGGTCAAGACAGCTGACCCCAAGTCGATATTATTGGATGTCTTTGGAGCAGGAGCTACACTCGGAATAAAAACATATTCTTTGTTTTATTACTTTTCATTTTATATATTTGAAAGTTCATTTTTCGGATACTCCAATTATTTGTGATTTTTATGCCATTGTTCTTTAGTATTTTTGGCTATTTGATCCTATCAAAAGCAGCAAGATGAAGCACTCTGTAAAATGAATTTTCCACCATTACCCCAGCAGTTTATAAATATTTTCATATTTCTGGACACATACTCCGCTTAATGGCCTCAGATCAAATATGGATATGGCAAGCAAAGGAAATACGTGGCCGATATTAATGGTCATTGTTTTCCCCCTTTATTGTTTGACTTTATTTTAATTAGCGGAAAAAGTTGACCGCCGACACTGGGAACTCTTTAATTATTGCGGCGTGTCCATACAAACCATGCTCAATCAATCATCTGTCCAGTTGAAGTTCTTAAATTATCCAATGGCAAACAATTATTGACTTTAATAGTTGGCCCATTAATCATGGCCTTGGCCACAATATCTGAATCGAATGGAGTGCATACTTCTCAAACTCAATGGCAGGTAGTTATTGGTCAGTGGTCCTGTGGCGAGCGACTCAAGCTAAATGTTTTGGGGTGGAGGTAAACATTTATTAGGCCATCGGTTTGTGGTTTGCCGTGTGTATTTTTGAACACCTGTGTACAAGTTTTTCCAATGAAGCGAAGGCGTGCGAACACTGAGATATCGAAATGAATATGGGAATCAATAAAGTGGCAAACCATGAATCTCTTCACAGCACTTGAATATTATCTACTGCCGAATTGAGTTTTGTGGCGATAAATATCAATTTCCTGCGCAGCCTAATCCAGTTGTTAAAGTCAAAATGAAGGCAGCTGCTAAAACCACGCCCCTCCTGCAACAGCTGCCCACTTTGGCTTGTCTTGCCGCATAGAGCGTTGATTAATGCTGATTGATTGATTATTTGCGTTTTTCTGACATCATGCACGCTTTATTGTCGCTCAACTCGTGGAAAATCATCAATTTCCGCTTGTAAAAAGCACAACGCGAACAAAGAAATGCTGTTGGCTCATTTTTTTTTCCAACCAACCAACCATCCATCCAGTGAGTGGTGGAAATGTTAAGCCTCCTGCCAACTCGTCTCGCAGCTTGTTGCACAACCCAAAGGATCTGAAGCGCCCCTTCGTGTTTTCCCATTTTTTGCCAAAGTTAGTAATGAATTTTTTCTTGCAGGCAGCCAACGAAGCATAATTGCGGTGGCTGAGCATCTTGTCAGCGGTCGTGCAGTTCAAATTCGTTATTCTCACAGTTATTGGCCAACTGCCAGGACTGAAAAATGACGAGAAGTATTGCGACATAACTGTCAAAAAAAAGGAAAGCCGTCATGATTCTGAAGCCAGCAGCTTCTGGAAAGCCATCGGTGTCTGATGACTGACAGTGGCTCTTTTTGGACCTCTGGCCCTAGACATTGGCATCATCTTCTCCTGTTGCGGCTGCGGTTTGGCACTCGGTTTGGGCCAGAATGTCGAGCGTTGGTCCTGGTCTTGGTCTTGTTCCTGGCCAGCCGGCTGGGCCCTGATTGAATTTTCGCAAATTTCGGCTCGTTAGCGTGCGGCACGAACACGTACGTCATGCTGGGGGCTACGATACCAGGCCGCTGAAGGTTGGCCATGTTTATGCCATGTCCTGCAACAAGTTGCCAACTGTTTCGGGCCTCCATTCGCCGATCCATTCATTCATTCTTTTCATACATATATACGTACATACATATTCACTTGACACGCTTCATTGGGTTCTGTTCTCCTCGTTTTGCGTTATCCGATTATTTCCATATTTTTCGCGCTGTCAGACACGTTTTTTACTTACTCAGTCGTTGACATTTTGCGTGACTGACGATGGACGCGTGGTGTGAATAAATGAAAATGGAAACGGAATTGGCGCCACAGGATACGGCCTCCAAATGGGGGCAATGTGTTTGCCCTGGTCCACTTTGTATCTTAATTATGATTGCGAACGGCGGCAGCGCTGGCACATTGAAAAGTATTGATTTTCGAACAAGTAATATCCAAGGCCAATTGCGAAAATTGGCGCCAACAAAAAATGGGCTAATTTTCAATGGCATTTTCCAGATTGTCTGCCTCATTTATGACAACACATGCAAAGTTTTTCTCATCATTTTATGTACCCAAGAAATCAACGAAAAAGTGACTTCATTTAACGTGCTTGTTATTTGCCCAGAACACATACTAAATGTCATCAACCGCCGGTCAGAGCAGACGCTGACATTACGTATACGCAGCGGTGGTCAGCCATGTGTGTAAACTCTGGAAAATATATATTTTCAATTTTTTGTAAAGCTCAATTCAGTGCCTCGGCACTTTGGTCGTACGTGTACGTGCTGGCTGGGAAACTGTCGTTTAAACGCCACCCAAATAGCCCGAAACCCCCCTTCTGTCCAGCCATTTCCTTCGTGTGAAAAATGGAGGTTCGGTGTCACCAGAAGGGGCTGCAAATATTTGACACCCCAGCTGCAGGACCGACGCACTCACTCCGGAGACCGGCATGCAGGCGCAAAAATTTCTCATGTGCACTTTGGCAAACAAATTAAGATTTATTGAGCCAGGTCGAAGGACAAGGACCCGTAATCTGCCAGTTCACTGGAGTATCTTTCGGTCGAGGACCGGTCGCAATTTCGAAATTCCGTAGAAAAGAACGTTTAAAATGGCCTGCAAATTTGGCGTCATGCTGAGTTTTTACCGATTACTTTCCATTCGAGCAGGCCTTTTAATAGTTTTTTCAATTAAGCCACAATTGGGCGCACTTTTCATTGTAATGGCCCCTTTGTTGCCAGCACTTACTCGTGTACTCACATGTTCGTACCTCTCTGCCGTTTCAGATGGACAATCGGATGTGCTGGTGAATCTGGTGGTGCCGCGGTATGTGGAGCGCGGATCGAGTGCCACCTTCAAGTGCAATCACAATGTCCAGCCGGAAATACTGTTCAAGGTAAGTGCCTGCGGATTGGATTAAGTTCCATGTCATGCATACGCATATAAATTATGGAAAGTGCATTAAAAACTTTAAATTGAAAAATAAAAATTGCCGTCCATGGCGGCCCAACGCCAAAGAAACTTTGTTCGCCTTGTACTATTTTGTGGGCGAAAAGTTTCCGGCACTGTGACAAACACAACCACCACGACGACGAGCCGTATCCTTCGGGCAGGAGCTGAAGTTTCGTGCCGCAACTTTGTGGCAGTCAAAGGAATCCCGCATCGCGGACCCACTCGGCCCACAAAAAAGTTGCACTCAAAGTGCCATTCCGCTCCATCGAATCCGTAGTGCCGGGGCCGTAAACCTTTTACCGCTTCCGCTTCTCAATATCGACTCAGGCTCAGACTGGCGGCAATTAATTTCACTTCAGTTTACTTAATTCCATCACGAAATATCAACAGACACGCACTTGCGTACGCCAAAATCATTGCCAAGCCTTTGGGCCGTTGGGTTTATGGCCAACGGCCATGGAGGAGTAAACTTGACCGAGTGAACGAATTTTCTGCTGTATACTTTCAATTTAGTTGTGAGCTTTAGCTGTGGCCACTTTGGTGGCACTTTTCATACCGATGCCGATTGAAGGTCGGTCAACCTGACGTTTTGCTCGCTCTAAGTACCATAAAAAAGCGTACAAATTTTATGGCTCACGATGGAAGAGCTCCGCTGGCCAACATTAGCTGCATATTGATTATTTTTCCCTGGAACCAAGATGGATTTAGAACACAGCCATGTTGAAGTTGACAGTGAGGGGCACGTACTTATAAGCGAATGGAAGCCATTGTTAGGCCAAGCCGTAACCCCACTTGAATAACATGGAGTACACGGAATTCCATGTCGTGTTTCCGGATCGTGACCCCGGGAACTTTAAGCCGCCATTGTGGTGTCTCATTTGCATGGAAATGCGGGGATATATTCCATTGCCGGTTCGGCGTCCGCCAAAAGTGTCAACTAACAAATTTAATGCGCCGCTGGGTCGTGCAAATTTGAAGTGTGCTCCGGGGCGGGAAACATGCACAATTAGCTGACCGACCAAATAGCCAAATAGCCGCCAAACAGCCAAACAGCCAAAACAGCCAAACATACCACTCAAATGTAGACATTTATTTATTTGACCAGTAGGTCGAGTTGTGGGTGGACCAGAGCAATACCTAATTAGTATAATTAACTATATAAGCGAGTGCGCTCGGCTAGCCGCCATTCGAATTGTTGCACGAAGCGTGGCAAATTGTGTGGAAGTGGCACTAAAAAGGCAATTAAAACGCAAATGCTAACTGTAAGGGGATCCTTTTACACATGTAGGACATAATTTTTTTGCCCAAGAAATTATACCTACCGGTTGTATACATTCAAATTAAATAAACTAATTACGAAGTGAGTCCGATCCCTGGCAATTGGGCCCGAAAATCGGGCGTCCCAGCGCTCTTTAATGAGCTTTTGATTTACCACTTTTCAGACTTTGTGTATTATTTGTGTCAACTGTATGGATGGGGGAATTCGTCCCATGTGCATGTCCTAATAAGCCCAAACACAAACAAAGCCCGAAAGTCAAAAGAAATAAAGTCGAGCGCAGGCAGGCACGCCAAAGTAAACACATCGCGCTCTGACTAAGCGAACAAACATCAGCGGGAAAGGTAAATATCGGGAGGACCTTTGTTTTTCATTAACCCGAGATCCATTGGCGATATTGCGGCGATAGGGAGTTGCATGTCAAGGCGAGGGAAAATGTTTGAAACGACCACAAGTGGTTGATAAAACTCGATGCGTGTCTGGCGGTCCTAGAGTGCGCTAATGGCCGGTCATTCGAGATCCCGAGTTTCCAGTATGTTTGCTGCCCCGTTGGTGTTTGCCCTCTCATTATGACCCCGTGTGGCTGAGTGGTTGTGCGGCCACTATTGATTGACCCGCACAGCGCTAAACACACAAACTGGCACACACGACGACGCTGGCTTGAGTAATGGCAACATTTGCGGCACAAATTACGCATACGCCTCGCCTGCCGCGGACACATTCAATAAGCACATTAATATTATTAAGTTGCGTGCAATCAATGCAATTTGTCCCACGCGTGTCAATCGGGCCATCACCAGACGTCTGGAGCAGGACACACGTGGAGTCTCCTGATCTGGTCTAGATTAATATTTATACCCGTTACTCGTAGAGTAAAAGGTTATTCCAGATACTATACTTTGTAATTGCTTTGATGTTATGATGTAGAAATTCAAAAAATTGAAAAATGTCCCAAAGCTGAACTTCTAACCTCCATATCTCAATTTATCTTAATCGGATTTTAAAGTGGCTTACCTCTAAATGTTTCTGGGGCAATTTTCTAAAAAACTGCATTCAAATTTAGAATTTTATTTTTTGCTAATTTTTTTGTAATTTTTCTGATGTTATGATGTTGTGGAAATTCAATAATGTCCCAAGGCCGAAGTTCTAAGGTCCATAACTCAGCTAATCTTAATCGGAATTTGAAGTGGGATACCTCTAAATGTTTGTGGAGCAATTTTCTAAAAAACTGCATTCAAATTTAGAATTTTATTTTTTTTTTCATTTTTTTGTACTTTTTCTGATGTTTTGATGTTGTGGAAATTCAATAATGTCCCAAGGCCGAAGTTCTAAAGTCCATAACGCAGCTAATCTTAATCGGATTTTAAAGTGGCATACCTCTAAATGTTTCTGGAGCAATTTTCTAAAAAACTGCATTCAAATTTAGAATTTTATTTTTTTTTCATTTTTTTGTAATTTTTCTGATGTTATGATGTTGTGGAAATTCAATAATGTCCCAAGGCCGAAGTTCTAAGGTCCATAACTCAGCTAATCTTAATCGGAATTTGAAGTGGGATACCTCTAAATGTTTGTGGAGCAATTTTCTAAAAAACTGCATTCAAATTTAGAATTTTATTTTTTTTTTCATTTTTTTGTAATTTTTCTGATGTTATGATGTTGTGGAAATTCAATAATGTCCCAAGGCCGAAGTTCTAAAGTCCATAACTCAGCTAATCTTAATCGGATTTTAAAGTGGCATACCTCTAAATGTTTCTGGAGCAATTTTCTAAAAAACTTCATTCAAATTTAGAATTTTATTTTTTTTTCATTTTTTTGTAATTCTTCTGATGTTATGATGTTGTGGAAATTCAATAATGTCCCAAGGCCGAAGTTCTAAGGTCCATAACTCAGCTAATCTTAATCGGAATTTGAAGTGGGATACCTCTAAATGTTTGTGGAGCAATTTTCTAAAAAACTGCATTCAAATTTAGAATTTTATTTTTTTTTTCATTTTTTTGTAATTTTTCTGATGTTGTGGAAATTCAATAATGTCCCAAGGCCGAAGTTCTAAAGTCCATAACTCAGCTAATCTTAATCGGATTTTAAAGTGGCATACCTCTAAATGTTTCTGGAGCAATTTTCTAAAAAACTGCATTCAAATTTAGAATTTTATTTTTTTTTCATTTTTTTGTAATTTTTCTGATGTTATGATGTTGTGGAAATTCAATAATGTCCCAAGGCCGAAGTTCTAAGGTCCATAACTCAGCTAATCTTAATCGGAATTTGAAGTGGGATACCTCTAAATGTTTGTGGAGCAATTTTCTAAAAAACTGCATTCAAATTTAGAATTTTATTTTTTTTTCATTTTTTTGTAATTTTTCTGATGTTATGATGTTGTGGAAATTCAATAATGTCCCAAGGCCGAAGTTCTAAAGTCCATAACTCAGCTAATCTTAATCGGATTTTAAAGTGGCATACCTCTAAATGTTTCTGGAGCTATTTTCTAAAAAACTGCATTCAAATTTAGAATTTTATTTTTTTTTCATTTTTTTGTAATTCTTCTGATGTTATGATGTTGTGGAAATTCAATAATGTCCCAAGGCCGAAGTTCTAAGGTCCATAACTCAGCTAATCTTAATCGGAATTTGAAGTGGGATACTTCTAAATGTTTGTGGAGCAATTTTCTAAAAAACTGCATTCAAATTTAGAATTTTATTTTTTTTTCATTTTTTTGTAATTTTTCTGATGTTGTGGAAATTCAATAATGTCCCAAGGCCGAAGTTCTAAAGTCCATAACTCAGCTAATCTTAATCGGATTTTAAAGTGGCATACCTCTAAATGTTTCTGGAGCAATTTTCTAAAAAACTGCACTAAAATTTAGAATTTTATTTTTTTTTCATTTTTTTGTAATTTTTCTGATGTTATGATGTTGTGGAAATTCAATAATGTCCCAAGGCCGAAGTTCTAAAGTCCATAACTCAGCTAATCTTAATCGGATTTTAAAGTGGCATACCTCTAAATGTTTCTGGAGCAATTTTCTAAAAAACTGCATTCAAATTTAGAATTTTATTTTTTTTTCATTTTTTTGTAATTCTTCTGATGTTATGATGTTGTGGAAATTCAATAATGTCCCAAGGCCGAAGTTCTAAGGTCCATAACTCAGCTAATCTTAATCGGAATTTGAAGTGGGATACCTCTAAATGTTTGTGGAGCAATTTTCTAAAAAACTGCATTCAAATTTAGAATTTTATTTTTTTTTCATTTTTTTGTAATTTTTCTGATGTGGAAATTCAATAATGTCCCAAGGCCGAAGTTCTAAAGTCCATAACTCAGCTAATCTTAATCGGATTTTAAAGTGGCATACCTCTAAATGTTTCTGGAGCAATTTTCTAAAAAACTGCATTCAAATTTAGAATTTTATTTTTTTTTCATTTTTTTGTAATTTTTCTAATGTTATGATGTTGTGGAAATTCAATAATGTTCCAAGGCCGAAGTTCTAAAGTCCATAACTCAGCTAATCTTAATCGGATTTTAAAGTGGCATACCTCTAAATGTTTCTGGAGCAATTTTCTAATAACTGCATTCAAATTTAGAATTTTATTTTTTTTTCATTTTTTTGTAATTTTTCTGATGTTATGATGTTGTGGAAATTCAATAATGTCCGAAGGCCGAAGTTCTAAAGTCCATAACTCAGCTAATTTAATTCGGATTTTAAAGTGGCATACCTCTTAATGTTTCTGGAGCAATTTTCTAAAAAACTGCATTCAAATTTAGAATTTTATTTTTTTATCATTTTTTTGTAATTTTTCTGATGTTATGATGTTGTGGAAATTCAATAATGTCCCAAGGCCGAAGTTCTAAAGTCCATAACTCAGCTAATCTTAATCGGATTTTAAAGTGGCATACCTCTAAATGTTTCTGGGGCAATTTTCTAAAAAACTGCATTCAAATTTAGAATTTTATTTTTTGCTAATTTTTTTGTAATTTTTCTGATGTTATGATGTTGTGGAAATTCAATAATGTCCCAAGGCCGAAGTTCTAAGGTCCATAACTCAGCTAATCTTAATCGGAATTTGAAGTGGGATACCTCTAAATGTTTGTGGAGCAATTTTCTAAAAAACTGCATTCAAATTTAGAATTTTATTTTTTTTTCATTTTTTTGTAATTTTTCTGATGTTATGATGTTGTGGAAATTCAATAATGTCCCAAGGCCGAAGTTCTAAAGTCCATAACTCAGCTAATCTTAATCGGATTTTAAAGTGGCATACCTCTAAATGTTTCTGGAGCAATTTTCTAAAAAACTGCATTCAAATTTAGAATTTTATTTTTTTTTCATTTTTTTGTAATTTTTCTGATGTTATGATGTTGTGGAAATTCAATAATGTCCCAAGGCCGAAGTTCTAAAGTCCATAACTCAGCTAATCTTAATCGGATTTTAAAGTGGCATACCTCTAAATGTTTCTGGAGCAATTTTCTAAAAAACTGCATTCAAATTTAGAATTTTATTTTTTTTTCATTTTTTTGTAATTCTTCTGATGTTATGATGTTGTGGAAATTCAATAATGTCCCAAGGCCGAAGTTCTAAAGTCCATAACTCAGCTAATCTTAATCGGATTTTAAAGTGGCATACCTCTAAATGTTTCTGGAGCAATTTTCTAAAAAACTGCATTCAAATTTAGAATTTTTTTTTTTTTCATTTTTTTGTAATTTTTCTGATGTTATGATGTTGTGGAAATTCAATAATGTCCCA
The DNA here is from genome assembly GCF_003286155.1 of Drosophila erecta. NCBI lineage: Eukaryota > Metazoa > Arthropoda > Insecta > Diptera > Drosophilidae > Drosophila > Drosophila erecta. Next base: position 5,744,645 of record NW_020825194.1, read on the forward strand.
AGGCCGAAGTTCTAAAGTCCATAACTCAGCTAATCTTAATCGGATTTTAAAGTGGCATACCTCTAAATGTTTCTGGAGCAATTTTCTAAAAAACTGCATTCAAATTTAGAATTTTATTTTTTTTTCATTTTTTTGTAATTTTTCTGATGTTATGATGTTGTGGAAATTCAATAATGTCCCAAGGCCGAAGTTCTAAAGTCCATAACTCAGCTAATCTTAATCGGATTTTAAAGTGGCATACCTCTAAATGTTTCTGGAGCAATTTTCTAAAAAACTGCATTCAAATTTAGAATTTTATTTTTTTTTCATTTTTTTGTAATTTTTCTGATGTTATGATGTTGTGGAAATTCAATAATGTCCCAAGGCCGAAGTTCTAAAGTCCATAACTCAGCTAATCTTAATCGGATTTTAAAGTGGCATACCTCTAAATGTTTCTGGAGCAATTTTCTAAAAAACTGCATTCAAATTTAGAATTTTTTTTTTATTTCATTTTTTTGTAATTTTTCTGATGTTATGATGTGGAAATTCAATAATGTCCCAAGGCCGAAGTTCTAAAGTCCATAACTCAGCTAATCTTAATCGGAATTTGAAGTGGGATACCTCTAAATGTTTGTGGAGCAATTTTCTAAAAATCTGCATTCAAATTTAGAATATTTGTTTAATTTGATTTTTGTTGTACATATACCCATAGAGTAAAAGGGTATACTGTTGACATACAGCAAAATTATATTTACTTTATATGCAAATGCCGCGTTTTTCAAGAGCCGGTGGTTATTACCAGTTATTAGGGACAAAGTACTGTTGCCACAAGAAAAATAAATTACTTTTCAACTTTAATCCGCCGCTGAAATACCCCTCTGAAATGTGATTAAAGTAAGCACATAAATGCGGGCGTTAAAAAATATGCATAATAAATAAATGCTGGGTGTAATTAAAAATGGGCGACAAGAGCCGCATATCCGGCCAGAAAAGCGTTGTCAGCTCGGCTAGTTTTAAGTTGAATGTGGAAAACTTGCGCATGGAAATTAATTTCCATTTTCATTATTCATATTTGTCGTTGTCGTAAGCCCCACGCCCCACGAAAAAACAGGAAACAACTTTTTGTGTCCCAGTGCAAGTTTCGCTTGTAGATTTTGTTTTTAATTGCATGGGGAGACATGCGCCAACACCCCACTTACTCTGTGGAATGCCAGTGCCATTGCCATTCCGATAAAAACGTTTTATTATTTACAGCTTACAGTTTAACGCGCTAACAACAGCTCGCCGTCGAAATTATTCAGTTAACGCAACTTGTTGCCAAGTTAAAGTGCTCTGCAGCTGGCAGGGAATTAAGGCGTTTTTGGTCAGATTGCGCAACGTTCGAAATTGCGCAACACCATTTAAGCCATATCAATATATGTCCCGCTGCAGCATTAAGTGATCCTTGGGCTGAGGACAGCCATCAAAGCTGACGCATTCAATCACTGTCAGAAGCAGCAATCGCCGAATGAATCGAGTGAATCGGAAACCGAATCTGATTGGGAGGGGCGGCTAGGCAAACATGGCGTGCTTTCTTTAAATATTGGTAAATGTTCTTTGTTTTGCAGGTGACATGGCTGAAGGTTGACAAGGGCAAGTTCTTTGAATTTATAAACGGACGAAATCCGCCGTTTCGTAACTCAACCATCGAGGGGGCCGAAATTGACGTAAGTATCAAATGCGAGATGCGAGTATCCGGGGCAACTATTTATTCAATCATCATTACCGCTGTCATTCCGCGACTTGGTAATCATTCTTGGATTTGACAGGGGAAAAATAAGTCCGAAAGTTGCAGCTAATTGGAAGGCACTTGTCGTACATGCAAAAAGCCCTTCTGATCAAATGATTTCCTAATGAGCCTTCTGTGTCTGCGCATTTTTCTAATTTGTCCTTTCCATTTTCCCCCTTCAATTAACAGTGGGAGAACTCCAACGAGCAGCAGGTGACTCTGAAGAATGTCCAGTTCGATCTATCCGGCCAGTTCTACTGCGAGGTCTCCACGGACACCCCCATTTTCACCAAGGCCAGCGCCGATGAGCTGATGAGCGTGTTCTGTGCGTAACAATTTGCTTTATCCCACCACCAGCTGTGAACAGCTCCTCTAATTATGGTATACCCCTACCCCATACCCCATACTTGTACTTGCAGTGCCCCAGACGGGTCCGCCCACCATTAAGTTTCGCAAGCGAACGCCCTTTGCAGTGGGCGAGAAACTTTTCGCTCTGTGCAACACCACCCGCGGTCGTCCTGCGCCGCACATCACGTGGCTAATCAATGGGAAAAAGGTGCGTATGCGTGATATTTGAAACAGGCCATTCGTCGATGGCGCGATTCAATTGTTTGGCGTAATCGGAGTCCAATTGCAATGGATTATTTACGGGACGGGGCATCTATGTGCGAAAAGTGCCGCCGGCCATTGGGTTAATCAGGGGGAAACGAGTGCCAGGGGATGTGGATGTGGCATGCAGTGCATTAAGATTAACATCAGTTTAAGCCATTTTATAATTATGGCCTACATGGGCGGCCAGGACAGCTTTCGTTTTAATTGCACATGCCCGTTGGCCAGCTGCTGTTGGCGGTGGCGAGAGGAAATGAAATTTATATAAATTCATTATGGCTGCCCGGGCAACTCTAAAATGAAATTTATTCATAAACGCGCGCCGCTGGCAGTGGAGATGGCAGCAACTGCAGCACTGTGTGGCAAGCAGATGGGCAGATGTGGGACTGGCCCTTCGGGGCCTGATCCATATTTAATTTAAGCCGGACGCTCGTGTCCAGATGTGCCACTGGAATGGGCAATGGGATTTGACATTCAAGTGACTTCTGTGCGCAGGCCATTGTAATTGTTCTTGTTGTGCTGGCCGCGTCGTGTGCTGTCCATCCAACCAATTCGCCCACTGACTCATCGCCCTTTCGGGCTCCTTTGTGTATCGACAGGTGGAGGACAAGTACGTGCGCACCCACCACGTGTTCTCCTTCAATGGGAAGCACCAGCACCAGCGCCGCACGCAGCAGCAGCAGCAGACGCAGCTGAGTCAGCAGCAGCTGCAGCAGCAGTATTTCCAGCAGCAGTACTTCAACCAGTACCATCAGCAGTATCACATCCCCGTTGGCCAATTCATGGACCGCTACGACAAAAGCCTACGATGGCCAGCAGGAGCTCGAGCGGGTGAGTAGCGGGTGATTGTCCACGGCGAGCAGAGACTGTGAGAGAATGGTCAAGAATGGCCAATAGTATCAAATCAAAAAAATAAGTTAATATGTTGGCATAACCGAATACTCGTTTTTAAAGTAAATACTGGGTAATCAGGCCCATTTCTTGTGCTCGCTAAAAATCTATTCTCTCCGTGTATCTGCAATTGGCAAGACAATATGCTGTGAATCACCACTGGCTAATGCGGCATTTCGGTGCTGTTTGAGCTCCAAACGAGGGTCTGCAGCGTTTACGTTAATTAGTTTGATTGCTGACCTGTGCTCCTTTTGCCAATCCATTCCTCGGCATTGCAGATGAGTTCCCGCACTTTTTGTCGCACCACCACGAGGGGCACGGCCACCACGGCAGCCTCTACAACAATCCGTTTGGATCGCTGGCCAACTACCACGACGTGGGCGAGTTCCACGAGGTGCATCAGCGCAACTACGACAGCAACAAGAAGAACATGGAGCTGAAGAAGCAGCAGCAGATGGAGATGAAGAAGCACAGGTGAGTGGGGGAGGCAGGAATGCAAGGACATTAATCACGTCGATCTCGACCGTTAAGTTGCCTGGATGGACCCTGAACTGTATTTATGGGCTATACAAATTAAAAAGCAGCAACTTTCAGAAACCAGCTTAGATGTACTATGTAGGTAAGCAAAGGTATATGCCGGGCATGAAAAGTTTTCGCACCGCCAGCGCGGCAAACTTTTCATATTCTTATCAATTTTCCAGGTTGCGTGTGTGGCGTGTTTATTAAAGTTTCCTTATCTATGGTCTAAAAGGATTTTGCCCGGCTAAAGCCAACGGCTGTTGGCACATTGTTAGAGTTTGTTGCCTTGCCCGGCGTCTTGTGCCTTTTGTTATATAACGCATAAATAAATTTTGTGGCTCCTTGTGGTTGGAACCCCTCACTTGGCTGGGTTTTCGAAATCTTTACGTGGCACGATTGGATGTGAAACGTAAATGAATGCAATAAATTATTTACGTTCACCTGTGATATTAAAAATCAAGCGAAGAAACTTTTCCAATATAACAACTTTTGGCCCTCTAACTTTTGGAGGAGTGTAAGGACGTGGTAGTATATAGAGTATATGATCCGGGTGTGTTGTGCCAGGACCAGAAGGAATGGCCGAGAGCGGATTGTGGTGGGCGTCGGCGAGGTGTCAGCTTAATGAAAGCCACGACTCGCTTGCTGCTTCCACGAAGTAGCTGCTCTTTGATGTCGGCATTGCACATACGCCACGTGCCACGTCTTGGGGGGCTCATAGATTGGTGGATGGAGGCTAGGCGTCGAAGCCCCGGGGCTGGGGTTAAAGCCACTTGAAATAGAAATGGTCCTGCGAGCAAGTTGAATGCAGAGCACTCAAGAGCCACATTCACGGCCTGGCAGCTATTGTAACAGCAACCTTTGCACCTGAGCGCTCAGCCCAAGCCTTCCAATTCCATTGGCCGAGTGGGTTGACAGGTTATGGATGGGGTAAAGAGGCAAAAATTGGACCAGCTCAAATGTCACGGCCCCTGGTAATTGGCAAATGAATTTGCCATTTAAAGACGGTTACTTGCCGCTTGGCTTTCCCATTAGCATAAGCCAAAAAGTTTCGAATTCAGCCTCCGTAGAATCCAGAGTTTATGGCCGTTAAAAGTTAGCGACGCGCATGTGTGTGCGATATAAACCCACTTGGTTAATTTGCCATAAAGTAAAAACCATAATTTACACTCGTGCCATTTCCTCGCCGGGTAATCAGCGAATGCTAATTGCATTTGCCGCGGGAAAGAAACCAAACCGAATGCACGAGCAGTGCGGAAAACTATTTTATAAATAATTCCCCACAACTCAGAGTGCTGCTGCTGCTGCTGCTGCTGCTGCTATAAGTAGATGTGGCAGGTAGTCCTGGAGTGGGTGCAAGGCTGTGATGAAGGGTCTGGGGCGGAACTAATTTCGCTGAGAGCCCAATGGCAATATGAAATAATTTATATTCAAAGCTCACGAGGCTCCAACGCTTACCATAAGCTGAGGTAATGGCAGCCAAGGATTTGATTCCTGTAACATCAAGAATATGTGATGCTCTTCGGGTGAAGTGAGACTAGAAGCACTGCTACAGACTACGTAGCAAGGATTTATTAAATCAATATAACAATATATATGCCAAGGCATAGATACATTTTCAGTTATTCATACCAGTATTACATACCAGTACTAGCATTTTCGAATACTCATTCCGCCCTAGGACGAGACGATAAAATCGTAGTTTACATTAAGTTGTATCCGTAATTTTTACACCTGCAGAACTGCGCTTAACTGTCCCTAAAAGACCACCTGCAGACACCTGTAGATGGCTTCAGTTATGGGCTTACGTGGGCGAGATTTCAGCCAAGACCATAACGAAACCTGTGAAGCCCTTTTGCCATAAAACCATGTGATAAGCGTTGCATATTTATGCAGCCGCCTGGCGTAAACTAGTGGAAAGTGGAAATTTGCAACACGGGGTGGCAAGCATAGGGGGATGGGAGCATGGGGGAATGGCGGAAAAGTGCACATGCAACAGCAGCGAAAACAAAGGCAGGACAAGGCCGAGCGGTGCAACAATAACCAGTAACAGGCAGCGTTTATGTGCATGCCAATGTGCATAAATTCCTTGGTTTCGCTACGTCCATGTTTGTGTTTGAGTTTGTGTGTGGGTTGCTTGGCTGGCCAGGCGTGGAATAAAGTGCTCTGTTTATTAAGTTTGTGCATCGTGGGCGGCGTGTGTGGGTGTGGCGAAAATATTCATGTTATTTTATGCAAATGCAATGCTAATGTCGCCGCCCACTGCCCTCTGAGCCCAGTGACCTTGCAAGATATACAAGTATGGGTCCCATAAAACATTGGGTTGGGGTCACTTGAATGCGTGCCAGTAGACTGTGACATCAGGCATGCAAAGTAATTAACCGCTTAACGTGATTACCGAGCATTCTGCCGACAATCAGACAGACAGACAGACAGACGGATAAGAAAGTGGCACTCGAAAGCCGGAACATCAAAAGGCTTTCATATTGCCGGAGTGTAGGAGTATACGACGTATTGTTTGCCTTTCACGGCTTTGTTGCCCCCTATTTTCTCTGGAGCAGGGCTTGAAGACCCTTTAAGATTGCAACATGAAAAGAACAAAACTGAATGGCAGCCAACGAGCAGACGTTGCACGGCTGAAAAGGCCATAACACGTAGCTCTGAATGAACACTTGTCGGGGGAAATGGGCAGCAAAGCTGGGAATCCTTCTGCACAACGAACACAATGCACCCTTATGCGCAAAGAAGAATTGTAAAACAATACATTTCAGTTGTATAATATATTCCCTTTAAAAAACTTATTTGTAACTTCGACGTTTGTAAAACAGCGCTTTAAATTAATCAAATAGAAAGACATTTAATTTAATCAAGTTGAAAATCCTAAAGTATATTACGTTCCCTACCTTTCAATGAGATATTACCTCTCTCAAGGGTAAGTAGTGCAGTGTTCATGAGAAAGATGGTTTAGAATGGGCCAGCAAGGACATGGCAGCAGGAATGGGAATCGTGGGCTTTATGCAGTCAAAAAGTAGTTTACACGTTGTTGCACAATTTATGTTTGTGCAACACGTAAGGCCTTTTGTGGCAGGCCCACGCCAGCAGAGAACTAAATGTTGGGCAGGTCTGAAGGTCCTTGTCTGCGTCTAGCTTCAACGTGGCTTTTATTCCGGCAGCTTGGTTGCCCTTTGCACACTTCCTTTGTGCCAGAAACCAGAAGCGCCCGAAACACAGCACACACGATACATCCGAATGGCAATCCAAAATGCCAACAAGCGGCAGCTTAAATCGGCCACGGGAAACACCTCTTTAATAAGAGCTCCACGAGCGTTGTTTTCGTGGTCTCCATCGGGGAAATCTGGCCACTTCGCTGCAAATGGAATTGCCATTAAAACTGCATTTTAAAATTATTTCGAGGTATGTCGTTGAGAGTTGCCGCCAACAACTGGGGAGAAACCAAAAACAAAGCACTTTCTGGTTTAGAAGTTTTGTGGTTCTATTTGCTTGCTTGTTGAAATTTCATGTTGGTCAACAAAGGAGCGCGCTCCTAAATGCAGCTAGTAATTTTCATTTAATTCTCAGTGTGGGTTTCTTTGGCAGCAACAGTGGCCGAACCAAATTGCCACCGACTTGACCCTCAAAAGGGCGCCCATTAAATGTCGCGACTGGTAGCGGTCATGAAGCGCCAGAAATTGGTTCTGTGCGGCGGTAATTAGCTCAGACCAGTTGGCCCTGATCGCGTGTAGGTTGGTAGTCCTTTAGGGCGGGTCAACGGTGGTCGTCGGTGACGTGCCATAAACCGCCGGCAACGAATCCGGGGTCAGAGGGCATGCACTTAAATTTACGGCCCCTTTTCGACCCAAACCGTCCAATGCCAATGCGCTTTTAGTTTTAATTACAGCCCAGGTTCTGACCGATAGGGGCTACAAGGCGATGCAATGACTTCCTGCATTAATCTCGACAGCAACAATATATCGGGCATACATTAAGTTAAGTTTATATTTTATACGGTAGCACTTAGGAGAGAGTGTGTGGACTAATTCGTAAATAAGAATGTGGTCTTGCGGGCTGCCTACTTGACCTTCTTTACAGGCAGGTACTGGGAACTGGGCGCTGCGACTGGTGGTGGAATGTATCCTACCGAAGGAGTCTCCAGGTCGGCGCTTACACTTCCGCTGGAAGCCCGACGCTCATCAATCAGCTGCACCTGCGGCTGCTGCTGCACTTTGGTGGCAAAGTCCAGGACGGGTGCAACGCCTCCGTTGTGGGAGGTGGAGGAACCACCCAGACGCTCGTACTCCTGCTGAATGGTATGCTGGGCATTGATGGCGTCCTCCTGGGTGCGATACTTGACGAAATGCACCTCCGGCTTGCTGGCGCTCACATGGTTCAGGTTCTGCAGCTGGTTGGCCAGGCTGGACAGATCACCCTGCTTGGTCAGGACATAGATGGCGGTCTGCTGCTCGGCGGCCTGCTTGGCCAAGGCCAGAGCGGCGTTCTCCAGACCCTTGTTCTCGGGGGTCTTGATGAAAACCACACGGAGGTTCTTCTTCAGCGAAGTAGCCAGATCATTGACACTCTTGTTGTCCTCGAAATCGGCCTCGGGAGCAGAGTAGGTGAAGAACTCCTTGTTGAACTCGGTGTTTACGGGAGCGTAGCCGCTGGAATAAGATCCCCCAGAGAGGGAACCACCTGAGATCGAACCTCCAGAAATGGAACCTCCAGATAGAGAGCCTCCAGAGATGGATCCGCCTGATCCAATGCCAGCTCCATAGCTGTAGCCACCCACATCAGCGCGAGCCACAGCCAAGACAGCAAAAATCTGCCAAAGAAAGCTCGAGTTAATCCAGTTATTTCAAACTAATAATACCATTTCAGCTTACGATAAATCCACGCATATTGATGGCTCCTCTCCTAACCAATATTCGATCGAATCTGTTAACGTGTTGGGCACGCCGGGAGGTGTAAACTGTTAATGCTGCAGCCCATCTGGTCGAGGGGCGTTTTTATAGCCCGGCCCCAATCGGGTCCAATACAAGATGCAGATCTTCGTGGTGAGACAGCGGGTGTAGCCCATGCCATTGATACCCAGGCCAGGCCAGCACAAATACCAATACCCGTTGCAGGTGACGCAAAGCCCTCAAAACTGTATCCGCCAGCATTTGTTTGCATAAATTGGAAAACGGTTTGCCAATTTCGTTGGCAATGAAATGCAAAAACAAACCACGACGGAACTGGATGTTGGTAGGCCAAACCAGAAATTATGGCCACTTAAGTGGAGCAATGCCAGGCGATTTGCATAGCTGGTCGCATTTAATTAATTGCAGTTCAGCCAAATAGCTGGCGTAAAAAGGAAGAAAAGCTAAATAAATCAATTACAGCGTTCGCAGAATTCTGCGAATGATTGGTCAAATTCAATATTAATTAATTCAGTCAATATATCTCTCCGGCAATTGCAAATTGGTAGACCGTGGCAGTGGACACAGCCTAGATGAAACACAAATCAATCGCTAATCGAACAGCGACTCTCTGCTGACTGTCCACCGTATCTAGTTTATGGTTTATAATTTCGATTTCGTAAATACACTGAGCAGCAACAAAAAACAAAAGGGGCGCATTCAAAAAATACCTATTTATGCAAATTAACCCCGCATCGCTTTTGGCATTTTTCTGTGGTTTAGGGTTTTGTTTTATTGTGTTTTGCTGTGCTTTCCATTTACATATTATTGGGCATTTATGATAGCATTCATTGTGGAATTTGATATGCTTGATTCATTCATTGATTGCCCAATTCAACTTAAGGTTAGGGACATTCGTTGCATACTTTTAGGGCTGCCAGCAGTGGCTGTCAAACTGTTAAGCCGGTAATGAACTTAGCCCCGATGTCTGTTGGCCCTGTGGCGCTTTCCATCGAAATGCAATCAAGCTAATTACGGAAATATGCATTTTTCAAGCCAAACATGAACATGCAACTTCGTGATTGACGATAAATGCCCAATTAAGCCAATTACCAGCGGTTGGTAGCCGGCAGTCGCGTGCAACATGTGTGGCAGCCACAGGCTACCAACTGCTTTCGTAATAATTTGATTTAAACTAAATTTATCAAATTGTTTTTCCAAATTAAGTGGGTTAAATGATGAGCGATCGTCTGTCACTCCCTTAATGAACAATTTTCCGTTTGATTTGACCTCTAATTAGTTGGCCAGCGGAGGTGGAAATATTGGTTTGGCAGCAGGACACGCATGCAATTAATATAAATAGTTTCAGGGGCACTTAATGAAGTTTTCGCATTTGCATTCCAATGCCAAACAACTCGTTCCCTGTCGTTCTCACTGGCACTTGGCCCTGTTTTTGCGTAAAAGGTAGGAATCCTCGGATCCGGCGAAATGGAATGGGCCTGCTGCCCCTTTATAGTGCATAAATTATTCACTGAACCGCATGCCAGGACGAGTCGGTGGCGACAAAAGAAGCTCTGCTGTCAGTTATAATTTCACACGCGTAACAGTTGCCGTTGTCAGTTGTGCTGGTGGTGGTACAAAGGTAGTTAATGGTGCCAGTGGAGTTTCCTGTCGGCCTACACTGCACGACTTATTGTAAATTGGCCAAAAGGGCAAGCAACTGCTTATGGGAGCAAGCCGTAAATTATGAAGCATTAAAGCAATTTATTTTAAATACAGCTTTGATGTATAGATTTCTAGTTAACATTTTAAAATATTTACTTTGTCGGATGCCAACTTTTCTGCCAGTGTGCTGTTGCTGGCTAACCCAGTTTAAAACTCGTTTTTTCCAGCGCTCTTTTGTGCGCGCGCGCATTTGAGCCGTAAGTTATACACTTGTTAGGTCGACATCGACTTGGCATCGCTGCCGATGACGAAACACTTTACACTCATGAATAGTTAATACAAATTAGCTGGCCCTGGGCAATTACTTGGCAACAAAATGTGCATGCGTTGCGCTGTGTAATTTTTGGAGTAGAAGTGGTGGGGGTTTTAACTCCCGGCCCAGGATTTGATTTTGGCCAAAAGTTTGGCTAGTAATCTGTTTGGTTTCTTTGCCAGTTGCCGTTGTAGTTGTTTGCCTGTTGTTGCCAAGTTGCGGTTCACCCAAGTTCCGGTTTCCGATCTCAAGACCTCTTTTTGTGCATGGCGGCATAAGAAATTCATGGTTTTGCTCGTAGCCCTTGCGCCCACTTAAGTTGCTTTGCTTGTTCCAGCTAAGTGGGTTGATGGTGGGTCGAATGCTCTTGTTTCGATTGGAAATCTTGTTGCTTCGGACCCTTCAGTGCTGTCGGTTGTACAGAGGGATGGTTTTGGCGAGAAGGGAGCTAAAAGTTTCATACAATAACATAAAGTTAATGAAATGGAATTGTAACATCGATCGGAATATCTAATCCCTATCCTTTAGCACGTCAAAATTTGTCTGAAGTGGTGATTTTGTGGGATTATATGTTTTACAACTGCTATCATCGCCTGCCGTCAAAAACTTTCTAATAAATAAGAACAGCTTGAAAGATGTAACATCATTGAAACAAAAATGATTGCGTTTCATATCAGTAACGCTTATAGGCTGTCAGGTTACTCTATGAACTAATCAATGTTAGTCCTGATATATGGGGTTCCACACCAACAAAGTTTGAACAATTTAGATTACTTTATCGAGGAGTTAGGAACTCGGCAGCACTATTTCCGACACATTTCTGGACTGCCGTGTCTATCATAAATTGCTAATAGGTTCTGTTGCGCTGGCATCGAAGCCTTCGGTTCGTTTGCCTGCGTTTGTAAACGGAATTAGACTGCGGTTTTTGTGGCCCAGAGACACATAAATATTCCACAGCAGGGAGCAGAACGAAACTACATGACTTATCAATTAATTAGGCGCATTTCTCAAATTATCGCCTTGGGCCGGGCCAAAAAACCCAGAAGGCGCTTTTGCATGTCAGCTGCGAGTTAAGATATTCCACAGTTTCTTGCCAAGGGTAAGGCGGAATTTAAAGTGTCATGCCAGACAGCAGTTTCATAACTTTCACACACACACACACACACACACACACACTATTTAAGGACGAGAAGGAGCACAGGGATGAGGACGGAACACCGGGTCCCGCATTTCCGTCTGATTTGAATTGCTCGGCAAGTTTGTTATGTTTTGAACTTGAGCTTCCTGCCACGGCAGCTGAAGCTGTTGTCCTAGCTGTTTTGCCCTGAAAGTCCCAGCTCCTCGCCCTGTTTTCACTACCGGTGGCAGCGTTTCCTGCGAAAAGTGCGCTGCATAAGGAATTTTATTAAGACAACTGCAGCAGGGGAAGTAGATGTGCAAGTAGCTTCGCAGTAACAACAGCTCCGTTGATGATGCCCTAGATGCAGCTACCAGCTGTCATCATCTCTGCAGCTAGTATTGAAGCAGGAGCTGGAGCTGTCGAAGGCTTATGGAAGGATGTTGTGCATTTGTTCTGGGTTTTGGCCCGCATTTTTGTTTGCTTTGCTGGCTTAACTGGCTTACTATCGGAGCTGTTGGCTGTCGGTTGCTCTCCTACTGCTATATATTGCTCGATATTGGTTGAGTTCTCCATGAACGCTTCTCCAGACCAATTGTTTGACCTTTATTCGTGCTACGGCTTGCAAAGCATACCCAAAATGGAACTCAATGGAAAAAAATTGTGCATTTTGGCAAGGAAACCAATATCTGGTATTGTTTTGTTTTGACCATTTCATTAGACCCAAAGTGGTACCAACTTTAATAGCTGCAAATGAAATCAAATTTCCCTGCACGGCCATAATGAATATTACTTTTCCGATTTGAGTGCCCATTGTGAGGAATTTCAAGCGTATACAGATGTCGTCTTGTGCCGTCACAATTTGCATGACACTTGCCCATTTTCCTTCCCAGTTGTCAAGTGTTCAGTTGCACAGAGGAAGTCTGGATATTCTGAAACATATATACATACACATCGGAAAAGATTGAAAGAGAAGCAAACACTCCATGGAAAGGCAACTTTTTGCTGACACCTTGCTTTATCAGGCGAGTGCCTGCGGCATTCGTATCCTTCCTCTTCGACTTAGACTGCGAGTTTTGCAGTCAGTGCACTTTAAGCTGAATATTATTTAAATATAATTGTGCTAAAATTCCATAGCATTTACTTTGCAATTTGCATAAGCAGGAAAGTCGGCAGCAAGGACAAGAAATATGCAAATGGTATAATTGTTTAAATGTGACGAAAGTGAATGCTTTTCACTCCAATTTAAAGGCGATGTTGTCATACGAATTTCGACATATCCTACATATGTAAATGTCGGCCATAAACTAGCACAGCTGACAATTGTTTAGACAGCATTAAACTTAATGGCCTCGACATTATTTTCTCAAGAATCTGTGTGTGTTTGTGTTCGAGTGTAAGTCTGTATCCTGGCAATACCAAAGCTAATTTCGCTGTCATTTTGAATTTGTAATAAAGCAACATGTCGCCGTACATGAACAAACGAACATCCCCAGAGTAATTACAGGGGAAGGGATCTGGAAGCCCAAAAGCCACACAACCGCTTATCCGCAGATCCGGCTTCATTTGTATGCCGTTCAGGCTTCTTATCAAATATGAAGCCAAGTCGTAAAAGCTAATTAGACTCACAATGTGCGATACGGCTGAATAATGCAAACTAATCTGGCCGGAATGCAGGCGAACCATTAGAAAGCCTTACCAATCAGCAAAAAGGCAAAAACTCGTGCTTATGTGCCCAATAATCTCTGACATGGTATTTTCTTTCTCGGAAACCGAATGAGCCACTTTTGCAATACAGTGGCCATTCAGACTTGTGAAGTTTGTTGTACGGCTATCAATTACTCAGGGATCTTGGCGAAAATGAAGACAGCTATATGGCTTGTATCCATGAGGCATTGTATGGGAATCAGATGTGCGTGCCCGGCATGTGAAAGCTCCTCTCACTTTCTGGACTCTTATTTTGCTTTTCACGTTTGCACACATCAATCATAAAATGCAAATATTTACGATTTTATTTGTGTGCAAATTGCCAGGCACAGGCACAGGCACAGGAACAGGCACAGGCACATTAAACCCACACTTTCACTTTCTGTTGCAGGAACAGCAACCGCAAGTATCGGCGCCACATAAACGAGAACGCCCTGGGCATCATACGCAGCACCCTGAACAGCGGCGGCTTCGGACCCCAGGCTCCCAACATGAACAAGGAGCTGGGCATCCCGTCAAACGCAGGACCCATGAACCAGCTGGCAGCGGGCTACCAGCGACCACTCTCTCATCCCGGCGGAGGAAGCGGGGTGGCGGCTGCAGCGGCCGCCGTTACCGCCGCCCAGCAGGAGAAGGGCATGTTCAGCATCAGCCAGCTGAACATCGAGCTCACCGAGGAGCACGTGGGCAGCAACAGTCGCATGGAGATCACCTGTCTGTCCACGATTCCGGCGACTGTGGGCCAGGGTGAGCAGTACGCGGACTACAAAACTTACTCGGTGAAAGGTGAGTGAGGGCTAGCTTACTAGTTAAATTTTTTAGTTAATAAAATGGAATATAAATCGTAATACGACGTCTTAAAAAATAACTTTTATTTCACTCAATATATCTATATATTTTCCGACCCACATCTTTAGTTGCCTTTCTCAAACAAAGAGAGAGTTAAAAATGAAATGATTTTTTTTATTATATGTTTACAAACAAGAGATAGCTCTTACATTTATTAAACTTCATTTTTCCCCCTATCACGGTGCGTATGCGTGATTTGAATAAAGCAACAGCCTACATGGGCTTCCTGTTTTCCTGTGCATGTATACTTTCTTTATTTATTTTATATTCCGTAATGCTACACCAGGCAAATATTTGTTTCGAAACACACTCGCCTGAAATTACGAGCAGTGAGCTCATCAACAATGTCCTCGACGCCACGAAATTATGAAATGAAAGATTGAATCACTGATGAATTTTCACAAAATAAATTTGTATGATAATGTGCAGGGGCATTGTTATTTGCCCAACTGTCGGAAAGCAAAATCCAACGAAGAATTTTAAACAAAAGCCAATGCTTTTCCTTTCTCTCAACTGGCAGATTAGGTATTTCGTTCTTGAATTTGCTCGGGTGTCGCACATAAAAAGGGGGGCGTCATATGTTTGCCGCTTTGTCTACGTTTAATTTCCATTTACTCCACCTCTTTGGCAACTGAACAGCAGGCCAAACAAAGGTTAATTTATATATTTTTGCCTGCTTTGTTTGCCTACGAGCCGGTTGTTAGCACTAAAGTCCCAGCCAAGTCATTGTGCCTTAAGTTGTAAATTGTCCCGCATTGTACAAAATAATTTACACATTACCAGGCCCATGACTCACGATGGTCGTTGGTCGTTGGTCGTTTTCCCTTCTGTATCCTTGCGAACCCCCATAACCATAGCTCTTGGCCGGCGGCAGCTTCGTAGTCTCGTCTTTCGACCTCTTTGCCGGCCGAGTGGCTGCCAACTGTCACTTGTACCAAGGGGCGTATGCGTGTTATTTATGTTGCGTGAAGTGCGTCATTTGTTTGGGCCACTGCCACTTCGTTGGCAAGAATGCTTCACTCTGTAATTGTTTCTTATGCCGCCCTAAGGAGCTGCCATCAGTTCGCTTATGCGAAAAGTTTTTAGCGCTCAAGACTTCTTCAGTTTTGTTTTTTGGCCCGATCAACGTGGCGACCTTTTCTGCGGTTTCGTGCCTCGATTTCGGCGGTAAACCATTTCGGCCAGATAACTTGCGGGACTTATCACTGCTCTGAATTATTCATTTTTGTGGGCACAAACTTTGCTTTCCAAATTGATTTGTTGCTCTATCTGTGACCTCTCATATTGCCAGGCTTATATATTGCGTGACACTGTGTTTGCATAATTGTTTTGTGTGACCTGGGAAGTATACATTCAGTTCAAATGATTTGTTTCTTATTTATGAACTAAACCTTAACCTTAAACCTTAAATTAAAATAATTTTACTTAGTACTTGAAAATAGACTCCAGCTTCCTTTTTCAATTACTCCGTACATTGTTTATCAATGTCTGTATATGTCATTTTCTCTACTTCTTGCAGTTGAGGTGGAGCGACAATTGGCCTCCTCCACGTCGACGGCTCCGCCGAGCATCGGAATGGCGGCGCTGGGCAATGGAAACGGACATGGCAATGAGACCTCCGCCGGACGGAGGGCACATGGCACGATAGTGACGCACTTGTGGTCGCTGGCGCAGCTCCTGCTGCTCGTCCTGCTGCCCCTCAGCTACTAGATGGCACAAAATGCGGGATGCAGGCGAACGGGACACGCTGGAGGAGAGGAGAAGACCACCGACATACTCGCACAGAAGGTATTGTTAATGCAAAACCAAGGGCAACCACATCATCACGATCCCCATCCCATCAAGGACAAAAGTAGCAGAAAAAGCAGCAGCAGCATCGGAAAAAACAAGTTGGAATTTTTGTAAATTGTACACCGCATTTTTAATCTATTTCCCCAGCATGAGCTCGATCGAGCAGCTAAATTAGTGCAGCTCAAAGAGGGCAAAAGAAGAAACCAACAATGGACTAAGAGAACATTTTTAGCATTTGTGCTCGCCTTGGTCGGCCAATTTAAATAGTTTACTTGTAAATAACTGCAGATGACCGAGGAAAGCGGGCGTGGATTTTCCCCCTATTTTTTGTGTGGCCGCAATGCCAAAGAGAAATGTTTGTAATTAAGTTGCAGTCGGACGGGAAATTGGGTAGAATGCTTTTCAGTCCGGCCAGCGGCCACTTTTTTGTAGTCCGAGGAGAATTTTGTATAGCTAATTGAACATAAGTTTCGGGATAGGAGGCGACTGCAACTCAGAACAAAGAAACCAAAGTTTTTGCGCTCTGTCAAGGTCAGTGCGTCAAGGGCGTGGTGCTCCGCCCACTGATTTCGGCCTTGTCAGATGTTTGGGAGAAGGCACAGCCCCACCCCGAACCCAACCCAATAAAAACCTAGAAGAAACTAGAACACCCAGAGAAATTCAAATCCCAAGTAGCCAGAAGACTTGATTGAGGCTATCGTTTAGGCGTTTAGGCGTTTCAAAGCAGTCGCTACGAAGCTTGTACCTAAAATGCATGATCTTAGTGCTGTAGTGCAAAGCAAATCGAATTACAAAAACACTCAAAGCAAACATATTTTTTACGGTATTGTAGCGCTTGGGCTAGTCAAACGGATAGGGACTTAGGGATGTGGCTAACTGAGGGTAGGCTAAGATTAGGGCAATTGAGTGTAGGAGCAGCAGTACCGTAACCCGAATCCTCCGTACCAACGTACCAACATACCCCCGGAAATAAAACGTTTAAATGTAAAATAATTAGACAGTTAAACCAAAAAGCTTACAGAAACAATCAGTGTTGAAAACATTTTCGAGAAAACAACCAAAACAAAATAAGAGAAGGCGGAGCGAGAAATAGCACGCAGAACCCAAAGGAAAGGAGCCAAAAGAGGCGCAATCTGCGGCGCGTGGTGACCCCGAAAAAGGGAAGGGGTCGCACCCGGAGGGTTAGTCTCGTAATGGGTGACCCCACTCCGGAACGACTCCGCTTTACATTACGACGCTTATTTATTTATTTTCATTTTGGAGCCGCAATTTTGGGTTCGTTGTGTGTAAATGGTTATCGTTGCAATGGTTCGTTTAGTGTGTAGTTAGGAAAATATTTGCCGTTGCGATTAATTGTTTTCATTAAGATTTTCCTTTTTTTTTTTTTTATTTTCTTTTTTGGGCCGTTTGAGGAGCGGCCTAGTCGCAGTGCTTAACAACAAGTAGGGTGCATTTCGTGTGTATTTAGAAGGATTATTTTCGAGCGCGCTTTAAGTGTCTATGGCTGAAGAACCATTTTAACACGTAGCATAACAATGTAACTATGTAAAGCAAGATGGTAGCAACCACGGACAACCCGGCAAAGTAAATATATGTAAAGCAATTAGTGGACTAGTCTATACTCTCTAAAAACAAGAACAAAACCAAAAACAAAAAAAACCAAAGTATATATAAATGATTGTCTGTACTGTGTGTGTAATTAGGCTTCTATTTTTGACTTCTACTCGACGGCGAAATGCAAAACCAAACATAAATTAAGTATAACAACTAAACCTGCTATGTTCTCCAACAGTTTGAGCAAGTGAAATCCGTTAAAGCAAACCAAATAACAATTACAACTGCAAATTAAAAAAATCTTGCCACAGTTGAAACATTTTCCAAGGGTTGTCCTCATTGTGAGTACACGTACATGTAGTTTTTTGGCCAGTGAAAGCGGATGAATAAACCAACTGGATAATGCTTGAACGAACTACGAGAATTTTTTATAAATGAAATATACTTAATTATGATAACGGTGACATCACGTAAAAATAATTGAAAACAAAGTTCATATTATGTATGAAAATATGGCTAAAATGTCTTATGCAGGTATTGACGTCTTCCTATGCTACGCTGTCTATTATTAACAGAAAAAAATTGATTACATTTATAAATTATACATTACGAATAGGTGTGCATGCAAATTTACTGATTGCATACACTAAGAACTAAATTAAAAACGTAAAACCGAATAAGTAAAAAATGATACACTTATACACAAACAAATGTAAATGCTTTAAAACGAATCGATAATTTATTCCTGTTTTAATTCAAATCCGTAGACTATATCGTTTTAGTAATGATATGATTATGGTATGCTAATTTCAGCCATTATTCAATTCAAGATGATTTAATTTATGTAAACTTATACGGGAGCTATTTCCCAGTTAGTTATGGGTTTGTAAATCACTCGTACTAGTAAATGTTTCCCACCAATCTATGAACAAGTGCAAACACCCTATCAACGCATCACTCTCTACACTCGCCAACACATCCGCAGTTTACCCGAAAAGCTTTCCTAAATGTCATACACACTCTTCTCTATTTGTCTGTATAAATATGCAAGCTGCGTATTGTCTTCAATTCAGTCGTCTGTTGTCTCAGCAAATATGCATGAATATGCATAATTGGCCAAGGACTTGGAGTTACTTTATCCCAGTCACGTCGCTAATTATGCAGCCTCTATCGAGCATGTCTATGTAATGTGTATCTATGTAAAAACTCTATATAGGTGTCCAGTGCAAGCGAAACGCAAGATGATAATATTTATATAGATCAAATAAGAGTACATTAAGTGTCGCAGCAATTCGCAAAACATATCATAAATGTTGTAACATTTTCGGATCCCAATACAAAGAGACCACAGCCTCTCGAGTCGGAAAGTCGGAAGCCAATTAACATTTTTCATGCCTAGCATATGGTATTTGCGCCGATTATTTATTATTGTTTGCTGAGGCTTCTCCAAGTCATATAAGTGGATGTGGACTTGGCTGCCATGGGCTCTCATGTTGACGAGAAAATGACATTATAATGAAATGGGAACGCATGTTATACAAATATGTATTTAAATGTTGTATTTTGATAAGTCGAAAGTATTACGATGATGTCAGATGGCCGGATAAAAAGCCTTTGTCCGGAAACCAGATGCACGTCTACCTTTATCATTTCTCTCACATCAAAATCTTCCAGTCACACATATCATTGCGTATTGAACAAAAACATGAAATTATACAAAATATATATTGAAATTATGTATACAAGACGACGTAAGGAAATCACATAAAAAGCGTGTATAAAATATATATATTTATAGAGAAAAGGTATGTTTATTAATTTTACACACTTACACCACAAAAAGCTTTAACTTTTTGTTCCCATTGTTTATCGAACATTAATATAATCGCATGCACAAATCACGTGGAAAATACTTGATATTGAATTCAGCCTAATTTGAATTTCCCTGATTTGTATTGTATAAAATGTTTTAAGGTCTAAGAAATTGTCTAGGTAAATAGCATTATTGAGGCTACTAATAATAACTGAATATTGAAGAAACCCAGACAAATTGAACTCGATAAACGTAAAGTAAATATTTATTTATAGATACAGACATACCAAGCGAGCGATACAATTGCAAAAACTGCAACCTATGCAAGGCAAATGCAGAAAAAAATTTGTGGATTATGTGTATTATTATTATACTAAGCCACGAATATTTATATGTACACTGAGCAGCAGAGAGAATTAAGTGTAAAGTTTAAAGTGTAAATTAACAAACGAAGAACAACAATTACGATTACAACTCAACCCAAATTATGGCGCCTACTGCTTGGCCAATCTACTACACTGAAAGGGATATACAGCATATTAAATATACATACAGAAATACGAATATTTGTGGTAAAGAGAACGAACTAAAAAATAAATGTTGAAAACAAAAGGCCAAAAGCGTTTCATTCAAGGACCAGTTAAGAAGCACACACCTCTAAAAGCAGGCCAAACAAACAAAAGACCCAAAGCTGGGGAAAAAAATGGCAAATGTAGAAAAACAGAACGAAGTGGCAGCCGTACAAAAAAGTGGGTTTGGGCCATAAAATGGGGTTTTTTTTTGTGGTTTAGGGGGTCGAGAGACAGGATTTTGCGGCCGAGGAGCCCACAAGTGCGTTAAACAAACTTGCGAAACTTTTCGTTTGACGAATATCCTTTTAATCCTTTTAAATGTGCAGGGAAATTGAGGGAGCACAAACAAAGGACACATAAGGTCAGAAGTCTCGGCGAAATTGCAAAAGGGGACGGGCCGCAATAATCAACGCAAGGATAAACTGAGGAGTAAATGTTGAGGCAAGGATATCACGGCCCTAAAACTCATCCGACGAACAACAATGCCCAAGACACAATGGCCGAGTATTTTCCTTCTTTTGCCTTATTTTTCCTCTGCCGTCTTCCTTCGTCCCAGGACACCGCAAAGGTGCAAGGAGTCCGGTTGGCTCATTACGGAATCAAAGCCCTGTACACATCGGTGGGGGTGTAGGGTTGCGTGGGTGTGTGCCTGGTGACAGATGCGAGCTATCGATTCCGAGTTTGTGTGACAGACATCAGGGCATCGGGACAGCTGGATATAGGATGTCCCGGGGCGAGTGGACGAAGCGACAACATTGCATGGAAATGAGCAATTAACGCCTGGGCCATCGTCAGGCCGTACCAATGTGGCTATCGACGAATCAACAGATTTTCCCGTCGACCATCAAAAGGGTTTTCCGACTCTGCCTTGATTAAGGTATAAATATTAAATTAGCAAGTGGGGCACGCTGGCAGCTCCTTGTCCTCATCCTTATCCTTATGCATATCCCTAACCTGTCTTTACTTTCGGCTTTGCGGTGGTCGTGCTGCTGCCTTCGCCTTTGCCGCTAATGAGGCATGTCCATGGCAAGCGAAGGAGTCAGACAGGATGTGGTTTGTTAAGAGGCTCGTTCGCTGCTTAATTATACATGGCAGCGCCCAAAAGTCGACTAATTAATATGCAGCATTCGAGCAGCGGAGAGTGGCTTGGTTAATGAGCCAAAACTCGCAGCATGTGTGCCAACTTTTGACATCCAGCGAAGCGCTGTGTGTACAAACAGCACAGGGAACTGATGGCGATGCCGATGAGGACCAAATAACTGAATTTTCATGGAGTAGCCCGGCTCTGGAGCTCGCGGGAAACACCAATAAACACTTTTAGCAACAAATCCCGAACTATTGCGCAGCAAACCGCAGCAGCAGCGGCAGCAGCAGCAGCAAGTGCAGCAGCGACAGGCGCAGTACAACTTTTTGACAGCGACAACATGGCGTACAACTGCCAACTGCAAGTGCACTTGGGTGTGGTACCTCTAGCTCCACCTCCTCCTCGTCTTTTAGCCGGATTTTGGCTTGGGTCCCTGGCTCCCTAGCTCATTGCCACCTGCATGGGCGGTTGCCAAATTAACAAAGGCAAGCAACTTTGTTGCACTCGCTTTGGGCCAAAAACAATGGAGTCGGCTGAACTGAACTGTCTCGAGCACATTTCAATTTGCGCTCACCGAACAAAGTTGCTGCCTTGCCTGCATGCGGACAAATGTCAAAATATTTAGTTGTACAACCAAACTTTCCCTCCAAAAATTGAAAAGAAATATTGGTTACCGCCGTGGGACCAAAAGCAAATGCTCCGATTCTGCCAGAATTTGCCAAAAAGTTTCGCGCTGCGAATTATATCGGAATAACACAGCGTATATATATTTAGCAGTTGCATTATTTGCCTGCGAATTCGGCAAAGTATTTGTGTGTGTGGCTGTGTGGCTGGGCAACCGCAGCCATCAGCTGGTGAGATTGAAATGGTCGAGGTATTTGCAAATGCCTTCCCCGAGGACCTATCGCAATATGGGTTTAATCTCGGATTGCTTGAACTATAAATATACGGGGCGTATACGTAACATTCTAACTTCTGTGCATCCCTGAACTTTGCAGCTTGCGTCAATTATATTTAAACTGACAGTCTATTTTGGAATTTAGAAAATTAAATTGGCCCTAATTGAAATTAAAATTTCTTGTTCACTTTGCAAACGTCGCACTTGTTAAATTCAAGCCTAAAAGCTTGCTACGTTTTTAGCTGCTCAACCAGTTGACACCAGGGCGTATACGCGTGTTTTTCTCTGCTTTCAAACTTCTCAACTGTGAAATTGTCATTAATGAACTGCGTCAATGCACTCAATAGCAAACATGAAAAAATTCAAGTTCAGACGGGTTAATTGTCCAACGCATATGCAACAAATACACACTTGCATTTCTTAAAATTGCCGCTTTGCAGATGCTTTTGAAGGGTGTCTTCCCTTCGTTCTGCTAAAGCCATTCAGCTTTGTGGAAAAACTGCTGATATCTCTGGGCGTCAAAAAGGAGCTTTGCACACGGGCGACACTTGAGAGTGCCGTGAATGTCGTTTTAATAATTTATTTTGTGCGCACAGCGGGCTGCTCATTAACACAGAAACACCAGCACAGCAAACACACACTTGCCGATATGTTGGCCCACACGCACAGGACACGCACTTGGCATTCTCGTCGTCGATTCGGTCGGCTGGCTGCTGCATATCACCTTAATTACAGGCAGCAGTCTGGGCGCAGTCAGACGGCAAATAGCAGACAAGCTAAGAGCGTTTATGGTGCCCTAAATTACGGGGACCCCGGATCCTCGCCGCCCCCAATCATCCCGCATAGCTGGCATATTGTCGCAGTCGTTACGCTTTAGCGATTTGCCACTGTACCGCACACCGCACAAGAGAAACGGATTCAGTTTGCACTCGGCTGCTGATAAGCGTGCGATTCCTGCAGCGCCAAGAGACAGACACACATCCTGATGGCCATGAATACATGCAACGTCGAGTTGCGTTTATATCGGGCTTATGTTACGTCTAAGTGAAATTTAAGGACTCCACTCAACAGCGCACCAAATCCTCAGCATAGTTCAGTTTCGGGCCATGTGTGCTGGCATCTCGCATGATGAGTTTGCCTTCCACGGAAGCAGGAAGCCATCAAGGCGCACACACACACACACACGCACATGCTCACATACTCACACAGCAGTATCTGCTCACACCCTGCAACAAGGGCACACAATCACACTCAATAAGTGTTGCCAGCTGGCAGGACACAGATCAGCAATACAGGCAGCTTTCACCTGCAACAGGACGTTGCCACTTATGCAAACCGCAACGGGCGGAGCGGCAACAATGAGAACCAGTGAAGGGAAGTCCTGGGAACGTGGTACCTGAATATAAGCTTTGAAATCCTGGCGCATACTTAGATACAATTAGCATGAAGTTAAGCTTGGAACCTTGGGGACTACCAGCTAATGTATATTGTATATATTATATATCTGTTCAAACATGCCCTGCATAACCCATATAGTTGGTAAATTTCCTAGTACCTACCAGTACTCATCTAGTTTTCCCATCACTGAGAGACGCCGATTCCGAGGAGGCTCACAAAGAGTGGACGGATACTGCAGCCGGGTCTAGACCGGGCCATTTTGCAACCACTTCATTTCGAATCTAATAACTCCAATTACAAATGGCGGATGGGATAAAACCATTGTGCATATGCCGGAGATTCCATGACTGTGTGGGTGCGGTTTCGTTCCACTTCCCGGGAGGCGATATGAGTGGGTGGCTTGTGGGTGGCTCAACTTGTTGCTGGACTTTATGACATGCCTGCCGCTTTATCCAGGCTATTATTTCAGGGATTTTATGTGAAAGGACAACGCACGAATGCGCTGGCAGGATTTGCCTGGCAAAAAGAGCAACTCGCACAGCGGAAAGGTTCGGTTTCGCAGCATGGAAAGGGCCGAATCCTGCAATTAGGCTGCAAATGAGTTTTCCAGTTCACATCGGGAATTAGTCAGCAAAACAAATTTTATTCCTCTACATGGATACTTAAAAGATAGTTAACTTGCACGTGATGGGCGTAGCTTGGTGTTTCTTTTCGATGCGATTTACTGGGTTAGGAAGCGGTACCGTTACGTTGGAATTTCACTTGAGACCATTTACTTGAGGCGGAAACGACGCAGATTGGGTGGCAGGTAATCCTGGCCAGCTACCACATTGGCGGGCAGGTACTCCGAGCTGGGAGCAGCTGGAGCAGCAGGAGCAGAAATGGCGGCAGGTTGGGCTGCGGCCGAGGCAAAGTTCAGGACGGGAGCACGACCCTCGTTGGAGATGCGAGACACGCCGGGCAGTTGGTTGTACTGGTTCTGGATGGCCAACTGGGCATTAGCCGCATCCTCGGGAGTGCGGTACTTGACGAAGTGCACCTCTGGCTTGTTGGTGGAGCTGCTCTTGAGGGCATTCAGTTGCTTGGCCAGGTTGGACACATCCGATTGCTTGGTCAGAACATAGATGGCGGTCTCCTGCTGAGCGGACTGCTTGGCCAACTGGAGGGCAGCGCGCTCGAAGCCTTGATTTTCGGGAGTGCGAATGAAAACCACGCGGAGATTCTTCTTCAGCGAGTTGGCGATCTGCTGGTTGCTGGCACCCTCATCGTACTGCTCCTCCGGGGCGGCGTAGCTGTAGAACTCCTTCTGGAACTCCTCCACCAAGGGTGCAATCTGGGGAGCAACAGGTGCCTGGATGGAAGCATCGATGGGCTGGGACAGCACCGCTTCGCCACTGTGCACGGGCAGCACCACCTGCGACGGAAGTTCTCCAATCACCTGACCACCTCCGGGCAGGAAGGACAGACCCTCATCGGCGTGAGCCACGGGCTGGTAGTTGTAGCCCAATTTATCCGCACTGCAGCTTACGGCAAACAGACAGAGGAGCTACATGATTTTAAATATTTGTTTTATACTTTTCTGTTCGATTTCCTAAACCTCTAGAGACTTACGATAAAAGCGCGCATGGTGACTGGAAGCTGTATGCAATTGGAGCTGACAGGAGGAACTAATGCTGGGAGTTCGGCCCAATCTGGCTTTTATAGTTGAAGACGCGGCGCTGCATTCACCCCTCCCACGAAGTAGACCCAGTTTTTGGCCAACAACGATAGTGAAATCCCCTGTTAACGAACGACCTTGCCGTCGCAGCGTTGTTGATTTGATTTCGTTGCTATTCGATCGTCATTAAAATGCCCCACCGTTTAAATATGCAAGCGTATTCCCCGACATAGGCCTATCGCCAGTCCCCCGATCGTTTGTCTTGGCTTTGATTTAAATGCACTCTGCGACGGTTATAAATATGCATGGCCCATCAGGGACTGCGATTGCAAATGCGGCTGACGCCAACGACACTGCCACATTATCTAATTGATTTGTGTTGGCTACGACAGGCCATAAAAAACACAATCTGGATGCTGCAGAGACGGACCAAAACGGCAGCCACTGTGTTGAAATGCTCGGAAAATAAACAGCTACTGGCTTTGGCGATAATATCTGGCGGATGGCGGATGGCGGTCACTGGTCACTGGTCACTGGATGCC
Source organism: Drosophila erecta (assembly GCF_003286155.1). Taxonomy (NCBI): domain Eukaryota; kingdom Metazoa; phylum Arthropoda; class Insecta; order Diptera; family Drosophilidae; genus Drosophila; species Drosophila erecta. The sequence goes on from NW_020825194.1 coordinate 5,770,263, forward strand.
AGTTGCCAGTTTCCAGTTGGCAGTTGGTGCTCCGGGTTGGCCAGCTTAAGCCGAATTATAATTTTCATAATTTTCCACGAGCTCGCGTTTTCCACTGCGCAGCACGGGTCGAAAACGTCAATCTTTTTCGACGGTTCAGTTAATGAAGTTCTTTAACTAATTTAAACTTTTTCGGCATCGTTTGATGGCCAAGGCAAAATAAGAATCTAAATTGTGGAATAGCAGCTGTGTGGGTCGAGGGGTCATCAAAGATACAAGAAAGAAATTCATAATTACAATCTTCGCTTGACAGTTCAGCTGGCTTACAGATAATAATCTAACTGTAAGGGATGAGTTTTATGTGGATTTAATTCAATTTAAATAAAAGTATTAATATATAGTTTTTGTTATTCCAGCTCCTCATGGATAACGCCTTCGTGCTTAAGTTTGGGATTCCCATTGGGCGTATACTGTAGGACTAGCCATGATGACTCCAACCCGCATTTGGCCACTCATGCTGGCTATTAGCCGTCCCCGCTGCACAGCGAAACTCTTACCAAAGTTGGTAGGTCAAAAAAAAGGCAAAAGCAGCGCCAAAAATGCGCCTAATTTGGAGATGGCAAGCCAAACAAGGCAAGCGCCCCCAAAAACGATGAAAAGATTGGAAAACACGCAAACTTGGCAGCTGCTGCTGCTGCTGCTGCTGCTGGATGGAATCCGAGACTTGGACCTTGGACACACCTGTCTAGAAATTGCAGCAAGTCATGAGCAGCCTCCGGCCAGGATTCAGGATTAAAGCGCTTATGTTTCCCAGTGTTTGGAGATACCGCGAAATAAAAAAAGCCACCTGAAGGGCAGCGCTTGTGGGTTGGAGGAGGATTGGGGAGAATTGTTGGAGCGGCAGCTTTGACGTGACTGGCAAAGTTTTTGGCAGGCACCGCTAACGAGCGCAGCTCGTCCTCCGCCGCCCAGGATCTCATGTTGCTCAAAAATGCTTAAACTAAAACTTGCTCAACAGATTTGTGCTGCGAACTAGGAAAGGGAGCAGAAGAGGGAGCCTTTTTACGGCTGCACTTCGCCGTGTCATATGGCGCTGGCACAGTGTGGCACTCGGGTGTAAGTGTGTGTTTGACCTTTGACACTAAAACAATTTGCAAAGCGAAATGATGTCAGCGCCAGTGTCCTGTCTTCTACGCCCCCTCCCCTCCCCTCCCTTCCCTTTCCATCCATGTTGTTTGCCGAGTAGTGGCGTAATTTAGTTGAAACATTCTTAAAGTACCGCCTGTCGTAGAATCCTGCGTCCTGGAATAGCGTTTCCATGTGGGTGGAGCGGTGGGAAAACTCCGCGCGCAGCTCATTAAAAAGTTTGCGAGCGACAACGGCGTCGGCGACATTTGCTTAAGAAAACATTTGGCGTCGGGAGTCGGTTACCAACACCTTAATGATTATCTAAGAGATACTTTGAAGATAATCCACAAAGTGTGTGGGGCAGAAACTCAGACGTAAAATGTTACGCTCTAAGGCTGAGTAATTAATTATTCATACTAGCAGGCTATATATAAACAACCACCTACCCCATAACAACTAAATGTTTTTTGATTGAAATTAATATTAAATTTGTTTACAAGAATTTCGAGTTCGAAGTTGTTGAGTAATTTATGAACTTACCCTACGCATTATCCGCGAATAATAATCACCTGGAATGGCTAATAAAAAAATGAAAAAACATCAAAACATTTTTCATTTGGCGGTTTGTGGGCGTTAGGGTGGGCGTGGCAACATCATTTAACAAACTTGCGCTGCGTCTACGAGTATGTCTCTGGAATCTGCATGCCTAATCTCAACTTTCTAGCTTTTATATTTCCTGAGATCTCGACGTTCATTCGGACGGACATGGACCAGTTCGACTCGGCTTTTGATCTTGATCAAGAATATACATATTTCATATGGTCGGAAACGTTTCCTTCTGCCTGTTACATACTTTACAACTAATCTAGTATACCCTACGAGTAACGGGTATAATAAAATGGTAATTACCGGAATTCTTTGAAGTATACTACTTTCAACCTGATTCGAATAACCAACGTCATTATTTGTATTTCCATACAAACATTATAACAGTTTATCGCTCCCACGTCTACTAAATTATTAAATAAAAACTTTTCATTGGCGTAGTAAATTATGGGTATCAATTTTCATGAACTTGAAATTGAATGATTTATACCATAAAGTTTCCACTAGTTTGTGGATGTATTTATCTATTTAAAAGTTCAGGAACAGTTCAATTGATTTTAACTAATTAACAATTAATTTAAATAACCTTTAAACAATCTTTGGGACTAGCCTATAGGTCATAGGTTAACTAACGTCGTTTTCCCGGTGGCAGATATTCCCGAAATAGCGCCTGCAACTTGGCCGTTTCCAATTCGCTTGCCGGCTCATGGGTCTCGTAGTAATCGCTATCTTTTGGCCTGATCTTGAAGATCACTGGTGTCTCAGTTGTTTGTGGTTTTAGTTGCAGAACATCGGCTTTTTCTATAGCATTGCTAATACTATTTCCTGGCAACCGATCATAATCGCTTCTCAAGGCGCTTAGAGCTCTAGTAACATCCGCCGGGGTTCTGTATTTTACGAAATGAACCGACGGCTTCTCAGATACCTGCTGTTGTATCGCAGCCTGCTGCTTGGCCAGAGCATCTGCATCCGCCTGCTGGTGGAGCACAAAGATGTCCAGTGGATTGTTCACCGCCAGTTGCTTAGCCGTCAGTGAAAATATATTCGTCTCCGGCGTTCGAATAAACACCACCTGTTGTGGAGGGGAGAGCACCTTGGCCAATTCCCTGGCCGATTGCCATGGCGCCACCTGGTCCTCCTCCGGTGGAGCCGCATAGGTAAAGTACTCCGTGTCCAGTTTTCCTCCAGATGCCACTTCGTTTTCAGCCGGCAGATAGACTTCTCCCAAGCCACGGCAAGTCCCAAGAAAATTGCATAGTAACTACAACAAATTCAGTTAATTCTTCTCCAGTTAAGACCACTCTTCCACTTCCAAACTTACCAACGAGGAGAGCATGGTTGCGATGTTCCGCACTCGCAATGGGTTTCTAGCCATTTTTACCGCTTGACGCGCTGTTCGGTTATAATCCAGTCCCAGCAACAAAACCATCCTTATATACGACACAAACAAATAGGAGGTCGAAAGTAAGCTGACTTCTCGGCCGCGTCGCCACTCGTTATGATTTTATTTTATTTCGCATTTTTGCATCTGTTTTCCTATAAACGATTTCTGCGAGCGTTTGCTCTGGTTTTGTGTGTTTGTTTGCCTGCTCCGATTATCCATGTTAATGTCGTTCAATTTTGAAATGCAAATTTCTGGCTTTGCAAGACCCGAAACAAAAGCGAACTCCATATAAATATACCTATACTATATACCTACTTCAAAGTGTGGTTGTGCGTTTGACCTGATGCCCGGCTTGAACTTGAATTTAATTCGCATAAAATTTACAAATGAGCTCCCAATTTGAATTAGTTATAAAATATTTTCATATGCTATTTGCTCCCCATTGTTGTCGCCTGTCATAGTCGAAGCCATTTGTTTAGACTACCAACGACTTACGCCTCCTCAGCTCCACTTTCACTCTCCAGGTATTTTTACGACCGACGTTTTATGGCTACTGATTTGTTAATTTACACGTCATATTGATGTTTTCGCCGGCCTGTTCATTTTTTCTTTTAGCCTAGACGCTCGCATCGCTGATAAGCCGCTTACCGAAATCTTAGGCTGTGTAGAAGCAACACAAATTCATTGATAGATATTGGGCTTTATTCGCAGCTACAACTAGTTACCCCTTGGGGCAGTCTTATGTCACTAATTTAATGTCTTAATTTGGCAGAGGGTGGCCTTTTCAGAGCCGCAGGCGCTTTCCAGGGCTGGATGAGGGAAAGACCATCCGACTGCCACGCCTATGTCGCTCATTGGTCCCAAAAGGAAAGCGGCTTGCTCTGGCGGAGCGGTAGTCCACGCCGGCATCATTAAAGCTGGCCGTTAGATCCTGCTGACCCTCGGGAACAGGTGGCAGATCGATCTGTCCAATGGTGGAGGCGCCAGCTGCAGATCCAGCAGCATTGTAGCCCTGGGAAATGGAGGAGTAACTGGGCAAGGGTGGCAGATATCCGGACTGTGGCTGATAGGCGGACTGTTGAGGGGACGGCAAATAGCCCGCTTGGACAGCTGGATACCCTTCAGATGGCGTAACCTGCTCATACTGTGGCTGCTGCTCAGGATAATAGCCCAAGGAGGATGCCTTTGCAGGCTGGGGAATCGAAGATCCTCCGCCGTATTGGGCCTGAATATAGTGCTGGGCCTGAGCAGCCTCCTCCTCCGTCTTGTACTTAACAAAATGAACCTGTGGCTTATGCTTGTGTTGGGCCTTAAGGGCACTTAGTTGGCTTGCCAGCTCATTGACATCCGTCTGTTTGTTGAGTACGTAAATGGCCGTCTTATCCTCGCTGGTTTGCTTGGCCAAGGCGTTTAGAGCACCCACCACCGCCTTATTTTCCGGAGCCTTGATAAACACGACTTGGAGGTTCTTCTCGGCAAGGGATGATAACTTAGTTTCCGCCAAATCCGCCTCCTCCACAGAATCGTAAGGAGCCTCGAAGGCGTAAAAGTGCTTGTGAAAGTCTGCGTTCTCCTGGTAGTGATTACCCGGTTGCCGGGGGTATCGTTCATCATCCAAAACTGCTTCGTTTCCATAGCTATTCACAGCACCTGCATAACTATTGTGCTGATACTGGTAGACCAGTTCCGCAGAGCTGCCGGCCAACAACGTGAGAAACTAGGACAAATTTTATGATCTTATGCCAACCTTGCCAATTTTCAGATAAACTCACCACTATTCCCAGCATGATATGACCAATGCGAAGAGCAAAAAGCATTTAACTAAAAATCGCAAGAGGGCTAAGCATTTTATAATATTTTGCCCTCAAAAATGGTTGCATGAATGTATCCAAATCGGGCATACTGCCAACCTTATAGGGCAAATAGTTCAATGTCGTTCGAAAATATGTTACAAAATTCGCGATTCCCACCAAATGTTACAACACTCTTTTATATTAACAATATTTTATTGGGGACACATATCGAAATTCGAGGGATTTACAAACTAGGCAAAGTGGGTCGCAGCGAGTGCGTAGGAATCGTTGATGGGTCATGTGTCAGTCTGAGGTCAGTTCAGTGCCTATTGGCGGAGACGGAAAATCGAGGCTGGCAGGTAGGAGCTACCAGGAGCCGAGGGAGCGGCCGCTTGCTGGGCAGCTGGTTGGGATGCGAAGTTCAGGACGGGAGCCACGCCTCCGTTCTGAATGGTGGAGGATCCTCCCAGCTGATCGTACTGCGACTGGATGGCCTGCTGGGCATTGGCAGCATCCTCGGGAGTCCTGTACTTGACGAAGTGCACCTCTGGCTTGTTATTGTTGTTATTGCGAATGGCGTTCAGCTTGTTGCTCAGATCTCCGATATCAGCCTGCTTGTTCAGGACATAGATGGCGGTCTCCTGCTGTCCAGCCTGCTTAGCCAGAGCCGCAGCAGCGTTCTCCAGGCCAGTGTTCTCGGGTCCCTTGATGAAGATCACACGTAGGGCCTTGTTCAAGGAGCCGGAGACCTGCTGAGAGCCAGCTGGCTCAGCGAAGTCGCGCTCATCAGCGGTGTAGGTGAAGTACTCCTTTTGGAGCTCGGCCTGAGGAGCTGCATAGTTGGTGGCAGCAGCGGAAGGAGCAGATTCGAGGGCGGCGGCAGGCCCGTAGAACTCGGCGGGGGCATCCTGGCTAGCGGCCACCGAAGGGGAGTAACTGGATCCGGAAGGAGCAGAGGATGCGACAGCTGGGCCAGAAGCTGCAGGCTGGTAGTTATAGCCATTCCTTGCAGTAACGGCAGCCACGAGGCACAGAGCCTGAAAATATGTATCAGTATGAGATCAGTATGACTGATTAGAGGTCCTTGATACCAAAGTACTTACAATAAGGACGCGCATGTTGATGTTTGGTGTGTAGGTGGATAACTCCGCTCGGTTTGCTGGATCGAAGGCAAGTATGTCCAACTCCACGACGTACCCGACTTTTATGCAAAATCACTGCAGATTGCAACTCTCTGCTAATGGCCATCATTTGGTTTTCTAATTGGCTGTCTTTGATTTTGCACCTCATGCCGAGCATTTCGCCCATTGCTCCTGTATCAGCCAATCTGCAGTTTGGCCAATTCCCAATTCGCTTGTTGTCACCGCTTGTTTCTCTGCTATAATCTTTTAAGTTTGCTGCTGGCGCTGGCTGGCTTCTTTGGACTTTGTTTTTCTGCTTGATTTCTGAGCATAATTTGTATGATTTTTCTAAACAAACTTCGGCCACTTTTCTGCTTATGCTAATCGAGCGTATAGTGGGTGCTCTTGAAAAGATCTGTCGCCGACCACTTTGACTCTTTGTTATTGGCCATTCATCCGGCCACTCTGTTATCACTCATACATTATGTATGCCGTCTTGGTTCCGTCTTGCAGTTGCCATAAATTTGAGCGCTAATAGTTTGTCTAACCTTTTACTTCACGCAGATTAACATTTTAATTATGATAAAAAATTTTCATCGATTGTTTTTTTCCTCTGCATCCCAAAACATGTAAATTTTTTATTGATTTCCACTTGTATTCCATTTGGCGCCATCGCTTTGGAATTTTTATTGCCACTTCGGGCGTGTAATAAACGCCGAGCTTTGCAATTTCTCACTCAACCCGAAGTAAGTGGCTCAATCGTCAAAAATTCCCGACAGCTTTATGGTTAGCGAAGTTCCCACACACAGGACAGAAATAGACAGCTCATTAATTAAAAAAAGAATTGTATTTGAGCGCTTCGTTCGACAAATCAATAGATAACACAAAAAAGTCAACAAGTAAGGCAGCTAAAACCTATGGCACGGCACTTCCTAGTGGCGGTAACGCAGGCGACGCAGCACCGACGACGGCAGGTACGAGTTCTCCGGGATGTGGGCGGCGGCCTGGCGCACTGGACCAGCAGAGGCAAAGTTCAGGGCGGGGGCCACACCGCCGTTGTGGGACTGGGAGGATCCTCCCAGCTGATCGTACTGCGACTGGATGGCGCGCTGGGCGTTGGCTGCATCCTCGGGAGTGCGGTACTTGACGAAGTGCACCTCGGGCTTGTTGTTGGAGTTGCTGCGGATGGCGTTCAGTTTCTGGGCAAGATCTCCAATATCGGCCTGCTTGTTCAGGACATAGATGGCGGTCTCCTGCTGGGCAGCCTGCTTGGCGAGGGCGAGGGCAGCGTTCTCCAGGCCACGGTTCTCGGGTCCCTTGATGAAGACCACTCGCAGGCCCTTGTTCACGGATCCAGCAACGCGTTCCAAAGCCTGAGGCTCATCGAAGTCCTGCTCGTTGGCGGTGAAGGTGAAGAACTCCTTTTGGAGCTCAGCGGCGGGGGCGGGGGCGCTGTAGGAGACGGGGGCGCTCAGTCCAGCGGAACCCAGATCAGATCCCAAGCCGGAGGACACCAGTCCAGATCCAAGGCCGGATCCCAGTCCAGAAGATCCCAGATCGATGGAACCACCGCCAAGACCACCAAAACCGCCAAGACCGCCGTCCAAGCTGCCGAAGCTGCTGCCGCCTCCCAGGCCCAAGGATCCGCCGCCGCCTCCCAGGCTCAGGGATCCACCGCTGCCAGGAGCGAAAGAGAGTCCGGAGCTGGAGTGGCCCACGGGCTTGTAGTTGTAGCCGAGCTTGTCGGCGGAGGCGATGGCCACGAGGCACAGGACGACGAAGGCGCGCATCTTGCAGTTAAGTAATTGCTGTTCTAGCTGGAGCTCCGGAGTCGGAAGTCAGAATGATGTCGAGCTGAGCCGACGGGCCATTTATATGGCCTGGTCGACACGGCAGGGGCGTCAATCAGAACAGGCGTATGACAGCGTGCTGGAGATCGCGATAAGGTACGCATTGTCTGCGGGCCTAACCTGTTTTTCGGTTTTTCTTTTTCCACTTGGCGGCTTTGGGCTGAGCTCGACTTGGTGTAGACCTATTGGTAGAAGCTGATGCAAAAGCAGAAGCCGTGGCGTTGGCGTTGGCGGCGGCGTTGATTAAAATTTGATGAACTTCCAGCTTACAGAAAAACAAAATTTTTATGTAAATCCACAAAGGGCGACAAAGAGCTGGGCAGTAGCGGCTCCAAGCTCCAAATTGTCTGTCTGTGCAGTAGCCGCATTCTTTTGTTCGCCCATTTTGTTATGCAAATCGAGCTGGGCATGATTGAAAGTAAGACTCTGTCCCTCCACTTTTGGGCTAATTTCCCAGCTTAATAATTTTAAATTGCCCGCCCCAATGGAGTCTCGGCATTTGAACATTGTCGTCTGTCGTCCGATGTCTCGTGCAATTTGTCAAACCGAGTGCCATCTCAATTTCGAACCGCGAAGTGCGTAGGCATGGGCAGCCAAGTAGCCGATAAGCCATATGTTATACACCAGATTATACAGATTATCACGCACCAGATTATACAAAGCGATGGCAGAGAAAACATCTTAGGTTTCCGCTCATTTGCAATTTTCACAAACAGCTTAGCCGGACGGACTCATAATTCAACGCAACTCGAACTCGTTTGGCAACCGTCGAAAGCGAAAATTTTTTAGCTCGGAAATTTAATTCTAGCCGATTATATACCTAAGATGCTGGCTGCGGAGATCCGCAAGTCCACCTAACAATTTACGTTTCCAAACAATTTTATTCGGTTTGCAATCCAAACAATAACACAGAAACGACGGGAATAGAAGTTTATCATTTAAGTTAAAAAACAAGATGCGGTATAGATCTGTATATCTCAGGATATAATCCTCGGCGAACTTCATTATAAAAGTTATACAAGAAATGTACATTGTTTAAAAGAACAATGTCCCTCATAGCTCTCCAAATAAGTTGAGAGAAACTTGAAAATGTATATTATGAAACAAATTTATTTCGTGTTAAAATCTCAACAATAACAAAGAATGTCCAATGACAGGAACCTAGAAACGCAGGCGGCGCAGAATGTTGGCGGGCAAGTAGGAGCTTCCTGGAGTGGCAGGTGGCACATACGAGGAGATGGGGGCAGTAGCCTCAGGCTGGGAGGCGGGCAGGAACTGGGCGGGCGCTTGGCTGCTGGCAGCCTGGACAGGAGCGGGCTGCGAGGCGAAGTTCAGGGTGGAGGCAACACCTCCATTCTGGGACTGGCTGGATCCTCCCAACTGATCGTACTGACCCTGAATGGCGCGCTGGGCATTGGCAGCATCCTCGGGAGTGCGGTACTTGACGAAGTGCACCTCGGGCTTGTTGTTGTTGTTGTTGCGAATGGCGTTCAGCTTGTTGGCCAGATCTCCAATGTCAGCCTGCTTGTTCAGGACATAGATGGCGGTCTCCTGCTGTCCGGCCTGCTTAGCCAGAGCCAGAGCGGCATCCTCCAGACCGCGGTTCTCGGGTCCCTTGATGAAGACCACGCGCAGGCCCTTGTTCACGGCGTTGGCAGCCTGGTCGGAGGCAGCTGGATCGTAGAAGTCACCCTCGTCGGCGGTGTAGGTGAAGAACTCCTTCTCGAGTTGGCCCTGAGGAGCGGCGTAGTTGGGGGCAGCAGCGGATTGGGATCCTTCCAGGGAGTCAGCAATGGATGATGGAGCGGCGTCAAAGGATGCTTCGGGTGCAGGCGCGATAGCGGGTGCATCGTTGCTGGCCGATCCAGATGGCTGGAAGCTCAATCCTGAGGGCGAGTGGGCCACGGGTTGGTAGTTGTAGCCAAGTTTATCGGCTCTGGCCAAAACAGCGAGGCACAGGCAAAGAACTACAGAGAACTGACGCATGTTGAGCGGGTGAGGTGGCTGTGGGATTTGATGATGGTGTCTAATGGTTCTTTTGCTTTTATGCAGATGAAAGCCACAGCTATGCAAAACGCTCTGCATAAAGTGGTCTAATTATAGTCTAAGCCATCTAGATCGGGCAGTTCCAGTACCAGTACCACCCCGCTTAAATATGCATGCGAAGCGGGTGGCTGCATCATGAGGTCAGCTAGGAAACTTAGAAGGAAGAGGTATGGGCCATGTGCTAGCCGTAGCTGGCGCCATAAAATTCATATTAAATTCAATATGCTGCCTTAATCAATAATTCGCGTGTTCTTCTGCGCCGCTTTTGGCCAGTGCTATGGGCCAACCTTGCCATTTTGGTATTTTCATGTAGCTTTATCGTTGAAATCAATAAAATCTGGCTATAAAAAGCCGCGGACAGAGCATCAAGAGCATCGTAAACCCCATTTGGGGCTATTTAGACGGATGCTTTGTTACTCATGTTTGTATCTACATGTGTATCACAAGTCCAAACTCATTCCCAGTTCGCCCGGGATGAGAAGTGTCATCCAAATCGGTCCGAGAGCAAACAAAACGTTTGACAGGCCGTTTCACATGCAAATGAGGCGCGCCTAGTCGCGTTACCGCTGCCAAAAATAAATATTTTAACGATTCGCCAAATTATTATTGCCTTATTCAGCGGCTTTGTCTTGTCGTCTTGGTCGTTGTGTTAGCTGCTTTATGCAAATGTTGCGGGTGGATTCGACCTTCCATCCGCCGGAAGTGAGGAATCGAACTCATCGCTAAATATAGCCGCCATCTTTCTTTAATATATATACACGACTTTTGATCGCCTAGGCCGGTTGCCAATTAAGAATTGCACCGCAGCGCCTTGTCAGCGCCAAATCAGATAATTCGATAATTGGTCTCTTAATAAATTACTTGGCGCCATCTGATTTGGCAAACCGAGTCGGACTATGAACCTCTTTGCATGCCGTTTTCCGCAGAGCCGGTAAAAAACATCGCCATGCAAATATTTGCAACCGCAGCAGCAGTGTGACGAATCATAAAATTATATTAAAAATTTAACATTTTAATCTCTTATTTATGCATTTTTGAGGCAAATTCGAACTGTTCATAATTCATAACGCCTCATAATGCAGCCGAAGAACTGAATGTTGCACCTATAAAAGCCAAAATATCGGCTCGGTAAGTCAGTTACCATTCATCTTTGCAATCCAAACAGTCAACATGCGTTCCTTCGTAGTCCTTTGCCTTATTGCCTTCGCCACGGCCGACAAGCTGGGCTACAACTACCAACCCGTGGCCCACTCTTCCTCAGGATTAAGCTTCCAGCCATCTGGATCGTCGAGCAACGATGCACCCGCTTTCGCGTCTGCACCATCATCCATTGCTGACTCCCTCGAAGGATCCCAATCCGCTGCAGCCCCCAACTACGCTGCTCCTCAGGGCCAACTCGAGAAGGAGTTCTTCACCTACACCGCCGACGAGGGTGACTTCTACGATCCAGCTGCCTCCGACCAGGCTGCCAACGCCGTGAACAAGGGCCTGCGCGTGGTCTTCATCAAGGGACCCGAGAACCGCGGTCTGGAGGATGCCGCTCTGGCTCTGGCCAAGCAGGCCGGACAGCAGGAGACCGCCATATATGTCCTGAACAAGCAGGCTGACATTGGGGATCTGGCCAACAAGCTGAACGCCATCCGCAACAACAACAACAACAAGCCAGAGGTGCACTTCGTCAAGTACAGGACTCCCGAGGATGCTGCCAATGCCCAGCGCGCCATCCAGGGTCAGTACGACCAGCTGGGAGGTTCCAGTCAGGCCCAGAATGGAGGTGTTGCCTCCACCCTGAACTTCGCCTCCCAGTCCGCTCCCCTCCAGAGCAGCACTGCCAGTGCTCCAGGACCAAGCTACCTGCCCGCCAACATCTTCCGTCGCCTCCGTCGCTAAGTGACATTTACCGAATGTTGAGTTGTTGACTAGTTATTATGTTGCTTTATTCCATAAATAAAACGAAAATATAAGTGAAATCTGAGTTGGTTTTTAGGATTTATCTGTGCACAGAACGCTCAAGACGATTAGGCCGATATAGATTTATAAATCTAGTCAATACTGTTAGAAAAATGGGTATATGAGAAAAAATATTACGCTTTTAATGCAAAAGATTTAAATGATTATTTTATGTATGTATTTAAGTAATTTCCGAGGGGTGAACAGGTAAAATTTACCTTTACCTTAACCGTAACCTTAAAAATATAAATATTTTCATTAGGAAACATTCAGTTTCATTCGCTTAGCTGAGATGACAAAGCCTTTTCGAAAGTTGAAAGTTAATTTTTTTATCACATAAATGTATGAGCAGAACTTTTGTGGAAGATATCCTTCTTCTGTGCCAATTTTGTGCTGTGCTATTTTTCATGATTATGATTTTAACCATCGATTGTTCGTTAGTTAAGATATAATTTAAAACTGGCGCGTCCCGAGATTTCTGGCGCTTATATAGGGAACTTGTGTGGAATTCCCAGGCTACTTAAAACAGGTTTGCCCAGAGTTCAAAGCAAGCTTCCGACATTCTTTTTGACTTTGAACCTCAAACCAAAAAAGTAGCTTAAAATTCTAGACCCACTTTCGATTGCGAAAAAGCGACAAACAGAAAGCAACAACAAATCATAAACTATCAATGGAGTATGCATAGATTAAGCTTTTATCGTTCGTAGGCGGAACTCCAAGAATGCATCACATTGTGTTTGGCTTTAACGACCATCAGAACATTTATAGCCGGGCTCTGACTTTTTTTGGAAACGGGTTTGGGTCTGATAGTTTTGCAGCATTTTCCCTAATCGAATTCCGGGCAGTTTTGGCCCGGTCAAGAATAGATCACGGCGCCATGAACCGGTCGAGAATTTGGCTTTGGCAGTTGGTCAGTAAGTCGGGGGTCGCCGACTGGATGGATTGGCGAGAATTCTTGGATAGTTTTGCATAAACACTTCATAAGCGCACCGCTTTGCATAAAAAACTAGTTGAGTTATAGAGCAACCCGACGGGAATAGTGTCGGTTATAGTTCTAAGTCGGTTAAAACAACGCCAGATGGGTATATAAGCTGCTCGCCTCAGTCTCAGGATTCAGTCTTGGCCTTTGCCTCTTCAGCACACCCAGCCTACCAAACCAAACCAAATATTCACCATGCGTTTCCTCATCGCTTTCTGCCTGATTGGTGCCGCCTGCGCCCAGTACAACTACGGAGCGGGATTTACGGGAGCCGCCTCCGATAATGTTCCCAGCTACTCCGGAAGCGGAATTGGCGACTCATACGCTGGTGCCGCCAGCAGCCCGGACTACTCGGTCTCCAGCGAACTGAACAAGGAGTACTACACCTTCGAGGCTGACGAGAGCCAGTTCGAGGATCCTCTGGCCGCCCAGAAGATCGCAGGCTCCGTGAGCAAGGGACTGCGCGTTGTCTTCATCAAGGGACCCGAGAACCGTGGCCTGGAGAACGCCGCTCTGGCTCTGGCCAAGCAGGCTGCCGAGCAGAGGACCGCCATCTATGTGCTGAACAAGCAGACCGACATTGGAGATCTTGCCCAGAAATTCAATGCTGCCCGCCAGAACTCCAACCAGCGTCCTGAGGTGCACTTCGTCAAGTACAGGACTCCCGAGGATGCTGCCAATGCCCAGCGTGCCATCCAGTCGCAGTACGATAACCTGGGAGGATCCAGCCAGTCCATCAACGGAGGAGTTGCCAACGCCATCAACTTCGCCTCCGCTGCCCCCCAGGCTCCCGCTCGCGGTGGCCCCAACTACTCCGCACCAGCCGCCGCCACGAGCACCTCCTACCTGCCCGCCAACATCCTGCGTCGCCTGCGCATCCGTTAAGCGCCGAAAGGAAGCTGACAGTTGTTAAATGTGTTGTAGAAATGTAATTGAATAAAAAACTAAAATCGATATAAACCAATACACTTCGCTTTTAATCTAGATCTTTCAAGTTTCTGGCTGTGTCCGCGGCTATTTCAATTCGTTTGTTGTTTAATAGCTTCTCCTTATAATAACACTTATGCAAAGCTGAATTGCTCTGCGAGCCCGAACAAAAGCCGTTCGCTGCCTACTTGGTAGGCGGACAAAACATTTAGCAGCATCAGCGCTTTGTCTTCGAGAAACTGCGCCGCCAGCTTCGAAGTTGGGTTAGTATATATAGTTACCGTCGCCGTGGTCATAGGCAGAAGCAAATTGTACTCCGAACCAAGAGAACCTCAAACCCAAACTAAAGATGCGCGCCTTCATCGTAAGTGGTTTAGCCAGGACTTCCGGCAAAATCAGAACTAATGGATAACCCTTGATTACTTTAGGTACTGTGCCTGGTGGCAGCCGCCTGCGCCGATAAGCTCGGCTACAACTACCAGCCCGTGGCCCACTCCAGCTCCGGACTGTCCTTCGCTCCTGGAAGTGGTGCTATCAGTGGTGGATCCATTGGAGGCGGTTCCATTGAGGGAGGCTCCATTGGAGGAGGCTCCATTGGAGGAGGATTCATTGGTGGTGGCTCTATCGGAGGAGGAAGCATTGGAGGTGGTTCCCTTGGTGGTTCCATCGGTGGTGGCTCCATCGATTCTGGCTTCGGCGGACTCGGTGGTCTAGGAGGTGGCGAAGCTCTGGCCGCTCCCGTCTCCTACAGCGCCCCCGCCCCCGCTGCTGAGCTCCAAAAGGAGTTCTTCAGCTACTCCGCCAACGAAGCCGACTTCGATGAGCCTGAGGCTTTGGAACGCGTTGCTGGATCCGTGAACAAGGGCCTGCGAGTGGTCTTCATCAAGGGACCCGAGAACCGTGGCCTGGAGAACGCTGCCCTCGCCCTCGCCAAGCAGGCTGCCCAGCAGGAGACCGCCATCTATGTGCTGAACAAGCAGGCCGATATTGGAGATCTTGCCCAGAAACTGAACGCCATCCGCAGCAACTCCAACAACAAGCCCGAGGTGCACTTCGTCAAGTACCGCACTCCCGAGGATGCAGCCAACGCCCAGCGCGCCATCCAGGGTCAGTACGACCAGCTGGGAGGATCCTCTCTGGCCCACAACGGTGGTGTGGCCTCCGCCCTGAACTTCGCCTCTGCTGGTCCAGTCCAGAGGGCCAATGCTCAGATCCCTCAGAACGCTTACCTGCCCACTTCCATCTTCCGTCGTCGTTTGTAAATATGTTAACGACTTTGAGTTGAAGTTGTTGGCTGTTCTTGTTAAATCTTATTGTTGAAATTTATTGAATATTAATATACAAAATTCTGAATCCAAATATTCTATGATATTTTATCTTATATGGCGGTAAAGTAAACTATCGTGTTTACTTGCTGATAACAACATCAGTGGAATTCAAAGTTTGGCTTTTAGACATGGAAATTGATATCTATTTTTATTTTGAACAAGCTTTAATTCGAATTCATTCTTAAAAATAGCAATATGGAGCTAAAGAGCTTTAAGAAATTTGTTAGCTGTATTACCCAAGACAGCTTCCTGATGACCTTGACGTTTGATATTCGTCATAACAAAATATGATCGTACCAAGGACTTTAAATTAACTCCAAGCTCGAAGTACTGGAGAAGGAATACATTAAAATATTTCCGCATATTTTAAATGTGGGTTAAATATTTTTATGACAAAAAAAGGCAAATTATTAAATATATAAACATATCGTTTTCACCACTCTAAAGCAAAGATTTTATTTTATTAGTAAAATATGCGAAAAAGTGAATCAATGAACTGGGGGCGGTATTTCAAATATCTCATTAGATGGGTTGCTAAATTTAGCGCTTGCATCATGTCCATAAATCAGAACTAAACAGATGTGTCGAAATCGATTATGATGACTAAACGATTGTCATTTAGTCGGAAAACCCAAGTGCAGATGTCCTACATAAAACAAGCTTTTAGCCTTGCCGAAGAATTTGTAAAGAAAATGTATTTCATATAATACCTAATTATGACCCATCTGCATGATAAACTCATTCCGACGTGCTCGAGACATATTAATTTTATAATTTAATATGAATTCTTGTAAACTATTGGACGAAACTCGAAATATTTGAATAACCCACAACGACCAGACTCTGCCCATTGAAACGCAACCAAAAAATTCCACAACGAACATTAAAAAAACCGAGGAAGCAAAAACCTTTGTAGGCGGCAAAACACAGTGGCTTCAAAGAGATCTCCGTGCAGTAGACGCCGCGGCGGTATCTTTGTCTTTATCAGCCCCCAAGATGGATTTGTATAAATAATAAAGATCGCTCCTAGCCAGAGACATAAGCAACTCATACCTCAAAGCTAAAGAACCAACAATCTGCTCAAGATGCGCGCATTCATCGTAAGTAGCGCGGTCAAGGACTCAAAGGATTATACGCCAGGATAACACTTCTCTCTTCATGCCTCCAGGTCTTGTGTTTGGTGGCAGTCACCTGCGCCGATAAGCTCGGCTACAACTACCAGCCCGTGGCCCACTCCAGCTCCGGACTGTCCTTCGCTCCTGGAAGTGGCGCTATTAGTGGTGGATCCATTGGCGGAGGCTCCATTGGCGGAGGCTCCATTGGAGGAGGCTCCATTGGAGGAGGCTCCATTGGAGGAGACTTCATTGGTGGTGGCTCAATCGGAGGAGGTGGCATTGGAGGCGGTTCTCTCGGTGGTTCCATTGATGGTGGATCCATCGATTCCGGTCTTGGAGGTCTCGGTAGTCTAGGAGGTGGCGAAGCTCTGGCCGCTCCCGTCTCCTACAGCGCCCCCGCCCCCGCTGCTGAGCTCCAGAAGGAGTTCTTCACCTTCACCGCCAACGAGCAGGACTTCGATGAGCCTCAGGCTTTGGAACGCGTTGCTGGATCCGTGAACAAGGGTCTGCGAGTGGTCTTCATCAAGGGACCCGAGAACCGTGGCCTGGAGAACGCTGCCCTCGCCCTCGCCAAGCAGGCTGCCCAGCAGGAGACCGCCATCTATGTGCTGAACAAGCAGGCTGACATTGGAGATCTGGCCAACAAGCTGAACGCCATCCGCAACAACAACAACAACAAGCCCGAGGTGCACTTCGTCAAGTACCGCACTCCCGAGGACGCTGCCAACGCCCAGCGCGCCATCCAGGGTCAGTACGACCAGCTGGGAGGATCCTCTCAGGCTCATGATGGTGGTGTCGCCCCCGCTCTGAACTTCGCCTCCGCTGGTCCCGTCCAGAGGGTGAACGCCCAGATCCCTCAGAACTCCTACCTGCCATCGTCGGTGCTCCGTCGTCTGCGTTTCTAAGAAGGCTACGTCTTGGACTCCATTAACTTAAGCATATCTCGACTGAAGAACTCATTCTTCTTGTTACACGTTGTTGACTAATGCATAATTACACCAATAAATTTGAAATTTAAATACGAAAAATCAAACAAAGGTCTGCCTTATGTGTTTTATAGAGTGACATTTTTATTGCGACTTTGCCATAGTAGCTAATGGTGCATTAAGTCCGCCTTGTTTGGCTTGATTGTGTGCGGATGGGTTGAGTATAAAAAGTGCCCTTCAAACTATAAATATCTCGAATTGACGACATCAAGATAAGGAAGGCAGTTCGGAGCAGGTTTCCTTTATGAGTCTAACCCACCGCATCATACTCACCGAGACTTTCCGTACAAATCGGTGGACTAATTGTCTGACAGAGCCAACTCGCATGCCGCCAAATTAATCGTCTACAAGATTAGATCCACCCACTTGGCCAGCGGGAAGCATTAATATCGGACTCCCGGCCAACGAGGAACTGGTTCTTTCCCGCCGACAGCTCAAGGTCGCGGAGATGCCAACAACTGTTAGATGACCTGGTTTCCGAGGCCCATCGTGTGTCACGTACAATTAGAAAGGAATCTCAAGTGCAACCCACATACGAAGGCAAAGAAGATTTATGCCCAATCGAAACCTGATTAGCCATAAAAACAAAGTTTTATCATTAATTTTATTAAGCTGACGATCACTTTTTTGTTGAAATCATTAACAAATAAGCGGTTCTGTATAATATAACAAAACAATCGTATTGAAGCAGCCAAGAGATCGGTTATTCTTCTTTTTTTTGTTTTTTTTTGTTTTGTGCATAAATTATAAGCCAATTATGGGTGAATCACGATAGATCGGAAAACGACTGGACTCGCAATCGGATCTCAGCTCGGACTTGGACTCCGATTCGGAATCACATCTCAGTCGGCGGCACGATTGAAGCTGCCTCTTGCTCAAAACAATGTGTTAAATGTGTTAAGAGCGAAATTATGTTAGCAGATTAACAGCATTCCGAAAACCCGATGGCCAATAGCCACTGGCCATTCGCGAGTCACGACTCGTGAGCGGAGATCAATGATCGCCGTGTTCCGCCAGAGGGACCCCAAAGCGACTAGACGGCTCAATTGACTAGATTTTGTAGTCTAATTTTAAACGTCGTCGCGTTGGCGGTATAAAAGGTAGATAATGAATGCGATATTATTCATTCGTCTAGAACACCTCGTAGGCATCGGGTCAATATGCGTGCCCTCATTATTCTAAGCATTGTGGCTGCGGCTAGTGCCGGTAGTTTGTCCGGATATAATTACGGACAAGGGTCGACAACCAGTATTGGGGGTCTTGCTGGATCCCCAGTCGCTGCACTGGCAGGACCAGTTAGCTACAGTGCCGCTCCCCAGGCCTCAGTTCACAAGGAGTTCTACAGCTTCTATGCCAACGACGACGACTTCGAGGATAAGGCTGCTTTGCAGAGGGCTCTTGCCTCGGTAAAGAAGAACATTCGCGTGATCTTCATCAAGTCGCCGGAGAACCGCGGCTACGAGAATGCCGTCTTGGCCCTGGCCAAACAGGCTGCCCAGCAGCAAACTGCCATATATGTGCTGCACAAACAGCCTGATATCAACGAGCTGGCCCAAAAGTTCAATGCCGTGCGCCAGAATGCCAACAAGAAACCCGAGGTGCACTTCGTCAAGTACAGGACTCCCGAGGACGCTGCCAATGCCCAGCGGGCCATCCAATCGCAGTACGATCAGCTGGGCGGCTCCAGCCAGTCCATCAACGGAGGCGTGGCAAATGCCATCAACTTTGCATCTCAGGGAGCTGCTCCCGCTCGTGCTACTCCTCAACAGGTGCCCCAGAGCAACTACCTACCCGCCAACATCCTCAGCCGCCTGCGCCACTAGAAAATTGCCTTGTTACAGATTGTTTCGATTAAAAGTTATCTAATTATCTAAATTATGCTGTTTTCATTGCGTTAATTCCACCTAAGTATGCAACATTTTTTTTAATAAGCAATTAAAAACATATTTCATACGTATTCATAGCATCAATAAAATCATATAAAAACAGAAAGAAAACAGCTTGTAAATTCAAAAACCCAGCCTCAATACATTCTTGGTACCGAAGTCATAAATTGGTGAAAAATATTAAGGCATCAACTATTTCCTAAGAAATATATTTGTGACCCGAACTGCTGTGCGCTTGCCAAGTTTGCAAGAAAAATATCGCGGGAAATAAATCTGAACTTCCAACTTTCGTTTCAAATGAAGTCGCCCTGCAAAGTTTCTGGGTTTCACAAACGCATTTCAAAATATCAAATTGGTTTTAAAATTTAAGAATTGAATTTATTTAAGCATTAGTCAACAAAAACTACGATTTAATATCAGTCAAAAATCGCTGGCGTTTTCGATTCCAAAAGGAGCGAAACGAGCGACTTAGACGCGACGGAAGATCGAAGATGGCAGGTAGGAGTTGTCGGGGCTCTGGGCGGCGGCCTGACGCACTGGAGCGGCGGAGGCGAAGTTCAGGACGGGGGCAACACCGCCGTTGTGGGCCTGGCTGGATCCTCCCAGCTGGTCGTACTGACCCTGGATGGCGCGCTGGGCGTTGGCAGCATCCTCGGGAGTGCGGTACTTGACGAAGTGCACCTCGGGCTTGTTGTTGTTGTTGTTGCGGATGGCGTTCAGCTTGTTGGCCAGATCTCCAATATCGGCCTGCTTGTTCAGGACATAGATGGCGGTCTCCTGCTGGGCAGCCTGCTTGGCGAGGGCGAGGGCAGCGTTCTCCAGGCCACGGTTCTCGGGTCCCTTGATGAAGACAACGCGCAGGGCCTTGTTCAGGGCAGAGGACACGCGCTCCAGCTGCTGAGGCTCATCGAAGTCAGCCTCGTTGGCGGAGTAGGTGAAGAACTCCTTCTGGAGCTCAGCAGCGGGGGCGGGGGCGCTGTAGGAGACGGGGGCACTGAGGGCTTCACCACCACCAATGCTTCCAATGCTTCCACCACCGAAGCTGCTCAGACCACCCAGACCGGCACCGCTTCCGATGCTGCCTCCAATCGAGCCGCCACCAATGAAGCCTCCGCCAATGGAGCCTCCTCCAATGGAGCCTCCTCCAATGGAGCCTCCGCCAATGGAGCCTCCGCCAATGGAGCCTCCGCCAATGGATCCACCACTAATAGCGCCACTTCCAGGAGCGAAGGACAGTCCGGAGCTGGAGTGGGCCACGGGCTGGTAGTTGTAGCCGAGCTTATCGGCGCAGGCGACTGCCACCAAGCACATTACCTGGAGATAAAGAAAACAGCATTGTAATCCCGGGTATCCTTTTGGTGTATTTCGTCGACGATCGATCGTATACTTACAATGAAGGCACGCATTTTGAATTTAGTTCTTTGACTTTGACCACTTGATTGTGTCTGACGTTTGCATCAATGAAAGGTCCCATATTTATACGAAAACCAACGATCGGTGTCACTATACTGCGCTCAAGTTCATGCTGACTTTACCACCGTTGTTTTTGTTGGCTCGAAGCATTTTTTGGTAACTTCTTCGGCAGCTTTTGTCTCTTGAAATGCTATCCACCTTCGAAAAACGAAGCTTGTGCGATAAAACAATGGCCAAGCCGACGTGAACAAAGCGCATCGATATCTTGCCGCCCTATTCTTGCAAATGCCGGCGTCGACATTATGCTAATTCAACGATCTCAGTCCAAGTCGTAGTACCATCATCGAAAATGTTCAGGCAAAAGACCCTACCCGTCAAGTTGTAATCCAATAGAGCAGGCCCTCAGCAGAGGAAGCGGCCAGAAAAGGGCTGAAAACTTGTTTAGCAAAAGCCACTATAAATGGTCATGCTTTCAGTAAATGAAATGATTTTCTTCATATTTTGTATGCTAAAACATTTAGCGGAGCATCCAAACGAGTTCGAAAACGACTCGGTTTTTCTACACTTTTTAGTTGGTCTAGCCGCATATTTCTAGCTGGGAATTTCCAGCGATTATTGCGTCCCCTTTTGGTATTTGGGATGTGGTATATAGTGTATGATATCTGGGACTGGCTGCTCTAGGGTTTGGCCATTTGAAACCCAAACACTGGACTGTGTTGGGGTTGAAAAACAATGGGTCTGAAATGGATAGAAATCAATTTTCGCCAAACTTTTTTGCGCATCCATTCCTTCATCCATCCATCTATCCATCCATCTATCTGACGGTCCATCTGTCCATTGGTCCGGCGCTCGTCGTTTGGCCATTTAACCTGTGGCAAAAACACGGCTTTGCAAAATAGAAGCCATAAAGTTAACAACCGTTGCGACCTTGAGGTTTTTACTGTTGACCAGCACCCGAAGCTATTCGGAATTCGGCGGTAATCAGCTGGCGCCAGGCGACCATTTAATCTGATCAGCGATTATCACGTTTTTCATCATGGTTTATTGATATCATAAAAATTATGGTTTTTTATTTTATTTCGGCAAAGTTTCCGAGCAGAAGGGGGTAGCAGCCACAACAAATCCGCTGAAAACTGATTTGATTTGCATAATTAAGGAGAAATACCCAAGATCCATATTTAAGATAGCCAAACCGATTTGCAAATCAATAGTGGCAAATGCCAATCGCAGTTATGACTAATATACTGATTGATATCACGGATAACTATAGCGATGAGTAACCCCAAGAAGTGGCCTCTGAGGAAATCCGCTCAGCTATCACATCTATGATATCACTTCTTGTGCCGAACACACACACGTCTTTCGTTCTATATCTAATGATATGATATGGTATGTGATACCACCCCATTCCACGCCGACCAGAATCTAATCAAGATTCACACTCGAAGCAATAAACTAAAGTCAAAAACAATTTGTCTTGGCTTTGTGTGCGGCCCCACCTTTTGCCACCACTGCCAACTGTTGCGGATCGCAGATTGGTCAGCATCTCAGCCAAGTTAGTCGCTGGTGGCAATGTCATATGCAAACTAATCAAATGTAAGCATAATAAAACAAACCAGCCACAATTTCAAGGTCTCGGGCGCCACACGCACATAAAAGATGCACGCAGCGACATAAAATGTGGTCGAAACGCGGGGAAAGAGTTTCCAGCTCGAAATCGAAGATAATAGCGGTCGGACGACGTTGGCGTACCAATAAATAAATAAAAAACGGCCCCGTCGGACCGAAAAAAATCTGCGGGAGGGAATTTCTGGCACCACTTTATGTAAATGGCCTTTTGGGTCAATCGATCTATTTACAAAATCTGTCACTGTTTATTATTTTATCCATTATTTTTAGTCTTTCTCTCTTCTAGACAACACAACTGCCCCTAAATTATTTTATTGCCATTGTACTGGCACCACCAAAAAGACGAAACGAATAAGATTGTGCATTTAATTTATTCGGCTATCACCGGGCTGGTGTCAAAACCGGGCGGCGCCTTTCAGGTGCAAAAATCCAATCAAATCTGTCGCCTCACCATAAATTGGAGCATTAGTAATTTCCTTAAATGATAAGCTTTATTTACGGACGACAAATTTGCCAGTTAAACTCCAGTTAAACAAGTTTGTTTGCTTCTAGCATTTCTTTTGCGAAAATGTTTGGAGCTGCCGGCTTTTAGAATACACAGTTTCTATTCTTTTCTAGATACGAGTTTTATATGCCAAAATTATTTCCGCATACCTAGCGACAAAAAAAATTAAAAAAATTCACCAAAAAGCTGACTGGCTAGCCGCAAAATCGTTTCTCTGTGCAAAAGAAATATATGCAAATATATTAAATTTGATATGCAAATAGCCGATATCAATTATTGCAAGCGCAAAAACCCGAACCAAACCGAACCGAGCTGAAACTAAACTAAAGCTTATGCTAAAAAAAGCAATATTTTAAAAAACCTATCCGAGAGTGCTGAAAGGAATAAATCAAATCAAATTTCGCCGAGCTGGCCAATTTGTTTGGCAAATTGTGTTAGCGATAAAAATACGTTGTATTGACAATCAAACGGCAACGACGACAGATGCTGATTATTATTTTGCGTGCTTATGTATTTTTTGCCTGCAAACAGCCAGCTAAATGGTCGAGATTATTTATTAAAAAGATGTGGTTGTGCCACAAGAAATCAACAATAGGAAAAAATATAAAAAATATAAAGTATAGACAGAATCTTAGACAATCATTTCTATGCTTTATCTACATGGATAGAGCAAAAAGACCGGCAAATAAATTTGCGGCTTAGTACGCGATACTTGGCACCCACAAGAACGCAATATATTATTTTCGAGGTCTTCTTAGCAA
Source organism: Drosophila erecta (assembly GCF_003286155.1). NCBI lineage: Eukaryota > Metazoa > Arthropoda > Insecta > Diptera > Drosophilidae > Drosophila > Drosophila erecta. The sequence goes on from NW_020825194.1 coordinate 5,793,649, forward strand.
AGGACACACATTTTTGCCTGCCTTTAGTGCATATTGTCGTCGACGCTTGAGCTCTACATTTTATTTTAATTGCAGGCCTGCCTTTGCCTAATGCCAGCTTAATGTCCCAGTTTTCAGGATCCCGACTCTTTACGAGCAACAGCACGGTCCCAGTGCAAATTGTCGTTTAATTTATTAAGCAGCTACTATGCCGGCATTTGATATGAATATGTGTGTGCAAAACACTAATTACAGATACACCACGCCCATAGTCAACCGGGCCAGCCAACATGCATATATAGTAATTAGAAAATAAGAACACATAGGCGTTAATATAGCGCCGGTTCGCGGCTCACTGGCTGACATAAATTTGGGGCAACGCTGCGTATACGTAATGAAAGCAGTCTCACAATCAAGGCAACGGAATGAATCTTTAGTAGAATTTAGTGGGGAAAATCAAGTATGGAGCGAGGCCAGCAAGCGACTTTTAGACATTTAAGCTGTCCAAACTGGTTGACCCAACTATCACCTGGCCGACCTGGGCTTTCCCAGTCCCGCATCTCGAAATTTATCGGCAACTTGAACTTGAAGATGTCGCCATGCCCATTTGCATTTCTAATGAAAACGTCACCAGAACTCGGCCCTCTGCGGTGGTCGAGCATAAGGCTTTGTCTTCGGGCCGAGAGAGAATTAACATATTTACATAATACCTACTATGTAGGTGCACCCCGTTGAGTGGTTGTTGTTGTGTGAAATATGCTCAGACGAGTGGGCCAGCTCTTGCTTAATTGAAGCAAACAATTTCACATTTGGTATGGGAGTGGGTCAAGCCCTAATGTTTTCTTGTTACTTGCTGGAGGCCAAGTACATTTTGGCAACTGTCTAATGTTTCCACAGGACAACGAGTGTTTGTCTGTTGACAACAATTAGGATTTTTGGCATGCTCGCACTCGAGTTGTTAAATATTTTTGCAAGTAATTTCATCAGCTCGTTGGGAATTTGATTTTATGGCATGCTTGACTTAAACGAAGGGCTGACTGCGTATACTTGATATGCTTTAAGAATGGCTTTAGCTTTGACTTTCGCTGTTACTTCGCCGAGGGCTGTCATATTGGGTATTCCTGGGCGCCACTCGACATCCTCCCCGCCCCGCCCACCAGTCAGCCAAGCCGCCCCTTTATGCGCTGCACATGACAATGAGCAGGAATCGTGGCCCATGCTGGGATATCGCCCATTGCCCGCACTTGTCACGTCCGATTCAATGGGCATGGGCTTCGGGATTGGGAACTGGGAACTGGGCGGGGTCACGGGGTCAGCGGTCGGGGATTGGGGTTTGGGGTTTGGGTATTGGTGGCTACTGCTGTTACGAGACCGGGGCGCGCGTTAAGTGATGCCGTGTTGTTCCGTTAAAAGTGACTTTAGCACGTGTGCCGTCCACGTCAGATCAGCATCAGCATCAGCATTGGCATCAGCATCGGAATCAGCATCCGCATCCGCATCGGCAGCGAACCAACTTGGCGAAAGTACGCAAGTGGAGGAACTAGCAAACGATCTAATAACAATTCCTTGAACGTCCTGGCTCTTGTATGTATGCGTGTATACAGTTGCTGGCCTTTCAAGATGATGTTGCGTGGTTTAATCAATCAGCAAACTAGTTGCACGTGCTGGCAGGACTCGAATGTCCTTAAAGCAGCTGCTGCATTAAATGGGCACTTTCAGGTTTTAGCCGCCGTGTAATTTATGAACTTGGTCAGGCTTATTATTGGAAATTTCATAAATTATTAGCCAAGGTTATCATGTTTGTCAAACATTGGATGGCCTTCGTTCGGCGCGTACGTGAGCAGGTGACAGATCTATCAGACCCGCTGACATGCAAACTTTTGGGTGGCAAGTGGGTGATGGAAAAGAAATGGGAATACATTCATATCCCGTCCAAGTCAGATACCATTTCTCCCCCATCAATAAGCTTCGCATTTGTTTTGCCTTCACCGCCGCCGCGCGTCACGTTTCAAATTTATTACACACAGAAATTCTTCAATTTGGCGAACGCCTGTCAACTTCAGCCAATTTCGGTGGCATTGGCTTATTTTGCGGAATGATTTCCAGCAGGCCGAAAGCGGAACTATTTAATTATCCCACCGGTATATCGACGGCCTCAGGATTTCGATGGAAATCAACTTTGTTTTCGTTCCATTCAGCGGATCCAAACTGGTCCTGCAATGGAAAACCTAGGCCTAATCTGGCCGGCAATAAGCCGCGCTGAACAAATATCCACCAAAATGTCACTTGGCAGTCTGATTGCGAAACAAATAAAAGTGGCAGAACGGCGATGGCAAGGATGATGGGAAGGTGTCGGATTCTGGATTTCGGATTTCGGATTTGGCCAACAGCAGGCCGTGACTGACGCTTATCAATATTTGCACAATAACGAGGCGAAAATTTTTTTCGCCCGGCTTACTGAAAGGCAAATAAGAAATTTCAAAGTAATCAAAAACTCATTGTGCTGCCATCCCGCTCTAGGTCCACTCCAGCTGTCTCTTTCCTTTCTTTCACTGGCACTTTCCCCCGATTTTTGGGATGGCAACTATATTTTTATGGCCATGCTTTGGTTATTGCAAATTGCAAAAGCAAAACGCCTTCGCACACATTGCCACTTAGCCTGGCATTCAATTGCCGTTAAGCGACCCAGCAGCAATACACTGAGCGGAAACTAGTCATTTGAATTAAAGTAATAATAAGGGAAATGCTCTGAACAAAGATACATATTCTTTTTCTAAGGGTGTCCAGTAAGCATTTACATTCTTGAAGCGAAGTTGTTATACTTGTATTTTCCCCAACCTTTCAATTGGTAGCTTCTTGAAGCCAGTTTAGGCCGCTTTTTTCGGTGCAACCACAGTAACAACGGCGGTGGCAACAATAATAACAGGCTTCTAAACACGCTTCACAATTTCGCCACGCCTCGCAAAGTTTTTAAAGAAATTTTTTGTGCGGCAAGACGTTTTTATGTTTATAGTGTCCGCCCCACCATTGACACTTGTTATGAGAGTGTGGCCTGGATGGCATTCTGTGTTCTGTATACTGTACTTTGTATTCGCCGTTCGCGCACTGTGTTCGCTTTGTTCGCCTTTATATTTATTTATATGAAAAGTTTGGCTAGCAATTTGCGAGTACATAAAAGAAATTTGTTTTACGCTCTGCTATTTTGTAAAATTGCCACTTAAGCTTAAAGCGCAAGCTCTTCACATTCTACGTGACTCTAATGCGGCCGCGAGTTTAATATGCAGTTAAAAAAAAGTGTTGCCCGCCTTTAGGCGCTTCCGCTTGTCAGCCGCCAGATAAACGCTGCAAAATTTATTACAAACTCCCCGAATTGCAGCTGCGATTGTACCGAAATGGATGTCATTTGGCTTTGATGGGTCTCTTCTGGTCGGGCCGATAAGCAAGGTACACGGTATCCCAGAGATTGGCACATGGTAATGACTTTATTAATGCGCAGACAGGCGACGAAGACCATTCTAGGCATGATTAATGTCGCCGCAGCAGTGTACACTGCCACCTGGGGAAGAAATAATGACACATTGCTAGCTGGGATTGCGACAACAATTCACTTTACTTTAGCGGTCTATGTGTGGTTTTCGCCTTCGTGGCGCGTTCGGCAAATATAAATTTATTGATCCAAGCAATTATCGTTAATTGGGTAAATAAACAATATTTCAACGGCGCTGCTCCTGGACACACACGTACGAAAGGGCACTCGGTTGAGTGGATGTCATTGTCCTGCCAGGCCGGCCAGGCAAAAGGGCGGAAACGAGAAACAAAAACACGGAAGGTATCATTAAGTTCAGCCTGACGTGAAATTCAACTCCGCAGTGGCTTAAAGTTGCGCAGCAAAAGCGACAAAGCCAACTACGAACTGGCTGTAAGAGCACTAAATCAAAACTGCAAGTGGAGACTTGGATACTGCACAGTGGGCCAGCTGAAGGACGACGGAACGAACAGTGGAAGGACTTGAAATGTCCGGGCTCCTCCACTCGAGTTACACAGACACATTGATGTATTTTATGTGCGTGCCGGGCCGAAACAAGACAAACTGAGACGTGAAGAGAAATTACAACTACAAGTCGGCGTAATTTATATGCAGACATGGCCAGCACATTGTGAGACACAGCAGCAGGACTACTCCGCCAGCCAAAGGACTTGCCTGCAGGACTTACAGTACGACCATTGCCGAGGCAGCCGAAAAATCGAAGCAAAGTGCTCTCAAAAATATTGTAGCGAAAATGCCACGCAGCCAAAAAATAAAGAAGACATACACACACAGCTTAAAACACCAAGGCCAATTTGAATATTCACGAATTGCCTCTTCTTTGGCAGTCCGTAAATGTCATATTGATTTTTGATCGACACACAATGGAAATGTGAAAATAAGTAATGTTTTGTGATGTTAATAAACGTTGCCGACCTATAAAGTATATATATTATATTCTTGATCAGGATGAATAGCCGAGTCGATCTGGCCATTTCCATCTGTCCGTATGAACGCCGTGATCTCAGGAACTACAAAAACTAGAATGTTGAGATTAAGAATGCAGCTTCCAGACCCATTTTTTTGTAGTATTCTGATGTATGTTGTAGAAATTCAAAAAAATTAAGTAAGACTGAACTTCTAAACTCCACAACTCAATTTATCGTAATCTGATTTTGAAGTGGCATACTTATTAATGTTTCTGGAGCAGTTCTCTAAAAAACTGCATTCAAATTTAGAATTTTATTTTTTTTTTTATGTTTCTGTAATTTTTCTGATGTTATGATGTTGTGGTAATTCAATAATGTCCCAAGGCCGAAGTTCTAAAGTCCATAACTCAACTAATCTTAATCGGAATTTGAAGTGGCATACCTCTAAATGTTTCTGGAGCAATTCTCTAAAAAACTGCATTCAAATTTAGAATTTTATTTTTTTTTTAATTTTTGGTAAATTTTTTGATGTTATGATGTTGTGGAAATTCAATAATGTCCCAAGGCCGAAGTTCTGAAGTCCATAACTCAGCTAATCTTAATCGGATTTTAAAGTGGCATACCTCTAAATGTTTCTGGAGCAATTTTCTAAAAAACTGCATTCAAATTTAGAATTTTATTTTTTTTTCATTTTTTTGTAATTTTTCTGATGTTATGATGTTGTGGAAATTCAATAATGTCCCAAGGCCGAAGTTCTAAGGTCCATAACTCAGCTAATCTTAATCGGAATTTGAAGTGGGATACCTCGAAATGTTCGTGGAGCAATTTTCTAAAAAACTGCATTCAAATTTAGAATTTTATTTTTTTTTCATTTTTTTGTAATTTTTCTGATGTTATGATGTTGTGGAAATTCAATAATGTCCCAAGGCCGAAGTTCTAAAGTCCATAACTCAGCTAATCTTAATCGGATTTTAAAGTGGCATACCTCTAAATGTTTCTGGAGCAATTTTCTAAAAAACTGCATTCAAATTTAGAATTTTATTTTTTTTTCATTTTTTTGTAATTTTTCTGATGTTATGATGTTGTGGAAATTCAATAATGTCCCAAGGCCGAAGTTCTAAGGTCCATAACTCAGCTAATCTTAATCGGAATTTGAAGTGGGATACCTCGAAATGTTCGTGGAGCAATTTTCTAAAAAACTGCATTCAAATTTAGAATTTAATTTTTTTTTCATTTTTTTGTAATTTTTCTGATGTTATGATGTTGTGGAAATTCAATAATGTCCCAAGGCCGAAGTTCTAAAGTCCATAACTCAGCTAATCTTAATCGGATTTTAAAGTGGCATACCTCTAAATGTTTCTGGAGCAATTTTCTAAAAAACTGCATTCAAATTTAGAATTTTATTTTTTTTTCATTTTTTTGTAATTTTTCTGATGGCATGATGTTGTGGAAATTCAATAATGTCCCAAGGCCGAAGTTCTAAGGTCCATAACTCAGCTAATCTTAATCGGAATTTGAAGTGGGATACCTCGAAATGTTCGTGGAGCAATTTTCTAAAAAACTGCATTCAAATTTAGAATTTAATTTTTTTTTCATTTTTTTGTAATTTTTCTGATGTTATGATGTTGTGGAAATTCAATAATGTCCCCAGGCTGAAGTTCTAAAGTCCATAACTCAACTAATATTAATCGGAATTTGAAGTGGGATACCTCTAAATGTTTCTGGAGCAATTCTCTAAAAAACTGCATTCAAATTTAAAATTTTTTTTTTTTTTCAATTTTTGGTACATTTTTTGATGTTATGATGTTGTGGAAATTCAATAATGTCCCCAGGCTGAAGTTCTAAAGTCCATAACTCAACTAATATTAATCGGAATTTGAAGTGGGATACCTCTAAATGTTTCTGGAGCAATTCTCTAAAAAACTGCATTCAAATTTAGAATTTTATTTTTTTTTCATTTTTTTGTAATTTTTCTGATGTTATGATGTTGTGGAAATTCAATAATGTCCCAAGGCCGAAGTTCTAAAGTCCATAACTCAGCTAATCTTAATCGGATTTTAAAGTGGCATACCTCTAAATGTTTCTGGAGCAATTTTCTAAAAAACTGCATTCAAATTTAGAATTTTATTTTTTTTTCATTTTTTTGTAATTTTTCTGATGTTATGATGTTGTGGAAATTCAATAATGTCCCAAGGCCGAAGTTCTAAAGTCCATAACTCAGCTAATCTTAATCGGATTTTAAAGTGGCATACCTCTAAATGTTTCTGGAGCAATTTTCTAAAAAACTGCATTCAAATTTAGAATTTTATTTTTTTTTCATTTTTTTGTAATTTTTCTGATGTTATGATGTTGTGGAAATTCAATAATGTCCCAAGGCCGAAGTTCTAAGGTCCATAACTCAGCTAATCTTAATCGGAATTTGAAGTGGGACACCTCGAAATGTTCGTGGAGCAATTTTCTAAAAAACTGCATTCAAATTTAGAATTTAATTTTTTTTTCATTTTTTTGTAATTTTTCTGATGTTATGATGTTGTGGAAATTCAATAATGTCCCAAGGCCGAAGTTCTAAAGTCCATAACTCAGCTAATCTTAATCGGATTTTAAAGTGGCATACCTCTAAATGTTTCTGGAGCAATTTTCTAAAAAACTGCATTCAAATTTAGAATTTTATTTTTTTTTCATTTTTTTGTAATTTTTCTGATGTTATGATGTTGTGGAAATTCAATAATGTCCCAAGGCCGAAGTTCTAAAGTCCATAACTCAGCTAATCTTAATCGGATTTTAAAGTGGCATACCTCTAAATGTTTCTGGAGCAATTTTCTAAAAAACTGCATTCAAATTTAGAATTTTATTTTTTTTTCATTTTTTTGTAATTTTTCTGATGTTATGATGTTGTGGAAATTCAATAATGTCCCCAGGCTGAAGTTCTAAAGTCCATAACTCAACTAATATTAATCGGAATTTGAAGTGGGATACCTCTAAATGTTTCTGGAGCAATTCTCTAAAAAACTGCATTCAAATTTAGAATTTTATTTTTTTTTAAATTTTTGGTAAATTTTTTGATGTTATGATATTGTAGAAATTCAAAAAAATTAAAAAATGTCCCCAGGCTGAAGTTCTAAAGTCCATAACTCAACTAATCTTAATCGGAATTTAAAGTGGCATACCTCTAAATGTTTCTGGAGCAATTCTATAAAAAACTGCATTCAAATTTAGAATTTTATTTTTTTTTTAATTTTTGGTACATTTTTTGATGTTATGATGCTGTGGAAATTCAATAATGTCCCCAGGCTGAAGTTCTAAAGTCCATAACTCAACTAATATTAATCGGAATTTGAAGTGGGATACCTCTAAATGTTTCTGGAGCAATTCTCTAAAAAACTGCATTCAAATTTAGAATTTTATTTTTTTTTAATTTTTGGTAAATTTTTTGATGTTATGATGTTGTGGAAATTCAAAAAAATTAAAAAATGTCCCCAGGCTGAAGTTCTAAAGTCCATAACTCAACTAATCTTAATCGGAATTTGAAGTGGGATACCTCTAAATGTTTCTGGAACAATTCAGAGCAACTACAGAATTTTATCTTGTTTCCTCTGTGCACTGCCAAGCCGAATCTAAGTCGCAATGTGAATCCCTATGTGATTTCGAGCCAAGAATACGTGGAAGTGGCATGAGAACTGAAGCTGGATGGAGAGTATGAATTCCACTTGCTGCTCTTAATGCAACGCAAAACTTTTGCGGTTGCTCAATTTAAAAAGTAAACAAAAAAGCAATGGCATGAATTTTTATGATATGCAAATGATGCCCCGCCTCCGAAGCCCCACTTGACCACACCCACCGAATGCAAATGCCAGGCCAAAAACAGGAAATATTTACCCCCCGAAAATATTTGTGTATTTCAGAGCATAAAAGTCATGAAATGCCGGACAAGAACTACAATTAAATGTTGATTAGACGACGAGTGAGAGACCACAGTGGAATTCGACTGGCCACGCCTCGAACGTCACTTTGCAGTCGTTCCAATATTTCATTTGCCCGCTGCGCATCATCAATTTGCGATGACAGTTACCCCGCCCAAAGGACCTGTCAGCGGCGCAGGACGTGTGTTCGGCACATCCTGCTGTGGGCTCCAGTGCAAATAAATGAAATCAGGAGTCGCTGCTCAAACGAACAGCTCCTTCGGCATGTGGGCGGCACAGCCCGCACAATCGCACTTTTCACTTGCGGTGCATAAAATAAAGACGCTGCGCGGCACATAAAGATTTTCATCCACCTCCTTGGATTGCTTTACAACCGAACCGAGCAGAACCGAACCACCCACACAATCCGCTCGATAAAGTTTACAATGTGCGTATTTACGGTGCGAAAATGTGCTGGCACATTCGGATATAGTATGGATTGAATTTACAATTCAGAGTAGGTCATTTGAGCAGCCCTCTTGCCTGCAGGATGCGCCTCAATTGGCCGTTTTTGGGTGTGTCCTTGCGTAACGCCAACATTCCACGTCCTGCCTTTCGGACAGCTCCTAATTGCCAAAATTTATGAAATGCCATTTTTAGCCTCCGCCCCAAAGTGCTAAGTCAGCTCGTATGCTGTTGCAAATATTTTGTGGTCCTGCGCTGCAGACCTGTGTGTGTGTGTGCACGTGTATATCCTCCCGCAGGACACGTCAGCAGCAGCTGCAGTCCTGCAATTTTAAATAATTAAAAGCCAAGGTGACTGGGTGTGAAACAAACCTCTGGAAATATCTGGCAGCCGGTGGCCTTGTGAGTAAGCTGCTATCGGGTAAATGGATACGCCCACGCAACAATCTTTTCTACTCAAACAATCTCGACAAGGGAAACAAATGAATCTCATTTCCGACAAATTTGAGCTAAAAGATTTGCCAGAACGACGACAACGCCAACGACGATGGGAACTATGAAAATTGCTTAAGTTAAGTCCGCTGACAACTTATTTGTTGCCGTCGCATTTGCTGGTTTACGGCAAAGCCGCAACTAATTACAACAAAATTGTCATTAGTTTCAACTTGTCGGCGGCCGCAGAACGGACAAAGTTTTTGTTCATGTTTTGCCACTTAGTGGTTCTCGGATCTTGGTTCTGCCGCTTGCCGCCTGCCGCCTGCCGCCAGCACCATCGCCATTTTGCAGTCGTAATTTTTTTTGCGCGCTTCCGTTTCCGTTCGCCATTGCCGCATTCCCGGTCCACTTTCCCCATCGACGCCATCGCCTTCGTTTTGGAACGCTGCCAGCGAAGCATGCACTTGACTTTTATTGGGCAGAGGGGAGCGAGTGCAGAGATGCATTTATAGAGTCATTCCGGCTGCATCCTGCCATTTTGCCATTTCGCCATTCTGCCGTTTTGGCCAACTGGCCCAGTGGCAACAGTTGGCATTGACCACATTAGCGTGTCTGCCGAAAGCGTAGTTGACAAACGACTGGGACATTTTAAGAGGCTGAGTGCAACAAGTTGTCCATTCACCTGCCACAAAGATGAAATTAATTAACAACTTTGAACGTCGTGTTTCAATTACCACAACCAACGCTCGAGGGGTGGTTAATTTTATAAAATTGATAAAACTACAAGTATACTATATACACGTGCTACATTGCCAAACGATGGCTTGAAAAAATATTGAACGGTTTTTTACTTCGAGTCTTTTATCTGTCTGCAACAGCTGCTGCCACGGAGGGAAATGCATTGCTTAAATTCGATTTTAAAGCACCCGCTTTAATATTCGAACAGACACTCGCCGTCGCTCGATCAAGATGATTTATATTGTAACGCAAAATTCCACAACTAAAGTGCACTTAAAGGCAGAAATGGGTGCGCTTTATCAGCCAGCAGCCCGCACAGCACAACCCAAATAGTTTTAGAGACGACGACGAGGGCTCATGCAAAATCAAAAGCAAAGTTTTAAGTTTCAAAATGGAGCAAGGCTGAGGGGGTTGGGATTTCTCTTTTTATATTTTTTGGCTTAGACAATTTCCTCCATGCGCCTGCATAGGCGACATTTGAAAACTTTTATTTGAAGAGTGTGCGCGTGTGAGCTTAAGACACTTTCAGCGCAATCCATCATTAGGATGGCGGAGCAGCAGGAGGCGCTGATGAAGCAGCAGATGCTCCAACCCAGAGCCACCATCCTACATCACGCATCCCGCATCCTGCATCCTGCATGCTGCATCCTGCACTCTGCGACAATATTTTTCAATTTTCCGCAGCAATCGAGCGTTGATAACAAACTAATGTTGAGTGCAGTTAAGTTGTTGCTACTGCGGCTGAAACAGACAGCAAGTCCTGCTGAAAGCTGCTGAGTTTCTGAGCTGGCTGCGATGATGAGAAATGAAAGCAGCGGGCTATCTGTCCTCCGTCGCGGGTTCATTTCTCCGGCTCTGAATGCCACCGCTCAGCAAGGACACTCAAGGATGGCTTTGGCGATGTAATAGCAATCAGCATTTCTATTTGCATTTTGTATCAAAATGCACGCAGAGAAGACTTGCACTTCAAGCATTCAAGTGGGTTGAACAATTAGGGCTTTACCGATATTAAAGCTAATATTTATGACAAAATAATTTATAATTATACAAATACTTTATAACTTGTGGCAGTTTATTAAAATAACTTTTGAAACAGTAATAAACTATTCGAGCAAGCTCAGTAACCAAATAGCTTGCATAACTTAATGTTTGACGATGGGTGCCTTTCACTTGCACTACATGTGTTCGACTCACACTCGGTTAATGCTATTTTAATTAAAAAGGAATTTAAAAATATGTAGGTATGTATGCTGCCGCCGACATACACACACCTCATTCGGCCGATTTAAAAACAGGCTGGCCATTAACCGATGGAAAACAATGAGCCTGAAATGGACCAGCTGACCACAAGCTCATCATCGTCGGCGGATGAGGAAAAGCGGCGTACAAGCCGCGGAATTGCGTTTGCCGGCGTATGTCTGTATGTATGTGCACTTGTAGTTGTTACTGTAGCCAGGACACCGTGTGTATTAATGAGCTGGTGCAGCTGGTGCAGCCAGCGGTCCATCTGCCACATGCAGCCAGTCGAGGAGGCATTATCCTTTGTGTTCGCCTCGTCGCCTGTGACGCCCGCGAAGAGCGACATCCTTATCCGTCCGCATTTAAATCAGTGGCCCGGGATAATCACAATCAAAATGTATGCAAATTGAGAATGGGAGTTTCCTGTCCGTAAAGCTGAAAACCATCCAATTTAACAGATTTTTCCGCCTGCACCGCTGATGAAGTGCCGGTACGCCAGCCAGCTTGCAAGGATTCTGCCTGCGACTATCTTCTCCATATGCGGCATGTATGGAAATTAATTAACGGCAGTCGAGCTGGCTGGAAAATTAATCGAGGGAACTCAATACACTTCCTTATAATACCTTCTGGACGGAACCTTTTGGCAGCAATTGAAAGCGATGGTTTCAACTTCTGCGGAATAAATTATGCCAAGCCATGGATACTAGTCGCGCCACCTGGTCTTTCTTCTTGGACTTGGAGCTCATTACCACGGGGAGATGGAGCATGCTGGGCAACTGCACAAACACGGATAAACTTTTATGGCGTGAAGCGCTGCGGGTTTTGTTTGTTGGCGTCTGTTTGTTTGCTCTCGCCTTCGACTGCACTTTAAGCACCGAAGTTCGTTAATGCGCGTACGTGAGCGCTGTTTTTCCCTAGTTTCTCCGGAAAAGCGGCCCATCAACTGACATCTACAGTCCGAAATTGGGAGCCAAAGTTCGCGGAGCTGGGATGGCAAGCAAACACGAGGTGTGCCGTGGAGTCTCTTTCTATTTGCGTTTCTGAAGAGGCAGGAGTCGGAAATCTGGTAATAGAAAATGCAGCACAAGCACACGATTCAAATTTTGCCACCACTCTCACCAGAACAACAAACACAGCTCATTATTAATGTGCGAACTTCGATGTGCCGCTCACTCACCTTACGTAACATTTGGCGGGTTGATTGGGCGGTGGGTGGCATCATTGTTGCTCCAGCTAATGATGGCGATGGCGAAAAAAAATAAAAAAAATCGCAAAAACGGGGTAGCTTCTCCAGGGCGGCATTAATAAATTCCGCACGTACTGAGCCCGCCATATAAATCTGCTTCAAGCATATCCTTGAAAATTGCAATTGCAAAGCAGCCGTTGCCGCAGTGGTGCGAAAAAGAAGAACAGCGCCAGGACAGGCAAACAAAAAAAAAGAAAAAAAAAAAGGAAGATGGTAAGGCCTCAGGGCTTTGGTGGTTTCCATTCCACTGTTTTTTGTTATGCTTTCAGGGGGCGGTGGAGTTAGCTGGGCCAGCCCAAATATCCACATTCCAGGCAGCGAAGAAACAAAATGCGAACTTTGCATAGGCTTCCAGTCGAAATGGCGACGAAGACGACGAGCTGCCGAGCGAAACGTCCCGTTTGGGGAACCTGCCCCACGCAAACAACTATTAAAGCCTTAGACTGGATAAGGCAGCGGATAAAATGGCCCTCGAAGGGGCAATGTTTTGTACTCGCAACTGCAACAGTTTGTGTCCCACTTCCAGCGCATGCGCATTTCCATCACTTTCCGCATTTCCCGAACAGCAACAGGCTGAAGGAGCAGCACAACAACAAGTCCCCCTTCGCCAACGGGGGCATCGCAATCAAAATTGCAATGCGGGCCATGCATTTTTATGGGCTAGACAAAGCCCATCAGGCCATCAAGCCATCAGCCCATCTGCGAGCTATCCACTCATTGTCCCTGCTCCAATAGCCCTTTCCCGAGTTTCCCGTGCGGAGAGTAACTCATGCTGAGATCAACTTGACACACTTGGGCAAAAAGCGCAACAAAGTGAAGTTTATATAATCAGCGTACAGCTCAGAAACTATATTGGGAGGTTAGGTTACTGTACTTCAGTGCAAATAGATTCTCGTAATTCTAACATATATTTTAAAAGGTTTTCCAATCTAAGATATTGTTAATAGCTCAACTGAGCATTTTAAAGATATTTTATAAAATACAATCTTAAGAAACTTCTAGTAGCTTTATGCCATATGAGACTCCCCTTATTGGAAAACTATTTAACTGATGACTCGATTTACAATTCTTGGATTTTCTCCGTGCAGCTCTCGGGCAAATCTAATATAGCCCTCTGTAGATATTTTACTGTCCGTCGGAGCGTGCATTCTCACCGATTGCTGCTGATAAAGTGCTTGATAAATGAATCAGCCAACTTAAGAGCCGGGCGTTAAGCAAACGCAACTAAACTTTCGAATAAAATTTGATATTATGCACCAGCACAGAGTGTCCTCCATTGTCTCTCTATCGCCGTCGCTCAGCTGCTCCAATGGATTGGCCGGGGCTCTGGGTTCTGGGATCTGGGAGTCCTGTGCCAGCTGCTGTGCTTATTTAAAATTTATGAAAACGCATCATCTGCACAGCACGTTCCATTATTTGCCAGATAACTCAGCTACGGGCGGCGGCAAATAGCTCGCCGAGCACGCGCCCAAGGACCAAGAAGCAAGGAGCAAGGACCAAGGACCAGGACCAGGACCCCATCTCACCTGGCCACACACGAGCTTCCATACCTGCCGGCATTGCGTATGTGTGTAGGTGTCGGTGCAGGTATGTAGCATATGTGCGGAGCTGTATAAACAAACAGTGGACATTTTTCAAGAGGTTTTCGACGACCATCTTTGCTGGATTTATGTGTGTAATGCGAAAAATTTCAAACAGCCAACGCTGTAAATTTATGTGTCACCCATGGTGCGACTATGTGTGTGCGAATGTATGTGTATGTACGTGCAAGGATATTTGTGTTTAACCAAGCATAATCCTATTAAATGTGACAGGGGACGACAATTGGCTGGATTTTTGGCCACGACAGCGCCGCCTGTATGTGCTGCATTGCCGGACCACTGGAGTGTATTAAAATATGACAAACTGTTTTTGTTTTCCATTGCTCTGCGGACACGTAAACAACAACGTGGCCCGTATTTGAGTGGGTGTTTGTATTTGTGCGACTGCCACCCACGAAGATGAGATTTTGATTAATGCGCATTGCTGCTGCTGGTTGGGATATTACTGCTGGGAATGCTGTTGTTGCAGTTGCTGCTGCAGCTGCTGCTGCATCTGCATTAGCGACGCCATAGTCGCTGCAGTGGCTCCTGCACTTGAAAGCTGGATAGCTGGCCAGTGAAATGCAGAATGCAAATGTGCACCGTGGCCAGGAGAGCGTGAAAAAGGCGGCGGGCGGTCAAGGGCGCCTACATGGAACCGCCAACGCCGCATTCATTTGTCTTCTTCAGGCACAGCAGTAGCAGCAGCAGCAGCAGCAGCAGCAGCAACAGCATCAACATTGCACTTGCAACATGCAACATCTACATCAGCGGGAGCATTCAGCAGCAGGGCTTAATTCGATTGGTGGGCATGAAATATTTAAGATACTGACGCAAGTGCATACCGATGTAAGTATCTGCCCCATGTGCTGCGCACTCTAAATCGTATTATGCACACTGCAGCAAACAGTGAAGTGAACGTGAGCCTGGCGATTCCGGTGGAAAGTTCTGCGTACTGAGCGAATTCTAACGATTTTCACATTAGCAACTGCCCCCTCTCCCGTTCGCCATCGGACCTGGCAGCTGTCTATCTATTTCACTGTCTCAACAGGCCGTGTCGGAAGACGTTTGTTGAGCGTCCTAGTTGCAGAACCAGGATCTAGTCCCGTATCTTTGCCGCCGTATCTTCCATCACGGCGTGGCAGCCTCTTCCGCTGCGTCACAGAACACGGGACATGTGTGCTCGGTGTTGTGTGCCGCATAAATAAATGCGGAGCCTTTCCTTAAATGTCTCGGCTTTAACAGTATTTCACTTTTTTATGCTCAGCGCAATCAAAATGGCTGTTAGATAAGTGCACTCAGAGAAAGTTGAGATGAGGAGTAAACTATTCCTAAAGCTATCATCTTTAGGGAGAAGCAAAAAAATGTGTTTACATTTCTCTAGGTGTACCGCTAAAGAAACTTACCTGACGTGCATTATTTATATGCTACTAACTAACAGCATTTCAGCCGAGTCTCAGCCATATTTACACAATTCGAAGCGGCTCATTAATAGCAGCGCTGTCTATTATAGATGTGGATTATATGCAGAAAATACTGTTGACGTAATTACACACGCCCCCGCAAATATGATGACAGAAAATCCACATTCAGATGCCATAAAGCATCGCCCAATACGACGAGATGCTCACCGGCAAATTAAATGTACACAATTTTTCTTTGTTTTTTAAATAAAAATCCATACAATTTGTTTATTTTCATTCGGGTTGCGTTTGCATTTGCTTTCGTTTTCATAAAAAGACGAGTTTACACACTAAATATCATAAGGTATTACATAAAATTGCTTGTAAATATTTTTACATTTGTATAAAAGTGGAAACTGAAATCGCCATAGGACATTTGTCATAGTTGTGCTTATGCCATGTGTTACATACTACGGATTACAACTGGACGCTCTTACACACTGCTAACTACTATTATTATTTACGATTATTTGATTTATGTTCTCGGCTCTCGACGTTTCGTTTCGAATCTAGTTTCATTTAGTTTGCGTTTAGTTTGCTTATGGCTAAAACTAATAAGAGTATGCCCGAAAAACTCGGACACTCGGAATGCTTAAAGTTTAAAAATGGTTCTCGTGAAGGATCATCGTGGATACTTCGGCCGGCTGCTGGGCACGGATTTGGGATTGCTCCTACTTTTTGTGCTAGAACATAAAACGTAAATTTAATTTGTGGAAAATAAGCAAAGCCCATTTGGAAAAAAACGCAATGAGGGAGAAAAACCAGATGCAGTATGCAAATGATAGTTAAATGCAAACAAAGTGAAATTATTTAAATCAATTAAATAAGATTTTTGTTTCCTTTTTTTTACTTCCAATGCTGTTGTCGTATTAATTCAATTCTGATGGGCTCAGTGTGGCGATTTGTGTTGTTGTCGTTTCTTTGCGGTTGCTGCACAACATTAAATTTGCAGTTAAATTCTTGCAATATATCATTCGGCAATTCGATTTGTTTTTAATTTGCAATGAAAATATTTTGTTTTAATGCGTACACTTTGATGATTAGTAACAAATGGGATATTGTAAATGCAGGGGACACATTATTTGCACAATTAATTAAAATTATCAATACATATGCGAATATCGTACATACATAATATACATATGTATACAATTAGTGGTTCTAATATAGAGAGATGACAACGAGCCCTCTAACACGCTGATATGTGTGTTTGTATGTGTGTGTGTGTGTGTGGGCAGTGAGTGTGTTTGTGCGGAAGGTTGTGCGCGTAGGGTTTCACTCGGATCACATACTCATACCCATACCCACCACACGGCGTATACGCAACTTGAACACTTCAGCCCATTTCCTTCCAGCTGCTGCCGGATATCCCCTACTTCTTTTTGCCCTTTCGCTTGTTCTTGTTGCGGTTATTATTGCTGCTGTTGCTGTTGCTGTTGCTGCTGCTGCTGCGGTTGTTCTGCTTGCTGGTTTCTGGCCTGGGAATGCCGCTGGTCACGATATTGGACACAGTCCGCGTGGTGGTCACCACACTGGTGCTCGGCTCGTTGTCCTCCGAGCTCACAGCCTCTGTGGTCGTGGTGGTGGTTGTGATGGTCTCACCCTGCTGTCGGTCGAAAACCTGACGTTCCGACTCTCCGGCGTTTAGGAGGCGATTGAAAATCTCCTCCCCGGTTTCGCTTTTCCTTTTCTTCTGCTTCTTGACCACCTCGGTGACGGTGACCACGGCTGAACTGTCGCTGGGAGCGGGCAAAGTGTATGTCCTTTGAGTTTCCACCACCGTCTCGCCATCGGCGCTGAGCAAATCCTCCACCGACTTGCGCAACTGCTTTGAGATCTCGGCCAGGGCGCGTTGCTCGGCCTGCAGTTGGGCCAGGGTATCAGCTCCGCAGGGCGTCTCCGAGGTTGGTTCCTCCTCCAGTTTTGTGTCCTCTTCCTTTGGCTCCTCCGCCTGCTTGATGGTGGTGTAGGTCTGCGACTTTTGCAGCTTTCCGCCCGTGGCCAGTGTATTGAGATTCTCGATCACCTGGGCGCCCTGCACATAGGTGACATTCAGCTGCTCCTGAGCGTTGTCCTCCTCGTCGGAGTCATCGCTATCCTCGTCCGAGGAGTCACTGCTCTCCTCCTCGTCGTCATCCTCTTCATCATCGTCTGACAATTGGCCCGCCAATTTAGCAATGATTGTGTTGCGGTTGCTGTCCTTAATCAGCTCCTCGAGGAGCTGCTCATTCCCATTCTTGACATCCTCCTTATCATTAGCTGAGCGGCTCGTGACCGTGGCGCTGCCAAAGTCAACTACATCGTCAATGGCATCGCCATAGGCGCTACCCACATCGTCCCGCGCGTCGCCATAGGCACTGCCACTCTCGTCCTCGTCATCGTCCTCCGCTTCCTCGCCCTCGAGACTCTTTTGCAAATTCAATTTGACGCGCTCGTTCTCCAGCAGCTCCTCGAGCACGGTTTTCATTTTAGCGTTTAATGACAACTCAGACCTGCCACCGCCGGCGGCTCCTGGCAGCACGAAAGTTTCGCTGCGCAGCACGGCCACGGCGCCCTGCTCAAAAGCGTCCTCCTCGAAGGGCATGCCACCGCTCACGTGGATGGTGCGGGCACTGCCGTCGCCTCCGATGACGGGATTCAGTACCTCCACAATTGTGGTCTCCTTGGCCAGCGTTTGGTGAAGGGACAGCGGCGTGGGCTTGATGCGCACCTTGCCGGATGCGACACTTTCAATGGACGAAGGACCATAGGTATCGGAATCGTGGCGCAGGAACAGCTTCTCATTGTTCGCCTGCACGGTCACAATGGAGGCGGTGTCCTCCTCTTCATCTTCATCCTCGTAGTCTTCTTCTTCCTCTTCCTCATCGTCGTCGTCGTCGTCATCTTCGTCGTCCTGGAAGTCATCCGCCTCGAGTTCCAGTGGCGGTTGCGTGTCATCTAGCCTGCCCCCGTCCTCCGTTTCGGGCACCTGCAGCTCCAAGGATATGATGCGCTCCTTGCAGGTCTCCACCTAAGTGTAGATGAGTCGGATACGTTGTGCATTCGGTTTGCCAGCACACTAACTACTAATGGAAGCAAGGCCAAGAAAGCAGATGGCAGAAAGCAGAAAGCAGGCACCGCAACCAGAGATGTGTGACCCACTCAAAGCGCTTAAAGCTAATTTATACAGCCAGGTGGAAAACGAACAGCTTGACGGGTGAACTGAGATGTGAGCCAGGCCAAAAGGAGTGATGCATTAAAAACAGATGGTGAAGGCTACGCATGTTTGTATGTACAGGTACAGGTGTTAGTTAAAGTTAGTAATTATGGGTGGGTGGGCGGTTGTGTAGTGAACGTGCAACATTTTTAAAGTTCCAGTTGATCCGATCACGACCTGGGCGAATTTCGAGAAGCTGGCACGCTCGGGGGCAGCCTAGTCGTATACGTGATATGAGGCAAATTGACAAACGACTAAAAAAGAAAATTGCCAGCATTTTCATCTGGTCCTGGGGCGGGAGACTCCGGCCCATAAGAATCCCGACCGGGACGATAAGCCGAAACTAAACTGCAGCTGACAGGCAATCCGAGAACAGAGCCTGCTCCGGCGACATCCTGCGGCGAATTCAATGCAACGGGGTCAGCCTCCGGACAGGAGGCTCGGGTCTCCGTCTCTTTTGCCCTGCAGGCAAGTTTTTTGCACTCGAATTACCAGAGTGAAACCACAGCCGTATTCGGATTCAGAATCAGATACTGCTAAAGCTTCGCTTGCAGTTGCACAGATGCGATGCAACTGCAGTTTGCTAGCCAGAAGGCCTTCTTTCTTGCCGTTGACATTCTTTTGGCTTGTTTCTGATGCCGCTTCCTTCCTTTCGTTGGCAAATTGAAAATAAAATGCCAAAAAAAAAAAAAAAAAAAAACCTGAACGAAACACGTGCCCGCAGAATAACAATAGCGCATAAAATTCTTAGCGTGTTTGCCTGGTTTGTTTGTTTTTATTTGCATTCTTTATATAAGTATGTATTTATTTTGAAACTCATTAAAAGTCGGCTGCCCCTGCGAGCAAACAGCCAAAACCAAAAAACTTTTGCCTTAATTTTAATGGACTCGGCCATAAAAAGCAGCGCGTCATTATAATGCGTTCGCATACTAAAAATTGTATCCAGAATCAAGAGTCAAATGACGGTCGACTGAGTCGTTATAGCTTTATAGACACGTGACAACAACAAACCCTGAAAACAGACAATGAAACTCTTTCGAGGGTTCGACCTTAAAAAAACCGCGACACTCAAATGCCAAACAATAACTTGAAATAATTTTTGGCCGCTCGCTCACGCGCTCCGCATTCGAAGAGCGAAAACCTTTTTGGCGTAGGTGGCTCGCAAAAGTGGCTTATTGTCCTTTTTATGCGCTGCACTTCCGCCGAAGACTCGTCGGCGTGAGCGTGAAGCACCTGGTCGCGTAAGCCTGGCAAATGTCAACAAAATCCCCTTGGCAACTGAGTGCTTCAAGGATATTAAAATTTGTTTTACTCAACGTGGCGCTCAGCAGTTGGACAAACTTTCCCGGAATGGAGGGCCAAGGAAATCGGAGAAGGTCTAACGAACGAGCGGACAGACGGACAGACGGACAGACATTTTTAACAGACCATAAAAATGATGAGCTCTATAAAATAATTAAGACGATGCCGCGAATTCTTCGTGAGATGTTTGCTTTGTACAATGAGAGACATTGGCGAGTGCTTTATGGGTGTGGGTGCATAAAATGTACTTAATGTGCAACCGGAAATACGGACTACAATTGCTGGGATACAAAACACACGCAACACAACGGCAACAGTAGCCGATAATTAGGTATATATAATGTGTCTAGGACGGTATGCAACCCATAATAATGCTCAAACGAAACTCAAATTGGTGCCAATTGATATATAATACAGTAATTGCTGGTTTGAATTTGATTTGCTGGCTCTAACCTCCGTCTCGATGATTTTCTCAATGTACTCGACGGTGCGCAGTTGAGGGCGCCCCGTAATGGGGCATGCCACCTCCTCAGTGCGGCGCACAATCTTCTCATCGAGGATTTTCTCGCGTTCGCGCACAATGACTGGACCGTCGCTCGATTTTATGGCAATTTTTGGAAAGACTATTTTCGGCTGAGCCTGATTAGTGGGTAGACAATAAATAAGAGATAGAGAAATGGGTGAAAAACGTATTAGGTAGGGGAGTAGATTTCCATTTAAATTTTCATTCACGAGGGATGCACATTTGCCGATCCCGATGTCTCGATTCGATTTTGCACCTTCATTAGTTACAATCGAGGGGCTGAAGGATATTAGTATTTCTTGCAGTTAGTTAGTGAAGCAAACCATGTAGCTATGTGGGTTCTTTTGCTCGTTTTTGGTTATGTTCGCAGGCGAATTTCGGGCCATTCCTCCATCTCATCGGGCGCAAGTTAATGTATATGGTTTTTGGGTTTGGCTATGGGTTCGGTTAGTTTTCATGGACTTCACCCCGACTGGGGAACTTACCTCGCTGGCCCTGGACTCGTGGGTGATCAGATCGTCGGTCATCTTGCGCATATTCTTGATCACATCTTGTGCCTCGACGGCTCCCTGTTCCAGGGATCGAAGACGAGCTGCCCGCCAGGAGGCGCGCTTCTCAGCACTAAATGGACGAGAAACAGTTGGTTAGCACATATAACTTCCGCTCGAGATGTGTGGGCAACTGATACTCAATCTGAACTCCGGCTTAAGCAAAACTAATTACAAGATATGACTATTGTATTTACAGACAGAGAAAGGAGAAGTGGTGTGGCTAGAACAGACACCGCTAACTAAAAACAAAGATGTAGAAGTAGGTGTTCCAATCGACATATAGAAATATACAAAGATATACATGTACGGAAACATTGAGAGCTGTTCGCATTGCCTCGCGTGAGTGGGTGCATTTGGTGTGGGTGTTCTGTATAGTCCAACCTAGGCCAGGGGCTAGTCTCTGGCAAATCGCACGCCCACATTTGGACCACTTTTGACCTGTAACCTTTCGGGGGGGCCTGGACATGGACCCGGACCTGCACGCATGTCAACTCGTTGACCGTCACGCATTCAACTTACTTAATCATGGAACGGCTTTTGCCAGTGGGCGTTGTGGGCGAAACCGGGGACTCTTTATCATCCTGCGTCTCCAGTCGCTTCAGATACTCCTCCACACTCAGTCCGGATTGGCGGGCTGCCAAGGCCAGGGCGCGGCGTTCGGCCTTTAGGGTTCTTACGGGTATGCGACTGCCCCCTGCGGCGGTGGGCGAATCCGGCTCCGGCTCATGCTGCTGCTGCTGCTGCTGAGGTTCCTCCTCCGGAATCGAGGGCTCTTCGGGCTGGGACTGTTGCTGCTGCTGCTGCACCTGCTGCTGCTTAAGACGTTGCTGCAGTGCTGGTGGAATGACAACCTTGACCTTTGGCTTGGGCAGCAGCGAGGGCTTGGGCGGATCAAGTGCCGTGGGTGTAGGAGGAGTCGCCTCAATCTGTTTCGCTTTCAACTTCTGCTTGGGTATTTTGCTGGGGGCATGTGGCATTGTCGGCGCCAGACTTTGTGCGGTTCTGTCATAATTTTTTGGTTGGAGTTGGTTTTCGTGTTCGAATTGTGCAAAAGTAAAACAACACACACATATATGTAAATTTAATCAAATTATTTGCTTGTCAAAACCAAAGGGTGGATCGGTGAGATGCGGTTAGCACGTGATATGAGCAGTTACAAAACATAATGACGTTAATTTCTTTTAGTCACACTTGCGTACGTGCCCTGGTATCCCTGGCAACTTTTTGGCATAACAAGTCGAATTTGTTGTAATTAAAAACCAAGAAACATACTGTAAAGTTTGCAGCCCGAAAGGAGAAAGCGACCCCAGCCGCCAAACCCCTGACAAAATCACTTTTTGAAAAACTTTGCCAACAAGTGCAATAACATGGCAGCTGGAGATTAGCGTGGAGCCGAGGAGTCGAGCAGTCGAGGAGCCACTGTCTGTGGAGTCGTACAACTTGGCAAGGGCCGTCTTCCACTACATAACATTGGTCGTACATATATGCTCACTGAGCTTCGGCATGGCAGCAGCATAGTAGTATGCAAAATTAATTTTAAAATAAAGCGCCTTAGAACTATTTGCAATGGGTTTTTGGCTGGAATCCTTCCTTCCTTCTGTCTGAACTTTGTGGCCTATCCGCTCGCTTGGCTTTTTTATGCCCTCCTTGCAGCTAAACTGAATTTAGTCTTTAACAAATTGCTACACACTTTCAATTTAACTTTAATACGAAATTATTCACACAAAGCCGGGGCTACTACTACATACTACTACGACTTCTACTACTACTAAGTCGCTGGCAGCAACTTCTGCTTGAGTGATTTATGTTTTTCAATTTGAACGCCGCCGGGCTCCTTAGTCCTGGGTCCTTGGTCCTTGGAGCACCAGCGGCGGTAAGGGAGAGAGAAACTTTTCGTTGAAACACTCTCGCTACCTACGCAAATGTCATGCCCGAGGAATCTGGCGGAGCCAGGATCCGGAATGAAGCAGCCAACTAAGGCTACGTGGAGTAGCCAAAGTGCGCCGAGCTCCTGACCCAGGAAACTGCACTTATAATATTCTAGTGGATTCCTTTCTTGCTCATTTCGTTGCCTCCTTGCTCCCTTTATTCATTCATTTGTCCTCTCGACTTTTAAATGAACTTTGCCCCTGCACTCGACCGAGCGCCTCCAACAATAATCCAAGCTATGTTCTCTATGTTCTGGGACCCACAAACGAACTCCGGCGCGTTCAACTTTTGCAATTGACAGATTTATGCAATGGCCAATGAAACTTTCTTTTCACCCAAGCCCATCCATTCGCAGCTCTAAATGATTGTTTTTCATCTTTCAATTGCTAATTGCTCATTATGATGAAAGCCCGTATAATCAAAACACCCCAATAAAAGTCAAGTGGCAGTGGTAAAAAGTAGGTGAGCTAAATAATGCAAAAACCACAACCAAAGAGTGCTTGAGTATTGGTTAAAGTTTAACAATTACAGGAATGTGGTGATTGGTGGGATAAATAAATTACAGTAAAGCTAATTTAAATCATTCGCCTTTATTTCTAGTATCATAAATTGTACTTCTTTTGTATGCAAAATAACAGAGTTACATAAAATATGTATGGCACAGATCGATGACAAATACGTACATATGTGGATGATTAATAATAGTAATGGTAATGGTAATGATATTGGTGTGATTCCATAACCATAGTCAGTAGTTATTTAAATACATCGTTAAGCAGTTCTTATTTATGTGGTTGCTTTGTTCACAGATATTAACATATAAATATTTATAAAATATATCGAGAGTTATAACACCGTTTGACTATCGTAAAACTTAACCAGCTGGAGACTTTAGGAATACATTTGCTTTGCTGACAGCTTGTTTTCGAAATAAAACTCAGGAACTATAAACGCTAACTTCCTATAATGGGCATATAAATAGAACACCTCGAGTCCCTGTAAATTAGTTGAGTTTTCATAAATTAAATTCAAGATTCTGGTATGTTTAACGAGTAACAATCGTGGTAAATGCATCGTAATCCGAGGATTTAAAATCGCTAAGGCGATAAGTCGACATTAACCCGACAATACCTGCGTGTCTGACTGCGAAATCGTGACTTTATCTACACACATTAATCTATGGCAATTAAAAAAGTGCCGGGAGGCAAAGGTGACATTACGAAAGGAACACAGACAACTAATTGGACTTCTTGTCCTGCTCTAAAAATCATTATTTTTAATAACAAACATTTCAAAAATGCAAAACGCATATAAATTATGCAAGCAACACACAAGGCACTGGAGTTCGTTTGTGTACGGGTGTTTAGTATACGTGTGCAGTTAAGTATAGTAGTATATCTCTCTGTGTGTGTGTGAGTGTGTGAAGGTCCTAGAAGTGCTGCAGGTGTGTGAGTGTGCAGGATGTGTACTGAAAAATTTCAAGTGTAGCCAACTCAGACAGACTAGTAGTTGTTGTTCGGAAAGTTGGGCAATTTGAAAAGAGAGAAATAATTAGGCTAATAAAATGCAAAAGGGAGAGACAGCATGTGGCATTAACACCATGCCTTTATCCATATCAGGTGAGAGTGGGCGTGGCTGTGGGGGCGGAGTTTGTGGTAGTTGTCACTCTATAAAGTTTACGTTTCAGCGTTAACATGTTACGGGGCATACGGGTATAAAAAGTTTTCGTGTCGCAGTATAAAAATGACTTTATATTGCAGATTAGTTGGTTTACTGCTCGCTTCAGTAGAGGTGTAGCTTAGTCTCGAAAAAAGTCTCGTTCGAAATGAACACTTTACATACATAGTATTATATGGAGGTTACACTTAAAGCTATGATTAATAAACGTGTCACATTCGCACAAGTCGTAGTGAGGGTGTCAGAGCTTAGTTTAGTTTAACTTCTAAATACTGCTTCAATTTCTTCGAGTGGATTCCTGCAAAAGTGGTTTGGAAAGCAGAAACAGAAAGGTTTTTGTGGTGTACAATTAAAAAGGTGCAGAGAGTCAAGCTAATTGTAAAATAATAAACACAATGCTCCTTCGGCAAAGCAATCTCCGCCGCTTTTTCGTTTGGTTTGGTTCTCTTTTATCCACGGGGATTTTATTCTGTCTGCGGCAAAATGTAGCTGGGATTTCCACGACGTTGTAATTAATATTAATGTGACCAAAAAAGCAACAACCCAAACAAAACAATCAGCCGACAAAAAAACGCATACTACCGTCCAGCGAACCAAAAAAATTTATAAAATAGACTAAGGAAAAGGAAAACAAAAACATCATTAACGCCCTCATTTTAGCTTAAGGTCAAATTATGCTTTTATATCAGACACACAGACAACGGCAGTACGATTTGCATACGCCGCGGCGCGATCCATTTGAGGAACGAACGAAGCGCCAACGCCATAAAATATAAATTAATTTATGCGCAATCAACAAAACATAAATATTTTCATCTGCATAAAATCACAAAAACGTCCAAGCAGCAAACGGCCGCAAACATATACATTTAAATGTAAAAAATTTAATATAAAAACCGACAGAAGACACAAAAAAAAAAAAACCAAAAAAAAAAGAATAACAACCGACACCGCGCCGCCATCTCAGCTGACCACAAAACATTCAAAAATCCACCAATTGTCTTGTCGCTGCCAATATTTTTCAGGGTCAAAAGCAACGCTAAAGCAAACCAATTGAAAGCGAGAGCGAGGGAGTATCTCAATCTGCATCTGTATATGTACGAGTATCTGTAGAATCCGGCGGTATCTTCGGCGATCAGCCATCAACGGAGTGGAGCAGAAAATAGTATAGTGGGATGCCCGGCGGAACAGACGGAACAGAACTAATAATAGTACATAAATTATCAAACAATAAATTAGACGATTAATGCACGACTAAGAATTCGATTGCGTTTTGCCGACATCGAGACTAGGTTTTTGTCGTCACGGAAGCCAATTTGATGTCGCAAATAAAATTCATAAACACGGATCTGGCAAGCCTTTTGTGTTCCACAAATTTTATAGATTTAGACGAGTTTAATTTGAATATAAATACAAATAGTTTGGAGAACACTGTCTTGCCGGCTAATTTGATATGGGTTTTTCGGCATATATTCTCCGTGCTTCTTTTTTATTTTTTGTTTGGTTTTTTTATAAAATTTATGCATGGGAAAAATGTAAGCAAGAACAGGAAAGAGGAACGAAACTAGTAGAAATTCTTGCTAGAAATTTATTACAAGGTTATTAACATGTTTATCTTCTTTTCCTCGTTATGAATTCCAAGGCTACGGCCCGAACAACATAATAACACACATTTCAATTTATTATATTATGCATGTAAAGTTGTAAAGCCAGCTGGCAGGCGGGTTTTTTGGGAACGGCGCAGGGTGGTCGGATCTCCATCCGTTTCGTTCCCGAACTTTTGGCAGCTGCGCCCCAACCAATTCCACCTCAAGGCCACCTTCTCGTCTTCTCGGCCAAGTTGACAACCAGACGATGGCGACTGCTAGGAAAATTGCGCCGAATTCTACGCTCCGCGGGACTATGAAGTCATAAGATATTTATTCCCAAATTTGTAAGCATTTAATGATTAGTTCTGGCGGCTTGATTTGTGCGCAGGCTTAGAAGAACAAATGCCGCTGGCGATCGGCAGAGATAAATAAAAGCATCGCATATCTAAAGAGTTAAAGGACGTCTCCTTTGAAATTCCCTTGAACGCTTTGTAAAGCTATGTACATAAACGCTAAAGTGAAATTAGCCCTCTCTTTTTTATGCTTTTCGGGAAATGTTGCTCTATTCTTAGAGTTAATTCTATTCGCAAACACAAAGGACGAGTACGGAGTCCTTAAATGTCATGAACCCGTTGTCAAGATATATGATATCTGCTCTTGTCACACGTCTCTGCTTTTTTATCACTTATTATTTTTTCCACTTTGGCCACAGTGAATACCCTTGTGGCCGGAAACAGGTTGCAGTTTCTAATCAGTCAGATAACTTTTTATAAACTAAAACAGCACATAAACATCAGACTGTGTGTTCTTGTCTATGGCAGAGGTCAGACAACTGGTCAACTGGTCGTTGGGCTAATGACCTGAGAAGGGTATTCCAGTGGCGACTTTGGCCAACGCTTGGTGGCTGCGCTCTTTTTAATGTTTTCCTGCAACAGCTTTGGGGCGAAATTGTATTAAATTACTTTGTTGTTGCTCATTATATAATGTTGTTAGAGCCAGCCACTGGAACATCGCGTGGGGACGACGACTGCGAGTCCTTCAACCAAGCGGAGCACATATGTGTGAAAGTTGGCTGATAAGCGTCAGCTCCGCGTATGAAATGGCTGCCATGGCGGGCGGATGGGTGGCGCTTTTGTTGGTTGGAGCAACCATAGCATTGGTTGGTTGGGTGGTGCCACCTGGCATAAGCTTTTAGTTTCTTTCATTGTTCAGTTTTTGTTTGTTCGCCGCTGGTTGGCACCCTTTTCACGCACAGAGGGAAAACTAGTTGCCCTTTGACACAATGGTTGCGGTTGCTACGTGTTGCATGCCATCGACAG
Source organism: Drosophila erecta (assembly GCF_003286155.1). NCBI lineage: Eukaryota > Metazoa > Arthropoda > Insecta > Diptera > Drosophilidae > Drosophila > Drosophila erecta. The sequence goes on from NW_020825194.1 coordinate 5,821,234, forward strand.
TGGTTTGAGGACCCATCAAGTGGATCCTGCCGCCCACCACTGCGCTAATTATAATTGCCCGTTTCGAGCAGGGTGTAAAATATGATTTGAGCCAACCAAATCCGAGTGTGCCCTTTTCCGAATCTCCTACTGCCGCGACTCATTCGCGGCGCTTAATTCACTGCAACACACTTAGCATAAAATCATCGATTCCCAGCGGGCACTGTATTATACGTACGTGTTGCGTGATGCTCTCCTGGTGGCTCGTTTGCCGATCCATTGCCGGAGAGCCGTAGCGAATCCGAATCCGAATCCAAATCCGTGTACGAACCTGAGCTGGCACCGCCCAGTTGAGTGGAGCAAACGCACAAAACGCAATTTGCGGAATGCCCAAATGAAGTTATTCAATTGTAAAAACAGCTGGCATTGTGCCGCAGGGAATTCGAGTGGTGTGGAGCGGAGAAGGACGCCCACGCGGAAGGAAGAGGAGCAAATGGAAGAGCAAGGGTGAAGGCCCGGAGGCGCACATTGCGTATACGCAATGCCAGAACAAAAAATTAAGTAAAGCAGCAGCGGATATACTTACACTTTTGAGTTTCTGCCGCGTCGACTAGATTATCATATACACGAGATGAGATTCGAAGCCCACCGGGCGTGGTCTATGTAGTAAAAAGATTTCAACGCCAGAACCATAACATGTTTTTCCGTCATTTTCCCCCACCTCCCTCTCGAGATTCTCACTGTTTTTTTTCCCCTTACACTTTAAGTAGACTAAGGGCTGGGAGTCTGGCTGCGATTTACGAGTCCATACAACGCTTAAGTGCTACATAAAACTTAAACTGCTTAGGGCTTAGACGCTTATAATCGTATGCAACTGTGTGTGTGTGTGAGTGTGAGTGTGTGTGTCTGTGGTGAGGAGTGTACTTACTATTAAAGAACACTCAGCCATAGACCGCTATCCTTATTTAATAACACACTAAGTCTCAATGATGATTAGCAGCTCCGTCAGTTGACTGCATGGATAGTAAAAAAAAAGTGGCGGTGTTTTGTGTGGTGTTCTTTTGAATGTGAACGATTGAAGGCATCTAAACTTAAGAGCAACCCATATGTAAAAGCAGCTGTAAGAGAACCGGCACCAGAACCAAACCAAAAGGCAGCGGAAAAACTTCACCAATATAACTAAAAATTCAACTTTGCATAAGAGATTATACTAAGCAAATGCACAAACACCGTGAAAGTTGTGTGAGTTTGAGTTTGAGTTTGAGTGTGTGAGTGAGTGTAAGGGTGAGTGTGAGTGTAGGGACGTGGGTGTATGCTTATCATAATATCGCATGGGGTGAAGGGTGATTGATAGATTGATTGATTGGGTGGATTGGTGTGGAGTGTGTGTATAGAGTGTCTGTGCATTCAGATGTAACATAAAAAGCGCATAATGCAAGCACCAATAATCCGAAATGAGAGCTTCGCACATCCGCACTCACCTCATGTCCTCCGCATCATCGAAGTGCCCCAGAGCGGCGTTGTCAACGGAATCCTCGCGAGCGATGGCCTCCTCTTGGTCGCTGTCGTCATTATCCTCGCCGCTGCTGCTCTTGCTGTTGCTGTTGCTCTTGGTCTTGTTCTTGTGGTGTGCGGCATTCTTGTCAATGTTGTCGTTGGCGGCATCCAGTAATCTGGAATTCTTATCACGGCGCAATGTTGCAATTTTCCTCTCCTCCTCCTGTCGCAGCTTTTCCACTTCATCCTTTGACAGGAATGAGAAAACTTTGTCTGCAAGCGAGAGCAGAGTGCATAAAATCAGTGTAAGCTTAGGACATCGCCCCGCTATTAAGTTGGGAAATTAAATAAATAGTGATCCGATGCAGCTTAGCCATTTAGCTGCCTAAGTGGATTCCACCACTACAGCTCCAGACTTTGTCATGCAAATGGCACCAGGTAACCGCGCATCCCGCCACCCCTTTCTAATTACGCCAGCCGAGCAGCGAAAGGTGACGACCACCGTTGTGGTGGCTTGGCAACCGCAGATAAGTGGTTTGATTGACAACTTGGGCCAAGAAGCGAGATTTAAGTGGCAGGACCACCGGCTTGGGCAAAGTGCACGGCGACATCATTGAGCCACTCATTCAATCAGGGAACTTTTCGCGCTACCCATTGACTCACCTGTCTTTTGTGTGGGCTTGTGTTGATCCTCCATGGCTGACTCAAAGAAGCGTTTTTTATCGGAAACCGATTTAGGCACTTTAGTCGGTGTGGGTTTGGCTCTAGCCTCGTCCTGCTGCTCCTCTGCTCCATCTCCATCCCTGTCGGCAGGTGTTGACTGGAAAATTGCAAAACCTTTTTGTTAGCAACTCAACGCACAAGAAAAAAAAGAAGAAATCCGAAGGATTTATTTAACGAAAGAAAAATCAATAAACAGATAAAGCTCAAACGCTGGCAGCATTCAGCCATCAGCCTTCAGCCATATTTTCAATTAAATGACTGGGAAAAACTGCAATTTTCAAAGCCAGCGCTGAAAAATCCGAAATGGCCATAAAGAAAATTGATGGCACTACACAAGTTTATTAAAAAGGCAGGCAGGCAGTCAGTCGGACAGTCTGTCTGTTTGTCCAGAACCGGTCACGCCCAGAAAGGGCGTTTCGGTTCGAGTTTAGCAGGATCAGCCATAGGCTGGCTCAATCATAAAGTGACCAAGCCGACATTTTCGGGTCTGTGCTGCTGTGTCCTGCACTCGGGGCATATAATTTACGGTGGGGTGTTGTGGGTTGGAGTTTGGGTTGGGATTTGAGTTCGGATTGAACTGGAGAGGGCGCAAATTACAGCTGCGTGGGTTAGAACGGAACGAACCAAACCGGAGCGGAGCTGGCCATTTATCACCCAAAGTCGTGTGTACTGTCGGTTTTATGCTTTCATGCAATTCCTCGTGCTGGGCAACATGAGACACAGTGGCCAGATAAAGCCAACCCGGTCTGGATAGTTAGTGCCTGCAGAGCAACGATGACTGCGACTACGACGACAAAGTCATTAAATGGCAGCAGTTGGGTGGGAAAGTACAACGGGGAAGAGGGGAGGAAGCCGGGTCCCTACGACCGAGACAAAACAAAGGCAAACAGGGCAAAGGCCAGCGTTAAACTGCACAAATTGCAACCTTATACCGAACTAGTGGGGTTCGACCCTCCAGCCAGGAGCAGTAAGGAGCAGCAAGGAGCAGCCAGACCATCAGACCACACTAGTCCGAGAGCTCATAAATAAAGCAAGCCGTAGAACCAAGGGCGATGGAGTGAAGGGCCGGCAAGTGCATGGGGAAAAGTGAAAGCAGCAGGAGTGCCAGCTTAACTGAGCTGTATTTTTAGAAGAGAAATTAATTTCGTATCGGATTTTTCGATTTTCAATTAAAGTCAATGCGCAGAGCCAACAACGTGGAGGTGTAGGGCGGCCATGGAGCTGGTTTATCAGCATCAGTCTCCAGTGCTGGAGGAGCTGCTTTTTGCCCTGCTCAGCAGTCCAGCTAATAGGAATTTATTGAGCCATGAAAGTGTTGAGAATGTGAATGTGTGTGCTCGTGTGTGTGTGTTAACCGATCCCAGAGATGTCCCAGTGTGTATATACGTGTGAGGGCCAAAATGGCGAGCGCATTAAAAGCCAATAAGCCATTGAATTATTCAGACCATGCGAGCAGTGTTAGTGGGTGAGAGATAGGGCGTTGATAAGAGGTAACCAACTCTTTTTTATCGCTAGGCAATTACGAGTGCTTTGCGATAAGATTGCAACACAAAGAAGCAGCAGAGATATGGGAAACTAAAAGGGGCAACCAGTCGACAACGAAATCAGTGCAGGGCCAGGTGCCAATGCGACAGGTCGCCAACCAGTTAGTGCCTCTTGGCCAATTGGGGTCACGACGCAATTAGATACAAATGCTAAGTGAGTCAAGGTCACTGGCCCATTTGGGTGCTGGGTTATCGCGCCCATTCAAACAATCGTTTTTCGAGTACTCAAAACCCTGTTTACACAATACAGGGCCAGGGGGGACAAGACAAAATGAAAAGAGCCCACGAAACGCAAATAAGAATAATACGCAATGTTTATTTGCCTTAAGGTATGCAATTAAAAATGTTCAACTTGCTTCTTTGTCTTGATAAAATAAATTAGCATTAAAATCAACTTAGCAGCGCTAGGGCGAAATTAACTTTATAAATTGTAAAATTGTGTTTTCTGTCTGTTTTTCTGTTATTTCGTTTATACTCAGGTATTTTTCTTCGTTATACTACTTATTTATTCGTTGGTTTTTCGTGTATTATTTTCCTTCCACTCGTTTATTCGTTTTTTTGTATTTTTTGTATTTTTTGTTTTTCCAAAACAAAAGGCAATAATAAAAATGGGCAGCGGCGGCATCAGCAGCAAAAATTAATGGCCCAGTGGGCGTGGTAACTGCAGGTGGGCGACCATAAGCAGCCAACCGTTTCAATCAACGTCAAATTAAACTTGTCCCGAGACTCGGGCGGAGTGAGGGCGCCAGGTGAGCGGGTGACAGCAGGAGCGGGAGCGGGAGCGGGAGCAGCAGCAGGAGCTGGAGCTGGAGGACGAGGTGGCGCCCATTAAACTTCAACCGCTTGCTGCTCAATTTCAACTGCAATTTTGTGGCAAAGTAGGTAGAACGTCGATGGGGGTCGGGGCGAGGGTGTCTCGAAAGTCAACAGAAAGTTGCATCTAATTAGCAGGAAAGGTGTGCCACCCCTTCTGCCTGCCTGCAGGTTCAGCAGGTTCTACCCACAAATCAATCAATTTAAATTGCGAGCGAGTGGAATGAAAATATTGAAAATTGCAGTCGATTCCAGAAATGAAAAGAGACCTAGAAAAACGCAAGGGGCTGGGCTGGGCCATTTAATTGATGGCAAAAAGGTGTTAGAATTTAATTAAAATGTATGAGCAGAGACATGGACGAACAGGGAGAACGGGGTGGCAGTGGGAATGTGAAGGTTCTGCGGTCAGCTTAGGAGCAATTAAGTGCATCGTCATCGTTGAAAACCACCGAAGGCAAGTGGTTGGATGGCGGTCTACCGCCGGAGGTGGATCGATTTTTGAAGTGGAATAAATCTAAAATCGCATTTTGCGGAGGGCTATTCCTCTATATTTTTAGGCTATTCAATTAAATGGGGAGCACAATTCCGTTTGTAAGAAAAAACATTTGTGTTTTAATCCTTGAGTTCTTAGATTTTCTATTGATTTATTGCTAAAGTAGTTTGCAACTGGTATTTATGAAGTATTATGAAGTATGGGTCTCACTATTTTGTTTGATGTTTTATGTTATTGGTGAACTCACTTAAGAAGATTTTGTACTGAAGTATTTTTGCAGCGGAATGGACTGATATTTTTCACATATTTTAATGTCGTTCGAAGCAAGTCTGAGGTGATAGTATTCACTGGGTAAGGTATCTTTGGAAATACTTTGGCTAACAGTTTAGATTTATTCTTAGATTTCATTCCGGCTCAAAATTACACCGTTGTCTCCTTGCCCGTGGGCGTGGTGGGCGTACGAGGTAGAGCGGGCTGTTGCCACGCCCCCTCCAGCTGCGGCTGGGATTGGGAACGCAGCTTGAAACTGGCCATGCCCCTCAGGCCATGCGGCTTTTGGGCCACTGGCGGCGGGGCGGGGGCGGTACGCAACTTGGTGGGCTTCAAAGGTCGCTTGGGAGGCAGAGGTGGCGGTGTGGGCGACTTGGAGCCGCGACAGGATACCGAGGTGTCACTATTGCGCCTCGAATCAAAGAAGGCGGTGTTGCTGTAGATGGCCTCCTCCTCGATGGTCGAGTAGATCTCCTCGGCCGTCTCGTAATAACTGGAGGGCACACCACTCTCTCCCAAGGACGAATTTTTGGTCAAAAGAAGTGAAGAGCTGGAGGAGCCGACGGAGAAGGAACTGGTGCTGTGGGCCAGCGAGGAATTCGAAACGCCAACGCGAGCAGTGGTCATATTTTGGTAATTGCTATTCGCATCGGGACTGACAACAATTTCCGAGAAGGTCGGAAACTTCATGGCGGCATACGAGGGCGTGGGTGAGGTCACGGTTACGGGCGGAGGAGGTGGTGGCCCCCTCCGGGGTTTGGCACTCGATTCACTCACCGATTGCAGGTAGAGCATTGCTGGCGAGGATTTGTTGGCCACCTGGTCGCCGGGCAGGAGTACCAGGTTGAAGAGGGTCTGATTGGGGTCGTGGGACGAAGAGGGGGAAACGGTCTTAAGGGTGAGCGTGTTGGGCTGCTGCGGTTGCGGCAAACTGGCATACTGCACGGGCAGTATCTGGGCCGTGGGAAAGATCTGGGTGGGCGACCCGGCGACCAGCAGCTGTCGTTGCGGCGAATCCATCAAGCGGTTAGTGGCGCCACCAGCAGAAGCAGCATTGGAAGAACAAGATGGAGACGTGGATGCGTTAGCGGTTAGTGGTGGCGCAAACTGCGGAAACTGCGGCGGCTCATGCAAATGACGTGTATGTTGGTGTTGGGCAGGCGGTGTGGGCGGTGGTGGCAATGGCAGGCTGTCAATGTCGGTGTCGAAACTATCTAGAAAGGGATTCGTTACCGAATATCCGCCGCCGACAATGGGTACAGGTGGAGCGGGTTCATAGGGTGCCCTCAACTGATTCCTCAGCTCGTTCTCACGCAGCAAGTACTCGCGGTGCTCCTGCGGCGACACCAGAATATTGTCCGGTGAGTTTTCGTGCAAGAACTCGTGGGGACGAAGCTGCGAGGGCGTCGGTGGCAGGGCCTCCATGTAGATGGACTCCTCTCCCTCTCGCAAGGTTGGCGTGCTTGGCAACTTCGGAAGAGTGGCGAAATTCACTGGCGGCGGCGGTGGTGATTCCCTCGGCCGATTCGGTTTCGTCTTTGTTGAGACCCTAACGGGAACTTTGGCCTCCACGGGATGGATCGTGTTCGTGCTGGCATCGTGCTCGAACACCGTAAAATCACCTTGTCCCACATCGCTGGCCTGGAATGTCTCCAGTGCTACATTTCGCACCAGGTTCGCCTTCTTCAATTGCGGTTTTGGAGCTGTGGGTGGAGGTACCTTTGGCCGCGTGCCGGTGAGATTCTCCGTGGACTTGGAGATCACTGTGTTGGGGGTGCTGCGACCGCTGGATTGCGACTGGTATTGTTCCAGCAGATCCTCACTGGATCTCGAAGAGCCAAAGAAGAATTGCTCGCGGGTGGAGCGCGGCGATCGTGGCGATTTGCTGACCTCCTTCGCTATCCGCGTGTACTCATCATCCTCGGAAGTGGGGTGACGGAATGGATTTTCCCGGTCCAGTTCGCCAGGTCGATCAGGGGAAGTGGCCCGTGAGACGCGCTGAAGTTGCGGCGATTCCACATCACGGATGCGTGCCACTGCTGGCACAATGGGTTCCGATTTTTCTAGCGTGGGGCACGGACTAGTTGCCCTCAAGATGCCTTTGCGCGGCAAGCGATTACGTCCTGATCCGCGAGTATCCTGCTCAGAATCGTAGGCCCTAGTATAACAATCTGGAGTGCGGGAGCGGGATCGCTCGTAGTCTGACTTGGAGCGCTCGTCTCCACTGAGATCGAAGCTTACAGACTTGCGATGACCACCGTACTCCGGCGTACTGCGACCCGATCTCGATTGTTTGTACGGCCGGCAGTCGCTTTCCGAGTCACTGGTATACCGCCCACGCCGACGATCGAAGGTATCGGAATCCGTGTCTGCATAGGAAGGTGGCGACTGCACCTCCAAAGGCGGAGAGCTCTCCGTGTCCTCCTCTTCCTCCTCTGGGATAGCGTCGATGTCGTCCAGCCGCTGGGAATCTGCGTCATCGTCATCGTCTTCATCATCGTCCTCGTCATCGATAATGTACACGGGCTCCGCCTTCTTGGGCTTCGCTTGGGTGGCTTTGCCAGAAGCTCGGTTCTCCTCCTGCGACTCCAGCATCTGCTGATAAGAGTAACGTGCTCCGGGGGCCAGGCGATCTGGAGTCTGGGTGCCTCGTTGCTATTAGAGTTTGAATTGTTGTTGGATTGCTCATTTAGTTCGGTATAGATTCGTTTTAGTTTGGGTTTGGTTTGGTATTTTTCGGGTGCAACGTCATCGCACACAAGCTTGAAACACAAATTGCAGTGTGCAGCATTAATGGTGAGTGGGTGAAATGGTGGTGAAGTATTCTCGGCAAAACAGTGGGATGAATGTGGGTGCGCTTTATTTAGTTGATGATGGAACGACACACACAAGAGTTGTACTATTCTGTTTGGTATTGTTTTTGGTGCTCCTTTGCAACCTGCGTCCATTAGCCAATTACCAGTGATTTTCTGCTTGATGATGAGGTGAGTGACTGCGACTGCGACTGGGACTCTTCTGGCCAATTTGCTGGGTGATGATTTTGGGTTGATGAACTCGGCACACGATGACAATAGCGAACAGCAGCGATACGAAAATACAGAGATATAGCAGATACGAAATACGAAGACAAAAACGATTCACATGGCAAAAGGAAAATAACGAAATCAAACGAAAAGTTTCGTGAATTAAACTTCTTGGCCAAAAACTAAGAAACTTCCGAGAATTTAATCTTTGGTCATCCCAAGACCAAGATGCAATTAAAAGTTTGACCCATTTTTTGAGGTTTTTATACGACAAATACATTAAGATTTATTGACATCAAAAATTCACACTTTAAATTCCATTTAGCTAGCTTTAAATTTAACTATCATTAGGTAACAACGAAAGTGGAAAACTCAAACCTAACCATTGGCATAAAGGGTAATCAATCAATATACGGTGTGAATTCGGTTTTAACTATGTGGTAACAGTTTAGTAGATACTTTAACAAAATATCCCTAGTATAGGTATAGCTTGGCTCTTTCAAAAGGTTATAACAAGATGCCTTTTGTCATCGGCTTTAGTTTTTGTCGGAAAGATTCTATTCATCTCTTGAGTATTATTCAGTTGCATAATTGGACCTTTTGTGTGTGATTGCCACACGTTGTTACACATTTAGTAATATATAGTGTGTGTGTCTTCTGCGTGTTATGTAGTAAACAGTTTTCGTTTCACATAGTATAAACATCGAAAGACTACATGTATAAGTGGAATACTTTACGTCGCAAAATGGCGACAAGATTACAGCATTCCGCGTTGATAAATACATTTACACATTTTCGGTACTGAGTTCCTTTCATCTCAACAATTGTCTGGGATGTGTGGAGGTTGTGGAGGCGTGTGAATTTGTTGCCGTTAGTGTTGATAAGGACACACTTTTTAACAATTGGATGGGAGGTGGAGACAGAGTTCTAGCGAGAAGACATTGAAACCATTTGCTGAGTTGAGAGCGTTCGGATTTTGATTGAATTTCGAGTGGGGGATTACGGGGACGAAAGCGCTATTAGTAGTAACTCTTGGCCCTTTGAACACGCGTCCTCAAATCCTAGTTTGTTTTTATTTTGTATATATTGCAACTCCATTGGTACGAATACAATAGTAGAGCCTGCAAACCCAAGCTGTTGCCTCCTGTCCTTTCATTTTGGCTGCTAGCATTTGTATTCTGTCAGTTTAAACTAAATATTCAGTCTTATGGTGATAAACATCCGCTTGTTAAGCAATGCGCTGCTCAGCAGTAAGCTGCAATGAAATCGATGGCGGGCGGAAAACGATGCAAAACCAACGGAACAGATTGCAAAATGGTTGAGGAAAACAATAAGAAATGTTATAAATAAAAGAAAACAAAAAAATGAATACAAAATCAACAATTTGTTGAAAAGCGCGCACATTATTGAAGGAATTTAGAAGAATGAAAGAAGAACAAGGACGAGAAGAAGATAAGAGAGACGTTTTAATGGAAATTTTCTTTCTGCAGTTTTTGAATTATTCACATTTACATTTATTATACGTGCCATCTATATAGTAAGTATATGTTTGTATATATATGTAATGTATGCCCGATATCTTTCCCTTTTCGTTATTTTGTTTGTTCCCTACTGCTTTCAATGCAAATTCAAATGGGGCATGCTTTAAAGCCAACAACAAACAGAACCACATCAACGTTAACAATAATAACACCGCCTACGCAGTGGGGGCAAAGGTACCAACGAACGGTAACAGTAAAGACGCAAACTGAAATGAATATAATATGAAAGTAGCATAAATAACAACAGCAACACGAGCAACAAGAACAACAACAACAACAACGTAACTCAACAAGAACAATGATGAGAGTGAGCCAGACCAAGAAAGGACGTTCTCAGAAAGCCAGCAGCAACAGCAGCCAATATGCTAATAAATAATAAATTGTCTGCTGCCATATCAATAAATGTGGGGCCATCTACTCCTCTGCCAAAGAAGTAAAGGAGCAGCTCACAGGAGCTGAGAGCAGCTAAGCGCAAGCCCGACACGCATGCAGAAAAAATACATAACTCATACGCCCCCAGGTTCAATCGGCCCATATAGATAGGCTATGATTTTTTATTCACTTTTAATTCAAATGCAACTGAACAAAAAGATCGCCTTAAAGCAGCAACAAAAGTACGTAAAACACGAAATGGATGTGGAATACAATGCTGCTAGTGCATACATGAGAGAATGAAAGTGCTTTGGAACGAGTGGATGCAATGATTATTTTGGTTTTAGTTACAGTCAGTAGGTTTAATGGTCTGATGCTATCATGCTGTTACCTGTGAATTCAGTTGAAAATATGTGTAGCTATGTTTTTCGGTTTTTTCAACTGGCATCACATACCAAATTTATCACAACAACAGTTTTGTGACCTTTGTGGTTTGTGAATATGAATGGTAGTATGGTGTTTTTGGTTTATCATCTCCTTACTTTGAATACATTTTAAAGTTTGTGACACACACACACGCACACGCACGCACTCCAAGCACAGGACACGAAATGTCAGTGACAGGACAAAGGCATTAGTGAAGTTACACAAACACATAACAAGCGGAATACGAAACAAAAATCAAGTTAAGAGATTGGTCGGGTTTAGAGTCGAGTTTTCTGTTGGGGTGGCGACTGTCGGCTCGTGTTAGCTGTTACATGGGTGTTTCTCTGTACTTGGATCTGGATCTGGGTACCAAAACTCGCACACAGACAGGTGTTTTACTCGAACAAAAAATACACACAAATATTGAAAGACGTACACACACACACATACATACAGAGAGACATTAAAGCCAAGACAAGAGACGTGCATCCACGGTCAGGTGGGTACATACCTGTAGTTGCGACTGCTCCTCTTCATCCTGCTCCGCGGAGGTCGTTTGCGTCTGTGTCTGCACGGCCACGGCAGGAAGAACTGGCGCTGAGCCGGGCGTGGATGCTGGAACAGCTGGAGAAGGAGCACTGGTCGAGTTCGCTGACTCTGCACCGGCGATGGGAAGAGGTGCCGCCGGCGTTGTGGGGGTGGTTGGGTTCGTATCGAGCGTGTGCTTCGATATGACAACCGTCGTCGTCTTCTGTATCTTATCCTGCTCGTGGTGCTCCGATGGCGACTTTGGTGGCACGGTGGTGAAGGCGTCAGCCGCGCGTACAATTTCCAGCACCTAATTTGCAAACGAACAACGAGGCATAAGTTTTCACCGAATGTCCCAAGGCCAGTCCAGTCACTCACCTTCTCCTGGGTGCTCTTCTCCTGACCCAAAGGCGCCAGCTGCGTCTGCTGCTGCTGTTGCTGTTGTTGATGGGCCTGCTGTTCTGCGTGAATGAGCGCCACAGTCTGCGTGGCTGGCGTGTCCGGTGCTGTTAAATCAGCAGATGCCACTGGCGCGGCTGTGGGTAATGGAGTTGTATTGGAGGTGGCAGCAGGAGGTGTGGGCGACGCAGCGCCGTGCACCATGGCAGCAGCGGCTGCCAGAACCGATTGGCCAGTTGGCTGCTGTGTGTCTGGCTTCTGCGAGGCGAAGACGTCGAAGTCCTATTGGCAAATGGGGAAGTAGCTATTAATGTCATGCCCAGGCTGCTTCTTAACTTTTGTACGCACCTGTCGCAGACGCTCATCCTCCTCGTGGTCCAAGCTGGATACACTCTGACTCTGGCTCAGTTCCGAGCCCGTTTCCGATGCACGCGAGCCTGGGCAAGCAAAGGAAAAGTAATTTAAGAAGGACTCAAGTGGGTCGATAAGCTCGTACGATTACGTACCTTGGCGACTGCCACCGCTACAGGATGCAGACGAGTTGAAGCCAGTGCTCATGCCGCCGGCCTGGCCAATGGAATGAATTAAATTGGACTTGTCGTAGCCTTTGCAGACAACCAATTGAATCTCGTTGCCGGCGTTGCGCAGCACATTGACCGCATCCTGGTGCGAGGCACCCAGCAGCGAGTGTCCATTAACCTCCAGCAGACGCATGCCCACCTGAAGCAAACGGAGTAGCAGCAAAAGTTTCAATCGAGTTTTTCCCCAGACAACAAAGGTGGGCGAGTCGTAATCGCCCAAGATGGTAGCAGTACGTTACCTTAAGCCTTCCGTCCCGTCTGGCCGCACCGACCGAGTTAATTTTGGACACGAAGACGCCTTCGTCGGAGGGATCGGCCGGATTACCGCGCTGGCCATTCAAGCCGCCCTTGATGTGCATGCCCAAACGTTCGCCCTCCGCCTTGCTGAGTAGCACTTCCTGCGATTTACAATTAACAATTAGGAAAGCATGGAAATGAGCAAGGACTCGGCTTAAATGCTGACAAATAACAATCGGTACTCTCATCAGGCCGAAACAAAGCAAAAAAAAAAAGATCAGGAAAAGGCATTTGGCTAATTGCAAATATTTTCCCTCTCAAAGCCAAGAGGAGCTTACCTCTGTTTTTACATAAACTACTTCTATGCTCTGTGCGTATTGAATTTGTTTGTGAGCAGTGGCAGAGTATACAAAAATTGATTATAGAGGAGGAGTAAGAAGTAGATCCAAAGCGTATATACATATTTACAGTACGATTACAAAAGCAGTCTAAAATGGGTTTGTAAGAACTTTTCCAGTCCACGAAACTTACCTGGAATCCTGGCGGCAGTGGGTCGTGTTGAATGGTCAGCTTGATTTCATCACCTGGCTTCAGCAGCTCCAGAACAGCATCCTGATGTGTGGCCTTGGAAACATCCGCCTCGTTGACCTTCAATATGCGATCGCCCATGCGCAGCTTGCCGCACTTGGAGGCAATCCCGCCGGGCACAATCTGTCCGATTTAAGGAGGGGAAACCCCATGGGTAATTGTTATACTCATAAATGGCCAAAAGACTTGAAACTTTCGAGCTGGCAGCTGGCTTAGTTGGCTGCTTATAATGAAGCCATCCTCCGAGCCACTGGATTCTGAACAATTGTTCTGCAGCAGAAGCAGCAGCAGGAGCAGCAGCAGCTCATTTGCATTCACAAGTTGCGGCCACTCGAGTGTTTTAATTCGAAAACTTTTTTGCCAGCTGCTGCTGCAGGTAATTGTTAGTTAATATATCCGTCCGTACTTACGTGCGATATGAAAATGCCGGGCTCTCGAGTGCCGAAGGGCACACAGGAATGATCCGTGCCGCCGATGATGCTGAATCCCAGGGAGCCCTGGTTCTTGGGCAGCACAACCTCCTACAGGACAGATAATGGGAAATCGTGTTAGCACATCACAAAATTAACACAGATCAATGGGCCTAACGCTAAGAATCCTACTGAGTCTGTCGTGTATTAGGTGAATCCATGGATGAAGGGTGCTCATGTGCTGGCGTTCAATGGTGGTGCAAAATTGTTGGTGATATTTATATTAAAATGTACATATAAATTAAGGCGGGGGTTTCACATCGTGAGACACAAAAACCAAGACAAGCCAAACACCAAAAAACAAAGTCATGCACTTAAGTCGAAGCATTCCTTAAACATGAAAACCAAGTACCAAGAGTGATTCACATTCAATAAATAATGAATACGTTTTGTGCTGCTCTTATGAATAACTTAATTTTAGATTAAACAACATGCACAAAGAAGAGTGGGTGAAACGCCCACTTTATGCTGAATTTTCCTGGCTCACGCATTTTCACACAGATTTAAACAAAGCTTTTGCGGCTCCTGTGGTTGAGGTGAGCATCGTTTAGCTCAAGTGCTGGCTTGTTGCAACATCAAAGCATAATATTTCTGTTTTATATTCATTGCCGAGAAAGTCGGAACTATCTCCTGAGAACTGACAGCGGCACAGACATATCCACAAAGGCTCATTCGTGTCAAGATGTCAAATAAACACTGCCACTAACTCTTGCCAATTACCTCAAGAAATTGAATACTGGTACATTCGAGTTCGAAGCCAACGGATATCTCGCTTCGATGCGGAATGCAAACGCAGAAGGGGAAAATAAATTAAAAACAATTAAATGTTTTATTTATCCGTGCCCCGGAGACAGACACAATCTCCATCCGATTGCGAAGGCAAACAGAAATATCAAAAGTTTACTTACGGCCACACTCTGGCGCACACAAAATAAACGCTGTTGGGAACTCTTGCGAGTCATTTAGAGTTGCTAAATCTTTTTTCGGCATGCACTCACTTTATTATTTAAGGATATTTGCATGTAGCATAGTTTGCCGGTTTAGTTATTTATGCTGCAAGTGGCAAGTGACAAAGCTCTACGAAAAGTGAGTGAGTAAACCATTCTGTCGTTCAAACGAAAGGCGCTTTGCCGCTCAATTCTATAGATTAGGTTACTGTGAAAGAACAGTAAGTATGCAAGTGTTGGCCTGGCCATCAAAACATTTAAAAACCCCTTAAAAGCATTATGGCTAGTGCCCACTTTAATAAATATTTTTGTCGGTTTCAAGTTATTTGCAAAGGAAACATAAACCAGGATTTTTGTGAAACAGATGGAAAACTATATTTATCCAGTGTTAGTAGGGGGAAAGTTAACTCGGTACAGAAACGAGTGGCATGCAAAACTTCTTCCACATTTAATTGAATTAAATTGAATTGATTAATCGCTTAATAGTATTTTCCAGTTCCTTGCCATAACCAACTTAGTCCAATTCCATCTCAACTGCTACTCAATTAGTCGGAGCAATCACAACTCTTGTAAATGTGCATGTTTTGCATAATGCTTGGCATGAAACATATATGAAATCGGCGCCTCCAAGGCAGGCGCACATCAGACTGGGGACCAATAGTTAAATCAAATCGTTTGCAAAACGCACATATATTTATTAAGCAAAATCAAATTGTAGATAGGATGCGCGGCCGATGGGTCAAAGTGTGCCAATTGTGGGGTGTATAAATCATAAATTAATTTAGAATTAAATTAAATCAATTTTGGTGTGTGTTGTGCATCATGTACGGGTGTGCGTGCTTATGTGCGGTGACGAGAAAAGCTCAAATTCCGTGCTGGATACACTACAAAATAATTATTTTTTGTGTTTTTTTTTTTTTTTACATATTTTCAGGTCATCTGAGCTACAGGATAATGTGTGTCCGTGTCCGGATAACTTTGCTTGTGACTTTTACACAACGATTCTTTAACTCTTGGACTCTGGGCAGCGACTGTACGCGCTTCTAGTGTATGCGGGATGTGGAGATAGTCACCTCACTGATAAGCGGCTCCGCCAACTGATTGTCGGTGATGCGCGTCATCACCGTCTCCGTGAACGTTGACTTGGTGATCGTCTCGGTGACGCGGCCAAGTTCGGTGGGTGCCGCCGGGAACATGGGCAGATCCGGCTGTGGCTTATTCACATTCACCGTGACGGCACTCACGCCCACCTCGTTGGGCCGGGCCACATGCACCTGATGCTGACTGCCGCCGCTGAGGAAGTGTGCCGGGATCATCGCCTGAAAATCATCGCTGGTCAGCGGTCGCAACGAGGAGGGCTGCTCATGGTCGTGGTTGGGTATGTACGTTGGTTGTTACGTGGATTTACGTGGTTTTAGCAAAGTATTCGGAAATATCGGGTTTAAGCAAGTTTTTGATTTTGGAGGGGATGGTGGTTGATCAGAGAAAAAGAAACAAAACAAAAATATGTTGGTTTTTGTAAATTTTGGTTTCACTTTTAATGATGGGCTATGGAGCCATCGTTAGATCTAGAACTAAGCTAACGTGCCTAACTATGAATATCATTAATTTAGATACAATCCTGCAAACGCCTCCTAGCATTTTGGCTCTTTTTCTCGATGGGTGCTTACAAGCTGGGACATAAATCGGTGCAAACTTAGTGTTTAATCGGTCGATAATTATATAAATTCGACTTGTATGCACAATGAGCATATAGCATATATTGGGAGGACAAACAGGGCGCACAGGGCACATGCAAAACAAACACAAACAATTTCGTTATACATACGAGTAGATGAGCAAATATATAGATCTAGCAGCTAGTGTTATGAGTAATTGATAATCTGGCGGAGAAATGGATTAGCACATATTAGGTATCTTATGACTATTTAGTGCGTTCATGTTTAGGTTTTGAATTTAGGTTTTTGGACGCCAAATATCAACAACAATTTGCTTGGACGACTTGCGCTGCAGTTTGTTGTTAACGAAACAGTTTAAATTTCGGTGACTTACCTCTTCAGCTGATTAAAAATATACGTAAGATACTGCAGCGCAAGCTTATACATTTTGGTTCTATCTTAATCCTACCGACTGATCATGATTGTTGAAAACAAAAAAGTAAGGTAACGAGCTTATGGGCAACATTAAAATGACGTGCAACTGGCTAAACAGAAACTAGACTATAGTCTATGCAACTACTAAAGTTAATTATCCAACTTCCTTACCTGAGCCTCGCCAGAATCACCACTGGTGGTGGATCCCGCCCCCATGTCTCCATCTCCCAGTGGAACGGAGTTGGTGCGACGGGGAGCGGGCACTGGTTGCCCCGCGGAGCTCTCTATCGTGGCAGCAGCAGTGGCAAATCCATTGGTCTTGCTGCTGGGCAGAGTGTTATTATTGTTGCTTATACTCGCTGGCACAGTGGGCTTCGGTGTGGGCGTGGTCGTAGCCAGGGTGTTGTACTTGTACGGCTGCTCAACTTCCCCCACCGATCGGCTGAAATTAGCTGTTGGAAATGGAGGTGAGAAAACCGTTGGTTATTTAAAGCGCATGAAAAATACAAGTACAAGACAACAAGTGTTCAAATCTATTGAGTATGCCTATGTATATACCCACCCGGTCGGTTGGCCAGATATCCGGATGGGCTCAAAGAGTTGAGCACTGCCGGACTGCGCGGACTCGTCGGCGGTTCGAGTGGACCTCTGTACTCGCGTTGCAACACCAAACGCACAAATCGCTGCGGTTCAGTCAAACAGGCGACGGCTGCGTCATGATGGGCTTCAGTCATATCGTTGCCGTTAATCTGTACAGGGAAATGCCATTAGCCGGGGTCAGAGATTGAAACGTCCGGCTCCCGAAAGCCTCCCACTTACCGCCATCACCCGGTCGCCCACCATAATTTTTCCATCACGGTGCGCTAGTCCGCCCTCCGTGATGCGGGATATGAAAATGCCATCGCAGTCGTCCTTGAACGGCGGCGACCCCTTTCCGCCCGCAATGCTGAAGCCCAGTCCTTGGCCAATCTGATCGCGGATGAGCGTTGTGTGCAGCTGGATGTAGCTCAGTGGCGCCTCCTGAAATGACCGCACATCGAAAACCAGAAATCAATCACAAATAGTAAGGGACAGACGAGGGAAACGAGTGAAATGTCAGAGAGGAGGATTTGGTTAGGGGTTTTCGTGGATTACACACCCTGCCATTCAGTAGCAATCCGTTGGGCGCTGCAGATGCCGCAGCCTGCACCGATTGTGCGGCAGTGGGTGTGGCAAAAACGTTGCCCGAATAGCTATGCGTTGGAGCCACCTGCTGAATGGGCTGCTGTTGCTGTGGGTGCTGCTGTTGGGGCACAATTTCGATGGGTGCCGGGATGTAACGCTCGTGGCTAATGGATGCAGCTTGAGGGGCATCCGCCACCAGTGGTCGCGTCTCCACCGAGATTTGGGACACACTGCCATCCTCGCTGAACACGGGGTGTCCAATCAAGCGAGTCACCTCACGCTGTACTACCAGAACAAGCACGGCACCGCAGGCCTTTAGCACCTGCACCGCCTGGTAGTGATCCGCATCCACGACAACAATGCCGTTGACCTTGATCACCTTGTCGCCCACTTTGAGGCCAGCCAGATCAGCGGGTCCCGCTTCGGTGACCCTTGATATGAAGATGCCATCGTCGTCTCCCTTGAAGGGCGTTGAGCCCTTGCCACCGGCAATGCTCAGACCCAATCCGGCGGCGGTGCGCTCGATGTGGATTTCGTACTGCTCCAAACGCAGCTCCGTAACGCCATCCAAGTTGTCTGGAAAAAAGATATAAATTTGTATTTAATATCAATCAAGATAAAGGAATATATTTATATTTCTTAATCCCCGAGCTGTTACCATAATGCTGCCTCTGCCTTTCGTAATCCCGATCCACCGGATCGTAGCTGGTCACTATCCGTACTCTTTTGCCCTTTCGCTGCAGTGATCCACTGGGACTCCGATTGGAGGAGGCCAGTGAGCTGCGCAGGCTGCTCATCGCCGGACTATTACGACCACTTCCACCTCCGGAGTAGCTAAAGTTTCCGTTGCTGCGCTGACCATTTCGGGGCAGGGTATTGTTGCCCTCTTTGACTTTGATTTTGACATTGAACATGGCTTGATTTGCTTTTTATCTGAGTGCACTTTTTAATATAAGCAGCTGCCAGGCATCTTGTCCAGACACCCAGTGTGTGTTGTGAGGCAACCTATTTTTTATTTGACTGCACTTTTTAATATGCGAAGCTAACTTTTCATGCTACCGAGGAGCTAAAGGAGCGCAATCGATCTGTGTCTGCCAGAGGAATAGATAAAAGCAGAGAGTGCTGGCTAAGTGGGTACCCCATATGCATCCATTCAAGTGCATCGGAACGGAAAACCCCATCAATGCGATAGAGCATCAGTGAAATTAAACATTTATTGCGTTGATTTAATCAAATTTGAAACACCTCCCACGAAGCAACAACCTAAAGACTTCGTGTTCAGCATCACTTTTGCCATGATGACATTTAAATTGAATGACCAAAAGTTGGCCAGCAGCAGCTGGTACTTGGCCATAAACAGCAGTCAATGAACCGCTGCCAAAGCCATATTTCCCCCCCACTAGAAACAGGCATGAAAGCAACGACCTTGAATGAGACCCCTCAAGTCCCCCAGCCGAGAAAACGACTTTGTATAATTATTAAATAAATAAACAGACAGTCTGCCAGCAAACTCCCAGACGTCCCTCAGGTCGAAAAAAAGAAACTGGAGGGCAGGCAGGTGGTGTAAGGAAGATGAGCACCAGTAACTTTCCCTTCTCAGGAGCACATTTATTGCTTTCATTTTCGCTATTGCTGATTTGCACTCAATAAATCCGTCGGCACTTTGGCCAACAAAATCATTTTCTTTTCCCCATCTCCACATCCATCGACTGTCAAGGATTCGCCAGGATGGCGGGACGGGGAATACAGAGAGTCGGCTCTTGAGACAATTTCACTTTATAATTGTATGCGAGTTTTCATGTTAATCAATGCATAAATGAAAAGACAGGGGCACTCAGCTTGAGCCTCACCTCCATGGACTCCTGTCTGCCTGTCAAGTCAACATTAATATTGCCGTATTTCAGTCTACTCCACCTGCAAACCGAAATGGCATTCACTCAATGTACCATTATTGAGTTTGGTAAGTTGAGTGGGGTATTCAGAAAATTTGAATTTCTCTGCTTGCAGACCCAAATTTGTTTCTGCTTCATAATTCAACAATTTCAATGGCGCAGAAGTTTAAGCAAAGGTGTTGTAGCAGCAAAGTATGCTGTTTAAATGTTTTAAGCGCCAACAACTCATCTCCTTCACTCTCAATTTGACTCTCTGAATTGCCGGACAAATGTGTAACCGAAAGATATTTTTATGGATATGTATATATTTCGCCCACATGCATGCGTTCAGAATAAAGCCATCTTTTCATGCTTTCCACCCAGATGAGTGGGAGAAAAACGGTCCGAGACAACAATAACCAGAGAAAAAGCCATAAAACAAAATAAGATTTTTTCCCGGGGAGGAGAGCAAATGACACGTGCTGTGTGTTTTTATTCCGGTTCCTGAAAACGCCGGAATGTAGGCAATCTTTCGGGGGGGCAAGGCAAGGAAAGTGAAGTTTTAATACGAACTGGAACGGGAACTGCACAAGAAGGATCGCATAATACCATTTGTTTTCCTCATATTTCTTATCAGACTTATTTTACTGATTGCCAGAGTGCCTGCGAACTTTTTGCGGCACCCACTTAAGCGGGCATTTAAGCATTTTACGATGACATCACGCATGCAGCTGAATGAGGTGAGCCCCGAAGTAAGGCCATCGTTTTTGTCCTTCATCACCCGTAAAATAAATGGCATAAGCATAAACATATAAAAATTTAAATATACCAAAAGACGAGAGCAACTCGTAAAATGAAGAGGTGGCAATAAGAAATGATGATTCCCCGAATGCATTACCATTTGCACGCTGGCTATGAATCGCAATCACAAATCGGTATCTCCTGCTAGCTGACAAATGCCAAAATTCCAAATTTCCAAAGCAATAGCATGGAGCTGGAATCCTGCAGCTTCTCCAGTTCGCTGCTCTCTTTTTGTTTTGTCATTTATATGTAAATGACCATGTGGCAGAAGTCTTCGTCTCTGTCCCTGGGAAATTAGCCCACAGCATGGACACATGCCAGAAGGCAGAAATCATATTTCACTCGACTATTTTTTCCTCACGGCATTCTGTGGCCAAGATGTGGACGGCACTCTCCTGGAGCTTCAACTTGTCACATTTGTTATGACAAGTGGAAACAAAAAAATAAGAACTTGGGTTACAACTTTTCCCCGTTCATGCAAATTTCGCTTCCAACTCTGATGGAATTTAAGGCAATGACCGCATGGAATCAATCGATTTTAATTACCTCGACATTATCAATGTCGAGAGATCAATGATTCGAGCGCGCTTAAAAGCGAATTAAAGCCCTTTTGCAATCCACGAGATCTGCATTATTTTCGTCTTATTTCGTTTCAGGCGCTTATGGAAAATGCTTTAGTTGTGGAGTGCTGGCAGGTTCCATGATTAATTGCCCACCAGGTTAAACGGCGGGTAGCGATGCTGCAGCCTCTGACAAATTGCGAGTGTTAAGCTTTGGAAATCAACAAAAAAGACCGTGCGACGTCCGCTTAAATGTGGCGACAAAAATTAATGAACAAAGTTTTTATGGGAGCATAAAATCAGCCAGGAATATCCCGACAACAAAACCACACTAAGCTCCCTCCATCAAAACTGTCTGTTCTCCTTCGATTTTCACTGCAATGGAGCTATGTTCTTTTTTTGAAAGGGGTGTGCGTTCACAACAGTGTTATCTAATCAAACTTTGGAATGCCTAAGCCAATGTGATAAAGCAAAACAAGAAGGCCCAAAAAAGGGGGGGAAAAGGCAACAAAACGAAACCGTAGTAGTAAAACAAACTGGCGATAAGGCGGCTCTGAATCATTACGAAATTTTTGGACACATACGTAGGAGCATTACAACAAGGGACCTACACAGCCCACAGTACAGCAAAGTCAAGTGGTAGTTAATGACCTTGGTCCACCTGTCGTATGCGTTATTTCCCGATATCAGTGGGGCAGCAAAGGTTTGCGTACTGATTAATGTGCTTAAAACGAAACGGATGATATCATGGGCGCGAAAAGCGCTTTTTGGTAATGAAAACAGCTCGGGTGTGTGTTCATTTTGATTGCATTTTGAGGGCAACAATTCAGGTCGTCACATTCCCGCATCCATGTTTGTTGACAAACCGATGTTCGCTTGGATTGGTTTGGTTTGCTGGGACAGACAGCCACCTCAGTGACAATTACTCGAATTTTCCACATTTCCATGCTATCAACATGGCGGCGAAAATATTGGAAAATACGCAGTGAAATTCTTTGACCCGAACATGCTCCTCTCTTCTCCGCTGCAGCTGGCGTTTATTGCATTTTTGTTTGTTTTCTAGCGCGAAAATGGGAAGACGTTTTTTTCCTATTTTGTCCTCTTATTTAAAGGGGGGAGAAAACTGTCACGACTGATGGCGGTGGGGGGTTGGGAAAATTCTGTCACTGGGGAGTGGCGGTTTAAACGATAAACTTAGCATGCAACTGTGAAGAGCACAAGACCTGAGTTCAGGGGTATGATTCCATTCGCAAAACTTAAACATTCAGTAAGCCAAAATCCAAATCGAAATCGTGTTTGTTTGATGCCAATGATAGAAGGAATGCCAACTGCAAATAGTTTAAATTGCTGTTTGCACAAAAGCTGCAAGAGAACAGCAAATAATAATGCATACTTTGTTACAACAGTGATGAAAAGGGCGCACCGAACAAACAAACCGGGAAACCGACAAAGAATCATATATAAATATACAAGCACATTGACGAACACGCAACATACTGGGGAAAATTCAATAAGAATCCCATGCAATCAACGGTACAATACATAAATAATGAATGCCATTGCCTTGAGCTTATCAACGGTTTATTTATTGGCCAACATTGGTCGACTCGGACGGTACCATTCTAGTTCCATAAGAACGTAGCCGTGCTTTAAGAATCCTGCAGGAAATGTGCAGCAAATGCAGCACATTGTTTGCCAGAATTCAGCAAAAAAAAAAAATTATAAAAAAATAGAGGCCATGAGCGTAGAAATGTCAAAGGAATTGTGCAAATGTTGATTGTATTGCCGAAGCGGTTGCAATATCTAGCCAAAAAAATCTGTGCAAAGGCGAAGGAGATTCCGGGAAACCGGATATGCACACAACCGAACCGAACCGAATCGAGCACACTTCTCATGTTCTCATGTTTGCCATCTGCAAATATCCAACAGAAAACCCGGCAACGCTTGCTATATAAACAAGACTAAATTTACTTTCAAGTAGCTCATTTTCGGGGATATGCACTGCAGCCGATATGCAAATAGGGACGGCTACTCTGCCTGGGGGTTTTCCTTCCTTCTGTTCCGTTTCCCAACCTTGAACACTTGAATTGACGGAGAACTGCAGTTGAAATTCAATTACGGCCTGGGGCCATTATACGCTGCGTATGCGCAACGTGAGAAACTTTCCAGACGAATGACCCGCTGCCTCCTCCTCAACAACTCAACACCTCCATAAAGGAATTATGACGGACAGCAGACAAAAATCGATAACAATATTCGCTCGAGACAGCAAAACACGTAAGCAGAAAAAGTAGGGCCGAAGAAAAAACATTTCACACTCTCCATAGGAGAAGTATTTAACAATGAAATGTTGTTTTCCTCTGCTTTTACGACTAAGTCAAGGTGTTGATATTTGCGTGTGAAGCTTCTGCTATTGTTATTGGCCAAGATCTCGGGAGTCTTGCTCTCTGTTTTGAATGCCAATTGAGAAGCAAACAAAAACAATAAAAGTCCGTATAATAACAAGTGCAAATGTACGGTGAGCTGCTGACGAATGTAGCGCGTCTCTCGCGACGTTGACAAAACGCAAGCGTAACTGAAGAATGACTAAAGCAGGCGGCGAGTGGGCCAAACGCCCAGACCCGGTCGCAAAGTCTGGCAATTGCACTCGATGTGGTCTCAGGTCTCAGGTCTCTAGACTCTAGCCTCTCCGTAGCTCTCTTCTGACTCTCAGTTTTCCCAGGTAGCCATACCCATATAGCCCTAGCCGCATATGTGTATAATGAGGCAACTCATTTCAGTTTCATTTGCACCACATTTTTTATCGTCATTCGGCGCGCTCTCTTTGCTTGTTTACCCTCTGCTTGTTTGAGTGAGGTTTGCACAGTTTTTCCACTATCTCTGCTCATTTTTTATCAGCTTTTGCAAGCTGATATCGTTAGCTGATAAGCAGGCAAACACTACGTGCCTCGCCTATTTATAGGCCAGGCTAACGCTCAACTGTTGCGTGTGTTTCACAAGCCCAACTCGGTTTCTACACCTGTAGTATTCCGCTGGCATAACGCGCTTTTAATCGACTTGGCTCTCTTTTTTGCTGCTGATATAATTATGTCGGAAGTACTGCCCCATTGATGAGGCCTAGACCCAGAAAAAAAAGAGTGGAGTGTTTTTATGTTTAGGTGGCGTGTGGAGAGCTAAAAACAATTAAAAGAGGGTATGGGTATGGGTGATCCCTTTGTGGTTTCATTTTGCATCTAAAAAGTGGTCCAAGAGGATGCCAATTAAGTTTCCACTTCAGTGTCCGCCCTTACAGGTCACCCAGTTGGCAAATGAGTGAAAATTACCAGTGCCCGCCCACTTTCATATCGATTTCCCATCAATGCCTGGCTATCCCAGCCAGTCTGCTGCACCCAAAGCACTTTGGCTGTTTTGGACACAGTTCTCAGAGATAGAGCAATATAAATGTAATTAATTGAAACAATTTCGGTATTTACCTGGGTCGGTGCTAGCCTCTGCTGCTTTGCCAGCCGGAATGGGCGAGAGCGAGGAGTCGAAGGGATGCTGCTGCTGTTGCTGCTCCTGCTCCACCTCCAGCTGCTCCTCCTCCTCAATTGGTGATGTCACTTTGCCGGACAGCGAGTGCTGCGGTGTGGTATCGTTCCGCTCCTGGGAGGCTAGGGCATTGGCCAAGATTTCACTGGCCTGCTTGTCGGTTAAATGCTGGACACGCTTGTTCTTTAGGTGATGCGGAGTGTCCCTAAGTACGAAATTATAAAAATGTTTCAAAATAAATAAGAGTTGAATAGTCAAAGTAGATCCAAAGATCTTCCAATATCGAGTAGTTAATGATTTATATTCCTTACCTTCTGTGTAGTTTGGGTGGCCTCTTGTAGAAGTCATCATCTTCGCCCTCCACTTGAAAGCCCACACGGCGATCGGATTCCTAAATTGAATATTTTTAAAGGATATGTGATATTTATCCATTTTAAAACTTACAAACTCATCCTCCTGCTCGTCGTCATCCTGGACCTCATCACCACCACCAACAGTGGCTGCTAGTTCAGCCACCACAGCTGCTGTTGCCGCCTTCACATTGTTGGCGGTGGAGCTGGCTCCCTCTGAGCCACCCTGTACGCCGGCTGGGGCGACTATCGTCGTGGTTGGAGTGACTACACCCACAACCACTGGTTGCTTGGAATTTACACCAACGATTGGTTGCTGCACTGGGAGTGTCTGCTGTTGGTGATTGTTTGCAATGGTTCGGGTCTCAGTTGGGGTCTCGGCTAACTTGGTGCCGTTCTGGGGAGGAAAAGGGAAATTTATATTTACTTGACTTTACATGGCACTTTACAGCTCCTCGACTAAAGTGTGTAAAATTAAATTCTACATAAAGCATTTTGTAAGGTGTGTGTAACTTACATTGCAATTTAAATAGTCTAAACAAGTATAATTGTATAATAAACTTGTGAATCAACCAAGCAGCTACAGTTTCAGCAATACCCAGTTAGTTTTGGTCGAGCTACTACTCAAGCTACTTAGCCTCTAGGCTTAATTCTAAGATTAGTATGCAGCCAAAACAGCATGACAACAACGTATGAAAGCAATCGTATATTTGCGCTGAAAAATGCTTCGAATGCTCCTATCGATGGAAGCACAGCAGAAGCTTAGCATTCGGATCGTATTTAGGACCAGAACTCACCTCCTCCGGAAGGGTGACCAGATTGGCGTGCTCCTCGTTCCGACTGCGCTCCACCTTCAGCTTCTGCGCCTTGGCCTTGAGATCCTTGGGATGCGGCGTGTTCTGGCGCACGAAGGGCGTGTCCTTCTCTTGGGTGGCCTCCTCCGAGAACTTGACCACGGTGCGCGATGGTTCGCGCTCCTCGAACGGCTCCGAATCGGATTCCAGGTCACGGGCTGTTTCAGGGGCAAATCAAACGAATTCCATTAGCATATAAATCAACAGTGCAACAAGGTGTTTTGTGGGGTTCAAAATGGCTTTGGATTAGTGAACTGCATGCCCATGCACACACTTTTAATACGTAGTTGGGATATACATTTATGTACGTATAATATATATGAATTATATGTATACAACGATATTTATTATATACAAACGGACTTATATTCAAAACGCTTAATGGTCTACGCTTTTGGTTTTGCACAAATCAATAAATAAACCACCCATTAAAAGTACGAGCTGGCAAACCACTATTTTTGGACGCCGCAGCGTAAACATTTTGGCCAGATTCTGCTGGCCAGGTCTGCTGGACCAACCGAGTCCACTGGCTAATCCATCAAGCGCTTATGAGAAGTGTGCGCGCCGTAAATTTTTCACACCACAATCACGGGTAAACAACATAAAAGTTGCAACATGTGGGGGCAAGCAGGCAATCAGTACCTTTCCCACCCCCCGAGAATCACGGATTCCAAAACCCCCAGCCAAAGCCACTGACGGCCAATCAATCTATCTACGCAGCAAGTGCAGGGGATGGGTGGCTGTTGCGGCAATAAACAAATGCAAATCACCGCTTTTTCGAGGCAGGAAGTGCCACTGACTGAGTCCAAGTAGCTGCATCCATCCACAGCCACAATTGCTGAATGTCCGGCGCAGTCGTAACTTACAATCGTTACCGATTTTAGCATAGGCAAACAAATTCAGTGGCCCCCAGTGGGGAGTCTGAGTTAAGTAAGCGCCAAGATGAAGATTTATGCAAATAGAAGACGACTTGTAATGGCAATGACAATAATAAGAGGCCA
This sequence comes from Drosophila erecta, assembly GCF_003286155.1. Lineage (NCBI taxonomy): Eukaryota > Metazoa > Arthropoda > Insecta > Diptera > Drosophilidae > Drosophila > Drosophila erecta. The sequence goes on from NW_020825194.1 coordinate 5,847,890, forward strand.
TTTCGTGTCTGGTGCTTCGCATTTAAAATTATTTCCTCTTGTTTTTCTCGGTCCCATGACTTTAATTGGATAATTTGAGCTAGCTTACATGGCTCTAAGATGTGCGGGAAAAACAATAATGGCGACGTGATCTTGAAACTATTCACACATTCATCCAAATTGGTTGAGTTATGTGTGTTATTTGTGTGTCCACTTAATCCGTCATTGACCATTGATCGCTTGATCGGTTGCGAAGTTACCAGACAAGTTGTTCTCCAAATATGCTGATGATATACGCTATTTATAGGCAATCGCATAGGCCAAAACTCGTTTCGAAGCCAAATAACAGTTACAATATCTACTTATACATTCATTTCGATTGGGAAGCAACTACGCCACAGAACCGAAACCACAATAGCAACATTGGTAACAACAAATACAGGTTGAATCATGGGGCACTCAATCAGTGAATGTCACAGTGAAGACTGGCGATAAGCGAATTGAGCTCTAGGCTAGCTAATTTACATATCTACAGGCATTAATGTAACCAATTTAATGGCATTTTGATCCATATAAGCTCAGAGTTTTAAATCACATATATAATGTTACAAGGAGTTTACTGGCAGTGATAAGGAATTTAAACGGCTTTTTGTTTTAAATCAAGAATTCAAGCCAGCCAGGTCCTACTGTAGCCCCTGTGACAGGCCATTAATCAACAGTTAGTTTTGGTGGCATACACACACGTACCACTTCGAAACAAGCCGTGCGATTAATATTATTAACCAACGCAGCGTCATACACATAATTACATTGCTCGGCGATCTTGCCCCAGTTTTTTGAAAAGCGGGCCGCTGCCACTCCTTGGCCATATGACGTCACAACCGTTGACATCACTCAAGTGCCACAAATGGCAGGGCCTTATACTCTGGATGTGCCTGGGAAGAATATGGATGGGTCGGCAGATGAAACCGTAATGGATCTCGGTACTAGCTGCCAAAAACAAACAAATCGTCTATTTGGCCCCTTTGATCTGGCATGCTGCCACTGGAGGGCAGCTAAGACTGCTCAATTCGGGGGCAAAATAGATCCCAATCGCTCGCCATTCCCCAGTGCAAGTGGTTTTTTTCAGGGTGTGGGAACCAGCGGCAAAAAACGGCACCGATCGGCGATGGGAAACACGCATGGGCCGTCAAATGAATGGAATATAAACACAAAATAATAACATAATCAAATCAAACAAGCCAAATCGAACACACTTTTATCATCCATCGCGATACGTTGCGTGTGTGAGAGTATTCTCAGAAAACATATATTCAAGTTTTCCAGCCAACGCCCGGTCCTGAGACACCCAACTTATAAGAAAAACAAAAACCAAAACAACTTGCTGTCATGACGTCATTTTCGGGCGTTGGAGAAAACCGGTTAGTGTTTTTGTTTCAAACACTCAACACAGGCATTGTCAATGCTGACTGGCTTTTGGCCAGACCAAGATGCGTTTCCAAAACCAAAAGTATTGGGGAGCTGCGATGCTAGCATCTATAAAGAACGCAAGTTAACAGGGTTATGGTGGTTAAAATGTCAACCGGAATGGATTGTTAGAAAGATTGTTTAGGTGTGGTATGCTATTAGATCATTGCCTTCATTCTAGGAATTATTTGGTTTGTTATGCGGAACTAGGTAACTCTCTATGCAAAACATTCGTAATCAGAAAGCATTCAAGTACAAGTTCTAAAATTCACATTCAAAACAAAGCGGGCATGCAAATGCTGAGCGGTCATGCTTCAAGTATGAAGTGAGCCAATATAGTAGAGTTTAAACTGATAGCAATTGAATTTAAACATCATTTCTAACGTAACTAGTTCAATAAACCAAAACTAGTAACTCTACTATATGGACTTGTTAACTGTACAAGGCAGATATAGCGTGTATTTTTTATTGATACTGACAAAGAAGGTAATACTCAACGCAAACCTTTTTGCTGATAACTGAAGAATTCCGTCGAATCAAATTTTTCGCTTGATCTATAAAGCGTCATGGGTGGATAGTCTTTGATTGGATTGGATGAACATAAAATAGAGGTTTAGGGTGAGTGGAGTGGAGTGCAAATGGTGGAAGGAGCGCGTGACGTGGCGGAATGCAAAGAAAATAATCGAAATCAGTATAGAACAGAATTATGGAAAAAGTGCTCTTGCTGAAGCACGGTTAGAAGATAAATTTAGTCACAAATATAGGTGAAAACTTGCTGGGAGTATAACACTGAGTTGTAATTTTTAAAGATTTGCCGAAAGTTTTGTATATATTTTTTGGTTCACCCAATAAGATTGGGAAAGGTATACAACGCACAAAGGTTGGATAGCGCTCGTTTGTTGGCGATGTTTGCTCACTTTGCGCGGTTTATCTTATCGCGGAAATGCGAGCATAGATGGAAGATATTGCACAACGATACGGGGGCTGGGGCAATGTGGAATCTATGTCAGGTGCTGATAAAGGCGCATAACTTGGCCAAATTTGGCCCACCGCGAGCAGACAGCGCCAAATGTGGAGCAACCTTTAACCACTGGGTGGGTTAAGCCACGGGGCAAATTATACAGCTCTGTTCTGACTCATCCAAACTCACCTGGGGTAATTGGCTGGTATTCCTGCTGGGGCAGCAGATAGCACGACAACACCTGTTCGCCCGTCTCCACATCCGTGTCCGGCTGAAAGGTGAGCAGCGGCTGTGACTGATTCTCGGACAGCCAGACGGCCTTCAGCTGCAGATTGACCAGCGAGTAGGGCAGATACAGCAACTGATTACCGCTCACATCGAGCACATGCAGCACGGTGCAGTTGCCCAACTCCGGTGGCAGCCTCTTCAGCTTGTTGTCCCGCAGACTCAGCACGCCCAGATTGGCACACTGACCAATCTCCAGGGGCAGGTACTCCAGGGCATTGCGATCCACGTTCAGATTGCTTAACTTGGTCATCTGGCCAATGGAGGCGGGCAGCTCGGAGAGAAAGTTCTCGGTGAGTATCAGCTCCTGCATGTTTTCGCAACTGTAGTAAGAAATATAAAATTAATAAGATAGTTTAGATACATCTTTAAATTTAAATAATGAATTTTAGATATTAGTTTAGGACATTTCTTAATTTTTTTGAATTTCTACATCATACATACATCAGAAAAATTAGAATAAAATTAAAAAAATATATATTTCTAAATTTGAATGCAGATTTTTAGAGAATTGCACCAGAAAAATTCCGATTAAGATTAGTTGAGTTATGGACTTTAGAACTTCAGCCTGGGGACATTATTGAACTTCCACAACATCATAACATCAGAAAATTTACAAAAAAATTTTAAAAAAATAAAATTCTAAATTTGAATGCAGGTTTTTAGAGAATTGCACCAGAAAAATTTAGAGGTATGCCACTTCAAATTCCGATTAAGATTAGTTGAGTTATGGACTTTAGAACTTCGGCCTTGGGACATTATTGAATTTCCACAACATCATAACATCAGAAAATTTACAAAAAATTAAAAAAAAAATAAAATTCTAAATTTGAATGCAGTTTTTTAGAGAATTGCTCCAGAAACATTTAGAGGTATCCCACTTTAAAATCCGATTAAGATTAGCTGTGTTATGGACTTTAGAACTTCGGCCTTGGGACATTATTGAATTTCCACAACATCATAACATCAGAAAAATTACAACAAAATTAAAAAAAAAATAAAATTCTAAATTTGAATGCAGTTTTTTAGAAAATTGCTCCAGAAACATTTAGAGGTATCCCACTTCAAATTCCGATTAAGATTAGTTGAGTTATGGACTTTAGAACTTCAGCCTGGGGACATTATTGAACATAATGTCCACAACATCATAACATCAGAAAATTTACAAAAAAATTTAAAAAAAAATAAAATTCTAAATTTGAATGCAGGTTTTTAGAGAATTGCACCAGAAAAATTTAGAGGTATGCCACTTCAAATTCCGATTAAGATTAGTTGAGTTATGGACTTTAGAACTTCAGCCTGGGGACATTATTGAATTTCCACAACATCATCGCATCAGAAAATTTACAAAAAAATTTAAAAAAAAAATAAAATTCTAAATTTGAATGCAGGTTTTTAGAGAATTGCACCAGAAAAATTTAGAGGTATGCCACTTCAAATTCCGATTAAGATTAGTTGAGTTATGGACTTTAGAACTTCGGCCTTGGGACATTATTGAATTTCCACAACATCATAACATCAGAAAATTTACAAAAAAATTAAAAAAAAATAAAATTCTAAATTTGAATGCAGTTCTTTAGAGAATTGCTCCAGAAACATTTAGAGGTATCCCACTTCAAATTCCGATTAAGATTAGTTGAGTTATGGACTTTAGAACTTCAGCCTGGGGACATTATTGAACTTCCACAACATCATAACATCAGAAAATTTACAAAAAAAATTAAAAAAAAATAAAACTCTAAATTTGAATGCAGTTTTTTAGAAAATTGCTCCAGAAACATTTAGAGGTATCCCACTTCAAATTCCGATTAAGATTAGTTGAGTTATGGACTTTAGAACTTCAGCCTGGGGACATTATGGAATTTCCACAACATCATCGCATCAGAAAATTTACAAAAAAATTAAAAAAAAAATAAAATTCTAAATTTGAATGCAGGTTTTTAGAGAATTGCACCAGAAAAATTTAGAGGTATGCCACTTCAAATTCCGATTAAGATTAGTTGAGTTATGGACTTTAGAACTTCGGCCTTGGGACATTATTGAATTTCCACAACATCATAACATCAGAAAATTTACAAAAAAATTAAAAAAAAATAAAATTCTAAATTTGAATGCAGTTCTTTAGAGAATTGCTCCAGAAACATTTAGAGGTATCCCACTTCAAATTCCGATTAAGATTAGTTGAGTTATGGACTTTAGAACTTCAGCCTGGGGACATTATTGAACTTCCACAACATCATAACATCAGAAAATTTACAAAAAAATTTAAAAAAAAAATAAAATTCTAAATTTGAATGCAGGTTTTTAGAGAATTGCACCAGAAAAATTTAGAGGTATGCCACTTCAAATTCCGATTAAGATTAGTTGAGTTATGGACTTTAGAACTTCGGCCTTGGGACATTATTGAATTTCCACAACATCATAACATCAGAAAATTTACAAAAAAATTAAAAAAAAATAAAATTCTAAATTTGAATGCAGGTTTTTAGAGAATTGTACCAGAAAAATTTAGAGGTATGCCACTTCAAATTCCGATTAAGATTAGTTGAGTTATGGACTTTAGAACTTCGGCCTTGGGACATTATTGAATTTCCACAACATCATAACATCAGAAAATTTACAAAAAAATTAAAAAAAAATAAAATTCTAAATTTGAATGCAGTTTTTTAGAGAATTGCTCCAGAAACATTTAGAGGTATCCCACTTCAAAATCCGATTAAGATAAGTTGAGTTGTGGTGTTTAGAATTTCAGCCTAGAGACATTTCGTAATTTTTTTTGAATGTCTGATCAAGAATGTATATATTTTAAATACTGTATACTACTCTAGAGTAACGGGTATAACAAGTATTTTGTTTGGACCTGGCAAATATTGTGGTATAACCACGATAAGATAACCAAACGTTATGAACTGCAAAACCGAACTGTGTAGACTTTGTATTCCAAAAGGTTCTAATTACACGATTTAATTTGGCTTTTACTATATTTTAAATCAAACTATATTACTTACTTTCCGAGAGTATCGTTCAACCGCTGCAATCGATTCTGATCCAATTTCAAAATGGTCAGTCTGCTCAACTTGGCAATGCCATCGGGCAGGGCCTCGAGCAGATTCTGGGCCAGATCGAGGTCCGTCAGGCTGACCAGTCCGCTGATCTCGTTGGGCAGCTCCTCCAGTCGATTTTCGGAGACATCGAGGTAGGTCAGTTTGGTTAGAAGTCCCAGCTCCGGCGGCAAACGCTGCAGCTGATTGTGATCCAGCCAAAGCTCGTGCAGACCCGGCAGATATCCCAGATAGGGTGGTAGATCCTCGATTTCGTTGTCGCCCAGATCCAGACGCTTCAGCTTCGTCAGCTGGCTTATTGTCTCGGGCAGGTGCTTGAGCAGATTCTCGCGAAGCTCCAGGGATTCCAATTGAGTCAGGCTGCCAAAATCCGCTGGCAATGTGGTGAGCGACATGTCGTTGAGGCCCAGGACGGTCAGGTTCTTCAGCTGGGAGAAGCCCGAGGGCAACTTGGGTATCGGGTTCGAACTGAAATCGGCCACCTGCAGGCTCTGCAGATGCTTGATATCGTCGGGAATGTCGGGTATATCTGGAAAAAAAGGGAAGAAGGGAAAACATATTGTTTACTGATTGCTGTTATGGCTTTTCAATGAGCCAAAGCCAAAGCCAAGCTCGTTGGTTATCGGGTTACACATTTCTATCTGCTCGGCTGATTGACTTGCTCACGCATGAATTGCTCCAAAGGGCCGCGTTAATATATTAATAAATTTGCTATAAATATTCCATGGGACCCACTGAGCGAGAGATTTCCGCATATGGCCTTGTCACTGTCTATCAATTCAGTTTTCAACTCTTAAAGCGCACGATTTTCATTTGGCAGTCTGGAAATTTTTGTTGGGAAAAACTATTAAGTTTTGCATATACGAGTATGTACATATACAGAGCGGAGTTTCAACCTCTTTTGGCCATGGATTTCGTTATTATTGTTTGGCCGCGCGCTGATAGAGCGAGACGAAGCGTAAAATGACAAACGAAACTTGTTGATCGAATAAATTTTTCGAGCTGCCAAAGCGGAAATGCGCACGCAAAGGACCCGGGAAATGGGAAAACAGGAGGTAAACATGTATGTGTGCGCTGTTTACCAGCACGCCCACAAAAGCTTTTCCACGAGAACCTCGTATACAACCCACAAAACTGGCAGCAAAAGCAAAACGACAGGTGGCAGTAGGTATGGGATGGCCTCAAGCCTTTTCACCACTGTTTAAATTGACCCAGATACATGGAGGGAAAACACTTGTACACCACCGGAAAAGCCAGAAGAAAAGAACGAAACAGAACGAAACAGAAACGAAACCAAACGAAACATCGTCATCGGTCAACGCGGGCTGACTTGCCCCATGTGTCCACATTCAATCCAACTAATACGACACGTGGGACCGACCCGCAACGCGAACTCGCTGCGACAGGCCAACACAACAACATGACGGAAATGAGGGGGGAAATGTGTGCCGGTGTCCTGCAGGCAGGACATGCTCGAGTTGTGTGGGCCACACAATGGGAGGAGAAGCGAGGCTGTGGCCTCGTGGCAATCGGCGGATGTGGCCAGGCATAGACCCCCATTTTACTGGGAATGTCACCAGTTGTGGCAGGTTGCCGATAAGCTATTTATTTGCAACTGCATTGCTACTTGCCCCATTGCCATACTGCCATATTGCCACATATCCACACAGCCACATTGCTGCAGCACGAGCAAGAGCTGCTGCTGCGGCAGTCTTTAATTAAAAATTATATAAAAATATAAACCGACATTTATCTTTATGTTTTTGCAGCCCGACATTGTGCTGCATTGTGTGCAGTGGCAGCAGGCCTTGTTCATGGCCTTGAATGTGCTGGCCAATTATAGATACCACAGTTGGACAACTTGAAACACCATCTGCTGTGTGGAAAAGCGTTGTGTTTTGGCTTTATATATTTGTTTGCGCAAATTCTTTTTTAAATCAAATTGATTGGAAATGGAGGACAAAGAATTTTTTAGATGTAGGGCCAATATCCATTTTCAATAGTGTCCCAGTTATTGAAGTTCCACCATATATGCAGTTTTGCACCACGATCCTTGGCAATCTGCTCGTGCTCTTTCGAAGGCCTAAAACCTTTTGGCACAGCAAAAACGGCAGCAGCCACACACATCCGTCAATCCGTCAAGCAAAACACTCAAAATTGGATCCCGCCAGTTGCAGACAAATGGACGCACCAAGGCGCTTTTCCTACCTCGCCCATCTCCGAACCCAGGAAAATCCACATCCACACGGAGGCGCAGCGCAATTGGAAACATATGGCTGCCGCACAAAACGGCACAAGATGCTCAGCTGTGCCGCACAGTTGGCGGTCATTAGATCAACGGCGGTGACAAACAATTCGTTGACCTTTAACACACACCAACACACAAAGGTTGGAAAAAATAAAAAAAAAACATTGAAATAGAATTGGGACACTTGGGCCCTACATTTGGAAACTCATTTGGAGACGGGAAATTAGAGGAAATGCTGGGTGTGCCGGCACAGTTGGAAAATAGCGTCCGGAATTGTAATCAATTTGTGCAATTATGCAATAAAGGCGCGGCGCCCTACAAAGAAACGGAAAATGGCCCCAAAATGTATTTAATTTGTTTATCATATTTTATCGTTATGAAGTGAGAGCGCTCCAAAAATAGCCGGGAAACAGTCGGGAACAATGCGGTAGCGATTTTTGCATTTTAAAGCGCTTATAAATTTCAACAAACCAGACAAGATCAATGAAGAAGAACTGTGCCAGGAACATACATATATATATAACAAAAAGAAAAAGGAAAAATCACCAAAATAAAGGCATCAAAAATAAAACAAGCCATGCGAAACGTCAGCAAACAACGACGGCATCGCAAATCGGGGAGGGCCAAAAAAAAAATACACATATGAAAATACGTTTCAATGTCATTGAACGAGCAAAAATTTTAAGAGCACGCCGTGTTAAATGTGAATCTGAAATGTGAAATGATTTGTCAGTATATCAAGGCGACCCAGACAGAAAAGTGGGAGGTGTTGCTATCGAGGTCATCGCCATACATCTTCCTCAATGCGAGCAGCACTTAATGAAGATGATGTCGAGGATGCATATTTCAGAAGCTCTAGAAGGGAACGAGCAACGCAAAGGGAGAAATAAGAAGAAAAACCTCCATCCAGGGCCTTTCAATTTGCCTTGCATCATTGGAGGAAAAAAAAGTAGAATCCCGATTCAATGGCTCTGTTACGTTTTAATCCCCAGCACTAGGCATCTGTTATGAGTTGCCATGGCACGTTGCCATTTCGCTTATTGCATGCATCCAAAATGATGAAAAGGTTCCCTCTCCAGGACCTGTTAGTTGGGGCGCCATGCCAAGCCAAGTCCTTGTTGTCACCGCCATCGCTACCGCCATTGCCATCGCCATAGCCATCCCGTCATCCCGACTTGCCTGCAATTTTATGGCTGCCATTGTTGAGAGCAAATCCCTAAGCGTCAACAGGGAAAATGGCTTTCCGCCACCGCAATTCTCGTTCAACCTGAGCGTCGTCTTTGGTGGCAGAGTCAGGGGTAAAGCCATCGCCCCTTCTGTGCAGCCATTTCAGCTATTTTATAGTCCCAAGTGTCTAGTTAAAGGTGTCTGATTTAAATGATTGCATCTAAAATAATACAACTCGCATCTTCCTGCAAGTTCAACTGGTTTACAAATGCTCAGCAATATCAGTAATTCAGTTTATAAACTTCCTATTATCAGTAACTGTATTAAGCAATATATCATTGTTACAATAAATACACGCTTTTTTTCAGCTTGCATCCATTAGATTTGCTGAAAAGCCTTATCTAGCTAAACCCAAGTAATCTGCAGTTGCATCACTGAAGGCACCCCGGGATGATTGCCACATCGACTGCAGGAGCTGAACTGCACTGAGCTCGGATCAGATGAGATGAGATGAGATGAGATGAAACGGCAGGAGATGGATGGGGTTGTGCTGTTCAGATTGTGATAAGTAAATGACTCTTAATTGTGGCAAAAGATGCGACTATAATGATGATGAAGATGATGGGAGAAGGCAGCAGCGATTTTAAAGCGCAACAGGTGCTTTTAAAGTGCATTAAAAACGGAATTAACGAGCGCATATGAAGTGTATTTGACTATGGCTTTTAATTCAGATTCAATTAGCAAGCAAACGAAGAGCCTCAGGCATTTTAACTGAGTGGGTGGCTGGGTGGATTTAATGACTGTTTTACGCTCGTTAGGCAGGCAACAAGTTTAGGAAAAGCCTCTGACAAGATGAACACAGATGCGTCCGCCCGAAAACATTCACTCCACAGATTGAGCACATCTGCAATTGACATTTTGAGCCTGCGTGGGTTTACCAAGCACCAAGTCATTTGGTAATCAATTTTCCGCGGCTCCCAATTTAATCAGAATCCAACCATAACCTTTGGCCACCTGCGCCACTCAGTGAATATAATTTCAATTAACTAATTGCCAGCTTAATCCCTGCAATTAGCTGTTAAACTAGTAGAAATAACCTTTTTTTGTTTATGCTTGGCAAACGTAAGTGCATTTTGCAACATAATTATGAGGGGGATTATCTGTTTACTAATTGTCAATTAATCCGTGCACTTAACCGATTGAAATCTCATTTGTTAAACTACTCTAGATAAGCGTTATTGGTTTCACAAACATTCCTGCATAATTATTAACCCATTAACATGATAATGTTCTTCACTTTTTAATACTTTGAACTATACATACGCTTAATTTGTGTGACAAACATGAATGCATTGACTGAATGAATGCATTGCCTGAAATCGAACATTTTTACAGCATAAAGAAATGTAAACAGATTTGTTTGCCACATTTATGTTTGTTGTTTTATACTTTTCGCCAACTCAATTTCGTTGGCCGATCGCTGTTGCCAAGTCGAGGGATTCACTTTTGATTTGTTGTTTGTACAAGCTCGTCGGATGGCCGCCTGCTGGCCGAGTAGTTTTTAATTGCTCATCCCCTCGTGACGTCAATGGGCTCCAGAGACCGACACGATCGAAATAAATGGAATGGGAACTGGATGGAGCAGAGGGCAGCAAATCAACAGTATTGAATAAAATGGGCCGACGTGAGAAGAAATGATTTTTCAATTTGCGCTGATTTTTCCCCTCTGACATTTTGATTTAGTTTTTGTTTAATGCTATTAATTATACAATTCCACCTCCTCCAACTGACGGTCCGTCAGTCCGGCACTCTTCAATTTGTTTGTTTGTTTAGAGTACATTGAAATGTTCCCATCACTTGGCGGTTGCTCTCGGCTCGCTTTGACTTTGGGCCAACAATCGCTGTTTGGCGAACTTCCTACAAAGTCATGGACTCTAATGGCCTGCTGCTCGTCCAAGACCGCGACAAAGCTTTGATTTTTGCCTTTGTTCGCGCTGCCCCCGATTCTTCCTCCTCCTCCTCCCTACCCCTCCTCCTCCTTCGCTTGCCATTGCTAATTCTTTCAGCTTACACTGGCAGAAAAGTTTTCTAAAAAGATGCCCTTAGGTGAAAAGATACTTAAACATTTAAAACAAGTAATTATGTAATAAATGAAGGTTGTAGTCTATAATCGAAAATATAAATTTAAAAATGATTTTTTACATTTTATGCTGATATGCCAGGTAATCTCAAATTTCTTAAGTATATGTTAGAAGTATATTTCTCAACCTCTGAGTAGGTTTTCTTCAAGTGCACCACGTTCTTTTGATGCCTTGCCCAGGGTCGTCTTCGGCTTATTTCTCTCCTACTTGTGCCCAAACTGTGTGTGAAAGTGACTGCACTTGGAACCTGGGCCCCAAGCTCCGCCGTCTCCAAGAACAACGAAATGAGCACGCCACTCGAACAGAGGCGCCGCGATTTGTTTTTTTATTTTTTTTGTATATATTTATTTTTTTTCTGTTTTGCGCGCGCACTTTAACTTTGACCCAGTTGACGCCCCAATTGCAACATGTAGGGAAAGAAAGAGCAAGAGCAGGAAAGATGACACACATTTTGTCACAGAAATGCAAGAAAGGGGGAAACAAGTGTCATACAGGGCCTAAGGGCATGACTTTCAAATGGCATTTAATTGAGTTTGTGTTTGAGTTTGAGTTTGGGGCGCTCGGCTTTCGGGCATTCCGACAATGGTTTCCAATCAGCTTTGGGCAAATAGTGTTTCCCACAGGGAAAATCAGCTAAAAAAGCTGACAGCACAAGCTGATTAAAAAGCAGGGAGTAAAAGTCTGTACTTCCACTCTAATAACCAACTAGAAAGCAAATGTTTGAGTGAAATTCCAGCTGGGTAAATCGGGTAAAATCCAATTTTATATTTTAGCAGACCCTGCAATACACTGCCATTTGTATGCCTCAACAAACCGAATCCAATCGCGGCGACATTCCATTGCAAAAATTAGAGTCCAGCGACAAATTCTCACAATTCTATTGTTTGTTATTTTCGCTGGCAACCAAAAATAACGAAATCACACAGATAAACCCAGCTTGGCAACTGCACCGCATTTGGGGGCACTGAGAAAACATGAATTTTGGTTACTTAATAAACAAAACACGGCATGAAAGCAGCTCTCCATAAACGGAAAAACTGCAATGCAAGCGAACAGCGAAAATATATGGCTGATATACTCGTATGGCATCGAAATAGAAAACGCAATAAGCAAATAAACAAACAATTAGCAGGTTGTTACAAAAAAAAATATGAAAAATAGTATATCAGCAGGCCGCGGCGTCGACTGAGCCCTTTTAGCTTACCTTTCGTAAGCGGGTCAACTCGTCATAATGATTTACGTGCAAAACTAGCGACTACCAACAATGACACCTGTACTTGAGTGCACAGTGGCGGGCGAACTTATAGCAACACCTGTCCAGCTGATCAATTAAAATGATTCAATTAATCTTAATTTACAGTGGGTGAATAGGTTTATACAACAATTTAAAATTTTACAGTTGGTATTAATTTGATTGTTTCAGACAGCTATTATAAACGGAAAATTAATTTGGTTTTATGTTTTCAGTCCTTTAAAGATATATTTTAAGATACGCGAATGTATGTTTTTGACTAAGTCATGTTTTGTTTATTCTGCCACTGCGGATAGCGGATGCTATTGTTCTGCGCTCAGCTGTGTCCATAGAAACGCACCCACAAACGCAAACGCAAACACAAGTACACCCACAGAAATCTACTAGAGCCAGGGGAATTTGTGTTTTTATTAGAATTGTTATTATTGCCGTCGCTTGCATACAAAATGCACCGCGCCAGTGTCGCGTACAAAATTGTATTGTCAAGTGCAGTTGGTCTCGAGTGTTTGGCTGTTTGTTGTGGCAGCTGCTTTTGTTGTTGCTGTTGTCATTGTTATTGTTATTGTTGGTGTTGCTGTTGCACTTGCAAAATTTGCGGCCAGAACGTCCATTGTTGTGGCAAACTGCAGCTGGCAAAGCCGTCGCATACAAAATCGAGCTGGCTAATTTGAGCCAACTTAGAAAAAGTGCTACATGAAAATGGAAAATGCTGTAAAAAAAAAAAACGAAGTGCAACTCCCACACGAACCTGAGAAATACAATTTTGCTGCGGTTGGCCATAATAAAATGTGCATGGGAAATTACATAGAAAGGTACGCAAACTTTTACAGCACCTGTGGCGCAGCCTTTGCTCAAGGGGTTCAATAAAATGTGCACTTAAACGCCGAAGGAATTGAATGTGAAAGGCTTTTCCCGAGGGAGTCGCCACCCACACACCCACACACAAAAGCCACATTCTCGCTTGGCAAATAGAAAGCATGATGCTCACTGAATAGGACTATTTAATATTTCGCTGATCGACTTATCGCTCTTTAACGACCATTAATCACCGAATCATTCCTGCCTGGCGGATAATCTCAACCGATCCTAACGTGGGCGGCCTTTCACCCAGAGCCAGGAAAATCCAGCTCAGATTTCAACAGCAATGCCAAACTGGAACCACTTCGTATCCAATCCATTCACTTGGTAGAGCCAGGCCAGGCACTGGGCCATAAGTTTGTGGTCATTTGTGGGTCATGTGTATAAACGACAAACTGCCAGCACTAAACTGCATAATCAGCAAAACAACAAGCTAAAAGTAGTAAACCAAACACGACCCGCCAGAGCATATTGAAATCAGCGAATATTCAGGTAACGAGTGCAGTCAACCTGGCCAAGTGCACAGAAAATTCACTTTAATACTACAAGTAAGAGGTGTATTCATTCAACTGCATATTCATTGGATATATAATAACAAAGGTATAATTTAATATAATATGAAAAGATGTCTTTCAATTTAATTTAATAAGGAAATGTAAGTACTTTTGCATAGTTTTTCTCTGTGCATTAATGCGATAGCCTCGAAAAGTTGCTGAATTTCGTTTTGCGATCAAGTGAAACTGAAACCCTTGGACGGAAATGGGAAGCGCCCCGTCGACGTCATTGTCTATAATGTTATTTCAGGGGCTGTGAATGAATGAGAATGATTCGTTCGGTATTCGTAAGCAGTTGCGTTGCCATGGATATTGTCAAGTGGAGGGGATTTTGAGTTGGAAAAGCGGGGTGGCCTGCCTTGCAGTTGATTTACTTATTCAAGTTATTTTCTCAATACATATATATTTATATTTTTTGGTTTCCATTTATTATAATGCGTATGCGTCGCGTCGCTTCAAGAGCTGCACTTGACTCCAATTACGGGTTTCTGTTTACGGATTTATGCTCGCTTGAGCGGAAAATGCATATACGAGTATGTGGGGTTACGCCGCTGATTGAGTCGGTGGTTCTGCGGGTGGTGCGCGTTTATATCCGCATCTTCGTGGCAAAAGTTTTGCCCGGGCAAAGTTATTAAAAATCCCAGCTGCATCTTCTTTGTTTGAGGAAGAACTTGTAGGAAAACATGGAAAGAGCAGCGGCAATACGGATGTTGCATGGGCCAACAGAGATAAGGCAATGCAATTGTTTGCACTTAAATTGAGTTTAAAGTCGCTGGAAGTCTGTAACACAGAGCAATTTAACAAGATAAAAGAACAGGAAGAGCACTTAAATTGAAAAACGGGAACAAAATGACTGTAATAAATGACTGTAGAAGGTGTTGGGCAATTGAAAAGTTCGGGGATTTTTTCGAATAAATGGGCAAGTCTTTTCACTATTTAATTTGATTTGATTTAATAACTTAATGTTTAACTCAATCTGTAAGTGTTTGATCTTGAATTCGACGCATTTATGTTTTTAATTATCATTGCTTAATATGTTATGCCGCCTTTTATGTTTTGCTTTTCCGTTTGATTAAATCTATCTAGCACACTTTATAATTAGTTTGCAGGAAGAGCTATAATAAAAAAAACCCATCGGTTAACAGCTCCACATTTTTCATAATTAGGTTGATCTGCCCACAACATGAGGGAAAGCTGAATGCGTCATTTAATGTGATTCAGTTGCAGGCTCATCAACCCCAACCGCAGATAAAAACCCATTCCAATCAGTGACACGGATGCAATTATTATCATATGCAATTGTTGCCACATCAGTGGTATCGCATGTGGCACTCGATGGGTATATGGGTATATGGCTCCCCCTATCCGTCACTCAATCATTCAATCACTGCAATCAACGGACACGTGCTGTCCATCTGACCAAAAAACGAAATCTACATTTTCCAAATCTATAGTCCATCAATGTCATTTAGAGCATCATGGGCACTTGTTGCATGTTTATGGGGCAGATTTTCATCGTTTTTGAAGGCGGATACTTGGACTTACCATTGCGTGAAACGTCGAGCTCGACGAGATTTTCAAAGTTTTGTATATCCGGCGGCAGGCGGCCAATTTCATTGTCACTCAGTCCCAGCTTTCTCAGGCGATGCAATCTGAAGAAATTCTGCAAGCACGGAGAAGAAGAGAAAAAACAAGATTTAGACCTCAGCACGACTCGTACTCGGGAGCCTTTTGCGAACAAAGGCAAATGGATTGCAACTCAGTTAGTTCGTTTTCGTGGTCATAAATCTTTAAGGGGTTGTCATTTGTTAGTGCCGTGACCCGTCGTCCAAACAGTCAGTTTACCATTAGAATCATCCATTTTGGCCAGCTTTCCTTTCGACCCGACCAGCTATCCAGACAGACAGAAGACATGTCGCCAACAATTCATTTATGAAAATCACGACTTCGATTCGAATTTCGAAATAAATTATGTTGGCACTCCACTCGCAAACTTTCCAAAGTGAAGGGAAGCCCAGTATCCAATATAAAACCCAAACCAAAATACCCATACCCTGACCTTCCTGCAATGTGGAGTAGTACTCATCTCTGGAAAGAAAGTTGCGCCCCCTACTGACTCACTGAGTCATAGACCTCAAGGTTAACAGCCGCTGCTTTTGTTCTGCCAGCGCGATTTTATCGGCCATTGTTGCTGGGTTCTTTACTTGAGTTTACTTTGTGCCGACCCCCAAAGAGCAGTCGCCACCAGAATAATGAAAATAATTCGTAGTTCTGGCCGTAAAGTTTATTAAATTCTTTCTATTTTCCTTTTTTTTTTCTAATTTTTTGTTGCGTTCTTTGTTTGCCCCACATGACAATAGAAGTGCTGGTGGTGTGCTGACCATGTGCTGGAGTTGTTGACCCAGTTTTTTTGGGGCACCGAACAAGCGAATTCCGCACCTCAGCCGAGAAACACCAGCTTTGGACACTAACGGTCATACAAATCGAAAGGAATTTTGGGAACGGCAACCTATAAATCCATTTTGATTAAGGCACAACACAATGATTTATGGAACCATAACTTTTTAATTTGTACCAGAACGTCTGACATACAGGGTTGTCATGGTTGAAAGATATCTTAACTATTTTTAACTAATTGGTAATAGTTAATTTTAATAGTTAATTTTAATTATACCATAAAACACTTAAGGTATTACACTCAGCATGATTACATGGAAAAGTCAATGTCAGAGAAACCACCATGCGATGCAACAATGAATAAGGGGCTTTTATTTTAAAGACAAAGCGGCTTAGACTCCATCAGTGTCAGCTGCATTGCTTTTGGCCACCTACAATGGCCAGATTCCGTTTGCTATTTATGCACAGAAAAGCAGAAAAAGCGAAAAGCCTTTCAACAAATCATGCGTCAAAAAGTTGCAACTGTCAGCGACAAAGGGGCAAAAAATGCAGGAAGACAGGCAGTCCGTCCGGCAGGCCAAAAAAAAAACACAACAACAAAAAAAAAAACGTAACTTGCATATGAAAATGGCCCACAAAAGGGGCCAAAAAGGGGGTGGTGGTGAATGGCCGAGAGACAAAAACGAGGACAAGGCATGACGACAATAAAAATGAATGCGAATTGTAAACTTTTCGCCAAGTGCTGGTCACAAAAGATACTTTTTTTTGCCACCCAACCAACCTATCAAGCAGCAACCTACCAAGCAACAAAAGCCCACGCTGCAACTCGGGCTTGTTGTATGTATCTTGGCCATAAATTACCGGCCGGTCTGCCGGCCGGCATATATAGCCATGAGTACGAGTGCAGAGTACAGAGTGGCAGCCATGGAGTACTACCAGTTTGTCTGCCACTCAAGCGCACATACAGATAGATACAGATATGGTAGACTCACTCACTCACTCGGCAGCACACTTTTACTATTGTATCTAGTCGGAGCAGGCGCACAGCAAGTGCTAGGCGGTAGGTGGCTGGCTTTTAGCCAGGCCAAAACACAGCCAGCAGTTCGCAACTGAGGTTCCGAGGTTGCATCACAGCGAGCAGACAAGTTGCTGGTTGCTGGCTGTTTGAGCTGCATCATCATCATGTGCATAATTCGATTTCTGGACCGGCCACTGGCCACTACATATCTCGGACGCGCAGATACTATGGCTATAACAAAAACAATTCAATTTGCCATTGTTAAAAGCCCGGTCGGAAAACCAATTTGCGCTGCCTAAAAGCAAACCTAATAGACCCTGATGGCTCCGGAATCCGGAAAATGGAATCCAGGGTCCAGTAACAGTGCAACTGCACTGAACCATGACCTGCGTGGGGGCTATGGAAATGTGCGCTTCGTTGCCCGCCAGCAATTTTTTAATGTGCCCCAGTATCTGCAAGTGTAATCTGAAAAGCCAAAAGTATCTGGCCCACTCACACAACGCACATACTGCCATATATCCATGTATCCACATGGCCGTATAGTCGCAGTTGGCAAGTGGTGTGTGCATGTTGCAAATGACTAGGCGCCCAGAAAACGCCGTACAATCGCGACGAAACGGGTTCTAGATACATTTTTCGGCACGGACATATATCTGAACTGACGCATCTACAGCCGCCGAAAGCAGCTGAGCTAGAACAGCCAACAACACAGAAAACCGAACGGAGAGACAGACAGACAGCGGCAATTATGTGCAGAGCTGGAACTGAAGACTGCGACTACGTTTAGTATTTCACGCCGCACTGGAGATACAAAATACACGGGGAAAAATAGCATTGCAAGTCTTCCAAAGATTTCAGATAATAACTATCCTTTATGGGCACCTGCGCTGCAAAGGACTTTGCTTTGTGGTACATTTAGATGTCATTTGCATGCATATCCAACTTGATTTAGCTTTAAATGAAACCTGAAGTCATGGACTTTTTTTTCTCTGCCAGTGGATACAAATGGCTGCCGGTGCCTTTGCCACTGCAACAGCAACAGCAACAGAGGAGTCGAAAAATATACAAATATGTGTAATCGTCGAACAAACAAGACACGAGCTTGTGAGCTTCTCCAGTGGCATCCGCAGAAGGAATGGGATTCGGAATGGTAGTCGGAATCGGCATCGCAATCGCTGTAGTGTCTGGCTTCGTGTATCTGGGCGCCTGTTCCAATCTGTACATCTTCATTTTTCTATCCAACCATCCACAATTTGCAGCCCCGTAGAGTGAGTGTTTGTGTGCGCCCCGCTGCATTTGTCATGCCAATGCCAACAAGCCAGCAAACTGGCAAACTGGCAAACCAGCAAACGGACGACTTTCTTTATGGCCAACGGCAGATGATGCAGCCACCGGATAAAAAAGAATACAAAAAATATAACAACAGTGCCGACTGCTAGTCAGCGGAAAAGCACTTAACCGCTCCTCGTTTCCCAAACAGCTGCTTGGGAAATTTAGTATCTGTTTAAGATGCAAATACAGCATACTGCAATAACCAAGCGTATCAAGCGCCATAAATCTCAGCTGCATCTTTGCCGAATCATGGACCACAAACTATAAACAACCACTATAAATGTGTTTTGCCTAAATAACTTTTAAAACAGCTGCAAACCAAAATTCTCGGTCAGACGCAATGTTTGATACAACAGGCTTCACAAACAATTAAGTGGAAAACATTTATTTATTTATAGGCAAACCAAACCGGTTTGCCCAAGCTCAGTCAGTAGTGGCTAGAATAAAAGTGGTAAGCTGTGGACGTTGGGGAATGCGAGAGACGAGCGTTGAGTTGGCTTAGTGTAACGAAAACGAAATGAAAAACTCGGAATAAATCGAATGAAAAATTCCACAAGTGAGGTACAGTTCGTCTCGGGGCTATAAGATAACTGCAGTAAATCGGAACAAGACTTCGTCGAAAAAGGTGCCATAAACAGTTGCTTGTCTTGTTGGGAATGGCTTTATTTAATTAAATGCTTTGGAGTAACTGTGCTAGTCACAGTTAAACTACGTTTTATTCTTGTGATTTTTATCTAAGACCATTTGTTTTCAAAGTCATGCAAGATTTAGATAGTAAGAGTACTGCGTCTTACTCAAAGCCACAAAAATATTTAGCACCTAGTTTGTATCTTCATATTATTAGCAAATCTAACACATCTTCCTTCACAATATTTCAGTTAAACCCAATAAACTATAAATAATGTATAGGTTAACAGTATCTTTAGATACATTGATGCCCACAAAAGTTGCCAAATCGGTGTTTTGGTGTGTACTTCTTGTATATTTTCTGGGGATGGCCAGCAGGTGTTGAGCCAAGTTGTGCGGCAAGTAGTGAGTAGCATTCACTTAGCCAAACTCACTAAAAGCCGACCGCCATTTTAGATTCTTGCTGACTGTTGTCGAGTTCGCTGTGTCAGGTACGCGCGATTACTGCCAAATGATGTCATTGCCGCTGCTCTGGCCTCTTTCTTTGTGTGCGTTCAATAGCCAGACTGCCGGTTAAGTTTTCACAAGAGCCCCTCCACTCCCCCGTCATCCACAATAAAAGGCACCTGCTCCGCTTCAGGTTTCGAAAGCCAGCAAAGCCCACGAAAAGTGGGAGGTGTAGGTGGCAAGGGTAGGTGATTGGCGGTAGGCGGTTGGTCTGCTAAGCAGGTTGAACCTCAGGCCCATTGGGGCAATGCCAGGCGATAAGGTGATTACTCGGTATCTTATCTTCGAGCGTGACTAATTGGCCCAAATGAATGGGGCCAGCGGTTGCCTGCGACTGTGAATGGGTGCGGATTTCGGGTGGTAAGTATGCACTGAAGAAGCCAATTTCTCGGGCGAGTCGTTTCCTTGGGGTAGGTTCTACACCGCATGGTGGTATCTCAACGATGAAGAGCCCTAAATCGAGCAGTTGCATAATGCAAAGTAGCAATTATGTGGAAGCATAGGAGGAGCGATGAGCGGACGGAGCACCATTTAATGATTGTGGAAAATGCCAAAAGCAAAACAGCATTTTCCCATTCAATTGCCAGCCAGGCAACTCCATCTGATGAAGGCAAACGAATGGCCGCAGATTGAGGCAGATTGTCGCCGAGTTAGCAGCCATTCAATTGAGGGAGACAGTTGCAAGTACACTACTAAATGAACTATATGTAATTGTTTAAAAAAGGGGATATGTCGCATAGAAATAAGTTCTTCCTGAATAGATTGATGGAGTTACGAGTAGTTGTTGCTGGCACTAAAACGTTTGTTATGTTTACAACTAGTGTCGACCACTAATCAAACTTATTATGGGGTAATCTAAGCTGCCTAGAATCCTTTTTCAATTGAGTTATGGGCCATTCATCTCGATTTAATATCCCTTTTTCGCCGTGTACCCTCCCCAAACGTCGATGCCATGACAACGCGGAAATTGTGTACCGCTCTCAACAATCCAGAAAGGGTTGAGCATAGCGATTCCATCAGCAGAAGCTAAACTGAAGCAACAATCACATCCGCTGCTGTCATTTTGCTTAGCATTCGAACGAACCCGCCGCCAGAACATCATCATTATATGGCAGACTAGTCCATTGTAGTTGCTGCTTCTGCTGCTGTTTCTGTTGATGCCCCACGGCAACATGTAGTTGCTGCGGTTGCAACATGTGGCTGCTCCAATAAAAGCTGGAAGAGCGGTCTGCATTTGCATTAGAAGTTCATTAGTGAGTGCGGCTGATGCAAATGCTGGGGTAAATCAGTAGGGAAACTGCAAGAAGGCCTCCGCAAGCTGACCGCAAATGAATTGCAGTTGCAACAGCAAGCACCGAGCTATCTATTTGCCACCGCCCACAACTTGTTGCTATGTCAACGAGCCAGCACTAATGTTTATGTCCGACTGCTGGCTTGTTTACTTGTTTATTTACCAGCTGCAATCGTGGCGGAAGACCGCTGGCCAAAGCCAAATAAACAACCGCGACAGAACTATTCACCGGCCAACGAAACAGAAGAATTATTTGGAAAAGCGACCACACCCAATTTATGTGGCTATTATCGGGGGCACTTGGCCACTAATTAGAATGCAGCACTTGGCGGAGCTTTGATCGCCAGTTGCGTAATTGCAGATTCAATTATGCAGCTACGCCAGCTCTCCATTATGATGGCTGCACCAGTGTCAAAGAAAAGGCAATGAGTGCTGCCCACTTGGCGATTCATTCCCCCCAATTCCCCCCATTAATTAAAGACTTCCGCTCTCGGCCGAGGGAAACTTCTTTTGTCGTAATTGTTGTCTTGGTAAATGGTAAACGGCGCGATGCTCCAGCAGATAGCTGACCAAAGGAGAATGGCCCTGACTGCGGGCTTTTCACGGGGAAAATACAAAAATAAAAGATATATGTTCATTGCGCCAGAGGAGGAGGAGGAGGAGGTGAAGGAATGGCCCTGGGCGGGGTCAACGCACCCGGGGATGCAAATTACGTGCCCAGCCATCAACCCCTTGAGCTTAGGACCAGGCCATTCGGTGGGACACGTTTGCCAATGTAAAGCCATCGCCATCACCGCCAGACAAGGCCGTTGTTCAAAGTTGTTAAACAGATAAAAGCGAGGGGTTTGAGCAGATCAAACAGTCCTATCGGAATGTTCAACCTATTGGTCTATTGGCATTTATGAACATATTTCTAGGGGCCGACATGTTGCCTGGAAATTGATCTGGAGTGCGGGCTTGTTTGCCTTATATATAAATTTAAATATTTAAAATAAAACAAAAGGTATACGTGCAAGGTATACGTGAACTCGAGACTTTTCTCCACTTTAGCACAAACAAACACTGCATCTATTAATATTTCATTTTCATTCACCACCCACTATCTGATGTGGGTTTTCCCTCAACCAAACCTGACTCCGTGGAATTTATTCAATTTCCCACGCACTTTGAACTATGACATTTACGGTTTTGCACCACCCAGCACCAAAAGTTGAGATTCAGTGGAGTCAGTCAAGTCAGCCCTGGTTGCTTTTCAGTACAGTACAACTTTTTCTAATCCGAACTTCGCTTTTTCCTTAGCCAAATTTCTCCAAACTCACACCGCTGACTAAATCATAACATTAAGAGGTCGTTGTAGTTTATTCAATATATACAAAACGATGTTTCATTATCTTTTGCAACGATGTGTATATTGTTTTCGTATTTTATGATGGATAATTATACTGCATACAATGGAATGCCTTGTTTTTCTAATGACTATTTCTTGCCATGAATCATTAGTTTTTCAAGACCTAATAAAATTTTCTGTTATTCATTGCAGAAGTAAACATTCGATTTGTGGTCAAATGTGCTCATGTTTTCCCATCTGGTTAGCAAAATTCTACGGATGATGAAGCTAGAAATCTAAGAAACCAAAGTTCGCAAATAAATCGGAGTGGCGTTCAATGAAAGGATTTTACAATATGCAACCCAAGTTTCGTATTTTTATATTTCCATGAAATTAGTCCGTGTCTTTTAAGGTCGTTCTTCCAGTTCTTTCTAAGGATTTCTAGGCTTGGCACTCACCTTGGGCAAGTCCCGGATGTGGTTGGCGTCCAGGAAGAGCTCCTCCAGAGTCCGCGAGTACCGGAGGATCTCCTCGGGGACCTGCGGCAGGGAGCAGTGGCGCTTGTCCACGAACTCCACCTGCCGATTGCAGCCCTTGAAGATGGGAATGCACTTGAACATGCTGCTCGTCTTCGGCCGCGTCGGCTGTGACTGCTTCTTCTTGGACGTCGTCTTGCCGGCTTTTCGATTAGTTGTGGGGGAGGGAAAGGAGGGGGCGTTTTTTTATTGCAACGTTAGCTCGTTTTGATCGTAGGATGTCTCTGAACTTGGCTAACTGGCGGACATCGACAGCGCCTGTTTAGCAGACTCCAAGTCGGACACTCTTTCTTCTTTCGCTATCTCGGGCTTTTATTTATCGCACACGTTTCGCCCACATTTTTCACTGTAATTAAATTTTACATTTCATTTATATTTATTTGATTGCTTCGCGCATTACGTTAGGCGTTGCGCTACGTGAAACGGCAAGGGAAAACGTAAGATAGCCTTTTTTTTATTTTCTTGTTGCCTGGCCTTGCCATTTTGTTGTTGCGGCTCACTGGAGTTTGTTTGAAAGAGAGAGGGAGTCAGACAGAGAGAAAGAGAGAGCGAGGGCGCTAAAAGAGAGCCGCTTACACACAAACGCACAAACACGCGCCTGTGTGGGTAATAAGCGAAATAATGAATAATAATCAATTCTAATTGGCACTTGGTTGGAATGCCATTAAACGCATTGCATCACGTAGTTAAAAGGAAGAAGAAACGAAACGCAACGCATTTGTTGCTTCCTCTCGACAACTCGACAACGAAGCTGCATGGAATGGCGGAATAGTGGAAAACTTGAGCGGAAAATTAACATCAAAGCGACACACCCAAACGGACACACGCACACAGGCAAAGCCCGAAAGCCGGGAATCCAAATTGCTATTACGTTACGTGGTTTCCCTCGTTTTTGTGCCACTGTGCAGCGGCGTATGTTTTGGAATTTACACACACACACACACGCTCGCAGGACAAGCACACACACACCAGCACACATAAGCGCGCAGGCTGCGCAACAACAAAATGCTAGTCTAAGGCGGCAAGGAGTAAGCGAAAAAGTGAAAGAGAGGGCGCTATCTGGTGTTCTCCTTGCGTTTTTCGCACGCTTTGACGCGTTATTCGCACGAGTATTTACTGTTACAGGGGCCACACAAAACAACAGAAATCGCGGCGAGCAGCGCGTCTAAACTACGAACACGTACACGCGCGCACACACACACAGCCGCACGCAGGCATGCAGTTAAAAAACAGGCGGTTTGTTTCTCTTCTTCACTCAAAAGCGGTCGAAAATCACGAGCGTTGGGTGAAAATCCACCGTTGTTTTCATCCGCGTCTTCAATTTTTTCTCGTCGTCCACCCGCGCGCAACAACAACTCTTTGCAGTGTGACGCTTTGGAAAAACCACGAAAAAGTCATAAGTCCTCTCACCACAAAGAGGTATTTTCGCTCACGCTCATCTTATGAGTATTTTTCGCGACGGGTGGTCTGGTCACACTAATAGCGAATGCACCACACCATTTATCCAAGACAACAACCATTAGCTATGTGTGCCATCTCTATTTCCTCCTTTTGTTTGGCGCCTTCGATTTTCATATGAAATTTAGCAAAAAAAATTAAGATTCAACATATGTTGCTTATTTTTGTTAAAGGGAGTCATTTAAATGGAGCATTGTCAAATACGTTTGCGGTTTTCATATAATATATAAATATATATATTTAGATGTATTTTTATATATATACATACATATAAATATAAATTTTTATACATATACATATAATTATATATATTTATATGAATTTTTATACATATACATACATATAAATCTATAAAACGTACATATGTATACACTTTCTTTAGATAAGCTACATATATTAATCTGGAATAACATTACATCTTGGTACTATATTCAGCAAACAAATAATAACTGCACTTATTACGTATTCCTTGTTTGCTTTATTCGCATTCCTTTTCCGTTTGTTTTCTGCCGCCTGAAAAGCTTTCTCTGCCGACGTCAACGTCGACATTGAAATTTTGGCGTCGCAAACAAAAACAAAAGTTGCCGGCTCTCTTCAAAGTTCAATTTGAATGAGTAAAATGAGCGTGGAAACTCTCTTAAGTTCCTGCTCTTTTATAACCGCTTCATGTGAAGCACACGCAATGTTAACCGCTTATACCCCACAGGTATTCGTATGTTAACATGAGCTGTAATTGCTGCCTATGTTTTAGAATTTTGTTCATTGGAATGTTTAAAGATGTTTATTTCAAGTTTAATCCGATGTTTATGTTTAGTGATATTTTTGGGGGTAAGTATATTTTAGTGATGACTAATTTAAGTTCAGTGATGTTCTCACTTTGCAAGTAAGACAACCTCTTAATAAAGTAGTTAGTAGTTTTCACTTATTGCTTGCTTAGAGGATAAACGAATTTTCCATCTGATCGCAATCGTCTCCGCATTCAAATCGGCGCCCATTGCGAATCGGCTAAAATATCGATATATTTACCATCGCTGTAAAACAGCATTAGGCCACCTCTAGCCAAGAACCGTAACCGTTAGTTGGCGCGCAGTTTTACCACAAAATTCTACCAAAATTCCGTCGAGATTGTTCAAAATATCCCAGAAACGAATACGAATTAACCCAGAACCAAGTTTAGTTACACGTATGTACATTGTTGTTAGATAAAGAAGTATCGCGAATGCTGCACTCGAAAAAACTCGGTCTCGGATTATTGCTCTCTCACTCTCGCGCCGAAAGAGCTGCTTGTCGCCGCCGTCCATTCATAAGTGAAGCAGTGCGCCAAAGCTCGGTGCGCTCAGTTCTCCGATGGCGAACAGATTGTTTGGACGTGTTTGCTGCGTCGCTCTGTGCACTTGCGGGCGGATTTGTCGAGTAAATTTTTGCCGGCGCTTGTAAATTCGCGATATTGCGATTTTCGACGACGCTGTGTGTGCGTGTGTGTGTGTGGCAAACAACAAACAAAAGTTAAACAAGCTGGGCAACAACAGTAATTGCAGCTATGTGTGCGTCTGTGCTTGCGTGTGCTTGAGTGCGTGAGTGCGAGCGAAACACAAACGTAAAGCGGAAATGCAAAAAAGACAACAAAGGTAGCAGGAAAAGTAAAAAGTAAAAAGAGAGAAGCCGGTGCAGCCAGATAGAGCGAGACAGCACGAGTGGGGGGCTAATGAAAACGAAATGTGATTCATTGGCTTTATCAATTGTGCAAAATTCCGGCATTGTTTAGTCCTGGGCGACAAATAAATTATGACATAATACAACAAAGGGCGAAATAACAAGAAACTGGAGACGCAGCAAAGCACAAAAAAGCGTAAAGTGCGTATGTGTGTGTGCAAGTGGGAGTGCGTGTGTGTGTGGGTGGCTTCAGAATTTGAAAATTGAGAAATTCCAAACAAACAAAGCGGCAAAAAGGATATACATATGTATGTAGCAAGGGAAAAACTCCAAGTACAGTAGTTGCTGCTGCTTCTTGTTCACGCAAAAGGCAAAACGCAAAAAAAACGCAAAAGCAAAATACCCAAAAAAGCAAACGCAAAGCAAGAGCGTAGCAAAAACAAGGAGCAAAACGGCGGCATCGAAAAAGCTTAGTAAGCTGCGCTGCCGCCGCTGTTGCTTCTTCTTCTCTGTTTTCTTCTCCTTATTTTTTATTTTTGCAAACAAAAAAGTGTATGATGCCCAAACAAGCAGCGCAAGAAGAAGCAGCAGTCGGCAGAGGAACGAGCATAATAGAAGGTAGAAATTTCGAGGAAATCGAAATTTGCGTCGTTGCTGAAATTCGTTTGTTCTCCTCATCATCCCCATCCTCCGCCTGCTCTTCGTCCTCTTCATCTGCTCTTTCGCTCTCTGTTTTCCTGAGCGCCGGATTTTGCGGCTGAGTGTGTGTGTTTGTGTGCGCCGCGTATCTGTATGTTTTTGTGCAAAAATTCGCATACAATTTGTTTTATATAACAACAACTACCCCAATGTGATTTCCTTTGCTCAGCCGGCTTTTGGTTTTTGCTCATCTCCCAGTTTTGGGCTTTATCTTACCAAAACTGAATACTATACAATATATTTCGAAAAAGTTGTAAACGACCAAAAGTTTCATATCGCAGGGCTATAAACAAATGAACGCCACAGTACACAAAACAAATAAGTAGTATTCACTTTATATTTTCAACAAGCATTCAAATTTTATTTTATTTTAATTAATTTATTTTAAAAGCCAGACCGTATTTATAGTATAATTCTACTAGAAATTTAAATGCTATTAGACATGTAATCACAAGCAAATGACTTTCTGTTTTATTTTTCGGTGTACTCAAAGCAAAAAACCGTAGTTCAAATTCGCACAAGCACTTTTTTCATGTTTCTTTTGATTTATCGAGTTCTTTTTTTTCAATTGTCATACGGTTAAAAGTTTGTCTGCGATGTGCTATACTTTTTGCAAAGCCTTTCATAGTTCGAATAGCAGAGGCATCAACAATATAATAGTAAAGCCAACGATACCGAAATATATTTTAGCATTCATATATGCGATTTTTTGCTGGCGAGCTTCGGTTTGCCGCGCAAATTTGCGCTCTCGAGATAGAAATGTATCTTGAAGATACACGCGCCTTTTGTGGAATTGAAATTGAAATGGGCTTCGCCGCCTTTTATGTGGCATCATCACCGCCATCATCATCATTATTATTATTATGACTACTATCATTATTATGGAGATGCGTGCGTAATGGCAGATGAAGAATCTGAGCCGTAGAATCTGCGAATTTATCGCAGCTTAAGTCTGAGCACACACAAAAAGCCAGTACAAATTTAAGGCCGATAAAAGGATGTCGTCAGAGGAAGTAAAAAGGGAGGTAAAAAAGAAAAAAAAAACAGGATGAAGGATCCATTTTTTATTGCAGAAGTTATTATGCTAACTGATAGCAGCAGAAATATCTACAGTAAAAGAGTAATTCTATACTCTTTTTAAAAAAGTTATAGTTCTTGGTATAACAACAGAATATAATATAGATGAGTAATTTTCAACGCAATTCTATTCTAACTTCTTGAAAATTAAGTTACAGTTCTTGGTATAATAATAGAATATAATATAGAATAGAATATAACTAGATTGGCGAAAAACAAAGTTCAGAAAAACCATGAACGGAATAATTGCAGTTCGTAGAACAACAGAAACCAAGGGGAAAAACTTTGGCTCTGGCTTTTAGAAAACTTTCTCAAAACTTTATGGCTTGAAAAGTGTAATCAAGTAAATCAGTAATATTAAAAATAACTTGAAACTTTTAGTTCCTCATACAGAGCTTCTTTGGATTTGATAGCAAAATGGCGCAAGCAAAAGCTCAAATAGAAGCGCAAAGATAAAACTCATAGTGAAGCTGAAAATTGGTTAATTTTAAATATGGCTTTATCCAATTTCGGTATGTATTTTCATTGTCCCCTGGGGAGGTTTTCCACCCCAAACCACGAGTTAATGCCCCCCTCCAGCACCTCATCAATTTCCCGATTTGAGCGTTGACAAACTGATGACATTGGCGCCGGGCCATCGTGTTGGCGGCATGTTTGTGCGGACTATTTAACAAATTGAGTATACGCACTGTTGCACGCGTAAAATATTTATGCCTCTGCCCAAATGTATTAGCATACTTTTGTGTGTGTGGGCGTTTGTGTGTGTTTGTGTGTGCATGGGTGTGTGCATTAGATTAGTAAATAAAATTCGGTGATTTGATTTCTCCCCGATTTCCATGTATTTCCGACGCCAAACATCGCAGTGAGCGGAGAATTGAGAAAATGCTCGTGCTAATCTTATTGACTGGAAGCGTGAAGAGTTCGTTAACGTTCCAATAATCGCGAAACGATATAGAAAGATATATATTCATAATTACAATCGCGGTTGGGCCAAAAAAAGGAGCCCCAGCCGGAAAGCGGTGACAACCAAAAAGTCGGATTGCAATGTGTTTGTTTTACAATCGTCGCCTCTTTGTGATTCAATTGATTGAGATCCTACTGCTGCTGCTAACCGACCACAATGGACGACTGACACTAACCAAGGAATCGACAACAGGTGAGTGTGGTTACCTCTGTCATATTTCACACTCCGAATTCGCAGTTGTGATGCCAATTCGGCAGTTTTGCCGCCCAAATTGGAGTGTTTTAGGCTACCAGATTTAAATAAGAATTTTAAGTGTGCGTCAATAGTTGATCAAATGTAGAAAAAACCTTAAAAAACATTAGTTTTCAATCTAACACTAATTTGTATAAACAAATTTCTAAACCAAGCTTAAAATAGCACTCTTGAAACAATTTACCAAGCAGCTGCTAGTTTTTGAACTTCCGAAATGCGGCTAAATTTCATTTTAAAAAAGTTGACAACACTGATTCAAAGTGCCAGCCGGAACTCCGCTGGGGACCCACAAAACTCCAGGCAATAATCATAAACTAATGGCGTAACATGGCAGGCGTGTCCGCATTCCACTCGAAAGGTCTTGTAAGACTCTCAGCGTGGAGCGTGGAGAAAAAAAAACTTGTTGAGTTTGAAGGGGTTGGGACTGGTGAGGTGTGGGCTCCTTCGTTTGGGCGTTTGTCCCCGGGATTTCCACGGCCAAATCCCATAAAGAAAATCAGCAACATGAAATATTAAAGTTGGTAAAACACGCGAGAAAAGTTTTTCGGTCTTCCGCGGCACGATTCCGCTGAGGATTGTGGCGTCAGGCTGGATAACTACCCCTTGCCGCGGCATTTCTGAATGTTTTATATTCGCCATCTGCCCTAGTCCTTTTGGGGGTTGCTTTTGGGGGGCTTACACCCCCGCTTTTACCCCCAGGATTTCGGAATAGTCCCCTTTGCATGTACGCCGGCTATTGCGAGGCTATTGCGTCGTTGATTTGGCTAAGCGAGGTTATAATTCTAATTTATTGTAAGTGAACAAGTCAAAGCCATGACGTCTATCTTTTGCTGGGAGGTTTTGTGATTCAAGCCGGCCAATTAGATGGCAAGTTGTGGAGGCACCTGTATTGCTGTAGCCAGTTTTGTAGCCACCCCCAATCGTCAGTCATCTGCAGCATTCCCACGTTTTTAATGTAAGCATTTCAAAGAACCACAAATTCAAATATAAAAATTCAAGTTTTTCGTTTGATGTTGGCCAAGCAAGTCATGTGTGCCGGCCTTAAACAAAGTTTACAGCCATCGTTCGTCAGGTATTTAAATTTCTTTAAAGAGATTTTTGTTTTTATTGAATATCGAGAGCAGCAATGCCACAATTTAAATCAAATTAAATTCCTTAGAAAGGACAGATTAATTGTACATTTAAGTAAATACAAATTGGTTCCTGTTATCGCATTTATATTAAGAAAAATGGTCAGGCGGTTGGTTGGAAAAAAAAACGCCTCAGTCTTGGCAATATCCTTGCAAATGGCGAGCTATCACTGTAATTCCCGGGCCACCCGCATGAATCGATTCAAATAGTGTCCTGCAACATATTGGATTGCAAGGGACAATCAATCAATCCGAGACACATCAAGCGGTCATCCCTCATTCATCAGTACCGCCGGATTTTTCCGATTTCTTCCCTGTCTCCTTGCCAACCTCCCACTTCCGAGTAGCCCAGCGACCCACCGACCCACCGACCACACACAATCATCAACTATTTATCCCCAATTGCTTGGAAGAATCAGAATCAGCCGGAGTGCAGGGCATGGGCGAGTTCATGAATCCCGACCAAGCAAACCGAATGCGAAAACTTTGCACACATGACGGAGCAGCCAGGATGGGAGCGGTGGAGTTGGGGGCCAGGAAATGGCGAAATTGTGGGCGGGTGGCTCTGCCTCGAAGGCGAAGGCAAAAGTCCAAGTCAAACGACTAAGCGGCATGTCGTCAATAAATTTTCCATTAAATTCAAAGTTACCCAAAACAAGCAAAAACGAAGGGGGAAAATAAAAAACAGAAAAGAAAGGAAAGGAAAACCTATGGGGGAAGGTATCCGAAGGAACATGGCGCAGAACACTACATAACTTTTCCTTGTTACGTGCCAGTGTGTGGGTGTGTGGGTGTGTGTGTTTGCCACGTTCATGCGGGGGATTTCATAAAGTTTTCAATTTGCAATACAGCCAGGGAAAAGTGGAAGCTATGTCCCATTCATTATTCTCTCTTACATGGCACAGCAGCAGATGAAACAGAAGAAGTTGCTTATTTTGGGTAAAGTGCGGAGGATGGCTTGTACTACCATGTGAAACTATCAAAAACATATTGAAATCATTAATTTAATGATATATTCCGCAATGGTAACTACATTATTTTGGCTGAGAGTGCGTTCTTAGCTAATTCCATTGTACAAATGCAATTTCAACAATTTTTCCTGGAATATTCGATGGGGATATATCGCCGCATAAGCTTCGCATGTGTGTGGGAGACCCTTCAGTTACGGCGAGTGTGTTTGTTATTGGTATAGCTTCCTGCTTTCCGCTTGCCTGCCTACTTCGGCAATTGCCTTCAAGTCGAGCCTCTTATTCAATTTTCGCCGGCGTGTGGCGCCATCTAGCGCCCACCGCCTGCACTGCCAGCTACATCAACAGCAACAACAAAAGCAACAAGCGTTGAGCGTTATTGTTGCCGCCGGCAATACACTGCAGGCACACCATAAGCTACGGGGGCAACCCACAACCTCCCGAGGCATCAACAACCAAGACGAAGTGGATGGGGTCTTTGCATAGCGAAGCCGAAGACTTGTACACTCTTCTCGGCTGAAAAATGCTCTTTCTACATGTTACTAGTATGATAAGATATCTCAAATTCAGGGAAAACTTTTCTAACTTATTGGTAGACGAAAACCTTTTTATGCCACGAGGGACAGCGACCCGTTTTTAGTCTAAGGGTATATAGCAACAGCATCAGCAATAAGTTTTCGTTGCGGATCTTTGTTGTTGTTGCTGGTTTATTCATATGCCAAACAGCAAATCGTTTGTGGTTGTTGTAGCTGATGGTGATGTTATTCTTGTTGCTGGCTGGGAAGCAACAACCCAAAAGCTGCCCTGCCTCCAAGTGCTCCATATTCATATGCAAATAGGAAGGCGAGGACCTTTGTTCCCTCTGCCGAGATGTTATTCTTGTTGTTTTTCTCTTAGTTGCGTTAGCTTCGCAGTTGACGTCGACGGCGACTGCGACTGCGACTGCGAAAGTGGCGCCCCAATGCTTGATTTCAATTTTCAAGTGCTTCCTGCTGCGTTGTTGTTGCTGTTGCCGTTGATGTTGCTGTATTTGCTGTTGTTGCTGTTGCAAGAGCGCTCAGCTATTTGACATCTCAAGCAGCGTTACAACAAATGGCAATAACAACACCCTCGGTGGAAAAGTGGGGGCTTCTGCAAAAACAGTTGAAATAACAACTTGAGGAGTCAACGTTTTGCCGGCCCGCAATAGAAAACAGAAAATCGGCTCATCCAGACCACAACTGCAAGCCGTTTCCCCGCTCTTGACTGGATGAGTGCCCCACTATGGCCATGATGGCGATGGGCGATGGGCGCTGAGGATGGGGATGTGGATGAGGATGCGGATGCGGATGCGGATGACTACGACGACGATGAGCCTAAAATGCTCCAGGCGCCGGTTTACATTCGTTGCGCAAGGGGGCATACGTAGAGTATAGGGGAGTTCGGGGAACAAAACTAGCAGACTTCCACTCCAGCTCCGCCTTTTAAGCCCCGAAAAGCGCCACCGACACAAGCACAAAGTCCTACACTATCAGAAAAATGTATTATGGCCAACTAAATGCCACAAAACAGTATGATTTACATAATATTTGCAACGAATGCGTTTATAGTTTTAATATGGGGATATACCGTTGTAACCAAGTTTTAGTTACTACAGATGCGTTTTTCTTCTTTTCTAGAAACGTTAAAACAAGTTTGCCTGTAAATATTTTGAGTTGAAGATATCTACGTTAGAAATTAACCTTGTATGATACCTATATTGTTATGCATTATGCCCATCGGGAACACTGTAGGTTGATATGGGCATTCAAATAACGAGCTTTAATACTTGTCGCAGCACTTTCCCTTGCGGATGTTCCAAACTATCTTTTTTTCGATGTATCCACGTAAGTGTGTGTTCTCGAGCGCATTCGCTCTGATTAAAGTATCCTCGCACGAACATTGGCAATGGCCACATGATGATGATTCTGCCGGGAGGATCCTGCGTCGCATTACTCGCAGCAGTTTCCGGTTTATAGCCTCATTGAAAATCCTTGCCGCTGTCCTGACAGCTTTAAACTGATTGCTCCACACCAACACACGCCAAGGCACACACATACACACACACAGCGACACCCTCCTGTGCAGCTGTGTTTGTGTGAAAATTCTCGGAAATCAGTTAAGTACATCGCGGACCTTTCCCCCGACGGCAGTTAGCACTTGGCAGGAGAGCAAAGATTTTTTTGCCTTTTCGTGGCGAGAAAAATCTTTGGGAAAATATTTTATAAATTTCATAATCCTCTAATGGAAAGGAGGGGGTCCAGAGCATATATTTTCCCTCTTCCTTTTGCACCTCCGCTGACAATTATAAGGAAATCATCCCCCTCCGGATTCGCAGCGACTCTTATCTTTTGACGCGTGCGATGGCGTATAAAAAATATAACGAATTCTATTAGTTCAATTAGAAAGTTGGAGTGGACGAGCTCCTTCATTTTACCAGAATACTAATGAGGGGAAAATTCCGCTGATAAAGGTGTGAGAATGCGTATTGAAATGCAGAAAACCTTAAAGAAATTTGATTAAAATTAATAAGTAACTCTATAAATATTATTTTCCAATCCCTTTTTTAGTAACTCAATTATATTTAACACTAATCCCTCTTATCTGTGTGCAGTTTAATTTTAGGTAGCCTCAGTATTTGTCATTTCTAAGTAGATATCTTAATCTAAATTTAGATATGTATAAATATTTCATTATTTATTCAGCCTGCTTACTCTTGTATTGTTTTACAAGTTATCATAGATTACGTCTCCACCTTTTCAACTCCCAAATGACAAACTAAGAAATATGGTCAAGACAAAGTGTTTCTTAATAAAATCGTCTAGACGGCAATGACGAAAGTTTTTGTTTACTACTTCATCGTGTTGACAATCTAGAAATTAAGTTGTTTAGGAAACGTTTTTCTGGCACACCAGACGATCAGACGACTTAAAGGTGCCCATTTAATACGAACAAATTGAGGTTTATTCATTACAGGTGAGAAGTCATGGAGTAAACTTGACTTTAATATGGGAACACAAGCACGTTATGTGTGATTTTCGCTCTTGGTACTTTTACGCTTGCTCGGCACATAAGCATATTAAGGCTTTTGGTTCTGGGAACCCCAGCCAAACTGCGATTTTCATAGAAAGTTGAAAGAAAATAAATGGAAAAATATAAAATTGGAATAAAATGGGGACGGAAAGTATCCCCCTTAGTCAGCATGATATTTCAAATTTTTATTTCTGCTCCCCCATCTGCAGCACGTGCTATGCGTCAACTTCTTCGAAATGTTTATATAAAATAGAGAGAGAGAGAGAAAGAGAAAAAAATATATAATATTAAAAAAGGGAAAGGAAGGCGACTCCTGGCCCACTCCGCCATTACGGCCAGAATGCTGCCGTTTGCCGTTTGGCAATTAAAATTATTATTAGAAGTTAGTTGGCATGAATTTGCGTAGCCGTGGCGCCGCATTAGAAAACTTTTCCCCATTCGAGGCGGGCGTGCCTTGAAGTTTCCGCCAGCAAAGTGGAGTGCGGAGTGGGCGTGGACCAGGGCCATAAATGGTGGAAAATGAGATGCTTTAACGGCGTACCGAAGCGCGCCTTAAACTTAAACTGGGTCTGCACTTTAAACATTGTCAAACGTGGCCTAAATGACGTGGCGCTTTTTCTTTTTATTTCTTTCCTTTTGGCCTGCCAGGCGTGTGCGACCCGAATGGCCAGAGCCTTAATGTCATATTAATACTTTGGCAATTAGATATGTTTAGTGCTTATAAGCGAGAGGTTCAAATGTTTATGGCCCAAACGGGCGTGAGGCGCAGATGCTGCTCAAGTTGTTAAATGAATTAAATAAAAGTGGGAAAACGCTTGGGAGTGCTTAAGATTTGATTGGAGTTGACTGAAAAGCGTGTTGTAAAACCGAAAAATGTTTGATATCAGTAATTGGCAAAGGAAATTCCTGGTTTCTAGTTTAATTGAACTGCCATATTGACCTGTTTCGCCTGGACCAGGCTAGGTTTTTTAGTGCACTTACGTTTTTATGACAACAAATTCCTATCGATTCGCTTAACATGCCAATAAATTGAACAGGGGCTAACTGATTGTACGTCCATTTTGTTTGGCCTATCACTCGATCGATACATGACCAGTTGATTCGATTTATAAGCCTCTCGCATGCTTCACCAGCCCAATTGTTTGGCCATTCTTCAATGTATATATCCAACTGTATATCCAACCAATTTGAGTGGTTCATTCGTGGATCGGAATTCGCTTCTCCTCGCCCTCGAACAATTTGATTTGTCATTGTCCGTTTGACTGCTCTACGCATAGTACCACCGACAACAGCAACACTTTGCGAACAACAATGGAAATAGCACTTACAACTTGAACCATACCCGCCCCTTCCCACCACCAAGCACTTGGTGGCAACTTCGTCCGTCGGTGGCAAGTACAAATAAAATCCATTAAAAGTAGTACCACGTGTAAGCCGAGCATTTTTTCTACGTGTTATTTATTTATTTTTCTCTTCGCATTAGAATGACGCATATTATTGACAAACAACAGGGAGGTAAAATAGGTATATCGGCGGGTACAGGTGTACAGAAGCGGTAATTGACGCTTTTGCCGCGCTGTTGCAACTCCAACAAAGCCAACAAAAAAAAAAAATAAAAATAATCCAAAAAAACACCGAGACCCAAAAGAAGCAAAACAACAATTTGCCAATGGCCAAGAACTTTTTGTCCGATCATGTCGATATAGGTGTATAGAGTGCCCCCCGAAAATCCCCTGAAATACCTGCGATACCGGAGAACACTTACCTGTATGTCGGTGTATCGGCATTTCGGTATTTCGAACGAAATGTTTTCAGCCAGTTCGAGCATAAAAGCAGATTTCATAGTTGATTTTGGGAGGCGGAGGTGTCCGAACTTTTAGTTTTTTGCCTAGTCACTCTGTGTGGCCAAGAAAACAAAACAATTTGTGGGAGCCAGCCTGTGTGTATGTTGTGCCGTGCGAGTGTGTGTGTGTGTGTGTGTATTGTTGTTCCTGCCATTAAAAATAAACGCGACTTTCAAGTAGTTTGTTATTATTGTTAGGCGAACTCAATGCTCGTGCATACGAAATGATGAATTTTATGTTTCATAAACAAAAAGTATAATTTTCATACTTTTTTAAAAATATGTTACTTGTCTTCTTTTTTAAATAACGAAGAAAATTTTAAATCAATATTTATTTGTTCAAAAATATTCGTGAAATACATACAAGATCTGTATCTATAGAATGCGATGTTTGCATTGCATATTGGCTCAGTGTAAAATGGCCAGGAGAAATAGGGGACTGGCTAACCAATGCCATTTATCTACTCCTGTTCAAGTTTGAGTGACAACGCCATTCCCACCACCTCATCTAGTTCTTTCTTTTTTGCCCGTGTCTGTGCTGTCATTTGAAAACAACATTATTACTACTATTATTGTTATTATTGCGAGTATTATCAGCAAGTTTCGAGTTCATTGAATTTGCCTGTGTGGAACAGGGGGTGGTGAACACGAGTTCCGCCGGGAAGGAAAGAGAGAAGGAGCCTTGGCAGGCGAAGTGGGTCATCGGCGTAATCAACACAATCAGTGCCCAGGAATGCCCCATTCCCCCAGTGATTTTCCTCCTCCTGGTCAGCAGCTCATCTCCCACCTCGGAAATTTCTCCGTCTAAGTTTCGTGTTTGCGTTGGCTTTTCTCGCCATGACAACAACAGGAACAACAATGATGATTGCAATAAATGAAATTAATGCGTATTTGAGAGAGCCAGACAGGCGAATCAATTGACGAAAATGGAGTGTCCCATTTGGGGTGATAGCGATAAAAAAGCACACCCCCAAGAAAATAAAAGATACCAAATATTTTGGCTTTCAATTTCATGTCTGTGGAATGTTCTGTGTGAATATGCTTTCATCGCAAATTTGTTGTTCATTTCTTTTTATTGCTTTGCCAAATCTGTAAAGTTTTAAGTGTGGGCGGCTTGCTAAATGTATACCATAAATTGTTAAATAGCGAGAAATGTCCAAAATAAATGTTTGGTTGAGCAAACTTGATTACTCACATTAAAAGGAAATTTGTGTTATCGAAATATATATACATATGTATATAATTTTTATTTTATTTTTTTCATCTGCGTCAGGAGATATTCATGTCAAAATGAATTTTAGCATATGCACACGCTTGTTACAAAAAATGTGAAGCTAAATACGCAGAACGTGTTTCGGTGTTTTCAATTTTCAGAAATCTACCATACCATTTAGTAAATTTAATTACATATACGCATAATAAATTAAGCTCTAGTGAACTGGAAAATGGAATTTTCCACATTATTCGATTAAAGCATTTTATTATAATTGAATGCTCTGCGTGCAAAAAATCAGATAGTGATTAATATGATTTGAAACTTCACACAAGCTCATAAATCTGAATATTTAAGCTTGCACATAATTAGTGTAGATAATTATGTTTGTTTAATGGAGATATTAAAGAGTTAATTCAAGGGGATGTGATTATGAAAAGTTAACAAGGATAATGCACACTTTTTTCTTTTTTAAATCCAATTTGTTAATATGTAGCCTTTGTGGATTTGTATATATTTTTTCTCATGTTCATATGTTTCAAAGTTATAAAATAACAGTTCTTCTGCAGAATCAATGACTTCTTGCCAAAAAAAAAAAAAGAAAACAAAGACACTAAGAGCATAAATTAAAAAATTTGCCAAGCAGCTTATGGACATGAAGACAAAAGAAAAGAGCTTGGTGTGTAATTTATTAATTTGTATTCCACGCTTACCAATCAACACCAGCGGCCAATGCCGATCCCAAATGGTCCGTC
The DNA here is from genome assembly GCF_003286155.1 of Drosophila erecta. Classification (NCBI taxonomy): domain Eukaryota; kingdom Metazoa; phylum Arthropoda; class Insecta; order Diptera; family Drosophilidae; genus Drosophila; species Drosophila erecta. The sequence goes on from NW_020825194.1 coordinate 5,885,962, forward strand.
AGTCTGCCGCCGCCGTCTCGGCGGAATCTTTGTCCCGATTCCAGGGGCCCAGTCGGATTCGCAGACCGCAGATAGGAGAACCACTCCCGAGAATCTAAATCCAACAACCAACACCAAAACCGAGATCCCATGAATGAATTGGGATTGAAGTGGCCGACGGGAAATGTTTCGGCGATGGTGCGGTTAACTAAATAATAAAGTGCATTTAGCATAATTCGCTTAATTTCATAAATATATAATTATATTTAGCCATCGCCATTATCGTCCATCTAGTGGGTTGCATGTGTCTCAGGCATTTTTTAGAATCCTAGCCAACCGAGGAGAAGCCACCAAAAAGCCAAAAAAAATATACCAGAGACAAGAAGCTCAAGTTGAGGTGTGTGCATGGGTGTGCCCGCTTGCAATTAAATTGCGCCGAATAACAAAAAGTAAAGACGAAAACCAAAACTCAACTAAAAAAGCATTAAATAAATGGAGAGCATGGCCAGGGAATAAATATAAAAAAGAAGTCAGCTTGCAAATTGACACGAGATATGAACACGGACACGGACAGGCCGGGCAAAAACTTGGCTCGGGTTTAACACTTCTTGGCTTGGCCATGGCTGGCACTGACTTTTTTCTTTCGGCTTTTTGGCTGGTTCTTTTCGCCTTTTTATTTTCCTCCTCTTCTGTTTTTTTGCCTTTTTTGGTTTTCAATTTTTTTTTTTTTTTTGCTCTTGTTTGGTGCGCTTTTTGGCAAAACCCCACTTACCTGCTGCTCTGGGTCCGCGGGATCAAATGTTGTTGTTGTTGCTAGTGGTATACACTGAGAAATGGCATCGAAATAGGTACTAAATTGGACTTGGCATTGTATTACTCTAGCTGGTATATGTAACTTGCAGCTTTAACATTTTGCTTCTGCAGCTTTTGTGTTTAAAGGTACAAAAAGGATTAGTTAGTTGGCATTAAGGGACTTGGATAAGGAAGCGAATATGAATATGTATTGTTCCCTGTGTATTTGGGCTGCTACCGCTTCTGTGCTTTTTTATTGGCGTATTTTTGTTTGCTTTTCCATCGTGTATTTTTCGGTGTATAGTGCTCTGCGCGCTGGAGATCGAGAAGTCCACAGGCTGTACGCTAAACTGGTTTTCGGACTGCATTCTTTTGGGCCACGTTTATTGGCGCTGCTGTTAGCTGCCTGCTGCCTGCTGCCTGCTGCCTTCTGCCAGTTTTGAGCAGGCTCAGCGCAAGTCGCCTGGCTGAAAGGCGAAATTGAATCATATGCGGTGCAATTTCTATGAATTTCAGACAAGCTCGTGGGCCACAGTAGTTCCCCTTTGTTAGCCCATCGACATGGTGGATAGGTTGCCGGGATGTATTTCTTCCTTTCTAGCGAGTCTGTGGCACAACTAAATTTAGTTTGTTGTTCTTTTCGAATTTTGCGCACGTTTCGCGCTTTGCATGATTAATTGTTTATGCAAATTGCTGCCTGGCTTATAAGGCATCCTATCCAGATTACTATGGATACACACGTAGTCTTTGTGTGCGAATAGTTTCTCGAGTCTGGTGGGCTTCATCAGTTGAGCAGTCGCATAGCCGGCATAATTGATTTGATTTCATTTGCCGAGTATTGATACTTGACAAAGCATAATCCCACTCAGTGTACATGTATTATGGAGGCTTAGGCACAGCACTGCTATTTAATTAATACTCAATTAGCTCACTCGCAGATAATTTGCATAAATGTGCGATATGCAAGAGTATTTAGAAATCATTGCGGCTTATATTGGATATCAATGCGAGAAACGTGATTAACTTTGTTTGCAAATTAGTTTCGCAAAGAGTGCGGGGTTTGAGATAAAGTTTTAATTAACATTACAGCTAATCCGCTTAGCTGGATCTTGTCTAATAATCTGGCACAGTGAGCTTAATTGCCTAAGAATGGTTGTGATGCCAGCAGTTGGCCAAGTATAAAGTCCACAAGTCTATGGAAATATTTTTTATGTTTCTCCCCGAGTTAGAGTGGGGTTTTTCCTTTCATTTTTTTTCCGTGCATTTGCCCTTTGGCCAGCACGCTTAATGGCCCGAAAATAAAGAGGTTTCGGCCACGAAATGAATTTTTCGGCGGTTCCTCCAACTCTTCGAAGCGATATATTTAATGAGAACGTTTATCTTTGCGGTAATATGGTTTTAAGTCGGCATATAACAAGTTATTTAAAGTTTTTTGGACTAGGCCATTTATCAGGCCGCCAACTTTGGGACCCACTGTACCGGCAACCGTTTGACATTTGGAGCCACGACAAACTATCACACAAATTAACATAGTTAGAGCCAAGTGCACGACTTGACTTGGCAAAGTTCATTTACACGCAATTCCAAGTGCACTCGTTCTCGCTGACAGGTAATTGTAATAAATATCTCAACTAATTACTTTCGAGCACTGTGCAACTTATCTTAATTATGCAGAGCACGGCGATTCGGTACGAGGCTTAAAGCCAAAACAAGCCGTGGAATTGAAAAGCTAATGTAGCCCGTGGAACGAAGGCGGTGCAGAAATCATTAAAACAAAATTTGCGAGAAAAATGAGAAAAATTGATGAATTAGTTGACAGGGATTCCGTGCTGTCGTGGCAACGTGGAGGCGGCAAGCACGTGATTGCCAGCACGTACCATGCGGCGTATACGTATTTTCTAATTAAATGGTTGCCGTTGCTCTGCTCCCAGTGAAAAATCAACTAAATGTATCGTTCAACATCGAAGCGACTTTTCACTCCGTACTCCTGCGGCCAGCATTGAGTGTCCTCTGGTGCCACCAAAATGGCTGCCATGCGGACATGTTGTGCGGTGTGTGTGTGTGTCCTCCATGTCCTCCGCATCCAGGACTTCCATCATCCATATATAGACCTCCCCATAGAAATGTTAGCCTGCCCACTCTCGTGTGTATTTTGCTGTCATTTGTAGGTATTTCTGTTGTTGCTTTGGTAACTAATTGTCATATTGCCCTCGGGGAGAACTGACAACAACACATCCGGTCCTTGGGGCCTGTAAAGCTTTGTGATAAACACGGCAGAAAAAATTTGTAAATTGGTGTTTAGTTTTGTTATTAGTTCTTGGAAAATAAAATAAATGACTTGATAAGACAGGCCAGTTTTACTTTACAGCTTTAGTAGGCATCATTCATATTAGTATCCAATGGAAACTTGATTACAAATCATGTTCTTATATAGTGTGAATTGGAATTTAATGTTTTTCTCCCCATGTAATGATTCGCAGCGGCGCGCTCCTTGCGTCGAGAAGGAAAGTGCGTTTATGATTCAATTTTATTTTCTCTTTTTATTATTTTTGCTTTTAAATGGAAATGCCAACATCAATTGAATTATGCGCGAAATGAAAAACATTCCATATTTGTTGCCATATACATATACATATTGGCGACCAGCGATATATGAATGGGGCGAGCTGAAAGAGATTTCGGCTGCAGACTCACGAGTCCTTTGTAGCAGTTTTTCCAATAATTAATCACCGCCAGGGCCCCAAGGCAGTGTCCGTTGCCAGGCAAGTGATTTATGCAAGTAGTTTAATGCTCGCTTACATAATAAGTGGAGCTGAAACTGGAACTGAAGTCAATGGCACTTGGAAAAAATATACTCATTACTGGTCTTAGCTCCAAAATAATAATGATTTTTAAAACATTCGAAAGGATTATTTCGTTTGATCTCGATTAGATTAAATTCTTATATTTTTATAATGGTACTTAATTTGTTTGTACATTTTTTAATTTCATCTGGCACATCCGCTTAAATGTTTTCTCTCTTGTGCCGTCACATTGTGCGTATACGTAACGTAAATTACCCAGACTGCCATTATGAAATGATTCTCGTGGCACTGTCGCTGTGGCCTGTGCCTCGCTTCAATTCATTGTGTTTACATTGTATTTGGCCATAATTAATTGGTTTTTATTCCGTGCCGGCATTGTACGTACATACATTAAGAAATCGGCAGCTACAAAATATATGGACAACAACCACCATTGAATATTTCATTTTAGATGGGAAAAGTCAAAATCACGGCTTTCCGGCACAAACACACTTGTTGATTTGCGAGCCTAATTAATTTCGCTCCGGGCATACTAATAGAATTTGCGGTCATCTAATAACGAAACCCACTTAGCAACGCTTCACTTGCGACACATTGCGTATACGCAGTGCAGACCAGTCCAGTCCACTCCAGTCCACTCCAGCCCAGTCCAGTCCAGTCCAGTCCAGGCCAGGACAGCACGTGTCATCGCTGGCCAGATAAGATCGCTGTAGCCGGTGCCCACTCAATTTGGCTGTTATAGGAACTAGAAACACTTGATAGAGGACTCTAGCCAGTGCTCCATGCGCTCCTCCATTCAATATGTGTCCTAGCAACGAGGCCAGGCGAATAAATGACAAGGCTATTTGTTTTGTTCTGATGGCCCGGATGGCACAGGTGAGCTGGAGGCTCTTCAGGGCTGGATTTCGTAGCGGAAAATTTATATTTTCCCGTGAAGAACGCTCTTCAGATGAGTTATGAGGCAAACAGGTTGAACGTGTCTCCCCTTCAGGTGGAGTGTAGAAACAACGAAAAGACTGATTTCAGTTCGTGTTTGAATAGCTGCACTAAAAAAATTTAAAATTAAAAAACGCCATCGCTGACAATCCTTCTTTAAAATTAACATGCGAAATATAAACGCACAGAAGCGATTATTTAACATGTTATTCTCTTTACCCGTTTTCTGATTGTTTTGGACACAAAAACATAAGAAGATTATCAGTTCCTTGTCTTTTTATTTCACTGATAGGTATTTAAGGAATTAATTTACAGGTAGTTTACATATTTAATAACCAAATGTATTATATTTTCTTCGATTCGATGGGACCATAATAAATCACACTAAAGCCAGATTTAGATGTGAAAATAATTGGGTTTGTATTCCCAAAACTGGTTTGGAAACTTACTCGAACTAACTGCCGAAAAAGCTCTTGTGATTCCCAATCCCCCCTTTCATTATACATAATTATAGACCATTATATTGATCTCTTTGGACTCTTAAATAGCCTTCAGGCACTGTGAAAGTCTTGAAAAAAAATTAAGTAAACAAATGTAAGCTTAAAGCAAACGTCGAAAATAGCCAAAAGCAATTTACTTTTTCACCGCGAAGAAAACCGGCCTACAGCACGTGGGGAGATTACTATAAATGTGATTCGATGAGGTTCTGCCAATTAATCAATGGCACATATTGTAACCACTTTGCTGGCAAATTGACCAAAAAATGAGCAGCATACGAAATCAAGATGTTTCAGTGCCTAATGAAGCATTTGATGTACATTTGCCGTACGCAGATCCAATTTGTTAATTAAATTTTGTTACAGGTGGCGGCAACTGAAAAACTTTTTCATATGTGGACCAGAATGGCTCTCAAACATTTTCTCCCACTGCCATGATTTATTGTTGTTTGTCGAACGTGAGCCCCGGTGTTCCGAACTTTTCTAAAGTAATTTGCGACAAATCATAAAGGCATTTCCTTTTTTTTTTATTTTTTTTTTTGCCTCCTCTCATGACATGCGGCGCAAAATTTATGCGCTCACATGGGCGCCAGGTAGGCAAGAATATGGTTGCGAAGATATTGACGGATATATAGGAGGCATCTGTTTCTGGCAGTAAATTAAATGGGCAACGGCTTGGCTCGGCTTTGCTGGCCCTAGCTTCACTAGCATAATTAACACTTTGATATAAATTTACAGTTTTACAAAGTCGCAAGGTTTCGGGCGCCTGGCAAATCCATCCATTAGCATAATTACGTAAAAACATAAAATTATCATGTAAAGCAGTCTGCCGGCGGAGGCATCCTGTCCTTAGCACTGCACTGCAATTTCTGCTCCGTCTTCCTGGTTGATTTTAATTTGTTTTGAGCCGAACCGAACAGAACAGAAACGAGCAGAGCTGAGCAAAGAGCAAAAACCAACACGTCCTGCAGTACATCATCGTCATCATTAGCGCGAGCGGCGTTTCCTTCCACAATGATAGCAAAAGCGCACAAAGGACGCGAAAGGAGCTAGGGGCACCAGGGAGCGATACCTACCAGGCCAGATCCCAAGCAGCTTCCCCTGGACTGGTTATACCCTGCTTTTGCATAAACTGGCTGGGTGCCGCTCGGTTGGCTCAGCTCATGCTTCCTTATGCTAGTACTCAACGCCACTTCCTTGGACCCATTCATTGTGCAGCACGAACACACTGAGAGAGTACGTATAGTGGCATTTGAGATTTTGGAAACCCTTCGAATGTTGGTATGCTAATTATTCCAGCTACCAATGTGGGAACCATGCTTTGTCTATTAAGTGTGCTATGAGCAATGGATATACGAAAGATATTTTAAATTGTACGGTGTTGATCAACTATTTTCCCGAGTGCACACGCACACCCTCATAAGGACATTGGCAGACAGGGCGCACATAATTCAAGTTGAGCTCGTGGCACACGGAACTGGGACTGAGCCGGGTTTGAGATCTGGGCCTGGGGATCTGGCAACTGGCAACCGGGAACTGGCAACTGGGAACTGGGATCTGGATCTGGGGCTCAGCTGTCGCGACTGGCAGTTTCACTTCACGCCATCGTCTCCCGTCGCTGGCGGGCTGTCTTCTGGGCCTGTCGTTTCGAGCCTTTGAAGGGTCTGGCAGGCAGCTTCTGCTCCTGCCAGCTCCTTTTCAAGTTCCCTGTTCCCCTATTTATTCTGGCCTGGGTTGTTTTCTTTTTCCTGTTTTTTTTGGTTCACCCTTGCCTCAGCAGGAGGCACGGAATTCGGGCCCTGTGCTACTAAGTGTTGCCTAAATTGTAATTATACTTTTGCGTTTTAAGCTATTTTGGCTTATTTGTACAGACAGTGCTGTCCTGCTGTGGTGTCAGTATTTCTGTTTCGGTTTCTGTCCCTGTCGTTTCCTCCTTAATTCGAGTCAAATTGAAATTGATATGATAAAGTGCGAGCGCGTGCTGAATGCCAAGTTGCCGGCATGCCCGTAATTTGCCAATTGCATTTTAAGCGGACCACTCGGTAGGGGCTGCACTCGGTGCATGGTGTCACAGTCGATTGTGAAATATTCATCCGATGAGGGGCAGCAGGACGTATGCGTGATGGCTCAGCTCGTGTCTCCTGTTCTGTGGCTGTGAAGGCAGAATTTGAAACAGAATCTGATGCTGATGCTGGTGCTGGTGCTGGAGCTGGAGCTGGTACTGCTGAAGCTGAAGCTGATACTGAAACAGAAAAGAACTGTATAAATCATTTCAATTACATTTTGCAGCTCGAGCTGTGACAGGAAGATGAACTGAACTAAACTGGCTTTGGGCTTTGGGCAGGAAAACTTTAGCCATTCAACGGGAGCAAAAACTTTGTGGGATCTTGGCCGGGAAAGTTTTGCCAGTTTCGTTCGCCACTTGACATGTTTGGAGTGTTGATGGCACTGGCACACACAATCGCTGGATTAACAATTGAAATATGCCAAGTTGGACGCATCAACTTGGAACACTGCCACATAATGTGGCAATTAAGTTTGAAAGGTTTCACAAAAGCGAGTGCACTTGGCAAAACATACTCAGCTTTTTAAACTGGAAGTGAATTTCCCACTCTCACCCGTTGAAAAGTCAAAAGCAGATGTATTTAATTTTATAAGTCTTTATAATTTAGGGAACGAACTTATATTTATTCAAGGCATTAATGTTTTATTTATTTTCTTTCTTTCCAGGTAACTATCACGTTTTCAATTTGGGATTGATTGTAAAGAATTCAGCAGCGTTATACGAATGGAAAGTATCATCTTAGTTTAAAATGAAATACAATTTTTTTGAGTGTTGGGTATGCAAAGAAATTGCCACATCATTTCATCAGGCAATCCTTGACACTGCTTTGCCTGGGCTTGTCAAAGTCATTGATGCTGTGGACGGACACTAACATCCTCCTCCGATTCTGGCTGCCCCGAAGCAGAGTTCATATTCCACTGAACCGGACTGGTTATCTCTGGCAAAGTTGCCTGGCCCGGCCAACTGGCAATCTAGCCGACTGGGCAAATGATGCTCCTGGTAATGGTAATGGTGACGGTGCTCCTGCTGACCAGTGCACCGGCCATTACTTTATCTCTAGTCCATTATGTCTCCGCTAATATGCCAGGCATCTCCTATGGCCAAACTCTACATTGGCCACCTTTTTTCCGCCCAGCTGCCTCGACTTCCCCATTTCCGATCCCCATTCCCACATCCCCCGTCGCTTTATGTGCTCTACATAATCAGATATGGCATTTTATTCCTCTGGCAACGATGGCCAGGCTGAGCTGCCCTCTGCCTTCTGCTTTTTCTTTCCACTACCCCGACTTTACTTCACTTTTCGGCGCACGTTATGTGAATGTGTGGAAGGGGATAAAAGTAAAATTAAATGTAGATAAATATCAAATAGGAGGTTCATTGTTTGTTGCACTCAGAAAAACTAACCTAACCGCATATCTAAAACGATCTCAATGAAAACGGCATATATCTTAAACCGTATAGTGTATTGTTTTCATATCTAGGAGTGTTGTGTAAAGTGTGAGATATGTACAAATGTTTATGGATCGGCGCTCTACATCCTCGTTTGATTGCCACTATTTCTCTGAGTGTGGGGGTTGGGGGGTTGAACACATTCGGCGGGCAGCATTGTTCGCCGCACAGTCGCTCCTATCTCTTATGATATATTTCGCAACATTTATCACAAGTTAATTTGATTTTAATGAAATAAATTCAGCACATACGGATACGGACACACGGCAGCCGGGCAGACAAACTGGAAACTTGGCAGATCCCGGAGGGTAGATAATGTTAATGAGTAAATGCGAGCGAATGAATGCAGACTGTGTGGGGTCAACTCGTCGGTAGCACCGGTTAGCTGTCTCAATGAATTTTCGACAATATTAAGCTATTCCTCCTGCAACTGCAATTAAAAAAGGGGCAGCAACGAGGTTCAAATTTGAGTTGCCTTTTTTTTTCCTTTTTTTTTTTGGCGGATCTGCAGCTGCTGCCATCGGCAACGTCGTTCAACGAGGCAACGTGACATGCATTCTCCGTACTTTTATGGTATATTTAATTTTTTATACACAATTTTATGGTTACATTTTTATTTGCCGCTTTTTTCTTGCGTTGTGTTTTTGTTATTATTATTACTTTTCGGCTGACTATCGTATGGTGGAAAAAAAATTAACATAAACGTCAGCGGCGCATATTTTAACTCGGTCAAATTGCCGGCGTCCGGTCCGCAGTTTTTCAGTTTTCAGTATTCCGTTCTGAGTTCCCAGTTCCACTTCCCCAAACCGCGAGCGACTCGTTTGCATAAACAAATTTGCAGCGCCATTTGCCGGCCGGTTTCAGTTTGCCTGCTATTTTTCTCATTCTCAATATTATTCTTTTTTTTTTTGGGTTTGTTTGTCGTCGCCATGCAGTTGGTTAATGAAAGTTCCCACCATTAGAAACAGGTTCGGTGCGTTTCGGTTTCGGTTCGCTTTGGTTTTTTGGCCAGAGGCCGGAAGAAGGAGTCGTCGCATTGATGCTGATTACGCAAAAAATATGTTTTCTTTTTGGCAATTTTGAGCTGTGCTTATGCAAATTAGGACCGGCGCCTGCTGCCTGAGTCATTAAAAGGTTTGAGCCAGAGATGCCAGCGTGTCTGTCGTGCTCTTTTGTAGGATTTATGAAGCAGCGTGAGTGGCGATTTTTACTTGCAAATTAAGTAAAATATGATTAAAATTGCCATTTATCAAATGCTATTTCATCGGAAGAGGGTAGTAAACACGGAAGTATCATGTCAATTAGGCAAATGCATTTGTAAGCCATGCGGTTTGCTTAGCTGGTGTTCTAAGTAGTCCTTTTTTTTTTTTAAGTAAAAGCCATTTTCCAAACATTGGTTGATATCCAAGTCACGCGGGCATCTCTACCTTTTTAACATTATATTTAGAACAAATGGACGAGCGATTTATTTTCGCAATTTCATCATCGCTTACAGCGTAATGCGAGACAAGAAAAATATACAAACAAACACAGAAATGGATGCTAAACAAACTGAACTTTTTTCAGCGAAGTTCAATGCACTCGTTCCACGTACAAATTTCATTTTCATTTGCTGGCTGCCCCGAGACGTGCCAAACTTTAAGGGTTGCTTCATTAAGCGTGGCAGCCAACGCCGAAACCCTTTTAAAAGGAACCTCAAACCAAAAGACATGGCCAGGCAATCCATATTCAACCCAAATTCACAACGAAACCAACAAAAAACAAGATAGAATGCAGTAGTCGAGTTCCCCGACTCTCAGATACCCGTTACTCAGCTAGTGGAAGTGCAAACGAGAAATTCCAACATATTTTGGAATATCGGTAGAAATTAGGGAAAAAGTAATATAATTAAAAAAAAACTTAACATTTTTTTAAAAGTGTGGGCCTGAGTGTTTTGTGCGGGCGTGGGCTCTGGAAGCTGCATGTTTAATCTAAACATTCTAGCTTTTGTAGTTCCTGAGATCAAGGCGTTCATACGGACAGACGGGCTACTGATCCTGATCAAAAATATATATAAATTATATGGTCGGAAACGTTTCCATCTGCCTGTTACATACTTCTCAACGAATCTAGTACACCTTTTTACATGTTAGATATGCCACTTCAAAATCCGATTAAAATAATTTGAGTTATGGGGTTTAGAACTTCAGCCTTGGGCACGAAAAAAACTGCTCAGAATAAGTGTACCATTTTTTTACAGCCAAAAATATATTTTCCCATTAATAGGTACATATGTTTTCTTAAGTATTAATTTACGTCAGTTCAGTAAGTAGTGTTTAATTTAACAAATGCAACAAGCTATTCCAACAACGAAGATGAAATTAGTATTGGCTTTGAATTAAAACTTCAGGCCTAGTAACTTAGCAATTTTGTTGTACTTTTTCGATAACAGACTGCGCTTTTTTTGGGTGGCAATAAGACATCTCAAGTCCATAATACTTCAAGTTCGATTCCCTTTTGATTGCTTTTGTCGAAGAGCTGAAGAGCAGCAACTACATTAGTTTCGCTTACAGTAGCGCCCCAATCCGGCCACCCGACCACGCCCCCGGGGGCCCAACTCAATAAAGCCATAAAACTCGATAAGGCAATCAAATAACCGTTTCCCCCCAAGGCCCGCTGGCTCCTTCAACGCAAGTAGTCGGAAGCCATAATAAAGAACTGCCAAAAAGCAAACGCTTCTGTGGAAGACGCTGTGTCAGCCCTCTCGCTCTGGCCCTCCTGCTGTCCCACTCCCACCCCCGCCTCTTGTCACTCCGCCGTAATGGCGGCTATTGTAAAACGTTGCTCACTCTGTCAATACAAGAACCCCCACACACACAAACACACACCAACACAGACGCACTTGCACGCACACTCCCGTGCAGTGCACATAGACGAAAGTTGGAGTTGCTCTCAGCCTTTTTGTATCCGTCACTCGGGCAGAAGTATTCGTCCGCCGATAACCCCAAAGGATAAACCCATGCAGGGACTTGACTTAAATCACTCATTCAACTGCCAGCTGATTTTATAGTGGCTATTATCATTCACACTGTCGTATCTTTTCATAGTGGGAAATGGCCTAATGCGTTAATTTCCATCAACACATTGTTGGGTTAGCTGTTTATTTATTATTTATGCATTTATTTAAACAAGAAACTAATGATACACGTTAAATGCTGGATACGTAACTGTCGGATCGTTTTGTAACCTCCGTTTTTGTTGCGTTTCTCGGGTTATTTGTTAAGTATTCCTTCACGAAACTGCGCTGCTATATACAATTTGACGTCATGCTTGAAAGCGACGTAAATCACCAAGAGAAAAGGCTAACGCTAAAAAAAGAAATAAAATAAAAAGGGAGAAAGATGGAAACGCTCGTATGGAACATAATGGAGTTGCAACGGAGATGGGTACTGTCGACTTTGATGACGATGGTTGTTGGGGCGATGATGATGATGATGAGGATGGCGATGACGTCGGGGCAGCAGACATTAAATTGACACACGACCACCGACCGACATACTTGTAGCTACACACATGTACACATGTACATACTTGTATATGTATAGAAAACAACCACAGCCAAACGCAGACGTAGGCACAACGAAACTTACTAAAAATCACGTTGTCGTAGGCCATGGTCGAGACATCGTCATATCGCCATCGTCACAACATCCTCAGCGTGTCATTCATTTTGCTTTTGTTTAAAGTCTTTTATGGCATTTTGCTTGCCGACTCTTCAGCCTGGTCGCATTGTTGTTGCTTTGCTTGCTGCTTTGCTGCTTTGCTGCCTTGCTGCCTTGATATCTGTTATGCTTGAAGCCTCCAGCCTTCAGCCTTGGCCACTTATACCAGTTTTCCCTCCCCTGGAGTCGGACTTCTAGAACTGCAACTGAAATTCTATTTGCATACTGAGAAAAAAAGCCCGACAGACATTGCATTACTCACTCTATTGCTTCTTAAATGGCTGCACTGCTTAACATATTCCTTAAAGTGAAAGGCTAGAACTGAGTGGTTGCCTAGTAAGCTTTCCACTAATGTTTCTATATTTAGATAAGGTTTTTGAATCACATGCAAAGGGTATTATTTTATAAGATTTTCTCCCTGTGCAAATTGTAACGTAATATAGCCTTAAAGTATGTCCAACGTTACTACCCTGTATTTGCTTTCATTGTCTGTCTATATCTCCTACCCATAACCTTCCCATTTTGCCTTCACCCAGCGTCTGAGAGATTTTGCGTACGCTTCAGTTGACAGCATTATAATAATGAAGTTTGATTGGATTACATTGCAGCGGACATGAATGCAAAAACATTAACACAGTTCCATTGCATCCTCAAAAGAAATTGGAAGCGAAACTTTTCATAATTTCCAAGCAGTTAGTAAAGTTTCTCTCCGCTTTGGGTTTTTGTGACACTGACAGGACGACAGGACGCTGGCAGGATGGGAGGCAGGGTGAGGGGGCGAGAGGGCAAGGGGGCGCAAGAGCGGAAAATGCGGTCCAGACGTCGGGCATCATCGGGAGTTTGACGCCGGAAAAGGGAAGTTACCATGGCCAAAAGTTTTTCGCCTGTATCAGGCTCTATGAAGCGCTTAAAAATTGTATATACATTGACTTCCTTGGCTTTTGTGCAAGATGCTTCCTTCCGCATTTGGCTGCACTTGCAGCTGAAGCTGAAGTTGAAGTCGAAGTTGAAGTTGAGAAAGGACATCAAATGTCAATAGTTGGCAAGAGTGGAAAGTTGAGCAAAATAAATGACACTTGAGCGATGCAACGGCAACAAGCAACTCTTATAATCGAAATGTTTTCGCAGTACACAATGCGTGTGTGTGCTTGTGCCAGGAATTTGATGCTTAAATTCGGTTTGACAATGGTAAAGATGGGATTTTGTAGGGCAGCTTAAGGATTTTTCACTCGCATTTGCCGCCTTCTTGTCTGACAGCTAAATAAAATGCAAAGCTTGTCTGAATTGCTTTTCAAAATATGATTGACATTTGTCATTGATAGCGCCTGACTGTCACAGATTCGTATTCGTACCACCTTGCCCACCACCACTCGCTCCAAATTCTGATCCGGCTAAGTGAAATTTCCCGTTTTCCTCCGCAGGCAACATTTTGATAGCTTGCTCACATAGTTTGCTCCAGCTCCTGCTCCTTGTCCTGCTCCTGCTCCAGCTCCAGCTCCTGCTCCCGGTATCGCTTACCCATCGTGTCACTCTGACTGTTGCTTTTGCATTGGTTGGCTTTGCTTTGCTTTGGATTGGATGCTGCTGCCAACTTCTCATCTTGCTGCTATTTTTATTTGCATATTTACTTAAAAGCTGGAATAGCAAACCACAATCTTTGCTCCTGCCATTGCCCGTTCTGCTCATTTCGCTCGCTTCTTTTCATTTTATCAAAAACGATTTTTGCCATGCTATTTTAGCAACGGTCGGGTTTTTGTGGTTCCATCAGCTGCCACCAGCGACAGCTTTGTTTCTGTTGTGGTTTTTCTTTCCGTTTGTTGCCGCTTGTTGTTGCTGCTGCCGCCGCTGCTGCTGCTGCGAGATGCTGCTGCTTGCCGGCAATGTTGTTGCAGTTGTCGAAGCTGAAGTGCAATTTTAATGCAAACAATTGAAGCTGAAGCGTGCAGAGCGCACGCAAGTGGAAGTGGAAGCCCTGGCTTTGGCCTCTGTCTCCGATGCCGTCTCAGGAGCCCTCAAATGCTTACCTACATTGAGAAAAACAAAATAGTATTACATTTGGTGGTAAATTAAAATTATTTATATTTTATTTTTACACGATGTATTTTGATTGAAGTCGTATTTAAGTTACGCATTATTCCGCAGCTTTTCACACTTTTTTTGGAAAGAAAGCATATGTATGTGATAAACCAGTTTCAGGGAACTGAGCTACAAATCTTGTAAACATAAAATGCTCAAACTATTGATAATACGTTTTATCAGTGTAAGTACCTGCCCCTCCCAGATTCTGATGCTGGGCCATTGCTATTGCTGCAGTTGTTGTTTGTGGTTGGCGGTTTTTGTCGATGACGGCAACGTCTATGGTCGATGTTGTTGCTATGCTTGCTGTTATTGTTGCCGCCGCTGATGTTGGCTTATTGAAATGCATTTGTTCAATATGTTGTTCGACATGTTGCGCGCTGACTGGCTGCCAGTTGGTTGCTGCATAGTTAGCTGGCTAGAGTTGCCGCTGCCACTGCCACTGCCGCTACCGCTACCGCTGTTGCAGCCACCGAAGCAAAAGTGGAGTAGCATTCGTGGCAAATATTGACAATGGCAATGTGAGTGCGAGTGTGGGCATTGTGGGTGTAAGTTTGTAGCACTATTAGCTATTGTTTGCGTTGAAATGGAGCTGCGGATGGAAGTGCTGCCTCACATTACGTATATGCCGCTGGGGTCCTTCGGCGCTCACTCTATGTGTGTGAGTGAGTGAGTGTAACTAAAGTGACGTTAATGCGTCAAAAGTGGTTCGGTTTGCCTCGACTTTGGTTTGACTTGGTTTGGTTTGGTTTGCTTTCATTTCGTATCGCTTGGCCTGGCTTGACTTGTCGTCTGGCAGTCAATGCATTTGTATTTGCATTTTGTATTATTTACAAGTTGAATGCAAATAGTCAGGTAGGAAAACAAATGCGAAAAGGACGAGGGACAGAATGACGTCTCCATTGTTGCCAACAATCGGCAACATTATCGCTGCTGGTGGTCGTCCTCCTCAACGGGAGGAACAAAAAAAAAAAAAAAGGCATGAAAAAAAGGAAAAAATCAATATTAACCGACAGTATCTATGACAGATGGTTCGGCTTTAGATTGCCACATTCGCTCTGTCTGGGATGGTTTTGTTTATTAAGTTTAACAACGCAGGAGGCACAAAAAATGTGTGTGTATGCAAAAGGATTCATAAGGATTCCAGAGGTACGCACCAATACACTCGATACACACACCCGTGCGTACACTCGCACACTGAGGGAAAAAGGGTTTAAAGGGGCTATAAGGTGGGCCATGATGTAATTGATTTATGATGGGGTCTGGCTTTTCAATATCATAGCGTTATTAAAGGTGAAGGTAATAGGATATATAAATATGCTTTATTGTTGTACCATTTGTATACTAAACACTTTTTGTTAACGGAGTTGCATTTATTACTCCTTATTGGTGAAATGGTTTTTTTTCGGTGCATGGCTTATGTACACTCCGCTTGTTATATAATACATAAGGACCATTGTTATTTGCCCGCTGACGCAGCGCCCGCCGCCGGATCTCAAGCGAATGCAGTGGGAATTTTGCAACCCTCTGAATCCGCAGGACCTGGAATCCTGGGGCTGCGGGCGGGTCACCGCAGCAGCGGCAGAAGCCGAGGCAGCGATGCCAGCCGAGGCAGAGGCAGAAGCAGAAGCAGAGGCGGCAGACCTCAGACATTGAGTGTTGAAGCTCAAATGTCGCAATGCAATAAACTTTAGCTGACATTCGTATCTGTGTGTGCGTGCGAGCGGGGTGTTTGCTGGTGTGTGTGTCATTATTATGCCTGCCAGGATGTGGAGGATATAAGGATGTGAGGGTAGGCCAGAGACCCGGGAGTCAGGTAACATCATGAAAACGCATCAAGCTCAAACATATTAGGATAGGTTTCGGTTAACGCTTGCATTTTGATGTCCTCACAACTCGGGGAGTGTTCATGTGTGCCTGTGTATGTGAGGCTATTGAACTTTTGTTGCCATCTCTCAATGTGTGAGTGTGTGCCAAAATCGAGGAGAGTCTACCGCATAACAAATTCGAAGGGGATTCCGTTGAAAAAGTAACCCTTGAACCCCGAATCGGACTGCATTGCAGCCCAATTCCAATTCCAAGCAGCATTTGCAGTTCAATTCAATTTTTACTGCACACAACAAACAGCTGAAACGGCTTTGCACACATGAGCACTATTTGCCGTTGGCAAAGTTTTCATCAAGGGGTTATCGAGGGGTTAAAACACCTGCCCCACAGATGCCAGAAATCATCATCAACCGGTAAATTTACTTGTGAATCAGGTGCATAAGGGGACCAGGCATCAAAAAAGCAAAACTATCGTAATTGCAGCACTGAAAAAATAATTTTCCAGACCTAACTTCCATTCATTGGTTTCCTATTCTTTATAATTATTAACTAAATTTGAGTCTCTTTGCCAACACTTAAAGTTATCCTTTTCAACAAAATGGGGTATCTTAAATGTGAAATTTCACCCATTTATTGTGCTAGCATTCTATTATTCTCTGTGTGCACAACTGACAATCATACCGTATGCCACCTGGCAAGGGATCATGACCCGGAGCCGAAGGCCAATTAGAGCGTACGTATGTGCCAGGACCAAAGCATCAAAACTAAAACTAAGATAGACCAAGCCCAGCCAAGCAAATGCTTGTTATGCAGATTGCGGACTTACCCGAAACGGACTCCTAATTAAGATGCTGTCGAGATGCTGTGCTGATGATGACCAAGGATGGGAAGATATGGCCAGGAACTAATATGCATGCAAACGCACTTATATGCCCGGGTACTTACACTGACTTACAATGGTCAATGGACATGGTCTTGAGGGAATTTCCCATACTCGAAGCTTTGTTGTTTCGATAAATTAAGCCGATACGGAGTTTCTCAGTCTTGCAGTACTTACTGCGAACTTTATAATCTGTACTTGGAGGCGGCACCTTTGGCACAACATCTGTCTTAACCTTACTGCCACAAATCGGAGTTTTTAAGCAGCTTAGAAATTATGCAGATGAGTTGGGCTTAAAGGAAGCTCTAAGCTGAGGCCATATAATAATCATAAATATGATAATATTCCATCTGTGATGTGTTTGATTTAAATGGGTTTTCTTCTCTGGCTGCCAGTCGTTTCCAGGGCACAATTTCTAATTTACCCTCTGTCCGGGAGTTTCAGTTGGATGGCGCCTGTGAGCATCCTTTTTTGCTGCTTATCAGTGCTCTGCACTCGACATAACCAACAAGATTTTTAATAATGAAATTGTTCACAGAAAAAACTTTTGGGATGAGGCAGGAAATTCTTGCAAAATGTTCTCTGGCTCCCCATCCTAAGACCCCCAGTCCACTCCCTTCGCCCTATCCCCGTCTCATCAAAATGTTCCTTTTCGGTTGGGAGTGAACGCATATTTTAGCATAATGCTTCAAATTATGTGCTTTCTGTGCTATGCAAAAATTTAATGCCGGCAAAATGAGCAAAGGCACAAAATTGCCCGAAAACCCTTTTTGTTGTCCTCGTCCTTGTCCTTGCCTTTTTGCTATTGTTGTTGCCGCCTGCAGTGTTAGAAGTAAGCTTGGAAATTATTTAAGCTCTACTGGTATTTTTCTGGCATTTTGTGTGTGTGTGTGGGTTGTAAATTGTGGGTGGCTGTTTGCCTGCTCAATTTATGCAAATTAAATTGCAATACTTTATGTTCTTTTTTTTTTTTTTGGTGGTGTCACCAAGGCGACCCACATAGCCTTGTCTCCTATACTCTGCAAAATGATTAAACCTAACTTTGATAAATGATGCTCATAAAAAATGCTTAAACGGCAATTTAAGCACGCCCATAGTTAGTTTTTCTCTAGGACACCTCGATTTATTGGCCATAGACCCATTTGGCCAAGCACTCATTTGGCGAACACGAGTCGCAGCTACCAAAATACGCGCGTTACTAATGGAGCAGCTAACATACAGTCACGCTCATAACCATAGTCGCTGCTTTCGGCTGGTAATGGGGCGTGGGCGGACCTTACAGCCGTGTGTGCATTGCGTTGCGTTAGATTAATAACTGAAACTGCAACTGCGACTGATGATGAATATGTACCGAGCGAAAGTCTATGCTCAATCATTAGATCATTCTAAGAAAATAAATCATTTTCTTGATATTTGGGATACGTTTAAGTATTTCATATTCAATATTTCATATTAATGAAAAATATTAAAAATGGGTGTAATTCATAACCATTTAAATATTCAAGTCATACGATTATTGTATATTTAGTTTCTCAGAAATTTTTCTTAGTGTCCCAGCTGCTACCGAACGCGTTGGCTGAGTCCGCAAACTGTGCCGGTGAACGACTCCAGTTGAGAGTGCACACACATTACATGCGCGCGTGTGTGTGTGTGTGTGTGGCTTGGATGTCCTGTGTGGGTGTTGCTGCTGCTGATGCTGCTGTAGCTTTAGCTGTAGCTGTAGCTGGTGGGGCTGCCGTTGGTTAGCACCTTGGCAACTGAGCACTGGCAACTGAGCACTGGCAACCGGCGGGGCGGACTGGCGCTGATGGAGTCTGGCGCAGCGATGACGAATGTGAATGACTTGCCTCGAGACATGCAGTCAACTTGACGCGCATTTGTCTGGCAGTGCGTCTAACCATATATGCAGACGACTTTTGCATATGTGGTGCACCCATATCGTGTCGCAGGCCAGGCCTGGGCCTTATTGTTGTTGGCTCTGTCAAGATGGCGTCATTTGCGACCCAGGAGCAAATCCAGTCGGCGGGGATTCCCGCAGAGGGATGGTTGTAACAAGCTGTTGAGATAGCAATGACGTTGCCATAATTTGTTTTATTTTATGAAGTTTGCGGTGGAAAAAGTTTCGAATGCAGCTAACTTTTGCTGCTGCTTCTATTTTAGGTTTTTTTTTTCATTTTGTTTTGTTGTTTTCGAATCGAGTTAAAGTTTCTTAAATTAATCAGAAATTGAATTAAGGATGGAGTCACAGAATAATTAATAAAATTGTGTTGTGCCAAAGAATTTTTACATGGTTCGCAAAAGTTTGCCTAGACCAAAATTACAAAGGCAACAAGTAAAGTTTCCCTGAAGGGAACTTGAACTTATTTGCATTTAAATCTCTACTTGCTGAAAAAGAAGCACTCCATATTAACCCATTGTTCAAAGAGTTTTTCTCTGCAGAACAACAGACTTGAAGTGCATATCGCACAGCCATGATCCGATTCAAATTTACATTTACAACTTTTAAATCTTATAAAACTTTACAATCCGTGCAGTTTATGCTGGGATTTCATTAAACAAAAGGGGGAGCAAACAAAATATGAAAACTCTCCGCAGTATTCGTGCTTTTTTTCCCTCTGTCTGCGTGGAACAAAAGTTTTCTGTTTTTGCTGCCATCGCTTAATTCAATTAATTTTTATTTAGTTTTTCATATAATATTTGCTCGCTCTGCACATTTTTAAGCAAATACCCCGCCAACTAAATGAAATGTTATTTGCATAAAATTTTCCATTTCGCTTTCCTTTCTCTCTTTCATATTTCGTGTTTTTCCTTTTGTTGGAGGCACCCATTCCCAGCAAGCCATTCTCTTAGTTGGACATTCTATCTCCCTGCCCATTAACACGCAGTTTACTCTTGGCCGGAAAAACCCTAGTTTATTTTTTGTTCTTTTTTCTATGTAACCAAAAGACTAAGCGTATTTTACACATTTAACAGGCAATGCAATCGCTTTTGTTTTCAGTTTTAGTTTTGTTGTACGTTAACGAGTAAAATTCTCATTTTGCGAGAAGAAAGGACTGCGTAGGTGGGCCTTGTATTTGCTAGCCGCGAAAGAAATTACTTTATTTTAATAGGACTTCATTTAATCCGGGCGCATTATGAGACAGGCGGCTTGAAAGCAGAACAGAAATGAAAGAAAGGCGGAAAAACAGGCCAACCTGGCGGGGCGTCTGAACTGAGGCAATTTGGTGGCGCACGCTGCGTATACGCAATCTGCTATGTTTTATAATATAAACAGTGCGTGGAGGCAGTTGAAAGGCTTGGCGGTGCACGAGGGGCAGACATGCAAACAAACAACAAGCACGCCTACACACAGACAGACACACACACAGCCACAAAAAAGAAAGGAGGAGCAGGAGAACTTGTTTAATACAAAAGTTTCATTTCCGCTTTTCATTAGCCTCAACGGTGTGACACAAGTCAGGAAAATGGGGTGGGCAAACAAGGGCGACAGGGAAAATGCGTAAATACCGCACACAGGGACATACATGCATCTCCACTCAAAGCCACACACATATACACTAAGAAAAACATACAGTTTTCTAGACTTTGATTGTTATCAATTAAATCAATTAAGGAAAAAACTGCATTTTGATTGGTTTGTATTTATGAAGAGAACTGTTCGGCGAGAACTTACATTTTATGCTCCTTTGCTTATTAAGGCTTCATCTTAATTTCTTCTTGTGTACTTGGACAGAGTCACACATTTAAGGCCATAATGAGATATATACAAAAGCTGAGCCAGCTCAGCGTCAAATCGGGCAGAGAGCGTAAACCTCTAACCACGTGTTAATTTTACTCCTTTTCCTCTGTCCTCCGGTACCGCCCCCCATAAAGCACCCTAAGTCCCCCATATGGCGACCCCCCATCTCCATCTCCATTCGCATCCATCCACCCAAAAGCTACCCAATTTCTGCTGTTGATGTTCTTGTCGTCCTCATTGCTGTTGCTGCTTCACTGAAGTGAACTAAAAAGCTTGAATGGCGCTTATGTTGGTCGGGTTCTATTTGTCGGGCTGTGGATATGTTGATGTTGTTGCCACTCTGGCGTCGTTGTTTTTTTCTGGTTCTCTCCGTTGGCCAAACTGGCAGCCAACTAGCTGCTATATTAACTGACTTACTGGAAACGCCCCCGCAGCCGTGAGTGTACGTACTACGTATGAGTAGATGTGAGTGCAAACACGCAGCGTAATGAAGTAGCCCGAGCAAACCGTAATGGCTGACTGAGCGTCATAATAATCTGATAGTGTGAGTGCGTGAGCTTTGTAGGTGTGTCTGTGCGTGCGAGCGTGTGTGTGTATGTGTGTGAGTGGATCCTAGCGGGAGAGACAGAGAGATAGAGACTACGGCACGGCCGACATCAGAGGTTATTCAACTGCCACGCACACACGGAGGAACCCAAACCCATAAGCAAACCCGGGCCGGGAAAATGGGGCTCCGGACTGGACTCCGGCATGTGTGAAGGCTTCTCCCATATGCCAGAGATAGGTGGATAGATACCATATATACGTACACGGGCAGGGAAAGGAACTGGGAACGGGAATGGGAATGGGAATGCAATACGAACGGAATGTGCTTGCATTTGAACCTAAACATTTCCCTAAACGTTCCGCATCCGATTCACTTTGCACGCCATTTCCGCTGCAAGCATATCCACAGGCGACTGGCGACTGGGAGTCTTGGTTGTCGGATCGAGGACCTGGCTTGGTCGTATCTTAGATAAGGATGCGATTTGGAATTTTCCAAATATTTCCTGCCCAAGGGATTGGCAGCCGGAGTTGGATGGATTTCATATTGCATTTCATTGGAAATTAATTGCACAAATTTCGGTTATGTGGTGCCTTTATAATATAATTGAATTTTCAAAAATGAATTTAAATTAATAAAATAAAGCTTAGACTCCCATGTATTTAATTACACTTAAACCGTGTAACTGTAAGCCCCTTTGATTTTATTTTATTACGACTACAAAGCTCAAACATTTCTCCTCATGTAACTTGATAGCAAATCGAATTAAAGAATTTTTAATTGCTCCTTATCCACTCACTGCTGCAGGGTTTCATTACCGTACTCATCACTAGATATAGAGTCAATTTTATTGATTTTTGCTTTTTTACATGGCAATTTAATAATCTGTATCTGTGGGCGAGCGTGTGGGCTTGATGTGGACGGAGAAATTGAGTTGGTTCGCTTCTGATGTTGGCGCGTGTTCAATTATGTGTGTACATTAAGCTGCTGGAACCAAGGGGTCAGATTCTCGACATTCTCCACATGATGGCCAGGTGGAGCCGGAACCCTTTCATTATTATTATTATTGAATTATTTGTATTATTGCATTATTCGTTGTTGGGCGCTGGGCAGCAGTAATGTGAAACATGCACGGTGCATGAGGCACCTGGATGCAATTTTGTTGGCGGCCTGCTGTCCGGTAATATTTAATTTTAATTTGTTTATGCACGAGGCTTTTTGCCTCTTTTTCTTTTGTGTGCTGGCGCTGCAACTCCAATTATCAGGTCTATTTGGGCAAGCGGTTAATGAATGCTATTAAATGCGAAAAAGTTTGTTTGATTTTCCGCCAATTCGTCTTTTTTTATTTCCCCCGCTGCACTTGTTTGTTTGGTTGACTATCGAATTTCCGAGCGAAACCAGGCAATATGTTGGCTGTCATAAAATTGGTTTTTAGGGTGTGCGAGCTGCAATTTGCCAACAGCTGTAGAACAAATTGCACATTACGCATACGCCACGTTGTGCTTGCTCGCATATGCGTGTTGTATATGTGTGCGTGGCGAGTGCTGCCTATGCCACTTAGGCAAACACAAACACCATCTAACAACTGTAAAGGCTTGTTTGCATGTGTCTGCATGTGCGTTTGCCTTTGTATGTTTGTTGTTTGTCTAAATTTAAAGCACTCACCAGCCCAACTGACGCACTCACTGGCACACTAATAAAAAATGTATTTGTTTGGCAAACAAACGTTTTGGCTTTTTAAAATCAAAGGTTTGCCCTAAAATGCGCCACTTATTAATTTTCATTAGCTGGTTATGTTTATGTAAGCTAGAGTTCTTGATTTCTGAACCATTAACAAATATATTAACATTTCTTGTAAAGAAGTCTTAAAAGATCTGAAGCAACAAATGTTAACAAAATAAATCTTTTAAACAATGATCTTTAGAAAAAAAAATATTTTTTTTTTTTGCTGGTGCTTCTGGAAACGGGTAATTTTATGCGCTTTTTTTTTAATATATTTATATTTACTGCATTTCTTAAAGTGCATTGCGTATACCCCATTCACATCTACGTTTCGCCTGCAAGTCCTGGCACACTCGCTGCGTTCATTGAACTTGAAGGAGTCTCATACGTACTTAGGCAAAAGCGATTTGTTTACTGCCTTCAGCTAGACATACGATGAACAAACAATTTTGCCCATAATTAAGTAAGAATTCTTATGAAATTGTGTGTATGTGAGCTACCCGGCGGTTATGATTAGCCAAGCAAATATTTAGTAGAATAATTGAAATATTTTAATTCAAAAATTTCAACAGCAATGACCAAACAGTGTGTAGAGCTGCGGCATATTAGAACTTCCTATCAGCTTAATCCCATTGAAATTGGGAAGACAAATATATTTTCTGCTAATGAATCATTTGCCGTTCGTTTCGCATTCCAGCATTTCAGTTGGCTCAGCAGAGCTTTGGTCCCTGGCTTAGCTACCATGGCAACATGGAATAATCACTCTGCCATTTTTCCAGGAATCGTTTATAATCTCTTAAGACCACTGACGCCGAATGCTGATGCTTGCCATTGGGGCTCATTCTTCGCCGAATCTGCACCAGCATCAGCATTTGCCCACAGATACAGATACGGAGGCTGAAAGCGTCCCAAATACTCTCAACCCTCGAACAGGGACACCACCCACTTAAGAGGCGAATTAATAAAACCAAATTTGATAAATGAATGTGTTTAACAGCATTTAAACTCTGACCTCCGTCCTCCGCTCGCCAGTGTGTAGTTGTGTTTTAAAAATTCGCCAGTCAGCTAAAAGCGCTTTTCAACACCCCACAAAATTTCATTTGAAAGGAAATGAAATTTTATTATACGTTTCTTTAAGGGCAATAGAAATAGGACATAGAGGAGGGTTTGTTCGATGCCATTCCGGCTCCTTTCATTAGCCGACGTCTACGTGGTGTAATTTTAAGTGTTACTTTTAATTTGTTTCACCCGGCGCTTGGGTTTGTGCTTGTGTGAGCTTTTATTGCTTATTAAGCGTTTTTAGTTCAATTAAATCGCATAATCGATTAAGTCCCCTCTGCCCTGCAACCGGTCGACTTCTCCGTGTTGCCATCGTGTTGGCGTCATCATGGTGTTTATACCCTTGCAAGGGGGTAGTATTCCAAATCGCGGACACTCTGAATTACATTTCTAAATTGAAGTATAATAAATTATACGTTGATTCCTTATGATGACAACATACTTGTTTAAAGTAAACCACAACTGCTTTCGCCGTAATTTGATTAGGAATTTAATGCGCTTGCCATGAAAATCCCCAAAACTTTAAAGCTTACTTTAGTATGTACTTGAGCGATTTTCGATCAAATAATATAAATATTAAAATATGGTATTAATAAGGCATTTGCTTTTCTGATCTGCAAGGGTATTCCAATCTTCGATGATGGGTTATTCCAGTTTGCCCGTTGTTATTGCCGTTGCCTGCGCACTCAGACGTGCGACGTAATGTCTGGCACGGCTGGCAACGTCATCTGACACCGTATTGGGGTCCAGTTCTCCGGTTCTCCGGCCGGATTCCGGATCAGCCATTCGCCACCCAACCCCATCCACTTACGGTTGATTACTGCTGATTGCTGACAGCCAAAACACGGCGCCAAATAGCAACAATCAGCCTGGTCCCCTCTGACTTCAGTTTCCCCCCAAGAGTTTCCTCTTCCCACGGCCAGCTATTAATTGATTTGTTACAATGAAATTTCCACACTCAATAAAATAAGTCTGATGAAGATTTTCCTTAATGCCAGGCTCTGTTCGAACGCCAGACGGCGCACTCTACTTCGCAAGACCGCGGCTCAATCATTGGATTTGTGGCGAACATTCGACCAGTCCACAAACAAAAACAAGTAAACAAACAAACTGCCAGCACATAAGTATAAATAAATGTAGTTCCCAGCCAGTTGCTCCAGAAAAGCGCCTTAGGCCCGCTTTCATGCTGGTCAGTTGCCAAAGATGGCCAAAGAGTGCCATAAAATCATCATAAATTTGCAAATTCTTTTCGCTACAATTAAATTTTGCAAATTTGGCAAATGCACAAAAATGGCCGCCACATTTTATTTGACGTTTTTACGAGCGTGTCGCCGGCGTTTACTCTCATTTCTCAAATCCAAATACCCCGTATACCCCAATTCGCAACCATTACCATACCGATTCCGAATTTCAATTCCAATTCCATAACCAGCCCGTCCAGGAGGTTGCTTGATTTATGAAGTTGATTGGGCCAACTCGGCCAACTAGGAAACTATGTTGCAAGCTAGCTGGTTGGACTTGCAGCAAGTACTTCTTGCAGTGTACGAGTATTTGCGTGAGCACGCTTTATCGTTTATTCCACATTACTCAAGTCATAATTAAGATCTTGGCAGGCGGTGGTTGCTGCAGCATCGCAGCGGTCATAAATTGTGGAAGTGGCTCATTGACAACTTCATTTCCGCACTTGGCGTGTGCAGCAACAATGAGAGCAAAAGGCATGTGATCCACAGATGCACAAGGAGAAAAGGAGGAAAAGTGGGAAGCTGAATAAGCGAGCGCATACCGATGACATTAATATTTCAGATGTTATTGAAGTCATACAGACATCTTAGCACATTTTTGGCAGACATATCTAAGTGATTGCATAGGCTTAGTATTTATATATTATTTCTCTCAGTGCCTTGGTGCTGCTGCGGTGTCTTGGTTGCCCATTTCACAGCTCACGCAACGTGCCGCTAAATGACATAATGAACTGCATTATTTATGCGACACACTGTGCGAATGCCCCCAACAAGAACGCAACTGCAACAACAGCTGAAGGCAGAGGCGCGGTTGCTGCAACTCTTACTTCCTCGGTTCTGTGTTCTCTGTTCTCTGTTTCCGAGGAGACGAGTTATGCGTGTGTGCCTCTGATAATAAAACTGCTGACATTTCGCCTTATGATGTCACGACAGCCGCAACAACAAACAGTTGCAACTTGCAACATTGCCCCACGACAATGTCCAGGCCGGCACTTTGCGGCTGCCTTCTGCCAGCGATTTTGTGGCCAGAGTGCCGAGCGAACAGATGCGGTCAGAATAATAGCAAAACCATCTAGGGCTATGAAAAACGAATAAAAAAGATATGAATTTAAACCCAGTAACTGCAGACCCAGCGAATTCAGCTTGAATTCTCTCACTCTGTTGAATAAAAACATAATAAGAATGTAAATTAATGGAAAATATGGATTTTTTGGATGTTTGATAGCACTACATAAAAATTAAAGGTCCATTTAAATATGCATTTTTAAATTTCTGATAAGATAAATATCCTGCTTATCTATTATCCTACCCGACACTGTTGCAAAAAGGTAACGCTGCAGCTCAACCTGATGGATTAATTTGACAGTCAGCGGGCAGGCAGGTCATGTTTATTGATAGATGAGTTTACCAGATGACGGATGATGCGATGCGTCCTCAGCGCTGTAGCTGTCACTTACCATGAGATCTGTGAGATAGGCTACAGTACGGAAAACTAGATAGCAAGCAGATAAAGATTAATCGATTATCTAGAATTCATGCCACTGCGCCGAAGTGACAACAGAAATTTGACTAACTAGTTGCCAAATGCTTCATGTTCGAAATCCGGCCTTATCCGACCCAATATCTATCGGCATATGTAGCTATCCATCACACATCCAATTAAGGTTCCCTCATGCATCTTTCATCAGTCAACGCTCAGCTGCCATCTAATTAGTCTCGGCAAACATTGACAAACAGTTGCATTATTGCATTCCCGCCGCGTTGTTGCTTTTTTCCCATTCGACAGATGGGTTTTAGTTTTTGCTGTCTGGCTATGGGCTGGAGTATGGGTATGGGTCTGGGTCTGGGTCTGGATCTATACTGGTACTGGTCTGTCTGGATTTGTTTGCTGGCAATTTGCAAGTTTATGCATTTGCCTATAAACTATTTACAGTGTCAGCCATTTACCGCTTTTTGATTACGCCGCATTTGTTTGTTTCCTGTACCCTTAATTTGCACCAGTGCCTGCCAGTCAGTCAGTCAGTGGTTGTCTCTTCAGAGCAAATATCTCCCCTCTCTTTCGTATGCATATCGACTGTCTCTTTTTACCAGCACACACACACACATACACACGCAGGTGGCGCGTACGTTTCACGCGCTTTTAATTGAGTGCTTCCGCTGCAATTAACAAGTACAACGAACGCGTCCAGTGTCCGAGCGCCTGGTCCGGTCCAGTTGACTTGTTGGCCAGTCTGACCGTCAAAGGCCAGAAGTCCAGGAGGCCAGAAGTCGTCCACGCGAAGACCGCAGAAGTACACAAGCCAGCTGGCAGCCAATTTTCCCCTTCGCTTTGTAGATTACAGCATACTTACGCACTAATGCCTCTTTAAGTTAATGCAAAACCATTAAACGTGTTGACTGCAACACTTTGTGGCAAACGCAGGTCCCGAAAGGGGTGACTAATAGGCACTCTGCGAAAACAGATAGCCATGAATTTGATTAAAACCATCGATTGTAATTAAGATAAGAGGGTGCTTCTTAAAAACTCACTATTCGCTGTAACATTTGTACACGGCCTAATTGTGCATTTAAGGGTAAGTAATTGTTATTCCCGAGTAAATATTATTTGTCAGTACATGTACAAGATTATGTCTGGTTATAATGATAATCAAGTTGGATCTTCAACAGACACGCAGTCAATAAAATGCGTTTAAGTTCTTCTAATGTATGGACAGTATTCTTTAATCAAGCTTAATGAAGGCCAAAACAGTGTATTAAGTGAATTAAATGCCAGCCTCGTGCAATTAAGAATCGAATGTTTCATTATCGCATCGAGCTTATCCAATTCATCGGCGGTTTTGCCGACTTCCTCTCCTCCTTTTTCGCCTGTCTGCTCCTTTTAATTTCCGCTGCGCGTGGTTTGCTTCTTGTGATGGAAAATTTATTTGCAACACAAAAAGTCATGTTGCCGCTAATTTGGCGAATCGATCCTGGGAGTGCCGAGAGGGATAAACAGCTCCGGTTTCATTCGATTTTATTTTCAAATCGAGTGCTCAGTACCCCAATACCCAGTACCCAATACACAGAGTAAAGCGCCTGTCCGCTGCACGCAACAGCGTCACATTAAACGCATTTTCGAGGGAAATCACGAATTTTCCCAGCTTCCTTTGGTTCACTGCTCGTAAGTGTGTGTGCATCTGTGTGCGAGAATGCCATCCAGTTTGCAGTTTACAGTTTGCAGTTTGCAGTTTGCAGTTTAGTTTTGCAATTTTCCGGCTCAACGATAAATGCAAATAGATTTCACCTGCAGACGATGTTTGTCCAATATTGAGAGAATCTTTAAATAAATTATGCGCATGGAATTTCAGCGACTGGATACTGGGTACTGGATTCACGGTTCTGGGCTGTGGGCTTTGGGCTTTGGGCTCTGGGTTCCTGCTCCTTGGTTGCAAGTAGCATGCTGCTGCTGCGGATGTTGTTGATGTTGCTGGTGTGGCAGCTACACTTGTTGTTGCCGCTGATGTTCGCTTTTGGCTTCGGCATGTTGGAAATCATGTATGTATGACTTTGACATTGACAGCGTTGAGGGCAGGGATGGCGGGGGCATATCAGTGGATGCCAGGGGCACCTGGGGCAAGTGGCCACTCACAGACGGTGATTACACACACCATGATGGCCATGCTCCAGCACTAAAGAAATGCAAATTTTTTGCACTCTACGTTTATTTACTTTGTATAGTACAGTTAGTTTGCCTGGCATGCACTGAACGAAATTTGACTTGGCTTGTCAACACGCTGACAAGGGTTTGTTTGTGTTTATTGTATTGATTCCCCAGCTATGCGAATGCACAGCTGTCAATATTTGACAGTTTGCTTTTGTTTCCGTCTGCCAATGAATATTTCAAAACGATTTTACGATAAATGTGACATGGGCATCAGCGAGAGACGTTTGCATACAAAGTAAACACTTTAATTCAGATATTTTTAAATAAATTTGATACCAAAACAAATAAAATTAAAAAAAAAAAATATTGTATTTTCGTTTATCACACTTTGTATATTCCTTAAGATTGCTTCCAAGGAATTTGAATGCATTTTTAAAAGGGCCACGTTAGCGTTTTTACCCAGCAAACTGGTCATTTTTGAAGTAAACAACAGTATCAAAAGTTGGCAGACAGATTACATAACTTGGGTATCAAGTTAAATTATGTTTTGCTTTTTAAAGCTCTTGGGAATCACATTTGGGCCAGTAAAACACGCTGTATGAACTTACCCATTTTTGCCTCAGCCTAAAATACAGTGTATGCCCACTAAGTGATCCCAGCTCGTCACCATTCCCTCGGGTAGCCACCGCATCAACTCCATTCAATTAGCAACTCATAATAACAATAATTTTTCCTGCAATTCGCATTCGGTAAAACATTTTGTGGCACGTTCGTCGCCAGCAATGTTCGTGACGTTAAATCCTCAAACCATCAGCGGTAGGAAAGGCCCCGAAAGCCCCCGAAACCCACCGAAAACCCCTTTTTTATAACCCTGGAAACCCTCTAGGCATTGACTGCAACAATGTTTCCTGGTAAATGATGCATAATAATCGCGAGCGGGTGAGCTTTGGTAGCTTCAGTGAGGTGAAAGGCGGTAAAAGCAGGGAGTATGAGTGGGAGTGGAGGTGGGTGGAAGCGCGACTCAATGCTCTGGGACTACTCCATGGGATGTGGATGTGGGACAGCATTCTACTATGGGCGGTAATAGCGGCACGAAAGAAATCATACTAAAAGCACACCCCTGAGCAACAACTGCGGTCATGATGATAATCGAAAATCGTACTCGAGGACTTCTTGAAACCATAGTTATGGTGAAGGCGCTGCTGCAGGATAAATAACCATAATTATAAAGACAATATTATCTTCGTCAAACGTCAAGTAGTTTCTAATAGCACTTAATTTGTCCATCCAAATATTTTCTTTTAATAATAAACTTAACTGACCTTAAGCTGCATGGCAGCCTCTCTGACAAGCAAAGGGACACCTCTGAACTGCGGTCCTATTATCTTGACCTCTGATGTACGTGCCACTTGCAATCACGAGAATGACGATGAGGATGACGAGTCAACGACGACGTTGATGGGTTTGTGATTGTGGATGTGTGCCGGTAAATGGCGATGGTAGTTGGTAGAAGGTTGCCGCTCGCCGGACACAGACCGCAATAACGCACCTACACACTCACACAGACAGACAAACAGACAGATACTTACGTTGCATATACACATTGTAGCCAGCGACCGCCCACGCCCTCGGATGCCACGCCCATCCATGACAGAAATTGCTGACTGCGGCTTGTGGTTGCACTTTGCTGCGTAGCTTACGAAAGTTCCCTCGGCGGCTTCCGTTGGCCACCGAAAAAAAACTGGGCTCCTCTTCTCCCTTTGCCACTTTATCTGTCTCGCTTTCTTGCCTGAAATCTTAGTGCTTTTTTACACAAAGAAAAACGTGAAAAATATATTGAATATATCTTCAGAACTATGCTGATAATATAAATACAAGCACTACCTTTACTTTTACTGTTATTGATAATAAAAGTCGGATGTTAGAGTGCTATTTAAATGGAAAGCAAGTAGAAATTGCCCAAAGTCCTAGTCATGTTTCACGATTTTAATCAGCAAATAAAATTGGTTGTAACCAGTGATGCATTCATATAACACTTAAACCATATTCATGGCCAGAAATTGCCAGCTATAAAATACACAAACGCAGAGTACAAGTACCAATTTTGTTCAATGTTTCCTGCAAGTGTGTATTATTTACCCGCTTGAACTGAAACATTTTTATAATTTCCTTCGTTTTTTTTTTTTTTTTTGGTCGTTTTCCTTTGGCTTGGCTCGACTATTGGTTTGTGGTCTCTGTTTGCTTGTTTTTATTATTTTATTGATGTTTTTGTTGCTGTTGTCCGGTTCGTTGGCCATTGGCAACATTGTTATTTTCTGCTATTTGGTCATTGACTATTGACCAGCCATCCTTCATTCCCTGTCCGTGGCTGTTGCTCTCCTTTGGACTGCCTTTATTTTTAGCTTACTTCTCTTCTTTTGGCTGAGTTTTTTCAACAACAGCACATCGGCAGCTTATTTATTTATTTGGTTTTAATGCATGTGGGTACGGGTTCGCCGGTTTTCCAGGAAGCTGCATTGAGTCATTGGTAAATGGTTTACGTTTAACCCATTTAAAAATGCAAGCGAGCAGGGGGATTGGGCAGAAGGCGAAAGAGTGCAACTCATGCCCATCATCGGCCACATCCTCCTTTCATCCGCTGCAGCGCTGGGTAGAACGCACATTCCACATTTCGCCATTTAGCATACAATGTGGCCAAACAAAACTTACACGGATAACTCCATTTACACGCAGGAGAATACTTATAACAATAATTGCTATAATAAAATCGACAATTTTATTGGCTAAACTATTATATTTGTCAATGGTTAGGATTTCACTAAAGGGAAGCCACTTTATGCAATCAGTAACTCTTTAATACCAAATCTTTACTGAAATAATTAGCTAATATATTTATCATATTAGTCTGCCTTACGAACCTTGTGTACTCACCTTGATTAATTGTATTATACTGCCTGATTTCTGAGAAAGTTTTAAGGGCCTAATTATACAATACATGGGTATTGGAATTTTTTGCCTGTGTACCAACTCTTTTCCTTTCGCACACCCACTCGTCTCTCCTTTGCAGTTTCAATTTGTTGTTGCCGCTGCTCGTTGTTTGTTTACGAAGCCGGCGAAAATATTGAACGGAAATTTTACAATATGATTTATTGAGGGGGAAATGTTTGCACTGCGGCACTATGCACTGCAATGCACAGCACTGCAAAAGTTGGTGCCAAATTTCAGCGGAAATGAGTTCGCTTATGGGCAGCAGCATATTGTATTTTGGTTATCCGCTATTGTGACAGCCATTCAGTTGGCAACCTGGCTCTTTAGCCAGTTGGGCAGTTGGCCATTCCAAATCCAGGAAGGTATTTACTATTTGCCCGCTGCACTGCATCGAATGGAGCAAGAATTGATGTGTGTTCTGCCAGTTGCGAAGTGGCCAATTAGGTTCTGTTTACGGAGAAGAAAGGCAGCTGGGGCTCGGGTGGCACAATTGAATTGGCAGCAGATAGTCTGGATTTTAATCGAAACTCGTTTGGCATTTCCATTTAATTCGCATTCAGCATTTGAAATGCGCAAATTTCCATTTCGAATCCCCCATAATCCTTTAATAATCCCCAGAAAACTTTCGGGCTAACATATTTGCCCCGCCTCGACTCGAAGTAAATTCGAACAAAGCCATTTCCTATTGTTCTTGACTCGTTTATATCGGGGCGATTCACCCGACTTTGCACAAACACAATTTTCACAATGGTGGGTCTGGCAACACGCCCCGAACAACATTTAGATAAAATTCCATTCCACTTTCATTCCAGGCCAAGGAATTCATCCAAGCTCGGCACTAGGAAAAACTGATATTAAAAAAGATGATACTGACGTGCGAGTAAATTGCTAAGCCTGACCTGCGAATGTTGTCAAACTTTTACTTTTGTAATAAAAATGAGTAGCATTTAAAAAAATGTCCTATATATAGTACTTAAAATCAGTACTTAGGCCTACAGCTTGCATTCATAAAAGTGTCATTTTATTTTCTTCAGTGCAAGCTCCAACTTTGACCCCGAGTCTTGTCCCCTGTGCGTGCAATGCAAATTGTCAAAGAAAATTTATTCCAACTACTGAATGCGAATTTTCTAGAGCGCCAAAAGTTAACCAAATATGTCAATTGAATGCTTTGTGTGGCAGTGATAAAGGGGATCGGAGTTGCCAGGGAAGGGGACGTGGCATGTGGCAAACAACAAACAAAGCGCAGGACCAACTAACCAAGAACGGAGCTTGTAGGTTAAAAAGCAATTTATCTTTGACTTTTGCCAAGTAAATTCCCGCCATTGTCTAAAGTGGTTCAAATGCCCAAGTCCTCGTCCTCGAAGTATTTGTGCTGCCATATACTCGTATGTGTTTTTAGTGTTAGGATGCCTTGGAGTTGTGGGCGGTTAGTTATGTGTGGATGTGGCAAAGGCACATTTAACTTAACTAGTTGCCATTCCGAGTATTTTCAACCACTCAATTACACCGAACCACAGACATTCAATTGAGCAGCCATATGCAGCTTAAGCAAAAGGCAAACAATGCAGCACCGAATGGAGAAATTATAGCAGTTGCCATTGCCGTTGCAGTTGCAAGTTGCCCCTTTTGCCTGCTGGACTTTTCAATAAATTCTCCGTTGGCATTTGGAAATTTGATCAAAACAGCACGTAAAACTATTTGAACTGCTAACCCAAATAAGCTGGGGCATACAGCCATCCAGCCACGTCGAACCACTTTCCCCCTGCCCCAATCCTTTCCCCACGTCGCGCCAATGAACTGTGTGCAATCAATAGATGCGATTCAAGTTGCTGCTGCAGTTGTTGCAGTTGTGCAGTTGCTGTTGCAGCAGCAACACGAGCTACAAGATACTTTCTGTGCAACCATAGAACTTCCCACATGCAGCAGCGGAATGCCATGGAATGTGCACACGCATCTTCGACTGCCATCCGATCTCCCAGCCTCCCCAGCCACCCCAGCCAACCCAGCTTTTCCCATCTACTCCATCTTTCCGCAGTCTTGCGGTGGGTGTCCGCGTCTTCCTTCTCCAAGCCCGCTTTCCGTTCCCCTTGCAAATTCCCCTGCTGCATGGCAGGAGCTTACATTTATGCGCGAAATTGTCGTATGCATTTGCACATTCATAAATTCTCGTTGAGCGCCCCCGAAGCGACAGCAGAGCACAGCCCCAAAGAATGCTTTCTAGACACAGCAAGGAATTTGCTAGGAATCTCTGAAACTAACTGAAATTGTGTATAATGGAAATGTGGGACCATAAAAGCATTACTACGTCAAATGGGATATAATTATTCAATTGCGAATTGGGAAGTGCAGCACTTTTTTTTATTCCCACAAATGATAATTGTTTTTTTGTGAAATATTTGGGAGATGTAACTTTTTGCACTGTACATTACATGCCATTAGAGGAAGGGGTAGCGATCTGATGGTGCACAAATAGTTGGCAACCCGTTCCACTGTCTGCCAGCTGATGCTGCTTGCTCGTGCGGCATTTAAATTTCCTTTTTAATTTTATTTTTTAGAATGAACTTTTTTTTCATACTCTCCATCTTCCTGCTGCAGGCACATTTTATTATTGCATTTTACAACAACGCGGGCAACCTTAGAACAGCACGTCATTAGGCGATAAATTATCTCGTGCGCGTTGCATTTTGCATAAAATGTTGCCGCTGCCTTTGGATTTGGAGCGGTAAAAGTGTGCCAACGCTGCAGTTGCAGCTGTGCCAG
This sequence comes from Drosophila erecta, assembly GCF_003286155.1. Lineage (NCBI taxonomy): Eukaryota > Metazoa > Arthropoda > Insecta > Diptera > Drosophilidae > Drosophila > Drosophila erecta. The sequence goes on from NW_020825194.1 coordinate 5,920,664, forward strand.
CGGAGGCAGCGGCATTAAAGGATGCCAGGCAATTTGAATTTGCGAAATTCCATGGGGGCCCAGACCCGTTAGTTGGCGGCCGAGGCCGAAGCCGATGCCAGGCAGTGGCAGTGGCAGTGGCAGAGGCAGTGGCAGAAGCAGAGGCAGAGGCAAGCCGGCTTATCTATGCACAAGATGTTGCCGTTTTGATAAGCTCGGCGCAGCAGCCGGCAATTTATGTGCCGCTGCTGCAGCAGCAATTGCAGTTGCAGTTGCATTCATCATTAACTGCAGCAGCAGCGGCAGCAACAGTTGCTGCCTGGAATGCACTGTGGCGAAGCCGCACTGTGGGAGATTCGATCGAGTTTAGCTCGTTAAAACGCAATCCTTTTAAAACTAAGATAGCTATCATTCTTGGGAAAGAGTAGTTCATACTGAAATATTCCCTTAAAAACTGCTTACAGTTGCAAGCCTGGTTTTTAATAGCTACTTTCTATACAATCACTGTTGGAAAAGGTTAAGCTAAGCTGTAATAAAATATTGGCTGATTGACACCAGAAATTTCCAGCTAGATCGTCTGAATTCCCATTGTGCGGCGACGTGCGTTCAACTATGCAAATTTGTGCAGCAGCGCCCAGTTCCCCGCCTTCTCGTTTTCCCCAGGAACCAAGGAACCCATCTCTGCTGCAATCTGCCCCCCACACTATTGACTTGCAACTTGCTACAACTTAGTAAGTGCAGATGGGAGTATATACTGTAGGTATATATACTTGTCAAACAGCATTCAAGCACGATTCTGGGATGCATTCCTCTGCGCTGAGTTGACTGGGAAGACAGACTTATGCATTGCTTTGACTACGACAGATTTTAATACAAATGAGCTGAAATTATATAGGGTTGCATGGTTTATAGAAGAATCCCGGGTAGAGGGGAAGCGGCAGATAGATAACGTGTTGTCTGGACGAAAGCTGGATGTCATGACAGTTCAATCACCGAGATTGCCGATCTTGTTTGCAGCTGCGTTGAGTTATGGCCAGCGATGATGGTCTCCAGAAGCGATCCAGCACAATTGATAGCTCCCAAGCCAGCCAGTTTAGAAAGCTGTGGAATAGTTACAATTGGAAGTGAATGTCAAGCACATTAAATAGATGGCTCTGTGCGAGCATTGACTCCTCGAGCAGCGAAGCAATTAATCTGCAAACTTAACGATTTCCCGCTAACGACTCCGAAACACACACGAGCAGAAAGGTTTAAGGGTAATGCTGCTGCTGACATGTCCTTCCATCACCCTCCTTCCATTTTACCACCCGACTATCCAAGTATCCAAGTATCCGAGTATCCGAGTAACCGAGTATCCAACCCTCAAACAGGCGATGACAAATGGCAAATTGCAGCACGGCAAGGTGTGCGCACTGGATGACAAAAAAATCGCTGAACTTTGACTCTCGAAAACCGAGCGTCGTTAGCGGCGGAGTAGTTGCCAAAGCGCAATTAAACGCCCCGCCATTGAAACAATTACGCTATAACAATTACGCCCTGGTTGCACATGCAACTGCTACTGCACTTGCACTTGGAAAAGCAATAAGCAATTTTTAATATCCTAGTCTAACTAATTATTATTGCCTAAAAGTACTTTAAGTTTCAGTATCACAAAGGCACAGCGTTTTTTATACAGAGATCATAAACACTCTTCCTGTTTGGTTTAGTGTTCATAGTGTTCACAGCTTAGACTTTTAAACATTTTTGTTTTACGATTTCTCTCGGTGCACCTGTGGCTTCCCCTCGGTCCGAGCTTCCTGCAACCCCTCATCCGTGGAGGGCACTCTGTGTTTGTAAATGTGCCGCACTTAGCGGGACGCAGTAGCTCCATTGCTGACGTGGCCATCGATGGCATTTCCATGCGTCAAATTGCCGCCGGGGCATTGCGTGTAATTACAGCAATAAAAATTGCAACACATTGCATACAAACATGCAACATAAGCGGGGCGAATTCCAGAGTCGAAAGAGCTAGAGCCAGAGCTTTAAGATACATCCCTCCCAGCATGTTCAGCAATTATCTAATTTATAGTAGTCCATTTATCAAAACCGAAACAAATATTCAGTTTCCGAGCGCAGCTAGCAAAAAAGAACCAACCGTCTTGCCACAATTTGTGACTGACTAACGAGCAGTCAGCACATTCAGCATTCGGCAACAACCGAGTGCACTTGGCCACTTGGGTGGCAGGCTGATTGGAGCTGCATGGTTGTGATGGGGCTTTTTTTTTCTAGGAGGGGGGCTGGAGGATGTCCGTCGAGCGGAACGCTAGTTGATTGCATTTTTAGCATAAATTTCAACGCATTTGACTAATGTCCCGACATTTGTTAAGGGGTTCCACTGCCGCACTTGGCCATTTTTCACCCGTCAAGTACTCAACCTGGCATTGGCCATTATCATTTCCACTTCCCTGGAACTCACTTGTTCTGCTAATAGATAATGTGATGCCTGATGGACGACTTTCGACAATGTCGTATGCAAATCTCCGCTGCTGCCCGCTGGCCATGTAATTGTTTCAACTGCTTAATATCACGTATACGCACCGTCGGACCGTTGCAGCTACGGGCGCAGACGTCGCCATGGCCGCGTCAACAGCAGAACAGCAGCAGAAAAATTAATTAACACGCCAAGTCTGCCTGGACACGCCTGCAGCACGTAGCGGAGACTCCAGCTCGGACTTGGACACAGACCGAAAACCAGAGCCGTGGACTTGCCCAGAACCAGAGCTAGAAGCATTACCCCAAAACTCACTGGAAAAAATTGGGCCTCCAGGGCCCACATTATGTGTTATCTAACCTGGTCCGATTAGGTGTTATTTGATTCTATCATAATTACAACAGTAATTTTCATAATTACATCAGTAATTTTCATGATAATGATATGATTACCTTGAATATTTCTTTCAAAATGAATGCCTAGAGATTTTGTTTCAGTGCGTAGCAATACCCTGTGCCCAGCACGGCTCCGTTGTTTGGCAGTTTCTATTTCTCAGATTTTTTTCTGTGTGCTCTGGGTATTTATGGGCATTGCAGTAAAAACCTCGATGCAGTTGTGGGAGTATGGGCGGACTGGGGCGGTGTTAAGTGAAAAGCGTGAAATTTATAACAGCCAATAGATTAAGCTAGAATATAAATAACATTTCATTTTTTGTTTTTTGTGGCCCGGTTTCTTTGCCCGACTCATTGTCCGCCTTTTGTCTATTGTCTGGCCAATGGGCGGAGGATTATTGGAACCAATAATTTAGACGCGTCGCGCCAAGCACAGATTCTTAATCAATTGTTTTTGCTCTTTTGCAGTTGCTGCCGCCGTCGCCCAACCGAAGAACTCAACCGCACTACTGCCATATCTGCAGATCCAGAAGCACGCCGTCACAAGACTGACCATCAGCAAGCCCCACTCCCCGTACTATTTGCCATGCATACCCATCCTAGCGCCCTACAACCACGATCAGGGTGAGTGTATTTTATGAGATTGCATAGAAATGCAATAGAACTGAGTACTTACTAACATTTTCGATCTGTGGCACAGACAACCAGCCCATCTACTGCAGCTGGTATCGAAATGACGTGGTAGTCGAACAAGTATCGTATCGCAAAAATGACTTCTTTATCTACGACAATGGTACGTTGCGACTGCCCACCAATGAAAAGGCCAGCGGCGAGTATTATTGCAAGATCGAGTGGGATGAGTCGGCGGTGATATCCGACAGAATCACTGTCGAGTATCCAGGTAAGTGGTCCTTTAGACTAAAGATACATCTACGAATTCATTTTTAATTGATGTGTTTATGCTTTTCAGTGCTCAAGCGGCAATTTCCTGGCCAACAGCAGACGGCCAACATCAGTGCGTTGGAAAACAAACCGCTCGTGCTGAGTTGCCCCTTTCTGAGTGTTCCAGCTGCCCGTTTTAGCTGGTACTTTGGCAACGATTCCCTGACCAATGACAACAGGCGAGTAAAGATCAGTGTTGAAGCATCGAGCAGCGGGCCAATACTCGTATATATGCCTATATACTTGGAGAGCTTGCCAGCTGGATGGGTTGACCCACGCTTGAAGTGACCATTAAATGTTGTATATTAAATATCTAATAAATTACTGATTATTGCAGTGCTCTCATCCTGTCAAATGGCACCCTAATATTGAGGCATTTGCGTCTGGAACAGGCGGGTAAATACAAGTGAGTAAAAAGAAAATCCAGTTTAAGGGTTTTCCTAAATCAACATCAGTTTAAAGCATATTTAAACAGCCCTTCAAAATGCAGTTAAAGTTAACTGCTAGTTTCCGTATTGCACTTTTAAACACATGCACATTTAACTTGCTGTATATGTACTCGTATAGTTTCTCTGCTGGGTTACTGCTATCCCGATCTGCCCAGTTTAACTAAATTAAGTCCGAGGGCAATTTTCCATTTGGCTGCTGCTGCTGCTGCTGCGGCTGCTGCCGCCGCTGCGCTCCACCTTCGCCTTTGTGGCAAAATCAACACCTTTTGCGGCACTCCATCAGCAGACCCACTCCCATGGCACACATACTAGCATGCACGCACCACTCGCACCGCCGGTGTGCCCTTAAACAATGCATTAATTAACACTTAGCGGCGGCCGAGTGGTGGCTGTAATTGTGGCCATTGTCCATGTCAATTATCGCACGGGACCACTGACCACTATGCATTATCCATTATCCACTATTCCCATTGCAGATGCGTGGCCCAGAATACATTTGCCAGCAAGACGCACCGTCAGTTCATTTGGCAACTGCAAGTGGAGCCAAAGGATGCTACATTTTATCCCAAAAACGAGGCGGGAATTACGGAGACATCCGTTTCGGAGGCCCAACTACTGCCGGCGTTTCAGAATGCAACGGTTTTCGTTGCCGCCGGCGGATCCGTGTTGCTACAATGCCACGCGGTGGCAGACTTTGTGCCCATTGTGTGGTACCTCCAGCCGGCGAACAACAAGATGGTTCGCCTGAGCAACAATAGTGTCGCCTATTCCATCACTAATGCTAGTATAGACCGGCATGAAGGACGCTACAGTTGTATAACGCCACTGGAAACGCAGAACTTCCAGGTGATTGTGACAACACCACCGAGGATTGTGAGTCGCCTGCCCGTCGAGGTGGTGTACATTGGTCTCTCGAGGACACTTACCTGCCGGGCAGAGGGTCATCCGGAGCCGAGTATCACCTGGTACCACAACGGGGTCCATCTGAACAGCTCCTATACACGGTACATTAGCGGTAATGAGTTGCACGTCCACTCGTTTGACTCCAAGGAGGAGGGCATCTACCAGTGTGTGGCCAGAAATGTGGCTGGTGAGGATTCGGCGACGGGTGAGCTGCGATTTAACCGGCAGCTCGAGGAGGTCAACCCACTGCAGAACATTCGCTGTTATCCGCACAGCTTCCATTCGATCAACATCACTTTTGACAGCCGCACCCTAACGTCAATGTTTGTGGTCTATATTGTGAGGAATAATCCCCACAGTTGGACCTCGTTTTCGCCCATGAAGCTGAATCAGACCTCCTACGTGGTGATATCTACTGATTTGCCCGTTTACGAGCCTTTTGCCTTGATCACCCGTGTTTTATTTCCCACAACAGAGGTGAGAACAGGAACTTTGGTTCCCCAGCAGATGATTCTCAGCTCGCTAAGAAGTACACCAGTCACGTGCTGCACCCAGGGATGTAAGTGTTATAACTTTCCTAGAAGTGCCAACAGAATTTCTTATATTCTTTATATTTTTTAGTAATGCTTCGACCCATTGCCGTGGGAAATGACACGTTTGTTAAGTGGTCGCAGGGTCAGTTGGAGAACAAGAAGTATTTTATCCTGCAGTTCTCGATCAACCACACCCATCCGCATCCTGCACAACTGTTAAATGGATCTCTACAAGGCACCTTGACTTCTGTCGAGGAAAAAGCCGACCAGGTGCGACGCCATCTGACCGCAGTCCAGCCTCTTAATCAATCTGCGGCAGCCACAGTGCTGAGAAATGTGGAGCACGAGGACAACGTTGTCGATGACACCCTAGAACTGGAGGATGACATATTTAGTCTTGTGGTGGATGCCAGCGTAACAGGAATTTTGTTGCAGAGATTCACGCGCATCAAAATGAGAGTGCTGATCATCACCACCGAGAATGAGTACCTGGGCCAGGACTTTCGCTATGTTCAGTGGAAGATTGTGAGTAGACTATACTGTAGGGGATTATTGTGTCATCTCTCTAGGAGCCCATCTGAATGCAGGTTCTAATATGGCTTGAACAAATTTTTCCCTTGCAGATCGAGAATGGCACTTCGGAGCAGTCAAATATGCCCTTTCGTTTGGTCACCCGTGAGTCTCGGGCCCTGGCCTTTAAGTTTCTGGATAGCCTAAATGAGACTTGCGTGCTGGAGTGCCACACGGAGATACAAGCACAAATGTCATTACCCAGCCAGGATCCAAAGTGTCAGGATCGAAATATTGCCAACTCGTTGCTGTTGGTCACAGGTCTTAAGCCAGACACTCGCTACAATCTGCATTTCTACAACTGCAAGACACATATTTTCTATGGCGACATAGACGAGAAGACCGAGCAGGATCGTAAGTAAAACACTCACTTGCTGCTCACTGCCACATTGCAAGGATTGTATTTTATAGCTCCTGGTACCATCAGCAATTCGAAGCTAATTAAACAGAATGGCCTGAAATTGATGTGGGAGCCACCGATTAATCCCAATGGTCGTGTCCATCACTATGATATCCGTTGGTCCTTGGACAATGTAACGCACGAAGCTATTGTCAAAGAGTGCACCAAATGCTCATATAAGGTAATTAAAACATATGGAGTACCCTTTCGCTGTATTTATTTTCATATTCTTTGTTAGTTCCCAAATGTCTCGGAGACGGCGAAAATCCACGTGGCAGTTCGCGTGATGGGTGATACTGGAGCAGGAGCTCCCATGTACTTTGACATGATAAATAATAACCACACTTGGCTGAAGGAGGAAAGCGAAACATCTCATTCGGAGGTTTACAGTGGGATTGCCATAGGCTCTTTGCTGTCAATAGCTTGTGTCTTTCTCTTTGGGCTGTTTATAATTTTCCAGCAGCGCAACTTCAAGGCCCGCGCCCAGGGACCCAGCCACCTGACCACACCCACTGATATTAATTTCGGTAATCTGAGCAGTGCCTCAGGGATGCCGGGAGATAGTGCTGGCGGTCTGAGTGGCGGAACATTGCAGCAGGATTGCCACGAGATGCAGACTCTTATTCCGCGTTCTCGTTACCACATTGAATTGTTGCCGGAGCACAGTTTGGAATACCAGACCAGCACGGCGGCCGTGGCAGTTGTTCATCTGGCCAATGGCAATGGGAGTGTCCAGGTGGCGAGGCGATCGGATCAAGATGGAGCGGCTCAGGGGGACTTGGGCATAGCCGGAGTGCACAACCTATCGCAGTTGCCGTTGTGCGGAGTTGGAGGAATATCGCCGGAGCGAAAGACCGTGCAGGATGCCATGTTGCAGGAGGCGAAGGCATTTTATATACCCTATAGGCATACGCCACCCAACGCGGTGGCTTTGAGCAGCTCCAAACAGTGTGCGGTGCCCAGTGGCTCCGAGCTGGAGGTGATTGTGCCGCCAAATTCGCTGCCATTGGTCACCACCATGCCTGGACTGGGTGTGGTCGGCGGCGGTGGCGGAGGTGGTGTAGGTGGCTCCAGTCGAAGGAGTGGAAGCCTGAGTAGCAGCAGTGCTAGCAGCAGCAGCAATGGCAGCAGTAAAAAACAATTTCACACCAACTTCGTACGCCATTCGAATTCCAATGATGGAATTTGCCTGCTGGCCGAGGAGGAGGCGGCTGCCACCTTAACACCCACCTCGGAACGCGAGTATGCGGCCGTATGCCTCACCAATGGTTTCAAACTGCCCGCCGATGTGGCCAAATCAGGGGGTGGTACGTATAACACCACCAACAATAACAATAGCAGCACTAACACTAGCCAGAAATCAGCAAATGCCAAGGAGCGTCAGCCGCGAGGCAATGGCAATCCGATCTCGTTCAGCCACAATGCATCCAAAGTTCCTGCCAACGGACCAGCGTCCGTTAACGTAAACCATTCGTCGGCGGTCAAGCAATCTTGGCCAGCGGCGACCGTGGTCCATCGACGTGCCCAGGTGGATCCCAATGGGTGAAGCAAGCAGTATTTTTATGAAGCTACTACATAGAAGCAAGCGAAACAAAACAAATGGAAAGGAGATGGGCGGAAAATTATATAGGAGAGAAAACCACATTCACAGCTCGAAACATTCCAAAAGAATATTGATTATGGAGACGATGATGATTAGGTCACTACGATGATTAGCATTTATAAAGAGTACATTTTATAAATGTAAATATTTAGTAACTGAAACTATGGAACTATGGGAGAAATGATTAATTAAGCTCATATTTATACACATGTATCTACATACACTCGTATACAAAGCACGTACGCTAAGTTGTATGCTATAGTTTTGTCGCGTTTCAACGTTTTTACCGTACTTTTGTATTTGTTTAGTTTTTGTTTGTTTTTTCGTTAATTGAGGCTCATTTTTACATGTAACTTTTCTTACACATAAACATAATTTATTGTTGCTTTCGATGCACACACACATAACATAACACATGCACACCGAAATACATAAGTACATAGCAATAGACCGCGCAGCCCGCAAGTATACATTACAATATTTGTCGCTGATAATTACTACGTTTAACAATTACTTCGTAATTGCCGCAAAAAAATTCAATTACACTCACATAGAATAAATGTACGCAAACAGAACAGCCAAAAAACCACAAATACTGCAATAGCCCACACTCAACCACCAAACTACCCAAACCACTCAAATACCACTCAACCACAATAGTCACAAGTGTTCACATCGATTCCGATTTAAAACGTAATCTATTCAATAATATTTGTAATTTTATTTTATTTATATTTGTAGTCCTTTTTTAAGTGAAATGTTTAATTTCCGCATATTTACTGCTGCATTTTGTTTTGTTTACACAACCGATATATCAAATGTACCTGATTATATTCATTTTGCATTCTTGTTTTTGTGCTCTCGGTCTCACACACACTTTCCCTTTGAAAAAGGAACAATTCCAATTTGTGCACACATCCATATTGCATAACTCTATAATAAGCCACATAATCCATCGCATTGCAGCCGATTTGTAACCTACATAATAAATTCACCAACCGTACCTCGACATCAAAGCTACGCCAAACGAGAAACTACACAAACCGAGCTCCTGCATCCTCCATTCCACTGATATTATTTTTGATAGGAATTGGAAAGTTGATTCAGTAGCCAACACAACGAAGTGTGAACTGTTGTTCTGTGCGAAACGAGATGCGAAAATTGTTACGAGATTCAGAGACAGAAACACAACCATGCACACACCTACCCCCCAAAAACCTAACAACTATAGAACTATATAATATACATTCCACTGGCGTATGCAAGTCGCAGATACATTGTACACACACATATGACACCAATTGGAGATACGTTTTTAAATGACTAAAACAAGTACGAGAAAATAGATATATATATTCAATGTGAACAAAATGTGTTTGAAAACTGTAACTGTAACTGTATACGTATTTAGAGTCTAAGTGCAATACCAACAAATAATTAAATAGCAAAAGGTAACCTTTAAGATCCCTGAGGCAGAACAAAACCAACAACTATAAACAATAGTACCTTTCCACTCAACCAGAAGCAATGTTCAAAGTAGACTCACCTCGAACCCAGTTAGTTGCGACTTAGACCATCCGTAAATAAACAATCTGATTTGTGTTCAAGCGGAATGAAGCCGCAGACTTTGAACTTCCGAGTCACCGAAAGGAGTTACCAGTTTGTATAGCCGAATAATTTTACAATTTACAAAACCAATGTGCATGCAAAACTCAAAAGCCACAAAATGAACTTTAACCTACGAAAGCATTTAAATACAAAATATATTCCGAAAGAAAAACTCAAAATTCCTAACTAAATAAAAAACAAAAAAAGCAAATAGAATGAATCGAATGAAGGAAAAATCAATTTTAAACGTTACGAACATTATGAAAACCAAAATTAACTAAACTATTATATGCATCAAAAGGCAACAAGAAAATTTATGTACTAAAGTTATAGAATTAGGCGTAAGAAATCCATATGAATGTACGTGTTTGGAAAAATCGAGGATAAAATGATGATGCGGAGAACTGGAGAAATTAAGTAAAATAGCTGCGATTGTGATCGCCGTGTAAGTGGATGTGATAAATGTTTAAATTATTTAAGCGCAAAAACAATAAAGAAATACAGAAATTAATTATTAGGAAGACAAAGATAGAAATGCGTATTGCGACTTTTGCAACGGTTTTTGGCCAACGGAAACCACTCTAACTAAGAGTCCACTAAAATTGTAAGCAAACAATTATTATGTTCTTATCTTTGGCGAAACTGCTGCTCCTAGCACACTCTCTACTAAGTCTACGCATTTAAACATAAAATTAGTTATGCGTATATTTTTTAATTTTTGTAATTTTAGTTCGCATTTAAGCCCACATTTTGTATACCTCATTAGTAGAGTGGCGAACAACTAAATTGTGTAAACATATAAAGGCTTGGTTTCTTCGTTTTACAATCAGAGCGGAATATTTGAACTATTCATAATTGAACAAACGAAAAAAAAAACTAATGTATTTTTTATGCAATTTATATATGCATTGTACATGCAAGCGAAATTAATTATTTCAAGCAACTGAGCTGCCAACGATTCGTGTTAAAGATTTTGATGCAAGTTAATTGGCCACTATCAACCAACCAGGCCAACAAACAGGACAATGAAATTTGGCACGGCTAAAGAGTCTAAGTGAAATATTAAGAAAGCGCGGTGTTTGTTTAGAGAATACAAAGATATGGCAAAGAAGAATGAACGCAACCTTAACTATTGGAAAATATACTAAAAAATAAGTTATGATGGAAAACATACAAAAATTGTGTTTTATTGGAATATTGGAATTTTGTATGCATATCGAGTAAAAACCACATTATGTTATTTAGGTTTTTATAAAATATAGTTTATTATTGGTTTTAGTAATTAAATCCTTAACAAATAGGTATAAAACATCGATTTGTTAATTGTCCGGAAATTCAAATATGTATCAATTGTGTCTTCGTTGGTAACATTTTACAGCGGTGTGGGTTTCGATTTATAGATAGATAGATTCATAGAACTAGCAAACTCTAAGTATGGTACAATATCAATAACGTATTCACGGGTGTGTGGGGGATCATCACAACAAAGTGCTAGAAAAATGATCACAATCGATCACAAAAATTCCAAAATATCATGTCTGAGCATACTTATCTGCTCGTATTAAGCTTAAACTAAAGGCAACATAATGTGTATAACTAACTTGAGCTATGGATAGGCGAATAAAATTTCATGAACACCTTTGCTATGCAATATTAAATTAAGAAGCGACGCTTTAACATTTAGTGTGCCCCAGCTGGATGCTGTGACATCTCATATAGGTACGCGTAATTATCATCAAATCGTCACATAATTGTCACATTATGTTTTTAAATATATCAGGTCCTACATGCAGTACACTTTTTAACATATAATGTCTTCCAATTTCGCCCCCTGCTCAGCACACCTTCTCAATCATTTTCACCAGTTCTTTGTACAAAATACAATCTCGGCTTCGTGGTTTGCAGATCTCTCGATGATCAAGACGAATGCCGCAGACGTCGCCAATTCCAGGATCTGTAAATTATAAAGTTGTACATTTTTAGAACTCGGCAGTTGTTGTTCGTTTAATTATAATAAAAAGTTATTAGGCTAATCTTTAGGCTGGAGTTCTATACTCCATAACTTAACTTATCCTAATCGAATGTTTCTGGCGCAATTCTCCAAAAATCTGCATTCAATTAAAAAAAAATTTTTTTTTTAATTTTTTTGATGTGATGATGTAGAAATTCAAAAAAAATTAAAAAATGTCCCAAAGCTGAAGTTCTAAACTCCATAACTCAACTTATCTTAATCGGATTTTGAAGTGGCATACCTCTAAATGTTTCTTGCGCAATCCTCTAAAAATTTGCATTCAAATTTAGAAATTTTTTTTTTTTTTTTGTCAATTTTTTGATGTGAAATTCGAAAAAATGTCCCAAGGCTTAAGTTCTAAACTCCATAACTCAACTTATCTTAATCGGATTTTGAAGTGGCATTCCTCTAAATTTTTCTTGCGCAATCCTCTAAAAATTTGCATTCAAATTTAGAAAATTTTTTTTTTTTTTTTTTGTCAATTTTTTGATGTGAAATTCGAAAAAATGTCCCAAGGCTTAAGTTCTAAACTCCATAACTCGACTTATCTTCATCGGATTTTGAAGTGGCATACCTCTAAATTTTTCTGGCGCAATCCTCTAAAAATCTGCATTTAAATTTAGAAATTTATTTTTTTTAAATTTTTTTGTCAATTTTTTGATGTGAAATTCAAAAAAATGAAGAAATGTTCCAAGGCTGAAGTTCTAAACTCCATAACTCAACTTATCTTAATCGGATTTTGAAGAGGCATACCTCTAAATGTTTCTGGAGCAATCCTCTAAAAATGTGCATTCAAATTTAGAAAATTTTTTTTTTTAATTTTTTTGTCAATTTTTTGATGTGAAATTCGAAAAAATGACTCAAGACTGAAATTCTAAAATCCATAACTCAACTTATCTTCATCGGATTTTGATGTGGCATATCTCTAAATGTTTCTTGCGCAATCCTCTAAAAATCTACATTCAAATTTAGAAATTTATTTTTTTTTAATTTTTTTGTCAATTTTTTGATGTGAAATTCGAAAAAAGACCCAAGGCTGAAATTCTAAAATCCACAACTCAACTTATCTTCATCGGATTTTGATGTGGCATACCTCTAAATGTTTCTTGCGCAATCCTCTAAAAATGTGCATTCAAATTTAGAAATTTTTTTTTTTCTAATTTTTTTGTAAATTTTTTGATGTGAAATTCGAAAAAATGTCCCGAGGCTGAAGTTCCAAAGTCCATAACTCAACTTATCTTCATCGGATTTTGAAGTGACATACCTCTAAATGTTTCTGGAGCAATTCTCTAAATAACTGCATTTAAATTTAAAAATTCAATTTTTTTAAATTTTTTTTGTAATTTTTTTCATGTGAGATTTTGTGGAAATTCAAAAAATTAAGAAATGTCCCAAAGCTGAAGTTCTAAACTCCATAGCTCAACTTATCTTAATCGGATTTTGAAGTGTCATACCTCTAAATGTTTCTGGAGCAATTCTCTAAATAACTGCATTTAAATTTAAAAATGCAATTTTTTTAAAATTATTTTTGTAATTTTTTTCATGTGAGATTTTGTGGAAATTCAAAAAATTAAGAAATGTCCCAAAGCTGAAGTTCTAAACTCTATAACTCAACTTATCTTAATCGGATTTTGAAGTGGCATACCTCTAAATGTTTCTGACGCAATCCTCTAAAAATCTGCATTCAAATTTAAAAAATTTTTTTTTTTAATTTTTTGTCAGTTTTTTGATGTGAATTTCGAAAAAATGCCCCAAAGCTGAAGTCCTAAAATCCATAACTCAACTTATCTTAATCGGATTTTGAAGTGGCATACCTCTAAATGATTCGGGCGCAATTCTCTAAAAATCTGCATTCAAATTTAGAAATGAACTTTTCGTCATTTTTGTAATGTATGATTTTTTCAATACGATCTATAGAAAAATAATCCGCTATCATTTTGTATACATATGATAACGGAAACTATTCTAAAACCTATAGGCATTATTCGGATAAGTACTAACCCGCTGAGTCCACTCCCACAATGCGAAGATACAGCACCGACATGAGTGTCAAGGCAGTCTCCACGAAACTAAAGACTTCGATCTTTAGATGACCCAGATGGTACAGTCCCGCAAATCTCCGATGTAAGTCCAGCAGGTACTTGTTATCTATGGAAAACAACATCACAATATTAAAACTGATATTTCTTATCTGATGCATCTATTTGGCCTTACTTTTTTCAATCTCTAGCAGCTCTACGGAGCGCGAGAGTAGTGGCGCCTTGATGCTGGCCAAGTGGGATCCTCGATGGGGCACCGAGTAAAAGAAGCAACCGCGAGCAGATCGCCAAAGCGGCGTCATCACAGGACGACCGCTCTCCCAGGCATCTACCATCAGTTGCTTGATAAAGAGTCCGCCCTTCGAGTGGCCCACATAGATAATTGGACGACCATGGCCCACGCGATGCTGGATGAGCAGCTCGGCCATTTCGCGAGACCTTTGGATCAAGCTGGAGCGCGGCTCCTTGCTCTTCCACAGCGGTCGCCAAAGGTACTGATCAGTGGTGTAATTTAGGGCTATAACCCGCACTCCAGGACAATCCAGAGGTAGCCAGTCCCCAGGCCAGCACTTGGAGTAGTTTGGATCGTTTGGAGATGGCTTGCTCTTGCGGGCGGCCTTACGAGGCGTGGCTGGTGATGAGGGACGCGGGCGGCTATCCTTCCCATTGGTCCCCTCCCCTGCATTACCATTGGCCTGCAGCATGGACTCCAACTCTGCCTGTAGCAAACGGCTGTTGTCCTGCATCCTTAGCCGAAAAGTGGGAAAGCTGTACTCGATGCCCTCGCAAATCTGAATTTCTTCAGGCGCGCCGCACACATAAGCATAGCTATTTGGGGAAAATATTTTAGCAACTCTGTTTATAACAATTGCTCCTATGATCTTACTCGCTGTCATCGCTATCGGAAGCATTGATCTGGAGGTCTTCCGGGTGCATTGGCACGGATCTCTGGAGCCGCGTCCTTGGTCGCACTGGAGAATCGTCCGGGGTGTCCATGCATCGGTTGAGGGAAGCAAACTTTGCTCTCTTCTCCCGCGGAGCCGGATGAATTGCCGCACTGCGGGAGTGCCGAGGTCGTTTCGGTGGACGTACTGGCGGACGTGGAGGCCTTTCGAACTCCACCGGCTGACGATCGTTCTGCCAAAGTCCTTGCTTCCAAGTGTTCACCAAGGATCCATGCAGGCCATGGATGAGCACAATATCTGCTCGGATCGGTTCCCCCGGTGGCGGCTCGGCCAGAATGTTTATTGTACAACAGCTAGGGGCGTCCGAGCGCACGGTGTAAAAGGGCGGACCCTGCATCGGATTGCTGGTTGGACAGGGAGTGCAGGGAGTTGGGGGCGCACTCAATGTGTCGGGCAGACTCTCAAGGCCATCCTGTGATTTGCGCATTTTCAGGAGCTTCAGCAGGGGCCCCATGCGATTGGAAACTGGCGGACAGAAGATAATGAAAAAATATTTCCTTAATTAATCACAGAAAATATATAATCCCCTTAATATCTTGATGAATACAGAAGAGAAAAAATATGCAAAACATCAAGATGTGTATACGCAAATAGCAATTAAGGTTACATATGTATTTAGTGGAATTTCGTGTAGTTCACCGAACTTTGGCTTACTTTTTCCGTTTTATTATTAATAGACTCACCCTGAACCGAGGAAAGATTCAGTGATATCGTGTTGGCGGCAAAGGCCACCAGATTGGTGAGGGCCTGTCGACTGGAGGCCAGATTCTGGAGAACCCTCAGCACTCGAACATCGCGTATGCCCTTGATGCCCCTGGCAACTCCATTGGCCAGTGGAAGAACTAGGCGCACCAGGATGCCGAAGACCACTCGCATGCTGCCGCCGTTTTTGCTGTCTCTGTAGCGAATTTTGTATGAACAAAAGTAAGCTTTCAATGGGATTTGCACTATAACTTACGCCTCCATTAGGGCACCGGCACTGCTCGATCGCACCAGATCGCTGACCGCCTGCTCCTCCTCCTGGCGATCGATCTCCACCTCGTTCTCATTGTTTGTACTTTCATTGTGGGCCAGCGATGGTGACTCATCCACTGGCTCATTGTGTGTCACCGGAAGGCTCTCCTCCCCACCAATTCGCATCATGGCAATGTCGCAGACGTAATGTTCATCGATTTCCTGCAGCGGTGAGCTGTTGTCTTCTTCTCCACCTTCGAAATGGGGGCTTCTGTTTTCGCTTCGGTTATTGTTCCTCACGTTCTTGATTGCTGCGCCATCGTTTGCCACTGGGGGATTGCCATTGCAGGCAAGTGATTCTTGAGCAGGCTCAGAACTCCTAACAAACATTTCCCAACTTTCTGCTCGAGTGTTGCGCTTCCTGTGTTTTCGAAGGACTGGCTGTGGGCCAATTAATTCGCATCCCACATGTTGCAGGCAGGGCTATCTGCAATTTCATATAAATCGTTGAGTTCGCTGTTAATCATTGCCTATCCACTAGTGGATATCCACTCGGACGAAGACCCCTGCATGCCATATATCAATGCCAATGGTGGACACTGGGCTAAAAACAATCCGGTCAAGTGCACTACCCCTTTCGGTTTCCTGCTCTCTGTTTGCCGCTCTTCAAGGAAAACAACCTGGCTAAAAATAACCCTTTCACTTGACGCCGCTCTGCGGCAAATTACTTATACGACGCGTGGGCTTGTTGTAATAATAGTTACACGAAGGACAACCGCAGATTGCTTGAAAAACCCGAACCCTTTCATAAAAAATATTAAAGACAAAAAAGTGTGCAATTTAAAGAAAATGTTACTCTGTTTCACCACAGAAAAGAGTTTTTAAATACATGTTTTCATATGGTTATAAAAACATTTTGCTTATCATCGAGTGTTGTCTCAATTTAAAAAGCACCCTTTAAGGGAGATTCCTAATTTTGGTGCTTTATGGCTTTTTGACCACAAAAACCTCAGGGCTCTGTTCAATTTGGCTTACAAAAGGTTCCTGTCAGCCGCAAAAACAAAGGTATTATACTGAATGCTTCCCTGCCGTTGCAATCCAATTAGATGCGAAAGCAACAAATGTCAGATACATATTGTTGTGCCGCATAATGACATGGCGACGTGCCCCTAGGGTACGACGGCCCACCAAAGGTTCAAGTTGAGGGTCGTGGTGTAGAGAGCACGGTACTCAACCAGGCAAATATTCTCATCGCATTTTCTGTTGCGCTGCTATTTATAGAGGAAAAATGCCGCAGTGTGCTATGTTGCATGCGCCTGACACAATGGTGTATTCATTGTATATAAGAAAAACCGACCACTGTGTTGCTTACTGTACGTCATGCAAAATGGCAAAAAAAAAGGGGAAAATCTATTACGAAAATCAACCAGTTGGAATGCCAGTTATGTGGCTTGTACAATGACAACCGCACACCCACTCAACTTACACTTGATGCTAGATCGGGGATCGCAGATCGCAGATCGCAGACCGGAGAAATGCAAACCGCTCGCCGTGGAAATCTCAGACCGACTGGAACGGCACCTTGACGATACGAATTGGCGAGGCCCGGGCTGTTGCGGTTATACCCGCCCCTAAAGTACTCGGCACTTGCAATAGTGAAATTGAGGCAAATACTTTGGCCTGAAGTGGCCGACCAGCAACGGACAATTGCCTGGCTTTCGACAAATTGGAGACAGCTGAAAGTTCAATTCATTTGGCACACATCGTTGCTTATCGTTCATTGTTTCATTAAGTGCGACCGAGTTGAGTTTTGCGATTCCCTGAATTTCCATCGCTTGCGCCGAACAAATTGATGAACGTTGTCTTATCTAAATGCCAGGCGGCGCGACATCTATCTGATATCGAAAACCTCTGGATTAGCCAGCCAAATTGGTTTTATGGAAATTTCGTAAATTAATTAGACCGACCAGATCGTGCCAGTATGCGCTCCTATCTTATGCGAATTTATTTATTTCGCCGTTTCCAATTGAGAGGGTTGCGAACTCTATTGACAGGCAGCACTTAGTATGCTCTATAGTGCCTATAAAATGCTAATGCCCAGATTAACTCAATCAAGTGGTCGCCTTTGGATGCACGAGCCGTGGAGGTGCACTACTTTATGTGTACGTATAGTATCTGTTCAGTATGCCGTGCACGGAACCAGATATTTTGGCCCTGATAATTCAAAGTCAATATTTTAAATGTGCTCTTCTGTCTGCGTGGCATTTATTTTTTTATTGTACAAGAGGAACATTTTCAATTGAAGAGCCCTAACTCATTCTTAGAAATCTTGGCATTTTTTGAGGCGTAGAAAGCGGTGTAAATATGTAAAATTTGCTTCGCACGGCGGTGAAGAAACGGACTCCTTATCTAATGGCAATCGATAAGAATTGCAAATGCTATTGTGCAATACATGGTGTTCCCTAGAGCCGAGCGGCTTTTCTCTCGATCGTTGGTTTCGCCAACTGGGCGTATGCTTGATGCGAACTCTGGCTGCTGAGTTTGTTACTCATTCGCCGCGTGGACTTTGGCCAGCCGGTTTTATCGTGTCGCGGTTATACCGCTGCAAACACTGTCGCTGGGCCTTTTGTTTGCGGCTCTTTATGGAAACTCGATGCACACGGGAGCCGAAGTGGTCAACAAAGGGTTTTGTAATGCGATAGCAAAATTTGCGATAATCGTTTATTATTGCTTGGATGTGCGGCTCCTATGCTGCATAATTGCAGCGCAACAAGCTGGCAAACGTGTGCACATTTGTCAGCTGGAAATTGGCTGTTATTATGCATAATAATCGGCTGGAATGGCCGGTGGCCAATGTTGCTGGGCGGGGCCAGTTCAGCGTGGCACGCAAGGCGTTCGGCATGCTAATTAATGTGTCGCATGTTGCAGCCACGTGAATGGGCGGGTTTGGTGACTGAGATTGCAAGCTCGAATGGTCCAGTAATTCACCTGTTTGTCTCATCCATTATTGTGTAAAGTGTGCGATAAACTGGAACAAACACAGTACCAGCATTGGATTGGTTTACGATGACATAAGGTTGTTTCGTAACGATCCATTTTAATACGCACATTAAAGCATGGATAACTATCCGACTTTCATCCGTGAAATTAACCTTCACAATTGATTTGTCAGGTTAATGAGAAACACATTTCTCAGGTTCAAGAATTATTCACAGCGATAAGATACGCACTGCGATTTCTACTTGGGCAATAAACTGGCTGGAAAACAGCTGTCGCCTCCAAAAAATGTCGGTACCGAGAATACAACAGCATTATGCGATAATTAATTTCTTAGCCATTAATGGGTCACTGACAGATAAGCAATGAGCTGCGGAAGACCGTTAAGAAACTGGGTCAGAAGACAATGGGAAATTGCTGCAGTTTATCCTGCTATCCTTCGCAAGAGTAACATATTTATGAATTCATAAGTTAAGTAAATAATTCCAGCTCTGATAAAGAGCTGAAATTCATGCGTTAAATGTTCCTTATCACGCACTTTCATTATCCAGCGCTTTGTTTGTAATAACTAATCAGAGTGTCAACTTATTTCGGTAAACAATTGAAATGATAATCATTTCCCGCCCAATCGAACAAAAGCCCTAGCCCGCAGCTGCACATCATTTTCACATTTGGAAATACGTTTGTATTATTTCCATACCAGTTGTTTGAAAACCAGCTCGAAAACGAGTTATGCAAAGCCAGTGGCGACAATTCATTTAGATTATGTATATCTGTGTCTGCAGAGCATGGATCAGGCCATACTGAAAATGTTCTGTCAGGTGATGCTTATGACGATGAGGAACTGTACCGCCGGCAGCCCTGACCCCGAACGACCTTGAGTGGGTGGCTATTGGCTTGTATTTGCGTGCCTTTGACAAGCCGTTCTCTCTGTTAATTAGTATGTTTCCCCCAATGGCCGAAAGAACGCACCAGTTATTAATTACCATCCTGCAATGGACTGCTTTGATTGAGCCTTGGCAACTGTCGCCGGCCAGCTGTGGACTTTGGCCGAACATATGAAAGGCAAACGGACTGAAACATAAATCATTACACGGGGGAAATATCTGGAAAATGTCTCTCTCATCAAGTGGTTTTTTACTTTTCGAACGATTATTTTGTGACTTGGCAACAAAATGTATGTATATAATTATTCATAAATTGATCTTGTTATTAATTGTGTTAGGAAAATTTCGGACAGGTGTGACAGAAATATGTACTGTAATATACAAATATATGTATTTTTTATTATGCTCTATAGATTTTGGGATCATATGCTACCTAGTAAAGCGTCGGTCTAATTTAGCTAACATATCTATATCTATTTGGATAGCTACCTAAACTACACAAAACTTTTGTTTACAACTGATTAATCGTTGAACAAAAATCAAGCAAATAAGCTTGAGTTTTCCTTGTTTTTCTCTCTGTAGCTGAGCTTCTCGCTCCGCTGCTTTTCTCGCGGCTGCTCACACTCAGTTTCTCAGTGGAAAACCGGCAACTGAGAGCAGAGAGCAGCAGCGTTTTCTCAAAGACTCCCCCAATGAGCGGGATTATTCTCGGCCAAAAGCTGCTGAGGCCCGCTGAGCCATACATACATAGATGTGGCTAAGGTGGTTCAAACGCAAAACAACAACGAGCGAAAACAAAACAACACGTGTGTTGGGTGGGACCAGTGGGTCAAGGGGGTCAGGCGAGCTGGGGGGGCGAGGGAGTTGTAACTCTAAGTCGCGGAAGCCTTAACCTTCAGCAAGCGTGCCCAGCTATAGAGTAATGAAACGAAAATGAAAACGAAACCGAAGAGAATCGGAAAAGGAGCTATAATGTCTGAACTTTAAGGCCGCGAACGTGTTTTGAGTTCCAGACTATCCAGTCCAGTCCCCTACCCTAATATATATGTGCATATACATAAGTCTATATATACCATATACGGTTTGTGTGTGGGGTGAGCCCATTTGTATCTGCGATGAGTCCATTTGCCAAAGGTTTGTCAGCCCCGTAACAAGTATTAATTGAATTATTCACAGGGCAAAAAAAGACGGAAATTCACACCTGCTACATTAAAATCGTTAAAATTTTAATCCGCTTGGTTGTGTTTTGTTTGCCTGCTTAATAGTTAATAACCAGGTTTTTCGACGGACACTTTTGTTGTTCTGCATATGTTTTGTATATGCCATATAGCTGGGTTGATTTATTGATGGAACACTGAGGGGTAACAGCACTTGCAGATATAGTAAAGAGTTCTTTTCGAAGAACTTTTCTTAATAGGCATTCATAGTGCGTTTATATGACAAGTATACATTTGTATATGCGATGAAACCGACAAAGCACGCTCACTCACACACACACACTCTTCAACTTACACACTCGAAAACAACAAAGCTCTTGGCGTTACGCGAGTTTTTTTCTAAATGCGTAGCGAATGCGAGAGGAGCGAAGCGAAAACCGCGTCCGCAGCGTTTGGACGCTCGGCAGCAACTATGGTGATTGCGCTATTACAAAAATACACGCTCTCGAAAAATCTCCAACAGAAGCCCTTCCTCCCCCACACACCCGCACACACACGCACACGCACATGCACAGAGAATGTATCAGAGCTATCTGTGTGTCAACAAAAGTTTAGCAGCTGTTCGCGTTGCTAAGCTTTCCATGGGGCAAAGAGAAATGGCAATTGAGAGAGCGCCACTTTAATCGAGACGGAGCTGCCAACTTATCGCGGTGGAGCCCGCGAATTTATTATCCATTCAAATATGCCGCAATATATCAAAATATATCGAGTCAAATAGCAATTGCCTGCAAACAGCCTTTAAATTTTATTTTGCAGATGGCGTTTTTATCCATATAAAATATTCAAAGCATGTTTTATGCATCTTAAATCTTAAATTTTAGCCACTGCAGTTTTCTTTTGTACCTCACAATATTTAAAGGTGAAACCGTGGGCTTGTGGTATTTTCATGATTAGCGCTCGCTGTGTTTGTGTTCAAATTTCAGATCGCCCATTGGGGTCCTACAAATCCGAGCCCCCCAAGGCGGAGGAGCCCAGCAGCCACTTTGGCTGGCCAAAAAACCGATTCCCTAAGGTCTGGCGTTAGTTCCAAAAAAGTGCCTCATTCACGACGAGTCCGAGCTGGAGGACGAGGAGCTGGAGGAGCTGCTGTCCCCGGAACTGGTGTCGCTACTACTTCCGCGGTGCTTCCTGCGCCTGGCCTTCTTCTCCTCGATCACCTCGTAGCTGGGCAGAGTGGAGTTGCTGGAGTCGGAGCTGCTGCTGCTCGAGCTGCTCGACTCCTCGACAACTGCCTCAATCTTGCGGCATTTCCTGCGCGAGATCGGGCAATAAGTCAAAGGATAAGCAGCGAAGTCCCGAGATATTACCTACTTCTTATCGTTTTTATCCGCGTTCTTGCGCTTCTGCTTTTTGGCCAACTCGCAGTCACTGGGCGAAGTGCTGCAGGTGCGCTTCGACTTCTTGCCCTTCTTATCCTTGCGACGAGACTCCTTATCCGTGCCACTCGCCTTTGTGGAGTACTGATTTTGCGAGCTGGCCGTGGAGTAGCCGGTGTCCTTGCGCTTGCGCTTCTTCCTGGAATCAGTGGCTTAATCAGAATTTTCTTTTTAGTATAGTTATGCTCTGGACCCACTTGTCCTTCTTGTCCTTCTTCCGTTTGCTGTACACCGCCTCCTGCTCGGCATAGTCCTTGTCCTTGGCCCTATGAATAATTCATGCGGCTTATTAAGCACCCACAGTATTTCAACCACTTACCTCTTGATCTTCTTTTTGACTTCACCACCCCTTTCGTTGGATATCATGTAGATGCTATTCTGATCTGCATCCTGCACTTTCCTACGAGATTGGAACTGACGTGCCTTGGCCATTCGGCTTTCACGCCGATTTTTCCAGAACTCGGCGTTGACCACATATAGTCGATAAAGCTGCAGGATGATCACCAGCGAGTTTTTGCCTAGTACATATAAGTGCTATAATTTCTGATAAATACAGTGCATAATTAAGACGAACATGTGAAGAAGACGTTCATGTAGTTAATGATTTTGTACTGGAAGATAATCAGCAGGCGAAAGGTGAGGAAGGGAGCATCCTGCAGGATCACATTGAGTACGATTCCCCACACGTCAATGCCACAGCAGCAGTTTTGGCAGCAGTCTGTATGTCTGCGGAGCAGAGATTCGCATATAATTCAGTTTACCAATGATCATTACACTTTTGCGATAAATTGAGGAAACAAACTCACTCCTCCTTGTGGTGCGATCCACTGCCCCGAGGTCGTCGTCCTCGAGTGGCGGACAGCACGATGGTGAACTGCATGAGGCTCCAGGACCAAATGCCCAGTGTGAGGAAGACGAGAAATCCAATCTTAGCTATGGAGTCGTCCTTGTAGGAGTCGAAGAACTCAATGATATCCGCCGCCGTGCCAATGTAGACCAGGAGCAATTGGCTGAGCTGATCCCTGGTTAGATCGCCCTTGGGCAGCAGCCAGCGACCCACGATCAGGATGAGCATGAGGAACTGCTCGATGAGGGTTGTCCACGTGTCCGGGGTCACCGAGAGGGTGACCCCGGCCTGACCCAGCAGCGTGGCCACCGGAGGCACGCCACTGCTGTTGGTGCTGCTGATGTAGATGGTGGTGTTGCCCACGGGAATGCTGAAGTTGCTCGGACTGTACACCGTCGAGTTGGTCGTAGTCATGTTGCCCACCCGCCTGGCCACCTTGTCCAGCTCCAGGAGCCATATCGCCGGCACAATGCTGCTCAGGTAGAGGAACACCGAGGGGCAGAACCTGCGGGCAAAGGACACAGGTGAGGTGGCACAGCCGAACGCCCAAAACAAACAACAAGTCTGAGTGATGCGACGAAAGGTAAACAAGAATCAAAGACAACGCCTGCTCCATACCCCGCGAGATTCCATTAAAGTTTTACTAGTACGACTTACACTCGAAATAAAAGTCCTCGCAAATTTTCTACAAAGTTGTCTATCGAGTTTCCGCAGATGGAATTCAAAGTTATGCCATTTTCGAAACTCAATGCAACTCAATGTCCATGTTTTTCTGCAAGAATACTATGTAAGCTACAGTGTATTGTTTTGAAAGCGAGGGCACTTTTTTCTGAGTGTGGGGGTGCGGCCGCAGAATTGGTGGTTGTTATGGAGGTGGGTGGTCGGGCAGGTTAGGCACACACTAAACACATGATTTCACTTTTAATTGAAAATCAAAGCCCGCGGCATGACGTCAGCATCGACTGATTGTTGTTTACAATTGGAGATGCCTGGAGTAGCCAGGATCCCTGGGTTTCATCCTTACCAGCGCCACTCCTGCGTCTTCTTGATCATGATGGTGAAGATGCCCTCGAGCAGCAGCAACAGCAGTGGTCCACATAGTGCCCAGTAAATAATGTCACTTTTCAGGGCCACCACCTGCCAAATGGCCAGCAGGCTGTGCGCACTGAAGATGATCCTCGTGAGGATGGCCTTGATCGTCGAGATTATCTTGGCCATGGCTGCAATGACATAATCCGCTCTTGGTCGCTCCCTGCAGCTCGAGAATCAGGTCCAAGGACCAAGGACCACGGACCAAGGAAAAGCGAACCGCACACGGCGAAATGGCAAACGCAACTGACAGCAGAAATCGCGGGCCCCAAATGCTTTCATTAGATGTTTAAACGCTTTTTAAGAAATTAAGGACACCGCCGCGAATGGCGCGTAATTGGTGAATGGCCACGGACCCCTGTCCCGATGTCCTGTGTGTGCGTTCAGGACGAATCATCTTCGGCTTGTCCAGGGACGAACTACAAACTGCAGGGCAAAGGTGTAGATTCTTGGCTTCAAAAGAAGAGCTGGTCTATCTTCAATGAATTTGAGCTAATACTCCATTCCGGCTTACTTTTTTGAGTTTTTTTGTATAATCCTTATATGCATTGAAGTATTAGTAATGAATGAAATGAGATTCAGTTGATATTTTTGCAGTTTCCTCGACCAAAGCGCTCCTGGAAATGACTTCCCAAACGAAATCGAACCCATGCGTGTTTTACTTATGTGTGCCTCGAAGTCACACGACCATTAAATGCTTCAGCTGACTTGGAAGACGGCAAACGGTGGACGATAAACGAGGAGTCCGCGTTCCACCCACCGGATTTTGGGTCTGGCCACAAATGCAGTGCAAACAAATCGCTGGAGTGAACGACGCCGAGCCTTGGCCATCAAATGGTGGTAATGTAGCTGCATGGAAAGTTATAGTCATCGTAAAACCACCCAGCCGAGTCATATCTGTGGGATGTTTGCCCATGGGTGGGCGGAGTTGGGTCAATGTTTTTGCCGCACGTGAAGTCATTGAACAGGCGTAAGTCAAGGATGATGTTCGTGCTCCGACTGGGCAACCTGTTGACTGGCACAAAGAAATCCTACAATTTATACGCTGAGCGGAGTAAAGTAAGTAGTTCAGCATACATTACGCATACGACATGTGAAACGGCCAGCGTTCTATGAAGAATGCTCTACTACTCACCTTTCTATTGCTTGCATGGCTCCTTCTGTTTTAAATATGCAGGTGTGGTTATGAAACGTAGCTTTTATTGCTGGAACTGATATGACTGGTTATGGGTTTGGGAAGCTATTCCGCTTGCGGCGGCGCAGCAGCCTATTGAGTCGGCCCAAACTGACACGCCTGCCCAACCGATTCCTGTTCCTGGTCTTGGGCCTGGTCCTGGTCCTGATCCTGGGTATGGTCCTGGTCCTGGTCCGGGTCCGGGTCCTAGTTCTGGTCCTGATCCTGGAACTGGCAGTGGTGGTCCGGTAGTCACGCACCCTGCGCCTCATCACGTTCTTCCACTTCTTGATCCTGTAGCGATGCCTCTTGCGATGCCTCTTCGAGGACGTGCCGGCGCTGGTGGTGGCGGCGGTGGTGGAGGCGGCGGTGGTGGTGGCGGCTGTGGTGGTGGTGGTCGCCGGGGGCTCCGTGGAGGGTGGGGATGTGGTCTCGTTGGTTAGCCAAATGCACAGGCTTATCACCCAGATTCGGAGTGGCAGTTGTCCTGCCTTCATAGTGTGATGGGTGATGATGTTCGGATGAACGGCATTTTGGTCGGTGGGAGTTTTATATTGGCCAAGACAATTGGCGGAATTTCTCAGCAAATATTCGCAAATATACTTTTGCGCAACATTTTTTGGCCATATTAACACAGTTTGCTGATCAAACAATGGAACAAGCTGGAATTTTGCAGAGCGGACATCTGCCGCCACTAGCTATTAAGTTATATATTTAACACTGACTTGTATTTTTACGACTAAATCTAAAATTAATCACACATTGCACTGCGAGAAACGAAGTCAGCGAAATATTAAATAAAGCTTAGAGCTTCGTGCTCAATCTACCGCTAAAATATGCCATTTATGTGGCATAATATCGTTTGTAAGCCTTTGAATTTAAGAATAGAGTATGATTCCCCAAATTAGATTAAAGCTGAAATGCAACTAAATGCCTAAATGGGTTGCCCTTCTTTTCTCAGTGCCACATAGTGTAGCCAGTGAGCTCCCTTCCCATACAAATGGGAATCCATCGAATGGGATTAGGTGCCTGCACGTTGGCACATAAAACACTGCATAACCAAATATTTGCGTGGATCCAACTTGACTCCGTATTTGCCTGGCCTGAAGGACCACCGCGGACTGCGGACTGCGGATGACATGTATTGGTCCTGCGGATGACACCGATACTGACGCTCTTGCGTGGTTGCGTGGTCGGGCGGTCTCCCGCAGGGTCTCATCCAGTGCAGGGTGCTATATAAGTGGAGGATATTCCAGCCGACGTTCATTCGCAAGTCTCCTGCTGCAGGTGTCCCGTGCTCCTGTTCCAGTTCCTGTTCCTGGCATTCCTTCCAGCTCCTCGGACTAATGGCTTGCTATACGTACCTCGCCGCCCTGGTGCTCCTGGTCATTTGCTGCCAATGGGGATCCTGTGCCGCCCTGGCCATGCCGGATGAGGAGCGCTATGTGCGCAAGGAGTACAACCGGGACCTACTGGACTGGTTCAACAACGTGGGCGTGGGCGTGGGCCAGTTCACTCCCGGCCAAGTGGCCACCCTCTGTCGCTATCCGCTGATCGTCGAGAACTCCTTGGGCCCATCCATGCCCATCAGGAAGCGTAACTCCGAGCTGATCAACTCCTTGTTGAGTCTGCCCAAGAACATGAACGATGCGGGCAAGTAAGCCCAGAAAATGTTGACGGAACCTGGACAAGAACTTATTATTTGATGTTGTACTTTGAGTTTTTGGTGCGTCGAAGGAAAATGAAAGTCCGCAGATAAAAGCTGGTATAGCCATCTAATAGAGAGTAAAAACCCTAAACTTTTGTTGCTTTAAATCTATATAGAAAAATATACAGTAGCCTATTGTAGAAATGTATATTATTAGGCTTCTTGCTGAAATAAACGTTTCCTCGAATGTTTCCTGACTTCAAATCTATCTGGTACAAAACCTCACGCTATTTTAATCACAGATACTAAACCTAGTTAAACATATTGGCTGTAAGCGGCGAACCAATAAAAGTAATGGGCAGTAGAATTTGTCTATTGCTCCAATTGGAGTAAATATTTATTTCTGGCTTACTATGGCAGCCAAATTTTGTGTACTAACTTAAATAAATATGCAATACCAATATTGCTCTAGAAGCAAAACAGTCGCTTAAAAAGTAAACCAAATGCTTTATAAAGAAACACACTTATGAACAGAAAGACAAGAAAATCTATAGGTATACTCGCGGACACAAAAAATAAATATATATAAATATAAATGTAGGTTGTGCAGTTCCAATTATAAAAAATGTGTTTAGGTGTCTCAAGGTCTTTAAGGTATATTTTTCCATTGCCAATAGTTTCGTAAGTTGAGCTTATAAACCGCATTAATTCTTGTTAACTCGAATCCTGCGCACTATTTTATATTGAACATTACGGATCGTAAAATGTTTCCTGTGAACGGAATTGGGCGTGGTTGAGGTCGTATTAGCAGGGCTTGCCCCCGGGGCTGTGGTATTGGTGGATGTGGTGGAGTTGGTCTGGGCTGACGACGGCTGGAGCAGGAAGAATCCGGCGAACAGGACCAGTGCCAATAGACAGGTGGTTAGCTTCATTTCTGTGCTTCGAAAGAATGGTGAATGTATAACACAGGCCTTGGCAGGCCTTTATATATCCGAAAGATTCTTAGGCCAGAAGCCAAGATCAAATATGCGCGGATAGGTAAATAGCGAAAAACAATTGAAAACTAAACAAATTTTGCACGCCACACTTTGCTTCCCTTGTGTGCTTCCAAATTGATGTTTACCGTCAGGAGAAAAACAGTTGTGGGCGCGTTTAAATGACGGCAATATATATTTTTCCTTATAAGATATATAACTATGTTAATCAATGTTGCTGGTTTATGTTAAAAATCGAACAATTCTCAGCTCGTTTATGTGTAAGTTCATTTGGCGCTGTTTGAATCGGTAAGTATTGTATAGAAAAAGTTATCTGATTAAGCTTGAACTATGTGTGTATTTATGTAAATGTTAATGCCGTGAAAATGACAACTTTAGACAAGCGAGTTGTTGGTAACTACTACAAACATGATGTATACAATTCTATTTATTTTTCAATTACAAAACAATCAATTCTCGCTGGCCCTTCGGTCCAATAATTAAAACAATTGTAACATATGCGAATGTGTGTATATGTTGATGCTTGCTTCGGCTCAAAATGCAGTTTCGGTAGCTTTTCACTTACATGACTATGCCTGCTATTGCATAAATACTAACTAACTGGCCGTACACTGCCTTGGCTAATCATTAACGGCTAATCTAGCATACAGTATGTGGCTGCAGCGGAGGCACATCTCCCAGCACACCCGTGACTAAGTCGCATGCCCCAAACCGCTCCGGCCGCTGCTTTGCCAAGCTGAAAGGATGCGAAAACGCGATGGTTAGGTCAGTTTGGCAACTGAGGGAGGGATATCTGTTGTACTCACACATATGGTTATAGGTTATAAAGCTTTAGCTGCTTCCACAGCTTTGTATTGATTAACTTTTTGGAAACGCACTCAATGGCGCTGACTTTTGCTTGATAATTGCTGAAACGGACTCTCTCCTCCTTCATATTTCTTTTCATGCGACTGCTAATGTGGCTGGTTGATCTCACATGAAAAACTCGTTGGCTGAATGGGAAAGCGGAAGTCACGTTCGCCCCGGACGATCGAATATTGTAATCTCTATGACGCGAAGTCCCCGATAAGTTGGATCGATCAGCTGCAGGCCCTTGGCGTTGTAAATGCGTTCGTTTTGGGAAGCCACAAATTTGGATATCTTGCGAAGGGTCTGTGGGAGTGGAGGAGCATTAGTTTGGGGGTGGAATGTGCAGGTGGATAGTCAATAGGCAATAGAGCTGGATGTTCCCTGGCTGTTGTTTTAGTACTTGAGCCAAATGTATGGATACTCGCACATAGATTAATTGATTTGTCAAGTTCTCTAAAAGTAGTTATTAATGACAGAAGCTTTGTAAATAGTGACCTATACACCTTGAGAAATATGAATAGCTTGAATACAAAGACTTTTACTAAATGTTTGATTCTTATGTGATCCATCACACTTAAAAAGCGGAATCTGACTACTCAAGCCCGCTATCTTCAGCTCTATTGCTTTGACCCACATGTGAGTGATCCAAACCCAAATGACGCACCTTTTCGTAGTGCGTTTCGGAGCACATGTAGATCAAGTAGGCCGTGATGCAGCCAATGCAGCCCTCGCAATAGGTGCCGCAGGAGCCTTCCTCCGCCTCGGCGTAGAACTCGTTGAGCCTGTTGATGGTGGCCTCGAAGACGTGTCTTTCAATCTGCACGGGAATGGATGGCTATGCTCAGATAGCAATCACACAGATATGAGATATTATAGTCACCATGCCCTCCAGCTCGGCGGGCAGCCGTGTGTGGAACTTCACGGAGGTTCCTTCGCTGTAGTCGCGCTGGATGAAGACCTTGCTGAAGACCACGCCCCCTCCGGTGCCCTGGAGCGTTGTGGGATTACCGCCCGCTGGAGTAGTGCCACCGCCTTGGGACATGTTGTCGCTGAAAAGGCGGATTATGGCATTAATGGCCTCGCTCTGCAGCGCCCGATGCATTTGGTTTAGGGCAATCATCTTGATGCGCGGAATGCAGTGTCCCAATCCCAAATGGACAGCTGGCCTTGCCTTTTCCAGCAGCCCCCGAAACGGGGTGTTTTGCTCAACTGGTCGGTGGGGCAAGGCCTGCTGGGTGACCCACCTGTTTGCCTTGGCTTGAAGTAACCTCAGTTGGCCTGGTAAAGCTCGCAGGAATCCCCTAATTGCCTTAAATTCCTTAAATTGGTCAACAAATAAATGTTTGCAAACTCCAAGTGTTACCAGACCGCGAATGGTATTTTATACCACGCCAGTGTTACCAAACGTTAGGCCAGCTGTATTTGTTTCGATAAATGCTCTAAAAATACTGCATATTTATAAAATACCTTGAATGAGTATTTTTTGACCATCGCTGTCTGGCGTTGCCACTAGGGCAGAAATATATGATGCTTGGGCGCCAAAATTTAAATCGGATTTCTGGCTAGAACTTCAAGATAGGAGGGCTAAGACTAAGAATGTTCAATGAACTAAAGAAGTGGATCTTATATATATCTCTTTTACTATAATTTTATGGATTTGAGTACTACTTTCAGTAACGTGTTCTATGCATTGAAATAGGATAACTTTGAATTTAGAGCTTGGCCTTGCCTTGCACAGCCGTGGCCGCCACCAGAGCCGCTCCTCTGCCGGATCCGTCCTCCGAAGCAACAAGTTCGAACTTGACGCCCGGCTTGAGCAGCTTCTTCATGTGGAAATGCAGCAAATCGTGGTACTTGGGATGAAAGCGATACACGCTGCCATCGATGCCGATGACCACCTCGTTGATGTTCATCTTGTTGATGATCGTGACCAGCCCGCAGGCACACAACTTGGCGGACCTGGAGGACACCGCCTCGCAGATGAACCGCAGGGCCTCTTTGTCCGGCTCCGGGCAGCCCACGATGCCAATTTCGTTGAGGACCTTATTGCAGAAGCGATACTCTCCAGGTGGATCACTTTCAATATCGGAGATAAAGGAGGATTTGAAGCTCCAGCGCTCCTGGATCTTTTCGGAAGTGATGCCGTGGAACATAAGGTTCTTGGCCACCATGTCGATGACGACCAAACGTACAAGTTCACCCATGTACATGCCCGAGATGCACTTTTCGAAGGTCTGTTTGCCGGGATTGGGTGTTACCCTGTCGATTATCTTGTCGTAGTTAGTTCGAACGAACTCCAGGACACCGTTGTCCCCGAAGGCGCCCCACTCGCAGTTGATGATCATCGACGGCTTGGGACTGGTCTGATATCCCTCGAAGCATTCGGCATTCACTGTTTTCTCCACATAGCAGGCATTACTGCCGGTTCCCACGATCAGTCCTATCCGGCAGTTGGGATGATAGAATGCGCAGGACATCAGAGTGCCCACCGTATCGTTGAGAATGGCCACTGTGTTGACCTTCATATCGCCCCTTCGGTCGATGGCCTCCTGGAGAAGACTTACCTAGAAAGTCGTATTGTTTAAATATCAGTATTTGTAGTACTCCCTAAAACCCCCTGAAACTTACCACATTCTTGCCCACCACGCCTTCGCAACTGAATCCTTTGGTCCAGGCCACTAGGAGGCCTTTGGAGAGTCCCTGTTGCTGGAGCGGAAACGAGAAGGTGAAGCCCAGAGGCAGGGATTCGTTCTCCAGGCCATGGTGGTGGCAAAACTCCGACAGGCACTCGGCAAGGAAGTCGAAGAGCGCCTTTCCTGATCCGGCCATCAGGGTGACGGGAAAATTGAAACTCTTCGACGTGGTTTCCACGTCCGATCCGCTCACCAGGTTCACCAAAAGCACCCTGAAAGTGGAGCCACCCAGATCCAGGGCTAAAAACTTTCCGCGCTCCTTGCCAGTGGGCAGATCTTGCACATAGCTGACGAAACACTTGATCACCGCTCGCGCATGCGTGTCCTTGGCCAGGCCCATCTTGATCTCCTTGGTCATGCGCTCCACCACCTCGACCATCTTCTCCTGGTCGATCAGAAAGCCCTTGACCGCGGCCTCAATTTCGTTGTTGACTAGGCTAGGCATTTTTCTTATACCAAATAAAATTTTATATACGGGGCCAAATAGAGAATGAGTGAAAAGTCTAGGCGACTTTTTTATGAGGTACATTTCAATTCTACTTTTGGATGAGTCAAACGCAGTTGTCATTACACTCTATACATAATCGCAATTTATTTAAGCACTCTAGTAATCCATAGTGAACAACTTCGCGTCCGTTTTGTACTTGTTGGCGTGTGCCATTCCCGCCATTATGGCCGCTCCCACTCCGCAACTGTCCTGGGTGATGACAAACTCGAATTTGTACTTGGGATCGGTTAGCATCCGGGTGTACTTATTCAGAACGGTGGCATAGGTCGGATGAAGGCGGTAGATGCCGCCATCGACGGCGATAGAGATCTGTGGCAAGTGCATGCGGTTTATGAGGCAGGACACGCCACTGGCCACCAGCATTGCAGCTCGATTTGTGACCGTATCGCAGATGTACTTCAGGGCAGCCAGATCCTTTTCCTTGCAGTGACGTATGCGAAACTTGTCCATCACCTCCTGGGCCTTTGTGTAGACACCCGGTGGATCCGAGACTATTTCGATCAGCGACACCATGTCCAGCTTCCACTGGATCCCTATGTAATCACGCCTGTCCTCGGCGAAGATGGCGCCCGATTTCATCAGGCGAAGCACTATAATGCGTACCAATTCCCCCATGCAGAGAGCCCCGCTGAACTTCTCATAGATGCGAGTGCCCGGATTAATGGACTCCGTGTCCAGCTGGCGATCGAATTCGTTACGTATGAAATCCAGCTGCCCGGTATCCCCGAAATGGGCCCAGTCCGAATTAATGATCATTAGCCTTCTACCCTCCTCACCCTCGTACATTTCACACTTCTCGACCCTTTCCACATAGCAGCTATTGGCAATACTGCCCATGATCAAGCCCATGCGGGTATCCGGCTGGGCCCAGCACAGACCCAGCAGGGAACCGGCTCCCACATTGATGATACCCATGACTTCGACGGATATATCGGAGAACTTGGCCAGTGCATCGCGCAGCAGCTGGACCACATCCTTGCCAATGGCGCCTTGGGCGCCAAACTCCTTGGTCCACGACACCAGGATGCCCATGTCCAAAGCGTGCTTTTTCAGGGTGAAGGCAAAGGCAATGCCCAGCGGCAGATTCTCCTTTTCCACCTTTTTCTCCTTCACAAAATTGGCAATGCCGGTGGCCAGAAAGTTGAAGATCTCGGTTCCTCGACCCGCTGCCACAGTATGCGGCATTATCACGCATTTGGAGCTGGTGTATATATCGTTTTCGCTGCTGAACCGCACCAGCATTATGCGGCAGTTAGTGGGCATCATCTCCAGGGCCAAGAACTGGCCGCGCTCCCTGCCCGTTGGCAAATCCTGCACATAGCTCAAGTGGCACGGAACCGTCGAACGATCGTGATGATCGCGGCTCAGTCCCATCGTAATCTCACGATCCATATAGTTTCTGATCTTCTCAAGGTCGTCAATGCTCGGATGAAACAACTTGCAGACCTTGTACACTTCCGGGAAGTCCTGCTCCGGATCGAAAGTGTTAGCCATTTCGATGTCTGTTTAGGTACGGTTTACTCTTTGGGAAACCTAATAGCAAAGCTATTATTTTTAATATTTTTTTCCAAGAGTCTACTGTGTTATCCTAATATACATATGTATCTCTAAAAGGTTTTGAAATCGCAATTAGGCCATATTACAGGGTAGGTTGCTTAGGCGTCTTGAATCAACACTGGGTGCTTTATTTACAGGATAACGAGAAATGCGTCACAAAGAAATGCTTAGATCACTATTTGAGTTGAGTTGAGTTATCTGTGGATGTGGCGGTGAGCAGCTTTTACCTTCGCAGGACGTGGATATATCCTGTGAGCTGCTGGCTATGACACAATGAATTCCGCCTGAATGGCGCATCGCATGTAATGGCTAATAGTGAAAGTCGGGTTAAAACTCGCACTCTAACTTAAGACGAGGGTTAGGCTTACAAATAGAGTGTTAGGGTTGCTAAGAAATACGCGTCACGCGAAAAACATATCCGGAAAATCGCTGTGCAGCAGGTCGAAAGGATAACCATCCAGCGCGGAGAACGAACTAATGCAGGCCGATGGTTGCTGGTCGCTGGCAAAGTCGAAGGAATCCTTGGAACTCTGGTCGAGTAATCGCAGACTGAGTTCCACATCCGACTTCTCCAGACCCGACATGGGCAGATCGCCCCGGCAGCCGGGCAACAGGGATTCCCCGCTGCCAGTGAGCAGACTTCCATAGCCGGGACTCAGACAGGACAGGGAATCCCCGTCGGAGGCATCCAGGAGCAGGGAGTCCAGGGCGGTAAGTCCGTTCAGTCCCGCCAGAGTGTCCAGCTCCAGTCCCGGACTGCTACTGCTGCTGTGGCTATTCGATGACGAGGAGAGCGATGCGTAGGCGGAGGAGGCAGGCGATCCAATCGAGGAGGTGGCGTAGCACGACTCACCGGAACTTGTTGGTGGCATCTGGGGCACCAGCTTGGCCTGCTTTTGGCTCTGTCTCTTGCTGGCGGCGGTGCTCTTCTTACCACTTCCCTTGGTCTTGGCCGGCTTCTTTGCAACTGGAACGGGCAGCTCCACTTCCACCTCGGCTTCCTCGCTCGCATCCAAGTCCACTCTCGCCTCCCGATTGGCACTCTCCTCCAGACACTCCCCTATGAATTCGCTCTCATAGCTGGGATCCCG
This sequence comes from Drosophila erecta, assembly GCF_003286155.1. Lineage (NCBI taxonomy): Eukaryota > Metazoa > Arthropoda > Insecta > Diptera > Drosophilidae > Drosophila > Drosophila erecta. The sequence continues at coordinate 5,955,410 of NW_020825194.1, forward strand.
CATCGAATCGCTCAGCATGGTGATGTACTTCATGGCCAGTCTCAGCGTGGTTATCTTGGTCAACTTCTCGTTGGTATTGGCCGCATCCTCGCCCTTTATCGCCTCGGGAACACAATGCCGCAAGGTCTCGAATGCCGTGTTGATCTCACGCATTCTAGTGCGCTCCCTGGCATTCGCGGTTTTTCGCCGGTATTTGCTCAATGGCGGTGCTTTCGTCTTGGACTTGGTGGGTGCATTTTTCCTCGATTTGCTAGCCGGCTCCGCGATGGGATCCAGTTCTAGTTGAAAGTCTGGCAGGCTGGCGGCTTCCCCATCCTCGTTGGAAGCCCTCTTCTGTCGCTTCTGTCGCAGCGAATACTTCTCGCCACGGGCACTGGCCGTCTTCCTCTTCCGCGAATCCTTGGAGTCCGTCGCGGAGGCCATGTCATTCAGATCGGCGTAGTTGTGCAGCTCGTACGTATTGGACTTCATCTGAAAGTGGAGTGCAGAGGCAGACTTTAGTCGAGGGTCTTCTAGGTATATTCGAACCCATCCCATTCGATCCCAGCCCGGGGCAATTAACAATTTTGTACAATTTTTCGAAAGACATCGGGGAGCATATGGGGCCTGTGCAGTGAAGTGAATCGGTTTTTTTTGGACCCACCCCGCCAAAAACTTCCGTAAACGGCTCTCGAATTGGCTTCAATGAACTGAAGTCGATTCTTGAGTAGTGCTTCCGTCATAAAACCCACTGAAGCCGAAAAACCGAGACGAAACGAAACGCATCAAACCAAAAAACTAATAAATACAATTTAGCAGCAAGAGGGGCAAGAACAAATTGGTCTGCCAAATGAAATTTCTCATTGCTCATTGCGTTGCGCAATCTACAAAATGCCAAGTATCTTCTCGATCTGAGTCATATAATATTTGCAGCAATGAAGTCTATGAGCTGGCTTCACAAATACTAAAAATGGTTTAGTCAAGTTGTTGAATTCTGGACGTTCAGAAAGCCCATATTAGTTTAACGTATTTCTCATCTTGTGAGTAATGTAATCGCAAACAAGTGTCATTCACAATTTTAACTAGAAGCATTTATTTTAAAAAATTTTCTGTTATCGTGACACGAACAAAAAATAACTAGACTAAGAATTGCGCTGCATTTTCTAAGCTGATAAAAAACTTGAAAAAGAGTTTCTGTTGCTTAAGCCTTTTAATATAAATACGAAATTCTAATAAAAATGTTATTAGCTGTTATAAAACTTTTAACACGAAAGTTCATAAAAATATTTAAAGACCTCGTTAAATGTTCTGCTTTAAATATATAAACAAGTATTATCAGATGTGAAAAAAATATAAATTTGGTCTTGAAAATACCGCATGAGAGAAATTGTTTATGGAAGTACGACTACTTAAAATTCCATTTGCTTTGATGAGCAATTTTTGTTCATTATTTAAATGCTTTATCCAAAAGTTTGAAAAATATTGTATTATTTTTATTCTGTTGCTTGCGAAATTTATGTCGAGTTCTAAAATATGTTTGAGACTTAGACTTAAAATGAAATTTAACATTTTACATTGTTTTTTCTTATTCGTCACAAAAGAATGTATATGCAACATGAGTAGATTGTGAATATTTAATTTCGCAGAAATATTTAATGCATTACATTAATCTCGGTGAGAGGGAAATGTGAGTTTTAAATTCCGTTCATTGCCAAGGGCGCTGTTTACTCAATTTCAAAGGGGGAAAGTTTTGTGTGGTAAATGAAATGTTTATTATTTTCTTTTGTGTGCGGTAGGTCAGCTATACGAAATATTTTCCCCTCTATTGCGAGTTGAATGCGGGCAGATACATTTTGCGGTGACTGTTCGGCGGTTGGAAATGCAACAAAACAACGCAAAGCAAAGCAGAGCAAAGCACAGCTAACAACAAATGCAACAGTTAATGAATGCATTTTAATGCAAGAATTAAGTTACATGAAAATGTAACATGAAGCCAACGCAACGCCGTCACTTCCACCTCCCAAACAGATGCAGATACACATGGTCTGTGCGAATGTGGATGGAGATTGAAATGTAATGCATCGATGCTAACGCCCTTGCAATTGTGCCTTGGCCTCATAAATCGCCAGTTTGCCAGCTAACCAGCCTTCCAGTTTGCCAGCTCGCCAGTTTGCCAGTTTGCCAGTTGCCCGTCTGAATGCAGAGGTGTAAATGCAGCCAGATTGATTGCAGTCAGTTGATCTAAGGGGAGCAGCTCACGCCGAGTTAGTCAGTTTAGCCGGCCCCACTTAAATGGACAATTTAGTGCAGATTGTCCAAAATTGGCACTAGACGATTCTGGCCACCTTGCCCGATCCAATCCGGCTTGCATTGGCTTGGATTGCCAGCTCGTTGGCTTGTTGGCCTGCTTGACACTTGTTGCATAGCTCTGACCATTCCCAGAGCTCGCTCTTGGCTTGGCCTAAACAAGTTATGAGGTGTTTCTCCTTAAGTGAGCACTTTTCTTCGATTACCGTTAATGTTTGTTTGTCTGGCAGCAGGAAAAAAGAGGGAATGAATTGCAAGAGATTCAGCACAGCTCATCTCGAAAGCCCAGCAAATCTCCATTCAAATCACCTTTCCCTGCCCCAACTTTCAACACGTGGCTAGGTTTTTCACTTCGTGTCGGCATTTTCTTTTGGCGTTTCGCCCCTGATTCGAGGTATAATTAATTTTTACCACGCAATCCTAAGAAATGCTTAAGGACCCTGCAGGCAGAAGTTTTGAAGTTGAAGAAGATACATGCAATCCGTATGCCCTTTCAAACACGTTTAAGTGATTTCTGAAAATGTGTAGTATCTGTGCTCCATAGCAGATATTTTTTGATGTACATGTTGATAAAATCTAGATATATATTCAGTTTATAAATAATTTGTAAAGCATGTTTCGAAACGAAACCCATAATTCATAAGTGCCGCCCCAAGCCACTTGAGTTGTAAGGGCATCGTAAAAGTTTGCGACATGCAACAAACAAGCTGCAATTAAGCGCACAACACAGAAAAATTTGTGCACCGTCTTCAAAGAGGGGCGGCAACCGTTGTTTACCTGCTCACTCCCCCACCAACCCCCCGCCAGTTTTCCCGCCCTCCGGTTCCAAACAACGTGAAAATTACCTAGTTCCGTGTGCTTAATGTGGGCCTTTTCGCTGGGTGGGTGGAAAAGCGTGGAAAGTGCAGCGACTGGCCGCAATCAACAAATTGCATGCGATTAAAAGTATTCGCGGCTAATAAACGTTTGTTGAACAAACAGCAACAAGCGGCCTCCTGATTTTCGGAGGCGCAACCGGAGGGATACAGGATATGCTGCAAGGAAGTTGAGCAGGAAGTGAGCGGGCTGCAGTTGATACTATGGTGCATGGGGCCTGTTTCGCTCTCTGTTGATTGGAAAATTTGCTGCGCGCTCTTCGTGGATAAAGCGGGGAGCGGTGAGCGGTGTGGTGGGGGCGCCTCTGCTTAAGTTTTCAATTACACGCCGGCACAATGCAGAAAGCGCCCAATTGAAATGCGCAGACAACAAACATAGAACAGTTCCTCTTACACAAAAGCACAACATTTCATTTCGACACTGGGAAAAATCAGGGACAAGTAAGTTCAGTCAAATCAAATTTAGCTAGTAATTTAATCTAGTAACATTTAAGTGGTCTGAAATGTGCTTATACTTAAGTTGTATTTAAATTATATATTTTTTAAGTTATTCTCATATCCAAATAACAACTTGTTGGAAGTTAAGAAGAAAGTACCTCTCTTTACAATTATTCGTAGTCATTGATGATACGGTGATGAATTTTGTTCCAGTGCACCCCTTTCCCCTGCTCCTCCTCTGTTTGGTAGACAAAAGGCGGGCCGTGCGTGCGGCGAGGCGTGAAGGGGTCGAGGGGCGGGGCAGGGGCGTGTGGCGAGTGGGCGGGTCGGACCGTTCCACAGATATATGTATGCAGTACTTCTTTTTTTGGGGAAATCAGATGGCGTGGGGATGGGAGAGGGGAAGGGGAAGTTAGCCAGGCCTAGCCGAGAAGTGCACTTGAAACTACCGGCGAGTGACTCCCCCGCCCCTGCAGCCTGCCCTTCACTTTTGGTTCGGTTGCAGTCGCTGCATTTTTAGGTGTAGCCATTAAATTTAGAACTTTTTCTGCACGCTTGTCTGCGCGCCCATGGGTTTTCCGGGGGAAATTCGGGGAAAGCGGAGTCGTTGAATTCAAGGATTTCGGCAGTCGGGTGCGGTTAAATGGAAAATGAAGCGTCTGCTGCTTGGGCACGGAAAAAAGCAACTGAACCACATGAGGCATTGCTGCAACGAGGGTGGATAGCTTAGTTTGAGCAATGTTTTCCTTTGGCAGGATGAACTTTGATTTATAAATATTAGTATTCCTTCCTATTAAAAAAGTTCAAAAAGTAGCTGAAGTAGTAAACTCCTATAAGAAGTTAAAAAAGTAACTTCATCAGCCAGAACTAAACTTTAAGAGTTAAAGATAAATCTCAAAAAGTTATCAACATTGATTTCACATGTTCTGTAACTTTAGGAGCTCCCTTCTGAACCGATTCGGCATGGAATCTCCGACTGATTCAGATTGTCTCTGTGCCTGCCGTGATTTTGATTCGATTTGTTGTTTTTGTCTTTTCCACAGCTCTAAAATTAGTTTTCATTGTATGCAACTTGAATTTCCCTTCACTATTTTCGTTTTCTTATTTTCGTAGCGCTCTATCTATTTTTCATCTGCCTCGATTTGTGATTCTTAATTTGCTTTTTGTGGAAGGCGTCTAAATCTTTCATTCGGCTTCGACTTTGTTGCCGATACTTTGTGTTGTGTGTGTGTTGCTGCTTTTGTCTCGTGCTGTTGACTGTTGCCAGTTGCCAGTTGCACGTTGCACGTTGCACGTCCCCCTGCCTTTTGTCTCGTGTGTGCTACCGTTGGCAGCTATTATTTTTAGCCGGCCTGCGGCAAGTTCTTATTTGTTATTCTACCCATCTTTTTTTGCCGTCTTTTGATTTTTTTAGGCTCCTTGCCGTTTATTTCATTTTTGTTTTGCATGCTGTTGATTTGTTGCCATTGCTTTGGCCAAATGATTGTGTTTGATTTTCCATTTACGTTGAGTTTGTTTATTAAAATTGGCACACACTGCGTATGTGTGATGTGCCCGTGTTTACATTCTCTGTCTCCCTTTCACCACTGCGGGGTAAATACATATCCATGTACGTGTGTGCCCACGTATGAGTTATATTTTGATAGCTTTCTGTGTGGTTTTGTATTACCCATCGCCTTTTGATTTGCTTGATTTTTGACAGGTCTCTGGCATTTGCCTACGGCTAGCTTTTATTTTTCTTCATTTTTCCTGCTATTGTTATTGGTTTTAGCCTCTTTCCCGCATTGGATTGGGATTTGGGTCAGGGGGACAGCAAACAATGAGGTGGGCAAGTATGCTTGTATATAGGGTAGCGTTCATGCGTTCATCAACTAATTTAATTTTAGATATGCCTTTCCGTGGCAGAAAAATCATTAAAATTTGACTGGATCTAAATTTTATATTTTTATATTTTTGGCGAAATTTCGCTGTAAATCATGAAAATATTTATGACGAATAGCTTTTTTATCACGCTTTGGGGGTTTATTTTAGCTCTCGTCGAAATGAATAATATTTTAAATCATACATAAATGCCCAAACCGCCAGAAACCCATTTTACTCGATTATTTGGCAAACATAACGCTCGTAGCCAAATGGTTAAGCGAAAATGAAAGTAAATAAACAAATGCCGGCGTTGATTAGCACTTCTCCGTATTAAAGTGAGTGGCAGCTCAAGCGGGACTCTCATTGATGATGAGAATTCACGGCTTTTGTTTACACATTAATTAAACTGTTCCCCTTACTTTGGGCGCAAACAAACGGAGCCAAGTTGGCTTGCCTTCCTTCGGTAACCTTTGAAAATCAGTTGACAACTGGCTGTCGTCGCCGTTTTCCCTCCCGAGCAACTCGAAAACATTTTCCCCTGCACACACATCTGGCTTTTCAACACCTTGGACAAATAAATGTTTCAGAAGTTTCCTAAAAACCCGCCCTGGCCCATCTGCCACCCACTACCGCGATTGGCCAGAGGAATGCCTTTGTCTATTTTTATTGGGGCGGCCACAAGAGATCGAGGAGATCGAGGAGATCGTCTTTATCTCCACATTTATGTCTGATAAATGGCGGCGGTATATTTACCTTTTTGATTTCATAAATCCAACAATGTGTAGCTGGCGGGGTTGGCTGGTTTCAGGATGATTTGAATTCAGTTGTGCACTCTGATTAAGATTTGTTGATGTTTTTATTTTAATTTTTGGTTCATTAAAGTTGCGCAAAAGTATGCAAATTGAAATTCCGACAACGCGTTTTCTAATTAGTCACCCAACTAATTTTGATATGCGATCTTTTTATAATTTTGTTTTGCTTGCGCTTTTTTCATTCTTTTCGGATTTTAAGTTATTAGCTCATGCATAAATTTGGCATTTTAACACAACAAAAAAGGTTTGTTTTCAGTTCTTATTTCCTCAAAAACTCCAGAACTTGTTTTGGCTTGAATTGATTTTGCGATGGTTGTGGTTGCGGTTGCGGTTGCGGCGGATTAACTATTGATAAGAACTTTTGTACGGTTTTCGCGCATTCTCGTGTTGTGTGTTTATCTTGTGTGCTGGAAAAGCCTCGAAGAATGGATTTTCCGTGAAAACGTGCAAGCCGCGTGTGTCAGTGCGGCGGTACTAATATGTGCGGCAGTGTGCGTGAGGCCGGTTGCTAAAAATATCTATGAGTGCGCGTCGCTCGCGTTCTGTATCTGTATCTCGGAATCTGTATCTGTATCCAATATCCCGAGTTGGCATACGAAAATACACGGAGAAATGGCTGCGCTGCGTCCGCCTGCTGCGCTTGTCGGCTGTGCACTGAAAAGATATATCTCGCGGATCGCTGGGATGGTCGGTGTGGCTTGGCCTGGCCTGGGATGCGGTGGCAGCTAAATCAGCTGACTACTCCCCAGTTGGCTTTGACTCCGTTAGCCAGGCTAGCGACGACTCAGGTGGGCGGCGATGGCAGTCGAAGTCGGACTTTTGGCTCACTTGTCCGCTGCGCTGAGCGTGCGGCGCGCTATTGGAACGATCAATGAATGAAATGCCGCATTAAAAGGCAGCAAAGTCTCGTTTTCTGAGCGTCGACCAATAAACCGAGAAACCCACTGGCGCTCGCCAACGCCAACACAAAACATCCCAGCGCAACACAACACAACACAACACAGCACAAAGTCATTGAAGAGAAACCAGTTCTCTCTTTCCCCAAATATCCACCCGATGTGTGGGTGCTTTTGCGTTGGCCGGATCGGATGGGATCGTATCGGATCGTATCGTAACGTATCGCACTGTATCGCATAGTACGGTCGCAGTTGGTCTGGGCGCACTCTCTTGAGTGGTTTCCGATTCAGATGGATTTTCGGTTTCGTTTCGAGTGCTTTGAGTGCCGTGTACCACGAGTACACGTCCCCCTGAGATTTCGTATGATCTAATATCGCCAGGCAGTTATTTATTTAAATTTATTGCTAATTTTATTTGCTGCTGCAGCAGCGCTTGACATTCATTTGTACGAGTCAGACATTGCTTGAGCTCACTTGAAAATAGTTGAAAATGTTTATTCGTCTTTGATTGAGATGGTATCAGCTACCAAGCTTGACTTGTGTCGAATCTCCATTTTTAAGGTTGAACTTTGGCTGCCAGACCAAAAATGATACCCATTCTTGATATTTATTTGGATCAACTTGGATTTGGTAGCGAATTATGAGGCATGTCGAAGTAAAGTTCAAGGAAATGTCCTCATTTATGTTTTACTATACCCGTTACTCGCAGAGTAAAAGGGTATACTAGATTCTTTGAAATGTTTGTAACAGGCAGAATGAAGCGTTTCCGACCATATAAAGTATAAATATTCTTGATAAGGATCAATTCCGTCCATATGAGGTATAATGTTGTATAATCCATATGATGTTGTATAAATTCAAAAAAATTAAAAAATGTCCCAAAGCTAAAGATGTATACTCCATAACTCAACTTATCTTAATCGGATTTTTATGTGGCATACCTCTAAATGTTTCTGGCGCAATTCTCTAAAGAACTGCATTTAAATTTAGAAATCATTTTTTTTTAAATTTTTTTTTCATTTTTCTGTTGTAGAAATTCAAAAAAGTTAAAAAATGTCCCAAAGCTGAAGTTGTATACTCCATAACTCAACTTATCTTAATCGGATTTTGATGTGGCATACCTCTAAATGTTTCTGGCGCAATTCTCTAAAGAACTGCATTTAAATTTAGAAATCATTTTTTTTTTAATTTTTTTTTCATTTTTCTGTTGTAGAAATTCAAAAAAGTTAAAAAATGTCCCAAAGCTGAAGTTGTATACTCCATAACTCAACTTATCTTAATCGGATTTTGATGTGGCATACCTCTAAATGTTTCTGGCGCAATTCTCTAAAAAACTGCATTTAAATTTAGAAATCATTTTTTTTTAAATTTTTTTGTCATTTTTCTGTTGTAGAAATTCAAAAAAGTTAAAAAATGTCCCAAAGCTGAAGTTGTATACTCCATAACTCAACTTATCTTAATCGGATTTTGATGTGGCATACCTCTAAATGTTTCTGGCGCAATTCTCTAAAAAACTGCATTTAAATTTAGAAATTTTTTTTTTTTAATTTTTTTGCCATTTTTCTGTTGTAGAAATTCAAGAAAATTAAAAAATGTCCCAAAGCTGAAGCTCTAAAGCCCATAACTCAACTTATCTTAATCGGATTTTGATGTGGCATACCTCTAAATGTTTCTGGCGCAATTCTCTAAAAAACTGCATTTAAATTTAGAAATCATTTTTTTTTTAATTTTTTTGTCATTTTTCTGTTGTAGAAATTCAAAAAAGTTAAAAAATGTCCCAAAGCTGAAGTTGTATACTACATAACTCAACTTATCTTAATCGGATTTTGATGTGGCATACCTCTAAATGTTTCTGGCGCAATTCTCTAAAAATCTGCATTTAAATTTAGAAATTATTTTTTTTTTAATTTTTTTGTAATTTTTCTGTTGTAGAAATTCAAAAAAGTTAAAAAATCTCCCAAAGCTGAAGTTCTATACTCCATAACTCAACTTATCTTAATCAGATTTTGATGTGGCATACCTCTAAATGTTTCTGGCGCAATTCTCTAAAAAACTGCATTTAAATTTAGTAATTATTTTTTTTTAATTTTTTTGTAATTTTTCTGTTGTAGAAATTCAAGAAAATTAAAAAATGTCCCAAAACTGAAGTTCTAAAGCCCATAACTCAACTTATCTTAATCGGATTTTGATGTGGCATACCTCTAAATGTTTCTGGCGCAATTCTCTAAAAAACTGCATTTAAATTTAGAAATTATTTTTTTTTACATTTTTTTGTAATTTTTCTGTTGTAGAAATTCAAGAAAATTAAAAAATGTCCCAAAACTGAAGTTCTAAAGCCCATAACTCAACTTATCTTAATCGGATTTTGATGTGGCATACCTCTAAATGTTTCTGGCGCAATTCTCTAAAAAACTGCATTTAAATTTAGAAATTATTTTTTTTTTAATTTTTTTGTAATTTTTCTGTTGTAGAAATTCAAAAAAGTTAAAAAATCTCCCAAAGCTGAAGTTCTATACTCCATAACTCAACTTATCTTAATCAGATTTTGATGTGGCATACCTCTAAATGTTTCTGGCGCAATTCTCTAAAAAACTGCATTTAAATTTAGAAATCATTTTTTTTTTACATTTTTTTGTAATTTTTCTGTTGTAGAAATTCAAAAAAGTTAAAAAATGTCCCAAAGCTGAAGTTCTAAAGCCCATAACTCAACTTATCTTAATCGGATTTTGATGTGGCATACCTCTAAATGTTTCTGGCGCAATTCTCTAAAAAACTGCATTTAAATTTAGAAATTATTTTTTTTTACATTTTTTTGTAATTTTTCTGTTGTAGAAATTCAAGAAAATTAAAAAATGTCCCAAAACTGAAGTTCTAAAGCCCATAACTCAACTTATCTTAATCGGATTTTGATGTGGCATACCTCTAAATGTTTCTGGCGCAATTCTCTAAAAAACTGCATTTAAATTTAGAAATTATTTTTTTTTACATTTTTTTGTAATTTTTCTGTTGTAGAAATTCAAGAAAATTAAAAAATGTCCCAAAACTGAAGTTCTAAAGCCCATAACTCAACTTATCTTAATCGGATTTTGATGTGGCATACCTCTAAATGTTTCTGGCGCAATTCTCTAAAAAACTGCATTTAAATTTAGAAATTATTTTTTTTTTAATTTTTTTGTAATTTTTCTGTTGTAGAAATTCAAAAAAGTTAAAAAATCTCCCAAAGCTGAAGTTCTATACTCCATAACTCAACTTATCTTAATCAGATTTTGATGTGGCATACCTCTAAATGTTTCTGGCGCAATTCTCTAAAAAACTGCATTTAAATTTAGAAATCATTTTTTTTTTACATTTTTTTGTAATTTTTCTGTTGTAGAAATTCAAAAAAGTTAAAAAATGTCCCAAAGCTGAAGTTCTAAAGCCCATAACTCAACTTATCTTAATCGGATTTTGATGTGGCATACCTCTAAATGTTTCTGGCGCAATTCTCTAAAAAACTGCATTTAAATTTAGAAATTTTTTTTTTTCAATTTTTTTGTAATTTTTCTGTTGTAGAAATTCAAAAAAGTTAAAAAATCTCCCAAAGCTGAAGTTCTAAAGCCCATAACTCAACTTATCTTAATCGGATTTTGATGCTGCATACCTCTAAATGTTTGTGGCGCAATTCTCTAAAAAACTGCATTTAAATTTAGAAATTATTATTTTTTTTAAATTTTTTTGTAATTTTTCTGTTGTAGAAATTCAAAAAAGTTAAAAAATCTCCCAAAGCTGAAGTTCTAAAGCCCATAACTCAACTTATCTTAATCGGATTTTGATGTGGCATACGTCTAAATGTTTCTGGCACAATTCTCTAAAAAACTGCATTTAAATTTAGAAATTATTTTTTTTTTAATTTTTTTGTAATTTTTCTGTTGTAGAATTTTTCTATAAGGCCCACTCCAAGGCCACAAACCGTCCAAAACTGTCACGCCCTCATTTTGATAAATACTGTGGTATTTTTTCACTTTTTTATAAATCTCGTAAATTTCTATAGATTTGCAAAAAACTTTTTGCCACGCCCACACTTTTAAAAAATTTTTAAGTTTTTTTCGTTCTACAGATGTTCCAGAAAATGTTGAAATATCTCGTTTGCATTTCCCCTAGCTGAGTAAGGGGTATCTGATAGTCGGGGAACTCGACTATAGCATTCAAAATATTTATTTATTTATATATATTAAAAGCATATTCTAAATAATTCCTGTAAAATATGAAATAACATTTTTAGAAACGTAGTTCTTAGTTTTTCAGCATCCTCTATTAAGAAGTAATTAAGAAGTATGTATTTGATGAAGTTTTAGACGGGTTTTTGCTAGTCGCCAACTTTCGACTATAGCAATTCTGCAAATTTTATTTTTTATTTTATACTTTATTCTAATTCGTTTCGATCAGTTTCACATAATGTATTGGGTGTGTGCACTTCTCAAGTTGTTTTTACATCGCGTCCAATTTCAAATTGCTAAGCTGATTTCAAAGTCACAATTCAGTTGTTCGAACCCGATTCTGTATTTTTTTTTTTAACAAAGAGTATTGTTTACAGCCATAGTTGTATAGTTTTTTTTTGCTTGCAGTTTGTTGCTTCACAAATAATTATAATTAACTGACAACAGACAAATAATTGCAAAATGGATTTGCTCCTGCAGGCAAAACAAGTTGTTTTCTCATTATTGTGGCTATGACGACATACCCGGCTTAAATCCCCAGTTTGCTCCGATATACTCATATATGAGCACTCGTGAATAAATGACTTCAGGCAATAGATCGACTCTGTGACTGACTGACGAATAATTTATCTTTGTGCTTCTGTCTGAAGGCGAGTTCGTCATCGTTTGTCGCGTTTTGTTCTTAAGTAAATAAATCATGATGACAACAGTTAAATTTGATTATAATTCTCTTTTTTTTCTGCCCAGAAAGCATACATTTTTCATGGCACAAGGTCGTCGCACGTTTTAGGAGAGTGGAAAAGTAACGCATGCAACATTAATTTGATTTGCGTGCGAAGTGAGCTAAAAATCAAATTATATATGTATGAGTATTTTTGATTAACTGAGCATATTTAAAAATACATGCAAAGTAGCCAAAAATTGTGTTTCTTTGCTGACAGCTTAATCTGCGAACAACGACGACTCCCAAAGACAAGAACATGAATAAGCGAGCCATAATTAAAAAAACAAACGTCACTTTCGAATGTTTGTTTAATGATCAATTCCAAAAATATATGGACATGGCCAAGAGGGGTTGTAAAACTGTCATTAAAAAATATTTGTTTATAAGATTTCACTATAATTAATATTTATCGCAGTATTACAATAATAATTTCAATCATGTATGCTTGTAAAGAATTAGTTAATATAATATTTATGAGTTCGACTAATTGTTACCAGGGTAACAGCGTTTTATGGTGTTAATTGCCATTACCTTTAATCTTATTTAAGCGTGAATAATGCCCCTGCTACACCTGCCATGTCGCTCAATTGCTTATGCAAATGTTCTAAGTCTCAGCTTTGGCTTTGGCTTTGGCTTTTAATTGCCAGCTTCGGAAATCGCAATTGCCTTAATATGGTCAGAAAGCCGGGCGCGCTGCCCAGTATAAGTGCGATCGATCGGGGGAGGGAGGGCCCAAACGCTATAAGCCATCAGCTATCAGCCATCAGCCATTGGCCCCTTCCCTCTTGGCCCACTTGGGTTGCCGGCGATCCCGCTAAGGAAGTCTGTGAGACGTGTCTGCGACCATTTATGGCCGCCACACGGGAAAGCAGTGAGAAAGCAGAGACTTTTGTATACAAACTCTCTCAACTGGCTAATTGTGAGCATCGTGTGGCTTTGGGCCAGGCTTCTGAGCGGTGTTGCTGGCTGTTTTGTGTGCTGTTGCTACCTTGTCGGCTCTTAACTTTGTCTGCAGCCACAAAAAAAGCGTTGGTGTCGCTGAGTGGGCGGCGACTGGGGCTTGAGTCAACGTTGATTTTGTTTTATATTTTACGTAAATTTATTATTACAAATATCGTTATTGCCGCTTTCAAGCGGAAATACACTCGACTTGGCCAGCCCACGCTCCCTCACGGTCATAACCACCTGCACAGGTTATCTTTTCGTTCTGCCTTTATATCTTTCTGGCTTTTGGGAAGTGGAAGCTGGCTATTTCGAGTGGAATTGGACGAGCGGAAATGCCGGGCGATTAAGCTGTTGTACCTCAGCTCGGTTACGTTGTTTTTTCTATTCGTCTCATTTTTAGTGATAATTAATTTTTGAGAGCTCTGAATACCTCTGATTTGCATAAGTGAGGGTCGCGTGGGTGCGGGGCATATGAATCAGTTGGTAGATTTATGAATGGCATAGTAAAGTAACTTTGTTAAGTTTCAGGGGTTGACAATAGGCAATTATTGCACTGCGATTTGCATAAATAAATGAAACTTACTGTTTAAGTGCTTTATTTTTGTAAATGCTGCAGCTATTTCGATTTAATTGGTTGAGCAATGTATGAATGAAATTAATAACAAATAAAAACTTTAAATGCATTGATATTAACTTATGCAGGCACAACATGTATTATTTATTGGCCGAAAGATGCGTTTAACTATTTTTAAATAGTTTGATAGTGAAGAGAACTTTAAATGATAAAGAAACAAAACTTTAAAATGAAAAATGACATTGAAGACATCTGAAATAATTCATTGCTACTTAATTGAATGCATTGTCTTTTCGCTGCTCCCTCCGAACATGGCATGGGAAAATTATAAAACTTCAGCTTGAGATCAGTGATATGCTAATCCAACTTTGATTTAAATGCCCATTGACATAAACATGGATCACTTTCGGTACCATAGTGTAGCCTGTTCATATCAATCAACGCTTATTAGCCATGAAAAGCGTTCGCAACTAAGGCAACTAAGCATCGAAAGCTAATCGTGTGTGAAGAATAATGGATATGTTCGGCCATTGACAAAGCTTAACAAATCACACAAGAAGGCGAAAAGTGAAACTGCAGAAAAGCCGCAGCCAAATGGATCCGCCAAAATGGCAGCCCCAAAAGATCGTGGCTAATCGTGAGCGATGGTTATGCTCGTTGTAGTGCTGCTGCTTCGAGGAACGTGATTTGGTATTTTCGCCTGGCCCCGTCACTCAAGCATTTAAGTCATTTAACATTATGTATCACTCCTCGCTGCCAATTGTAATCCCCTTCCACAAACACGGCGCAACAATGACCACAGCGACTGGAGCAACACCAAGTGGCAACCAACAACACGCAACAAAAGCCCGGCTCTGTCGTCATCGTCTGTCCGATTGGCGGTTTGTTGTTGTTTTTATTAATTTCGGTTCAATTAATTACGCTACAAATTGTCAACAAAATCGAAACCGCAGACAACGCACACAGGAGCACACACACATACGCGGTTCGAAGGTCCCGATGAGCAGCTGAGCTAATAACCAATGCAAATCTCCATCGACAGTAACATGGGCACTGAGCGAAAATACCTATTATTATCGGGAACTTGAAGAGAGAGTGGTCGAAATTAAACAGTTCTTGATCTAAGGCCAGTATTATTAACACTTATATAAAATCAAGTTAGTGTAAGTTAAGCCACATTTATGAACTAATTATCCTCCTTCTTTCAGATCGTGTATGCCAGAAGCGCATCATGAATTTTTTCTGTGTAGCAGCATCAGGCATTTGAAATGACAGAGAGACACGCTGTGTAAATGGGTGAAAAGGGGGCTTTGTGGGATTGAAGTGTCCACTGGCCCGTCTAATGGCTGACTGTTGGCGGCATTAACTCATCATGAATGGACGGAGGAGCTGGAATTAGTTGGGGCAGAGGTCGCAGGGTGTATAAATATTGATTTTAAGCCCCGTGCTCGGTAGACGAGGATTTGGACATGGTGTCGCATCTCGGCAACCCACAAAACCGCCACCCACAAGCGCCAACTTCTGTCCGAGTGCCAATTATAAAAGGCCACTCGAACTGAGTGTGGATGCCAACTGGCAGTCGGGGTAATAATTTCAACAACATGTCAATGCTGATGCGCATCAAAGTGATTTTGTGCAGCAGCGCGTCTGCCACAGGTTCCCATGTATGATATACCCCCAAAAGCCCCCTCCCATAAATGTTGACAAAACGCCAACGCATTGGAGACGTTTCACATCAGCGATTGGGTTTGCTCGACATTATATACACGACTGCACACATGTAGTACGAGTATATCCATCCGAGTGATATATGTGGGTGCGTGTCTGTTTTTATAAATAAGTGGGCTCAAATAAAGAGGTAAGTGTGCTCGAGGGTGGCAGGTGAGTTGATTATTTTCTTTATTTCCCTTTTTATTATTGGGGCTACCTCTCGGCTCTCCGACTATAAATTTTGATATATTTAGCGTTCCAACATTGAGGCCATATGTCAGCATCTACATATTTTACACGAATCGTGTCGAACTGCAGTTTGTTTTACTTATGAAAATGTGTGTGGCAACTTAATACTGCAGTTGGAAACTGTGAAGGGAATCAATGAGTTTTAATATATATGCACGAATGTGTATAATGGTGATTTTTATGTGATTAAAACTTGAATTACATTTTTTAAATACTGGAATTCCAATCTTAACGAACCAATAATGCTGAATTTATTGGTCTGCTCAATTCTATTAATTTCTGTAAAGTTCTATATATTTGACTACCAGATTCCTATGAACTAAATATGCCAATTATGCCAATATGCCAAAAAAGTATTTATTTGTTAATTTAATCTTCTAAACATATTTCTTTAGTCAGGTCAATCAATTCTTTAGCAAAGTCAGCGCGTCAATTAATTTGAGTCTTAAGCTGTAGTTTATTTTAAACAATTTTTTTGACAAAAGTTTTACTTTGACAATATTAAAGTTAGGCTTGGCAAAGATTTTTAGTTTATGACTTGACGTGGGAGTTTGTCTACTCATGATTTTGTGAATTTTATGAGGAACTGTGATTTAAATGGATGTTGGTCATAGAAGGAGTATTCCCTTTATTGGCGCAGATACCGCTTTCAGGGGCTTTAAATGTATAAAAAATTATTTTTATTATCTGAAGCGTGGCAAAAAGTGGGCAAAAATAATCCAAGGTATTGTGTAGAAAACATAAAATTCGATTGATTGATTGCCGGCGATACGCCTTAAATTGCTTAGCATAAAATGAGCATCCTTCTACATGGAAGACGTGTTGATTAATTGCCCCGTCTTTGATGTTTGCATGCAGTTGGCAGTTATGCACATTAAGATTCAACCAAAACACTTATAAGTAAACTCTCAAATCTACGACAGAGTTTATTTTTAGCCGCAAAAGAGCAGCGTCGCCTTGGCTCGCCGTCTATAATTGCGAATAATAAGCCTCAATTGGCGATGGCCAAAAAAGTGTGGCTTGCACAGTCACAATGATTTTAGTGTAAGTCTTGGGGACTCCAATCCTACGCACGACCATAATATCGGGTATAGGAAAATACCAACCACCTACTGCAATAAAAGCCCGTTTCAATTTCAAATTGATTGCCAGTCGACTGTTATTATTATCTGCTTTTATTGTTATTTAGTTTTTTTTTCCTCCAACTTGTTAATGTCATTGTTGTTGGTGTCACTTGGCTCTCGGAGTTAAATACTCGTGCGAATTTTTGTGCTTTTGGAGGCCACCAGAGTTTTGGTCTGGAGCCCGGTTTCGAGTTGGGGTCTTTGGCTTGGCGCCACCCCCACAAAAGTACAACGAAAATAAATATAAAAATTTATATTTGTTTTTCATGCTTTCTCGTTGGCATTGCCATTGGCGAGGTGAGACTCGGTCTCAGGCGTTGGCCCACTCGTAAGATAAATAAAATATTTTTACTGATGTCGAGGGGGCATAAATATATACATACATGTTTTGTTGCTTTTGCTGACCGATCAAAAAAGGTGGCCTAAGGCAATTAAAGTCCGGTTTTTTTTTGGTACCAGAAGTGCCACATACTCGGTTGTAATAATATTATTGAAACGAAAAATTCAACTTCATTCATGTACTTCTCGACCTTATGTAAGCCATGGTTATAAGAGTTGATACTTAGAACTTGCATAGATATACTCGAACACTCGAATTTAAATTTAAAAGTTATAACAGCAGATGAGGTAATAAAATGAAGTATTTCTTTGAATTTCAGCATTGTGATTTTGTATATCCTCTTGATTTCCAAAACCGCTAACTACCTTGTTGTTTCCGTGCGTTTTTCTTCAAGATTCCTTTGCAACTTGGTCAAAAATTTCTATTGCATAAAAGTGATGGGTTCGACGGGCACAACACTTTCCCACCGCCGAGTGCATCGAGTGAATCAAAGCTGTTGATTTTGGAGTGCGGTTCTTATTGCCTTGTCCGCTCAGTCTAGTCATAGTTGCTATGTCCGATGTAGTTGAATGTTGGTTTGTTTGCTGGCTGGCTGGCTAGTTGGCTGGTTGGCTGTTCGGGTGGCTGTACCCTTCCTAATATGGCCAAAAGCGGCGGCACACACTCGTACACTTGTTTCGTGTTGGCCAGATATTGTGAGCCTGTGAGTCGCTTGTGCAACATATCCAATTGGAAATGAAAAACTCTGACCTACTAATCACCGAGCCAAAAAGCCAATAAGAGTCAGTAACGAAAGACAACGGCAACAACAACAGCCAAGTGCCACCAACCAGAGACAGCAAAACCAGCGACATTGTCGATAAACGACAGCAACACCAAACACACAACTGAAACAGCAAACAGCAAACAGAAACATCTCGGCGACAGCCCAAGAAAATCAAAAGATGGACAATAACTTTAAACCAGTTCCAAATGGCGCAGCCTTGTTGGCAATTTTCGCATGTTACCCGCACAACCAACCCGCTAAAGAGTTCTGTTCGCACAAATTTGTTTTGAATTTGATTAGAGTGCTAGCATGCTATATGCTATAAGGCTATATGGCTATATGGCTATATGTATGGCGATTTGGGCCCGCAGGTTGCCAGCCCAATTGACATTTCATGCCGTATTAAGTTAGACACACGGACAGACAGTGCGACAGCTCTCGGCAGACAGTCGGCAATTTGCGCCATTTGCTTTGTCGCATTTGTTTTACTTCACTTTTCACTATAAAATTATTATGTTCGAGTCGAAAGAGCGAAAAAGAAAAAAAAACAGAAAATAGCGCACAAGGACATTCGCGCATGCGCCCCAGACGGCGCCAAATCGTCGATGGCGAAACCGAAAATGAAACTGCTCACCCGGGCCACGTACACTGGGCCAAAAGCTGTGATCTTGGCGGGGTTAGGTTATACAGTTAATATATATAACCAGTTTGGCACTTCACTGTGGGTAATGCACACAGTGTGCAACCGGCGGCGTCACCGATTTCTGGCTAAATTGATGATGATGACGATGGTGATGATGGTGGCCGGGAGGCTGTGGCAAGGCTTTGTCGCTGCAGATTATCACGGTTTTTGTTTTGTTTTTCCTGAGTGGCGTTGTGCTGTATTTCGCTGGCATAAATTTCAATTGCTCGCATTTAACAACAATTTAAAGCAAATTAAATTTGCCGTTCGGCTCGATTATTGACTGCTGATAGGCGAGGCCTGGTGGGGTCACCAATGAGCTCGTAGCGCCATCTATCGGCAGCTCTGCCATGTGCATATAAAGTAATTTTCTGCTACATTAGGTTTCTCCTTCCATTTGGACCCTGTTGATGGGAAAAAGTTTGGGGGGAAAAATAAAAAAGAGCCTTCGATAAGTTGGAAAAATTCTGCACATACTGGCCGGCCATTCGTGAGTTCAACATTGCACTTCGAGCCGAATGGAAAATGTTCTAAAGAGCCGCATTTCTTTTTTAAGTAGACCTAGAGCTTAACGTTTATATTTTAGACTGCTCCAAAGTAAACTGCAAATTTTGTTTTATTTAAACTTGAGTTCCTTATTCAACTTACTTGCTTTGAAGTAACTGACACCATACCCACATCCCTTGTCAGTTGCCTAAGTAACTCTACTTTCTGCAATTAGCTCATTAAGCCATCGACTCGATCAATCTGGCAATAAGCCCCTGCAGTGAAAGAGCTTCAATTAAAAGAAATTATTATAGATTTGTTTTGAGCACTTACTGCTGCTTCTGTTGCCGCTGTTCGTTGGCCTTTTCGATTCGCCTTCGACTGGTTTTTGTGCCAAGAAAACAGGCGCCCACCATCGCCCACATCAAATGCTCCACTTAGACGCGCTCCATTGTTTCCGCATTCGATTAAAAATGATAAATGCCTCGCTGCGCTCAAGTGAAAACAGCACGAAAGAGGAAAAAATATATAGTACATATATATTTTATCCAGTGGTTTTCATGTTCTGATTTCCTTGACCAGTTTTAATGTCTCGTTTATGGAACGCTGATAAGTCAAATGTTTCTGGGCGTTCTAGCCCGAAGGCTCTGCGTAATTATTTGATTAATTTTATTGCCTGTTCGGTTGTGTGAGACTGCCGGAGATGGCGGCTAAATATATCGTTTATGCTTTTATTAAATTGCACGCATTAATTAACTCGGCATAAGGGGGAGCAAGCCGAGCAAAGCCAAGCCAAAACCCAGGCGGAGTCAAAGAAAATGTCTAACGCAGACATAATGGGGGCTGCCCCTCTCCAGGATATTTTTCCCCACTTCCTCCACCCAACAGTACAGCCCGCAGGCCTTTTCCATTTCAATTAATTGCTCCGACGTGGGAAATTCGCGTTTTCACATGATTGTTGGTAATTATTGATTGTATGGCGCACATAAATCTATGCCGATTGAATGGCCGCCAGGTAGGCACTTACTTAAATAGCAGTACTTTTCGATTATGTCATTATACTGGCATTAAACTGCCCTTCGATAAGAGCCAACCAACCTCACAGTCTCCGGCATGACAACGGACCATCTTACAAATGTTGCGGACATCGCATTTGACCAACTATCTGTGAAACTGGCCAAGGAAACCACGAATGGGCCAAAGTGGCCCTATAAAACGGGGGTTAAATTGGGTTCACAATGTGGTGTGGAAATTGGTGGCTCGGTTTCCCTTTGAAACGTCCAACAGTTGAGGTGTACATTGTGAGAATTTGTTGAAGGAGAACTCGAAATTGATGATAGATTTCAGGTCGATTAAACGCGGCTTGCAGGGGAAATCTGAAATTTAACATTAAAGTTAGGTTGGATAAGCTTTAAGGACAGGTGGTATGTTAAAACCTTGATAACACAAAACTAATTGCTGCAAGAATTGCTCCCAAATTCGAAATGCATATTAAATAGGCTAGTAAATTTAAAAACCAACATTTCAGTTTTAGTTTTGCACAGCGATTGCACTTATTTGCCACACGCTCTCTTATACAACGCATTGAAAAATGACTTAATTTCAGTTGAGGCAAACCTCGGACGATGGCCAATAACCTGCTGCATTGTGATTTTTTCCCAGCTTCAGTGATGGTGGGTTGAATGGAAGGAGGAGGTGCCGAAAAGGCATTCACTCGGTCAGTAGGCGTTCGAACTGAAACTTAACTGAAACTGCAGTGCAGTGCAGTGGACTTGGACTAATAAACATGAGAGGAGTAAACAAGTCCATATACGGTCAAATCGGTCAGCAGTATCTTTTCTGCCGCATTTTGATTTCCATTGTTGGTTTCCGATTCTTTTTCATTTATTTTTTGTCACTTATGCATTTTTCATGGGACGATCCCCAGACTGCGATCCCAAAAAATCCCGAGGAGCTGAACTGGAGTGACAGGCGGCGCAGGCGCATTGCAAATTGTCAAACCGTTATGCGAGGCCAACTTTGGGATCGAGATGGAGTTGCAGTTGGAGATGGAGTTGGAGTTGGAGTTGGAGAAAGTCCAGCGCGTTGGCGGCGTTGCGATTTATTGTGAAATATTGAAATTACACAAGCTGCGAGCTGCTAGAGTCTTGCCAGTGAGAAAATGAGCTGTGCGCCAGTTGCATCTGCATTTTATGCAGGAAAAAACCCAACCAATTGGGGGAGCAAAAAAAAAATGAATGAAAATAAGTCCCACTGCGGTTATCGCCATGACAGCTGTCAATCGCGGCCAGAAAAAGTCCAGTGAACGAGAAAGTTTTCTCCTTTTCCCCCCAATCGCAACCAGGCGACGACTTTAATTGTGCCAGGCTTTCAATTAGCAGAACAAGTGATTTTATAGCGCCCTCAACTTCATCGGCCACTTAAATTGCTCCTCGAGTTGAAGCAGGTAAAAGTCTTACTTGTCTCCGGGTGTTGGCCCAGAAATTAACCAGTCGTAAATGGCAAAAAGGACAATTACTTTATTTGCGCACTCAATTTATGCTGATTTATGGAGGGGACAATGCTCAATACTGCTGCGACCGAAGCCATGCCCATCGCAAATGTTAATTGCACTAAAATGCAGATTTTACATGCACACAGCAAAACGTAGTACGAACTTTGAACTTACAAAGCAACCAACAATGAAAAATAGTTGCCACATTTTAAATAAATTGTTGTACATTAAGGTGTAGCTACTACGATCTTAAGCATTTTAAAGATAGTATAAACACTATAAGCTTTTACAAGTTCGTTTGTATTTGGCAAAATCAATCGATTATTATCGTCTATTTTCTGAATTTCGAATTCATTTTTTTCGAGTGTTATAAATATTTACTTTGCATATATCCGCGCATGTAGCTGAGGTCCAGTTTGGGGCAGACCTTGGCTGCATTTTGACTGCCAGCCGGCGAAAGATAAACAGCGACAGTTTTTCTACCCGATAAAAGGAATGGCCCTGGAGATGGAGAGGGTGCGAATGGGGTGGCTGGAACCTTGTTGCCTTGTCTGCCAAACTCATTAAAACGAATCTTTTTTAATGGCCAAAAGTTTGCCTGGTTGCTGCCATAATCAGTTAAATTAAGGCCATGGCAGCTCAAAACTGTTTGCTGCCTGCCAATGTCGTTAGCGTTGGTCCACAAAAAATCCTGGCAGTCATAAAGAGGGCTGCTAAAAAGTTATAGAACCATGCCACTGATTTTATTTGTATCTATTGATTGCTACTAAATAACCATTAGCACAGACAACATAGTCTGTACACCAAAAACTTCAATGCAACAATTATGTATATTCCTTTGTATTCCAGTTACATTTTCTTTAATAAGTTTGTTATGAAAACTTATTTTTTAAGAGTATACATTTCCTGCACAAACAATTGCTAATTTTTAACAACCAATTTCTGGCACCAACTTTCGTCCCTTTACTGCTTTACTGCTTTATCCGTTTATTCTTCAGTCCCCAGAAAGAGGAAAATCTCATTGGGAATTCAATATTCGGAGGCAGTGGCTTAAAGGCGACAACTTGTGTGTCAAACGCGCAAAGGCAACGCGACCAGCGACTAACAACTTACTTAAGCCAACTGCAGGAGCAACACTCCTCGCACAAGAAGGCGATAGATGACGCAGGCACTGCCATATTCCATGTCACACTCTAAAACTCTAAAAGGCCGAAAAGGCAGCTCCAGTCCCACATAAACGTGCTCCGTCGGCTGAAGAGTGTTTTGGGTCCTCCGATCCCCCGAATAGCTCCCCTTCCCCTTCCCCGCCGAATGCCCCTGGAAATCCCTGCACGTGGCCAACGGACTGGCCTGCACTCTTGTGCACTAATTACGAAAACTCAGCACGTTTTGCCATCGCATGGCTCAGCTTTTGGCCCGGTTGTGTGGCAGTTTGGCTGCTGCTTGCTGCCTGCTGCCTGCTGCCTGTTGGCTGCTGGCTGTTGGCTGTTTTGGCCTGGCCGCCTAGTTGCCTTGTTGCCCGAGTGGTTAAATGCTGTGCGGAGCTGTGCTGCAGTAATGGCAGCAACATGCAACGCGACAGTTGCCTACACCCAGGGGAACTGCTCAAAACACAGGAAAAAACACAAAGGAGAGGCAAGGATAGTATCGCAATAGGGTATCCTATTTTGGAGGTAATAATATTGAAGTTTGTGAACAAATTCAAGTGAATATCATGATAAGTTAATTGAATATATATCCTAAAAACTGAAATGGGCATAGGAAATCTGATGAATGCCTTATCATTTTAATGCAGAAAACTAAAATTAAAATGTATGCATTTTTGCAAATGTGTTTCACTATTATTTCTCTTTGTGTAATAGCAGCAGTGCGGCGGTGGTGGCGTTGCTCCTGCAAAAGTTAAAAACATTGCGGCAAGCAATAAAATCAACATTGGTTTCGGTTTTGGCTTTGACTCTGCCCCAGCGGAGTCCTTCACTTACCGCCTCCCACCTCCCACCCCCCATCACCTCACCCCACCAGGCCCGTTGTGTAACTGTATTACTGATGAGCTTCAAAATGTGCTTGGCGTGCCACAATTTTACCAAAGTCAATGTCTGAGGTTGCCACCGGACCAACTGGGCGGAAAAAGCCGCCGGAGTAAGCAGCGGGCTAAGAGCTAAAAACCAAACTGAGCTGTTCGTGGCTGCAGTAATGAGAAATGCAGCGGAGTTTAGCATGGCCATCAAAAGCGGTCTGCAAATATGATTGCCAAGATTTGAGATTGTCTCATGCTCAAGATGAATTGCATTTAACTTTATTTAAATGCAAAATATTTATTTATTATAAGCACTGTTATGAAACCCATTTCGAGTTCTAAGAAACTCACACACTGTGTGTAATTGTATACGAGTGAGTATACCGAAATCGGAAAAATCTTGACACCCTTATAAAGTGATTCCTTTAGCGCTCAACCGAATCCGAGGTTTGGTCAACTACATATTTGCAATCTTTACGTCGGCAACATGGCTATAAAAATAAATTACACACAGCTTAAAACTTATGTGAGGTAGGAAGAAAAATGGCTTATAGACGCGCAGTGCAACCAAAAAAGCAGCTCACCGTATTGAGAGGTATAACAAAATGACCAATCGACCTCGGGCCCCAACGGAGGAAATATCCCGGGCAAGTTGGAGTGATGAACGTTATTGCTCTTTTGCTGGCTGCTCAATCGAAGTGATTCGCCCACACGCACACACACATCAATTCACAATGAAGGGGGTGGGTGGCTAACGGTGGTAAAGGTAAAGCTTGAAGCCGACAATGAAGACATTAACATGACCAACGACAACAGCCAACGACAAAACTCTCCATGCCCCATAGCTCATCACATTAATCTTCTTAATACGCCCATCAATAATTCAAAGCCAAAGGCATGACCAACTGGCCAAAATCGAACATCTAAGGTCCGAAAACCCAAGTCCCGAAACCCCCCAAAACAACTTGGCCAAGTGAAGAAGTCGCCTTAAACACGCAACCATTTATATCGAACATATCCGAGTGTTGAGTGAATTATGAGGCACTACACACGCTCCAACTTCATAGATTCTTTTCGCCTGAAGTGCCTCCTTCGAAAACAGTTTGTCGTCCATCACATGCAAACTATAACGTATAGTACAAATATTTAGCTCTTGCCTCGCTTGACACTGAAACTTTATGGCTCGTTTGTTATTGATTTACGCCCCAATCGGGGAAATACCAGATTCTGTACATAATTGTTTCCAGATAAGTGCTGGAACCAAAAAATTCTAAAATACTGTATAGTATAGGCTTGAATGGCTCGACTTAAGCTTTTTACGCACCGAAAATGTGTTCTGAATATATGTTCTATATAAAAACAGAAGTAAATAGAATTCGGCAGCTGATAAGTATTTCATTTTACGCGCATCTGTCCACATATTATATTACAATTGTTTATTTATATTCCATGCCGACGCATTCAGTCATTAACCTAATCCTGAAGCAAAACTTATTTGCCACGAAAATTGGAAAAATGAAATCTATGATGCTCCATTGATATACAAATAATTGTTTAAATCTTATGGTTTTTTATGAATATGGATTGTGTATTGGAAGTGGTTCTGCGCATGATGGTGGTCTTTAAAAATATTCAATGTCGTCTACTCATAAATCGCATTTCTTTCACTGCACTTTTTGCCCCTACATTTCGCATCTTGCAACCAACTATCGAAAATTGCGACCGTAATTGTATATGAATGACATATGCTGAACGCACAAAAGCGCTGGAGAGCTGCCGTGCTGCCCATTGTGCTCCTGCAACTGACAGGCAGGCGCCCCCAATCCCAATCCCAATCCCAATCCTGGGATCCATTGTTGGGCCTGGACAATGCCGAAAGTGCCACTGGCTTTGGCTCCACGCCTGGCTACACCTTGCCCCACCTGGCCCCACCTGTTCTCTCGACAATTTAACGTCAGTCGCTTCATGCGGAATTTTTCTGTTGCCATTCGACATGGTCATCTCGGCATTGCCGGTTTTTCACGCCTACTTCTGAGCCCAGTCGACTGCAGTCGACCCCACGCAAATGCCCTTTGTTCCGACTCGGCTTTCTCCTGAATTGTTTCCCGCTTCCTTTTGCTGATGAAGATAGGCATTCAGCGAGCCACATGTGTCAAGCCTTCGCTGCTGCTTATCGGCGCCAGCTTAAATGTCACTAATTGGGTCAAAGGTGCGTCATGTATGCGATAGAGGGCCGAATTGTATGATGCCGTGGGTATAAAAGCAGCAGCCGACAATTTTAGTTTGCTCATATACAAAGTGAAAAAGGAAAAAAGTAAGTGATCGAAAGAACTCCAAGAATCCTCGGATTCATTCAGCGTGCTCAACATTTTTACAAGAGAGACATTCAAAGATTCAAAGTAGAGTACACTTGTTTAGATAATTACATTTTAATAAGTCATGAAGAGAGAAATAATTATAAACAGTCGCCTTAACTCTTTGATTGATTGTAAACAAATATTACCCAATCAATGTTTAATAATTGTGTGTATCGACTTGCAGCCGCAACCAACATGAACTTCTCGTGGCTCACCATCTTCATCTTGGCCCTCATCGCCATGACTGTTTCGGCCAAAAGCTGCCCTGCCCCATTCAAGAAGGAGGGTAACAAGTGCACTGCGAAGCGTATCATTAAGGGAGAGTGCCCACCTAACTCGCAATACCAACCAAGCATCAATCTGTGTGTCTACAAAAACTAAATAAATAAAAACGTTATCAGGAAAAGCGATCGAATACATTTAAAACAATTTGAAAAGAAATCTGCTTTGTTTTGCCGCCTATCAGCGTAGTGTTATCAAAAAGGGGCTGCCTTTCATAAGTTCGAATCACTAGAACTAGACCAAGGTCGAGTTGATGGAATCACTAGCTCGGCACATCTGTTGGTATATAAGGCCCATCTCAGTTGCATCCCATAAAATAGTTGCATTTTGTAGTTGCCCAAGGTGAGTTGAGTCTGCGTAGTAATCCAATTCAAACTACGGATTTTCCTTCAAGTGCAGAATTCGAAAAGGATTTCATAAACATGCTTCTGAAATGCACTTGGCTCTTGATTTTGGTCCTGTCATTGATGGCAGGAGCCTTTGCCAGCAGCGGATGTCCTGCAGGATACAATGCCGAGAACAATCGGTGCACCATCGAGCGTCCTGTTCACGGCTCTTGTCCCCCCGGATCCTCCTACAGCCTGAACATTAACAAGTGTGTCCACTCCTAAAGATCTCGTCGAATGAAATACCCAATTTCAAGTTTTACTCTTATATCAATGTGGAAACAACAATGTGACCTTTAAATCTTAGTTAGGAGAAAACAAAAGTGTAGAGTTTTTAAAAAACATTGTAATGTATTAAAAAGATCACGGATATACCTTTTGCCTGTTAACATCTCAGGCTTTCAACTTTCGCCTTTAAGCGAGTGCCATTTTCGAATCAAACTCACTGTGGGCCAATTATAGTTGGCTTTTTCTGCCGGCCATGGGAAGTTCAACAAGTGTTGGAGCTAAACGGGCATGAGTGAGGTCCAAAACTGATGAGCCTGAATGGTGATGATGATGGCGAGTGACGCCGTCGCCAGGCGGGCACGTTGTCCATTAGTTTATTACCATGTAATTGACTCAACGCTTGTCAGCCGTCAGCGGCGTTGGCTCCTGCGGCTTTAATGTGCTGCATTTAATGCCCAGGCCAAAACGCCAGCGACAGCGCATCAAAGTCAAAGCGGTACGTTTGTATGTCTGTCTGTGCATCGGTCGGATCGGTGTACTATATATATATATGTATATATATATGTATATATATATATATATATATATATATTTATACATGTCTGCCTATCTCAGCCCGTTTGTGATTAGCTTGATTGGCCCGCTGCCTGTCTGCACCTTTGGCCTCCCCCTTATCGGGGGCCCCTGTGTTTCGTAAGATGTGCCTTCGAATTGAAACGTCTCACAATCGCCTAACACCGCCTGCTATAAAATTCATTAAAAACTTTGCTCACCCCACGACTATGCCTTAAAACGCCCAAAAACGCTGGCATACCAAGACATAAAAACGTAGAAAACATTTAACAGTGGCAAAAACTTTGGCAAGTCCAAGCTGTCGACAGGATGTGCAGCAAACCCAATTGCATATGCCAATGTAACAAAGTTTTCAACAGCAAAATGTCCCACGCCCCACCAGTGATGGCGCTTCTAAGGCCTCGGGGACATTTGTTTGTGCGAAATTGTGCCGGAATCTCTGACTAGAGTCGAAAATCGTATTCATGAAATCTTAATTATTATGGAAAATTTCAAACTTATTTCGTTACCAAGCTCTTATATATATTTATATATTTATTTGAAACAGAAACTGGGCCAAACTAAACAAAATTCTATTGAACCGAAAAACGAAAATGTTTTACCAAACTTTATTGAAGAAATAAAATTGGAAAATTTCAATTTTGACATTTTTGCAGGCACAGCCAAGTGGTCAGCACTGAAGGCGCTCCGCGTCCATAAACTAAACGTCCTTGTCGCTGGGGCTTGTAAATTTCTATGACTTGCATAAAAAAGGACTCTCCCCAGAATGCCTTCCGCTGCTCTGGGTTTCCTTTTGGTCTAAAAGTTTCCTGTTGCAAAAGGCGGCCAGCCGGACAGCGGACAACGGCAGGAAATAAGGAAATGTCCTCAGTCGTATTTGCAGCCTTGGCAGCGACATTTATCAGTCAGTTGTTGCCATGTCCTTTGGGCCGATGGCCAGGAGTTTGAGGTGCAGGTTGGACTGGGTTGGGTGGCGGCGTTTTAAGGTTTTCTTGTTGGACAATTTTCAAAAGAAGTCTCAAGTGCCTGCCGCCCGGAGCACTTGCAACTGACAGCAATCGCTGCAGTTTGTTGCAGTGGTCGCCAGCCTTTCCATTCGCTATACATACATATATTCTATATAGTGTATCTGGTATCTGCTATCTGGTATCTCTGCTCTTTGGGGCTGCCTGAAAAGTTGCGTCGGCAAACTCTCGCGCAAATATGATGAACGTAAGCAG
Organism: Drosophila erecta; assembly: GCF_003286155.1. NCBI lineage: Eukaryota > Metazoa > Arthropoda > Insecta > Diptera > Drosophilidae > Drosophila > Drosophila erecta. The sequence goes on from NW_020825194.1 coordinate 5,983,933, forward strand.
TAAAGTTCTGGCCAACTGATAGCCGAACGCCGCTACTCGGCCATCTTATAAACACAAGCTGGCCCTAAAAACTTTTGCAGCCCAGCAAGAGGGACTTTCCTCTGGTGACGGCCTCAACTTTATGGGCGGCCACATAGTTGCGGCCTGGCTGCATTTCAAGAATGCTCCTGCTCGAGCGCGCACACGGTGGAAAATGGGGTGCACCTGTATCCATTTTGAAGTCGAACTTCAGCCGACACCTTCTATAAGCCATACGTGTCCGGAATATGTTTAAGGAACTTGAAAGGCTTCATGCAAGCTGACAATATGAAATAGGCCCATATTTTTCTCTCTGTGCACTTCCTTCCGATACTTTTCTTATCTCGTTGGGGCATTGGCCACCCTCTGCCGCCGCCCATTGGTAAAAACGAAAGTGTGGCCATAATTTTCGGACTGGTCCTTGCTCTCTGGTGTGTTGCTGTTGTGGTCGGCGTTTCTTGGTTTCTGGCCAAAACTTTCCCGTTATTGATGCTGCTGCTGCTGTTGGCCGAAAAGATGTGCTGACGAGGCGCAGCAAAGGCGCCTGGAGAACGGAGGCTACTTTTCAGATAGTTTAAATGCACTTTTACAGGCTTTTTATGACGTCAACCCGTCGTAATTGTTTGGCGTATGATGTGAAAATTAATGCGACGCAGACTTTTTTAATTACTGCAACACTATGCTAATGAGTTGGTAGCATTGAAATGCATCGCTTATAAACGTGTATCACTTTTCAAATTTCAAATTAATCCGCAAAATACCTAAATCGCTGTGAAATTCCAATCAATTTGCCTGTTTACTATTACTTTTAATCAGTTATTAAATTCGTTTGCTTGTCAAAATTTTTGCTAATTCGCTGTTTACACGGCTTAAATCGCGTGTAAAATAATCTGTGTGGTAAACTACATATTTGTTGTAAATTAGAAAATTACTTTTGTTACTAATTAAGGTGTGCATGATTTCTGACAAGAGGGATTACATTGGCAGAGTTGTTGAATCTGCAGTATATCTGCAATAATATCTTCATAATTTTGGCTATTAGCTTGAATTGGTTTTCAAAATTCTAAATTTTTAATGTGTAATATAATAATTTTGTAGCACTGTGATCTTTCGTACCAAAGAAAAACATACATGATTATTGCTTTATTGTTGACATACTTCGAGTTTTTTAGAACCTCGTGTTTAATAGAAAATATCGCTGGGTTCCAATCGTTGCTTTAGTTTTCCTTACTTGCCGTTCTCTTCGGAAGAAGACCCAAGAATCCAAGGAGGCCCATGCCAACCTAAAAAATTCGATATTTTATACTAATTTCAGAGTAAACAAAAAAGTTGTGCTAGAAGATTTTCGGTCCGAAATCAATTTTGATCTAAGAAACGAATTTGATTAATGTTTTGGTCAATTTCGTTGTAATATGAGCTAAATATTATTTAAAATTGATGCCGTGACTATTATTTTTTTTAAGAAGTTGATTTAATATTCTTTAGTTAAAATCGCCGCTCGAATTAGCTACCGTTTACATATAAATATTTTTATTATTAATCATCTGTAATATATGTATTTTTTGGTACCCAGGGAACACCACGGGGAGGATATTGCAATTGTAATGGGGTAGTATATTTATATGACCTTTGAGTCGACTTGAAATAATAAATGTTAAACATAAAATATTTCCATGTTCCCCAACTAAGCTAGTTTTCTAACTATTGCTTTTCGATATAATTTGCTCCATTTTATTAAATTTTTGTACTATATATATATATATATATATATATATATATATATATATATGTATGTATATATTTATTTTTAGTCGTCACTAATTTTTCAAAATTGAGATAGAATGCTGAGTTTTGCTTGCTTTTTTTGTTTATCAGCTGTCACAGTCCACTTGCAATGCTAAGTAAAACTTTTATAATTTTGTTTAAAATATATATCAATTTTATACACATAACAGTCATTATTTGAGTGAAACCAGTATGTATGTATGTATGTATGTATGTATGTATGTAAGTATGTATGTATGTATATGTATGTATATATGTATGTAGTGTATGTGTAACATGCACCAAGTAGTAAAAATTGTCTTAATTAAGGCCTGAAGAATGTTTAACTTACTGTCGGAACACATAGTTATTGCCGCTTTTAATATTTGGTGAGGAAAAATATTTTCTTGTAGCCCTATAATTCCCAACTAGTTCTAGCGAGGACTGTAAGACATGTCTTCTAATTTAGAGTCGCAAAATAGTTCAAGTCATCTCTCTTACCGGACGAGCAGTGAATGTAGTGTACGTGTAGTGTATGTACTGGTGTATGTATGCATGTATGTATGTATGTATGTATGTATGTATGTATGTATGTATGTATGTATGTATGTATGTATGTATGTATGTATGTATGTATGTATGTATGTATGTATGTATGTATGTATGTATGTATGTATGTATGTATGTATGTATGTATGTATGTATGTATGTATGTATGTATGTATGTATGTATGTATGTATGTATGTATGTATGTATGTATGCATGTATGTATGTATGTATGTATGTATGTATGTATGTATGTATGTATGTATGTATGTATGTATGTATGTATGTATGTATGTATGTATGTATGTATGTATGTATGTATGTATGTATGTATGTATGTATGTATGCATGTATGCATGTATGCACGTATGCACGTATGCATGTATGTATAATTTGTTTAATGGGTCGATATAGGTCTCCATACCCTAATACTGCCATGGTTTCTACTGCCGGACACTTCTGGAGAACATGGGAATATATGTATGTATAAATATGTGCTGCATGAAGAAAATGTTTGCTGCTTTCAATCTATTCGAGCTTGCCATAAGCGAACTATACGCCCGGACGGACAGATGGAGGTACAGTCGAACGTGACCAGATCGACTCCGCTATTGATCCTGATCAAGAATATATATACTTTGTCTGGTATACGTTTTTACCAAAGACATTTGAATAACACTCCACGCATATCTAATGTTATTCTAACGTCTTTGGTTGTACCCAGTAATAACCAAGTATTATTGTAACCCTTTCGGCCTTGTTTGTCTGCTAGTCTTGTGCGTGCTCGCAACTTTTATCCAAAAACTAAAAACAAGATGGCGGTTTCCGGTCTGTCGTTGTGTGTGCGAGCCCCATAGGCATAAAAACTTTAATTTGAGTTATTTGCATGAGTAGTACTCAGAGTTGAAATTATAATATAATTCTAGCAGCAGGGCAAAAACAAAAACTTTATCAGTGACAAGGGGACACAAAATTTCGGTGAGCCTGGCAGTTATCTCCCGTCTCCCTCTCTCTGTGCTGCCTTTGTCCCATTTCCCCTTATGCTCTATTTATCTGCCTGAAATGCTTTTAATGTGAAACTTCAAACCGTAAAACGAAAACTAAATCGGGAGTTGGAACATATGCTCCGTGAATGCAAAAGCGATGTCAATGCATGTGGCCCAGTGTGTTTTTGTGGGCGTAAATTCGGGCACACAGTTGTGCTTGTGCGAGTGCATATGTACTAGTGTGCGGTTTTGTGGGCCAAAGTTTTGTTAGCCAACAAGAACAGCCAGCCGAATAAGCGCAGCGGTAAAATTTGCCAACTACGCGACGCAAATATTCGCCAGATGAATTTTGAAGCGCTGCACTTCCCAGCACCTGAACTTAGTTGGCGGAAAATATCGTAGTTGGCTGTCATCAACTTGGCCAATGGCAGGAACTTAATCGCCAGCCCAAAACTCTTCCACTTCAATTTAAAGTTCCTCTGGGTGCTTCCAAAGGGCCGTCAGTCTATAGATTAATCTATATTTAATAGAATACAACCTAAAGGTTACATATCCCAATAAGCAGATTCCTTGTAGTTGCGGTTGAATGCTATTATCCCTTCACACCCAGATATTCATTGTCAACCACCTGGGGGGTCGAGTAACAAGTTATTATCGTACTTATCTTTGGGTCAATATTTTTATTGTCCTTAAACTTCTAAAGCTCAATCCCATTTTCAGACATTGTCCGGGCAATTACATAATTCTGTAATTGTCCGACGTTGAGCTGCTCTAAAATTGTGCATATCAACACTGCCCCCAACCCTTTTTCAAGGTTATCATGGTATCCAACGAGACAAAGTAGCCTTTCCTTGGTCCAGTTCGACCCTAATCCGGCAAATCACCAGCAGCTGACTTTTAATTGCATTTCTGTTATTTTATTATTACTGCAGCTTGCTGCACTTCAAATTTCTTCATCGCTGCCTTTTTGGCTCTCGTTTCGTGTCCCCCATTTTTTCGCACACTTTTATAGAAACTTATTTTAGCTTAAGTTTTTATCTTTATTTCTTGCTCGGCGGATTAAAAAACAAATAAGAAAAACGTAAAACTAAAAAACGAGTGGCAAGGCGAAAGGCAAAACTTTTTATTTGCTGTGACAAATTTTTAGCAGATAAAGCTCCGGAAAACTTCGAAGCACGGGCTTGTGGCCAAAATAAATGTTGGCATGTCGGTCCCAGCCAACTTGTTTCACCCACCTTTCATTTCACCTTCCAGGAAATTTTCTGAGCAGCGTTAACGCTAAATTAAGAAATTTTTGGCAGAACTAATGTCCCGCATTAGTCAAATGTCAAAATTGTTTGCCACGACCAGAGGGTTTGGCTTTGGTATGCTCTCGATAGGAGTCTTGAAAATAATTTGAGAAGTAGTCAGACCCAGGAAAAAGTAACACTGGGCAAAAGCAATTCAATACAAATAGTTCATTTTAAAAATGCTTGTTTTAGGTTCTAAAATAAATGGATATAAATGTATTTTTTAATGATACATATTAAGATTATAAGATATTACTATTCCTCACTATCTACCAACTTACTTTTCTAAGTGTTGTGTCCTGAAAAGGTAGAATAATTCTTATTTACCGTGGTCTTATGAGCTTTGATGGTCATTGCGCATACGCCCAGAGGTACGCCTACAAAAGCAGCGTAATACCGGAAGTTTGCAAGGAAGCGACTATATTGTTAGCATTGACGGAAGGATGAAGGGGAACTGGGTAATTGTAATTGCAGCCATCAACTGGCAATTGAAAACCACACCGACGGCCAGCAACCGCAAAATGTCATGAGTTATGAGCCAGAGCAATCGTGTCGGCTTTGTCATTTGGCTAATTGTGGCTCTGGGCCAGTTTTAATGCTATATTTTCTATTTCGGTTGCTTCCCCCCGGCCAACATGTCAGACATTAAATTTGTTGCAATTAATTAAGACCACAACTATCATTTTACAGAAGATGGTAACATCACCACACCGCCCTCCAGCGGCCTTTTGTGTTTTGTGCTTTCCGTTGTCACTTGATTTATATTTCACTAATTGATTTATTGACAGATTTCTTTGGCCACGTCTGTAGTTTGTCGGCCATTTAAGGGGCCACCTTTTGTACATGGCTTTCCGCTCCTTATTTGATTAACGTTCGATTTTCACAATTTATGAAACTTCATTAAAGAGCGCAAAATACGCGGCGCGTCGCGTCGCGATGTTCCTGCCACAAACGCTGCACGTGCAGCATGCGAAAAATGTTAATAAAGTTTGTTCCTTCCCCCGCGCCTTTATTTTTCCTTCTCCTCCTCCACCTTTCCCTATCCAATTTCTTATTTTCCACCCACTTTTCACGAGGCACGCATTTTGCGATGCCTGCGACGTCGCCATCTTCATCACTGCCGCCATTTTTCATTCGAAATTGAATTCATTTGCCGTGCCCCTATATATAAACATACCTAAGTATATATACGTACATACAGGTATCTGCCAGCATTTGCGTACGTGTTCCCTTGTATTTTATTTATGTTTTAATTTTGATAAATTTTTCTGAATTTGCCGGCGGTTATTTGTGTTTTATTGAGAAGTTCCTGGGGCATCATCATAATTATCAAAAAAGATGTAAGGTATATTAATTAAAAAGTGAATATTCAGAATTAAACCTTAGGCATTAAAAAATGTTAAACTTACTACTTGGGCTTTTCCTGTATACTATCATTAAATCAGATTGTTGAATGAAAAGCCATGCTTGGACACACCCACATATTTTGCGTTTATCTAGAGACCAACTGAATGATGCAACAACTGTCCAAGATGGTTTTCAGTATAGGCTGCATTTCAAAATGCCAGTTAACATTATTTAAATTGCAGATTTTTCTCATTGAATTTGTCGAAATAGCTTGGGTGTATAATTTATTTTTGTTTCTTTCGACTACCGTGCACATACAATACCTCTGAAAAATTGCATAAAATTTGCAACAAAAAGATTTACTTTTTTTAAGTATTATTTTTAGTTTTGGCCTGTCAACATAGCCTTTGCCTATGCATGTCTGAGAGCCTGTCCGTCAGCCGAAATAAAAAGAGTTTTGTGTCGGCAGTATTTGTCAGAAATGTCGTACGATTGTCAAGCAGACGGCACATGTTGTGAGCCATCTTGTGGGGCATTGACAGAACCCGCCGAGAAATGAGACTCCTGAAGTCTGGAAAAAAGACATCCAGCTAAAAGTCTAGCTTTAACTTTATGCAATACGAAAAGTCACCCGCATTTGCATAAACGAAAGGTAAGCCAATGTAACGACTGACAGACAAACGAGCCTACACCTGACCAGCTTTTGAGCCACTGCCAGCGACACGCCTTTGTATATGTCGTGTATGTCGTATATTGTATATACACGTATATATATTTATAAAAGCTGGCGAACTGACCGTCCATTCAATAGCCAAAAAGTTTACTTAGCCAACATTTGGCAGCGCCGCTGCGTTTCCCTCTTTATTCACTTTTTTTTCCTCTGCTAAACGTTTTCGAATTGACATTTTGACATTTTGGCATAGCAAATTTCGATTCAGTACCCGGGGGCGGCGACGTCAGTAGCGTTTCGGCCTGTCCTGGCCAGGAAGCTGCATATGGTGACAGCTGAACAAGCGCGTTGATGGCCGACAGCCTCCAGCAGGAAGGGATGTGGAGGCCGAGGAGCAACCGAATCATTTGCATACAACGGAGCCAGTGGGTCACTTTAAAGTTGATCTGCTGCCTTATAATACAAGTGAAGGCAGTGAAAGCGCTGGTCAGATGGTTAAGTATGGTAATAGTCTTCAGGGTTTATTAAAAAATAATATATTTACATCAAATAGAAAGATCAGTGTTTTGTTCAAGAAGATCAATCCAATCTTCTATGAGGACAACTAATCCCAAAACTGTTTTCCTGACCAGTGGGCTCTTACCAATTTAACGAGCCAGGTTGAACTTTGCCCAGACCAAAACTGGCGTCATTAGTCATGTGAGAAATGGAGACAACTGTACGTGATTCTATTGGTGGCAAAGCCAAAATTAGCATTTTAAACACCTCTTACTTTTGGCCTGATGATGTGGCGCACATGGAAAGCGAAACCCAAAGCGAAACTGTCCCGCTTTTGTGGATACTTGACTTTTTAGCTGGCCAACACCACACCACCACCACCACCTCCGCCACCATCACAACCAGGTATTCTGGCCATTCGTCCTGCCATCTGCCAAGTCGACGCGTGTGCCTCCATTTATGGCCGGGTGAGTTGGCAACATTTTGGCTATCAGCAGACAACCAAATCGAAATCGAAGTCGGACGAGGGAGACTTTTGGCTTCCTCACTTTATATGGCCAGGCCGAAACTTTCAATTAACACAAGTCGCATCCTCAGTCAAAGCGTTCGGTTTTCACGCTCCATGACCAAGTTGGGATTCGGTTTCGGCCTGGCCCGGCCACATTAATTGCCGAACGGTACAGGATTTGTGCGGTCTGCGTTATTAACACCAAATTAATCAAAACAAGCGTTTGACAGCTGAGTGATTTGTGCCCGGTCCGTCCGGAGTTGTGAATTAAACTTTGGCGCCACAGCCCCGTCGGCTTAGTTAGGTTTGGCCTGGCCTGACTTGGCTTGGATTTTTCTAATTATGCCGCCGCCAGGTTGCCAAAGGCCGCCTGGGCCCACTCCCACTTCCCAGACTCGCACACTCGTTTATGGCCAACAGCGGTTGGCGGTCGGCGGTTGCCGTTTGGCAAGTGGAAATCTCGTTAAAGACCAACTTAAATCGGGTTCGATGCCGGACGGCTATTTGCCTTTGATCTCTGGCGACTGTGGTAGTCTCTAAGAAACGCGTGCCGCCGGCAATGAGCAACATTTTGCAGTTGCGATCGCGGCTGTCGTGTATTAAAGTGCACAGTAGAAGTGACTAAAAATATTCTACATTTGTATGTTAATGCACCCAGCACTTTATATGCACGCAAAGAAAATTAAAAACCAAGTGGTTTGGAAAAAGCTTTTAGCTTATAACGCAAAAAAAATTATAAAATAAAATCCTGTGACAAAAATGTACAATTGTTAAATTTATTACACGTTTTTACACATACCCGCCTGCATATGATTTTGAAATTAATAAATATTTAAAAAGATGCTGGTAAAGCTTATCCTTGGTAAAAATAGTTCGCAATTTGCTAAGTGGCAGTATTTCCCATGCCACTTTAGCGCCTGGCACGCCCATAAATCTTCAGCGGCAAATTGAAACCGCTGATTGAGTAAGTGAATGAGAGAATGAATGAGTGATTGAATAGGCGGCCAAACTGAGTAACTGATTGTGAGTGTGAGTGACTGAGCGCCGAAGAGCGATGCATGTGATTAAAAAAGCGCTGCCATAATTTGGCTTTAATTGGCTCGACGCGTCGCGTGCTGCCGTCGCCATAGTCGAGTGGCTATAGCTATATAGCCGCCGCTTTATAGCCTGGACTCGAGCGGAACTCGGTGGGTGTTGTGTGCCACATATTAAGCAAACATGAGCATAATGGCAATTTACACACATGCACAGCGGGCGAATACACTCGCAGCTATATACGTATACGTATATGCGGGGCCCAATTAACATGACATGACGTACGCGTTGGCCTGATTGGGACTCGGAATTAAATTCGAGTGCGGGCGAGGGGAGGTGTTGGATCACGGGGGGGATTGAATCCCGTGGCTCTGGGATACACGGCGATTGCATTAACGACAAACCAACGCTTCAAGCTGCAGGTGAAACGACACAACTTTAAGGAAGGGCAATGTGTCGTGTAAGGTACGCTAGGATTTCGTGAGAAGGGATATATAAACTAAACCAAAATAAAATACATTTTTCATTCATTTTCTTATCCCTGAGTACCTTTAAGTCCTTACAGTCGAGAGCCAATGTGGCTGGCTGGTTGTTTTAAAATTGTGTGCGTGACAACTGGGAGGAGCTGACTTTGCAGCAAAAGGCGAGGCTATAACTTAGTGGCTGCTTTAATTTTAATTATTGTGATTTGCGTGCAACCCCCTCCTCTCCTTACCATGATTCCTGGTGGCAGTCTGACTAATTTGCCAACAACATGACACCAACTTGAGCGGCTCGGAACAGCCTGATTAAGTCGAAACACTCGGCCCCGGGTTGCCGATGTGTTGATGTTGCTGCAGTTGCCGCTGGTGCTGCTGCTGCTGCTGCACTTGTTGCTGTTGCTGTTGGTGTTGCACATGGCCAACGTTTTGAGTTTTGGCATGCGCCTGCGTTAATTAAGCTGCTGCGTAGCTGGAGCTCCGAACGCAGCTGCGTGTCGCGCGGTCGTCTGGTAATCTCCGCGGATTAAGCCGACACTTCGCTCCAAGAGTCATGTTGCTCTTTGCAGGCTTGTTAACCATATTTCGACTTGTTCGGCCCAACTGGCTGGCATCACATAAACGGCCTGCGGTCAAGTGGTGGCCAGAAGTCACCAAGGAGCACTTCACTCGCTAGGAAAACCAGAATACGAGTCCCACGTTGTGTTGAAAACAAAAATGTACAAATTAAAATGGTCCAGAGTGTCCAATAGTTAATCTACAAGAATCGAAAGATGTTCCATTATATTTAAGATTTGGATTATTTCACAAAGTTATTCCTTAGAATTCGACGGCTTCTTGAATGAGTCTTTCAGTGGCCGCTGAGCTTTCCACGGACCCAATTACATATTTCCCAATGCTTGCCAGACCATTAGCCTAAAATATAAGAGGCAAACATAAGTTTTTATGTTATATATTTAGTAATTTGTACTGACCCTGCATCGTTTGATGAGTTCATTTTGAGCATGGGTGATCTGCTCCTTCTTGCCACCCCAAGTCCTTAAAATCGATGTTTGAAGTGCCCGATCAAAGGCAAAGCTCATGGCCCAAGGCTTACAGAGCGGCACATTGTTAATGGCATTCAAATGGACCGAGGCCTCCTCTTCTGATTGAGCCCCACTACAAAAGACGACTCCTGCCAAAAAGAATGTATACATTAGGGAAAACTCATACATTTATTACACAAATCCTTACCCATAACGGCCGGAGGCACAGTTCGTCTAATGGCGAGAACTGTAGCCATTCCAATATCCGAGGCTGGATGGTTCTTATTGCTCTGCAGTCCAGGCATCACCATGCTGGGCTGCAAAAGAGTTCCCTCAAGGAAAACGTGGTGATCACTAAGAGCCTTGTACACTCCAGCCAGGAGGATTTCGTTGACCTTCTGACACCGATCCAAGTCATGATCCCCGGTAGCCAGGACCTCGGGACTAATGATGGGCACCAGTCGCTGCGATTGGCAGATGGCTGCATACCGGGCCATGACATTGGCGTTTTCCAAAATAGCCTGCGGTGAAGGAGTATTCTTGGTGATCTTCAGGATGCACCGCCACTTGGCAAAGCTGCAGCCCTCCTTCTTGTACTGGGCACATCGATTGGCCAGATCATCCAGTCCCTGAGTGGTAAACTCATCCTCAGAGCCGAAGAGTGGTGAAAAATGCTTGTCCACCTTGATTCCCGTCAGGATGCCCTTCTTTCTGAGGGCCTCTACAAATGGCAGTCCATCATCCGTACGTTGATGCAGTGTTTCATGGTAGAATATCACGCCTGATATATTCTCCGCTATCTTTGGATCGGTGGTGAATAGCATTTGGCGGTATACCCGGCGATTCTCCTCCGTGTTCTCCACACCGATCAGCTGGAATCGCTTGCCCATCACTGCACTGGACTCGTCGGCCGCCAGGATACCCTTTCCAGGAGCCACCAACGCCTTCGATATGCAGATGAGTTCCTCCTGCAGCTCCTTGTTCGGGTAGTAGAAATGGGTCGTCATAGCGGTGTATTATTTGAATTTAGACTTCACGAAAGTGAGCAACCAGATGGAAATTTTTAACGATTAAATAGAATTTGTGACCGAAAAATCATGGAAACCAAATAATATATTGATTTCTATAATGAAACGTGATCTATCTCAAAATTATTAGGCATGACGCAAATCGTTTGAATTTCATCCCTATTATTGACCAATTATTTTGATGTTTTCTAATCTAGATGCAAAACTTAGATTTATAGCGAGACTTGCCTACCACCTGACCGTTTAGCACTTGCCTGCGTCTAATGACTTTCTAATTAGACTTTTAATTGCTTTGGCAAAGAGTGGGAGTTAAAAACTTCCAGGGGCAGAGATTTGGGGAAGATTAACCGCCAGAAAAGAATAAACTTGCCCCACATTAATTATATCTGACCGCACCGACACATTTTCGTTTTATGAGTTTTACTTCGGACGTTTTATGGCTAAAGTTTTGTTAACACAAATTATAAGCGGAAGCCGTGCAGTGTCATAAAAGTGGCAATACAAAGTAGAATAAAAGATGATGTTTCATTTTGCGGACCATTTGCGGAGCGTGAATTGAATTTCTCAATTTTCTCTTGCAATTATCTGACAGACCTCGAGGTCCACTCAAAATTCAATTGAACTCGGCTCGATCCGACGACTAATTCTAATTGGCGTGGGAAACGCATCGGAGTGCTCCAATAGCTTTAAAAGGTTCGCTGGCTAGACAGTTGCCTAATTTTGTGTAAATTATCGCACGAATTATGAGTCTCGTACGTGAAATTCTCCAAAAATAGCCAAGACAGCAAACACATCGAAAAATTAAGTACGATAAATATCAAACAACACGGCCAGCATAGCCACAATTGCATCGCATTTTGGACTGTTGTGTTTTTTCTCCTCCAAACCAAACCGATCCAATCCGATCCGATCCGACACCGTCATCAATATTCAAGTTTAGATCCCCCAATTAGGCCAGAGGCAAGACGCCGGATCGGCAAGTCCGCCGAGCCTAATCGCAAAGCCAATAAATATGATCAACTGCGAAAATCCTCCACTGCGGTTCGAGCTCAGCCAGCCGAGATGTCTTTGCACCTAATTGAGCGTGGAGCGGCTGAGTCAGCCGGCCAGTAGCCACCAGTTACTTGAAAAGTGGCTTGAAAATTATTAATTGATTATCTATAAACGTTTTAATTGAAAATGGCGAGTGGCTCACTTAATATACCGAAAATTGGGTGCTCTTTGGTTGGCGAACAATATATGATATAATAGGAATGTAATATGGATGTTTTAATGGTATTCGTTTTTTGCATTAATGCTAAGTTTAAGTTTTAGAGCCTAGAAAATGAACTTTTGTTTTTATTGATGCTGCTTTTTCACTATTTTCACTATTTATATCCCTACTGAATAACCTGCAGAACTTCCTCTTCCTTAAAAAACTTTTAGCAGTAATCTGCACAGACGATTTGAAAGTCTTTGTAATTGCCTTTTTACTGTCTTTGGCTCCTTCCTTAAACCAAGAAATGATCATTACCAGCCGGTAATACCCACTGAATTGGTTAGGGAATTCAATGGACAGGCACTTGGCTCCTGTCTTTTCAATATTAAATTGGCCGCTGGTCAGCGTTTAGTCAGTCAGGCGTAATTATTGTTATTACCAAATTAAGTAGCCAATTTTTTCATCGTCTTTCCGACTCTTTATCAGACTAAAGCCACTGTACTAACGACTGTAATCCGGCAACTGCTTGGAGTGGAGTTTTTTTTCTCCTTTTTGATTATTTTGTGTGTGCGTGGGGTGGGCGAGTATGAAGTGGTTGGGGGGATTTACTCATGCTCTTGCTGCAGTTTTTTTACGATTTTGGACTTACAATTTTTGAGCACAAAGTCGTTGTGACCAAAACCCATGCGCAGACGTAATTTTCAAGGAAAATCTCTTCATTTTTAATGTGCACGGCTCGCATGTGTTGCACACACTTTCGGAAAAATCAGTAAAGCAGCGAGAAGCAGGCGACTAAGATTAAATCGAGCGCACATAATCATATCTAGCTTTTTGGTCACATCGTTCGTGGATGTCAACTGCAGGCCACTGTATGTATATGTGAATGCATGGCTATTGTCGTGGATCGTGCTTCATTATCCCCCTGCGAAGCGGGTCAAATGCAGTTGCTGGCCAGAAACAATGGCCATAGGCGCCACCATCTATGAATTAATCACGTTCATAATTTCGCTATCGTGTTGCGTTTGCTTGTTGCTCATAATTTCTTGTGTTGCTATTTTATTTTGGCCAGGCTATTGTGCTTAATTTGCCTTAAAAGGATTAAGGAGAGAGTCGTCTGTGGAGCCATATTGTTGCATAATTAGGCACACGGCCCGGGGTGTTTGCTTTGGCATTTCTTGGCGCGAAAAGGCTTGTGTGTGGTCATGTTGTAACATACCATTGTGTTGCACATTTGCCACTTCATCTGCATTGTTCGATATGGAAATGAGTGTTGGTCTTTGGTCTTGGACAGGGATTTATGATTGGGGCCAGCATGAATTGGTGTCTAGTAGGTGGCTAACGACTTTCTGCATAATTTCGATCCTGTCGTTGAGGAAACTCCAAATGAATTGTAAATAAATTTGGTTGTATGTCTGGAAAATCTCAATATTTATGTGCTTTATCTTGACCAGAAACAGAAAAGCTTGTATTGAATTGCAATGTTTTTATGCCTACATAATTCTAGATTGGCTTCATAGCGATACAGTGAATAGTAACATATGAAATTGAAAAACAAATTGAAATTCCCCTGATTTTTCACTATTCGCTTTGTTTTAAATTTGGCAACGCTTATCGAATCTAGGCCACCATAACTTACAGTATGGTGGTTCCCAAAAATGTGTGCTCATAAAGACCTCCCATTGAAATTCCAGCCACACGATCTGACAGACAGGACACGTGCCAAACGCATATACTTCAATATCTAAATCTCAATAATAACGTATACTATACGCTTGTCTACAACATGACAGACAGCAACCCAAGGCTTGAGGTTCATTCTGTGAAATCTTCATTAAATCAACTTCCAGGCCATTGCACAAAGGACCAAAGTTCATCGCCGTCTTCGTGCGACTTTACGACCAGAAAAGAGTATGAGTTTGTTTTCGTATTTTAAGTTTTCATTAAAATTTACGCATTATCGCATAAGCACTTAGGCTGCGAGGTGGCCCGACTTTTGCCCAATTTTTACCAATTAACGGCGGCCCAATCTCACGTACATCGGCCATGCGTTTGGGCCAAAATGGGGGGTGGCTCGCATGTAAAAAGGCCAACTTGGGCGGCAGTTTCAATTTCGCGTTGGATTTTTTTATGGGCCCACGGCCTGTGCAGTGTGCTTGCCATATCGCGCCCGGCGCATATCAGTCGTTAAAAATGCCTCACATAATTTCGCTTATGTGCGTGCGACATTTAGCACCGAAAATGGCTGCAGGAGCAGGAGGAATTCGCACCAGGATCCGTATCCAGGGGCAGGCACTCGCTGCCGAGGTGGACTCGAGAGGTGTTGGACCTGGCCCAATAACAATTATTTTTAAACTGTGTACTTAACAAACGGGCGAAGGGAAAGCGCCAGAACAGTGTGTACAAATCGAGGAAAAATAAAAAATCTGTTAAACTCCGTAAAGATTAACGCTCGGTGGAGAAAACTTTTTGGGGAAACAGTAATTCGACAGCAACTTAATGTTACCAAAGATATTTTAGTTTTAAAAGACAACTGGATGAATACAATCTGCACTTCCATTCTTATCAAAAATGCATTTTTTAGAAACTCTGACATACAGCTTTCTGCTTTTGTTCCATTTAATAACCATTGTACGCTGCAAAACAGTCCGCTCTGAAATGTTAAATGCTTCACACTCAATAATTTAAAAGTGCTGTTCCCGGTAATGCGACCAGAAATAAAAATTAAAAACCTTTTTGGCCTGGCATGCAGTGCGTATGCGTAATGCCTAGAGGTATTTGTGTGTGTGGTATGCCAAGCATTTGCGCGGCGTTTGTGTGAGAACCATAACCTTGCCAGTTAGCAGTCACCTGGTAATTGCTATCGGCGTTGGCGTTCAACATGCCGTCGTTTTCGAACTTGAGGTGAATACACGGGAGAAAAAAGTGGATACTGTCTTAAGTGTTTATATGGACAACATTTTTATTTACCTATTGTGTTTTCTGTGTAAAACAAACAATCTTCTTGTCATTTAATTACGAACTTAGGAACTAAACCTAACCAAAAATACAACATTTACTGCCAGTGTATGTGAACGATATCGTTGGCGTTGGCGTGGCGCACGTTTTGATTTGCAGTCAATGAATGTGCTCGTAAAGTCGTGTAACACTTTTGCTGCTGTTGTCGTTGGCATATTGTTGTTGCTGTCGTTACCCACTGCAGTTTTGGCCTTTTTGTGCATTTGCATTTTGGCCATTTGCCGGGGGCGTAGGACCACCCACGCGATTCCGGCCAGTGACTCAGGTTTTCATTCATAAAAAGCGAAAAGCAACTCGGGCAGCGGATCGCAGGTGTCAGCCTGCAACCGCATTTGGCATTCAAAGTGCAGCTTCTCGTTTGGCAAAAGTTCAGGCCAAAGACGTGCCATCAAATCAATCGACGAACGCCAGGGACATTTTATTCGATATGGTCTTGCGAAATCGTTGCGTTAATTGCACCTGCCTTCGTCCTTCGATTTTCCCCGCCAGCCTTCCTCAATTTCTCTGCGATGGCCTGTTAATATTTGCCAACTTGGCTGCTGGCTGCTGGCTGCATGCTTTTATTGCTTGTTAATTGCCCAGCTGAAACACAAACAATAAAACGCCCATGCCATGCACCTGCCATCGTCTGCTCTCCCACCCGAAATGGGCCAAATGTAATCAGAATGGCAGCCATTGGTGGACAGCTCGGTGCTCGATGTTCCTCTTCGATTGTTCCTCCTAATCCGAAAATGGCCGTTGACTGCGTGACACGATAAGTCTGTGCATCCTTACTTAACCTGGATGATCCATTTGAGCCTGGCCCTCGCCTCCTACACATCGCAATCTAATTGTTAACAGAAATGACAAAAACATTTTCCTAAATTATTAATAGCTTAACATTACAGTCCATTGAACCATTGAAACTTTACTTAAGGGGAAAGCGTAGTGACGATTTCTGGTGGTGCATGAAAATCACGCAGCCACCTCGAATGTAAATGTTTGTAGTCGGCTAGTGTTATTACCTGTCCGCCTGAATATTAGGCAGGGGCGTTGGTCAAGGGGGCGTGGCTGGGAGGTGGCTAAGCCGTGGGCGTGGCAAAATTCGTTGTAAGTACAACACATTGCACATTTGTTTGGCAAAGCCATTGGGGCGGCAGTTTGCCGGCTGGGTGGCACTGGGGAAATGGTGACAAATAACTTGGACGGCCCGGGAATCGAGCTCCAGAGCCATGTGACCATGTTTTGTGTCTGTGCATCCGTGTCTGCATTCTGCATTCTGCATTCTGAACCCGGGCCGTGCCACATGTGTGGGTGGGTGCATTATGAGATTTATGCGCAGTGACAGGAAGGCTGTTGATTAATTGAACTTTAATGAAAAGATTTATGTGGTTTCATTATTAAAAGCCAACAGGGAGCAGCAGGCAGACAGGTTATGGCCACTGGGGCTAATTGCTCTGTATTGATTTTAATTGCAATAGATAGTTTGGCAACTACAACTGATTGAACATTTTTACCCTTTGTAAACTCTCTCCTTTCGCTTGAAACATCTTTCATTTGTCATCGATGTTGGCAAATACTATTAAGTATTCCCAGCGCGTTGCGCAAATTAATTCTTGGCTTAGTCATATATCACTGGAAGTCAAATCTATAACTCATTACTTCAGCTTTTGCTCCACATTAAACAAAGACTCAAATACCCAAGGCAGCAGCACCCAACTAATTGATATTCTACAGTGATTATCGTTTTGAAATTTATGCGGCAATATGTAAAATATTTTTTTTTTTGCTGCTCGTGCGCTTCATTGTTTCTTCAACAAATTGCAATTGCAGCGGTTTGTGCATATTAATTTTACCAGTCGCTGACGTAGACAATTGTTGTTGCCACTTCACTGGTGACACGAGCAGCATTTTGTGCTGCTGTTGTTGCAAATACTTAGGCGCCGCATCTGACAACTGGAACAATGCACTTTCAAATGATAATTGTTACAACTTTTATTGCTGATACGGCAAGCAACTGTTGCCACTGCTGCTGCTGCTGCTAGGTGCTGCTGCTGCTGCTGCTGCTTTTACTGCTGCTGTTGCTGTTGCAGCAGCAACATTTGCCGACTGGCTGGTTTGCCATTGGTATTATTATGATTATTGCATTGTTATTGGCCTTTTATTGCCTCTGCACTCGATTTTCTTGTCTTGGCAGCTCGGAATAGCGGAAGACACTGGGGTATGCAAAAGTAGAGCTGCCATTAGTGTCACTCCTCCAATTGTTTACGGCCGCACACTGGGAAAAAATACGTGTGCTTTGTATTTTATATGCTTGGGGTACATTCGCCAATTCATTTTTACTTCAAAGTGTATTAATGTGATAACTGTAAGCCCTTTCCCATTTCTTTATAAATTATTCATTTCTGTGGAACTTTACTGCAAAGGATTTAAAATTCAATTGGGCCAAAGATTATTATAACAAAAATGAAACCGCCAGCTTCATCATTTTTTCGAGGATTTAAAATCTGTGTTTTTGTGAATTTGTAATTTTTTTCCGGTGCTTGTCCTGTAAAAATTTCCAACAGGGAGTTTTTTGTTGGCCGTTGGATTTTTCCGTGTTTTTCGGCGCTTTTCTTTTAGGAGCAGTTTGGGGCAGCAGCGAAGCACCGTTCGTTGTTCTTTGGATATTGTCGACCGACATTGTTGCGATATTGTCAGCGCATGTGGGAAACACAAACAACAGCGTTTTGTTTGCAAAAGCGTGCCGGGCCAAACATAACCGCTGGATGGGCGAGAGGGGGGCGGTTGTGGGAGTAAAGTTTGGCTAAAAGTAGGTGGAGAAGGGGGCGGGGTCATGGCCCTATCCCGCCCTGTCGCTTAGACAAAACCAAACGTGGCACTTGGACACGATTTTTGCTGTATATGCCGGCTGTGTGTTTTGGTTTAGCCATCGATTTTTTATTTGTTGCTGTCCACTTTTATTGTTTTGCGGTCTGCATATTATATTTGGTCATTCCACGTTTTACCAATATCATTTTTGATTTTTTTTAATATTCGATTTTATTTATTGCCGCTGTTTTGACCATTTTGGGTCTGTTGGTTATTATAAATGAAATGTTTGGCGATTATGTGAGTTCAACTCCAAAGCAAAAGTCATTCAGTTGAAGGCTCGCCTATATTGAAACTTTTTTAATATATAATTCAACCGAAACTGAAACTGTAAACTGCCCAAATAAATTATTGGGATTCTATGATGGAATAAATCAAATAAGTCTAATGTTTAATATAGCCGGCGGGCTTTGATGAACTCTATGATGATCTCAGTGGCTGCCCACATTAAACTTGATTGGTCTTCGACTATTTAAACATTCCTCGCCAAACCATCTTGATAGCAGATCTCATTATTTCGATGCAATTTTGTTGCCAGCTATCTGGAGGCGGTAATCAACTTCGGTAACTTGTTTAGCATACGCAATTATATATAAAATATATATCTGAATGTGTAAGTACTAGTGTATATGTTTGATATTTTAGCTGTATAATTTCGCATTCATGGCTGCCAAGCTCGAGCTCTGGCTAATTGACACTTAACATGGCTTGGAGTATTTTGAAGTTAATTGTGTGTCGACGTCAATGGTGTTTCCACCACTATCCTCCGTCCAACACTCAAACATTTGTTGGTTTACCGAATTTTGTGTGCTTGTTTGTATTTAAATTGCCTTGTCGCTTGTTCGGTTGTTTCTGCTGCTGGATTTGTATTTAGCTGCATTTGATAGGTATTCCATCGATATACCTGCAGCACAATTTTATTTTGGCAGTCATGTGTGGTATTTAATAAATATAAATTCGAACAATGCATTGTCGAATTTTTCAGTTCCTCCTAACATAGAAATTCAATTCAAATTAATTTATGAGATGGTATAATTAAGTCATATATCGGTTACTTAATTACAACCAGCTTTTCGTACGTTTTTTGATAACATTAAAAATTTGATATTAAAAAAAATATTGGTTTCGCCATTATATCCGTTACTCGTAGAGTAAAAGGGTCTACTAGATTTGTTGAATACAGTAGCCGAGTCGAACTGATGATGTATGATGTTATAGAAATTCAAAAAAATTAAGAAATGTCTCAAGACTGAAGTTCTAAAGTCCATAACTCAACTTATCTTAATCGGATTTTAAAGTGGCATACCTCTAAATGTTTATGGAACAATTCTCTAAAAATCTGCATTCAATTTTGGAAATTTATTTTTTCAAAATTTTTTTGTAGTTTTTCTGATGTTATGATGTAGAAATCCAGAAATGACCCAAAACTGAAGTTCTAAAGTCCATAACTCAAGTTATCCTAATCGGATTTTAAAGTGGCATACCTCTAAATGTTTCTGGAGGAATTCTCTAAAAATCTTCATTCAAATTTGGAAATTTATTTTTTCTAAATATTTTTGTAATTTTTCTGATGTTATGATGTTGTAGAAATTTAAGTGAAGTTCCAAAGTCCATAACTCAACTTATCCTAATCGGATTTTAAAGTGGCATACCGCAAAACGTTTCTGGCGCAGTTCTCTAAAAAACTGCATTTAAATTTAGAAATTATTTTTTTTTTAATTTTTTTGTAATTTTTCTGTTGTAGAAATTCAAAAAAGTTAAAAAATGTCCCAAAGCTGAAGTTGTATACTCCATAACTCAACTTATCTTAATCGGATTTTGATGTGGCATACCTCTAAATGTTTCTGGCGCAATTTTCTAAAAAACTGCATTTAAATTTAGAAATTATTTTTTTTCAAAATTTTTTTGTAATTTTTCTGATGTTATGATGTTGTAGAAATCCAGAAATGACCCAAAACTGAAGTTCTAAAGTCCATAACTCAACTTATCTTAATCGGATTTTGAAGTGGCATACCTCTAAATGTTTCTGGAGGAATTCTCTAAAAAACTGCATTTAAATTTGGAAATGTATTTTTTTAAATTTTTTTGTAATTTTTCTGATGTTATGATGTTGTAGAAATTCAGAAATGACCCAAGACTGAAGTTCTAAAGTCCATAACTCAACTTATCTTAATCGGATTTTGAAGTGGCACGCCTCTAAATGTTTCTGGAGCAATTATCTAAAAATCTGCATTTCAATTTAGAAATTTTTTTTTTCAAAATTTTTTTTGTAATTTTTCTGATGTTATGATGTTGTAGAAATCCAGAAATGACCCAAAACTGAAGTTCTAAAGTCCATAACTCAACTTATCTTAATCGGATTTTGAAGTGGCACGCCTTTAAATGTTTCTGGAGCAATTCTCTAAAAATCTGCATTTCAATTTGGAAATTTTTTTTTTTTTAATTTTTTTTTAATTTTTCTGATGTTATGATGTTGTAGAAATCCAGAAATGACCCAAAACTGAAGTTCTAAAGTCCATAACTCAACTTATCTTAATCGGATTTTAAAGTGGCATACCTCTAAATATTTCTGGAGCAATTCTCTAAAAATCTGCATTCAAATTTGGAAATTTATTTTTTCAAAATTTTTTTTGTAATTTTTCTGATGTTATGATGTAGAAATCCAGAAATGACCCAAAACTGAAGTTCTAAAGTCCATAACTCAAGTTATCCTAATCGGATTTTAAAGTGACATACCTCTAAATGTTTCTGGAGCAATTCTCTAAAAATCTGCATTCAAATTTGGAAATTTATTTTTTCAAAATTTTTTTGTAATTTTTCTGATGTTATGATGTTGTAGAAATCCAGAAATGACCCAAAACTGAAGTTCTAAAGTCCATAACTCAACTTTTCTTAATCGGATTTTGAAGTGGCACGCCTCTAAATGTTTCTGGAGCAATTCTCAAAAAATCTGCATTTCAATTTAGAAATTTTTTTTTTCAAAATTTTTTTGTAATTTTTCTGATGTTATGATGTTGTAGAAATCCAGAAATGACCCAAAACTGAAGTTCTAAAGTCCATAACTCAAGTTATCCTAACCGGATTTTAAAGTGACATACCTCTAAATGTTTCTGGAGCAATTCTCTAAGAATCTGCATTCAAATTTGGAAATTTATTTTTTCAAAATTTTTTTGTACATTTTCTGATGTTATGATGTTGTAGAAATTCAGAAATGACCCAAAACTGAAGTTCTAAAGTCCATAACTCAACTTATCTTAATCGGATTTTAAAGTGGCATACCTCTAAATGCTTCTGGAGCAATTCTCTAAAAATCTGCATTTAAAATTGGAAATTTATTTTTTCAAATTTTTTTTTGTAATTTTTCTGATGTTATGATGTAGAAATTCAGAAATGACCCAAAACTGAAGTTCTAAAGTCCATAACTCAACTTATCTTAATCGGATTTTAAAGTGGCATACCTCTAAATATTTCTGGAGCAATTGTCTAAAAATCTGCATTCAAATTTGGAAATTTATTTTTCATTTCATTTTATCATTCTTTCCCAAATTTCTACCGATATTCCGAAATGTTGAAATTTCTCGTTTACACTTTCACTAGTTGAGTAACGGGTATCTGATAGTCGGGGAACTTGACTATAGGATTTTATCTTGTTTTTTTTTTTAGATTGTCAGTCGGTCATTTTGCTGTGTACAAAAATATCTTATTTTTTCTTATTTTCTGAATGCAATTTGCCAACAATATTTTTCGATATTTGCAAGTCGAGTGAGCATTTTTTGTTGCTTTTGAAATCCTTGTTTATTTTTGCCAATTTCGATTTCAATTGGCAATATCTCTGAGGCCAAATGACCAAAATGAAGTATGAAAAATTTTTAACAACTTTGTTTGGCCTATGTTTTCAGCCAATTGTGACCGAAAACTAAGTCGATTGTGTAGAACTTCATTCATTTTTTCAAGTTTTTTTTTGAGATTGGAAAACCATGTGCACAATAGAAGCTTAAAATTATGCATAAACAATTACCTATTTTTTTAAATCAATTTTAATTTAAAACCTAAGCCAAGCTACTGTGCACTAATAATAAATAACATACTGTCATACGTAAATCACAATTATATATTTATTTAATTTATCCATTTATTTGTTTGGCTGTTATCTATTTATTTGTGAAACCCAAACACCTTTCTTTAATAAATGTTTTTTTTGGGGAAAAAAAATAATTTATTCCTTTTTTGCCGACGAATGAAAGCATATTGTCCGAGAAATGGCTCGACTCCACTACCATTTGAAATTGCGATTTAGGAAACAATTTGCCTCATTGCGTGTTCTGGGAGATGCATAAATAATTAAAATGTTCGCATTAGTTTTTCATGCCACTCGCATGCTGCCAGCTCCAATTTCAATAAGCACTCTAATTGTTTTTAAGTGTTTTTCCAGCAGCGACAACAGCAGCCGTGTGCTGCGCAAATGAGCCGTAATTGCATAATTCTAATTTAGCGTCGAGTTCTAAGCACCGAAAAACATGTTGACTACAATTTATGCACGTGTGTGAGTGCACGAGCGAGTGAGTGTGGGTGTCCTGCATCAGTGTGAGTTTAGTGTCGTGTGTGCAGTCGCTCATTTTACTTAATAACTCAGTGCAAGTGCACGTATATTCTGCACTCCAGTTGAAGCTTGGCCACGGAGCTGGGGTGGCTCCAAATCTGGGCTTGGGTGCAGTGGGTGGAAAAGGTGTCGGAAAAGTTTAACGTACTCAATGAAAGCCCAGGTGGCAGCAAGTGGTGCGAAATGTATCGAGCAGAGGTCGATAGTCAAGAATCTTGGGGCAGAAATGGATATGTTACCAAACTCAAAATTATTAGCCAATTCTACACAACCATTTTGAAAGAAGTTTGTACACTCTTTCTTAATGTTACTTTAAAAAGTACTAATTTTATTAAACTGCTTCTACAACATTATTTATTGAAATAAGTTTAAAGTAAGTTAAAATAACACACTCTATGTAAGCCATTTAAAGTCATACTGACTATTTACCATTGCAATGAAAACATCAAATAGTTTATACATAACAAATACTTATTGTTAAATGAATAATGCTCTCATTCGAATGCGGGCTTAAATTGTAAACAATTTTTATACAACTTATGCGTACATATAACTGTCAATTAAAAATGTTTCACATATTTCGTATGCAGTCGATGACGCATGTTTTGTGAATCGGCCTTGTTAAAATAATCGGTTTTCAGTTTACAGTTTAAGTGTGACAGTTTCAACTTGATTTCTGTGTCATCTGGGCCGCAAAATGCCTGCATTTCAAGTGAACATAAATGCACACACCCGCCCACTGGTGAGTGTGTATTTAAATCCTTATTGCGACACCTGCACAAAGCAAATACCAATTAAAGGCTTTTCACATGCAGTCCAATGCCAACTTTGGATGAGCGGCGTGGGCGGTGGGGTGTTGGTAAGAAATTCGTGTGTGGGCGAGGGGACCGCACATGCATGCCATTAAGTTGCCACGCCCCACCCCCACCCACTCACTCTGTTTACTGCACTTCAAAAAAAACGCATGAGCATTCTTATAAAATTTTTCTTTCACCAGAAGCAACAATGTTTTCATTTACTTTAAATTAAGCTACGTTTCTTACTTTTCTTTTCAATTACAACATATAGTTTTAATGGCTATAATGTAGATCTTTCTCTCTGTGGACGGACCTCTACCTGTAAACGGAGGACAAACAAATTTACACAAATGGTAGCTGACCGTGTCGTGCTTGGTCAAGACCAATTTATATGCACCGGTCAGTTCGCCACGAGGGGCTGGAGTTCGAAGATCGGGTTATAAAGCGCCTACGGTGAGCAGATATGGCTGGAACTGCAAATGCGAAGGACCAAGTCCTGCGGGAGAAGAGAAGCTATGGCTTTGTAACCAACATCAAGGATTATTGCACAAATTGTACACTGGCAGGATTCGCTTACATCGCCAACTCGAGGTGAGTTGTCCATCCTACGAAGTTATAATCAGCCAAAATTTGAATATTGCCATTGGATGTGTAGGCTGCACTTCACGGAACGCATTTTTTGGCTGATTTGTGTGTTCATGTCGTCTTTGGGCTGCTACCAACTGATCATGGAATATCAGCGGAGTTTTCCCACACGAGCTGTGAGTATTGTATACGAGAGTTTGCCGCCGTTTTCCAAATGGAAATTTCCCGCAGTCAGCGTGTGCGAGCTTGCCTACCGTGGAAATGTATATCCCACATTCGTGGAGCACATAAAAAGGTTGCGATTGACAAGAGGCTCCAGGTCCAGTAATGACACGTTCTTAATATTTTAGTTTGGGCTTTGACGAGAACGGGAATTACTCATATGATGTGGAGACCGGTGTCTCGATCCTTCTGTATCCTGCCTTATATAATGAGAACGGATTGAAGGGAAAGTGTGCAACATTGCACGTTAACTGCCCAGTAAAATGTGCAAATTGTCCTTTGGACAACTTCCGGCAAATCCTAACCTGGGTGAGTAGCGCTTAAATAATGTTTATACTAATTATACAAATTTTATAAAGGGCTATATGTGTCATTTCACCAGTATGGAGCCAACTGCTCGGATCTGTTCGTGGAGTGCAAGCTATCCCATGAACCCTTCGACTGCTGCCGGTATTTTCGACCCCTTTTGACGCCCTTTGGCCGCTGTTACATGCTCAACTCGCTGCTGAACAATGAACCTGGCTCGAAGCACTGGCTGCCCAACGACTTGGATCCCGCCAATCAGAAGGCTGTGATAAATGTGGTAACACATTTGGATGTGCAAATTAGCGTGATAAATGCGGAAGATATTCCACATACGGCCTTCTTTCCCCCCGGAATTCCTCTAATTACTAAGGGCTTGAGCAAGTATATGCAATTTAACCAGATCGTTATGAAGAACGATCCGGATGTTAAGGATGTAGATCCGAAGATCCGCAGTTGCCTATTCCCAGAGGAGATACCGCCCAATAGCCTGTACAAGGCCTACAGCTTCAGCGTCTGCATCACCGAGTGCATTAGGGGCTTGCAGATGAAAGCCTGCAACTGCACGTCTTTTCTTTACAATCCCACTGCCGATCCCCGGTATCCGGACTGCGATCTGAAGGGATTCTTGTGTCTGGAGGCCACGCGTATGATGAAGCCGGATTCCAGGGTGCTGGTGAACAACAACAAGGGCAACAATGCAAGTTGCGGCTGCCTGCCGTCCTGCAATGATGGCGACATTACTACCATTTACGAGCCCCTTTTATTGTAAGTTTATTATATTTTGGCTCGTTGTCCGTGCACGATGCTTATTTGCATAAATTCCCACTTCCGGCAGTGTCAGGAACCAAAACGACTTCTACAACGGAACTCTGGACATGCCCTTCCTGCCGACGGATCAGTATCGCCGGCAGTCCCTTCGCACGCCTCTGGATGTCGTGGTCTCCATGGGCGGCATGCTGGGTCTTTTTCTGGGGGCCAGCATCCTCAGCGCCATCGAGTTTGTCTACTATTTCACAGTGCGACCCCTTAGCAACATGCTGCGTGCCCGCGCCGCTCGTGCGTAATTGGTCAACTGCCAGCGGCAAGTCGAAAGCCACTGCAAGAAGTTTGGAGAACTAGATATACGTATAAAAACCGCTTTTAAAATCCTTACGCAACCAGATAGCTTATTGAACATTATATTTGTTAATTTTATTAACTAGTTGTTTCTCACTTAATAATAATGCAATGTTAACGGAGTCCCGAGTCTCCCGAGTTGGATGCGCCTTGACCTCAGTCACAAGCGGCGTATGCGCAATTTAAAAATTTTATTAAATATTTGCTCGCCCCGGTCACTGCAATGCGCATTAAAAATGCAACCATGGCATGCCGTCAGGATGCCAAGGATATTCGTACCGAACGGCGCTGCTGTGCGAGCCAAGTGTGAAACTGAAAATCAATGAAACTCACAATTTGCCCAGTCAGCAAACGCCTCTTGGCGACAACTGCAACCATTTTGCACTTCTGTACATACATATGTATATATCAGATTTTGGCCACCTTTCAAGCTTGTTAAGTTCCTCAGTCGGCAGGGCCACGTTGTTTAGCTTTAAATATTTAAAACGAAACAACAATAGAAGAGTGTGCTAAAAGCAAAGCGGAGAAATGTAATCACATTAATTCTTTGCCACAGGCCTTTTTCTTTGCCTTTGCCTTTTTCGGTCATTGTTGCTTTTGGTCACCTCGACAAAGGTTAATTAATTATGCTCTACACCAATTAAAAAGACACGAAATGGGCCTAAGCTTTTAGCGCACGGAAATTTCGAGTGAAATGGGCTTAAAAATGAATGTGGAACACTGCTAGAAGTGGGTCCTTGGGAATATTTGAAGAGCACATTTGAAACGAATTAAAAATTAATTATGACAAACTAAGAGCAAAATCTAATAGAAATTCGAGTTGTAATAATTTTGAAGAAAATGGGTTAATGAAATGAATACAACATTTCTATATAAGTGAACATTTCAAGCCGAACCAATAAAACTAAGCACAAAACCAACTATAAAAAGAAAAGTTTATTAACCTAGTACATCGAAAGTTTTTATTTATTAGCTTAAGCTGTAAATCTGAATTGAAATGTCAAGCCTTCTAGTTATAAAACAATTTTAAAAGCATGAAAAGCATACTTAAAGGGCATTAAAGGACTTCATAAAACTTAGCCAGCAACTTTTACTACTAAAAGGACCCAAGGAAACGGAATAAAAATCTCTGACCACCACTTCCCGCAAACTCATAAATAATACTCATATATATAAATATATATTTTCTTATATATATACTGTGTAAAAATATATTTTTTTCTGACTTTCTTTGAGCATGCCTTTCCATTTCATTTCATTTGCCGGCGGGACTTTGCCTTTTTCTTTAACACATTCATGTCCCTCACTCGTATTTATGGTGCATTTGTATATGGTTTATGACGGAAATCCCCTCAGCTCACTCAAAGGATTCCCCGAACAAAGCGGCCAAGGGGGGCAGGTCAAACGAATTGCCGACCCGAGTGCAGTGAAAGTGTAGCGCCAGCAACAATGTTAACCGTATCTGCCCAGAAAAAACTTTGCCAGGACATTGTTGCCAGTGACTGGGCGTATCATTTATCAAGCTCAGCGAAAAGGAGAGGAAAAATGACGGAAGGACGACACGAAAAAAAGGAACAAAACTAAAACAGAAACAGAAATAAGGAAACGGGAACATTTTTGTCATGTTAAACTGTCAGAGTGCGCATTTAGTCATTACTTACGTTTTCTGCTTTTCCGCTCGCACTTTTCCTCGGCTGTCAGTCTCATGGAAATGCAGCACACACACGCACACACACACACACCGACGCGCACACACACCTCCGCATGTCACACACTTGGGCGAAATGTAATTAAAACTTGCCATGCAAGTCTGCGTCTGAGCTTGGCCATTAGCATAACGCTGAAAAGTATGCTACGTTATGTATAATTTAAACGAAACACCGCATCGTCATTTATCAAAACGGCTCGCAAAATGTTAATTATTATGTTTTATTGCCTCCGAAAGTCAAAGCGCTCGCCTCCCGGTCGTCGTGATTTAGCCGGACAGTTTGAAATATGCTGCCGGCATGTGGTCGGTTGACCGGGCCAAAAAACCAGAATTGCGCCCGGCAACTTAAATCATTCGCCGGCTGACAGCCGCACTCACACTATGACACACACTCACACCACAACACACACACTTTTATGCATGCATATAAATATAATTGTATAATGCTTTCCGGTCATTGATTTAAGCGGCGCCAAGGAAGCAGGGTGGCCAGAACAAGTTCGAAATAATTAAAATTCAAATAACTTCATTAAAATTTAATTCGAGTGCCAGGGAATTGCCAGTAAGTGGGCAGGCTCTTGGCTGCATTTCAATTGCTGCAATTGCGAATTGCCAATGGGAAGCGCTAAAATAAGCAATTGCCAGCGAACTCCTGCTGAAAGAAATAGTCGAAACGAAACGGCGAGGGCAAAGAAAAACTTCAGTTTTCCTTCTCTCCAGGTAGCGAAGGAAATGGTAACTATTTTTCAATTACCTTTTTCGCACGCACGTTTGCTTAGCATTCGGTTTCTTTGAGCAGGATATTTGCCAGCTAAGCTAACTTCAAGACATCCTGGCAATGCTCTAACCTGTTGGCATATCTTATTTGGGAAGGGACCTCTCTTCGTTTGGATTGTGATACATCTAATTTTGAAGTACAAAATGGCCATTTTATTGTATTAAAAGAGTGCCCTAACTAAATTTCAATTAAATGCACTTTAAATCGAATAGAGAATATCAATTTCGTCTAAATAAACATCGCTCAATTGTTATGCCAGCTTTTCATTTTCGTATTTATTTTCTATCACCTATTTTTTGTGTGCCATCTCAATGCATTGATGCACTGGGAATAATTTTATATTATAGATTGCTCTGGCCAGCGCAAATGTAAAAAGAACTAAAGTACCTCACGATTTTCTTGTGGGATTTTTCTCATATACATATATTTTGTATAATTACTAGTAAAAACGTAAAACTACTAGTAAAGAATATTAGAGTGCGATCTTTTTCACTGTGTGTACATGGACTTGGTTGAGTGTGTTAAGTGTTTGTAGTTAGTAGTTTTTCAATCACATTGGCACGCCCACACATCCACAATATCGGAAACGCCCCAGCACGCTGGCTGAGTGTTAACAATTGCCTTCTCTGGAGGCAATCGTTTTTTTCGTTCTTTTAAATTTCCCCTAAGCGGAAATCTATTTAAATTGAATTCTATTCTTTGAGCCTGCAACTCATGCTGAGGTGCATCCTTGTGTCTGCTTCTTGGGGATGAAGTTTTGAAAACTTTTGCCCAGCAGATCGCACTCTACGCATTGCGAATTATATTAAATCCATGGCTGGCATTTCCATTTCAATGGATAATCATTATGAGCGTGAGCTGCTGTTTCTCCTTGGGCTTCTGCTTCTGCTACTTCTGCTGCTGCTGACGGCACTTGCTGCCACACGGCATTGTTGCCATGGAAGCCATTTTGCAGCACCAATTCCCATATATTTATACCCTAATGTATACGTATATGAACATAGGGATGCGGATATATGGATGCTCGGACGGACACACACTTGCTTGTGGATATTATGCATTTTTCACACATTTGTGCAGAATTTGATTGTGCTTCGTCTAGGTGTAAATACTTGCCGCTGGCATTTGCACAAAGTTGCACAACGCAGCGTATGAGTAATATTTATTCACGCTCTGCCTTTGTCTGCCTTGATGGTATTTGTAAGGGTGCGTCAGTGTGTGTGAGTGTGTGTAACACGGAGCATTCAGCATATGCCAAGCATAAACATAAGCAGGAAATTCATTTTTCATTTGTTTGCTTAAAAGTTCACAACTGAATTTCTGGGCGAAGAAGATGCTGCCCGCTATCGCTGCCACTGACTGCATTATAAATATTCATCATACGCCACCGAGCCCGGACTGAGCACTTATTATACACAAATTAAGGCTAGGCATGAGTTTTTATCTTCCTCTTGTCTTTCATGCTTTGTTTCTTTTTTTTTTGGTTTTTCGGGGTGAAGCGTCTACCAAAAACAAATTTGAAATTCCAACTAACGCCTGACGCGTTGAGTGGAAATGCAATACAATTTGCTTTGCCAAGGCAGTTCGACGGCCTTTCTAGCCGCAATGTCACACAGTAAACAATAATTAATACCGTATTTAAATTGAGGTTTTATTGGTGGTGCCATGAGTATATATATAGATTTCATTGTTAAAATTGAGTTACACGTCGTTATTACAACGTCGTTATTTATTTCTAGAAATCATCATTGTAATGTTCTAAATTTTTTCTCTGCACATTCATATTGCTCAGAAGGCCATAAAACATCAGCTGTTTAACGCACGGCATTTTGCAAATTTATGTCTTCAAAAGAGTTGCACATGCACAAGAAATATACTATATGTGAAATATGAATACATGGTAAACTTTATAGTGCTTTGTATGCATATAGCCCGGGTCCTCGAGACGAGCCGTCTGCCTGCCGCATCCTTACTCCTCTGCCTTTCTCCTGCCCGTCAACCGATGGCAAAGTGCGCGACTTGTTTTGGCAAGTGTTTTCCATACTGCTGCTGCTGCTGCTGCTGCTGCTGCTGCTGCCAGGAAGAGCCGAATGGCTTGGCGGCGGAATGGATAACTTGGCTTGGATTTTGGGCTGTTATCTTTAGCGCTTCTGGCTGATGCTAAAGTGGTTAGAGAGCTGTAGTTAAAACTCTCGCAGAGCTCTCAAAATATTGACTGCTTTTGAATGCAGTATCCAACTTAGGCAAGATATACCCAAAACTTTATGCACGTAGCCGAGCAGCAGGACAGGTGTCCCGGCAATCGAGTTCTGGATGCAATTTAAGCATTTTCCCACTCCATTTTCCCCAACAGACTATACCTGCAATAAGAGGCTGCATATTTTCATTAATTAACAAGCGAAACTGTGTTTTCTATAAGGAAAATACACAATGCTCAGCTCCCAGATGTTATATTTCCTACTCGGATTACTTTATACTGTTGTTGTTAATGCTGACTGAATGCCATTGCCAGCCAAAAATATTGTCACACACCGTAAACATTGCAAAATAATGCCCAGCAGTCAGTCAGAGGCAATCTTATCGCCTCGGCTATTAACGCAGCAATCCATGGAAGCCAAGTTAAGGCCGGCAAAGCGTGCACGTGGCCACTTTTGATGGGCAAGTGTCGACGTGGCATTATCAGTGTCAGGGCATCATCGTCAGCCTGCTGTAAACTACAAGGACGATTCAAATCCAAGCAAAATAACCACGACAAATGTTTGCACGTGCTTTACCTTGCTCCATAAAGCAGGGAAAGCCAGAAGCCAGAAGCCACGAAGCCGCATAAACAAATCCCTCTGGTCTTGGGCTATTGGTATCTGGCGGAGGGTCCTGGCATTTAACTTGCGCTCGGCAGAATAAAAAATAGTAGCGTTGAGCTCCCGAATATAGGGGCAAAAGTGGTTTTTGGGCCGCAAATTGGTTGTCCAATTTGTGCCTTCCCTCGGGTGGAAGCGAGACGAAAGCTAAAAGGGAGTCAAAAACTCTAAATTCCGCGGATGGAGCAGATTGGTTGAACAGCTTAGGCGTTCTTTTCCTATTTTTGAAACTCGCTTTTGTTCAAGGTTATGGTTTATTTCTGCTGATTTATATGAAATCTATAGGAATGTGTCTTGATAAAGTTCAACATTTTGTATTTCATACATTTTGAGTAAAGGAACGTGAAGTACTTTATAATCGATTTTTGAGCTATTTCCCATTTCTTTTGTTTTCTATATCATTTACTATTAACCAGCACTTCAGGCCAGCCTGCTGATAGATCCTTTGGCAAGTGACGAGAGGCATGTCGGCTCGACCAGCACAGAACTTGTGGGATTAGAAATGATTTCTTATGGCTTCCTGCCCCCCAACCTTTGGCCCATCGTCTGGGCTGCTTTCTGCTTTCAGCCTTTTGATTTATGTTGACATGCTGTGGTTGTTGTTCTCCAGCTCGCTGCTTTCTTGGTCTTGGAGTTGTTTTTGGTATTGGTCTTGGCTGTGGCCTTAGTTCGATTGCCGGGGACCAAGTGCACGCCTCAATGGTCAGGTGGTTCGGCCACAAAAAGAAGTAAAATACAAGGCGGAGTGGGCAGGGCGAGTGGGTGAAAAACGAGACCTAACCAAACATTTCTTGGCAAACACTTGGCCATTTTTCATGAGGTTCATTTCATTTCAGTTGCTTTTTATTGCCAGCCAAGACGGCCTTTAAGCTACTGTGGGCTACAGCCAATGAATTTTAATAAAATAAAATATTCAAAATATTTCAAATAATTTATAGGTACTGATACAGAGGAGCACCAAAACTATGGTATCTTTAACCTTGTAATTTGATGATTGTTGAGGAGTATACAAAATGAACCCACTGTATGAGCCAGAAACTGAAACTCTGTCCAAGTTTTGGGTGGCGTACGTTTTTGCGGTTCACCTCGGCTTGTTTCGCTTCAGTTTGGGTTCGGTTCTGTTCGGCTTGTCCCGCCTTGCGGATGCGGATCCTTTTTGGTGGCCGCCTTGGAATGCCATTGAAATTTGTCACCCAACTGGACACGCGGCAAACGGACGATTGCAAGACAAGTCAAAATGGCCACCGGAAGTGGGCGACATTGTTGCATGTGCTCGTGGTTGTTGGTGTGGCAATTGTTGGTGTTGTCAATCGCAACCGCATTACATGTCAATTACCGCATACTAAACTGTAAGAGGGCTTGCGCCAAGTGCGTCCCGAGTGTCCTCAATGTCTTGAATGTCCTGATTGTGGCCACGGCAACTCGAGGGCTTTCAGGCTCCGCAGCAAGGCTTTCTCAGTCTGCGGGGGGCTTACAATATTCTACTCTTTTTTATTTCTCTGCAGACAGTTTGAAAAGAGCTGAATTCGTGGCACACGAGTTTAATTTATGGGGCTCGCAGCTATTTTGGCTGCCAAGGCGGAAGTGCCGCTGTCAATAAGGATTGGCAGTCAGCATGCGGGTTGGCTCAGACTTGTGGGCCCGCCTTTACCCTCTCGCTGCCAATCCTGGCCATATTTTTTTTTTTCTTTTTTTTATTTGGTTCTCTTGCCCTCTGATAGAGATTGACAAATGCGTGCGTGTTGGTGACTTTTAAAAAATGTCTAAGCTGCTGCGGGTTGGCAAAAAGAGTGAAATGAAACGTGGAAAAGTGCGGTAGGAGCGTAAAGGAGAACCGTAAATAATGCCCAAAATTTGTTAAAAGGACAAGCGTAATAAATCCCCTCAATGGCACACACACAATTTCCTGATAACTTTTTAGTGAGTGATATTTAGCGTTAGAGTTTGCCGCGGGCAACGCCTAAGAAATCCTTTTTGCAAGTTGGAAAAATTAAAATTTATATCAAAAGTTGCAGCTGACTGATGGGGGATGTCAGTGGAAACTTCCTACTCGGAAATCTTCATTTTGAGTGATATGAACGGGAAGTTATTGCCCGGAATACTTGGTTGATGTGTCGGGTAGGAAATCGTTGAGTTTTGTTATGGCTCGCCGGATTTTATGACATGTGTGTGTACTTTCGAAACTGTTAAAGCTACATATCTGTTCGTTGTCGTACAAATTTGATGTACAGAAACGTATATTTACGATGAAAATTTAATACAACTTTCATGCGCCCTAAAAAAACTTTTTTGTTAACTATTTTTTGTGAGAATATTGCTTGCAGAGCCGTGGGCTATTTGCTTGCATGCTTCGCATGATTGCAAGTTTTTTGCCTTTCATGCAAATCCCAGAGACTGCAGGGTCAATTATTAAGTTTGTTCTGTGCGTTGATTTACTGTACAGCAATTGGAAAGTTAAGTTAATGATTAATGTAATTTTTTGCACATTTGTTTGTGGAAACAACAATTTTCGTCTGAGCCCAGAGCTTATTTTGGAGCATATGTCGTAACATGTTTACCCTAAGCTTGTGCTTGCTCTTCCATAAATTTTCCGGTAACATATTTGCACATTTTGTATCGCAGTAGCTGACAACAACTTGTTTTCCCACGTTCGATGCATTTTACAGGCTGTCAGATACTAATGCAACTATCTGGAAGCTGCCAATTCTGTTCAACGTGGAACTTTCGCTCGGGCGCTTTGCAGCTGCCTGTCCGTCATCGTCATCGGCAAACTGAGCCGGAGCACATCCCAACCACGTCAGTTGGAGGTTACCCTCGACCCTGGCCATAGAAGGATTAACCTCATCACTCAAAAAAAATGTGGCACCTGTATCTTGAAACCGAAAAATAAAGATATGTGTGAGTATATATAATTATTCATTTTTTTGGTTTATCGTAACTTTTAAGAGTTATTCTGCAGTAATATTTCCATAGTAAAAAATGTGAGCTTAATTTACAGGTCATTATATTATTTTTCTTAATAATAAAAATCATTACCTTAATTTTAACCACTGCCTTGATTCTTTCTTTTTCGCTGTGCAAACTGGCGATCAACGAACTATGTTCTATTAAAATTTTCCAAAATTCCGAATGGAGCGGACAGCGGCTTGCGGCAGGAGCGTTCACTTGGCCAACTAACTAACTAACGGTCTAATGCATAATTTGTCTGAACTTTCGGGGCCTGACACTACGGTAAGGCGTTAAAGCCCAAGCGAAAACTGTTAGATTTGCTGTGGCTTTGTCCTGCTGCGGTAAGCCCAAAAACTTTTCCATTGAATTCTATTCCACTCTGCGGTCTCAGCCGTAGATGTGTTCATTTGATTTGAATGTGAATGAGCCTGTGTCGAGGGAAAAAGGCATAAAAGTTCGCACATGAACTTCCACTGGCGGCAGGAGACGGCATTAAAAACTGTGCTGGTCATAAAATCCAGGTGAACACGGCTCTAATAGTTCTCAGTTCTGAAGTGTCTGTGCCAAATCTCCTTCATCCTCGTCCTCTTATCCCATATGGCATATCTTCCACTCTCGGTCTTAATTTATGCGTATTTAATAGAGTTTTTATTGTTGTTTGCAGTTTGCCTGGAAAGTTCTACTGCGTCTTTGATTGAATATTTATGCGTGCCCCTCTTGCACTGATTTTATGCGTAAGTTTGGCTATGAAAATTTGCGGCTTACCCCAAAACTTGTTTTACAATTTTCCTAATGGCTTAGCTGCCTGCAGAATATTCAGACGCAGATTTCGATTCGTGACTAAATTTTGAGTTGGTCGCTCGGTCGCTCTAATCTCGGATTAGGTTTTTTCCTCCCCGATTCGGTCGATGCCGGGTCACGTTCCTATCGCCCGAATCTTAATGTCACCGAGATCTTTTGGGTAATTGAAAACTTCCAAATATCAGAGCGAAGCACATACACAATCTTCCACTCATTACACCGGCTTACTTAGCCCACATCCTGCCCCGCCCCTTTTTAGGACCGGAATGTCAGGTTACATTTGCGCATAAAATTGAAATTACCAAAAGTGCGTTGGGAAAAATTAAATTTCCTTTGCGCAAATATTTGAAACTAATTATACCCAATAGACACGGATGCGAGTGGGGTGGCCGAAGTAACTGGAGATGCCGTCGTTTCTGAAGACGCTGTCACTGTACATCCGCTCGTGATTTAGGGACCATCTAGGCGAATACACATTCTCCAGCTCAGGGGACTGCACTGCGAAAAATATCTACTAAATGGTTGGGTCTTGCCTTGATTACTCTTACAATAATTTGTATAATAGTCGTGCAGTTGAATGTAAGTACCAAGATTGATACATGATAATAACACATTTATAATAAGTTATACCCAAAAGTAGTATTTTTTTCCCTGTGCAGCAGCGAGAGCAACGAAATTCTACATTAGACCAGGTTTTTGGGTTATAAACAAAATACGCGTGACTTCCTTGCGCAGCCATTAAAGCGACACATCCTTCGTTAGAGCGTGTCTTGCTTTTCCTGAATGACGAGCAGGCGGGCCAGGAGCGGGAAGAAAGGCCAAGCAGAATGGATTTAAATTGTTGATTAGTGCGGGAATCGCTGGAAAAGAACTCACGGCACCTGTGACTGCTGTGCGCCTGTGTGATTTTGAAAAATAATCATAATAATGACGGGGCATTGTTGTGAAAATTCCGAATTCAAAACAAAAACTAAGGGCCAAACAGGCTGAAAGGCAATTTGTACGCAAGTCGGATTCTTCCCTGCTCCATTATACATATACATATATTTATGTGTAGGGTCCTGGCACGCACGCTTATGCCCAGCATTATACTTAAGCTTTATGCTCCTACTTCGCATTGTTTTCGTTTTGGTTTTAAAAATTTCATGAACTCATTGAGACGTGTGAAAAGGTATCTTGAGAACGGGGCTCAAAGATGGTAATCCTGTTTTTCGACCAAGTCAGCGCCAGCGACTGCAGATCAAAGACTCTGCTAAGGGGTCCGCTAAGCAAATTGCGCCAAATATGAATTATTAGCGCTCGAAAAGTACCGAAAAATGTTGGCAGTCGGCCGTTTGTCGAAATTGCAGGCGAACACCCCGGAACCCCAGTCATTTTCCAGACCAAGCTTTTACCGCTCCTTTTTTTCGTTCTCAATTTAGTTAAGAATTATGGCTCTAAGAAATGAAAATGTGTCTGCGTCGACTTTGGGGTTTTACGAAAAGCCAGACCTCGGGCATTCCCAGCACGGCGGAAACGGGAAAACTTTGGTCGTAGATGCCTTTAAATAAATAAATATGTTCAGTTTGAAGAACTCTAATAAAACTGTATTTGTTTTGCGAAATTTAAAAATACGTCGTAGTGTTTTATTCGTATTCCGCTTTCTTACTTAAGCATTGAAAGAAATTTAAGTTTGAATTGTTTTAGTTCAATACTTACAACTAAACACGTTTGGTTCGGGTATACCCTGGATTTTTGTTTGCATTTTGGTACCCCGAATAAGTTTTAAAAAAGTGTCCATATTATTTGGCCCCTGCCTCGAAAAATGTTTCACATTTTTGACAGAAACAAATGACAAAGTTGATGCTGTCATTTGCTAAATTGAATTTTTTGCATTCCACTAAGAGGAGTTTCCCGCGTTAATGGAGACAAAAGTCTTGACATAATTTCTAATATTATGTGAATTGCAACTGCAGCTTGAAATATGTGTTTATGGTAACTTAATACGGTTACACATACTCGTAGTCAACAACCGAAATTGTCAATTTTCGCTGCCGGTGGGAGTGGTCGGCGAAAAGGAAAATGGAAAATGAATTCACACCCAAGGCAAAGTCAGCGATGTGGAGTCCTGAAATTGCATTTGCTTTTGTTGATGAAGCTTCCTCCCATACTAATTATGCCAAAATACGGCTCGAAGGACGAGCGCGAAAATAGGGGGAAACCTGTTCGAAAAGAGAGAGAACTTCGGGAAATTCTCTCTTCATTCGGCAGTTTTCCGGTGGCGGTTTTCCGTTCCATTCGTGTGTCGGCTGCTTTTGGTTTTCTGTGTCAGTCGGTTAGCAGTCAATGTGCGCGGCTGTTGCCAATGCCGATGCCTGCAAATTAAAATGCCACATCTGCAGAGGGTGGTGGGGCGGGAAATTGTGTGGGGAAAACTGTCGCATATTAATGACACGCTAGGCAAATGTGTCATTTTGACATTTTAACAGTCTGTCATGCAGTCACCGAACCACGCTATTTGTATAAACACCCAAACAGATGGGAATGGGAGGCTGCAGCTGTATTTCGCACAATATGTGAGCAACCCGAAGGAAAAGGACGAAACTTAAATGTGTGCCATTTGCCTATCAAAATGAGACAAAAAGCCAAATGGACGGGAGGCTGACAGTTTTGCGGCGCGGCGCGGCGCGGCGCGCACAGATTTGTCATGCATGGATTTATGTTTATGCATAGTTTTGGCCATTTTCCATTGTTTTTCACTCCATGAAGCTTGTTTTTTTATTCTCCCTGCCTGCTTATACAACAGACAGCTACACGTAATTGTTGTGAAAATGGATTAAAAAGGCATTTGTCAAGCGGTTTGCTCCACTGCGTGCTGTGAGTCCTCCGCTGTCTGTGGCTGCCATTGACCGCCGACCGACGGTGATGAGGATGCCGACGAGGACGCAATGGGGAATGTGGATGTGACTGCAGCCCAGCGCACTCATTTCACTGCATTTTTAATTAAAAACAATTTAAGCATCGAGTTAAGCGTTTCCGGCAACGAACTTCCGATGCACTTCCAATGAAGTGTGAATGAGTAGCGCGGATTGTCCATTCACTCTTAAAGCATTTCATTTTATACAAAAATGTATCCTAATGTTAAGTTAAAGATAGGATCAAGAATTATATTTAATTCAAAATTTATCTCGTATTTTATTACTAAAAAGGATTTATCTCTAATACACGACATTTATGACATTTTTTAGATCACAATACAAATGAGCTTCATAAATTATCGTTAAAATATAGCGTTAAATATATTTCCATATATTTATTCAAATCTTGTTTGAAGGCCAATTATAATTATGATAATGGATAATTATTGCAGTTTAAACTATTCTTAGAGTTTTGACTTAAAAATAAATGATTATCTCTCTCTCGGAATATATGATTTGCAATCAAAATGTTAATTTTCTGTTTTAATCTTTTATGAGCCCAACTTTCACCATTTCAATGGAGCAGCCAACGTACTTAACCGAATTATGTTCTCTAACCCACAAGAAGTACCCCAGTTGTTTTTTTTAGTTCTTATCTATTCGGGGCAAGCTTACACTCAATTCTCCTTGAGTGAGGGCGAACCTTATCGGGTAATCAGGACACCGTCTGCGACAGTGGAATTATCCATAATTTGAGCAGCTGTTTCCCTCGAGGGGCGGTATTTCAGTTCTGTTCTGGCCATGGCTTATCGCTAATTGTGGCCGAGGCGAAGGCAACGCCAAAGTCCAAGGACCTTTCATGTTAATTGCTTCTCCATCTCGCCATCTCTAGCTGGATCTTTTTCACCGTTTATGCGCAGCTAATTTGCAAAACTGTCTCGCCACAGGGATCTCTACAAATATTCATATTAATATTTTTCTCTTAGGTCTAGCACTAAAATACAGAAGACATTTCCCAAATACTTTAAGTAAACAGAGTTGTATTAAAACCTAAAGAATTCGTGAAATCCCTGGCATAAACAAAGTTTCTTTTTAATTTTCGATGTCGGTGCTATTCTTTCGCACTTTTTGGGTTTTCGGTTTCGGGTTTCGCCGCCTGCGTAATTTGAAATTAATTTCCGCCTTTGTCTGCACAGCATCAGCCGAACGCTTTCTATATATATCTGGCTAATTAATTTATGCACAGGTCCTGCCGAGCACTTTCCCTCTCTCCCATTCTGGTTCCCTAATGCGTATTTGTTATAAATTCATAACTCTTCCATTAGCCGAAATTCTGTGTTTTGGCGGCATTTTCTTTGCAGTTTCACTGCCCATTTGAGGGTTGGTTTAATGGCCACGTGTCACTTGGTCGGCGAACTTTATTTTGTTTTGCAAGGTGCAACGTTATAATAAAGGCGCCAAAAGGTAAATAACAACAAAGGTAGTTGTGAAAAACCAAAACAAAGCGTACAGGGTGAAAGCAAACAGAAAACGGCAACAACAACAGAAAGCGAATCTGAAGGACACTGAAACTAACTAACTGCTGGGCTGGAATGCTGGGTGGCTAAACTAGGGGGAGTACGAACTAGGGGGCACAAGGAAAACTGAGCGATAACTCAGCGCCCAGTGGAGGACGTCCAGCATAAACTAGCACCTGAGTGGGGGTCACCGGGTGCTTGGGTGGTTGGGTGGTTGGGAGGTTGGCCCGGGGTCACTCGCTGCGAGTGGGTTGCTCGCTTTGTTTGCCGAAAGTGGCAGAACACTAATTTACTTTTTTTCCCCTCTCGTACTTGCTCCTTTCAGCTTTTTGCCAATCTGCTTTGACTCGCCAATGCACAGGGAAAAATATAAACAAATCAATCTATTTAATGCCATTCAACTGCTAGGAATATCTAATTAAAAGAGCGATGGAATCCTATAAAATATTCCGCAGGGTATTAGGTATAGCACACTTTCAGGCGGCGGAGGTAATAAGTAGAATTTTGGGGCCAAATACTGCAAGTGCATTTT
This sequence comes from Drosophila erecta, assembly GCF_003286155.1. Lineage (NCBI taxonomy): Eukaryota > Metazoa > Arthropoda > Insecta > Diptera > Drosophilidae > Drosophila > Drosophila erecta. Next base: position 6,023,856 of record NW_020825194.1, read on the forward strand.
CAAGCTCGGCTCGGTGGTCGGACCTCCATTTTTGGCCGGGATTCAAGGATTTTTTGAACACTCATGCCGGCTTCCTGGGGCTTGGGTCGATTATAAAACACAGATGTGGCATCGCAGGGTAAACACACTTGGGTCTCTGTCATACGCCTCAAAGAGGGAACGCAAAGAAAAAAACTGGCAAGACACACACCTAAAATGCCAAAAATGTTTAACAAACAGTTAACAGACTTCGTGGGCATGGAAACAGCGGTGCACAGAGAGAAATGCGGACTGATATAGGCAATGTGGTGGCGCGGCCATTGACAAAAGGACAATTTCCACAACCATCCATTTTTGTTGCTTTGGATTTTCATCTTTGCCCTCCCTTTTCTGCTGTTGTTGTACCTTAAAGCTTATAGTAGATGCTCGGAATGAGTTTACAGCATAAACAAAAATTCCTTGCGGCGTCCTTGGGGGCGGAGGCTATTGGGTGTTGACTAGGGGGAGTGTCCGTTGGAACTACTTGAAATTGTTGAAATGCCATAAATGGCCGCCTGCTTGGACCAAAGTTGCGTTCGGGGTTTTGGGCCCATGAGGCATGAGGTTATTTGGGATTGTTAGCGCGTGACGCAAAGAACGAATTGGGTATTAGAAGTGGGGGTAATGGGCAAATTAAGTGCATAAAATTGTTTAACTGCGCTCATTCAATTGGAAAGGCTACCAGAGGGTAAGTTCTGGGAATGGTGAAAGTAATGGATTGATATTCGTAATTTGATTTTACCAAATTTGTTGAACTCAAATTATTTATATATAAATATAATTTTCAGTCACTTATTAGGAGTTCAATCTGAAAAATGAATTCTAGGAAGACCGAAATAAATTATGCATCATCGTCATCAAAAGGGTCTTAAAATATCATTTTCAATTGCTTAAAATACCGCGATTTGCTTTCATGTTTATTTATAAAAGCTCATCTCATTCCTTCGCTAAGAAAAATCTCACCCGCGGGCTCTTTTAATTGCTGGAGCGATTTTTTCTCTCTGCCTCTGGAAATTCCAAGATTGCTTTTGCTTGCTGAGAGCTGCACTTGTGATTATTTTGATATCTTTATAATTTCTCCACCTTAATTAAATAATGGTGTGCTTGTGCCGCATATTTTTAAAGACAGCCCTTTTCTTTTGCGCCCTAGATGATCCCCAGGAAATGGCCATTTTCCTTGGAGCGGGGCATTAAATTCATTAAATTTTCAACAGCATTGCCAGCCAGCGAAGGTATTTAAAATTCCAGAAAATGGCAAAGGAAAATGTTTTCGCTGCATGCTGGCAAAAATGGTTCTAAAAGATGGAAACCAGGGCATTACATAGATAACAATTAGGGTCTGCTTTTCGGGGGTAAAAATACAAACACAGTCAGCGGGCACTTTCGCTGAACGCACAATGGCATTAATTTTCGTTTGCCGAAAAATTTAAATTTTCGCCGGCCAAAATTTATGCTGCTTTTGCGAAATATTTCATAAAATTATAAACCAATTTTTAGTACATTATAAAAGACACGAGCCGTGGCTGCTGGATCCGCGCTAAAGGACTGTCGGCCCTTTGTCGGTTTAATTAGGTTAAAGAGCCAGCCTGCGAGGGAATGTGTAAACTGAATTCAAAGGGAATTCAGTCGCGCCCCCATGGCAATCGCAGTTTGTTGACCAAAGTGACCCCACAACCGCCAATGCCCCAAGCAAACAAATTACCCGGTTTTAAACTCCCTTTCCTCCGATTCAACCGATGATACCCAACCCATGATCCCTTTTGGGGATGTTTTGTATTTGGAACAATGACATATTTATTTTTGGCACAATCAAACAGCAAACCTTTGTTCACCCGTTACCTGAAACCCCAAAAAAATGGGGAATCCTTATCTCCTACTGCATTGTGACACGTTTTTCCGGCACGTTTCAATTTTTGTCTATTATATGAAGCTTGTCCCTATTGAACACATTGTTTTCCAGCCCTTTGCTGGAAACTGTTAGACAAAAAAACTTCAAACACCATTCCCTCGCTTAGCAATTACATTTATTTGTTAATAAATGGTTATCAGGATTTTGCTATTAGTGAAAGGCTAGAATAACAATCGCAGATGAGGAACGTTTTGATATTTCTATGAGATACATCCACTGTTCCCAGGCAACCAAAGAGAAAATAATACTAATTGATAGAAAACACTAAAAAAATTAATTACCGCACCAGATGTAATGCAATGTAAACAGACCTTTGATAAATAGAATTTCAATGAACAGCTTAGGCAAGCCAAATGTCAAATGATTCACCTTGCAACCCAGATCTGTGGTCGTGAACTGTGCATCATGGAGTTGGGGGGAAGCCAATCAAAATGTTTTAGTGCTCCTTCACATTCAGATATTGCTACTGCACTTTAAGTAACACATACAGGAGTAGTGCGACAACTGATTCAACATGCAGATGCAGGGAAAATGCTGTATTAGCCCTGACAACTGTCAAAGGCAACAGGCGGAACCGGCAGCCAACAGCCAACAGCCAGCAGCCAGCAGAGAGGAATCAGGATCTCTGGCCCACATAAAACAACATACAGTACGTTTACGGAGACGTCTGCGTTGGCCAACTGGCCAACTGACCACCCGACCAGCGGGCAAACGACAAACGGAACGGCAAACAAGTCAAGTGCTCCGAAAAAGGCTTGCCTGCCGACCAAGTGGTGGCCAAGCGGAGAATTGCTATTAAGCTGCAAGTTTAAAGCAACTAAAAATGGCAGCAAATAAACAGGCAACCGAGTGCAGAAGTAACCAGGCAAAAGGACGAGGAGGTGAACACTTTCTGCATTACACATACGACCCGTAATCCAGATTCAGCTCTGAAAGCTGTCGATACTCTCCGCTCCGCTCTTAGTGCAGAGAAATAAATCTTGATGCGATATATAGTATTTATAAACTATATTATTTATAATTATTTATCCTCATATCATATTGGGTCTACTAAGACTATTCGTACTAAACGACGACACCTTGTTTCGGAAAACATTTCACAGCTAAATAAAGTATGTATGTTATTCCATTTTGTTCAGTGTGAGCTGGTGCGTTGGTGTCTGTGAGGGTGTCTGTTTGTGTTTGCATGAGTCATAAGCAAATGTGTGCGCTGGGATATATGAGGATTATGCTTGTTCCATGCGCTGGCTTATGAGCAATGCCAAGTTTACAACAAAACGTGTCAATAGTACACGAAGTCCGACTCCTGGTCCAGCTGAAATTTAAGTCATTTTTATTCGGCCAGCCACCCACTCTTTGGCCCGCCCAATTCCACAGCACGTACGTAAAAGCGTCGACATGCCATTTACGTGGGTGGTTGAATGGCCACGGGGTTAAGGGGTCACGGGGTCAGAGGCGTTCGAGGTCCACTACTCGGACTTGGGGCTTGGGGCTTCGGGCTTCGGGGCTACACATATTAATGCCGCCCGGCGACAGAGAGCACATTAAACTGATGAGCTTAATTGGAGGCTACCTTCGAAGCGTTCTCCAACTGGCCGGCAACGGGAGCCCCAGTCATTGCGGCACGTACACCAAAGAATGCTGCCAATTCGACTTAGTTTCTGGTTCCAGGCCAACATTTTCCCAAGGCCTGTATTTGGCATAAGAAAACGCTGTGATACTCTGTAATTTAATTTGGCTTATTAAGTTGGAAATGTGGGTCAACAATTACCGAAATATTCGGACTGTGTGAAGCTATTATTTATGTTACGCGAAAAGGCCATATTTTTCCATGATACGTTGAGTAATTAATTAACAACGCAGGTGACAAAGTGGCACACATCTGTCAAAAACTCTTTTGACAAATTTTACAAACATTTCTGCCCAGTGCAAAGGACTCGGCCAAAGGCATTTGGTGTCCTTAAGCCACTGGGCTGCAGTTTTTATTTTCGCTTTGTGTGCGCTTTGTGCGGCTGTCATGCGTCTGCCACGTAGCTTCCTTTATCCTTTAGCCTTTGGACTTTGCGTCCACCACTTTCCCCCCTCGACAACCCCTTTCTGAGTCCTTGTTTTGGCTTTTTCGGGTGTTGTGCATGTGTTTGTATAGCCCCCGCTCACAGAGTCACTTAATTAAGAGCATAATTTGTAACAAATATTTAGTTGGCCGAAACACAAAGGTGCACGGGGTTGGTGCCCCAAACTCGGGGGTTTCCGTTAAGAGTATTATTTTTTTATACGACTGGCTGACTTCATTAAACGAAAGCGAGAATAAAATATGAAATCAGGAAAAAACACCATTCCATACCCATACTCACAAAAAATATGCAAATTTGTTGGGGGAGCTATAAAAAAACTAGCGTCAAAATGCAAATGTAAAATATTTACTCGCTGCTCGTGTGATTTCAACATTTTTAATGCCATAACGCGCAAACCCCAGCAACTACAACACACTTACACTCTCTCACTCACACACACACACACGGTCGCAGCAGGTGTTCAAGCATTTTTCAGTCCAATTACAAAACTGCCAAAAACGGGCAAACAAACAGGAGAACATCCGGAAAACACACGTAACTCAAACAAATGCGAGGACCATTCGTGTTTTGTAGGCCAACTTCATTAAGTCTTACCTGGCATCGGTAACCTGGCACCTTAATGAATTGTAGCATTTAGCTGCTAATTTCGGCACGAGGACGCACGGCGGTGAACAAATGTTGCGAAGGATATTCGCCCAGCATGACTGACAACCGACAGTGAAGGATGTGTCCTGCTGTTGTTGCCTGGGTGTGAGTTCCGGGAACAACAATTCCGACATATTTGCGCTGAATTGAGTATTCCCGGAATTGAAGCTTAATTGTATTTAATGAAACTCTGACTTTATTAGTAAATGTATAGAACAGGGAATTGGCTGTTCAGGACTAGGCAAATTGCTTAAAAATACATAAGGTTGACTAACGCTCGAGCCGATAAGAAGCTATGTTGCATGGTTTGTTTAAAAGTTTATCATTTGACAGGCAGCAGGGATGGCAGTCGCAAACAAAATGAAAGCCAAATAAATAAATATTAAACAGAATCACAATAAATGGAGTCAGAGCGACCGCGAAACGATAACGTTAGTTTGTTTGCTTATTGAGGCCCAAACAAAAAATGGCAATAAAAGCAATTGTTGGTCTTTCCGAGTGGCGGCCAGTGCATAAATATGCAAATTATGCGTATTTGTTTAACCAATCTTGTCGCCATATACCAGAGAGCTTTGCCCCACATTGTTTGCCATTTCGTATGGCTGGACTAATTGCGCACATAAATAAATTGTTATTAATTTGTGCCAAATCAATGCCAAACAATCAGCAGCGACAACAATGCGAGTTTCACACTCAGCTTGAGTTCGTGATGCGAAGGCTGCCAGTAATGGGAAATAATGTTTATTGGGGTAAGGGCCGTTTAGAACAACTGTAGGGAACTTCATTTCTTAAATATACTATGTTTTTAGGGACAGCGTGTGGGAAATCTATATATTGTACTCAAATTAGAAATTGAAAAATATTAAACAAACATTAATTCAAAGGCAGACATTTCGTGCCAATGAAAGTTAAATGTATGGCAGAAAATAAACTTTCTTTCCTTTCACTTGCCGCTCCACCATTCAATCCTTTCACGTCAAAGCGAATGCCAAGTGATTCATTTCCTTTCCCTGTTGAAAATTTGCCATGACTGTCGCAAAAGTGTTTCCAACAAGCCACAGCTTCAGTTTTTGCCTTTTATAAATAACTGAGAACCTTTCAAAATATTTCATGCCCTGCTTGATAGCTCACCACCCACGACTCCGCGGTTCTGACCAAAAAGTAGTTCGTTTCATTGAGCGGAAATATCGAATAATTAAAAATTCAGTTAGTTTTTACAGCCTTCCTCCGCGATGTTTTTTGCTCGGCTGCTCACGCTGTAGTCACCGTTGCCGCCGGCTTATGAAAACTTTATCATGAAAATTTTACAACCAAAAAATTTGGGAATTTTTGTATGGCAGCCCCAAACAAAGGCATCATCGACTGACTGACTGAACTGTGGATCTGACTGCGTTTAGTTGCCTGGAAGTTGAGCTTACTTTTATTGTTCGGCTTTTGTGGAAAAGTCCACTTGTACCTACTGCTTAAAATATTTGCACGGGGCTCTGACGCAGACAGATGGCTCATAACTCTAACTGCCGAGCTTGGGCATATTCATTTGGAAGCGATACAAATTTTATAAGATGGCATTAATAATCATAGGCAAAAATAGGAAGTAATACATGTTTTATGTGTTTGGTTTATTGCTTTAAGAAGTTCGCAATTTACGCTAACTTGTTGCCATACCCATGCAGATGTTTACAAATGCTCCTATTTTTGTTCAATTAAATTTACATTTCTAATAATTTGACTAGTGCCATCTAAGCGGATATGTGAAAAGGGTATGCCAGCTTTTTGGCCATTAAGTGCTTAAGGCTCCTGCAGTGCTTATGCTTTCATTATTTCTTTTGCTGCTCCTTTTCAGGCGAACGCGATATGCGCGCTAATCTGGCCAACTTCAAAGCTACTTAACTTTTATCCATTTAAGCCATCAACGCAGGCAGGCAGCTGAAAACAAATGGGAAGAAAAGGAGGATTGGTAAGACGCTGGCAAGCAGAGGAGCAGAGAGTGAGAGAGAGGCCAGATAAAATTCGAAAGAGACAGTAAATTGTCTGTGTGGCCTGGCGACATTTTCGCCTGACTGCACTGAGAGCTTAAAATGTCGCTCGGTTTGCTTTTCTGCTCCTACTGCTGCTGCTGTGCTGTGATTGCGATGGCGGCAGCTGTTTATGACATTACTCATACGCCTCGTTGACCCTTGGCATTGTCAGTGGCCGGCCAAGTAGTAGTCATCGTCATACGTCTCTCATTCCTTTGCTGTTTCTGTCTACTCGAGCCAGCACTTAAAGTGCACCAGCATATGCAGGCCCATTCTGCAAGTTTTCCCCCGCCATATAGCTTCACTGTACTTCCGTTTCCCCTGAACAAATGCAACGGGTTGGGGCTCAACTGCACGCTCGCTCCCTTTTTCCCCATCAACAATGTTGCCTGCGCTCAGCCTGCTTAGAAATGCAAAGCAGCACACGAGGCAAACACAACACACAAAGTGATTTTTATATTAAGACCACAAGTGCCTGCAACCCGACCACGACCATGCCCGCAGCCACGCCCCCAACTCCACCCCCACTGAACTGCGTGCTACCGCTTTGCTGCCATTATGATGACTACCAGGGCACGCTGATTGCTCAAGAGCGTTTTCCAAGTCGCAGGCTTCACGGAGAAATAAATACCTAACACGAGAGGGGTTGAGAAAAAGGCATAAAGGGAAATGGATTTATATAGTTACAAAAACATAGTTATGTATACCAATCAAAAAATACTTAAAAAGTAATTATTCAATTTAGGCAAGGTAATGCGCCAAGTGAGTCTTGTTTTCTCTCAGTGTGCTAACGGGAACTACTAGTGGTTGTGTGTGTTTGGAATGCGCGTTGCATGAGATAATCTGTGGCAATGTGCGTGCCACACGCCAGGCGTTCTTGCCTAGGATCCAAGGATACCCACATCCTGGGGATGCCCGACGAACACTGCTCCCGGCCACAGTAAGCGCGGATTTTTGATGGTTAATAAAAATTCCAACATTGTCTCTCGCAGTTCATCATGACCACCACATAAGCACAATATGAAGCTGCAGTCGCAGATCTGGGAATATGGGAACTGTTCCGGCGAGCGATGACAACATTAAGACGACGCTTGCCGCAATGCCTTGTGACATTTATGTCCTTTTATGAGCCAGTCTCAAAACTTCTCCTTGAACACAACCCGCTCGCAATATCTTTTTAAATTATGTTTAAATTGGTAATAAATTGTATCCGAGCGGTTTTATGATTGCTCGACATTTTGTCGCTCTTCGCGAGGAGCCACTGCCCCCAAGGCGTCGGCTTTTGAGTGACAGGAATTTAAAATGATGTGTCAGCGAAATTTACATATGAGTGGATTGTCGGGGAATAATAACAAAAGCTCTGCAGTTGCATGCGGAAATCTTATGAGCAATATGCCGATACATGTGGATAATTTAAAAATCAGAATTTTTAAATGATCGAACAGCTACATTTTGGCTAAGAAGCATTTGTAGGAAGGAAATATAAACTTAAACAGTTCCATTTCTTTCCTTTCCTTTCTAATTAACAATTTTAATTAAAGTGGATTACTCCTAAGAGTAATAGTTGAGCGTTCTCACCTCTCATCAACTCTAATGTCAACATAAAAATGAGTGAAAAAAGCAAAGCTGCTGCGTTATGCTTGCGATTCATTTTGCTTCACTCATAAATGAAAAAGGCAGGCAATCACCTGCAGCTATTTTCCAATCAGCCGGCGACGCTTTTCCATCCACCCGACAAATCCCCGCACATTTAACGCTGAGCTCAGCTCAGCTTTATGACCAAAACAAACAAAAACTGGCAGCGAGGGTGGGTGGTCGAGGAGGGGAAATAGGGCTTACGTGGGGGACCTGAATCCTGAACAGCTGCATCGTCCTGGCGTGTGAGGGTCCTTCCCGAATACGTCATCATCATCAACATTGGCATCATCAGCGCGTAGAATTTAGATTTTCGATAATCAGGCATCATTGAAAAAACAAATACGCGCTGGATTTTTGGATCCGATTGAATTGTTTTAGCTGCTGAACTGGATTCGTGGAGTTTCGGATATGTAACACATAGAACGTGATTGGCTTTGCTGAGTGCGTAACTGAAAACGACAGGTGGGGGATTGGCATTTGTGTATGCCGGTTGCAAGTTGCAGTTGCAACAATGGCAGCCACAGGGGAGAAACAAGAGAATTATTGCGGAGATCCAGTGTTGACAGTGGGGGCAACGTTCAAAGCCAATCAAAGATTTATACCCTCGCAAAATCTAGCCATTGCATGTCGGTCGGACCACGGAAATGTAGCACGAAATCGGAAGACGACAAATGATACCAACATATATTAAATACTCGGTACGATAATCATGTCGTTTTCAATAAAGTTTTGGTGTCTCTTACTAAAGATGATCAAGTTCGATATATACTTCTGGATAATCGGCTTAGGGCTGCAAAAGTTGGTTCAGTGACCCAAAACTCACCCACGTAGGTCCGAGAAATTTTCTGCCGAACGCGGCCAATCAATTTACTCTCACTTTGGATAATTTGCTCACACTCGACTCGAAATGAACGAGGCCAGGCCATCTGCATTGACAATTTGCTGTAAGGCCATGCAACATTTGCATAATTCAATGAGCATACAATCAATGGCAGCCCACATAATCATGCACGTGGTCAGGGAAAAAAATAAAAGCAGGGGCAATAGTATAAGCAAAAAGTCGAGAGTGCAGGGAATTCTATTCGAGCAATTTGGTGCGATTAACTGCTCAATTATTTAAGCATCCCGTGGCGCTGGGGAAAAAAGAAATCCGATGGAGGATTCAGCATCCAACCGACATGCTCCACTGGCTCTCAAATAGCCGGGTGGAAAATGGCAATGGGATCGGTCAGCATACAAAACACTTAGTGGTGCAGGACGCTCTGGTCCTGGAAAGGGTTGCAATCAATTGACATTGATGTTCGCCAGACCAAAAACTATTCAATGTCCCGTGCTGGGACCTGTCGGTTTTCATCTCACTGAGAGAAATGATGGGGCTTTACTTAATACTAATGAAACTCATAGAACTGCAGTCAAGAAATTTGAAATATTAAATACGTTACTCAAAACTTGATGAGTTTAGCTTAAGTTCACTTTAGAAACTCGGTTTTTCAAATATTTCTCGTAGTGCCTGCTATGTGTATCTGATGCCTGCGAGGCTCAGTCGCAGTGACTCGTAAAATCTAACATTTATAGCTGATGACTTTCTGGCTGTGACTGTGCCTAGTTCACGGCTAGTTTGGCATACTTTTAATGGCCCAGGCAGCGACCGTCTTCCAAGGACTACGGACTCGGGCCAACCTTTGTATCATTATAATCCGTGGCCATTTAGTGCCGCTATTTGTCGCTGATATGACTCCCTTTACAGGCTGGGCCGAGCATCTCAGTGGCTGGGCTTGCATGCAAAGTGTGCCACTCGAATGGGAGGACTCGTAAAAATACGTTTTATTGCCCAGCAGGACGCGCCTCAAGACATGTCCTGGCCAAAGCCACTTTAATGCCATGCGTGTGTGTTCCTGTGGGCGGAGCGGCTGGGCAACTAATTTATATGGTCGAAGGAGCGGAGGGTTGGGCAGCCTGCTCGTTAATTCGCAGCATGAAAACTAAAGTGCAAAGTATGTGGAAAGATGCCTGGAGAAGGGAAAAAACAACAGCTACATCCACCACCAACTATAAAAGGACAATAAAATTTAATGATTATGTCAACACTTACAGTACACGGCCATGACGCTTTACAAGAAGCCCATCTACTGACACCCTTTAAAGTTGTCGCCGGCTGTCAGCTCGGCTCTCGATGCTGCTTCATTGATTTTTATATCAATTTTCACACTAATATCTTTTAATATGCAATTTTTATGCATGACACACGTTCGAGCGCCCGTCTTCATTGTCATGCTCGTGGCACACGTTGCGTATGCGTTATTTTTGATTTTTATTATCAGTTTGCTCTGCTTTTTTCCCCCTTTCTGTTGTTCTTATTGTGGAGCGATTCAATAAAAAATTGTTGTTCGCATTTCTGCACCGTTAATTAAGTTAATTTTTGATTACATTTTAATAATCAAAAGTTTTGTAAGTGGCTGCCACACGTCCCTTGCATTCATCGTCCGTTGATGTATGTATTCATTGGCTCACGCAGCGCTCCTTGTTGTCGGCGTTTTTATTAATAAAATTGTGTTGATAATTTAAAAGTGCTTTGCACGCGCATCATGTGCATCGATAAGCCTCTTTCTCTTCCCTTCTGCCCAATGGTGGCAATTAAATTGCATTTAAAAATGGCATTAAAATCGTTATTAATGCATGTGAAGCAAGGGCAGTTTTATAAGCTGTTGCAAGGTAAGGGTATATGCGGAGCATAAAGAATTTAACTTTAAGGAAGTTGTGATGTCAAAGTATCCGTAACTTAGATTTATAGAGTAAAGAATTAAAAGCCTATCTAAAAATCGAAATATAGTACTTGATCGGCTGCATGTCATATCTCTGTTATCGCAAATATTTTTACACGCTGCTGCATCGATTGAATAATGTTCAATGCACATTTGATTATACCAATATGTCCAATACACACTTAAAATGCGTTTTTATTTTATTTTTATTTGCCTTTATCGTTGCGTGTTTGTAAGTGCGTCTGTGTTTGAGTGCCGGCTAATAAATGAGCCGAGCCTAGGGCCAGGCATCATGTCGCAACCCAACGTGCCACATGGCGGATGCGTGATTCGGTCCAGGCACGTGTCATTTATTGATTTTTAGACGCCGCTGCCATCGTCTCTATGGTTTTTGCATATTTTCTCTTTTTTTGTGATAACGATGATTACAATAGACGGCGGATAGAGACTAAGATGCTTTAAGCAATATTAATGAAGGCATATTTTCGGTTAATGTGGCTCTAAGCTCTGACAACAAAATTCAGGGGGAAAATATCAATAATAATTGAGTGGGCAAACCGGAAAGGTATTTTTTAATTTAAGAATTTTTTTTGCTCTACTCAGGTGAGGCTTCATGAATGCATTAAAGGTATTTGTTTTTTTTTTTTCGTAATGAACGTATCTGGCTATGGATTATTTAAAACTATTCACAACACAAATTTGCATATCAACAAAATCATACCTCATGTCTCTATATTATATTATGTTTTATTTTAATTTATGCCCATCATAAAACCCATTTACTCATTTACCGCTTAAGAGATTGGTTTTTTACCTTAACTGAAGGGAAATTAAGTTTTCATTTGCATAGGGTGCGCTGTAGGGTAAATATCATGTGTTTTACATAATATGAAAATCAATTTAATTCCCTCTGCATACTTTTAGGCTGGAAGGTAAATAAAAATAGCTTATAAATCGATCATAAATCGTTCTCCATGGCAAAGTCCAGCAACTTTCGCCGCATTGGGAGTGTATAAATACTCAGAGTTCTCTGGTATTTCGAAAATCATAAATATTTAAAAGGAAATAACTGAAAATGAGCGACCAGTCGACGGATGGAACAACTGCCGCTGGCATTTCATTGAGCCAAGCTGTGGGAATGCTCACAAAAGAGCCATTAGCAGGGAATTGGCAGACACATACAGTGCGAGACGTACATATATGGCAGGACGACGCTTAGCCATACGTACTCGTATATACATACGTACATGTGGCATGATGCTCAGCATTTTTCAATGGTCCCGCAGCATCTGGCTGCTGTTATTGGGCGAAGAGAAAAGGCGTGGCAGGACAAGGAATATTCTCGAGCTCATATTTCTGGGGGAAGACTGCCGATTCCTCATGGCTGACTCTTGGCTCGGTGTCATTCGCTCCTTGGCCATTATCACGTACTATCCCAGAAGCCAAAAGAAATGTGTATTTATGTACACAACAGCCCGCGGGCTGTTGACGGAATTGGCTTCATTGTGGTAATGTTTTCGCCTCAAGCCGGCGCAAAGAAAGGAAAAAAACTAAGTAGTTCATTTTAAGATGGAGCCTCTTTTGTTATAAATTTTAAGTATGGCTAAGTAAAAAAACAAGCTTAAAACTGTGGCGAAACAAAAGACTAAATATGCTTCAGCCAAAGGAAAATGCCTAAAAAGAAAAGCGGTCGGCGACAAAAGGACGGTAGGAAATGCAGGGAAATGAGGGCGAAGGAGGTGGAGGTGGAGGTGGATAAGCAGAGTGGAACGCTGGCTGCGTCTTGACACAAATAGGTTTCCGCCCCAAATCCCAAATATCCCCGGAAGCCGATTAAGTGTTGCCTGTAAGCGCGCGCAACAGCATGAAGGCGGCAGAGGCTGCAAATTGTCCTCATATTAGGATTGTTGGTGAAGAGGAGGGAACAGCGGAGGACTTGGAAAAGCATCGGCGAAGACATCAGACCGTGCTTGGAAAATAATGGCAATACACGCTATTTTGGCAGTTGTTATGGCTCAGCGAGGGTTGCCAGTCAAGTATTTCCTTTCATCTTGGATAAAGCCCGAGCATTTGATAAATCAGACTTACGCGAATTAAACTTTAGGCTCCTGCTATAAATAGCTCCTCGCAATGGTTTTACAATAAGTAGATATACAAAGATTGCATAAAGTAATCTAGTAACTATTTGTATTAAAATTATAAAGCCTAAGGCAATTATTTTCACCTGCTTTCCCAAAATTTGGTAAATATTTTCCATATCTACTGCTACTAAATTGAACTTTTGAATCCACCCTCCCCAGCTGCCATAAGGCGCAGCCGGCATGTAAACACTGCAAGACACATTACAATAAAAAATTTATCGTTATTATCCTTTTCCAAAGTGCTTTTCAATTGAGGTATGGACAGAGGCGGCTGCCTGACTAACTGACTCAAAGACACGCTGACGGCCAAATCGCTCCATTCAAGTCTTGACTCTCCTTTTTGGTGCTATATATACTTGTACGTATGTGGAAAAATCGAAGGTTGATTGATGGGGGATTCTGGGGTGCTGACAGCGAACGACTTCATCAAAAACGCCAGAAATATCCCGAAATATCGCCGCGGTCTAATACGCGGCTTATGCGTAATGGAATGCTCAAACAATTACCTAGGAAGCCGAACGCAGTGTTGATTTCCCTGATCACATTTACTTAGATTTCGCCTGGAAATTTGCATATGAATGTGCTCCCAAGGAAAGCAAAGCATGGCACAAAAATATGGGGCGGCTTACACGCTTAAGCTCGAAGCGACAACTCCATTTATATTATTTCGTTTCCCCTTTGGAAATTAATATGTCATTTCTGCCACCTACACAGACTATTCAAACTCAACCACGAGATGAAGGACACACCAGGAAGGAGAGCCAAGGAGTTCCGCCCCACACCCCACACAGACACACATACGGAAAACTTGATGCTGGGGGAAATTGAAAAAAGGCGAAAAATATACCAGAAACGGGACAGAGTGGTTGCCAGCGGGCGGAGAGTGAAATAAAAATGCAAATAAAATAAAATAAAAATGTGTCTGTCATGTCAATATTTGCCGCCAGCAGATGAACTCAATTTGCAATTGGCATTGAGTGTGCGAGTGCACGAAGGTGTAGATGTGTGTCCGGAAAATTCCCGCCCACTTTAATGGCAAATCATGGGAAAATTGATTGACATTTTCATTACACAATTTGCCAGACAAAGCAAACCGTAGGATAATGGAGCGGGTCACCTCAATGGCTCCACAGTTCAGATGCCAATGCCGATGCTGATGCTGATGCTGATGCTGTTTGCCGCCGGCAAGCAAATTGCACATTATGCACCGCAAATAATTAATGCCAATCATTAAAATAATAAAGTGCATATGAGCGACGTACGCTGTGTGCCTTAAGTAAGCGTGTTTTAATTGCGATTGAATAATTGAAGATATCTTGCCCGATGACGGTTGCCCGATGGTTAATTATGGAGCATCAATAATGCAAAAATCGGCTGGGTCCAAACAGAGGGCAATAATTCAACCGGAATGGATGGATGGTCCTTCGCCGGCTCCAGTGTGTGATGGAATCTCTTCGGTTCACCTGCCCAGAAGGGCTATTAATATACATACTTATGTTGACCAAGAGGGATTAGGGTCCTAGTGACCAGCGTAACTTGACATTTCTTGTAAAATTCAAAAACCACCCAAGTAGCGGACAATTGACTGCTGCTGAAGAAACAACGAGGGATCCCAGGAGTCTGAACATTAAATTAATTGAGCAATTAATTAACACGCCGCTGGAGAGGCAGAGGGCTTCCATTTGATGGCGGGAAAAGGCTCAGATTGCCTCCGACTCAGCCGCAAACAAAGAAAGCCATCGCAGGCAGCTGGCGGCTGAAGATGGAGATGGCGATGGCGATGGCGATGGCGATAGCGATGAAAATGGCAAATGCAAAATGGGCCGAGAGGTTATTAAAGCTTCACGGAGCACGTGAAATTATGAAGTTGAAAAATTAATTCAGCGGCAAGACGAAAACTTTGAACTTTCAATTAAGTGGAAAGCGAAAAGCGGCAAGTAGAAGGCAGAGATGGCTAAATGAGAACGAAATCCTCCTCCATCGAAAATGAGATTCGGATTCCC
The DNA here is from genome assembly GCF_003286155.1 of Drosophila erecta. Lineage (NCBI taxonomy): Eukaryota > Metazoa > Arthropoda > Insecta > Diptera > Drosophilidae > Drosophila > Drosophila erecta. The sequence continues at coordinate 6,039,065 of NW_020825194.1, forward strand.
TGCCTTGGATTCCCTCGCTGCTCCCCATGGCTGCTGTATTTTCCAATTTGTGTGCTCGAGTGCCGCCGTCAGCTACACTCGAGTAATCAATGATGGGCGAGGCATCAGGATCGGCATCGCAATCCCAGACGCCGCCAATCGAAAGCGGAATGCCAGAAAAATAATGGTAAATGTGGCTCCTTCGAATGTCCTGGTGGCTGATGCTTTGAAATGTTATCGATTGCTGACGGTCATCTAATTGTAAGTACACACGTATCGGGCGCCATTCTGGACTGGAGTCCTGTGGAAACTCAGTGTCTGACTGATTTGCCAGGATTTGGGTGGACTGGGTGGACTGGGTGCCACTGGGTGCGCCTGGACACATCGAACGGATAAATTGAGTCCCAGTTCTGGCATCGATGCAGCTCGATGGAGAGCAGCAGTCACGGAACCGGACGACATGTGGATCCAGTTAGTGTTGTTCCAGCCACGCCCCATGCTGGCTGACCTACATATGCATATGTAACACCTAATAGCCTAAGTCGGCATGTGTGTGTGTGCGCGTCTCTGCTTTTTTATTGCCTGTTATTCACACTCAGACAAATAATTTTCAGAGTTCGTTATTATTCGCATTTTTCCTTTTTTACCATGGCTTCAAGCAAGCCTTCTGACTGAGTAGTAAATACGGTATAACGCTTACAATATCCGCTTTAATGAAATGCCATTGTGTTCACCATTGCATTGCGGATTAAGCGTCTACTTAATTGAAATCCCTTCGATGGCAATTTCCGCATATTTCAAGTGCACCTGGGTAGTAACTCTTTCCGCTTGCTTCCTTGGCACTTTGTTCGCTTGTTAAGTTGAATTTTCGTGTTAAGCGGATGCTGTGTGCCAACCACCCAACCACCCAGACACCCACTCACTCAGTCATGGTCTACATGCATTTCCGGCTTAATTGATTTTGCCACAAAATGTGAAATGTGTCGAAAACGAGCCACCATGACATCGCCCCTGACATTCCATCTCCCTACGGGAGGCGCTCGAATAATGTCCTGGACGAAAGGGTCTCTGAGCGGTGGCCCAAACTGAGGTCCTTTCTTTTTGAGGTCTTTGATTGCAGATACTTGGTAAATAAATATTGGCAAAACCAATGACTGATTGAAAGGACCACAGGACCACTTGGCACCAACTTCGACAATGCGGCAACTTTGTCTGCCGTTTGTCAGGAGTCCGAAGTCTGAAGTCCGGATTTCGCCCAGTTTGCTTACCGAGTCACCTAGTGCAATCAGAGCAATTACAGGGCTTTCTCCTGTGTGAATAAATCACAAATACCGAAAGCAAAGCTTTCTGCAATAATTTCTGAGGTAAATGTCGGCAAAGTTTTTCTATCAATTTATTCAAACTTTTCAAATTTTTGTTCACGAGCTTACAACATAAATAGAATGTTTCGATGTTGTTTTGTGGGTGAATGGGCATGAAAGTAAAATGATATGGGAAGGCTTATTCTACAAGGCACAACAATTTCCATACTAAGAAGTAGTGGTGATCCGGAACCTATTGCAAGTGAAGTAAGGCTAAGACTAATTACAGGCTAAGCTAGCATAAGTCTACCCTTAAAACCTAGTAAAATCATAAGAAATAGGCACAGGAAATAATGCGAATTCAGTGGTCATGATTAGTCCCTTTATATGTGCCAAAAGCAATCACTACTTTAGGTTTGGCTTCCAACATAACATCACATTTTTTCCTGTGTCGGATAGACCCAAAGAAGATCTTAACCCTTCTTGAACTTGAGCAGCAGGATGGTGAGCACGAGGAATACCAGAACCCAGGAGGAAATGGATATAAAGCCGTTGTAGACGACGGGATTGTCGATGCCCCAGCCGCGTTGCAGAATGGATCGCATGGATTCCGTTGGCTTGGTGAGCGGCAGGAAGGCTGTGAAGAACTGCAGCAGCGGGAACATGCCCTCGATCGGCCAGATAATTCCGCACAACATAACGATGGGCAAGAAGGAACCCATTGCCACATACGTCGCCGTTCGCTCCGTGTCCACAGCACAGGAAATGACGAATCCAAAGCTCATGCCGCACAGACCATTCAGGATGCAGAGTGCCACCACTAGCCAGATGTTACCCACCAAGGTAAGTTCGAAGAAATAGAAGCTGACGATCAGGACGAAGATCGTCTGACTCAGCATCACCGTGAACTGGGTGACCACCTGGGAGAGAAGGATCTCCGGCCCTGTGATTCCAGCCACCAAACAACGCTCCAACATGCCCTCATTCCGATCGATTAGCATAGCTCCGGAGGTAACAGCCACGGCCAAAAAGAAGATGATCGTCAGGATAACTCCGGGTGCAGCAAAGTCCGTGAAGTTGGGATTGCGATAGCCATACACAGGCTCCTGGAAGTCCACGGGCACACGTCCCAGTTTCGGATTCACATCGCAGTCGCTCAGCATGTCGCCCACAAAGCTGAAGAATGTGTACTGGAGATCGCGGTACAGCAACTGTGAGATTTGTTGATCTGGAAAGTAGATGGAAAACATTGATTTATCTTACATACTTATATGTAAACATTTATATTTACTCGACCAGTCCATTCGCACTGCCAGGTCGGAGGACTCAATGGTTCCATCTTCTGCATACCGGCCATCCTCCACGCGTTCCATCAGAGAGGCGGTATAGTTAGGTTGGATTACCAGGGCGGCCCAGGCTCTTCCTTTCCTCACTTCCTCGTAAGCCATTTCATCTTCGGTCACATATTGCTGCAAATGAAACGAGAATTTGAAGTTCATATTTCTTTTAATCTTTTACACAGTTTTCTTGAGATTAGGTTCAGATTACAGGTCCATTTAAACCGCTGACTTGTTCATCTAAAAACATGTAAAATTTTTCGGGACTTTAGATGAACAGTCGTGTGGGTAAATGCCAGCAGTCAATCAAAAGCTCATTCAATTAGCTTAAAAAGTCATTGCACCTGCCTCCCAGACAGATGCCAAACGGCTCGGCATTGTTTTCGCCGTTGCCGTGCAATTAAAATCGGAGCCGTTGAATTATTGAGCAACGCATGTCGCGATTCGAGGACTCGGTAGTCAGGACAGGATTCGGGGGTTCCTGCCCACGGCACTTCCTTTCTTGGCAGCTTTGTGAGCTGTCTCTTTGTGTGTCCCGCTTCATTTCCTGTCGCATTGTTTGCTGCATGTGATGTGGGGCGTTCTGTTGTAGCAACAATAAAAGTAACTCCCCGTAATTAATGTGCGTACTTTGCGCCAGGCGATAAATTCAGCGAGGCAAACAAATCAACAACAAAGGAGAGGCGTTTTCGTTGCGTTGCGATTCGTTGCCTACTTTTTGCGGACCCTGTTTTCCTTGTTGTCAACAATATGTTGTTTGTGTTATCTGTAACAATTTCATTTCGCTGTGAAATAAATAATGAACTGGCAGCGGCAATGGCAACGGCAACGGCCGCGGCAGCCACCAGAAAGTGGAGCAGTCCCAAGGATCTTGAGCTAGTTCCGGGAAGTGCTCACACATTTATTAAGTCACCATCGAACTGGAGGGGCGTACAACTTTGCCTAAACTTTTGCCAGTCACTTATGTGCCACAACAGCCACAGGAATCACAATCACAGCCGAGGGAGAACGGCCTGGCCACAAAACCCAGGCTGCGTGTATTGGCATTTGTATTTGGGCTTAGTTCGGGCAATTTTGCGGCTTCGATCTGCAGTTATTTAAACGGAAATGGCATAAGGACAGACGCCTCGCAAACAGGCGTGAAATTTACGCAATTGCCGTCGTAATGCTGCACACACATGTCTCGATTTTGGGGCCAATACTGGAGTGTGTGGTTTAATTGGCCTCATTAGATTTGATGGCCCAGAAAAGGATGTGCGCGTGAGTGTGGGTTCTGGCCAAACTATGTTGCGTAGGGTGGATGTGAATTCACCTGAACTGGAGATTACACTAGAGACCTGGAATAAATTATAATGCGAAGAGCCATGGCTACAGACAATCAAATTGTAGGTCCTGAACAACTTTTATGCTACTATTTAACCCTAACTTCAACATTGTTTATGACAAACTTGAGCCGCAAACTATGCGCAAATGAAGTCAACTTGGTCAGAAGCCCGACGCAAATGAGCTCGAAAGAAGCTGGAGAAAAACTTTCCCTAGCTACCTTGGCAATTTTTGTTTCGACTTTGCCCTAACTTTGCTCATAAAATCTCTCTAGCTAGGGAAAAAATAAAGCCAAGGATGCGCTTTCGAGCACTTTCTTCAAGTAAAAGCTTGTCGCTAATCAAGTACCATCAGAAGCGTAGTAAAAGGGTTTTCAGATAAAACAAAAATATTTGCGCACCTTTGATTAAATCAATAATTAATTTGCTTTCAAACACGAAGAGTTCCAAAAGCATTTCTAAATGTAAAACTCTAATGGTTCTTGTAAAATAAATACATATTCCCAAAAACAAATAATACTCCTCCTACCAGAATTTCTTAGATTTTCTACAACATTGAAAAGCATGAAATTGGCCAGATTCTACACTAATGAGCTACATTTTCATGCTTAATGAACTTTTAATTAGAAGCAAGGACAACAGCCAACGACATCGGCTGACCACAATATGTTTCTCCATTTTCCCATAAATTAAGACTTCTTTTTTGGGCTCCTAGCCGTGGGGGAAGTTTATAAAATTATTACTGCAACCATTCAGGGAGCTGCCTTCAGAAAATTGGGAGGTTGGCCCAACAACACAAAGGACGACTTTCGTGTCGTTAAGACAAGGGTAAAGGAAATGCTTTTGATCTGGTGAAAACATAACCACAAGCCAAAAAGGCAGAAGAAATTCAAGGGACAACGGGAATTATCGCTATACTCTTCCACTTTCGTTTTCTGAATACGAATTAAAAGTTCCGATGACCAAAAGTCACAGAAATTACGTTTTACTTTCGATTCTAAATGTATGCAAAAAATCAATAATTTCCTATATTCCTATGATATATAATTAAATTTTAATTATTATGAGCTCAACAGCTGCTTTTCGCACCTGTTATCCAAGTCTGAAGTCTGTTCGATAAATACATTATACCCCAACTTCAGTAGGTAGCCGTCTTGGAAAAGTGGTATTGAAAAAACAGAAAACGCTTCGACTTCAGTACACGAGAAAAATTCAAATTTTCTTGACCCCCCTTGAGGCCCGCCTGGAGCTCCAATCCCCCACAGAATTTTGGGAAGGTAAGCTGGGGCAGGGTTTTAGCCAAGTGCTGATGGCACGTTGATACGCTGTTCATTGACCAAAATTAACTTGGCCTTCGTGCTCCCCCTTCTTTCGCTGTGGCTCTTTTGATGCGGCCTTAAGATACACGGTCGCGTATTATTTTTTCTCCATTTTGCCTTTATTTTTGTCCGAAGTTATACAAATTCAGTCTGATAGCCAGCGGTTTGGGTATGCTTTTCAATTTCCAAAGGTAAAAAGTTTTCTTCGCAAATTGCCAGTTGAGGCATGCGGACGGTTGCTGGCCTTATTATTGCGGTCTTTATTATATTGTTATTTGAAAATGTTCTAAAAGTTTAGGAGGTCACGGTCTGCTGGCGGGATAATTTGATGGGACATTGAGGTCTCAATGCTGATTTTGTTTTATTATCTTTCATCGGAAAGCAATTGATTGTCGAAACGGATTCCGCGAAAGGACTGTATTGAAGAGTATCCTCGAGTTTCCCAGAAATTTGCAACAAACCTGCTAACAAGTTTCAATTTTACATGAATGCTGTGCAAACTAATCGTAAAAATACCCACACTCCCAACGCCTCTTTACTGTTATTATGCTTATTATGGTGTCTAATGTAAAATGCATGAAATCGTAAGCCAGGAGTCGAGCGCTCGACCGAAACGAAACTCAAATTAGGCAACAAAAGCGACTTTGTTTTTGAAGCGTAATTTGCAATAAATTGCCACAAGCGGCTTTTCTTGGCCTCGGTAATACGGCTCTGCTCTGCCCTGGCCCACTATTTCTGGCCATCGCCGCCCATGGCAGTTCAGTAAATTTATTGATGATCTCGACCGACTGGCCTGTTGTTGCTGTGCCAAAGATAAGCAGCTGTAATTTGTGTTCGCCAACACCAAGGGCAACGGCCACATCGGAGGCAAGGCAATGGCAGCATCCTCTTCATTTTGCATCGGAGAAGGAGCACGAGCACGACCAGGAGCAGAGTTGTTCGTTTGGTTAAGAAACACCAGCTAAATTGTTACAATAATATATGTTAAAAATATATAAATCTGCACATTAAATTCCTATAGTTAGTTGGCTTGTAGGGTTTCTTGAATCTAAATAATTATTTTTGTAAATTTCAACGATAAACCAGTTCTCTTGTAGTTCAGCCGCCTTACATTATAAAGTTTCTAGGAACGCAGAGCCTCCAGATACAAGTGTTAACTGGAAATTGGCCAAGTAAGCAGCACTGCCTGGGCGATTTGGCCAAGACAAAGGCAAGTATATGGAGGGGCTGATTTAGGAGTGCGGCAGGACGAAATGATGTGTGCAGTAGATTGAAGACCCGGCAGCCCCAGCCTCAGCCTCCACTCGGGCCCTACAGGGGGAGCCACTCGGCTGTCGACACAAATTGAAATAAATTACAGGAGCGGACGGCAGGGCGAACGTATTCGAATCGGGGGCTCTGGATATAAGCCACATGAGTGGTTATTGTAAAGTTCGCACTGCACAATTTAACCAAAAAGCCAATGACAGTTGATATTGCACCCCCGGGCTGGGAGCTGCATCTTCATCTGCACTTGCCACTGCCTCATCCTATCTTTCGTCCTGCCCACTGTCCATGTCCTTCTGCTCCCGGGGGATTGCGAAATAGGGGCATTGGAGAAGTCGGGTAGGTAATTTGCATTGCACTCACCACAACCATGCTCTTGTTCTTGACCAGCATATCGAGATAACGGCAGCTCAGCATCGTCTGATTGCATCCGGTGTGCACTGGACAGAATTGTTCCATAATCATTTCCCCCGACATCTCGTGATTCGCCACGGCCAATTTGAGGCCAGTGGGATCATGGCCGATGGCGTAACAGAAGAGCAGTATCTGCACCACGGGCAGGCCCACGATGAACAGCATCACCCTGTGGAAAAATCACCCGGCGTTGGTTAGCAATTGAGGAGCACTGGTAAGCTCGGCCCATTATTATGCAACACAAGTAGCATGAGCTTGGATTGATAAAAGGGCGGGCCTAGTTTGAGGTAAATAAATCAGATGCAGTCAAGTATTACTACTTTAAATGATGTGTTTGCTGGTATTTGATGACTTGCTCAACTTCATGACTCACCCCACGTTGCGCATCATCCACAAGAAGTTTTTCCAGATGAGGGCGTGCAGGTGATGCGACTGCATCACATGGAGATTATACCAGAAGGATGTGGGTATTTCCTGGGGCGGTGGCAACGGTGGGGCTGCGGGGGCGGTAGTACTGATCGGATCCCGGGCCGCGGACGACATTGAAATATTATCGCCAAACTCGCCGGAAATTTCGGCAGCATGCTGCTCATCGGACATGTCCAAGGCGGGATTAGAGATGGCCGGCACCGTCACCTGCTCCACAATTTCCTGAGCTATCGACGATCGACGGCGTTTTCCCATGTTCTGCAAGACCGAGAGCTTCAGGAAGACATCCTCCAGCGAGTCGGCATTGTACTGCTGACGCAGATAATCCGGCGATTCCTCAGCCAGCATTTTTCCGCCACGCAATAGGCCGATCTGAAAGAGTTTTAAAAAATTAAACAAATAATAATGAACAACAAATATTTGTAGTTGAAAATATCCCCCAGCTAATAACCTCACATCCTCACATCCGAGAGTCCTCGAAATTAAGTTGAAATGGATTTGTAACATCCCTGTTTTGTCAGTCAATTGATTTGGAGCGTGCTCCGCAAAGTGTCGTCAAGCCAATTTAACTTTTCGACTTTGACGCGACTTGCCAGTCGTCCTTGTCCTTGTCCGTGTCCGCGTCCCAGAATCTTTGTCAAAGTTTGCGGCCCCTATGCACATCCTATTCCTATTCCTATTCCAGTTCCTGCTGCTGTTGTTGTGGATGTGTCGATGAAGTTTTATCGACTACCAATGCCCGGCGTAATCCCTTGCTCACGCAACGTGCGGAAATTAACTTAATTGATTTCTGTGTCCGTACATGACCAGCCGTCATCCCCTTGGCCCCTCTGCGGGCGGAAAAGTTTGCCATGAAGACGACGCTGCTTGTTCATCAGTTCCACATCAAATGGATGGCTTCATTAGGCATGCACATGAGTGGGCTGGCTCCTGCAGGACCCCTTTGCACCGATTTCCCCCCGATTTTTCCGAGTGCACAGGCAAATTCTATGCTAAATAAACCACACTCGCACACATAGCTAACAAAGTTTTGCCACTTGATTTGGCTTGGTTCGGCTCCTGATTTTGGCCAGCCAGGAAGGAAATCACCCATTTCCCCCAGAGCATGTTGTGTGTTTGGGCAATTCGACTGGCGACTGGCGACTGTCTTTTCGACTTCTCAGGGCCAATTAACGTCTTAATTGAATTGCAATGGCAAACTAAATTACGGTCCTCGTGGCGAGGCAGCCAATTGTAATTTTATTGGCCTACTATGTGATATGCATTATTATGGCCGGCAATTTTGCATGCCATAAATAATTTTCCGTTCGCCTCGTGCCCGGCACGCAGAGGAAATTGAAAAATGCACATGATATTTATGGCTGGGTTCGTAGGTGGCACTTACTGGATGTGGGCGAGCTCGAAATTTATTCTAGAATATATGCAGCTGGCAAAATAAATCTTGGATGTTCATCTGAAATTCCCAAAATTTACATAGGATCTGAATTTTCCCGAGCATACGGATTCTCAAAGCATTTTCATTAGTGTTCTGTTTGTATTATAGAAAATTTGTAATCTACATAGGCCAAGTTTGCTTACCTACGTTATTGGGTTACAAACAGTATGAGGATGGTTAATCCCCAAATCCTTCACGTTTCATACAAAAATATATATACTCGTGCAAAACTCTCGATAAAAACCGTGAGCCTTTTTTGTGCTACGTTCTTGCAGCTTAATGCTTAATAGCACGCTACGTGCAACGTTGCATTAAAGTGGCAATCAAAGTGGTTGAATCACATCAACACTTCATCAGCGAACGGAAAACCAGTTGGTAATGCTATTTTTTCTTGGTTATTGTGTATCTCCCGTCACTCATCAGCTTTAGCAATTATTCAACTGTCCATTTGCATTTCGGTTGCGTCTTTTTTTGAGTTGGCTGCTCAAAAGCAACATGCGGAAAATTACGCGACAAACAATAAGGATAAAAACGGAAAAGCGGCAGCAATACAAGAGGAAATGCAACAATATCAACTATTAAAGGCGCACCAGGAGGGAATTCGGGGGCTCCCTTCCACCAGTAAACGCTGAAGTGGAGCACTCGTAACAATATATCCATCACATAATGTTACGCTCCCTGATTTCATTTATTAGAGCAGAAAGTGCTGCATGTACAACTGGGGACAGTCGGAGGCGAAGACACGCCCCTGTGTCTTTGCTGTGTGGCCATGTGGCGTATACGCGATTCTCAGTTTATTTTTTTTTGTCCTGGCTTTTTGTTTTTTGTTTCAACTGCTTTCTTTTTTCCTACGCTGCTATTTTCTTTTTTTGGGCCAACCAACAATTTCCCCAGAGCCAAAGGCAATGGCAAAGGCAGCGGCAGCAGTGCTGACATTAAATTTGGGGAGCAATGTCTGTCAAAAAAAGTGAAGCGCTGCACTTTGTTAGGAGCGAGAGACTAGAAGCCATTTGAGATTCTGTTGTGTGGGACGAGTTGATTGACCTCGTGGTTTGCTGGTGGGTGGGAAGGTTGAGTGGGCTCATGGCGACGGTACTGCAGGCGTTGAGGCTTGCCATAATGCGGACCCGACTTTGATGTGGGTTCCAAAGTCACCGTAGGTGTTGGACTTTTGTTAATAGAAGCAGAAAATATGCTGTACTTTTGCAATATAAAAATTCTTTTATGGAATACTAGCTTTAAATCACATTCTGTGCACTAGGAATCTTGAACAAGTATTTACTACACAGGTACTTTATTAACATTAAAGGAAAATAAAGTGTACACAAATCGTTTAATTGGATTACTTCACACGGCAGGAAGTTGTATGTCAATATGAAGTTGTTATTGTTCAATATTTGCCAGCATACACACCACATTATTTAAAAAGCAAACGGCATTAAAGAGCAAAGTTACATTTACCACAAAAACCAAATCCTTATGTGGCCCATTTTACTAGCTTACAGGATTGCTCTTCGGCTGCTTTTAAGAATTTTATATTTTTGCTATATATACGGCCTTAAATAATATCATTCACACATTAAACTTTTATAATAAAAATGTTTGGTCAATTGTGAAGACGATGCCGCAGAAAAGGTTTGTGCTGCATATGTGCAGAGTACTCCAATGACACACCATCAAACACGTACAAATTTTAAATGTCCATAAATATTTTTCAATTAAAATAAAACTTTTAATCTCTGCATCATACAAATAACAATAACCGAATTTAAGCACGGCAAAGTTTTAACAACACTATGGGATGCAGTCGTAAATGCATTTTACGATTATGTTTAATGCCCCTGCTTTTGTTTGAGTGCATCCTCGCTGCAGCAGTAGAATCAAAAAACTAATAGCTGTTTTTGCCACCATGCTGCATATAATTTTTATTGCCACATGAATTTTCAGCTTATAAATTGCCATCAGGCCATAATCACTTTAAAGCCCCTGTTTTTAAGGTGCTTCTGGCTAGGGGTGGGAAATAGATCAAGTGCCATGTACGTTCCCATTGAAGTGGTTCACTCAATCAGGCTCCAGGGCAGTTAAATTTATGTGTCTGTCTGTGCTGCATTGAGCTCTACCTTAGCAGATATTGGCTGAGGGAATCCCATTTTGGGCACGCAATTCTGTTGACTCAACAAAAAAAAGGCAGCAAGAAAACAGAGAGTACGCAAGGAAATCCAGCAGAAAAACTCTACGGCGAACTCCACGTGACGTGCAGAATTGGAGAAAAATATGTGCAGATAACTACCTTCGGCCAAGTTGAACTGAAGACTTGTCCTCTTCTGTCCCGGACTCGACTTGAGCTGGCCGAAGCCAAAGCGTGCCACGAAAAAGCTGAAAAAGCAATTTGCTGCCGGCCATAATACTCGTACACCGAAAAGAAACACCAGTGAAGTGGTTAACTGAGGCGATTTTCTTCCTTAAATATCTATTGTAGTCATTTTAATATTTGGAAAAACTAACTTTATTAGATAGTACTCGAAAAATGGGACTGGCTTTAATACGTGTAATTTTTTCCAGTGTTTTCTTCCTGTGAGCCAGCTCAGGCGTGCACAATCTAAGCTGAGACCCCGTTGCTGTTCCATTTGAGCTGAGCTGCGAGGCCAACACGTGTTCAATATGAGCAATTAAACACTGTCACCAGAAGTTACACAGACACAACAACTTCTCAGTCCGCTGCGTGTGGTCGTGGTTCCCGGGGGCTTTGCATGTAAGGACGTACGATATAGCAGAATGGGAACTTCTTCCGCAAGTTTGTTTTTTATAGAACCCATAAACCATAAATTTGGTCCAACAATTCGCATTAAATTCACATTTCAACGCCTGACGCTCGGATTAACTTGGCCAGAATACCTCGTTGCCGATCCTTGTGCCTTGTTTTATGGACTTGGACTGCGGCTCAGTCGATTGTTTTGCTTGACACCCAATCCCAGTGCGATTCCCAAGTGCCAAATGCTGAATGCTGAATGCCGATTGCCCGCAAACAAAGGCGAGTTTTCTATTCCTGCCAGTGATTTTGTTTATTGGCCATAACTCTTTACCGCAATGACTTTTGGCGGCAGAGCGCCATGACAACGGATTCCCATCCGGCGCATCACATGGGGTGTGGAGCTTACTTTCTAAAGGGTTGAGGTGGATTTGGGGGTGGCGTAAACGTGTTGTCAATTGCTGGCAGCGGCACAGCATGTGAGCCATTTAACACCCTGGATGTCCTTGGGGGTCAAGTGGTGTTAGAGAGATCAAGGCCCAAAACTGTCTGATTGTTTCCATAATCGGGGAATCGGGCCCAAATGGCTTTGATTTGAATTATGTGTAATAAGGAGCCTTTAATGTGTAAATAGGTATTTGGAATAATATTTTCAAACTAGTAAATTTTCCCTGCACATATTGCTGATTAATAGCTACTTGCCTCAATCAATCATTTATAACGAATCGATATATTGATGTGATTGGCTTTACTTTAAACTTTAGCCGTAACGCTTCAAACGCTTCAAAGATGCACTAATTTATTTGATATCATGTCAATTAATCCATTTTATGCTATACCCGCGAAGATTTAACATATGAAATTGTCATCCGATAATGACAAAATTGGTTATATGTTTTGTAGCAACAAATGTTTCTTAAAGTCTGCCGTTTTGATGAATATTTTCTTGCACCCTATCAATCAAATTAAATGGGCCCCCTGGTAGGGTGTCTCAAGTGTCGATCTTGGGCCCAATTCACACTTTCTTCGTCGCTCTCCACATCAATCTTTTCCACAGTGTTGTCATTGATATATTCATGCATCTCACACTCCACTTGAGCTTGCGTGTGTGTCTCTGGGATTCAGGATTCTGTTTGTTTTATGTGTGCATATCCCGTGCGTGTTGCCAAGTATCTGTATCTCAGCCTGTCGCTTTGGCCGTGTATCTATCTGTCTATCCAACTGTCCATTGTGATGGGCGTTTGTTTGCGAGCCTTGTCACGATTTATTCTTGTATTTTTTCCATGCCTGAAAGCGCCAGAGTTCATTGTTTGCTGCACGCATTAAATGACTAGCGCAGTTATATTTCCCTATACAGATCTCATCTGTTTCGCTGGAGGCATAAATAAATCTGAAGTAAATTTTTGCAATGTGTCCCGCTCGGAAATGCCTCGTAAATCGTGCCACGGCCATGGGTCAACAAAGAAGACAGCCGTCAGTAATGTTGTACTCCTCGGCTTTCCTCTTTTGGCTATTCATTTTTTTTTTGCATTTTCGGGCAGGACACGGATTTGATGCAGCCGCCCGCAGGATACAAATTTGCCAAGGGGCAGGCGGAAGCACTTAGCGCCGCATGTTGACAGCGCTCGCCGGAGCTGATAGCTGAACTTTCACCTTGGCAGTGGCAGCATAATATTGCTCATACGCCGCATATTACACATGGATGTGCCGGCTGATCATAAATCACCCGGACGAACAATGCGTGGGCGCCAAGAGCCATTGACACTTGCTTGCCACAGAGCATCCCAAATCCCTGCGTCCCTACCCGCTTAACACTTCACCGGAAATCCTCTGACTACTTACCATATGCGCCTGGGCACACTCGTCGATGTAATGCGTGGTGATTATCACAGTCGTGTGACCATTTTTCGTAATGTCCACCAAATGATCCCAGATGCTGCAGGCGGTAAAATTAAGAGTTAATCAGCTGTCATCTGCATGTAAATTGTGCACAGTGTAGCACTCACCTCTGACGCAAAACGGGGTCCACACCCACAGTGGGCTCATCCAGGATGAGGAGCTCCGGCTCATGGAGCAGGGCCACCGCCAGACTCACTCGCCGCTGCTGGCCGCCACTCAAGTTCTTGACAAATTTGGAGGCATTTGGCAAATTGAGTAATTTGAGAAGGAATTCTGTGCGATCCTCGATGTCGCTCTTGGACATGGCAGAAATGATGCCAAAGTAGATTAGGGTCTCACGCATCGTGAACTCGCCGTAAAGGGCTATTTCCTGCAATAAACCAAAATTGGAGTCCGGATGTTATAAATTTTCACCAGCTGAATACTGTTTCCTCGCAAAAACACAGCCCACTTTCCGGCTTCGCTGGTTTATGACTCCACTTTTCCCAGCAGACTTCAATAAAGATAGGCAATTTGGCCTTTCTGAAGAAACTGAAGAATCTAATAATTAAACCCAAAGACCTAATTTAAAATGTTCACCTAAAACATAGATTGAATATTTGTGTGGCCTGACAAGATAATAATCTAAGATATTTAACTTAACAAAAAATTCAAAAAATTCAAAAATGTCCCAAAGCTGAAGTTCTGAACTCCATAACTCAACTTATCTTAATCGGATTTTGAAGTGGCATACCTCTAAATGTTTCTGGAGCAATTCTCTAAATAACTGCATTTAAATTTAAAAATTCAATATTTTAAAATTTTTTTGTAATTTTTTTCATGTGAGATTTTGTGGAAATTCAAAAAATTAAGAAATGGCCCACAGCTGAAGTTCTAAACTTCATAACTCAACTTATCTTAATCGGATTTTGAAGTGGCATACCTCTAAATGTTTTTGGAGCAATTCTCTAAATAACTGCATTTAAATTTAAAAATGCAATTTTTTAAAAATTTTTTGTAATTTTTTTCATGTGAGGTTTTGTGGAAATTCAAAAAATTAAGAAATGTCCCGAAGCTGAAGTTCTAAACTCCATAACTCAACTCATCTTAATCGGATTTTGAAGTGGCATACCTCTAAATGTTTCTGGAGCAATTCTCTAAATAACTGCATTAAAATTTAAAAATGCAATTTTTTAAAATTTTTTTGTAATGTTTTTCATGTGAGATTTTGTGGAAATTCAAAAAATTAAGAAATGTCCCAAAGCTGAAGTTCTAAACTCCATAACTCAACTTATCTTAATCGGATTTTGAAGTGGCATACCTGTAAATGTTTCTGGAGCAATTTTCTAAATAACTGCATTTAAATTTAAAAATTCAATTTTTTAAAATTTTTTTGTAATTTTTTTCATGTGAGATGTTGTGGAAATTCAAAAAATTAAGAAATGTCCCAAAGCTGAAGTTCTAAACTCCATAACTCAACTTATCTTCATCGGATTTTGAAGTGGCATACCTCTAAATGTTTCTGGAGCAATTCTCTAAATAACTGCATTAAAATTTAAAAATGCAATTTTTTAAAATTTTTTTGTAATTTTTTTCATGTGAGGTTTTGTGGAAATTCAAATAATTAAGAACTGTTCCAAGGCTGAAGCTCTAAACTCCATAACTCAACTTATCTTAATCGGATTTTGAAGTGGCATACCTCTAAATGTTTCTGGAGCAATTCTCTAAATAACTGCATTTAAATTTAGAAATTAAATTTTTTTTAATTTTTTGCTATTTTTTTCATGTGAGACGTTGTGGAAACTCAAAAAATTAAGAAATGTCCCGAAGCTGAAGTTCTAAACTCCATAACTCAACTCATCTTAATCGGATTTTGAAGTGGCATACCTCTAAATGTTTCTGGAGCAATTCTCTAAATAACTGCATTTAAATTTAAAAATGCAATTTTTAAAAATTTTTTTGTAATTTTTTTCATGTGAGATTTTGTGGAAATTCAAAAAAATAAGAAATGGCCCACAGCTGAAGTTGTAAACTTCATAACTCAACTTATCTTAATCGGATTTTGAAGTGGCATACCTCTAAATGTTTCTGGAGCAATTCTCTAAATAACTGCATTAAAATTTAAAAATGCAATTTTTTAAAATGTTTTTGTAATTTTTTTCATGTGAGATTTTGTGGAAATTCAAAAAATTAAGAAATGGCCCACAGCTGAAGTTCTAAACTTCATAACTCAACTTATCTTAATCGGATTTTGAAGTGGCATACCTCTAAATGTTTTTGGAGTAATTCTCTAAATAACTGCATTTAAATTTAAAAATGCAATTTTTTAAAAATTTTTTGTAATTTTTTTCATGTGAGGTTTTGTGGAAATTCAAAAAATTAAGAAATGTCCCGAAGTTGAAGTTCTAAACTCCATAACTCAACTCATCTTAATCGGATTTTGAAGTGGCATACCTCTAAATGTTTTTGGAGCAATTCTCTAAATAACTGAATTAAAATTTAAAAATGCAATTTTTTAAAATTTTTTTGTAATTTTTTTCATGTGAGATTTTGTGGAAATTCAAAAAATTAAGAAATGGCCCACAGCTGAAGTTCTAAACTTCATAACTCAACTTATCTTAATCGATTTTTGAAGTGGCATACCTGTAAATGTTTCTGGAGCAATTTTCTAAATAACTGCATTTAAATTTAAAAATTCAATTTTTTAAAATTTTTTTGTAATTTTTTTCATGTGAGATGTGGAAATTCAAAAAATTAAGAAATGTCCCAAAGCTGAAGTTCTAAACTCCATAACTCAACTTATCTTCATCGGATTTTGAAGTGGCATACCTCTAAATGTTTCTGGAGCAATTCTCTAAATAACTGCATTAAAATTTAAAAATGCAATTTTTTAAAATTTTTTTGTAATTTTTTTCATGTGAGATGTTGTGGAAATTCAAAAAATTAAGAAATGTCCCAAAGCTGAAGTTCTAAACTCCATAACTCAACTTATCTTCATCGGATTTTGAAGTGGCATACCTCTAAATGTTTCTGGAGCAATTCTCTAAATAACTGCATTAAAATTTAAAAATGCAATTTTTTAAAATTTTTTTGTAATTTTTTTCATGTGAGGTTTTGTGGAAATTCAAAAAATTAAGAACTGTTCCTAGGCTGAAGCTCTAAACTCCATAACTCAACTTATCTTAATCGGATTTTGAAGTGGCATACCTCTAAATGTTTCTGGAGCAATTCTCTAAATAACTGCATTTAAATTTAAAAATGCAATTTTTTAAAATATTTTTGTAATTTTTTTTATGTGAGATTTTGTGGAAATTCAAAAAATTAAGAAATGCCCCAAAGCTGAAGTTCTAAACTCCATAACTCAACTTATCTTAATCGGATTTTGAAGTGGCATACCTCTAAATGTTACTGGCTCAATTCTCTAAAAATCTGCATTCAAATTTAGAAATTTAATTTTTTTTAATTTTTTTGTCATTTTTTTCATGTGAGATTTTGTGGAAATTCAAAAAATTAAGAAATGCCCCAAAGCTGAAGTTCTAAACTCCATAACTCAACTTATCTTAATCGGATTTTGAAGTGGCATACCTCTAAATGTTTCTGGAGCAATTCTCTAAATAACTGCATTTAAATTTAAAAATTCATTTTTTTTAAATTTTTTTGTCATTTTTTTCATGTGAGATTTTGTGGAAATTCAAAAAATTAAGAAATGCCCCAAAGCTGAAGCTCTAAACTTCATAACTCAACTTATCTTAATCGGATTTTGAAATGGCATACCTCTAAATGTTTCTGAAGCAATTCTCTAAATAACTGCATTTAAATTTAAAAATGAAATTTTTTAAAATTTTTTTGTAATTTTTTTCATGTGAGATTTTGTGGAAATTCAAAAAATTAAGAAATGTTCCAAAGCTGAAGTTCTAAACTCCATAACTCAACTTATCTTAATCGGATTTTGAAGTGGCATACCTCTAAATGTTACTGGCTCAATTCTCTAAAAATCTGCATTCAAATTTAGAAATTTAATTTTTTTTAATTTTTTTGATGTTATGATTTCTAAAAATTTAAAATATTAAGAAACGTCCTGTTGCTCAGACTAAAGAAAGTTAAGTGCAGTTGAGTTGTTCTTATGGATTGTGAAAATGAAAAGTTTTCTTTCATTTCTGAGTGGGTATACGTTTTCTTTTGTGCTTTCACCATTTTATTGCGTTGATTTAATTTGCCGGCTCTGGCATGGGATAATAAAAGGCACATGAAAAATGTAGCAGATTCCAGGTGGAAAGTGGAAAGCAGCAGGCACAACATGGCCGAGTTCAACTCACCTGTGGCATATAGCCAATCCGGGGACCCGGCACTCCGGAACCCCGAGATCCGGGTCGTCCGCCAAGCACCCAAATCTCGCCAGAATTGAGGCGACGTCGTCCGACGATGCAGCTGAGCAGCGTTGTTTTCCCGCATCCAGAGGCGCCCAGGAGACCGTATCTGGAATTGCACATGGTTAGTTGAGCTTAAAGTCGTTTTTATAATGAGCTAAAGTGTACACGTATGCAGGTGGTTTCCAGTAACAGTTGCTCAGTTGCAAGATTTGCCCAAAAATAGTCTTAAAACCTAATATGTAAAATGTGTATTCTATCCCTTATTACTTTTATTTGTCATTAAGTTTATATAACACTTTTGACGCAGGATTAGCTATTAGGTCTTCTGCTCAATTTTATTACTAGTTTTTAAAATTAAAAAAAATGGTAATTCTTCAGCAAATACTGGTTCCTTAGTAAAATTTCTATGCATTTAATATGTTTTAAAAGTGATGTGCTGTCTCTGCCATTTCCCTTTACACCCATTTAAATTCAGAATCCCCTTGGAATTTCCTGGCTAAATTCCTTTGGATTGTGAGGAAAGATAATTACAGGTAAATCTGTAAATTCCGGCAGTGGGACCACTGGAAGAGGGGAAACCTATCGGAAAAATGCAACTGGCATTGGAGCTCCATTTAAGTTGGGCCCAAAAGGAGGCCAGAACACTGCTGGTCAGATAGTCGGATATTTTTCGGGAGAGGAGTCGCCCGTGTGTGCATGCCGCTCAAATATTTTAAGCACTCACACAAAGACTCGGCGGCAGGTGCACTTGCCAACACAGATACAAGCCAACACACTCGCACCCACACTTACACAGAGCCGCACTTTCCGAGGCACAAGGATGAAAAGCATCAGGTGAAAAATCAACTGTGAATAGTTTTGCAAAAATATTCAGGCGCAAAAAGTTTCATTGCTCGGTGCACGGTATTCTCTGAGCGCTCTCTGAGCCCAAAACCCCTCATTTTCCCTTCGCCATTTTCCAGCGCCCATTTTCCACCCCATTTTCCCAGCGCTCTTGTCGTACACCCCACATTTTCCGCCCACACTATCTTCATGTTCAGGTTCAGGTCGGTGTGGTATGTGCGCCGCTTATCTCGTGTGTGGAGGAGCTGTTGCAAAATATATTTAGGGAATGTTTAGCACAGCTTAGCGCGCCAGCCAGCCTCCGCCCACCGCCCTCCGCCCACTTACCACCCCCTAGACGACCTTACCCAAGTTGGCGTATTTTTTATTACGTGCGCAGCGCGCGAGTTTAGAAAATTGTTGGTCTGGCAGTTGGCAGTTAGATGGCGCAGAGGTCGGGGGTCGAGCGGTACGGGGGTCGCGGTTTGAGGTCGGTTTAGGTGTGCAGGTGTGTGTTTAGCCATGAATAACATGCAGGTCGATTGCAGGTGGGGGAGAAAGAGCCACACTGGTATAAGCCAAAGCCAAAGCAAAAGCCAAAGGGGTAAATAAAAGCACTGCTCCGCTCGGTCCAGCTTAAGGACACCCGAGTTGGCCAAAAAGGGATGGTTGGTTAAAACCGGCGAGTGGGAAAAAACAAGCATCGGGTTGGACAATGAAGCCAGATATGATTAAACACTCCACTAAACTGAAGCACTGAGATAAAACTAACGAAAAGTGGATAATTTGTTGGCTGTAATTGAGTGTTTCATCTCAAATGAACTTTTGTCAGACTAGTTTGGAATGTATATGGGAAAATAACCTGGAACTCACGAAAACCAATTAAATACATTTATGGGCAAAGAGAAAAAAGTGAATAGTGGTAGAAAAGTTCAATATGTTCAAATTTAATCAAGCTCAAAGTTAATTCTTTACATAATTTGAGGTTTCATTAGCATGAAACCAAATATAAAGTTTTAAACAACATAGAACGGGTTTCAAATTTGTATAAGCCTTTTTAGCTATTACTAGTTTTTTTATAGTCTCGATGGATTTATGTGCTTCAATGGTCACAGCTCATGCAGTATAATTGAATTCACCTGTTATGTTTTTGAGTGATATTTTTCCCTGTTTTGTTCCGGCCGTCGCGATTTCATCGTCCGCAGGCCAATTGAGTATTCCCGCCCAGTTTTATTATTGGTTTCCTGTGGCGAATTTCGCTACTTTGCATGCAATTGCATTTTTGCATATCGCATAGCATAAATACAATGCCATAAAGCGTTAAATGGGCAAGTGTCGTGTTAGAAGAGGTCGCTGCCATTAAACTATGCAGGGACTCTAAAGCAGACGCTGAAAAACTGAATTCCAAGTCACAAATTACCAACATTTACCTGCGGAGTGCGCATATTTCAGCCCCTAGTAAGCCCTGTTTTTGTCCACCTCCAGTTGGGTCTGCGTTTTGCCCGCAGGAAAACAGTGCAAACAAACAATAAGCAGCGATGCAGACGTTGACGTTGACGACCCGAGTTGATGTTGATGTTGATATTTCAACCCATTAACCTTTTTTTGTTGCTGTGATTTGCTGTTCTGCTGCGACGGCATTTAGTCTGAGCCCGATGCATTCCGCAACTCATTTCTGGATGGCCGTGATTGATGATTTCAACGTATATTAGTTCATTAGTGTGTGCAATTAGGTCGCCTGGCATGCATTTGGCTGGGAATGAGTTATGCGCTTATTAATTGAAGACTGCCATTCGCAAGTCGCGTGATTTGCAGGGATCATTACTTCGTATTTGAGTGTAAAACTACTTTTTAGCGACAGATATGTCTCTGCCACATTGGCTAAATGAAGTTACCACTTGCTTAATTTCACCGTTAATCAAAGTTCGCTCCTCTGCATTTCCGCCGGTTTTAATGTGAGCAAAAACATTTTTAATTACAATTTTAATAAGTAGTTGCTTACTCAATAGAGCCAGGATATACCCAGCACCCATATCACTTCGTTCACCTTGCCGTGACACATTGACGAGTGCACGGGTAAGAATCTGGGAGGGAAACTGAGAGGTTGGGGCGCTGAAACTTTGCACTTGACTTTAACAATTAGCTTGTGTCCTCCCCCATCCATCCAATGGCGGAATGGGAATTCCGGATACGCTTCAGCCCATTCTGCACCTTGTACCACCCCATTTCATTAGTAGGTGTAGTTGTTGCTAAGCAGCGCGTCACAGGCAATTACAGGGGCGGTAATGCGTATTTAATTAACAAGCTTACTTAGTAGTTTTCCATGGAAAATTTAGCTCATTGTTCGCCAGAATGCGAATGCGACCGAATAGCAGCAGCAGCAGCAGCAGCAGCAGTTGCCGAGTCGGGGGAACGAGCTAACTGACATTTAGACCCTCAACGACTCTGTAACGGTCCCTGCTCCCTGCTGCCTGCTGACTGCTGCCTATTTGCCTGTCTAATTAAACGGTAAACTTTTCTTATGGCCATTCAATTCCCACACCGATCTGTTTAGTTATTCGGTAGTTCGTCGTCGAGAGATGTCCGTAATCGAAAGTTTTCGGGGTACTTGGAATGGAAGTTAACCATGAGTGAGTGGGAGATCTTCTGTGCTTTTATGGGCTCGATGCTAATTGAATTGTCATTGATTAATTGGGCCTTGCCAAAAATTGTTCGATACTGCAAGAGCAATAACTTCCAGTCGTCTGGAGTGAAATTAGATGCTTCAGAAAGCAAGAAGTCAGCGTACACAGAGAAAAACTCATTCGGAATAGCCCTGCCTCAAATTTCACTTTCAAATTATTGATATACAGCATCAGCCAAGGAAATTTCGAGTGCGGCGTGAAAATCATTTGGATCATAAAATGGGTGGCTTTATGGAAAAACCGGAAACGGAAAAGCAAGCACGAGAGGGTCACGGAAATGGTCTGCGCTACTGCGTGAGTTCTATGCAAGGTTGGCGAATGCAAATGGAGGACAACCACTCGGCCGCTTGTCGCCTGAAGGATCCCTTCTCAATGTGGTCCTATTTTGCGGTATTCGATGGTCACGCTGGCAATGAAATATCACAGCATTGCGCTGAACACCTACTGAATACTATATTGGAAGCCGAATCCTTTTCAAAGCACATGTACGAGGCCGGAATACGAGAGGGTTTCCTGCAGTTGGATGAGGATATGAGGAAGCTGTATGAGCGCAACCAAGGTGGCTCAACGGCCATTTGCGTTTTCGTAGCACCGGACAAAATATATCTGGCCAACTGTGGCGATTCGCGTGCTGTGATATCGCGAAATGGAGCAGCTGTCATCAGCACAGAAGATCACAAGCCATTTTCTCCCAAAGAACAAGAACGCATTCAAAATGCCGGAGGCAGTGTAATGATTAAAAGGGTAAATGGCACTTTGGCCGTTTCCCGGGCATTCGGGGACTATGATTTCAAGAATGATATCTCAAAGTCTGCTGTCGATCAGATGGTGTCTCCGGAACCTGATATAACAGTTTGCAATCGTTCCGAAAATGATGAATTTATGGTTATAGCCTGCGATGGCATTTGGGATGTGATGACTAGCAGCGAGGTTTGTGAATTTATCAGTTCACGACTTTTGGTTACCTATGACCTGCCGATGATTGTCAACAGCATATTGGATATTTGCCTGCACAAAGGCAGCAGGGACAATATGACTCTGCTCCTCCTACTTTTGCCGGGAGCACCGAAGGTCGATATGGATGCCGTTAAGGCCGAAAGGAACCTCGATCAAACTATTATTCAAATAACCAAGGAAGTGATTGAGAAGCACGAGGTACACGACTTTGAAACACTTATTCGACTGATGAAAAGAATGTCCATTAACATTCCAAATCTACCACCTGGTGGTGGTCTTTATGCAAAATATTATATTATTGAGCAAGCTTTCCACGAGAAATTTCCAGATACTCCTACTGAAATCTATGACTATTTTTCAATGTAGAATGTTTGATGAATGGGAAGTTAACATAAGTGCAGTAAATTGTTGTAGTTATCATTCCGTTTGTTTTATTTTTATTTTTGTCCAGTGTATTCTTCGCTTCATTAGTTTATTCCAAAGAAATCCTCCCCTTTTGGATTGCCAGTGGAAGTGTGCTACTATGTAGCAACAGCTGTGCGTTATGGCCATCCAATTGCCAGCTTGTGCTTCGTCAAAAGCAGTGGCACAACATGGCATATACTTGATTTTTTCAATTAGATACAGACGCACGCATTACGCATACGCAATGCGTGCGGACCGAAGAACAATCAAACTCATAAAACTCAGACTTGGCAACAGATTCGCAATCGGACCTTTTCTCGGCTGCCTGGTAATAATTAAAATTTGCCTGCCACAAAGGATAAGCCCCGAAAGACAAAGTGAAGGAGTGCCACAGAGGGGCCAAAATGAAAAGTTATGAACTACAGCATGGGCAGTTACTGGTCCAGTTCAGTTCAGTCCAGTCCAGTCCAGTCCACTCCACAAAATCCACACAGTACGTGCCGCAATACACAACACTTGACCCAAGCAGTTGCAACAGTCATAACAATGACTGCTACTGCTACTCCATTGCTCCACTGCTCCACTGTTTTCTGCTTTTCGTTTTCAGCCCCTGAACAGCAGCTGTCCATTTTAATTTTCCAGCTTGTGTAAATAATTTAAACAATTCCATGTCCAGTCCGACAGGAATAAGGCAAAAAGAACTGCAGAGCGGAAGAGGAAAGTGCTCGGTTATTATTTGTTACCTCGACTCCCGTCCAGACTTGGCCTATTACTTGCGGTTGCCGAGTCAGCATTTGTTTAGCTTTCTTTGTTCCTTCCAGTGTTTCTTATTTTCTCCTCCTGTTCCGTCTTCAAACCAAATATTTTTGCTAGTCAAGTGAGCCCGTTTTGTGGGAGTACACATGGAAAATAAGTTACTGAATATGCATTCCGGATTTAAGGAACCATTCTTTGAATTTCAAATCGCAATCTACGCTGATTGTTTTCAATATCCATTTTGATGAAAAATAACAAGCTGTATACCCTTTTTTTTGAGTGTAGTGGGGAGGGGGAGCTCCGACATGAAAAAACAAATGAAAACAATAACATGTGGCCCCGATCCTCTGGTTATCTGGTTTTGAGAAGACCCTTCACCCTGGCTGGATGCACTCATGTCCAGTTTGTTTGTTTACTCTGTCTGGCAGCATGTCTGTTGCATATCAGTGACCAGCATATCGTTATTTTCCTATAATTTAGACAATTTTCAGAAGGGGTTCGCATATTCAAATAGTTTCTCTTGCGTTTAGATTTTCATTTCTAGACTGGCTTTTGCCATTTTAATCAACTGTTGTTGGATGCACGGCAATTGCTTATTAAAGGGCAAAATCAGACAGAGAGTTGGTTCCAGCCTCGGACTGTCTGGCCATTTGGTTTATGGAACTTTGGCCAAATATTTGACTTTGGCTCGGGCCAGTCGACAACATTTGCAACATTTTTCTATTTGCTTCGTTAACCGCACACGAAAAAAAACGTGGTCTTCCTGCGACTGAATGTTTGCGAAAACTTTGTTTGCCGCCCGTCGCTGGCCATAATGCTAAACTTTCTTGCGTTCAAATCCATTTTTTTGCTGTTAGCCGGACTCTTTTATTTCATTCCTTTTGTCAAATGCAGACCAAACCAATTACAAAATCCACACAGCCAGGGAACCAACAGAACTGGGCCATCAGAGGGACAAGCAAAGTTTGGCTTGCAAACAATTGCAATTTATTAAGCCAAGAGCCAAGCAAAGCGCAAACAATGTCCGTGTCCATGTGGCCAGCATAATTAAAAGTAAGTTCAATGCGCTGCTCCAGACAACGGGGATAGTCAAGAATCTCGACTAGAGATGAGCAGAGAAATTCCAAATGTTTGCAATTTAATTTACATTCA
Source organism: Drosophila erecta (assembly GCF_003286155.1). Classification (NCBI taxonomy): domain Eukaryota; kingdom Metazoa; phylum Arthropoda; class Insecta; order Diptera; family Drosophilidae; genus Drosophila; species Drosophila erecta. The sequence goes on from NW_020825194.1 coordinate 6,063,640, forward strand.
AAAACAATTATTGCGGGAGATAATACAGTTTAGGAAATAATTGCATTTAATTTGGTTAGCTGCTGAAACAAGAAAACGAATTATAATTGAATTGCGGTCAAAGGAGCGGATGTGAAAAATATGCGGAAATTCCTAAACACTTTAAAGAGTTCGTCACTGACAAAACGGAGGGTAATGAAAGAGTTGACAGCTCTTAACTTATATCGAAAATATAATTTATGAGTCGATAGATCATGACCTTTATGAAGGACTAACTTTCTGACGTCACTTTATTTTTAAATTATTCTCAAATTATTATCTGCAATCCCAGCTCTCTGCATCTCCCATACGCCCTGTAGTACGAACTTAATATGCATGGTAGCTCTTGTAAGTTGTAATTATGTTGCAATAAGTTGGCCCGGGCTCGAAGTGCGGATTTTGCTAATGCGCTGGTTGCAAGTATGTGATCAGGCACTTCAATTGCGAATTTGTAAGGAAAGTCAATGCAGAAGAAGGACCAAACAATGGGGCCACTGATTAGTTGTGAATTTACTGCTGATTAAGATGCTTTTCAAAAGAATTCACTGCCCACTCTGGTCAAACGAACTTTCCCACCAACTTTTCGCGTTTTCCCTGTATCTGTCGGTTTCAGAGGGCCCTGTGCTCGTGTGGCCGCTAACTTTCTGTTGAATTGGCAGTTTATGAAAAATTCAAGGACAGACATTAATTTCGCGCTAACTTCTAGGGGCAAGTCCATATAAATTACACCAAAATATCCGTAAGTCATCCGGAAGGAAGAAATATATTCGAAAGTCAGCAGCAAGGATGAGCAAATTAATCAAAAGTGCTGAGCTTGCTATCCCATTCGACTTTGAGTTTATTAATCAATATATTATCCCTTCCTGTAAATAGAATACATTAAATGGGTTTAAGCCGAGCATATTTTCACATTAGCACTTTCGACAAATGATTTTGTATCAAATGCCTGCGTGGTAATGAAATCACCTGTTTTCCATTAAATACGTTAAATCATAAACAGCTTTTTAGTTTTTATGAGAGTTAATTTATATTTTTTCCCTAAATGAATATAAGTTCATTTATTATCTAAATGAACACACATTGTGTTCTAACTCTAAGCGTATTTAAAGTAAATTTTACCGTTGTTTCAGCTGGCCATTTTCAAAATTTAATCAGTTGAAACCACTTAATTACGGTATGGGTGTTTGCCCTCCTTTCTTTGTGCGCACAAATGTTCAGGCATTTCTATTGCGCAAAATAAATCACAGTGTAAGCCTTTTGTTTTTCCATTTGTTTACAGGCTAAATGAAATCATGACAATGTATCGTGAATCAACAAAATCAGCTGAGAGACAAATTGCATAGAACACGCAGCAGCATCGAGTGCAGCTTCAAACACGGGTTGTATCTATATACATATGCCAATTACTGTTTTTTGATGTCGTAAGCCTCGATTCGTTGCTGTTCTATTGACAAGCTAAACGGATCCGAGTTAGGTCCGTGTGGGTATTTATTTAAATTTATCGCATTGAGCTGTGCGTGCGGATGCGAAGCCAATTGCAAAATTCCCATGCAATTTGGACGCGTAGATTCCATGTAATTAACAATTTAGCGATTGCAATGGCAGCCATTTTGTCAGGGTGCATAACAATGAGCGAATAAAATGCATTTGCTAAATAATGCAAATTCAGTTTTGACGCACATAATTCCATTTTAATGGAAATTTTCTACTTAGCACTGCCGTTGTTGTTTTTACGGCTCGCCTGAGGCGATGCAGCATATAAATAAAGGTGCTGGCCAACGTAATTTAATTGCTTATTTTGCCATTATGGCCATACAGGCTTCTGTAGTCTTTTATTTATGTAATATTTCTGCCGGAAGTTGCGCATACGCCACGTTGAAGGAAGGTCAAACGAAAAAAAAAAACGAAAAAAGCCGCCAGTTATGTGGGGAACGTATTCTAATGGTGGGAATAAAAAGAGTGCTCACATACATGGCATCGCAAGGAGCCAGCTAGTTGAACTTTTATTATTCCTGACAACCTGCACTATTTTATTTGCCCAGCTACTACACTTTAAATATTTATTTCGCCCCAAATAGCTGTAAATTCTCGGCTCCCATAATCCTTTAGGGGTAAGCCCCTCCTTATCAAAGGACATAAAGTATGGCAACACCTGATTTATACACGAAGCCCACTTTACTGGAAAATGGACATACAAAATCAGAGAGCAACTATGTATCTGACTGGCCAGCAGTGTTTGGACAGCGATCTACACTTGGAAAACGAAGGACTTGTACCGAAAATGGCTCGAATCTTTAGATTGCAAACCAATGTCTTGTGGAACTGATTTCCCATTTAAAAATGATATCAAACAGAACATGTATTTGCTTATGCTTTACCTTTTTAATACAATACTGATTCTGGTTTCATAATCATAGGTATCGGTGCAGTGTGCAAGTCGCTTTTGGTGAGGGAACGCTTAACTTATTAAATGCGCACACTCCGTTTTAATTACTCACACACATAACGGTGTGTGCACGTGTGAGTTGCTAATTGCGGGTCCATACACACACATGCCAGCCGAGCACAATTTTAATGCGCACTTCCGTTTCCGCTGTAATGCCTGCGGCATAGTTTATTTTTATAACCCGCAACACGGGACTTCCACTGCCGCCGCCTCCTTTGCGGTGCGTAATTGTTAATTTTCAACAGCGCATACTATGCCGCAATGAACGACTGACTGACTGAGTGACTGACTGAGTGACTGACTGCCTGAAGGACTGATGGACGGAGGGAGCGAACAACTGACAGACGGATGCATCGGCTTCACAAGAAAGAAGGCCTGACATTTTGATATTGCTGTGCACTGCAAATTACCAGCATTTTAAGTGCGTGGCCGCAAAGAGGAAAAGCGTTAACACGGATAAACATTGACAGCAGCCGGCCATTCCGCATCAACCGCAGGATTCACGGAAAAAAAATTGAGAATCTTTCCCGTGTTTATCGCACGTGTTTGTATGCTATATAAGATAACATTTCAACGTTAATTTATTATTATTACGGAAATTTGTGCTGTCAACAATCTGTCTTACAACATCTCTCTACAAATAAGCCAACAGCTGTGCAAGCAGTCTTAAATACATCAAAATTTGCCTCAGTGCACTTGAATGGTCTGGGAAAAAGATCGAGGGAGTGCGGAAAGCCAAGAATGAAGCGCAGCTTAAGCAAATTAAGCGCAAAATCACAGCACTGACAGCAAATGGATGGACAAACAGAAGCCAAGGAGGGCGCATCAGATCCCGAGATTCAGACTTGAGAGCATTATGCAATTATTTAAACATTTCCCAGTAACAGCAATCGCAGCAGCAACAGCGGCCACTGGGCTTAAGCAAATTGAATCCGTCGCATGCTCCTAATTGCGGCCAACACTCAAATGCCGCGTCCTAGCCACCCATGTAAAGTCCTGGGCCAGGATACGCCGAGTCCTGCACGGGTTTCTTCCCCTTCACCGCCCGAAATTCGTTTCATTTCTGGATAATTGCTGCTTGAATTTCAATTCGAACGGCTGGTTGGCATGGGGTTGCCTTAAAACGCTGCTGAATGCTCTCGGTTATCCTGCACTTGTCACAGCCTCAATGCAAATTGAATTTCCAGTGAACCAAATTGGGGCGAAAGCCGCCAGCAAGATATCCTTGCGCTGCATTTCAGCTCAACTTACGAAACCATAAGCGAATAATAGTGTTTCTGAGCTAGATTTATATACTTGTATTTTATCTGTTGGAACATGTAAACCATTCATGGCCCTAAAGTATATTGGGGATTTTGGATATTTTTAAATTAAGTTATAGTCTAGGCTGGCGAAGTAACTGCAATGCTCGATGGTAGGCAAATACATGCGGAAAATTAACATATTACCTCTCGGGCAGAACTAATTTTCTATGCCACTTAACCGAGGGGTTGTGCAGGAAACTCTATGACGATGGCTATAAAGTTCGACGACGTTTTGCCTTCTGGCGCGACCAGTACTTCAGTCCTCTTTCAATCAATTAATTATTGTTTTATGCCGCTCTCAATCGTTCAAAAGGACCACGGGCAGGGAAAGTGGGAGAAAAAACACAAGCGCGCAAGGCAGGAAGAGAACTCCTTGTGTCCTTAGGCGAAGGCAAAAACCAAAGCAAAATGGACGCATACTTTACAATTAATTTGCCATTACGCCGGAATCTTGAGGCTAGGGAACTGCGGATTGCCCTCTGCCATTTTTAATCGATTTTCATTACGGACTCGTTGGCCCGCTCCTGTCTGCCTTTTTCGTCTTACCCTCGCTCGTCACTCACTTGACGCTTCAATTGGCCCTCTCTAAATGGGCAAACAAACTCTCGACGTGGCGCGATGTCCTTTCCCCCAGCCCCAGCCCCCAGCCCCCAGCTCCATGCCCTTAGCTCCCACCAACCGTTGGATGCCTAATTTGACTAATAAGCTGGCCATTGCAACGGCTGTTGAACTTCCGGCGCGACGGGGATGTGGCTGGATGGCTAAGCCTTCGGCCACTTTCGGTAATTATATGCCAAAACAGTTCAGCGGCGTTGAAGCGGCAGTTGGCCTCCACACAAAAAAATATTAGGAGGCAGTAAATGGCATTTAAGGGCGACGCGGGAATGTGGGATGTATTTCAATTCAAGCTTCTTACTTTGATGATACATACAAAACAAGATTAATATTATTTTAATCAGGCTTAAAGCAATATGTTATATGCTATTTTTGTTTAATTAATAGATTTTTTCTTAAGTGATAGCTTCAAAGCTGAACCAAATTTCAAGTTCTCCGCTGATTTCCCTTTGAGTGGCCCTTTTCTGTTGGTTCTTCCTTATTGGTTAATCATTTGCCATAAAGATTTTAATTTCCGCTTTTTAATAGGAAATAAGTCTATCGCTGTGGTTTGGGCTGAAGGGACTAATCCTTGCAACACTCTTTGGGCTTTCTGTTTGCCTTTTGAATATTTTTCAAGAAAAGCAGGACCTTAATTGGTTTGCCAGCAGCCAGAAGCTGTCAGTCACGATTAAGATTTCCCTCAAAAAGGGTTATTCCGATCCACTCCCCTATAGAATTTCATTAATTAGGTTCATTTAACATGAGAATATCTCAGCGCCACGCGTGAGCGACACCAGTGACAGAGCACAAATTACCAAAAGTGATATGATTGCAGCAAGGCGAAGTGGCATGGCTAAACGATTTGACTTACCATCAGCCACTTGAATTTCGAATTAGGTGCACACAGAAAGAAATGAATACTTAGTTTTGGTACTAGTAAAGTCTATCATTCAATAACATACTTTCCAGTGCAGTACTGGGTGCTGGTTTATTTGTGCTGGATAAATCGTAGCCACACACGGAAATCGGAAGGCAACTAGTAGTATTGTAACTGCTCAAAGTCACCTGGGTGGTCATCGATTGACAGCCCAACAGGGCGGGTGAGTTGCCGTTGAAAGGCATTCAATAATTTACTAATTCTTGTACTCCGGACTGTGATTGCCGGGCTGTGACTGAGTGAAATCAAACGTCATCAATAGCCGACACTGAAATAATAATTCGATTGACGCACTACCTCAGATACAGGACCGATTATTTCCCGGGCTAGCAATTTCTTACGCAAATACAGTTCAAATTCACAAGGCGTTCCGCCGACATCAACAGTATAAGGTTAAACAAACTATTGATTGGCAGGTTTTGTGCGGCCTAATGACCACATGCGATGATGGTCAATAGTATTGAGTCGGGTGCATTAAATGTAGATTTGTTTATGCATAAATCGGTCTGTAATTAGTAGATAATGATTTTGCTATTGACCTCAAATACCTACACACTCGAGTCGAGCTAAATAACACATAGCCAACACACGTGAAGTCAATTGCAGTATTAAGTTTATGATATCGGCGAAATATAGTTTGCAATACATAAACAGTAAAAGCTGACTCTATACTCCGTTTATTGGTATATTGTTCATTGCTAAAGTAATTTAAGACTATTTGTCTATTGTCTAAATAGCGAAATGATTTAAAGTTTTCACCAATGATTATTTAGCATATCATTTGGAACACTTGATGACTTAGTCAATTTTTTCAGATTGCGTTATACTCCTTTACAATCAATTTACGGTTAACAACACATTAATTGTTAAGGCCAAGTCAAGAATCAACGACTTTATTTACACCATTGAAATGGAGCTTCTATTACGGACAAATAAAACCTGTAATTCAACCACAAGTAGTAAAGAAAGAAAATGACGGCTAATATCCGGCCTTTACGTGTAGTCAATTTATCACAAAATAATTATAACCCCATTAAACTGCTCTGCAAAATGGCTTACACTTAACCTCAGCCTTGGCCCTGACTTTATATTGAATAATTCAATAACAATTTACAATCAATTAAAAGCGGCTGGCGGAGATTAAAAATCTCAGACGTTGGCCAAGTTTATTATGTGTGCCTGAACTCAATTTAGCGTTACTCATGGTCCATTAATTCGCCATTTTCATGGTAGGTGCAATAAAGTGCAAAAAATCCAAAGACCGAGCGAAACACAACCAAAAGTCGACGCTGTCAAGTACCCAGAAAAAGGGTCACTTCCAGTCGAAAGGAGGGACCAAATGGCAAACCAGGCAACTGTCTGGACCCCTCTCAACGACCAATTACAACTAAACAGCTTTAATTTAATTTGAGCCACCCAGCCTACCTAGCAGGCCCACTGCTCCCCATCCAGCCCCACTGCTCCCCATCCAGCCACACCCTGTTGACCCGGTCCCTCCTCCTTTTGGCCAAGAACAATGGCGCGGATGTAATGTTCGCATTATGCTCGTTCACAAATTGTAAGCAGCCATTATGTTTCTTCGTGTTGCCCATGTTACCCCAACCACTGCGTTCTCGGAAAACCCCTTTCCCCTGAGCTTTTAGCATTGTAATGCCTTTTGGTCCTGGGAGCAGGGTTGCCGCCCCAAAACAGCGCCGTGTTCGGCATTGTTCCAAACTGGTCTGTTCCCTGCCTTTCGACCGCCCAGTGGGCTCAGGTTCTCGTATGTCAAAATAATGGCGGCAACGGGCAGTCATTGTTATTGTCCTGGTTGTTCCACCTGGCAAAGGATGGCGGTCACGTCATCATCATCATTATCATCCGAAAAACCCGATGGTGACTGCACACCCAGAAAGGCTGCATTCCTGCTTCTGGGTGTGCCCAAATGGTTTTGGTAGAGTGATTTTAAAACTCCTAACTAAATTTCTGCAACTACACATGTAATAAATTGATAGTATTAAATCGCATTTAGAAACACAATTAAAAATGTATTAATCTGTGTTCTTGCTGTTGGATAAGTGCCAAATCCCATACAGTTCATTCAATTATTGCAATTAAATCATTTAAATGAAAACCACTCCCTCAGCTTGTAATTTCAGAATTTAGGTAAGGAAGAACTTGGCAGAATAAGTGAAATGAAAGATTTCAACTTCCTTCACGTTAAATACAATTTGCAATATAGCAGGCAGAAACGGCGATGACCACAAGACAAGACACAAGATGTCCGTCTGTTCGGGCCAAGAAAACCTTCGACCTGTGGTCAAGAGCAACAAGTTTGCTGTGGGACGGAGATGAAAATGGAAGTTGAGGCGAAGTTTCGAGTGTTGCGGTTTTATTTGCTGTCATTGCGGGACACTTCGTTTTTGGGGTCAGTGAAATAAAACATTTAATTACTCGCACGAGACATCGGACAGGACAGCAATTAGTTGATCAATTTGCTGGCAGCGACGCCTTAAAGAAAACCACTTTGCCTTTAAGTAATTGACTGCGGAAACGGATGGGCATGGAAGTCGATTATGAAATCGTCAGCAAATTAAGCACTCCAGTGAACTGAGTTGGAAAGCCACGAGGAACTTACTGTTCGGTTCGTGTTTAATGTTGGTTATTGTTCTTAATTTAGCTAATTTCTAGCTCTAATCTAATTTAGTTATAATTTGCTTGAAAATATGAAACAGGCTTTAACTTTTCTTCACAAATAACTAGTACTTGTATAAAACTTGTCAGGAAGTGTAAAGGCTCTCAAGAGCTTACGAGTCCAATTGATGGTCCCAATTAATTTGTCGGTTTGGCGGCTGAAAGCTTGGGTCAGTGGAGTTTGTGGCTGCCTTGCTTTTATTTGCCTGCCATTTGCAAAAACCATTTTCGCAATTCAATTTATTCAACCGATGCGCGACTTTTCAATCCGCCAAATCAAACACACTCCGATGGCCATAAATTCAGGCGCTGCAGAGACCGCGTAATTTCTGCGCTTTATTTATGCATCAATGGCGTGATTTATTTGCAAACACTCTGGCCCAGACCACAAACATCACTTCAAGTGTTCATTGTTGTCTACACTTGTCTTGTTTGCCTATCCGTACGAGTGTATATATGATTTCTGCTCTCTGCGGCTGGGTAAAAAAATAACTATAATTCATTGCAAATAAAGCAAGAAAAACACAATTATTTATCATGAAGCAGTCAGACATCCGAATGATGGCCCACCCACCTTCCGCCCACACCTACTTCTTCCGCTTTTCCACGGACACGGGCAAAGAATTCAACAACACAAATGTCAGTCAGCCCACAGACAAAAAAAAAAAAAGAAAAAGGAAAATGGGGAAAGACTGTCTGTGCCGCGCCTACAAAAGCGGCTCAAAGTTTTGGGCGACAACAAAAACACAAATCTTCTCAAATTTTTTCCCCCAATTTTTGTGTGCACTGAGGAAAATATTTAACAAAAACTAAGCTAATTGTGCTGTTTATGTGGTCGCTCATAGGTTATTCCCTATTTTTCCTGCTTGTATTCTACGTAGACTTTTTAGCAGTAGATCATATCATACGCGTATATTATGAATATTTTTGAGTGTAAAAGGCTCAGGCATTTCGGGTGACTGACAGCGTGGCCCAAAAGCTCAGGGAATCGGATGAGGAAGTGGAAGCGGGTCTGGAGCCCGGAGTCCGGAGTCCCAAACCCGGAGTCCTGAGGCCGCAGTCTCTGTCCGGAGTGTGAGTCGGGCGACATATTTTGTGCTAAATCTTCTTGTTCACACTAACGCGCCGCTGACAGTTTTTCTTTCTTCATTTTGGTGTTTCAGTTTTGTGATTTTTTCCAGCTGCGCCTCTTTTGTGTGTGGTTGTTGTTGGTTTTTCACAGATTTTCAAGTGTGACAGTCAGTCAGTCAGTCAGTCAGTGGGGCTGCCTGAGCAGTGTGAAATATCTCGCTAAATGACCAAAACAAACACCCACATCAAGGCAATGGTTATATCATGACCAGGCTAATGCCATACCCTGAATTTTGCTGAACTTTGTGGCTGGTAGTGACGGAAATGTTTTACCTGGGCACGGTTCAAATTATTGGCTAGGGATAGAGGAGGCAGCCTAGTATTCTCAGAATAAGTATCTTCAGGGTTTTAGGAGAAATTCTTATAAGGAAACTTAAACGCAGGTACAAAATTATCGTATGCATTTACATTTTTCATAGCATGAACTTAGCTCATAGATTAGCAATCATTAAATGCCAATTAGCATCATTAAAGGCGGTTGTTAAAAAAAATAAGTTAAGGAGTCTCTATTACTTATCAATCATCGTTAATCAATTTGCAATTAAATAAGGCTTTTGAAGTAATTTTCGAAATTTCAAATAATCTATGGCATTTAAAACTGACTTCAAGTTTCTAGGTACAATATCTGTGCGACGTAGCAACTCTGAATTTGGCCTAGTCGGGTTTTGGTCTTGGCTTAAAAACTGGTTTTTTATCTCAATGGATGCTGCGGCTCCACAATAGCCCACTTTTGTTGTTGCCGCTGTTAATTCGACAGTTTTTTAAGCGCCGAGCTGACATTGACCCACTTTCAGTCTGTCGACTGCGGCTCATCGTCTTGGCCACTTTGCTGCCTCATTTGAGTGTGCGCCTGTATTCGTTCGTCGGATGTGAGTGCTAATTGCGGTCAGTAACATTTCGCGGCCATTCACACAACACTCAAACTCAAACAATGACGAGCCCAACTGCTCAATACATCTCGCGGAAACTGCATTTGCATTTCGTTAGCGGCCACTTCCCCCCGAAATCCCAACCGTAATTCCAATATCCCAATGCCCACAGTCCAAAATTTGCATATTCGATTCGGATTCGGATTCGGATTTTGGTCATCACGGTTCTGTGCGGTTCGCGTGTGGGCAGCTGCATATGATTTCCGCTTTTTCTGTTGTGTACCCACACTTTGCTTTTCATCATTGGCTGGCGTCTAATGAGCTTAGTTGGGGATAGAAAAACACCAAATTTGCATATGCTGGCATTATACAAATCATATTCCCCGCGGTTAATTAGAAAATGAAAACATTGGCTTGGAAAACTGGAAATAGCTCGGCTAACCGATCACGTATGCCAGCTGTTTGTAAGGCTAAGTTTGGGAGTTATTATCATTGGGGATACCAAATCAAAAGTAACATGTATTCATAGAGTAATTATCTGCTTTTCCCACTACCAGGTCTAACTAATTTTAAGGCACCTTAGCACTCAAGCATAATTGCTCTTGTTGCACGTGCAGTACTGCCAGCCAAAGACACTTTCAACATGTGTGCAACCATCTAAGCCGCACAGTCTGAATGCAACTGAGAACTAGACCTCATGCCGTACGTATATCTTAATCCATTCGGATGGGTACTCACATGGAACCCTTGGGCACTGTCATGTTCAGGCCGTCGAGGACAACGTTGGGGTTCTTGCTGCTGCCATACATTTTGTGGGCCCGCCGCACACAAACCGCCTGCTGGCGGCGCGTCGCCAGCGTCGAGGGCTGTGAGATGAAGAGACGCCGACGTGCCGCCAAGTCCAGATCGCTGTTGGCCGTCGTCGCCGTCGCAGCTGGCGCCGTTGGCGGTACTCCGTCGGCAGCGGCGTCCATTTCGCGGCAGTTCTGCAAATAGCCCATAAATCGATATTAGTGTTGGTCCTCATGTGGACATAGACAGCAGTTGGAATAAGTAAAACTAAAATTGGCACAGCTCCTGGCCACTGGAGTTGCCATTGCTCCCGTTGCTGCTGCTCCTGCTGCCGCTGCTGCAATTGGTGTTGCTGTTGTGCATTGACAAGGAAAGTGAATATCGATAGTGATAGCCCGACATGACCCACGCAACAGCATCAGCACACGCTGAATATGGCCAAGGATCTAACTCTTGAAAAGTCTTCGGGAGCTGTCCCCATTTAAGATTTTGCATTAACACCACTGAAGGTAGCTGAACGATTTTAATATAGCTATAATTTTAATTATAAAATATAAGAAGTAAATGATTAATATCGACTAATTGAATCATTGCCCTTTTCCTATCTGCTCAAAGCATTTTGTTCCAGAAACAAGCATTTTATCCTTGAAAAGGGTATTTAGAGTCCTTCTTCAACCAATCTTTTCATTTAGATGCAGCCGTTGGCTCTGCCCATTCCTGTCACTATAACCCAGCCAAGTTGCAACATTTGCCGCTTCTGCTGCTGCTGCTGCTGCTGCCTTTGTTGTTGCTGGCTATTTTAGCTAGTGTCGCTGCTGCAGTTGTTTCACAGTTGATTAAACCAATTTTTGTATATCGTCAAGCCAGAACGGAGCATAGTGGAAGGTTTAACCCCGTGATGGATATTGCTGTCATGTAGATGCGACCCCGCATCCTTGCACTATTTTTCGTGCGGATGGTGCTGCGGATGGCGGATGGCGTTTGGCTACTGCCCATTTTTGGGTCGAACGAAATCAAATTTTGAAAATGGATCCCCTCGTCGCCAGAGAGCCCGATGTCCGGATAACCAGTGTCCTGTGTCCAGGATCCACTATTTGCCATCCCAACACAACTGCCAGCGAATCGCCTGTGTAGTGGCATTTGCCAGTTAACGACAATTTGGCCAAGTGCTTTGGTAGTTGCTTTTTATTTTCATTTTCATTCGAAATTGACATTTTGCTAATCGAAAATGCAGCAAACAATTTGCCAGCTTGGGCAAAACTTTTGCAATTATTTTGCACAGCTCAACGGAAAAAACAATGGGGCTGAATCTGGGGTTTTCCAAGGCAAAAAAAAACCAAATAATGCCAAAGAAAACGAAACAAAATCCAAAGCCCGATGCCATTTATTGATTTACTTCTCACTAACAATAGGCAGGGCCAGGCAAATAAATAAAAATAAAAATAAGCATAACAACAACTAACCAAGTAACGGAAACAACAACTGACGGGATGTGGTTGAGTTGGCCAGGCTTTCGGTTCTACTCCGTTGTATTTCATTTCGTTTCGTTTCGTTTTGGCTTGGTTTGGTTGGTTTGGTTTAGTTTTGGCTTTTTTGGCCAGCTCTGACTGCAAGAAATAAACTTTCTTGATAAATGACTTCAATGTAATTAATTTCTGCTCAGCTCGCTCGCTTGCAGCCAAAAAATGGAAGGCAGGACCAGACAATTCCCTGGTACGGCAGTATCTGGTATCCTAGTATCCTGGTATCCAGTTATCCTGGTGTTTTGCGGCTCATGAGCTATATGCTGTCACTGCTAATGTTAGTGGGTTTGCCCTCCGGCATTTCAATTAAGAAATATTGTTTAAACATCTAAGTAGCCAGATGTGTTGCAGCAATCATCCTTTTGTTACCGATACTGATACAGATGCTGATGCTGATGCTACAGATACTGATGATGATGCAACTTTAGTGCTAAGCTGATTATAACTGCAAGTGGATTCACTCCGGCAGCCACAGCTGCGGAACTTATTGCTCATCCGCCCTGCGGTTCGGTCAACCGCTCACAGACTTCAATGTTAATTAACTTGTTTTTAATCCAATTAATATGCACAGCACAAGACCATTGACCAAAGGGAATTTGAATGAATCTTGGACTCTAATTAAAACTTTTGATCCGTCCCAGAGAATTTCATGTCTAGGAATTGTAAGGCCTAAAACTCACATAGCTACCTTTCTAACTCTGCTCACATTATAAAAGTCCTGCGGAAAAAGTAGTAGTTAAGAATAAGGAATAGAAATTCGAGATGATCAAAGCAAAGTGTAATGGATGTTCAAAATTATGCATTTAAAATACAAATTATATATTTTCTTAAAATTAAGATTTAAAAAATTCTGTGGCTTTGCATGCTCTTTGATTTATATAGGTAAATTAAACACGCTTCCGTCTACGATTTCATAGATTTTCGGAGGTCGCCGTTGGGGCTCTAGTGTTAGCCTGTGCTGCTGAAGCGGAGATTGCCTGGAAGTTACAAACAAACAATAAAACTTTGCTGCAGTCATTTTTCAAGGCACGAAGTGGAAGGTGTTAGTGGCAAAGTCCCAAGCCCGTTACGAGTATCCTTTAATGTAATAAAGCCTGCAGAATCCGACTGCGGAATGCGGAGGCGAAAGGGAAACTGTTTTGCGGCCGGACGAATCTTTAAACTTGGCCTTGCCCAGGGTGTATCTCTCGGATGGTAGGTACGTGTGCCTGCACAGATTTGTATCCGCATTCTGGAAATCTTTATGGGCTTTTTGTAAGAGTTGGCAGGCAGTCGGAAATAAATAAAATCACACATAGCACCGGATAAACAGACGAATGGCAGGGGGAACAGGTGCGCACATGCATGAAAGGTAAAATATGTTTATATAAATAAAGGACCAAAGTATCGGTGGGGCTTGGGGTAAAGATCCCAAACAAAGTTTGAAGTTCAGCAACATAAAGAAGTGCAAATTGTTGCGTGCTGCGATTGTATCTATCGAATGTGAGCACACGAAAGCTATTTCCTGCCAACAAATATAAACGCCGCAATAAAAAGGAACAACGGCCACGACGACTTCAATGGCAATAGCTACGCCCATAAAGCAGGCGCGACAATGAGTCGAGGGGATGCCAAAACTTTTTGCCAAAACAAACAACAGCAGCGGCAACAACACGTGGAGTAGGGAAAAAGTTGTAAACTGAAATGATTATCTGGTGCCTGACACTTGTCTAGCCATAGATACACGTATCTCTCTATACGGGGATTTGTTTTTAGGCAGGTAAATAACCGAAATGTTAAACCCCCACGGAATGCGAGTCACATCTTTTCCGAGTATTCGTTTTAGTGCGTTTTTATTTGTGCGCACAATACACTCCGCAGTATCTACGTCTCGATTTTTGTCGCATTTATGGGCTGTATTTAGAGTTAACTAAGCACTCGGTTACTGATACGGTCTACGCTTGGTATGAAGTGGACTATCCCAGCCAGAAGTCGTTGTAACCTTCTACTTCTGCGAGTCTTAAAATATACTCGAGTTATATTGCTTAATTGGAATGCCATTTCTATCAGTTGCGGTTTTGAAAATTATGCACACTTGAGCCTGCCTGAGTGAATCATTTAAGTGCTGGGCCCAAGCTTCCAGCACATTAACTGTGTGCTTGCCACGAGTTTGAGGCCATCCGGAAATGGGTCAATGACAGGCCCCAGATCGCCGCACTGTCATTTGCATACAGACATGTATCTATATGCAAAGCGATGGGACAACTCTATGCAGACTGATAAATATTTATGTTTATTTTTAGTTTTGCACATGCGGGCGAAAAAAATGTGAATTTCCACAAAATTTTACGCTCAATAAATTTGCACAACAAAAATTTCGCCGGACAGCGCCGAAAAATGCGCTCATGTGTTAGTAATGGCCGCACATTTCGTGGAGGAGTAAAATGTTTTCCCAAATAGTTAGCAAATAATTCGGAGCAGCCCATTCTCCATCGGCGAGCTGCAAATGTGCAAATAATTTGGCACAAGTCAAAGGCGGATTCCTCTTGAGGGCTGCTCGACTGTAGGCCTTAAACCGTTTAACATAATTTCCCTTGGCCACATTGTGTATACGCCTCGTGTACTCGGCCACGGAGGAGGAAAATTGCATTGTGGGAAACAGGCTTAAGTGGCTAATAACAAATTGCTTGCATTTAAATTCCATTTTCACATAATTTTCGAGCTGCTAAAAATTGAAAGGCTGCCGCACAACTTAATCAACCGACTTTAACTCACTCGAGACAAACTGGCGCACACATGCTGGAATATTTGTTCGCCGGCTTAAATTTTGCATCCTGCCTGCTTGGCTGGCAAAATATAATTCACAAATCCAACAAACAATTTCCTGGGTGTAACCGCAAAATGTTCGAGCTTGTTGAAATGGCCAGAAATGTTCATAGATCGTTTGTTATGCTCGTTGGTTTGGTTTTCCCAATGTTGTTACTATACTTTGCCTGGGATTTGTATGTGGATGTGGATGTGGGGCCTTTGCCATCAGCTAAGCGCTTTTGTATTTAATGAAGCCTATTTTTCTTACCGAACATGAGCCGCAATTATTACGAGTCATTAGTTGCCTGTTTTCCTGTTAGAAGTCCCTGCTCTAACCCATAACAGACAGTGGAAATTTGGGAGTGGTACAAACTATTTGTCCAAATTCAATTATTTGTAAACAACATTTTAGAGCATAGTAAATATTCTTATTTATAAATTTGATTAAGTGAGTATAAAGTCGTCACTTAAAATAACCGACATTAATTTATTAAAGCGATCATATGGTTTGCTTTTGTGCATGGCAATATTTTGCGAAGTTAATAAGTAAGTTATTCAATCGACATGATGGTGGCTATTTGAAGGCCATTGTGCGAAAACATTGCAGTTGTTTAGGCCTGCCCTATTTCGAATAGCATACATTTGTGAGTTTCCAGCTGTTGCATAAGACATGTGCATACACTGAGGCGAACTGGTGCCCACTCAACCCACATCTGGCCCAATTAAGCTGTCACAATGTCGGTGGAAGGCCGTAACCCACCCAGTTATGAACCATTTTCCTAGGCTCGTATTTTTCGCAACCATGCGTTGGGTATTCGCAATTTCCTACTGGCCTGAGTCAGCGATTTTGCCAGCGATGATAATTGAAATTTGTGAATTCAAAATTCTAGTTTACAGCTGGCCTGGCCGAAATAGCCATGTTCGATGCAATGAAATAACGGCGAAATACGAGGATGACGGCCACGAAATCAGCTTTGACAAATAACTGATCAGGCAAGCGAATCGCCGCAGCGGCAGAATGGTTTGCCGATTGCAATTAAACCAGGTTGCAATCGGAATGAGTGATAAAATTTAAGGTGCCAAGAAATATGAGCGGCTGTCTTTTGTCGAATTGAATCGCAAAATAATTACAAGATAAACCAGTGATCCGATTTCAATGCAATCAGGCTGGCAACCTCAACAGCGACACACTCGTGTGTATTTCCATTAACAACTATACAAATAGTTCTAAGCTGATTGCTCTCTAATTACAGTGCAAATTGAGAGGGAAATTAATTGCTATTGTGGACTATTTTCTGCCAAACAGGCTGAGCTAATATTAAATAATTGTTATCTTTCCTAATTGCCGACCACCTTTAACGTGAACTTTCTCGACATGTGCATTACCTGATCTGTGCACTTTGAACCGAGGGAAATTAGCAATTGCCGGGCAATTACCTGACGTGTGCAATGATTAGGCCGGCACATAGCTTATACAACGAACCGATTAAACTGCCTAAAACACCACGCTCTTGACCTCCGAATTATCTAAAACCTGAGTGCATCTCGAGGAATGTGCATCCGCGAGTAGCAAACAATGAAGTCATCTTCGCGAATTTGGAAAAGGGGCTGGGACTCGGCCAACTGAGCCGCAATAGATCAAAAGTCGCTTCTAGCTGCTCACTCAGCGACAGTTCGGTGCGAAAAACCGGATTCGGACTTGTTAATCAACACGGCTATGACGGATCTGTCATGAAATAGGGGTCAGCTGAGGTTGCACTTTGGTCGGCTATCGTCTTATAGCCATTGCCGTTTCGCAAGTACCCATAACCGGCAGCTCGTGCGGCAAAGTTTCCGTATCTTTGACTTACGACCCAGCACTTGAGGCCTGCACTTGGCAATGAATATGGCTTTTGGTTGTTTGCCCAAATGGAGACACGATTGACCAGGCGTACACTAAGCCCTGTGCACAAATAATTAACTGACAGATAAAGTTTAAAGTGATTCTATTTCACACTTTTCCACTTCTATATTTTTCCATTCTATTTTTTGGGAAGGTGAGTGGTTTTTCGAACATTTTCTGCCAGTGCAATGACGTCAAACGCCGTCGCATGCGTTGCCGGCTAATATGAAATGCAAATGATTGCAAAGTGTATGCAATTTGGACACTACCCATTAAATGAAATATAAACACTGTGATATATCCATGGAAATCTAGAAGCTTCAAGCATGCGAATGTGATTTCTATTTATGAGCATACGAGCTGTGTGTCTGGGTTCATAAATTTTCCAGCTTCCAATTGAATCGCATGTGCGCAATGTCCGGGAAATTGGCTAAGGTCAGTTACGGCCGTTGTACAAGACAATGTCCAATGTCACAAGGGCAAAGGATTGCATCGTGATGCCTAGTTCCCAGTCGGTGATTTTCACACATTCCCAGTAGTTTTTCCCGCACCCGCACCATTGAACCCTCAACATGTTGAAATATTTATGTCTTTGCATATTTCACCGACACATTTGCACTTGACAATAACAACAGGGAGGAACAAGCGAAGCAGTCGCTGGGTCGTCGGAGCATGACAAGGATTAGCGTGGAGGACTACAAGGACTACGAGGACTGCGAGGACTGGGATGACGACTACGACGGCGACGGCGACGATGATGATGATGATGATATTGTACTGCTGTTGCTGGTGACAATCAGTGCAAAAGAGGGAAAGATGCACAGCAGCCTAGTTGCACAGAGAACAAATGCCACAAATAGTATCTGGCTCATCAATGAAGGCTTAAAACAAAATGACCAGAATGCTCATACAACTGCACGCGGAATTTAAAGCAATACAGAACTACAATAACCGGTAAAACCAAGAAAAACGAAGAAAAGGTTCTATGTCACCCATACTCCCCAAGTTTTCCCTTTTATCTCAGTGCTGAGAGCAGCTTCAGAAGCAAACCCCCGGGAAACTGGCGCCGCCGTCAGTTCAAGACATAAAGTGCATTGCGTCTGGGCGGTTATCGGGGGAATGAAAACTTGGGGCTCAGGGGCTGGGTTTAGGTATCATCAGACAGCAAATAACATGCCAGATGCAACTGCAGATGCAGCTGCACACAAAGTGTTGCTGTTATTTGTGCGACAAACGCAACACACAGCCGTGGGGAAAATGCGGTGGGGCGGAAGGGCGGAGGGGGGCTAGAACAAATCTGTGTGACACCGACAATCACTTTTCAGCCCAGCAGTTCACATAAGCAAACAAACAGTGCGGCAAGTGCGGCTCACATTCAACATTCCAGCATTTGGCAAATCGATCAAGTATACGCCGTGTGGTTAGCTGGCAAAACTTGAAGTCAAAATCCTGGCGAACGCACTCGCCCCAAAAGCCAAAAAAAACAAAAAAACAAAAAATACGAAGGGATTCAAGGCCCTCAACTGTTTAGCATTTATTTGCATACAAGAAGAAGATTGCGCGCCCGCCTGTTTGCTCTTTTCTGGCTGAGTGTGTAAATATTTAAAGGCTTTTATTGCTTTTCTCCTGGCGGGGCGAGCAATTTTCATTCATATTCGTGAATGGCAATAGCAGACACTGGGCAAATTATGGCCTCTTCAATGCTTTAAAGGCCTTTTAAGGCTCTTCGTCCCCCGGGGAGGAGGGCAAGAAAGTTGTTCAATCGAAACGACAATTAATTGGCTAAAATAAATATTCACGACAAAAGGTCTCCGGGGTCTCCTGAAACAGTAAAATAAGGAAATAAATAAAGGGCAGCAAAACGAGCGTCAAATGCACATGAAATGCACAAGTCAAAAGCCATTTTGTTTTACCATAAAAAAGAAGAGCAAATTTATTTGATTGCATTTTTATACACATCGCTTCTTCTCCATATTCAAACAGTTGCAAACGAAAGAATAGGAAAATTTGTATAGTTTAAGGTAATGTAAAATCGATTCATTAGTACTGCTAATTTCCAAGGCTCGTTCTACAGCATAAAATGTAATTCAATTAAATCCGCGAAGTCGTGAAAACCTATCTTATTTAAAAACTGCAGCGCATTTATATTGTTGAACACAGCTGTTTTTATCTGGATGTAGGTATAAATAAATATCGGTGACAAATGCTTTGTATTTCTCTTTTATTCAAGTGTTTGCAATGACTATCGCCAGGAATTGTTTGGCTATGATTTAACTAACCGAAAAAAGAGGGTCATTCGTTTGAGCCTTTAATATTGCTGCAGTAATTACTTCTCCTGGCATTCAGTATTCAATTAGTATTCTTTTATAGAGTTCGCATTGAAATAATTCACAGACGACCTCATGCGAGCTGCGGACTTTTGTTTCGGTTTACGGTTTGATGTGTGAATTGTGCAAACATTTTCCAAGCAATTATGCACAGATTTCCCCGCTCATTTTCAAGGTTCAACTGTATTTTCAACTAAATTTAGTCAACACCAACGGCCAACAAACCAACAACAGTGGCAATAACAATTAAAAATGCGCTGGCATTGCATTTTATTCGGTTTAACAGTTGAGCGCTTTCAGTCAAAAACAAACACTTACCAAAAAATGGAAAATAGTGGCTAAAGTAGAGCTGTGATCCAATTTCAAGCCACGGCTTTCAGCTTTCAGCTCCCAGCTGAGCTTAGTTGCTTAGTCAACTTTGCTGGGTGAGTAATCGCAAACTGAATTCTGCTTTACTTGCTTCACTTCTGTGTTTTTGGCTTTTTTCCTTGCTTGGCTTGCTTGAAGACCACCAGCCAAAAAGGCCAGACTGTAAGCGGCTTTTAGCAGGGAGAAGCGTTCAAGTGTCACTTGAAAGAGTCATTAACCCGGAATAATCTGTCGAGAGTGACTTAA
The DNA here is from genome assembly GCF_003286155.1 of Drosophila erecta. Classification (NCBI taxonomy): domain Eukaryota; kingdom Metazoa; phylum Arthropoda; class Insecta; order Diptera; family Drosophilidae; genus Drosophila; species Drosophila erecta. Next base: position 6,083,541 of record NW_020825194.1, read on the forward strand.
GGAGTCGCCACTGGGCGCGTTGATGAACGGACAGCCGGATGGTACAGTTTTCAATTAAGACGGTGACAAAAGGAAATTCAATTAAGTAATGCTATTTGCGAATCGCAATGCCATCCATAAAGAGTTCTCTCAATGTCACCGATCTGTAAACCCTTGAAAATCATGTCATCGCATTTTCCGTCCGTTCCATTCATAAAACAACACCGCATTCCGCTCGCCAAATGAAATCACAACCCATCGTTTGGCACTTCATATTCGGTGTGCCCCTAGGAGACCGATTCGCACCGCTGAAAATGTAAAAAGGAGGAGTATCTGAAAAAACCAGCTTTGAAATGAAATGCAAATGGGGAGCCCTAAAAAAGCGTTGCAATGTCGGAATGAAAAGCGGCTACATATGCCTGTTTATATGCAAATATTACATATCGTACATATGTGCGTAAACATTTGGCAATTACTCGGCACCGGAGCGGTGTCTTTGTTTCTTTTATTTTGTATTTTTTGCTGCCTGGAGGCCGCTGTTTGTTCTATTTGCTGATATACAAAGTATGCAAAAATACATACATATATATAGCCGAATGGCGGCGACCTTTCGTCTCGTTTTGCTTCTGGGGAATTTCAATTTAAATTCTGATTAAATTTCAGTGCGCTTCAATGCAGAAAGTCGTCTATATATTTTTTGCATCTGTATACATTTTATTGATTGTTGCTCTGAGCAGCCTCGCAGATTATGTCTCATTTTTCCCACTGACACTGGCTCACTAAGCTGGCATTTGTTATGCAAATTTATTTTCGATTACTTGTTACCAAAGATTTTCCTGAGATTATGCAAATGTGCCGAAAGGAGGGCCCACATCTATCTGGCCCATAGATCTACATTATTGCTGCCTTACAAGTGGCTTATTACAGTTAGTGTTTGTCGGCTGTCAGGAAGTGGGATAAACGTTGCAAATATGACGAGAAAAGAAACTTTGCATATTCGCATGAACATTTTAACATTTTTGGCGGTATAAAAAAGCTATGAGTTGGAAAATCTACTGTTGGAAAATGCCGTTGGAGACTGTTTATGTTTATCGACAAATTGATTCCATTGATTTCGCATCAAAGTCAATTTAATTCCGGCCATTTGCCCAACGTATTTCATAACTTTGTTAGGGGTATTTGCATAATTGATTTTACTTCCTTCTCAAATGCTATTTACAATAATTAAACTCGACTGAATTGTCAGTGTGGAAACTTGCAAATTGATTTTATTGATATTTATTAATGGGCCAAGACAGTGAAAAATAGGGCAACAAATAATTTATAATGACCGCATTGCATATCGTTTAGACTCAAATATAATCTTTTAAATGCTTGTTATTTTAGCCAAATGAGAAAATAAATTGACAATTTACTTTAAGCGCAATTCTTTAGCAACTCTTCACTTTGAACTCAGAAACGAGAAAATGCTTATTGATATTTATTAATGGGTCAAGACAGCGAAGAATTAGGAGAGCAAATATTTTACAAATCGCATTTGCATTACAAATTGCATTGCAAATCGTTTAAACTTAAGTATAATCTTTTAAATGCTTGTTTTTGTATCCAAGTACGGAAATTAAATTGACAATTATTGTATCAATATTTTAAGGCAATTATAACACCCTTTAGCAATTTATTTTTTGAACCCAAAAATAAATATGCCTTTTTTATTGCACATTCTTTGGCTTCGCACGCGCTGCTCATTTATTATGATGTTTTTCAGTTATCTGACACTTTTTGCAAATAAAATCAAACAGATAAATAAAATTTGCCACAGACTTTTGGCTGTCGTTTTTTGTATATTTTTTGTCGCTTCCATAAAGTTCTACTTTGATTGCATTCGTGGCACCATGTCTCACGCCGGAAAATCGCATAAAAAGGGGAAATATATTTATTTGTATTTGAATGAATACTTTTATTGGCGGTTACCTTTGGCTCGCTGTGCGGTCGTTTAATTGAATAATTATATACACACATACCCACGTAAATGCCTATAATTTTTTGCTACCCGGCTTGTATTGATTCGCATAGCTTGTAAATCAATTGCCATTACATGTGCATCCGCTGGCTGGCATGCAAATGTAACAAATGGCCAAAACGACGATGCGCCTTGACAAACTCAATAAAGGCCCACTTTCCACAGTTAAGAGTTGTCAAAGCTCGACAAATGGAAAAGTTAAAAAAAAAACATTCAATGTATAAATAAATAATTGTGCAGCGGCTTGGCGTTAATTGCACTTTAAAAAGTCCCAAACAAGTGCCAAAATGGTAAATGCAATTTATTGCCGTCGGCAATTGGCAACTAACGAGTGCTTCAAATTGAACACGGATGCACTAATTAGAATTTTTGGTCAAAACAATTAGCAATTTAAGCAGAATTATTCCAATTTACCGAAAAAAATTACCCGAAAAGTTGTATTTAATTTCCGCTGATAGGATTGCCAGCTGATGAATGCCAAATTTATTACTCATTCTCCAACAATGCCATTGGGCATTCATTGAGTTGCTGTGGACAAAGTTTATTTTTAATAAAATGCGAAAATCGAGTTTCGTATCACTCATTCTGACTTGCAAGATCTTAAGAACCTTTTGCACGGATCTACATAAAGCCTCATCGGCTTTATGGCTTTCCTGGCCAAAATTGAAAAAATTGAAATAACGTGTAATGCTTTGCTAAGTGTGAGTCACTTGATTTCCAGTTTTGTGCAATTCACGTGAAATAATTAATGCAAGCAGACCCAAAAGCGCGCGCCTTGACCAACATAAATTTCATAATTTTTCATTAGTTAAACCATCATCTAAAAATTAGTCAGAGTTTAATGGGTTCCTTCCTTGGACCCACCTCTCTACATTTAATCACTAAGCTTAGTGGGCGCATCGTAACCTTTATGCGTTTAGTTGTTTTAAAACTGCTTTTTTTGCTGAGCAAGTCAAAGTTAACTAACGAGTCGAGTTTCGCGGTTTTAATTGTGCCAAGTAACGCGGCCACCTCGATTATTGTTGTTGTTCTTGCGGCAACTCTCATTGTTGCGGTTTGTGGCCAAATTTTAGAAAGGTTAAGTACCCGGTTACAGACAGCAAATTAAATAATTATAAACGGCTGTTCAAGCGCCAGAGCTATGGGCCCTTCGCAGAAGGACAGCTAATATGCAAACTTTGGAGCAGAAGGCACTTCCCTAGTACTCTAAGAGGCCACCGTAAAAAGAACTTGAATTATATTTTATAATATATTATATTAACTGTTTAGTCAAATAAACTATCAGTTCATGTTTTGTAAAACTACAGCAGTAAATTAAATGATTTCCCTTAAAGGTTACTTCTTTAAACATGGTTTCTCTGCGCTACATCTCATCTCTTTCGCTACATCTTTACATCGGTCCGACAAAAGTCGGCCGAAACTGAAAAGTTCAAAAAACGTGAGACAAAAGTCGCGGCAACAAAGGCAGCAGCAAAAGCAGAAGCATTCATTTGGAGATTCAACTTTGCCTCAGTTTGCATTTTAAAGCCGTTGCTGTTGACCTTGGACTGCATAAATCGAATTGGAGCAGGTCGTTGACGAAGCTGGTGTTTTTTCTGAATGGTTTTTTCTTTTGGGAATGCGAAGCCCTGCATTATCTGGGCATCCTTGAGCTGGTTGAGTTGGAAATCCCCTCAGCATCCACTTAGCCCTCGGCATTTTAATGTGCAGGAGGCCAATGGCCTGCGGTTACCTGTGCTCCTTGGAGTTCTTCAACGGACCGCAGCTGCTTTTATTCCGACGAGAAACCGCGGATTGCAGGAACTGTGGCAACAGTCTATTATTGATTTTCCTTGTAATTTGTGTTTTTCCCCTATAGTTTTGTTGTTTTGTTATTTTTCGCTGAGTAACTTTTGGCTTTGCGGCTGGCAAAAGTCAACAGAAACGTAAAGAACACGTTTGCTTTTAGTTAACCTGTTTTGGCAATGCCCAAAGATTGCGATTGAGCAAAGATTGAGCGAACACAGATACAGATACACCGAAACACACGCACACAGATACTGTTGACTAGACGAAGCGTGGTTGTTGTTTTGAATTTTTGTTTTACTTGCACAATTAGCCAACTGCAAAATTACCACACTGAGATGGATTTGAAAGCTGCACTGCACAATAATCGCCGCTAAAGTTGGCTCATTCACAACGCTTGCAAAAAACTATGATCTGCAACTGCTCTGATTTTTGTCAAAGCTAAAAACTCGCGCGCAAAGCCACACTTAAAGTATCTTAACACTCAGCTCAGGTTCTCGGCTTTGTTTGCTCAAGCGTTTCCGCGTTTTGCTTCTCGACTCGCCGACGACGTGAATTCAACTGATCAACTCAACAAAACCGACTTCGCAGCGCTGACAGATCGCCCAATTCGAAAATAGCATCGGCCTTATCGACGGCGGCGTCGGCAGCGACGTCTCTTGTTTATAGCCGCGCTTATGAAGCCGTCTAAACGACCCGTCTAAAAGATCAAAAATAGTAAGTGGAGTGCTTCGACTTCTGTGGCCGCAACTCTCCCCACTTGACTAGCACAGCTGGGAACAGATCTGACCCATGGTGGTAGTCGTTGCTAAGCTAAGCTTAGAGCAGATCATTTGGCAATTGAGCTTTGAGCGTGAGGTTTCTGTTCTTGCTAAATTATCTATTTATTTATATAACAAAATCAAAGTTTTTGATTTAAATTGATTGTATTTAGCAACTTCTATAACGTATATTGCCATTTCACTAAAGCAACTAGCCTGCTGAAAGGACTTGCCATACGAAAACTTAATAAAAGATTATCACTTATAGTGCATTGTGCCGTAACAAAAACACACAAGGCCCGAGCGATAATAGCAACAATGCCGCCGGCCAAATGCGACCTCCGACCTCCGACCTCAGCGTTGGCTTATGTGCGTTGGGCACGCAAATCGGTTATTAGCTATAATGCATACGTATTTTATACACACACATTTATATCGCATATTTTCGATGGTGCATTACTGCGGTTGTCTGATTGTAACGGCCGTTCCCACACACGGCCCTTTGTTTGGGCCTGGACCCGAAGATAAGCGGCCCTCAGGCCCATTTGTACTAAATAACTGGAACAACAAAAAATAAGCGGACGAACGAGCGGCAAACAAACTGTCTATTAGTTATTGTTGTTTGATTTGCAAAGCGTTTGTCATTTGTTAAATAAATTGATGGCCATTGCGGACCGCTTGGCAAATAGCAAGTAAATACGAAAAAGGACTCAGTGCCTGAAATATCCGGAAAAGCTAATATTGGGCTTATGATTTAAGGCAGGCCCGAAAATGGCACTGGGATCTACAGGCCAGGGACCATTGTTCGCATTTTGGACGAAACTTTAAACTGGAGGCCTGTCAGAAGGCCTCAAAAGCAGCAGCAGTTAAGCATGACAAAACGCCGGGGCATCTCGGGAGGACACCCCTCCATTATCCTTCCAAAATCATCAGCTGTCAGTGCACTGAGTTGAGACTTCAGCCACCAAAAAACGAGTCTGCAGTGTCACTGAATGAGAAAGGACCCGCCAGAGAGCACAAGAGACTGAAATGACATTGACATTTTGAATAATGACGCAACACTATTTGAATGGGAGCTGCACGAATAAAAATTTAGTGGCTTATTCAAATCGACAGTCATAATTAGATATGTTGTAAAAATACGGAATAATTTAGTACGTTTTTTCTGCCAAGCCATTATGTATGCTTAAGTACCTAAAGGTATCTTTATCTTCAAGTTAAATAAACAGTCAATTTTTAGTCGTGTATTGAAAGTTTTCCCAGGACACAGGCCACCAGCGGAGTTCCCATTTGGACTTGCCCAGTGGGAGAAGCTCGCCGGACTGCTGGCACAGATTAGCTGCAAGTTTTGAAAGATGTTCCGGTGCCGTCTTACGCGGAGGATCCATCTGGAATCCCGGCAGCTGCTCTTTCTCCGGCCAATTGCGAATTAGCTGAAGTTGTCTTGGGTTCGTGCCCAACGAGCGGGCTTGGCTCCTAATGAACAATGTCTAGTGCATTTCGCTGGGGGAAAGAATGTCATTAGAGCCACCATCCCGGGCGCACCTCCTAAATGGCCAAATGCCGTAGCAAAGCCCCGGCGAAGACGATGCCAAGTGGCCATAATCACAGAGGTGCAATTTGCAGCGAGCAAAAGAAAGAATAAATTCGCGCACAAAGTGCCAAGTTAAAAGCACAAACAAAACAGCAATAAGGATACGAATAGGAATAAGCAGCAGAGGAGAAATAGTTGCAAAAACTAAAATTAAACTGGCTCTGCAACTGCACTGTGCAGCACTGTTTAATATAATTTCCATTTTACTCTTTTTTTTAGCCCCAGCAACATTTAGCTTTAAGGCCGAGTGCTGAAAAAACCACTTGAGATTGTAATTAGTTTTTGTTGCTTCTGGGTTTAACTGGAGGGAAACTTTGAAATTGAACCAAAGACGCCGGCAAAGGGATGGAATATTTTGCGGTCCCAACTTTTACACATTGGTCTTACCAAATTGCAAATATGTCTGCGAAAAATCTCATTAAGTATACGAAATGTGGTACGCGCCTTGTCGCCGAGGGAGAGGGCATTAAAATGCAATAAGAAAAAGCAAGGGCGAAACGAAACGAAAATGAGAGAAGGAAAGTAAATAAAAATTATGAATGTCGTTTGCCCAGATTTAAGAGAGCCGAAAGGAAAGGAAAAGCTAAAAGTGAAAAGGAAAAACCATAGAAAAGCGAGTTGCAAATGACTTAAAGTCCATTTTCCCTCTCCCTCTTGCAGCAGGTAACGCTGCCTGGATGTTGCTGGAAAACTCGGCCACGGACTGGGTCAAGTTTGAGAGGAGTTTCCTTCAGTTGGCATTCTCTTCCCAGCCACAAAGTTCACTGGGCTCATCTAACGAGCAGTTTGAGCCCTTGTCTAGGCCATTTGGCCAGCGATGAGCCTTATAATGCGCTTAATTTGCGTATGATGAGTTTTTGCACAACATTTACCCAATTCTTCATTGTCCAAAACGCAATAACATTTGTAATACATAAGAAACACAAATACGGGAAACTTCTTTATTATTATTTTGAAAATGTATTTGTGAAAGCCAAAAGATGGATCTGTGCTAAACGGAAGTAGCTTTAGGAAACCTTTAAGCCAAAGTAAATAGAACCTCTGCATCTTATTACAGAAAATCTCACCTTGACGCCACATTCCATTTCAACGCCAACGCGGTGGCCTAAAATATTTGACTTTATAATTTTCTAATTTCAATGTTTAATTAAACAAACTGGCTCAATTAAAATGGCACAGCCCTACCACATTCAGAAAGCGAAAAGCACAACAACCGCGGAAAAAATGGCTGCGGAATTATTTCATTTGCGAAAGTCGCTTTCATTAGACGATTTGCTGGCTGCAGACGTCGGCGCTCAAAGTCAAAAACGTTTTAACCTTTTAAGCGCCACAGTAATGCGACCAAAGCTGCCGTTTCGGCTGGTTAAAGGAGTGGCAAAGGGCCGTTGGGCGGTGGGTGGTGGGCGCTGGGTGCTGGTCGCCCACAAATAGGGCGCAGGATGCCAAGGACACGATGCGGATGCTGACTCTGATGGGCTCTGGCAACACATTGAGGTTACGCGAAGCGAGTGGAGACAGCCAGACAGCAGTATCAAGCTCGGATTCAAGGCAAGTCGAGTTGTGACAGGGGTGACTGTGATATTGGGTTTAGCGCAATGCCGCATATTCGGATGCAATGCAGAGAAACCTAAGCTGCAGAATATCCAAGCGCACTTTATCAGAAGTCTCTGTCACTTGATATGTAGTATTTCGAACCAATACGAACGAGCAAGCAACAAACTTCCTAACATAAGAATAGTTTTCATCTCAACAAAGAAGACTAGAAACTATAGGAATTTCTATACAAAAGGAATATACATATATATGTATATAAATAAGAGTAAGACCTTTGTTTGGCCCCTGCTAATTATACTTGAAATGCTGGCCTTGCCATCAGCATCTCAATTGTTTGTCTGATGGTGCCGCGCCCAACATGGCGTATACGTGATGCCATGATAATCATGCTTATTTACAATAAATCTCGACTCCGGCGCTCCGTTCAGCAGCTCCGTTCTCCGGCCAAAGTGAAGTGTTAGGAACATCAACGCGCTCCGCAGGCCGATGATTTATTTAATGCGTAATCTCTGCCAACGCCTGCCACGCGAGAGAGGAAGAGGGCAATGTTATAAGCATTATGATGACAGCACCTCAAGACTATTATTTTTGCTATTATCGTTATTATACCCCCGAGCTGAGTGCTTTGTTTGGCACCCTTGAAAATAATCAATTAATCGCGCCACTAGCCAGGGCGAAAGTTTTTGAGCACCTCAGCTTAAGTTCGTCTCAGTTGCCGGGCACTTTTTGAGTCACGTAATTAGCTTAGTCTGGACATCAATCAAAGGATTTTTCGAAGGACGAAAGGAGCGGGCAGGAGTGTAGATGCCAAAGCCTGTCGAGCGGATAAACATAAATCTGCAAAGTGTAAATGACAAAAGTTCGGGAACAAGACGCTTTCGTTTGACAGGAGGTTGTTGGAGATTTCTCGTCCTTGGCCGCCCTTGTTGTTCTGACTATTATTGCCATTGTCATTATCATTAGAGTGCCACAAGAGCCACCAACAATCACAGCTGCTGGCTTGGGGGAAAAGCATCTTCCAGATATACCTACGTCTATATCAGGACTGTGGCAAGTTTTGACAGCTACCTACAAACCAGCTTCAGGACATAAATATTGATTGATTGTTGTCAAGCAGCAGAGTTGTGCCCAATGCCGACTCGTTTACCTTGTGAATTGTACACAGAAGGAAAATGTGATGCCCAGTTTTATGAATGCTGTACTCAAACCCACGACGAAGAGATCGCTTTATTATTTTTTACGAGCAAAGTTATACATATTATGATCTATAAATAAATTAAACGTTACACAAAAATATTTAAGCCATGTAAATGGGATTCAATATCAACGGTTTGCAAATTGGACTGAAAATTGTGCATTAAATAGTTGCGCCTAATGTCTCACAAATCAGCATTCGTTTAATAACCTGTGACATTTTTATTCCCTGTGCAGCTGTCTGGGATGTCAACAATTGTGGCTTTCGCAGCGGCAATAACAAATGGAAGGGAAAAGCTGCAAATTTATGTTTATTAGCTTGGACAACGTTCCAGACAGCTCGAATACGGAATACATACCTCTCCTCCACCTGCGCTGCACTGCTTAATCCCAGCTCGGTTGTGGCTATTATTCATATATGGCTATGTCGATTGATAAGCGAGTAAATTGCATTCAAGATGTGTCGACAATCATCAATCATCGCATAAATCGTCAAGCCGGGACGAGGCAGAATAGCAGAAGCAGGACTCTTTGACTGGCGATAAATTTTTACGATACTCACTCATATAAATATAAGGAGGACAAAGGACGACAAAGGACGACAACGGACGACTTGAAGCTTATGCCGGATGTCGCTTAAATGCAATCAAATTGAAAATCAAACCGATGAAGACATTTGACCACGCCCCTTTTGTTGCATTAGCCTTAGCATTTAACCCCTCAGTCTGGCGAAAATGGAAAAAGCAGCGGACTAAAAGGAAGTACAAAAAACCAGCGACCAACTCAATGGGATTTACATTTTCCAGCTATTGAACACGGTCGCTGGGTCTTAAAGCATCGGACGGTAGTCGGAGTTTCAATCCTGGGCAGGATTGGGGGCAAACCAGTTAAGTCAGCATGTCTCTGGGTCTCTGGCCAAGCGAGCGAACAAAGACCAGGGCAAAAAATGTAAAAACTATTAAGCGGCATTAGCCGCGCGTTGCGCTTTGTATTTCCCAACGCCCCTTCTCTTTCACTTTTTCCACATATATATAAATATATATTTCGCTCAGAATAGGGAATCCCCTTTAGCCGGATTCAATGCGCTACAAATCACGGACAGTGTCAGGAATTGTCGAGACCACCAGTTACTCCATTTCAAACTACTTCTTAAGAAAACTATTCCAGAATCCAAAAATATACTGCAATATTTTACATAAACTTTAGTATTTCTGCATTTATCATAAATATAATTTAAATTACATATTTTTCCTTTCTTCTGGTCCATTTCTGCGCTATATAAAATACAATTCTGCTTATTAATAATCTTGTAAAAATATATTGACTCCAGGGTGACTCAGGATTCTTTGTTACCCAATCCAGGCAACTTTTTCCGCTCCTTTTTTCTCCGACGCGGCTGCTGATTCCGCCTCTGTTCGTGGTGCTCTCCGTCGAACTTTTTGATCGAATGTCAAGTCATTCAAGTCAATGTCGGTCGCTTGGTTGACTCTGCCATGACCATTCCGCATCCACTTCCACTTGGCCACCCCATCCGCCTGCCCGTACTTTCCAGCAATTTCCTTCATTCTTTGGCCGCGCGCGAGCATTAAGCTTTTTTTTCGACCAGCATCCGGATATATGTATATATGGACATCGACATGCTTGAGAGCAAAAAGGTAGATGGGCGATGGCCTGTGGACTACGGTTTGAGCTGCTTGCAAATCTAATTTCATATTTTATGAAGTGCCGCACCGTTTGCGGCTGCCCCGCCCCCCAATTTGACGCCTTTTATTTCACCTGTATAAAATGGCTGCTACCTTTGCTGCACTGGAAAATCAATTGTTGAGCACATAAATTTGTTAGCACGAAAATTGCACCGTTGGGCAAAATTTATTTTTAAAATGCATTCGCCGAGGATAGGGGAAAAGCTAAACCGCAATTGGGTTGAGGGTCGGAATATGATATTGACAGCACTTCGATTTCAGCATTTTCAACTTCTTCATTAGAACCACAAACGGGTCCCACCCGGAGGTTATGTACTATCCTCGTTTAATATCATAAATTCTAGTGAAACCCAGAGCATATCATAAATATCCTTAAACAAACCGAATTAATAAATAAAAACGCTCGACCACACTTATCTGGGCTAATGCAATGCACAAACGCTTGGCAGGTGAAGAAATGGCAAAAATTTGTAGCCAAATGTCTCGGGGTGTGAGCAACAATTTATCTACCGGATAAAGGCAGCAAGTGCGGAGCAGTTGAAAGGTAGCATTAATGTTTTTGCATGACATTCTCCATGGAAGCGCGTCCGAGCGTTCTCTGATGCCAAGGACGAAAGCGGAAACGGAAACGGCAATGGCTACAGCGAAGGCGATGGCGATGGCGGCGAATGCAACTGGCAATGGCGACATTGTTGAGAACATGCACGTGAAACTTGTTACACAAGAACTCCTGCCAAAGGCGAGGGAAGACGAGCACTCGGCAGCTGCATTTGCAACGGTTCCAAGGAGCATGCAAGAAATCTTAACAAAAGCGGCAATTCATTTTAGCATTCCTCGAATCCAGAAGACGTGCACCTGTCATGTGTGTGTTTCTGTGCGAGATAAGGTGTTGTTTGGGGTCGGAAGGGAGGTCATCCCGTGTCAAGTGATACTCGTACTTTGGGCAGGCAGCCAAGTGCTTGGCAATATGCTAAAAGGGCAGCTAGCTGTCTGGCAAGAGGATGCATTCAGAAAGTTAAGGGCACAAATGAGATAACTGCTGAGAATGGGGGCTGAAGATATCTAAAGAAAAGCGAAACGTTACGCAACGCAACGCAGCGAGGGACTTTTCAGCAAATACCTTCAAGGAAAGTGTTCATTTCTGCTGGAGAAAACAAATTTAATTTTTGCTCACTTCAATGCCATTGGGTGCAGAGTGGAACTCATTGCTATGACTGCGAAAATAATTAGCTCGACTTCAGTGATGTCGATATACATATTTGGAAAATGTATTGAGAAATATCATAATATAATATATACATATATCTAGAAAGTATTTTTGGCCTTCGATATCGGCATTCGGATATGAATTTAATTTGCCTAATATCTTTTCTTAGGAATCCTATTGAAATTATTTGTTTATTCCAGTGCTTTTAGTGCTGTACCGCCGTAGAACAGAGTGTCTGGAGAGCAGCTCCGACGTGACAGCTCCAGCTTGTTTCACTTGCCACTCGGGGAACCAAACAATGTGGAGCATTCAGTCAAAGCATCGCCGAATGGGGGCCATGTGGCACGTGGGCCATTTGGCCACAAAAGCAGCGACGCCTCCTTTTGGCCATCAGTCAGCAACATTGAATTGAAATGCGCAATGTGTGTTCGCGATCGAAAACAAGAACAGCAATTCAGAGCAAATGGGGCACCGTCACTTGCCTCCCCGCTTCCAATGCCCGCCGGCTGTTTTGCCGCTCATCTGACCGACTGTCAATTGTACAATGGGCTCAGATGACACATGCAACCCCGTTCCGATTTTCTACTTTCTACTGCCCAAATTGCGAGTACCGCCGTATAATCGCATAGATGTCAGGCCGCAGAGCCAATGGGTTGGAATTACACACGCATTGACCGAACTAAACGGCCCGTAACCCGGCTCCATTTCATGGCCATTGCAGCCGGAATGCTGCCAAAAACTGTTGCAGATCTCCTCCAGCGATTACCGCGGCCAAAGGGACAGGACACAGGGCGAGATGTGGTTATAATTGCTCTGTCAGAGAGTTACAGCTGCAAGATAAGCGGGCATTGCGACAAGGATATTTCGGATGATTGCCGGCCAAATTGGGGACCCAGCTTTTTCTTGCTGACTTTCATAGAATCACTTTAAAGTGCATTTTTCTAGCTAATTTAGTTGCATATTTAAATCAGATACAGCTGCGTTCTGCAGCTTATACAAGGCTTTTTCATACATTTGTTATGACATAAATGTGAGTTAATTTATTCAATTAAATAAATTAATATTTATTCAACTGTAGAATACTTTTAAGTAAATAAAAGAGTTTGCTCTACCGTTTTCCCCTGTGCTGAAACTAGTTCGGTACTAGATAGGCCGGAAACCACCGCTAACTGCTGCTGCAGACCATTTAGGGAATGAGCCATAACGCGGCGCTTGGCTGAAACCGCCTGGCACCGGAGACGTCTTCTTGGGAAGTGGGGAAATTGGCTTAGACAACTGCACTCGGGATGGTGCAGTGGGTAATTGTGGTGCTCGTATGCACTCAATTTTTGTCACTGGGCCGAGTGTTTTGCCTTTGCATGCATAAGTAGCCATTTAGTGTTGTTATGCTTATTACATGTGCACACACTCAAGGGGACACACACCAGCCAGACCAAACCAGACGAGGAGTCAACAGTCGTCTGGAGTCTCCGGCAGTTAGGCACATTTCTGAGCAGTCTGGTTAAGTGCCGAGGTGTCTGCGCCAAACTATTACAGCTCCTACACTGAGGGAAAATACCTGAAAAATTTAAAAGAATGCATAGGAATTGTAGGAATCAGCGACAACAAATTCTTAGCAATGGATACGTTACAATGTGTTTCACCGAGCATTCATACTCGCACATCCTTGATTTGTTATAGAAAAGGGGTACATATTCTCAATTATATTACGTCAATAGGATAAACTGGCTTTGAGCTGCAAAATACGTATCTAAAATTAAAATATCTTTAGTTTCTCTGTGTAAATGAATGCATAACTGGGAACACATACAGTGACAGCAAGGGTAGACAATTTCCATTTTTGTGAGCAGCTCATAAACCTTCAACTTTAGCATCGGCAATGACATTATGCAGGTGTCCTTACATCAACGTCCATGTGGATGCTGCTCCTTGATATTTTTATGTGAATTTATGTTTTTGATTAGTGCCGACCTGTCCTGACTTATACATGCAATTCAGCAGCTTCAGTTTTGGTGTTAGCTCTGCCTTTGGTCCAAGCACTGGCATAGGCATCAAATTTCATTTGCTGTGACTTTAATAAATCTAACTTAAGTGCAAATACGAAACACACTTTTTCCTTGTTCCGCAATCCTTTATAATGCATATATTTGACATATGAATGAAGGATTTTAGAAAATAGCTGTACTATGTTTAATAAACATATACGTATACATATAGGCCGCATTTCAATTAATGAGCCTGCCAGGTTGTAATTTTCCTGAATCGCCAGCTAGCATTACACACGTTTTCTTTCGTTTGAAGTCCTCCTTCAGAAACTCGAGAATCTGAAGTTGGGAACAACTTTAGCAATCTATGACAAGGCTCCCAAGGGCGGCCCATCCTCTGCAATCTCGTAACGCTGCCACCCATCCTCTTCACCCCGACTCATCTTGTTTATGGGCTCGTAAAGCAGCGCGCCTACTTTGGGCTTATAATTCAGCCCCAAGTCCCGAGACCCCAAGACCCCTCATCACGCACTGATTTCACAGATCCCCATCCAAGGTTGTGCCATACGGGCTGTCACATTTACATATGGGCTGGGACTTATGCGAACTTGTTTTCCTTTTTTCAGCTTTTGTTCTGCACGGGCGCTGCAAAGTATGCAATGAAAATGAAATTTATGCATTTTACCTAATAGAAGTGCACAAATGCTGCACATAAACTATTTAAACTGCTTGGCGTGGGTGTTTGCGGCAGAAATTTATTTAAATTCAAGCAAAAAGAACCTCGACAGTACACGCAAAACACACACAAATATTTCAATATTTATTGCCTGGCATAAAAGTCCGGTAAATAATTTAAAATGTCAAATGGCGAAAAACAATCCTCTACCGACTGGCTTAACTGGCGTGCAGGAAATGCCAAAAAATTAAAAACTGCACATACATTTAAATAGGTTGTTTAGAACTCTGGCCAGGCTCCCTGCGGAATATTGATTTGTTCGATTTGCTCTTTCGTCCGGATTTATGCAATCTGTGTGGATTTTGGGTAAGCCCTGCCAGTGGAGGTCCCTAAACTGCCACTTAAAATTTATTTATGCGCTACACACAAATTTAATTGCGTTTGCTCAGATGCCAGGAGATGCTGTGTCCTTTCGTTTGCGTTGTCCTTGCCAGCAGCGAGCACAATAAATAGTTTATTTAAGCATTGTTCTTGGCTGACGAACAAATGAAAAAACGGCGAGAGGCAATGCAGAGGCAAGAACACTGAGACGGAGGACAGGAGCATGCGTTGAAATGAAGAAATGAAATTTTCATTGTTTCCCGCGCCCCAAGTGTTTGAAAAAGTGTCGCATTTTGATTGCGTTTTTCCTTACATTAAACAGGGTTTGGGCGTTCTTGGTCACGCTCGGTTGCCTAGGTATCTCCCATGGCTGCTTTCAGCCCCTCCGTCCCACGACCCTTCGACGGACTCACTCCGGGGATCCAACTCCTCCACTTGCACCTCGCTTTGTTCGCAGAGTCGATGTCCTTGTCAGTGGTGCCGAATGCCACGCCCCCTTTCGTGGCACTACGCGTGGCAAAGTCATCTTTAATTCATGAAGCCCGGTTTTTGTTTTGCTTCATGCATTCCGCTTCCGTTTTTTGTCGACGTATTCACTCTATATGATTTAAAATCTTTCATTTTGGCAGAGCTCTTCGGTGTAGGAAACCTATTTGTAGCTAAATAATTTTCTAAAGTCTTATGGCATGAAAACGTCCGTTTGCCAATCGGATCATAATCACTATTTTGCTTTTAATAACCATTCAGATAAAAAAAAACAGGATAGCTTTAGTCGAAGTTCCCCGACTATCCGATACCCGTTACTCAGCTAGTGGAAGTGCAAACGAGAAATTTCAACATTTTTTGGAATATCGGTAGAAATTGGGGAAAAATCCGATTAAGATAAGTTGAATTGTGGAAGTTGGAAAATCAGTCTTGGGACTTTTCTTAATTTTTTTGAATTTCTACATCATAACATCAAAAAAATTACAAAAAAATTAAAACAAAATAAATTTCTAAATTTGAATGCAGACTTTTGGAGAATTGCGCCAGAAACATATAGAGGTATGCCACATCAAAATCCGATTAAGATAAGTTGAGTTATGGCGTTTAGAACTTCAGCTTTGGGGCATTTCTTAATTTTTTGAATTTCTACAAAATCTCACATGAAAAAAATTACAAAAAAATTTTAAAAAATTGCATTTTTAAATTTAAATGCAGTTATTTAGAGAATTGCGCCAGAAACATTTAGAGGTATGCCAATTCAAAATCCGATTAAGATAAGTTGAGTTATGGAGTTTATAACTTCAGCTTTGGGACATTTCTTAATTTTTTAAATTTCCACAAAATCTACAATGAAAAAAATTACAAAAAAATTTAAAAAAATTGCATTTTTAAATTTAAATGCAGTTATTTAGAGAATTGCGCCAGAAACATTTAGAGGTATGCCACTTCAAAATCCGATTAAGATAAGTTGAGTTATGGAGTTTAGAACTTCAGCTTCGGGACATTTCTTAATTTTTTGAATTTCCACATCGTCTCACATGAAAAAAATAGCAAAAAAATTTTAAAAAATTGAATTTTTAAATTTAAATGCAGTTATTTAGAGAATTGCTCCAGAAACATTTAGAGGTATGCCACTTCAAAATCCGATTAAGATAAGTTGAGTTATGGGCTTTAGAATTTCAGCTTTGGGGCATTTCTTAATTTTTTGAATTTCCACAAAATCTCACATGAAAAAAATTACAAAAAAAATTTAAAAAAATTGAATTTTTAAATTTAAATGCAGTTATTTAGAGAATCGTTCCAGAAACATTTACAGGTATGCCACTTCAAAATCCGATTAAGATAAGTTGAGTTATGGGCTTTAGAACTTCAGCTTTGGGGCATTTCTTAATTTTTTGAATTTCCACAAAATCTCACATGAAAAAAATTACAAAAAAATTTTAAAAAATTGCATTTTTAAATTTAAATGCAGTTATTTAGAGAATTTCTCCAGAAACATTTAGAGGTATGCCACTTCAAAATCCGATTAAGATAAGTTGAGTTATGGAGTTTAGAACTTCAGCCTTGGGACGTTTCTTAATATTTTTAGATTTTTAGAAATCATAACATCAAAAAAATTACAAAAAAATTAAAAAAAAATAAATTTCTAAATTTAAATGCAGTTTCTTAGAGAATTGCGACAGAAACATTTAGAGGTATGGCACTTCAAAATCCGATTAAGATAAGTTGAGTTATGGAGTTTAGAACTTCAGCTTTGGGACATTTCTTAATTTTTTGAATTTCCACAAAATCTCACATGAAAAAAATTACAAAAAAATTTTAAAAAATTGCATTTTTAAATTTAAATGCAGTTATTTAGAGAATTGCTCCAGAAACATTTAGAGGTATGCCACTTCAAAATCCGATTAAGATAAGTTGAGTTATGGAGTTTAGAACTTCAGCCTTGGGACGTTTCTTAATATTTTTAGATTTTTAGAAATCATAACATCAAAAAAATTACAAAAAAATTAAAAAAAAATAAATTTCTAAATTTAAATGCAGTTATTTAGAGAATTGCTCCAGAAACATTTAGAGGTATGCCACTTCAAAATCCGATTAAGATAAGTTGAGTTATGGAGTTTAGAACTTCAGCTTCGGGACATTTCTTAATTTTTTGAATTTCCACATCGTCTCACATGAAAAAAATAGCAAAAAAATTTTAAAAAATTGCATTTTTAAATTTAAATGCAGTTATTTAGAGAATTGTTCCAGAAACATTTACAGGTATGCCACTTCAAAATCCGATTAAGATAAATTGAGTTATGGGCTTTAGAACTTCAGCTTTGGGGCATTTCTTAATTTTTTGAATTTCCACAAAATCTCACATGAAAAAAATTACAAAAAAATTTTAAAAAATTGCATTTTTAAATTTAAATGCAGTTATTTAGAGAATTGCGCCAGAAACATTTAGAGGTATGCCAATTCAAAATCCGATTAAGATAAGTTGAGTTATGGAGTTTATAACTTCAGCTTTGGGACATTTCTTAATTTTTTAAATTTCCACAAAATCTACAATGAAAAAAATTACAAAAAAATTTAAAAAAATTGCATTTTTAAATTTAAATGCAGTTATTTAGAGAATTGCGCCAGAAACATTTAGAGGTATGCCACTTCAAAATCCGATTAAGATAAGTTGAGTTATGGAGTTTAGAACTTCAGCTTCGGGACATTTCTTAATTTTTTGAATTTCCACATCGTCTCACATGAAAAAAATAGCAAAAAAATTTTAAAAAATTGAATTTTTAAATTTAAATGCAGTTATTTAGAGAATTGCTCCAGAAACATTTAGAGGTATGCCACTTCAAAATCCGATTAAGATAAGTTGAGTTATGGGCTTTAGAATTTCAGCTTTGGGGCATTTCTTAATTTTTTGAATTTCCACAAAATCTCACATGAAAAAAATTACAAAAAAAATTAAAAAAAATTGAATTTTTAAATTTAAATGCAGTTATTTAGAGAATTGTTCCAGAAACATTTACAGGTATGCCACTTCAAAATCCGATTAAGATAAGTTGAGTTATGGGCTTTAGAACTTCAGCTTTGGGGCATTTCTTAATTTTTTGAATTTCCACAAAATCTCACATGAAAAAAATTACAAAAAAATTTTAAAAAATTGCATTTTTAAATTTAAATGCAGTTATTTAGAGAATTTCTCCAGAAACATTTAGAGGTATGCCACTTCAAAATCCGATTAAGATAAGTTGAGTTATGGAGTTTAGAACTTCAGCCTTGGGACGTTTCTTAATATTTTTAGATTTTTAGAAATCATAACATCAAAAAAATTACAAAAAAATTAAAAAAAAATAAATTTCTAAATTTAAATGCAGTTTCTTAGAGAATTGCGACAGAAACATTTAGAGGTATGGCACTTCAAAATCCGATTAAGATAAGTTGAGTTATGGAGTTTAGAACTTCAGCTTCGGGACATTTCTTAATTTTTTGAATTTCTACAAAATCTCACATGAAAAAAATTACAAAAAAATTTTAAAAAATTGGATTTTTAAATTTAAATGCAGTTATTTAGAGAATTGCTCCAGAAACATTTAGAGGTATGCCACTTCAAAATCCGATTAAGATAAGTTGAGTTATGGAGTTTATAACTTCAGCTTTGGGGCATTTCTTAATTTTTTGAATTTCTACAAAATCTCACATGAAAAAAAATTACAAAAAAATTTTAAAAAATTGGATTTTTAAATTTAAATGCAGTTATTTAGAGAATTGCTCCAGAAACATTTAGAGGTATGCCACTTCAAAATCCGATTAAGATAAGTTGAGTTATGGAGTTTATAACTTCAGCTTTGGGACATTTCTTAATTTTTTAAATTTCCACAAAATCTACAATGAAAAAAATTACAAAAAAATTTAAAAAAATTGCATTTTTAAATTTAAATGCAGTTATTTAGAGAATTGCGCCAGAAACATTTAGAGGTATGCCACTTCAAAATCCGATTAAGATAAGTTGAGTTATGGAGTTTAGAACTTCAGCTTCGGGACATTTCTTAATTTTTTGAATTTCCACATCGTCTCACATGAAAAAAATAGCAAAAAAATTTTAAAAAATTGCATTTTTAAATTTAAATGCAGTTATTTAGAGAATTGTTCCAGAAACATTTACAGGTATGCCACTTCAAAATCCGATTAAGATAAATTGAGTTATGGGCTTTAGAACTTCAGCTTTGGGGCATTTCTTAATTTTTTGAATTTCCACAAAATCTCACATGAAAAAAATTACAAAAAAATTTTAAAAAATTGCATTTTTAAATTTAAATGCAGTTATTTAGAGAATTGCTCCAGAAACATTTAGAGGTATGCCACTTCAAAATCCGATTAAGATAAGTTGAGTTATGGGCTTTAGAACTTCAGCTTTGGGGCATTTCTTAATTTTTTGAATTTCGACAAAATCTCACATGAAAAAAATTACAAAAAAATTTTAAAAAATTGCATTTTTAAATTTAAATGCAGTTATTTAGAGAATTGCTCCAGAAACATTTAGAGGTATGCCACTTCAAAATCCGATTAAGATAAGTTGAGTTATGGGCTTTAGAATTTCAGCTTTGGGGCATTTCTTAATTTTTTTAATTTCCACAAAATCTCACATGAAAAAAATTACAAAAAAATTTTAAAAAATTGAATTTTTAAATTTAAATGCAGTTATTTAGAGAATTGTTCCAGAAACATTTAAAGGTATGCCACTTCAAAATCCGATTAAGATAAGTTGAGTTATGGGCTTTAGAACTTCAGCTTTGGGGCATTTCTTAATTTTTTGAATTTCGACAAAATCTCACATGAAAAAAATTACAAAAAAATTTTAAAAAATTGCATTTTTAAATTTAAATGCAGTTATTTAGAGAATTGCTCCAGAAACATTTAGAGGTATGCCACTTCAAAATCCGATTAAGATAAGTTGAGTTATGGAGTTTAGAACTTCAGCCTTGGGACGTTTCCTAATATTTTTAGATTTTTAGAAATCATAACATCAAAAAAATTAAAAAAAAATTTTTAAAAATTGAATTTTTAAATTTAAATGCAGTTATTTAGAGAATTGCTCCAGAAACATTTAGAGGTATGCCACTTCAAAATCCGATTAAAATAAGTTGAGTTATGGAGTTTAGAACTTCAGCTTTGGGGCATTTCTTAATTTTTTGAATTTCCACAAAATCTCACATGAAAAAAATTACAAAAAAATTTTAAAAAATTGGATTTTTAAATTTAAATGCAGTTATTTAGAGAATTGCTCCAGAAACATTTAGAGGTATGCCACTTCAAAATCCGATTAAGATAAGTTGAGTTATGGAGTTTAGAACTTCAGCTTTGGGGCATTTCTTATTTTTTGAATTTCCACAAAATCTCACATGAAAAAAATTACAAAAAAATTTTAAAAAATTGAATTTTTAAATTTAAATGCAGTTATTTAGATAATTGTTCCAGAAACATTTAGAGGTATGCCACTTCAAAATCCGATTAAGATAAGTTGAGTTATGGAGTTTAGAACTTCAGTTTTGGTACATTTCTTAATTTTTTGAATTTCCACATCTCACATGAAAAAAATTACAAAAAAATTTTAAAAAATTGCATTTTTAAATTTAAATGCAGTTATTTAGAGAATTGCTCCAGAAACATTTAGAGGTATCCCACTTCAAAATCCGATTAAAATAAGTTGAGTAATGGACTTTAGAACTTCAGCTCTGGACATTTCCTAATTTTTTTGAATTTCTTCATTCATTATATGAACGGACGGACAGTCGGACATGGCCGGTTTGACTCGTCCATTCTTAATCCTGATCAAGAATATATATACTTTATATGGTCGGAAACGCTTCCTTCTGCCTCGAAGCGAATTTGAGCCAAATGCAAAAAAGTTGAAGTTTCCAAATTTATGTAGTACTCGATTGGTTTAATTACGAGCTCAACGAGGCATGACAATCCATACTTGGATCATTATTTCCCATCTTTTCTTCAAAATTAGGGCTGTATTTGTATGGGAAATAATTAATTATGAACATTTTATATTACTAAAACTCGATATTTCTCCAACTATCTGTTGATGCTTTTTTTATAACAACTATTTTTTCCGGCTTCTTTTTAAAATATTTTCTTTATATTGAAGTGGCCCCATTCCACGTTATTTTATTTATGAAAATGGAGTGTAATAAAAGTAGTCGTAAAGTATATTTTATTACTCTAGTTTGGAGCTTCCTTGCACTTAAAGTCAAGCCTTACTGCAGTACTTAATTTGGTTTAATAATCTCGAGCTTCCTGATTGCTTTAAAAGTTAGCTTCATTCCCTAGGAATTCCCCCGGTCGCCCCAAACCCGCTTCTAGCCGCTGAACAAGTCACCGAAATTCATTGAAATCCACTGCCAAAGAAAACCGTTTTCATCCTGCAGCCACGAAAATAAGAAAACACAACTGACAATGAGTTTGCATTGTTAACGCGGCAACGGCAGCGTCAGACGCAAAAGGTGTTCAAGCCCGCAGCTCGCAGCTCGCAGCTTTACCTGGTGGCCAGGCGGCAGGTGGGCAGGTCCTTGAACGCTTCAACACCTGAAGGAGCGGCTCCGAGGACCTCCGTCTCCGGACGCATCGTTCCCGTGCTCCTGCGTTTACCTTTGGCTGCGGCAAACGAGTTGTAAATATTTATTTATACGCGCAGCGCGGTTTACAAACTGAATGGCTAGCCAGCCCGCACCGTTGCAAAGCACCAGAGCACCAGAAACCCACTAACCAACTTACCAGTGTTGGCCACTGGGGATTATAAAAGCAGCTGCGGATATAAATAGTGGAGAATAACGTCTAGTTAAGTACCTGAATGCTCCTGCAAATTGTCCCCCCATTTGCGAACCATTCAACTCTTGAAACCGTATTATGCATATACACAGTTTGAATTCAATAAATAATTCTAATCTTTATTGTAAAAGCCAGATACACATCCGTACTACTGTATAACCCTTGGTGTACCAGCTTGACTTTGGCTGATAGATACCACAGCGCACAGCACTGATTCGGCCCACTAACCCACCTGGATCCCTCTGGCCGGCTGGATGGAATTTTGATTTAGAATTTCTTGCCCGGCAGTGGCTCGACTAACTAACTAGAGTGCCAGCTCGAGGATTTTAGTTGTTCTCGGCGGTGGCCATCAAAATTGAGAGTTGTGCTGCGGCGGCGGCGTCACGTCACTGGCAGCATTTTTATTCGGATTTTTGGGTTTTTATTGCCGCAGCTACACGTTCGTTTGCCGCTGTCAGCAGTTCCCGTCGTTGGCTAGATGTTTTTTTCTATTTTTGCAAATTTTTTTTAATCTTTCTTTGAGTTTTTTATTTTTTTTGTATTTTTCTCTTTTGCGGCTCGACAGCATCTGGCAGCCACTAAAATCATCATCAGGCGGCGGCAGATGCTGCTGGTGCAGCTGGCGTTCCATCAAAACATAATCTGTGGCAAAAAATCTAAACGAGCTACATCCTGAATGTGTGACAAGTCGCGCACTTTTATTATAAACATTGAAGGCAACTGCAGACCAAGTTCATGGTACCTTTTTACCTTGGTGGTAGCAGTGCCCCTTCTTTTGACCCATTCAAATGCAGTTTTACAGTTCGCTGAGTGAAAACTTAAGCGGTTTTATTCAGCCACACATACTCGCTGTACAAACTCGCAGGTGGGCGCCAGTTTTTGTGTTGTGACAGCAATTTTTCCCATCATGGAGTTGCAGTTTGGTCAGTTTGTCAGCGCATAAATGCAGTTCTAAGCTAGTTTTACCCACCACGCTGTACCTATTTTTTATTGTCGAGTTTTTTTGCAATATGCAAACGTGGCTTTAGTTCTAGCCGCGGTTTTAGTTGACTTTCAGTGGCCTTTTTTCGAGCTGCGTCAGTTAGGTGGAGATGTGGCAACAATTTGCCACAGGATTTTAATGGAAAATATACAATACCGCAAAATATTTTATTCAATTTGTCCATCAAAGACGGGTCCAAAACAATTTGCATATCCCCATTCCAATTTGGAGCTATATATTGAATGTATAATAGTAACAATGAAACGAATCTTCTTTTAATAAACTCAATTTGGTTTCTTTTCAAATATATAAGAGCATTAGGTCAACAATTAAGGGCTTGTGACATTTGAAATATTCCCTGAAAGTTTGGGAAAATTCATTGGGCTAGTACTCTATTGGGGCTTAACATGAAACACTGAAAGGGTTCAAAGCTATGAACTCTGCTCGTGAAATATAATAAACACAGATACAAAAGGCCAAGGTTCAAAGAAAAGCAATAAAAATATGAGTTTGGTCTTATTAAACAATAAAAGCGATTTAAATCTATTAAATTAAATTAGGTTGAGAAAACCTTTCAAATTTCCATAACATGCCAAATGTTTTCAACAATTTGTGGAGACATCAGAGATTTAAACTAGTGAGTAAATTAGTTTACTGCATCTGCCAGCAATGTGTATTTTTTAAAGTCACTTTATTGCTCCTTTGAATTATAATTGCATGTTCTGCATGCTCCAAATAATACTGATATCTTTTTTGGATTTTTCCGGCTTGGGACTCCGACCTCGGAATGATCCTCCTTCCTTAATGCAGACGTCGGGAAATTCCTCTAGGCATTTGTCTATGTGGCGGCAAAAGAAAAACAAAAGCGGCAAGTGCTGGGTAAATGCTGGGGAAAAAGGGCCTTCTGCTGAATCCCAAAAAACAGCCGGCAACATTTATTTATTTTGCTACTGCCGAGGAAGACCCCAAAGGACTTGGATCCTTTGCGTCTGCCAGTCTTTTACATACAAAGTCTTGTGCGCAGAATTTTAATTTGCAATTAAATGCAGCCCACAAGCAGCTTTGCATCAGAATGCCAACCAGGGGGGAAAACTCATAGGTCAGGGGGAAAACCAGGTGGGTGGAAAACCAGGTGAGTGTGTCTCTGTTTCGGAGAGAAAGGTATAGGAGAGGTCGATGGAGAAAGCCAAGGCGGCGGTTGCATCTGGAAAGGAAAACATTCCGTTTAGTCTCAGTGCAGCAGCAGTGCCACGCCCCAGTTACATGCCGCCCCTCATCCATCTCTCGGAAAAGCTGCAGCTTAAGTATTTTCAACGAATGCGAATGTTTGAATTAAAACTTTGTAATTTCCCTTGTTTCATTTCATTTCGCTTTACTTGAAATTCATTTCTACTGTCTTTGCCACGACTTACCCCTATTTATTCGTCCCCCCTGTCCCATCTCATCTTCAGTTCTGTTTTCATTTTCTTGACTTTTGTTATGGCTGTTTCTGTTTCTGTTGCCGTTGCTGTTGCCTTGCCCATAAAATGGCTACCACTCATCCATCTCCCGTCTTCAGGTTGGTTTAGCATTTTTGGTTCTTGGCCTTAGACTGCTCCGAAAACTGGTGAATTCTAGAGGGACACACCGCGGAAAATATCAGCAAATAAGTGCTATTTCAATAAACCACACGAGGCCAGATTAATCTATTGTGAGAAATAAATGGTAAATTATCATATTATTCCCCCGAAATATGTATGAAGAAATTTACACTAAAATTTGCGGATGTGCTAGGATATATAGGGTTTTTTTTCACTGTATCGAAACAGATAGGGATAGAGGATGCAGATATAGAAGGTCAGAGGGAGAGCGTTGTCAGTTGGTCGCCCGGGACGACCGTCAAATGCATTGGAGGGCACTTTTGCCGGCTTCGTCCCCGCCTGCTTCCCCTCCAGCGGGGCACTAAAACTTGCCTTTTGCAGTCAAAGTGCAATTTGTTCAGGGAACTGCAATTGCATCCCATTTCCCATTTCACATTGCCCATTCCCCGCTGCTCTCGACTTGTCAGAGTTTAATTTGTTTACGCTTCTCACAATTCGCCCTTTCTCTCTTGGCAGTTGGCAAAAGCTGTTATAATTGAACTAAGCCCAGCGGAGGCTTTCAATTGTCATAAAATGAATTTGGCACAATGAAAAAATATAAATCCCTTAAGCTGCATAGGAAAAAGCCGCCCCACATAGCATTTTGTTAATTTATAATCCCATAAAGCTATTAGCTGTAACCCACGGCCATATTAAATCGTTCTTGTTCTCACGAGAAAATGGCTCTTTAATTAATTGTATACTTCAATCAGCTTAACACTCATTTCACACGCACTTCTGCTGCATTAGGGAGGAAGTGTTGCAGTGTTGCTCACTTAATTAAATGTGGGGCTTAACCTAAAATGAATCAAATGGTCGGTCTGTGCTGGATATCGTCCTGCCAGGGATTATCAACCTGCCGGCCTTGCAAAGAGAATGCAAGAAATTCAAGCATTAATTTTCATTAGGTATATAAGCACAGGAACACTAGTGTTTTAGCCAACGTCGGAGAACGTCGACAATGGGCATTCAAATATCTGAAACTCAGCCCGGGGCTTAATAACTGTCGGCCTGAATTATAGATAATTATATATGAATCCAGGGAGGATCATCTGGCTGCCTTCAAAATGGTCGTCATAATACTACACTTTAATACGCTTTAAACTGCGCAATTTATTACCTAACTAATGTTCAACATGATCAGTAAAAAATTCAGTTCATTAGCATTTATTTGGGAGGTCCTCTTACGAGCGTGTATGTGTTGATAGGCTTCCAAGCCAGTTTTAAGTAATACAGCTAGTTCAGGGAAGTCCAACTTCGTGTTAGCTGAAATAATATTTGGCAGAACACGGCAAGGACAAGAGAACTTCGGTTCAGAAATCTTAATTGACTGACTCAGTTCTAACATTATTTTGGAAATAATTATGGCCCTTACACCGAGAACATCACAAGAGCAAGGACATGCGGACGAAATGATGAAGTTAAGTCCAGGGAGTGTGCGTACGACATGAGCCCAGCGTTTGACACTGGCGCCAAAGCTAACATGTAACGTGATTCGGGCTAAAATAAGCACTCAAACAGGCCAAGAGTAGCCTTTAGTTCTTCCTTGGAACAGTTAGGGTTAAAACTCATAGTTGGTGGCATTGTTAACCATAAAATAACTGCGTTTTTTGTTTGTAAGCGAGCAATTTATTTACAACAAAGACTTTAGGAGCGTACCAGTGCGAAAGAATTATTATCGTGACCACAACTGTATGAAGTTGGTTGTGCGTGTTTAAGTTTTATGTCTACATTTGCTGAGCCTGTGCAGCGTTAGTACGGAACTAAGTAAATTTTAGTGCAAATGGGCAGTCGGGTGAACACGGACGAGCAGTTAGGTGCCGGGCTAAGAACCAAGGACCCGGCATAATCATAATTAAATAACTTTTGTCACAATGCCAAATAAGCCTCATATTTGGGGTGCACATCATTTAGGTGAATTTACGTACACACACATGCCCGCCAGCTATGCTTTCATTAGGCATTCCAATGCCAACCAGAAAGCCCCAACAAAAACACATACGCCAAAGCGAAATAATGGAGCAACAAAAAAATAAAAAAATAAAACCCAAGCGCAAATGTGCCAAATAATCCGCTTAAATAAAATGCCAAGAGAAATTCTCACAGTCGCATCCAATGGGCTGCAGCAGTCGCATCCTCCATCAGTCCTTGGGCCACTTTTTGTTTTGTTTGGTTTTCTTTGTGTTTTGTTTGCCTGTTTGTTGCATGTGTGTTGGCCGAAAGCCGCAAAAATGGCAGAACAACAACGGCATTGCGAGCACCAAATGCCAACTATGGCTAGAAATGGCAGAGCATAAACATCTATGAATGTGTGGACCAATAAACTCAACTTTAAAAGTATCCTCTTGTATATTTTAAGCGAAAAATAATAATATTATGTATATGATTTCTTAGTTCTAGCTTACAATTTGCACATGAACCTTTTCTATTACATACTTTTATTTTGAAAAGCATGTTTAATCAATTTTTCCTGCACATGTATGACGAATGTATTTAATTGACTTACGTGTAATGAACCTATTTGTCAAAGTAAAACAATACATATGCATACAACTTTTCTACACTCCATGTCATTAGTCAACTAATGGATAGCAAGAGGGAAAACATTTTCCATATAAGCTTTTTAGCTTCCGCTTTTTTTGGAGGTTGTGGGTTTCTCTAGCAGGTTGAGTGGGTTGACTCATTGTCATACGGACCGCTAATTAAGCAAATAGAAATGAACAACCAAGCCAAAAAGGTAACTCAAATTAGACAGCAAGTGTTTTTAGTCGCTGCATTTCAAGTCTTCTATTTTCACTACATTGTCCTTTCGCAGGCACCTACAAAAAGCAGTAAAAGTGCACTAAGTTGAGCTTAAGTATAATGCTAAGCCTTATTAATATTTTACAAACGAAAGTACTTAGAGTTGTCGTTATAAGCGACCGTAATGATTTTCTTAGACCTTGACTCTAACAAAGTATATCTAAAAAAGATATTTTCCTGATAAGCAGGAGGCGCCTTGGTCGTTGACTTTTGTATTATTTATAGAGAACGTATGGGTAAAATTCAGCCAACTAATTAGGATGAGTGAGCACAAAAAGGACCTACGAGGTGTTCATCAAAAGGCGCATTCACTGAACGAAATAATTAGCGTTTTTCAGCACCCAATTAAGGAGCACCGTGTGTGTGCGTAGGTGGGATTAAGGCCATTATAATTACCCGTGTTAGTCATTAGCGTGAGCCGAGCAAATTCCTCGCCACCGGCGAACAAAGCAAATCCGCCTATTGAAATATCAATCATACGCCGGGTGGGCCACTCAATCTAATGGCTCAACTGCTGCATTTCTTATGCATAATTTGCAAAGCAAAACATCCACTGACGGACTAGCTAACTGACTATCCGACACGCAGTCCGTCCATCTGTCAGTTAGTTTTCCAGCCTGTCAGTGAGATTGTGCAGAGCGTTGTCTAATGATTAACCCCCATGATTGAATATAATGCTCTTTGAAGACGCAGCCCAGACAACCGACTAAGTGCCTGCAGACCAAACGAAGGGTGCAACGGATGTTGATTGTCAGAGGCGACTATGTAATGCTCTAAAATGTAGCGGGAGTACAGCTTTAATCATATCAAACAGCAATTTCAAGTATGTCACTCAAAAAATATTTAGAAAATGTATGACAAAAGAAAGTAATTGTTTATTTAATAGTTAGCAAATAAGTTTTGTAAGAGCTTAAAATAAAGTCCTTAAAAGCAAAATTCAGGTTCACTCTAATATAGTTTTAACATATGCTGTGTGTTGTTTACTTTCCCCAATAGTCTGCTTATACCTTTTGCAGTACTCTTGCCAGACAAACTTGGCCGGGCTTCTGGCTGCTCCTTTGACTGCTCATCATCGTGATGTTGGACAAGCAAAACAGCAGAAAAACAGAATGGAGGAAACATTAAATTTTTTACTTAAGCATAAAAGGTCTGCTTGCTGTGGCAAAATAAAAACAAAAATTTTGGAGGCCAGAAGAAGAAAGCTCGGCTCCGGAGAATGGAAGCGCAAAAATGGCTAGTCTGGAGCGCAGACAAGGGAATTGGTGTATACTCGTACATGGCAAGTGGCTGGCTAGAAGCAGCGAAAAA
The DNA here is from genome assembly GCF_003286155.1 of Drosophila erecta. Lineage (NCBI taxonomy): Eukaryota > Metazoa > Arthropoda > Insecta > Diptera > Drosophilidae > Drosophila > Drosophila erecta. The sequence continues at coordinate 6,112,402 of NW_020825194.1, forward strand.
TGCTATGGCAAAAAATGGGAAGAGGCAGCTCCATTCAGGCCAGACAGAAGGGGCATACTTTTCATAGCCACTGTGTGCGGTTTGCGGTGGCGGCAGGAGCTGCCAGCGTTAGATATTTTCATTTAGTTTCCTGTTTTGCCCCAACTCCCGCCGCCCATTGGAAACTGGAGGCAAGACGAGTCGAGTGGAAGTATCAAAGTTACTGAAGTGGGAAAAGCGGGGACTAAAAGACGGCGATGGGAAAAGCGCCGGAGAAGGGGTGCCACTCAAATGCTTAACTATGCAAAATAAGTTGCATTTAAGATGCTCCATTATGCATGTTTATTTTATGTCGATGATACTGTTAGGTGGCTGCCACGCCCTCCCGCCTCAAAATATGGCCAGGTATAATGGTAATGGGCGGCCTGCCAAACGCTGAGTGCCAGCCAAGTTAAATGAAGCCTGAAGAGGGCTCAGAACAACGGCCAACAAGTATATGCTCGACAGATCAAAAGGAGTTGAACAATTTTGGACAAGAAGAGCATCGCAGGCAAAACGCTTTATCATGCCTTTTTATGGACAAACCCCTCAAGCTCCTCCGTCTGTAAATCGCTTTTATGACAGCGCACACATACGGCTAATAAAATCGCATTGAAATTGTTGCATTTGACGGTTACCGATGGAAAATAGGAAGCCAATGACGTCCTGCTTCATAGTTCATAGCCAAGCTCCGTTTATAGTCCTGGGTCCTTTACGGTCCGGCTTATGGGACTTCAATGGACACTTAAATGGGCGAGGAGATATGAATTTATAAGCTGACTGTCTGACTGACTGTCACCCGAGATTGTTTTGAATATGTCTAGAAGAAACAAATATAGTTCACGCATTCATTGAAATTGACATCATTGTATACATCGACGTGCTCATCTTCCTAAGAGCAAATAAACAAAACTTTTCCTAGTGATGGATGCACTTTTAATTCGGTGAAACACTTGCAGCGAAGTTGCAACCCATGAACCTTATGACCGTTTTCGCAGCGAGTGTTTAATGAGGGTTCATTAGCATTGACCCCGCTCACACGCCGATACTTGGACACACCCATGTTGGCCAAAAGCAGATGCAACGCCGGTGATTGACGACTTGCATTACGGACAACGGCGATCCGAAGGTCCGGAATGTGGACCACAGTGCGTGGAGCCGGGAAGTCCTTCCGCCCACCGGTGTCTGCAGGTGCAGTTAATCATGGCCGACGAGAGCGAGAGTGAGTAAACAATGGTCGGTCCATTCCGAGCCGAGCGGAGCCGTGGAGGCCATGCCGCAAATTCCAATTACATCTCCGGCTAACAGGGCGCAGTATCTTGGCCGCAAATGCGATACAGTTGCGAGGCACTCGTACACAACTTTTTCACTTGGCAGACGCCGACCGCATACATCATCCCTTCCATTTGCACGGCCATCGATTTTCGGTTAACGCCCTCGACCAGCAGCATCAGCGACCGCAGGAGCCACAGGACAAGTTGCCGTCCTAGGACATCCACATCCACATCCGCATCCTTCTGCCCCATCCTGCACTTCCACATCCACATCCACTCTGCTCGGCGGTCGCCTTTAATGCGAAATATTGGCATTTAAGGCCACTCCATCGATATCAGCAGCGAGTCACGGTTAAGCGGTCACCCGGTTCGAGGCAGATAATCCCCGGTGGCTCAAGGTGTGTTTTCCAGGTTACACAGAAGAAAATTAAAAACGAAAGTATATACCAAATATATATCAGTTACATTAACATAATGATGTAAAGCAATGGGTTCGCATATGAAGACTTAATTCCCAACCGTTTCAAACAATAGGTTAATAACAATTTCTTAAAAACTTTTTGTCCATAATTTTCTTACGAAATTTAAGTAATATATTTATTTGTTTCTCTGCACGCAAGCTCATCCCACGACCAGCATAAATACATTTTAATGAGCATCTCCGTTCAGCTCGCATGTAAATAAACTTATTACTTGGTGGTCGTCTTAAGCTCTGTGTTGCAAGTTTCTGTACATATTGCGGTGCCAGTTATCAATGAACTGAAACTATGCAACATGCGGTAAATGCTGGGACTCATATAATCGGATTTTACCAAGAAAACTATTCAAAAGTTATTGAGCAACTTGTTGGGAACTTTAGCTAGGGCTTAAAACTAAAGTTAGGCCTGAATTGATACCTTACAAAATGGTCAGACATGGCTTAGAAAATGATCCAAGTAAGGTGAGTCTTACCGACGTGAGCCGATAACCTTTAAATATTAAAATGCCAAACTTATACCACGCTATCTTAAACTTCTTTAATGATTTTCCCTCCATCAGTTGGCAATTGTTGCTAGTTCGATCCGCTGTTTGACCCAGCTGACCTCGGCTGTCGACTTGTTTGGAGCTGAAAGTAAAAAGAACCTGCACCATATTCATCTTTATTTGATGATGGCCTTTAGGGTTTAACAATTTTCTTTTACTATGCAGCACGGGAATGTGGGAAAAGTGGAGGAAAGTGGGCGGCGGATCTCCACGGTTGCCTTTGGTTAGCCAGTGGAGCGTTGGGCGTAAAAACCACTTGGAACTGCATTGGACATTGTTTAAATTGCTGCGGTTCGCGTACGTTGAATTTTCGTCTCTTGTTTATTTTGCGCTTTATTTCGGATGCTGGATACTCCGTGCTTTTGTTTCTTTTTTAATACTTTTTCGGTCTGGTCTCCTTCCCTCGGTTTTTTATGGCTCGGTTGGGCGAGTGTGGGGAATTGAATAAAGCATAATATACGCTGGCGATTTCGATACCCCTTCACTCAGGGGCGAGGTCAGGGGTCAGTCGAGAGCGAAGAGCGAAGAGCTGAGAGCAAAGAGCAGGAAGCACCGAACAGCGTACAGCGTACAGCGAACGCGTGCACAGCCATACAAAAGGGCGAAAGAAAAACTTAATGTAATTGAATTCATTTATGGTTTTGTTTGGCTTTTATTTTTCTTTCGGCTTTTCACTTACGCTCGCAAAAATGCCAAGAATGTCGGATGGTTGTTAATAAATATTTCATTTATTTGCCGGCTCATGCCGAAAAGGGATTTCCTCTGCATCGTCGCCCTAACAGCCTTTTGTTTTTGTGGCCTTTTGTGCTTTAATTAAAAATATGCACAGGCAAGGCCAGAATGTCCCAATTCCGTACCGCCAGAACAAAGCACTCAACTAAATACGAAAACTAGCGTCGATAGACTAAGCCATCCGCTCCACACCCCGTCGCCCGTTAAAAGGACATAGTTGTCCTTTTTTGGCTGCCCAGTCCCCGGAAAAAAGGGATATTGGGTTATTAGTGAATGTGCTCTCATACAGTACATGAAAGATTTATGCAAAGGACCCACTCAGCCACTGGCTTTGAACCTGGTCCCGTCCGTACCGTCTGCCAGCATGCAACATATTTAATAATAATCGCCTTCGGCCAACAATGCCTGCCGCACCAGCCAACTCTCTCACCTGGCACGGAAAGTTATCCCTTTTCGGCTCAAAAGAAACCCCAAGCCTTGGCCTGCTCATGTGGCTAATAAAATAATTGAAATTCTCTCTAAGCTTGAAAGGCGCATCAAGATGGGTTCCCTTGCCAGTTACCTGCATACAAATTGGTATGCCATTGCCAGGAATCCTACACTAGCTCTTCTCGTTCCAGAAATCCCAGAAATATACATTTCCCAATTTACACCAGCTCTGGAGAGGGCTCTTTGGGAAAAATTTAAAAGGCAAAATAAACTATTAATCAAAAATTGTCACTTCAAATATTTTCCTTAACTTATGCCTTCATTGATTCCTTTTATTCTCTGAGTGTATCACGCTTCGACATTAAATTTATTCGAGGAGGACTTGTGAGTTTACATGAACTTCCTTGGACTTGTCTTTCAATCCGGCTAAGCTCATAAATTATCAAAATCGAAGTAAAAGTTTCTCCCTTTTAAAATCGCCATTTAGCTGCAGCCTTTATTTTCTTTTTTAGATATTTTTCGCATTGGCAAGAGCGCTGTGCGGGTAAAAGTTTCTTTGATTTTCAATTTCAATAATAAAATTTGTTTTGCAATTTTATGCCGAGTTGAGCAGCAGCAGACGTAATAGAATCACTCTCCCATATCACCCGACCCTGTGCATTTGGAATGATTCTCGAAGCTCTCCATGTTTATTTGCATACACATCAAGATGGAGAGTGGAGATACATATATAAGTGAACAAGGATTCAGATTCAGATTTAGATTCGGAATCCTACTCGCTTTGCCTCACTCGTACTGCATTTACATACACGCCCAAATCAGTTGTCAAACTAAAATTTTATGTTTCAAACATGCGAGAGTTTGCCGCAATTCCACTTCACAAATTTTTGTCGAAGCTTAAGGATGATTTTAAATATGTAATGCCTACTTGAGGCAAAGTGTTGACCCATTTTAACCGTCACCTGTCTCAGGCAACACAAATTAAAACAAAAATAATAATAAAATATTTATGACACTTCACATAAGCGTTGTTGAGTATGAGCTTGGTTAAATTTCAGGGAGAATATTTTAATTTTTGTTGGCCGACTCAAACATTTATTCGTCTTTATTTGAACACAAAAATAACAGTTTTGCTCGGTTGCTTATCCGATATTTAACCCTTTAGTGGTCTCTCTGTTAAGCTTATAAAAATGTGTTTTTTATTTTTAGCGGCATTTTCCGCATTTTACTCAATTTTCGAACAGAATTTATTTAGCTGAGCTGCGAGCATTAACCGCAGCTGATTGCGGCCGGAAATTCAATATATTTTCGGTTATTTGCCAATGAAAATCCCCCTCAATTGAGGGTCATAATTAAACCCGATAATCGCGCATTGATGGAAACATTTGGGGGTCGTTCAGTTGCAGTATTATATTTACTCCATTTCATTTTGGTTTTTGCGTTCAAGCCACCTTGCACGCTTGCCACACTAAGTATGCAAATTTACTTGGTTTTCCTGGTCAAATACTTACGCTACTTTATAATTAGATTGATTGACTACATGGCCGGAGAACCATGTGATTAGCAGGCTAAGTGGGTCTGCCGGGATATATGCGTGGCATATGCCGGCAGCCGTCGTCCAGGTGACAGGACCTCCTGCTCAGCAGCACTTCCGCCAGCGCCAACCTGCACCACCCCGCACCACTCTGCCCCACTCTACGACACTCTGCAGCACTCTGCACCACCTGGCGCACCTGCTTTCTGGCCGTTTCTCATGCCAGCAGCACTTATCACAGCCTCAAGCTGACTGCATGGCAGGGGCACTTGCTCGGCAAATAGAGCGTCATTAATTTAACTAAAATAGTCACGGCATCGCTGTTGTCTTGGCTGCCTACTCGTTCCACTTTCCGCTTTCCGCGCTTTTCACCTTACCCCATATAAATGCAATCATTTTAACCTGCACTTTCAAAAATTATCAGAACGTTGTCATAATATATTATTCCTTATATTTACTTTCTGAAATTCAGAACTTTAGAAAGTAATTCAGAATTTCCTAATTTTAGATTTGATGATTTTATTATATTTAGAACTTTTTCTAGTTTTCCTAGCTTTTCTTCTAGTGTGCCTTGGCTGTCGGTTATAAATGTGCAACAACTACACGGCGACAGGCAGAGAGCTTGAAAAATTATGCATCCAGTGACAACGATGGCGAATGCCATTTCATTGCATAACGAAAAAGAAAGGGCCAAAGGCCCCCGCCATTGGATTCCCTCCAACTCATCTGAATCATTTGAATCAACTGATTTGAACCCAACTCAGCCCACACTTCACTGCGTCTCGGTATTCATAAATATGGCGCATCGGAAATGTATTTAGTTTGAGTAGTAAGAGCGGAAGTGCCTATGCCTGAGTGGATTTGATTTGCCATCTGTGTATCTCTGGGTAAACATAAATATGCAAAGGAAATAAATGTGATACAATCGCAAAAAGTATTAAAGGAATCTCAATCGACTTCGGCCAGGCAAATTATATTAATAAAAAGACTAGTAATCCCCATGGCGGAAATGGAGATAATGAATCATTTGTGCGAGGATGGAACAGAAAAATGAAATGGTTGTTTGGCCTATTTAAGGTACAGTAAACGCTTTAAAACTCTAACGATGGTTTTCCCATCAAAATACATTGTGAATGAAATGAATAATGAAATAATAAAGTTCTTAGTACTAGATAACAGTTGGAAAATAAAGCTCGCAGGTCTGAATTCTTTTCCAGAATCTGTTTGAAAAAGTTTGCTCCTCGAGCCATTTCACGTTAAACCGCCAACATTTTGGGAAATCCGGACCAACTTAATTTTGTATTCGGTTTCATTTTGCACTGGCCCATAAAAGTATGCTACATTTAATTTGAACTGCTCCGTTTTTGTGCATGTGTGAGTGCGCGACCGTGCGCCTAAGCCACATCATCAGCCGCTGGCTAATTTCTTTTTACTACCCCGCCCCTTGCAAATGGAAAGAAAATATGCGGGAAAGTAAGCCGAACTATGCCGACAAAAATAAATTGAATTTATCAACCGTTGACGTCGACGCATACAATGACATCGAAGAGAGTGGGAAGCGAATGTTTTTCACATTATTTCCGTAGAGCCTTAGGCCGGGGTCACGCCCCTCTTCCTTCCCTTCATGACATCCACATATGTACATATATATGAAGGAAATCAACTGCATATACATACATAACATAAGATCAATACCAGTTCTTTGACATTCTTCAGGAGGTACAAGAAAATGTTCATTTCTAAATATTTGAACAAACATAAATGTAACCTATAATTGTAACTATTCCCATTCAATTGCGGCCCTTTTTGGTGAGAGTGTAATTATAATTGTTATAATACAAAAGGGCTCAATCATTATAATTTGGTCGTACATAATTTGGCAAGCTGTTGGCGCAGTTGCATTACGTAACACAGCCCATATAATATCGAAGAAAATACACAATAAAACTCAGCCGCAAATAAATGATGCCCTTGAGCAGGGAAGGATCCTTTCTTCCTCTTCCCTGGGCCGAGTAGCTGCCCAAGTGTGTGTGTGTTTGCGTGTGTGTGCTGGCTTGTGAGTATTAAACTGATGACAATCAAATACACAAATACAATTACAAATGCGAAAACACACGCACACCCTGGCACCCACACTCGCACACATGCCAAGTCAGACAAATAAGCAGGACAAATAGTGAGCCCAGGGGGAGTTCGAGTGCGAGCGAGAGGCCTTCAGATCGAAGCGGGACGGCAGATGACAACAGGACTGAGCAAATATTTTAGCTGCGACTGAAACAAAGACATATTACAGCACAGGATACCAATGTTTGGCTGCCTGTGTGTCCGTGCCACCCATCTACGTATGTGTGTCTGTCCAAATTGAATTTGATTTATTGAAATTTGATATTTTCCGTGATACGAGTGCTGCAAATCAAGCAAACATGAGCGAGAAGACATGCACTGCGAAAAAGCGTTATTTGGAAATCAAAAATAGCGAGTAATTGTTGCCTCGAACAATCTTAGGAGAATTGAGTTCAGTTCTTGAGCTCTAAAGCATGTTTCGGGTACGAAACTTTCTGAGTCGAAAACTTGTATTGAAATAACATTGTGCACAGTGCAAAACAGCAAGACTGGAACTATCAACATTGGCAGAAAAGTTGACTGTGAGGCGACACAACTACACATATGATGGCTCGATGGTTACTATACTTGTAGATGGTTATGTGGCATGAGAGCCACTTGGCACACATTTACCAATTGTCTTTCCCCTCTGCCGAAAAAGAAAAAACTATGCGAACGTCTTCGTTTGCTTCATATTTTGTTTGAGTTGGGTTAAGCAAATGACTGAAAAAATGTCAGTGCCGAAAATTGATCAAATACTGTATTCTCAATGCCTTTTGTTTTCTTAAAAATCTGTTCAGCACTTCAAAGTCAATATTAATTATTCCTTACTTTTTGTTTTGGTTGTAGTTGACGAAGTTAAATGTTTGCTTTAAAATAATAATAAATACACTAAATAAGAGGTTTTCCAATATTTTAGGTTCCAAGGATGTTTTATTTGTCTATTTTGTCAGGCGGCAACCCTTTACAATTTGGGCTTATTGGCTTTGACTAGAAGTTAATCAAACTCGCAGTCGAAAAGCAAAGCCAGACAGTCAGATATCAATGTTGTTTATTGAAAAGGTAGTAAACTCTACGTCTAACAAACTCACACCCCGTAAAGTCAACTCATTCGATTTGCGAAGTGTTTCGCACGTAGAATCGAAGACAAAGGCATGCCCAAATTGGGCCAAATGAAATCAAATCAAATAAATTCGTTTACCGAAGAAGGGGCAAGACTAGGGGAACATGTGACGCCATGCTGTTCTGATTGCACTCAAGCACAGCAGCTACAATATTTATTACTTTTGATTATGTTCAGAGTCAACTTTATCAATTTTACAGCAGTTAGCCAATAAACCACAACAGACAATAATCGAAATGGGCAGGAACTGGGCGGGCCAATATCATTATTATTTGTTGCATATAAATCCTAAATGGACAATGACTGTCACATGAAATAAATTAGAAATGACAATAAATGAGCAACTGTCACATGCAGAGAAAGGGGGTCAGCAGTGCGGTTATGGGATTTGGCCTGTTGACAGCAAACAGTAAGTGTGTCACTTTAATTGGCAGAAGTGGCAATGTACTGACAGCAGCAACTGTATACTGTTGGCCAAAGTCTTGGCCCTTAACGCTTCTCCAGCCATTGCCACACGGCAATTGAACAACAAACAGACCAACAAGACCCTGCTGGGCTTAACTGAACTGAACTAAACTGAACTCTTTGCATATTTGTTGCAGCTGGAAAATTTATGCAATGATTTTTTCCTGCTCTTTGCTCTGGGCTTAAAACAACACCATAGAAATGGGCATAAGCATGTGGCAGTCACAGTGCCTGAAAACTTAAAAAAACTAAACAAAAATGGTTATAATACTTTGAATAATACATTCAAAAACCAACATCGAAAAAATCTATAAATACATCACTCGACCATACCGAGTAAATGCATTTTAATTAAAGTTTGTTTAATGAAGCTTGATCAATACAATTTTATTTCATGTGTGCAAAATCGCAAATTAAATCAAAATAACATATTTAATTTTAGAAAAAAAGGGCCATGACCACTGTGCATGCAATCAAAATGCATTCACTGTCCTGTTTCGAATGCCCTGGCAAACTTTTGTTTTTTCATTCTCAAAAATTGCATGGAAAAACACACACAGAGGCACACCCACAAACACACTTGCCAACACACCCACACAAACACACACCCAAGGGAATGGGTGAGCTAACACGTGGAAAATGTTGATGTCTCTCGTTCCGTTTTTCCAGATTTCAGTTCTCTGTTTTTCAGTTTTCCCAGTTTGCTTTTGGCCACTCGGCCTGCTTAGATGCTTATTAGTCATCAACTTTCTCCGCCTGCCTGCCGGCAGTTTTCACCAGTGGAAATCAGTTTCCAATCTGCAATACAGCCCCAGCCGAGTGCGAAACGCAATATTGATCCGCTCGTTTGGGCCGCTTTTGTGGAGCTGGCAATAACGGACCCTGATGCGGTGCCAGCATTTGTCTGTTTGTTAATCAATTCATTTGTCATGGCTGCTACTGCAGCGGAATCTCTGGGAAACGGCATCGCAGTTGGGGTTATGAAACAAACGAAAATTGAATTTTTCATTCCCGTCGAGTTCGATATGTGTACTTATTTTTAATTACAACAAGGGGGGTCGAGTGCAAGCTTATAAATTTTAACAGCAATGTAAAATCGGCAAAATCGAGGCTTCTGAAATTATTTTTTAATTGGTTTTTCCATTTAATAGCTTACACGATTTACAACTGTTGCATAGCCTAATAATAAAGCCAAATAAAGTAGTGGGTAGCAGTTAAGCCTCACAAATCAAGGCCTGTCAAATTAATATAACTAGGTCCTAAAATATGAAGTAATATAAATCATATAGAATTGTCTTCAGACTATAACGGAATTATGACTCTTGTCATGCCAAATGATTGTTTATATACAGAATGCAATTGCAGATATGAATTCAAGAGAAAATCATACTATGGGCAGCAGCGGTCGAAAGTTCGCAAATCCAGGGCTGTCGACATATATCGACTAGCTCCCAGCCAACAGCAAATTGGGGCACGGGAGGAGCAAGGAGCAGTTCTTGCGTAAGCTCAGTCAGGACATGGGCTCCCACTCAGGACCTCCCTCCCAAAACCGCCCACTGACCCACTGGCTCCTCCACCCTACGCTCTTACTGAAACCCCACTCCCAATTGCTGACCATGTGCAATCGCCTGATATTTGGTGGTTGCCTCGGTCGCTTTATGACTGCACTGGGACCAATAATTTATGAATGAATTCATGAATGTCGAAGCAAAGTGAAGTGCCGTATCTCGCATATAAAACTCGAATTGGAAACGTCAGCTTATGAGTAGTCCTTGGTCACTCGACCCCAAGGACCGGACCAGGCAAATTTGGTATTTGATTACGTCGATGTCCATTAATGTATCCTGCCTCCCCGAAGAGTGTTGCCCAGGTGAGTTGTAGTGAGATGAAGTGTTTATGGCCCAGGCTCCTTTGGACAGATTGTCCAGTTTCTGCGACCCGGAAGTGGGCAATCCTGCTGAATTAGTAAAATAAATGACCTCTACGACCATATACTATACGTACGAGTAAACATATAATAAGGAGCGACAACATTCGGGGTGGCATCTCTGCTTTGGGACAGCCATCTAATTATAAAGCTTATGCTCCATCGAAATTGGGGTAGTTTGTGAATATTGAGCTATGAATTTAAATGAATTAATAAAATGAAGTTCACACTACCGCACATACAATTAGTCGGTCGATGTGTGTGTGGGACCGTAATTCAAATGTTTGTTCGCACATTTTGATACCATTAATGTGCATAATTTGCTCGGCATGGTGTTATGGCATTCCCATTGCCCCCGAATGGCGCAGCGATAAATATTTTAAATTATTCATGGCGAATTCGCTTTGGGCGACCCATTAAGTAAATCAGCAATAGTATTTTAATTTAGTCGCCGGCTACTTTGACCAAACTGTTAAAGGTTAAACCCAAATTTAAAATTTAAATGAGCAATGCAAATATCCACATGAGGATGACATGTCGCGCTGCCACTTTCAGTGGATGCAGTGCCAAAAGCGGCATCAATGTTCACCTCCACTGGCTGCTGCCAACTGGCATAAGCCAGATCAATGACTGTCAAACCATCCAATCATATCAGGACCGAAAACTAACTAAATTTAAACGGATTCTTGGGCTTTGAAATACCGTGCTTTTCGATAAGCTTTTTGGTCTAACAAACACCTTTAGGCAAATGCATTTAATTTGTTTTTTTGTATATTGCATTATTTGGATGACTTTCAATTCGGGATTTATATTCTAAATGTGGAAATGATATGGCCGAGGACCAATGGGTACTACTACGAGCAGCCAAAAAAGCCATATTGAACATTTGTACCGCTGTGCATATGGATCTGTCCGCGTGTGTGTTCTACCAAAATGTAAATACATATTGCTGCCAGTAGAGGTAGATGTATTTGCCAGCATGCTTGACTGAGCGCGCGAATCGCAACATTACGTATACGCAGCGTGCAACGGGATGGTATCTCATTGCAACCGGCAAAGTAAATCGCACGGCAAGAGCACACAATAATTTCACACACAACGAAACGAATCGAGACCAGAAAGGACTCCTTTTCCAGGACGCATTGGTAAATTATGCGTACCCCTGAACCAACTAGACTTCCTCCTTTCCACCCAACCTTCAGCTGCCATTGCTGCTCATGCTGCAGCCGCCGCTTTGTTTGCTCGACTTGCTGACTTTGATGGTATTCCCGATATTTGGCTAGCAGGAGCGGCAGAAGCAAGAAATATATTTATTTAAATTGCATTGCAGAGCGACCATTCCTCGCAACGCCTTGCTCTTTCCACATGGCAAACAGACACATATTGGCAGCACGTGTGCCAGCCAAAGTCGCTCAATCATATTGGCCGGGCCAACACAACGTGCTGCTGGAGCAACTAGAAGTTCGCATTTCTAGTGAGAAAAATGGCAGCCCAAGCAGAATGCAAATAATTTCTGCTGCATTAAGCGCAACCAAAATCCAAAGTCAGTAGAGGGAAAAATCAATGATCACAAAACGCTCTGTCACGGGGAAGTTGGCATTTAAGCAAGAGATTGTTAAGCTACTTTAATACTTTTATCAAAAGTTCAATACATTTACTTCTTTCGTGCATACAATACATGAATATATGTTTAATTGTTTAGTAACATATTTTTCTAAGATCCAAGATACCCAACATTTAAGGAGTAACATACACTCTAGCGTGCGGTAACTATTATTGCAAACATCAGCGATAACAGCATCGATTTGTGGCAGTAAAGATGGAGTTTTTGTTTTGCAGCTGGATGATCCATTTGGCCCCTGGCTTGCTGCGAATTGTTCCTTTTGATATTTTGCAAGTGCGAACACTTCGTTTTAACACTGTGGAAGCAAGAGTGATAGACAAACAGGCGATGTGCTGACAAAGGACAATCGGTGATGAGCTGCAACAGAGACGTGGATGTGGATATGGACGGGTATGAGGATGGGGACGAGGACAAGGACGTGGAAGTGGACATGAGCCTGGACGTGTGTAGAACAACTCGTTACTGTCAGCAGCTGCCAATGTAAACACAAGTGGCCAGCCGCAAAAGGAAAATTGCTGGGCAATGTGAAAAGCGCAGCAAAGAAAACGGAAAGCCCGAGCGCTGAACAGGATGAGGGCTCAAAGGACTCAGCTGGCGGACTGGCGATTGGCGCGGAAATCAATTGTTGTTTTGACAGCGACACGGAAATTGGTTTAATGAAGCAAAAATAGATATAAAAAGCCAGCTGACAAAGCTAACAAGCTAAAGGATGGATAGTTGCCGGCAAGGCGGCGGCTAATTAGAGTCCTGCTCCCAGATTGCAGCCACGCCCCCATTCTGCCAGTCCGCCCCCATCTGGATTCGTCCTTCGGCCCGTCCGTCGCTGATGATCAAAAGGCTGTTTGATTTATGATGGCAGCCAGAGAAATTAGCAAAGGGGAAAATGGCCGAAGTGGGATAAAAGTTGCTTGCAAATGGGCAAATTATGCACACCAACGGGAAAACTCATTTAAAATGCTGCCAGGAATTAAGCTAGGTGGATGCAGGTGTTCTGCAAACCTAATATATAACGGATGTACTTAAAATTTAAGATGTGTAAAACATTTATAATATAAAATTTAAAAAATGTGTACAGTGTAAGAGCGTTTTAGGAAAATACTCAAAAGTTTTCAAGGAAATCTTAGAGTTCAGACATTAAAAAGAGGTTGAGGAAATCCCAAATGCTTCACTCTCTTCGTAATGAGTTGGAAAATTGGTAGATAAAAATGCGGCGAGCACTAGAGCGTCCCAAAAGTGTGTTCATTACTTAAACTAATTACATTTTAAATTAACATTACCAGGCTGGGCAGTAAAAGGCTCATAAAGGAAAAACACTGAACCGCCACTTCCTCGTATGTATGCACAGCACGCAGCTAAGAAAAGGCAAGGTGGAAAAGGCGGAAAAGCGGGCGCCGGAAAATGGGAGCAGGCGACGTCAGTCAGGCGGCGACAGTCGAAATGTATTGAAGTCATTACGAATATGGCCACAGGACGTGGGTTAAAGGCGGCCAGCCAATTCCACCCACCATTCGCCTTTGCAGGGTAATGACAGAAATTATGTAATAAAAAGTTACAATTTACGATTGCAGTCTGAACTGTGTAAGGATTCTACGTAGAAGGTGAAGCTAATACACTGGAAAAAATATCTGCATGAACTAGAAACCAATCCGCAAAATGTCAAAGCTCTAAGCTGTCAGTTGCCGTAATAAGTGACTTTTGATTTCATAATTAATAAAGTGCGAACGATTTCGATTGGGTTCCGGTATTTTTCACCGTGTGGGCCACGTGACCCAGTCAAAGGCAATCGCAGCTACAGGTGCTAGCCCAGGGACTGAAATTGAGACTGTCCGGGGTCTTTGGATGTTCCTTACAGCCAGCGAGCGCACCACTAGTACAATGAACCGTCATAGATAAAGGACATAACAATGAAGCCGAGGCAGACGTGCGGGTCAGGTGTGCAGAAGGACGCCACCGACACCGACACCGCCACCGACATCGACACAGACACAGACGCAAACAGACAGTGGCAAAGGTAAGACGAGGGCCAAGAACATTTGCACCTGCCCGGGAAAATAAGTTATAAACGCAAGACAAAGGCAAAGTCTGCGGTGTGGGAAGAGGCGGGAGTAATAAGAAATGGCAATAAATTCAAAAACTAAAACAAGCCTTGTATCACTGAGCAGAATTTAATTACTTAGCACTCTTATGAGTTTTTAGTAGATCAGTAATATAAAATATAAATTATTGACATTTATTGTACAATCACAATTGTTCTAGCCCAAGGATTAAATGGATTTTTTCTCCAACTTCAACTCCTACAACACCATTTTTTCCTGTGCAACAATAGGAGGCAAAGGGGCCAACTTCGGTGGGCATATGATAAACAGAGTTGAAGCAGACTTGGAGCGTTTGGAGGAGTTGGAGTGGCTGGTGCCAGACCCTAATAAAGGTGTCAGGCTGGAGAAAGTTGGCTACCGTTTGTGAGTTGCCAGCGAAACGTGATTGCAAATTGTAACCGCCAATGGGCCGTAAATTGAAACGTGACTAAGGCAGATAATAAAATGCATAAAATCAGGCTACTCACTGCCGGCGGCGCGGCTTGATGGCCCAAACACAGGCGCAGACACGTGGAATGGCCCAAACCTCAAAACGAGAGGATTGTCCTTTGTCTGCATTGTTTGGGGATTGGATTGGATTTGCTGGTTTGTTAGTTGGAAAAAGGCGAGCGGTTTGTTTGGAATTTGTCATTAAACGGATGCCACTTTTGACTGAAATTCAGCGAATCCTGCCCTTTTGTTTCTGGGCCATAGCGACAGAAATGCAAGCGAACCTAATACAAAACGATTATTGCAAACACTGCGTTGGTTTATTCATATTTGAGATCAAGTACACATTTATTTTAGTTCTTAAAGTTTGTAAGAGCTTAGAATTCTCCCATGGCATAAAAAGGACTTACATAACGAGAATTTAAGCTTGCTTACATTAGTCCCCACTGATTGGACTCAATTTGGTCCATTGTTGGAGCTAAGTTTTGGGACCAAAAACCACATTAAACATTGTCTTGGGCTCCCCTTTTTTATTTTGATTTTTTCCTTTCGCTTTTGCCAAATGAGCACAGTGAAGTTTTAATTAATTCCATAAAAGCAAGCAAAAGCCGCAGGCAAACAGGGAAGCAAACACACATTCCGGGGAGAGTTTGACAAAGAGGGTCAGAGACAAATAGCGATAGAGACAGTGGGAGGGGGTGGAGAAAAGTGGCCGGGCAAACGTAAAAAGTAAATGAAATATTGGCAGTTGAAAAAGTCTGTTGAACCTGGCCAGGAAGACTGGGAAAATTCGGGTGGGAGCATAGCAAGGCCGGGTCCCTCGGAGGTTGTTGCCGTTGTCAAAGTCGTTGTCATGCTAAATACTGCGGCATATTTAAACAGCAAAAATAACAAGGAAAGTACATAAAAATAAAAGAACGAACAAAATCCAACCAAAAAGCAACAAACAGTTTCAATGCAAAAGTAAAGCCAAAAAGAACGAGCCAAGTTCGAGAGTAAGGCAAATGAAATTGCAAAAGAACAAAAGGAGTGTTGTAGGTTGATGGGCTGAGGGTTTTTTTTCGGAAAGCCCACATTTAAATGGTAATGCCAAGTAGCAAGTAGGTTCTGGACATACAAAGTAATTGAGCTGAGGAACCGGCAGCCAATTGGCTACAAGGTCAAGCAGTCAAAGTTATAAACACACAGTAACCGGAAAAACCAAACATCAGTGCTCGAAAATATAGCTTTCAAAATTTCGCTGAAATGAAATGGCATAGTTTCATTTCATCAAAGATTCATTTGACAAAGCTCTAAGATTGCAAATCTAGCAAAGGAAACCATCCAGGCAATACTAAATTCCGCCGCAACAACAAGTCGCAGAAAGTTCGTACTACCAAAATACAATTGAAGACTTTGCAGCAACAAAAGCAACTGCTTCAGCAGCAGGAATAAGAAATTGTTGAGGAAACAAATAAAGACCAGCAAAAACGAACCGGATTGGCGGATTGGGTGAAGACAGCGTAGATTCTATGCTCTTTTCATGGTAATTATTCGAGATTGCCTAAATTGATTTCAGAAAATAAGGATATTTAAAACACAGTTCCCTACTAAGTTCCTTGCTATTTTTTAGAGTTTTCAATAAATATTTTCTCTGTGTAATGACTAAGGACGGTGTGAATTGTATCAGATCGACTGTGCACTTTCATCCTTTAGGGAAAGGCTCTATTTGCGCAATGAAAGGGCATGAGAAAGAAAACTTTATAAACATTTTAAGTGCAGTTGAAGCCGAGAACAATGGGAAACCACGGCAATGGGTGCAATGAAACCGAAATCGCACAAAGACACCAAATACAAACACAATCTCGGGCAGGAGTGGAAGTAACAGTAGCAAAAACAGACACAGAAACAGGAAGCGGACTAACAAAGCAAAACGGATGCGGAAATGGCAGCAACTGATGTTTGAAGGAGTTCCCTTTTCGGCATCTCCATTTCTCAAGCTCCGCATCCTGCTGATGAGAGGAAAGTGTGGAGCTCGTGCTCTGGTGCCACCAAAAAAGTCAAAAGTCATCTGCTTATTTTTTGTTGCCCCTCTAATTTGCGCCCGACTCGACTAACATTTGTATTATAATTTTCCGAGCTTTTAATTGTGTCAACAGTAAGCGTTGTTTGCGGAAAGGAAAGCAAAGGTCCTTGCTCTTGAAATCCGGGCAGGATGACACAGTTACTTAACCTTTAAGCAAATCAAGTGTCGATAGGAGTGGGGAATGAGAAAATTACTGCCAAGTCAAGCCCACAGGCATCAGAGTGACAAATATTTGGCGCATGTGTTGTGCCTCCGTCGTTTCAGGCCCCCAAGAATAAATGAAGGGTTGGGTGTGCAGGCGGAAAAAGTTGAAAATTAAAATTAAACGTTTAAATATTTGAGAGAAGCGCCCGCCCTATCGGCTCCCTGGCAGGAAAAGTGTTAAATTGCCGCTTTCAGCAGAATGTCGATTGATACAAGGGTGGGATTGATTCGCTGGTGGCCCGACTAATGAAAGCCATGTCGTTCTTTTCCAACCCCCCGCCCAGTTTGCTCACCATTTAACCAGTGATTGGATCACAACGGCCCCATCGGCCACGCCTAAAAGGACCTTCGGACCCAGGACGATATGAAATTCATGTGAAAAGGCGCAGCGGGCCAAGTGGAACGCAAAAAAACACCACGATTTATTTATTTTCCGTGCTAAAGTCCATAAGAAGATACTCTTTCAATTTATACTATTCTTTTATGGAGTATGTATGAAACAGCGGAAATAGCTTACATCTTAGGATGAGATAAGATCAGGATGTGAAAAAGATAACACAAATATGTATTAAAATATTACTTAAAATATAACATACACGTATTACAATTTGTGGAAATATAAATATACACATTAGCTTGTGGATTTATTTACTACCAAATAAAATAATACCCGCGAATTGTGCAGTGGTTTTTGCCACATTAGTGTACAAAATAGCCATTATGCGAGCCCTGTGGTCCAGAAATGGGGCCAAAAAAGAGGACTCTTCGGCATCGGACCATCGGGGGTGGTTACATATTCAATAGCTTTTGAAAAGCATGCTTAACAATAACAGCAGAGAGCAAGAGGCAGATGAAAAAAAGGGCGAACCATCGGAGGGGCTCCATCACCCATCACCCATCACGGAGCAAACACACACTCAGACATTTGCATGTCAAGTCCTGCCGAGGACCTTCCACCCCATCCCGCTGGCATTAAAAACGACCATGAATAAATTTTAACAGCGCTTGTGTGTTAAAGTATTTAATGCTTAAAGGCTCAGGCAGTCCGGCCGTGCGCCTTTAGCCATGCCACATGTTGAGCCAAGTGCCTGGAAGAAGGAGCGTTACGCAGGAATGTGTGTGAGTGTAGCTGCACCGAGAGAAACAGAAAGTTAAGACAACCATAGACTAACAGGCTCATTGGACACATACAAATATATTTATCTTTGCGGTATCGTATTTATATATATTTGTTTGCTCATATTCTTTAAGAACTTACCCCTTTCTTTTCCCAGTGCTTGCTATTACGATTGTGGGAGTGTGCGTAGATGAGCAAGTAAGCCTGAATAAGTGTGTGAGTGGGTGGGTAAGTGAGTGGGAGTGTGGGTGTGGGTGTGTGGGCGTGTATGTGGGCACTTGTCACTTTGACAACACGTCGCCATCGTCATCACTTCACACTCAAACATTCCCGGCGTTGTCAACGACGTCCGACCGCTTTTTTCCCCCCAAAGTGCTCACATCCAAAGAATCGCTTCTCGGTTGGAGCTTCTTAGTGATTAAGCACATAATTGGATTCATTCCGGCGTATAGCTCGTCTTCTCTCTTCAGAAACTTTTTGATATTTTACGATGCTGCGGCAAGGATTTGTGGTGCCAAGCATTAATTGCCTTGTGGTTGTCAACAGCATATGTCGGTTCCAGGCAGATTTCCCACTTACATGTACGTGATAATCAAGGAAACATTCTTATAAAATTCAGTATTTTAGCTCTACTCTTATAAAATAAAAATGCGAACATTTAATCGTACAGAACCTTTAACCATTTTTGCACAGTGAACAAGATTTTCCCCTTTCCCTCCAAAGAATTGAAATTATCCAAATTCCGCTCAAGGACATTTAAGCCCGGAGCAAAGCCTCAGACAGTGGTCAGTTTCCAACTGGGGAAGGGACATCTGTTCGCAGCTTAGTGAGGGCTTAGTCCAACGAGCGCCCTATTGTCTGAATTATGAAAATTGGTCATCACATGGGGCGCGCAGATGCTGACGAGGCAGGATATGAGTGTGTGTGGATTTTATAAATACCCGTGACTGCGTTATAAATTATTCAATTTGCTTAATACAAAATCAATTCTTATAAATTGAAATGGTCTTTGGCGTAGCGATACAAAGATCATGATAGCATCATTATTGTCGCTTAATCATCATAACAATCAAAGGGTCGTGTGGCTGAGTGTATTACACAATAAACATCATCATTATATGTAATTGCACGTAACAGTTACTCAGTTCCAGTTCGGATGAAAACTCAGCCGCTTTTGTTCTGTGGAAGGGGGTGGAGTAGTGGTTTTTCCCGGGTGGCCATGGATGGTGTTTCTCTGGTTGAACGAATGTGGAAAACCGCATTTGTTATGCAAACGCTCATTAAAATGTTTGCCGCGTTACGCATACGCATTGTTGGACGAAAATGAAATCGCATACAGTTTACTTTTTCTCCCCTCAAAATTCCATTCGATTTGTGTGATTTTCTTTTTCAGTTTTCGCTCTTCCCTGCCCCACAGCATGACCACTTTTCGTTTTAACTTTTCACAGTCCAAAAGAAGACATTTTCACCTGCTGTTCTGCACTTTCCACTTAAAGTACAACAAGGCCAAGAACGGTAGAGTTGTTCTGCACTGACACTCTGAATATTTCAGGAATTTCTTAATTGTTCGGGAGCTCAGCCAGAGAAAACGGAACATTTCTTCAATGGCCACTTATTCTATAATCTCTGTGAGCATTAAATAATTCAAAATATAATTGTTTTTATTCGTGCACTTGGAAAAGCGTTCTTTATTCATTTTAAATAGCCTATCTTAGGCTTTCGTTTTACTTTAATATTTAATTACTTATGTAATTTATATTCTTCAAATTATAATCAACAAGCGAAAAAGAGTATAATAATTTTAAGTTTTTCTCTGTGTGCGCGTGTCTGTGATTATATTTTATATTTGAAAAACAATTTTCCAGCAACGACAATGAAAATGTCGGCTAAGTTTGTGCGGGGTCCGGTTCCTGGTCCAGTTGACCAGGACAACTCAGCATGTGGCTCAAAGTGCCCGAAAAAAATTCGAGGCCAGGCACTAGATGAAGCATAAGCAACACAACGCGAAAAAAAGCAAAAAGAAACAAAAAATAAAGCAAGAAGAAACGCAGAAAAATAATAAAAAGAAATTGGACAATAAAATACAACAATTTATGGCGTAGAGCAATCCTTTCTGGTGGCACTTCATGGGCAAAGGCGGAGGTGGCACCAAAAGTCGGGTTAAGACGGCAACATTGTTTGCGGTGAGAAGGTGGTGTGTGTGGTTCGGTGGGTGGTGGTTCAGCAGATCGTCATTGGAAACTAAACGAAAATGTTTAGTATGATTTTTTTATTTCACTTTGCCGTTTTTCTTTCTTACCCGGTCACTCGCATCCTTTTTTTATATTTATTTATTATTACTGAGTTTTTAGTGCTTTCATATTTTTGGTTCTCTCAGGGTTGACAAGTCCCGATTTATGTTAAGAGGATTTCGGGTGAACCAGTGCGCCGGGTATTTCAAAATGGCAAATCAAAATTAATACCGTAATAACTTAACAAGCCTGCTGTTGTGTAAAAGGCGTGCCTGATACCTATTGATTTACAAACAAATATTTTATTTTAACTTGGCACAGTAAAACTCTACAAATACTATTATTTTATACCGAAAATATTGGAACATAGCACTTCTGGTATGCCATTATCCCCCTGTATCCAGGAGCATTATACGTACTTGGCGCCAGTTTCGCTTCACTCTGGTTCGATTTTTCTGCTCTCGGGTTTTATTACTTTTATTAGTTTCCACTGGTAAGTGATGGCTGTTGGGGCTGCCAGTGGTATGGCAGTATGGCTGCTGGTAACAAATGTTTAACAAAAGTTGTTGCCTCTGCGGGTTTCATTCCAGCTGCCAGCGAGATGATTTAAACGAGACGTGCGTTGCCAGCCAACGGCAATCGGGTCCTTTTAGTGCCAAGGACGAATCCCGAAAAACCGAAACTTTATTTCATTTAATTGAAATTTTATGTAAAACACACATTTCGTTCCGTTTGATGCATAGTTTTTAACGCTCGCAGCGCCGCACCCTTCACCCCAACCAGAATAAAAAATAAAAAAAAATGTGAATTATTTGCAAGTTTTACGAGCATTCATTTATGTGGTTTTGCGGCAAGCGGATTCCAGCTGCTTGACCTTCGTCCCGAAAAAGCGAGATAAATTCCATGATTTCTCACTGTTTGAACTGTTTTGGCCACCAAAGCGGAAATAAATTACATTGGAGAGCACGGGAGTTTTATCTACCCCGGCTTAGGGCGTATAAAATGCGCTGATATAAACAAACTGAAACTGCAAATCCTTTTATTTTTACGTTCGAATTGACAAGCCAACCCCTGACAGAACTCAGACAGATAAATGGGCGGGGCAAGGATGAGAAACCCGAGTGCTGGCAGGATGTGTACTTCGAGTGCTATCATCGCAATAAGAATAAAGGAAAAGCAATGTGAAGTGGAGCTGGAAGTGTTGATGGTTGTTGAGGCGTTTCACTCACATTCCCTGATTTCCTTGAGTGGAAAGCGAGTTTTCCTTAATAATCCGTTCCGAAGTAAGTCGAAAATAATTATTGAGCCATAATAGTTAGTTTTATAATTTTTATGAATTTATTTACGTTTTGTTTCGGTATTTTCTGCTGGCCACTTACGACATCATCCAATTTACACATATGAATTAATTAATTTATTATTTGTTCGTTTTTGGTTATTTTCCAATTCACAACTTGACATACTTCCATACAATTATATTACTATTTGATCATTATTCATACAAATATGTACAGGGTGTCAAAACACTGTTCACGTGATCAGTATTTTTCAAATATTTTCCTATACGGTTACAGTAAAGTTTCCCACTTTAATGTAGGCTATTTGCAATCAATAAAGTGTTTTCTTGATTTTTACCATCAGCAGTAAAAATGGTTGAATTCGTTTGTAATCGCTTTTTCAGATTTGTTTGTTGGTAAACATTAAATTATTATAGTTATATAAGTAGTAATAATATAGATCTGTAATTTAATTTTAGTTTTGATCACATGTGTTATTCTTCGCCTTTTTGTTTTGTTCGCCCATGAAATATGTTTTGGTTTGATCTATTTTTCAACGCCTTTTTGTTTCTTTTAACTAAATAGTTTAATTGAATTGATAGCTGGGGAATGACAATATTCTGTAGACCCCTTTGAAAAATATATTTGATGATTAAATGAAAACAAAATATTTAAGCGTACATATCTATACAATAGTGTGTAATACAGGTGAGTAAGTGTGGGTATATGAGTTAAATAGTTCTTGAACAAACGCGCTTGTAGTTTCCAATTTGCTTTCTATACAATATTTATTTAATATTATTTCTCGCTTAATTGGTTTGCTTGTGAACTTATTTGCAATTTTGGCGGGTTGAATTTTGTATGGATCTATTAATTATACAATATGTTTATCATTTCGCTGCTATTCGTTTGGTTATTCGAATTCATCGCCTTACTTGAATATTGATTAAAAGATTGGCATTTAAGCCTTACAAATGATGCATAAAATGTGGTTACATTCAATTCGTGCATTGAATTACATTCCTTTTTTTGGTTGTCCTCGTTTTGCAATAAACCTTGGCTAATTAAATGTTTAATGTTAATTAACTAATTAAATGGGAATTTCATTTAGGATCATAACGAAATTAAAAACCCTTTAAACGCATAATGTTTTATAATTAAATCGTTTGCGCGAGTGCGGGCTAATGATTAATGATTAATGATTCAGATTAACGAACTTTATTCGGTATCAGATCCAAATAAGCTCACCAAAAGTCGCCTTTATAAATTCAGTATTTAATTCATTAACTATTAGCTATATTCCTTGTAAACTTTAATAACTTTTTCATAGAAAAAATACACGATGAAAAATTAGATTTTCCTTCTGTACTAACATTGAGCTTGACTTTTGTGATTAGCCTCGGCTTTTCTTTTAATCCACTTTCCACTTTGTTATCGGCTTAATAATTTTAGACTAAATGTGCTTTACTTTCGCTATTATAGGCTTTACTTTTTTAGCGCTTGTGTGCTCCGGTTTTCTCCTCATCCCATCCTCATTTTTTAGCTTTTCCTTCTTTTTTTTCTGACTTAGAACTACGGCTAGAGATAAAAACAAACATGGCAATGATATTTACACAATGTTGGCTAGTTCGGGAATGGGGGCCAGAAGGGTTGGGTGGTCATTGGGGGCGATTGTGGGTGGGTGGCGGTAGGTGGCGGTCTCCTCGTGCCACTTTGTATTTGTTTATGGCCGATGCCAGCTGAGCAAAAAGTTTTGTGCACTGAGAATGAAATCAGAGTTTATGGAAAACCACAATTCGTTGCAATTCTTAAATCTTAAAATATATCAATGAAATAAGGTTTGGAACATTTAGTAACTTTTAGTCGGAAAATCTATAAAACAAACAAATAGGTTTTATGAAAATTGATTGATTCTTTTTTCAGTGCACCAACAGCGGTTGGCCAGCTGCTCGACTCTGAGCGATTGCAAAATGTCGGCGTTTTTTCCAATGTGTTTGTGTGTGTGTGTGCTCGCCTGCATGTGTTTGTGCAGCATCATGCCACACACACACACACACACACGGCCAGAGAAACAATAACAAAAACAACATCGTCAGTAGCTGAGAGGGGGAAAACTTTGTCAATTAACCTAAAACAAGTTTCACTTTACAACACGTACGCTTGACATAATTTTTTCTAGCCATTTTCGCCACAGTTTTGCGATGAATGAAACGCTATGCATATGGGTGAACTTTACAAATGGAGAAATTATCACGTTCTTGGTCCTTGATAACGACAATAGGATCGGCCCATAATGTCTTCGGCTGGAATTGACTGATCAATGGGTGCCACTCGCAAAAGTTCCATCTGATCGCGCACCTGCAAGTAAATGAAGTACATTTGATTGGATTAATATACCATTAGAGCAATTATTTATGCATGCGTGTGTGGATGTGGCTGTGGGTGTGGGTGTGGGTGTGGGTGTGGGTGTGGGTGTGGTAGTGACGACAGCTGCACTTGATTGATGAAAATTGCTGCATTGCCAAGCTGGCACAACTTACGAAACTTATTTAGCGTAATTGCCAAAGTTTTGTTTGAATTTTCAAATGCAGAAATGATTTCTTGGAACTTCTCGCGTACTTCTTCATATGGCATTAATATTGTTCGCCAGTTTTAGCGCCGCGCTTTGCCAACAAAATTGGAATTGCATGTTAGTTATGGTAAACATTCTTGCCAAAATTAGCAAATGGGTTTACACAAATTTATTGTGCGACTGTTTGAGATTAAAACTGGAATTGATCTCTGGAAGCACTAGAAATTATGTGGGATTTTTCAAACTTTCTGCTCCTGACTCTGCTAGGGTGCTTGAAAAAAGGATGTCATTCAACACGAAAACAAGAGTGCAGACTTAAATGTTCATAGAAACCTCTTCCGCATGTCTAACTCACACACACAGTTACGCACTCCACACACACACACACGCACACACACAAGCGCAGTGAATCCTTAAAGAGAGGCCAAAATCTGAATGCCAAACAGGCAGCTCCTACTCCTGGCAAAAGTTGAAGCACATTTAATGCCACAAAAGCAAAAAAAGCAGAAGAGAGAGGGGGCGGAAAAAAACGAAATAAAATGAGAGAAAATGTTTTGTTTTCAACACCAAACACCTTTTGAGGGAGTGATGGTGAGGCCTAGGTCGGCTGGTCCCATTTCCTGGGTTTTGTTTGCCATACAACAATCGAATTTACGACTTTTTTATGAGGCTTTATGTGCGCCCTGCCACACAAACAACAATAAAACGTCAGCTTTGGCTCAGTCATTGCACTTTGTGTGCATGACCCACTCACACAAAACAGTGGAGCACAACAACTATGCGAACTTTGAGCCATTTGCCTTTTGGCTAGACTTTTCCGGCCTTTGAGCTGGATTTCCCCCACCAGCCCCTGTCCATTCAGTGAAAATGAAAAGCCCTGTTCACTGTTACAGTTTGAGTCACGAGTTCAAAGCGGAAAATGACTACCCACACCACCGCGACACAACGCATTTCCCTGCGAAAAGATCCAAATCAATTCTCAGAAGGTCAGCGCAAACACTTTAACACTTTCACAAGCACAAAACACGAAACTAGCATCTTAGATTTTGGCAGATTATAATAATAATTTTGATTTAGGTTAAAGTGAGAGATTTTTATCATTTAATGCAAAGGGCCAGTTTTATATGGTAATCTATCATGGAAACTGAAAAAACTTTTTTACATTCCGTAATAAAAAAATAATACAATATAAAATACTGTATCTAAATAAAATCACCATTTCATCTCTGTATAAAAACATAATTTTAGCAGTAAAAGTTCAAGTTCGCTACTTATTTATACCAAAATGGAATTGACCCCCATTTCAAATCACTTTGTTTCCAGTGCACACAAGGGCTGCGAAAGATATTTAAATGAATTTGTCTCGCACAAATTGCTGCCATTTGGCCATCTGAGAGGCAAAGCCTCCGTTGCCGCCACTTGGGCGATGTGTCGTGCCAAATTCTGTTCTTCGCTCTCGCATTAGATATAAAAGGCTAAAATAAAAGATACATTTACACAAACACAAGTGGGGTGTGGGCTCAGTGAAGAGCCTGAAATCCTTGGCTTTTCTTTGCCCTCGACGAGGCTGCTTTTGTGTAGATAAAAACTGGCGTCGAG
This sequence comes from Drosophila erecta, assembly GCF_003286155.1. Classification (NCBI taxonomy): domain Eukaryota; kingdom Metazoa; phylum Arthropoda; class Insecta; order Diptera; family Drosophilidae; genus Drosophila; species Drosophila erecta. Next base: position 6,138,244 of record NW_020825194.1, read on the forward strand.
AAAATTATCATGTTCATGGGCTATGGCTATGGGAATGGCTCTCGGAACAGATCCACTGGCCACCCCACCACCCACAAATTTGCGGCCATCCTTGTCGTCCCAAATGTCCTTGGGCTTGTGTTCCCAGAACCGGTTACTTCTGATAAATCTGATCGGAGCATTGCTAGTTTTATGCGACTTGAGATATGCACTTAGTTTTGAGGCGTTTTAAAATTTATGGTGCCATAAACTTACAGGGACGTACACAATCATTTAATATTGATACCAATCTATGCCGAATGGTTGTATATTTACAATTTTTTTATATGGAATAGGAGAATTCTATAGAATAGAATCTAAGAAGAATATGTAGGAACATAATAAATTTAATAAGCTTTAAAACTCGCTGCCTATATTGTCTTTATTATTAGCATTCAAGTAAATTATTCATAAATCTCAAGAAATCATTTCGAATTAGATTTTAAGAACACCCTGTTCTGAATTTCGACCGAGTGCGTGTCCAGCCTAAAAGGGTATTATATATGTGCTGGTTTGTGCTCGTATACATGTTCCTGTGAGCGTTTGTGCCAGATGGCAATCATTAAAATGGCCTTTTGCCTAATTTCTATGACTTGCTTAATTATCACAGCCATGACCGACCTAGTCCCATGGGTACACACAACGCAAAACAGCATTAAGCTTCTAATAATTGAACATTTGACCCGCTTTTCGTTATTATTTAATTGTATTACGAGCCGAGCTTTTGGCGACGTTCATAAGTAGGCTATAACGTATTTTATTTCACCGCTCCCAGAATTGAATTGGGGGATTTCGAGTGCGGTTCAATGAACTGGAGTCTTGGGCTGCTGATGCAAAACAAAGGCAAATGTCATTGCGATAAGTATATATGGCCTGGCTTAATTTGCAATGCTCTGGGCTTTTTGGCCAAAGATAAAAGGCGTTGGGTAACATTTTTAATTACTTTTTACCGCAAACGGCTGAAAAAAAGGGCGAAAAATACAGAAGCAAACAGAAACGTATTAAAATACAATTCTTAATGAGCATTATGGCCATGTAATAAACAGCAGTAAAAAAAAGAGTGTATTGTGCTATATGGTTGCTTGCTGAGTGCAAAGCGCAATAAAAACTCAGCGATTTTAATCAGTCGCGCTGCAAAGTAGGCAATACTTTTGTGGCCTTATTTTTATGCTGTTACCATTTTCATTACCACTTTCCCTCTGATGGGGTAAGAGCCCCTTGCAAGGCCTTGTAATAACGGACATTAAGTATTTCTACGTATTATACAGCCGCTCTGAACTAAAACTAATTACAATGTAGAGACCGCGGAGACGCCGCGAGAATATGATTAAAGTTTGCCGGGTCGCCTCTCAGTCAGCTAGAGACCAAGAGCTAAATTAAAAAATGCTGCGGCATCTCTTTCTCAACTTGGTCAAAATGGGGCTCAGAATGGGTGAAACGTGGAGGAGGTTTTTGTAATCAGCAAAAGCAATGAAATCTAGGAGCTTGGTCACGGTTCACGCGGCATATGATTTATTTTTCATATCAAATCCTTAAATTATCCAAGCAAAAGGAGCAACTTTGCCAAGAGGAAGCGGGCAATTATTTAACGATTTAGATTTGGGAAACAGAGGGAAAACTTCACATAAGCTGGGCTATTCAATACCCAATCATGATATCATTTCCTTCATCATTGAAAGGCTTATTCCTATGAAACAACTTTATGGATAGGTTTGCCCATTTGATGAGAAAATAACAAGCATGTTGGACTATACCACCATTTAATTGCCATTCCACTCAGCCTATCAGTTAATTTGAAGAGCATTTTTCACATTTTGCAATTCAAAAGCACGCAAGCACACAAGCTTATTTAAGCAGGCTGGAGTGTTGTCTACATCGTTTAGTCATACATCTATCTATCCATTCATGCGTCGAACCGTCCAAGCACCCAACTATCAAACTATCTAGCCACTGAACTGAAAAACAAACCCACTTTCAAGTCTTTCAACTGGTACTAGCCTCCGCTCGAGTGCCGTTCAATGCCGAGGAGTAACTTCCTAGAGAGGGGCTTTGGCTCTGGCTCTGGCCCATCCCGTATTGATCTAAATTGAATGCTGCTTGAGCTTGGAGTGCCCAGACATAGTCATCGTGGAGCAGTGAAAGAAATCCCAGAGCGAAGCCAAGTCCCAATCCCATTCGCAGGACCATAAGCTGCATCCAGCCGGAGAGCAGACGGCAAACAAGCTGACCGCATCCTGCAAACAAACTGCAGAGGGAAGCTGTTGCTTCGGTTGCGATGGTCAGGCTCGTGTATAAATATCGGAATAAGCATTTGAAAATCCTTTTAAAATTATTTCACAACTTGCGTCTTTTCGACGTCAAGCCAATGTCCTGCCAGCTCTCCTCCCAGTTCCCCATTAACCTCGCCATCCTCCTCCTCTTCCACTCCAAGTATGTGCAAATTCCATTGCAAAGCCACATTATTCCTTTTATCCTTGCGAAAGGAATTTTCCAACTGCAATAACAGCCGAGGGAGAGAAAGAGAAAAGCAGAGGCCGAGGATGCCATACCAATGTCCTTTTCCCAGCTTCTTTGTTTGTTTGCTGCGAAATGTGTGTTTAGTTCTGGGACTGGCTTCGACTTTAAGTCGGTCAGGTACGCGCCTAATACCTAGAAAAAATATTAAAAAAATAATATCGCCTGGACACAATTTTTAATACTCTGGTAACCTACTTAGGTTAGCTCTGGAATATCCCTAATATACTTTCAGCTTCACAAAACATATGCCACAAAATATTAATTTTATAAAAAGCCCGACGCCTTTTTACCTTATTTCTATTTCATTAGATTTTACGAAAGATGATGTATCTCTTAATAAAACTATTTTCTTCAGAGCTTTAACTCAGCTTTTTTTAATGTCTATGAAACTAGAGAATAGACAGGCTTTTCTTTGCAACTCTAATTGCTCACCCCTTCATTCTGAAAGTTTCTAACACTCTTTGTCAGAGTATCTAAGCATCCTTGGGGGACAGCCCGGTGAACAATAGAAAAATGCCAGAGAAAAGTGAGCAATTTCGGTACGTTTTTTGCTGTGGACTCACCGCTTCGACTTCCTTGAATACACGTATTAGATTCCTGCCAGCCAACTTGGCAATATCCTCCTCCGACCATTTATCAGACTCGAGCAGGGCAGCAAAAAGATGCGGATATTTGGACACATCCTCCAGTCCTTTGGGCACTCTTAAGTGGAAAGCAGTGAAAGCGGAGAGAGAGAGCGAAGAAAGTGGAGAAACAGAACGTTAGAGAGACCATAATTTGGCAAATGAAATAAAATGTAATTGAAGCCGCAGTGCGGGCCAAAAGTTCCCCTACTTACAAGTTGACTCCGTCGTAGCCAGCTCCAATGCCAACATGATCGATGCCGGCCACCTCCCTTATGTGGTTGATATGCGCTGGAGGGTGGACCAAAAAGCACAAGTTTAAAGATTAATAGTGCACAACCAACACCCAGTGAAAGAGCCACTGGGCCAAAAACCACCTACCCACAACATCGTGCAATGTCGCCTGTCCCGAGCAGCTGACGAAATGCGGATAAAAGGCCACCATCACCAGACCGCCGTTTATTGCCTGCATTGGATGTGGAATCGAAATGGGGTGTATATAGATTAATGTGCCCCCAGATTAATGTCGCCATAATGGACTCACAATGCGTTGCAGGACATGATCGGGTACGTTGCGGGAACTATTGCAGATGGCGTGCGCCGAGGAGTGCGAGAATATTAACGGAGCCCTCGAGGCGGCCAGGGCATCCAGCATCGTGGGCACCGAGACGTGAGACAGATCCACAATCATGCCCAGTCGGTTCATCTCCTTGACCACCAGCTGCTCGATGGGAATTGGATTGGATAAGGGTTACAGATTGGACTATCTGGAGGGGGAACATCTCACCTTGCCGAACTGCGAGAGGCCGCCTATGTGCGGGTACTTCCCAGGTTCGTCAACTTTGCAGCAGTCCGCCCTAAAAGATTAGGGAATATTTAAAAATAATATTAAAGTTATCTGCAAAAATAACATGTATAAGCTGAACCCACCAAGGTGTATTGCAGGTGTGTGTGAGAGTCAAGTATCTGGCGCCCAGCTGGTAGAACATTCGCAGGACACTCAAGCTGGTGCCGATGGCATGTCCGCCCTCCACGCCAATGAGACTGGCTATCTTGCCAGTCCGGTGCGTCTGTTCGATTCCAGAAGCAGTCGTGACCAGCGCCATGTGATGCGGATAGAGCTGAACAAGTCGGCGAATCAGGTCGATCTGCTCCAGCGTCAGCTGCACTGCATCCAGATGCTGGGATGAGCAGGGGGCGTAGGCGGACCAGAACTGAGCGGAAACCATGCCCTCCTTCAGGCGGCGCAGATCTGTGTGACTCCAGGCACTCGACGACCAGGGAGCCAGTTCCCGCAGATCGCCGCCAAAGTGAAAGTCCTTCAGCTGGTTCTTCAGAAACTTGCGGATATTCCACGGCAGATCGTTGTGTCCGTCGATGAGGGGCACTTCCTTCAGGACATTCCGCACCCGCTGCATCCGGTAGTCGAAGTCGTCGGCGGTCTTTGAGCCACCGCCGCTGGCCGACGACGCCGCTCCGGCCGAGCATCGCAGGATTGGCAGGACGAGGGGGAAGTAGACAAAGGTCAAACAGTTGAGGCCACAAAGCACGAAGCCCTTTGGCAGCTTCCGCGATTTCATTGCCCCCGAGCGGCACGGAGCTCTAGTGGAAGAGCACGCACTCCGCAGCACTCACATTGATGGTGTTCGGCCTTCTAGCTGAAAGTGTTTTAAAGCAATTTTAAATATTTACAACTCTTAACTCAACTTTTAAGACTGCTCAAACGCTTTACTTTATAAACAAAGAACTTGCAAAACAAAGTCACACTTCTTTTAAGCCTCAATAGCTCTATTAAAATATTATTTTCAAACATAGAGCAATCTGAAATCGGAAAGCTTGCTTGTTTGCTTTTAGAAAGAGTCCTTTTGACCCATGCCTGGTGTTCCAAAGCCGGGAAATTGGCTTAGCCTATTGCATGTGCGGGTGGCGTGATTGAGCTATTGAAAGTTGTTGGCAAACAAATGTCATAAATATAACGCCCACGGCTGTGCTACCGAATATCCCCAGCTCCTGGCCCGAACACAAACTGAGTTCCAAAGCCAGGCCCCCTTTTTTCTGGCTTTGCCACCCCACAAACATAAATAAAACTTTTCATATTTATTTCAGAGCCCAACTTCAAATCGAAATCGCGCACAAAATGCATAAAATGCACAATAAAAATGCAAAATTATTTATAGGAAAGTTTCCTCTCCATTTCTTTTTTTTAAGCCAGCGTATCAGCGAACCCCAAAAAAGAAATCATAGAAAATTTAAATAGTTTCCCCCGATGTTGGGCAGAAAAGTTCTGGGAGGGAAATACTTTATCCATACGATTTTATTTTGGTAGTTTTTATTCGCATACGACATAAACTTTGGCTTGAGCCTTGGCAGGTGGCAGAGAACTAAGCGAAGAAGCCAGGGGAAAATCGAGAAAGCGAAGTTCTAAATATTTCCCCAAGAAATTGAAGCCCCGTATGGCTTGGCAAAACGGGCCAAGTGGGTAAATATTTATATATTCTTTGTCCCAGAAAGTGAAATTAAAGTTTTGCCCCGAAACAGGGAAACTAAGCTAAACTACTTTAATAGTTTTCAACACAGAACTCGGCCACCAAGTTGAGCCAAGAAATGGCCAAAATGAAATGGTAAGCTGAGCAAATGGAGATGCTGGGCCAAGAGGTACTTGAGCTGTTCGTATTTAAAACTATTTTAATAAGAGCAGTTTAGCAGCATTGACAAATGCAATATGTTACTCTAAGTAGGATTACTTCTGCCGGAGAAGTATTAAAGTAAACAGTAAATGCAACTTTAATAAGAGCAGATCAAGTTCACTAGACTTTAAATAATACAGCTAACCAAAATTGTTTTCCGCAAAGTAAGCATGCTAAATCCTCTTAGTTTACTGAACAAACCAACATTTTTATTCCTCTTGTGATTATGTTAACACTTGCTTCTTTTCTGCATTTTTCCATTTTCATTTGTCCCCCTATATTTTCATCTTCATGTGCCAACTGTTGGTGCTGCACCCTGCAGGTCACATAGAAATATAAGTTGAATTCAGAGCGAGGGGCCATTGGCAACCAGAATGTTGATTTTCATGCTCTGATGCCTCCGAACAAAATGAAAACATTCCGCTACAGAAAACTAGGACGATACCTTATCTGCTCTGTCTTTCCTACCATTTCTGGTACTGATTATGGATTCGGCTTCTTAGAGATTCGATTTTCTGCCTCAACATTTTTTTTGCGGCGAAGTTGTGCTGTTAAAGCTATCTGGCCAAACCGAAATTATGCAAAAATCAACAGAGTCGACGATGAGCAGGAAATGACAACATTGACAAGGGCAACGCGCCACGAATATTTTGCGACATGCAAAACGTGACTGAAACGCAACGCACGAATTATTAATACAACAACAGAGAAAAGGAAGCCAAATTAGACCCAGTTGGGTTAACAGGAGGCAAAGGACGACGAAGGACGACAAACAAAGACGGGTCTGCGAAATCGAAAACGTTTGGCGCTTCATTAAACATTGATGCCTTAAAACAACCGTCATGTAAACCGAAATTAAGAGCCACAACATGGGATATTTAATTAAATTGAAGAGGTTTCGTTTACTGCAAGGCAAATAGCCAACTGAAGAGCTGAAGCAAAAATGAATGTAATCCTGGGATTACGTAGAAGTTAATTTAATATTTCACGAACGGAAATAAAAACTTGATTCATTAAAACACTCTTACTCACACTCACTAAAAGTTAATGGCTGAACAAAATCGTTTGATTTTTCACTACTTAGTTTAAACACATCCGTATGCTATATCTGAAGTAATCAGTTCCTAGGGATCGATAAATCGAATTTAAGACTCAAGTCTGAAAGTGGTGAGCAGGTAGTGAGTAATTTGAGTCCTATTGACGAATATTAAATATGGCTGGTGGCGTAATAAATCGTATTCTGCTCAACACTGAGCGCCATACAAATGCAGACAGAGGACGAAATGAGCGCAAGGATAACTGCGTGCAACGCTGCGTATGAGCAATGCATGTGCCCTGCCTTTATTTCATATATGCATTTTTTGCTGAGTGCCAGGCATGGGTGTAGGGATATGCCGGAACGAGCGATGGGGGTTCCTGGGAAATGACAAGAGTGCGCGGACTGAATCGTACATTTATTGCAACATGAAACATTATTTTGTATGGCCTCAAAAAATAACGAACGTAGGGAAGAAAGGAAAGCGAGACGAGTAGGAAGCATGGGAAAAATAAGGAAAACAGGGGGTGGGATGGCTATGAAGTAACCGGAGTGCGCGCGTTGGAAAATTGCAGTAAGGAAATGCGATGTCCTCGTTGCAGTTGGAATTTCCATGCAAAGTGGCAAGCAAATAAATATAAAAATGCTTTTCTTTTCTACATTAGTGCACCATTTAAGGAAGTCGCCACGCCCCCCATCGCCCACAGATACTGCCGAGCGAGTTTGTCGTCTTTCATTTCCATTTTGCCTCACAACTCCCGCAGCAGGAGCGGCAAAAAATAAAGGAAACGTGCCGTAAACTACAGCAGACAATCAAAATGCATTCATGTGCGCTTACTTTACGTTATTTATAATCAAACCCCCCGACTTCCTTTCATTCAGCTCTAAATTCCATTCACTAGCGAATTGTAGCAAACAGTCAATGCGAAAAGCACCCACCATCACCCCTTGGAGAAAATGTCTGGAGCTCCAAGGAGGTTTTGGGATTTCTAAGGAATGCCACCAGGCACCACCCACTGCGATAAGGCTTCCCACCCATAAAGCCGCAGTCGCTGGAGGCCATACTGGAATTTCTTCTGGTTTATGCTTATTCAATTTTACAAGGATAATAAAACGTATCATTAAAAGTCTTGGTAATAGCAGCTGATCGCATGACCAGACAAATTCCCTAAGTGGTTGGGGTACAAACCGAAATTAATTCCTAGAAGATTATTGTTCAAAACGTTGAGCAGGAGAGTTTCTGTTAAGGCACGTGCGCATTATGAGCTAGCTTATTATGATACATTTGAGTAGATGTAAAAATGGGACATGCCAAAAATTATATTTCCACCTGAGTCGATGCCAATAATATAATATACCACTATTTAATTTCAAGTTCTTATGGTATGAATTTTCTACCACCAGGCTTAAACTTTCAGAAGTGGAAACCTTTTCACAATTTATGTAAAGATAGATATTTGCCTAAATTAAAAGAAGCGGGACCCATATGGTGAAATGAAATAATATTAGAAACACAAAGGGCTCAAATCAAACTTTAACAAGGATGTCCTACACATGTGTCGGTGTATTGTGCTTCTTTCGTTGTTCGCTCTTTCTTGTTAGTCCGCAAACAAGCGAAACTGAACACAAAAATTGAATGGGATTTTTTCGAGGACCGGAAAAGCAGCAGGACCGCCAGCAAACCGCACAAATAACATAACAGTGGAATGACAGCCAACCCAGAGGCATGTGAAATGGCCTAAGAATGAATTGAAATTATTTTACAACATTTTCATGTTTCTTGCCATTTGTTTGATTTGCCTCGACCTTCGCCTGGAGGTCTTCCCTTTATTGTTTTTATTTCCCCTTTTGTATGCATAATTTAGGCTCGAGTGGATAACCAATTGCAGGCGTAAGAATCAAATGAATCCTCAGAAAAATTGGTTGACCCAAAATAAAACGACATATGTTGCGGCATGCCACAAGTAATGAGAGATCGAGTCGCCCAGCAGATGCCCAAATAAAGAGCAGTGGAGCAAGAAATTAAAGTGTTGTTTTGGTTTAATACATGATGGATGTACTACAATGTTTTCTCTTAATGCAAACATTTTCTTTTGTCAGCCAACTAACTACCAATTGTTTTCTAAACAGACATGTTACTTGATTTCTTGAATAGAAACATCAATTTTTGGATTTTTATGCTTGAGATTTTATCCACAATTTTCCAATAAGAAAACTTTACGCATCGAGTAAAAAGTAATTAGCTTGCAATGCGTTTCATACCGGATACTGCTCCATTGAATGGCTTTCTCTATTTTATTGAACTCAATCTCCAAATAGCTTTGCAAATCTAGACTGTCAAATAATAGGAAAACCCAATTTGTATCATTTCAAGAGGGATTCCTGATCCAAGCCACAAAACTCAAACTGCCACAGACCATAAACACTTTGTCCCGACCAAGACTAAAAATGAGACGAGGAAAAGGTAACAAGCATTTATAAATGCCACAACAAAGCTAGTGAAATGTGAGCCGAAAACTGGTTGGAGTTTCCAGTTCTGGAAAAGCTATAGCTACAGGGCGTGGCCGAGAAAGGGGCGGATTAGGTTCAAAGCAAATTGTTGCGGAAGGCAGGAATCAACATTATCATCAGCACGCAGGATGCTGCTCAGTCGGTTATAGGATACTCATTCTCATTCTCGTTTCGGGCAAATGCAGATGAGGACGAGACAAAACACAGACACAAGTTTTGGGAAGGGAAGGATTTTCCCAGCGTGTGCGTGTGCGTGTGTGTATGTGTATGTGTATGTGTGTGGGCGGTGGCGCGGGGGAGTGTCTTGTGTCGCCTTCCGCATATTAATGAGCCGAGTGCCACAAAGCCAAGCTAAACGCGCTCTCATCAATTGCTCAATATTATGACTCTGGCTGGCAGAAATCTGCATACGAAACCCATATTGGTATGTATGCTGAATACTCAGCAAGCCCCGGGATAACTATTTTGCATTCTTTGTTGCACACATTCTTTCGCTTTTTGGGAACTCTCATAAGAAGTAAAGTTGAATTTAAAAGGAGAACTTATACAAGCGAGCTTTAAAGGCTAGAAAACCCATTTAAAGATCATTATACCCTAGTATTTTTAACCTAGTATTTAATTTAAGCGAAACTGCAATTTTACCATGAATATTGGTTCAAGAACGTGACATGTTTGCTGTACTTTCAAATATGATACCGTATATTTGATACGAAATATAACAAGTTGAACTGAATTTCTTACCAAAACAAGGAGCACAATTTATCATTCTTCTGGGCCACGAACGCACTCCTCTTTTCCTCACTTCCTCTATAATTGAATAAGAGTTAAAACACTGCTTGTGCTTGAATTTCAGACTCTCATGCACTGCACTTTCGGTTCACATAACTAGCATAATCAGATATTATTTCGCTTTGCTTGCACCACAGTACGTAACGTATACGCCGCGGTGTACGCGGGTGAGCGAAGGAGACGCGCAGCGCAAGTGGAACGCAACACGTGTTGGGCGACAGGTGCCGAGCGTTTGGCACACAACTCGACCGGCCGACGCACGAATTCGAACTGAAAACTGAACCAGAATCCCCAAACGAAACTGGGAAGCGAGTGAGGCAGGCACGAAGACCGAAAGAGCACGAAGAACTGAGGACGAAGCCACGAGGCGCAGAGAGCGCGGACAATGAAGAGCACTTTGGCTAAGGTTCCTTCATTAGGTAAGCACATTATGGCATTAACATTTAGCCATTATATCACTTTAACTGCAGAAACCTCAGCATAGACAATCTATGAACTAGCTGAAATCCTTGAAATGTCAAATCCTGTTCATCAGCCATTCTTTTCATTCAGAAAACTATGCCAAAGTCGGATTAGGCCACTTCAAAGAGCGCGGATTTCTCTTTTACCCAAGCAGATTGTATGCCGAAGTGGCGAAATAGGGGGATATTTTCTCACAGTATGCACTCGCAATCAGCTGTTGCCAGTGCCAGGGGGTTGAGTCCTTTAACATTGCAGGAGGTCAGGCATGGCGTGAAAGTCGCTTATCCTAGCTGCTGCTGCTGGCACCCCTCGATTTTGTTGCGCTGCCTCTGAAGCGCCTGATGCTGATGGTCACGAAAAATTCATTGACCGCCCCGAGCAAAGCAGGTCGCTCGTAATTAAGGCTAAAATACACCATATTAATTATTCTTCCCCACTTTCAGCTGGCAAATGCTTAAGTAGAAAAGGAAATGTTGTTGACAGCTTATAAGATACCAATATTTGTGCAGCTTACACTTCCTCTTTTGATGCTATTTTAAAGATAGCTTAGAAACACACTTACCTCACTTAGTAAAAGTGCTTTTGAATGGGATGAGTATGACCAGCAACGCGTGGTTATAGATTTCAATCAAATCTATATTGAATAGATCTTCAGACCTTAGGATATTTGATGACTACTTCACAGATTTTTGATTTTTATTTCAATTTGTGCCGCCCAGAGCAAAGCTCAAGCAGTTAAAAGCTGTCCGCGGAGCTGCAGCTTACAGCGAACTACCATCCGACGGGTTGCTTCCCCCACTAAAAGCTCTGGCGCTGGGCTTTATTTTGGATACCGTTCGTTTGGGGATCTGGGCATTTTTAGCGCTTGGCTCAGTCGGCTGCCCAACACCGCCGGCGACGACCTCCAAACAACCTTTTGGGGTCTCGCTCGGCATGTCTCGCTTATTTCGCTTTGGAATTTCACGTTGACGCCGCAGTCCGCGGTAGCAGAGCCATCGGCAGCGGCATCAGCAGCGGCAGCGACAGCGGCAGCAGCGACTCGGGCCGAAAATAAAAGCGTTAACCGCTCTCCTCCAGTGCAGCAGCAGCAGCGGACCCAGCCAGTAGCCAGCAGCTAATCACCACCACATCCCAGATTCAGTTTCCAGTTCGGTGAGTGGGCGTGATACGCAGTGTACAGAACCCCTAGCCCCTAGAAAATTTAGATAGACAAGTATTTCCCACTCGCGGCGACAGTGCAGTTGAAAAGTCGCGTAATCGTTCCCATTTCTCTGGTTGTTTCGTAATCCAAATCCACAGCGCAGCAACCAATCTGTAAGCGAGTTAGTGAATGTAGTTTAATTACTCTCTAATCTCAGCATTTCCGCGTGCTCGGAACTTTATGACAAGTTCTAGAACCTTGAGGCCGTCGAGTGTTGTTGACCTATGCACTGCGGTAAAGGGAGTGGGGGGGATACGTGAACTGCAGGCGATAAGAAGCCTTATCGGGTGACTTTTGGCTCACGAGTAGTTTTCTCTACCGGCTCAACCGGCTCTCTTACTTTTCATTCGCTCTCATTCTCACTCCACTTCCCACTTCTCATTCGCTCTTCCACTCGAGTTCATTTGCTTATTGGCAGGCTTTCAACTGCAATTTGTAGTCGCCGCCGCGGTTTTCTTTATAAATAGTTGGCGCAAATGCTAAATGTATGTACTGTACATCGGGAAATACATACATTTCACCATCGCTGTCTCGCTTAGACTTCAACTAGCCTACGTCATCGTAAATTCATCGGTTTGTTGACGTCTTCCTACATGTTTTTGCCTATTGCATTTTGTACCTACCATTTAATTTAATGAGAATGAATTTAGGTGAATGAAAAAGAGTAGTAATAGGGCGTACAAATGATAAGAGAGGGCACAAGTTTAAGGGTTGTTTCCGAACCCACAGGAAACAAGTTTTGGAGTGGCAAGGACTTCTTTTCAAGGTCAACCTGATTGGCATTTTCAAGAAGAACTTGAACATTAAAAACAACCCAGTGTTATCCCTTCGATGTTTCAGGTATTTCTGTATCTTCTTTAAATTTGATCTCAGAAGAATTTATAATAGAAATATATAGGCTTTTTATTCATTAGTTGTAAAGTATTTTATAAGCTAATCGATGAAATAAGACTAGATAAGGTACATTCGAATATCTAGCGAACAATTACCAAAGCAAAGTTATTGGGGTCACATAAGAAGGGCAAGTAGATAGACACAAGTATTGAAGTACGTGCTCAAAGTTAGCTATTTCCAGAGTAGTTCTTCTAATACTTGTATATATAATAATTACCACACAGCTAATCAGTTGACGTCAGTTCGTAGTTATTACATCTGTAGTAATATTATCTTCCCTGGTGGATGTTCCTTTGACCCACTGTCTGCATTCGAGGAGGCCGGACCTAAAATCTCGTTATGATAATGCGAAACCTTTGGAACCAAAACGCCAACGCCACTGGGGGCTCGTTTTTTCGAAATTTTCACTGATAGGAGATACAAAATGAGACCACAAGTATAACTTGTTTGTTCATCTTTCCGGAGCAGCTTCTACCATATTCCATGGAACTTTTTGTCTCTATGTAGATTTTGTTAGTCGTTTTTTATCAGCTTGTTTTTGTACCAGCTCACAAATACATATAGACGGACATGTGTCGGTTTATTTTTATATACGGTCTCTTGATAGGAGCGTAAATTTATTTTGATTGTTTTTTGTTATGCGTTGACTGCTCTTCGCTCCTCCTTCTATTTTGTCATCGTATATATTTCGCCCAGTTTCCGAAACATTTCAGTCTTCGATTGATTGCCGGCAAGTGTAGGTGGGTGTTGTCTCCTGAGTGAATCCGAACCATCTATAGATAACTCATTCTATAGATAAAGCTCTACATATTTAGTGTTGTTCTGTGCGGAGTGTTGCTATATCTGTTTTGAAATAAAATTATAAAAAATATGATTTGTATTTTAGAGATATAATATTTGTCATAATATTCACTGAAAAGTGTCAACTTAAAGGTGTAAAATTTTGAGCATATATAATGTGCAGTATTAGTAAAGAAAGTTGAATTCCCAACATATCAAGATTCGAAGTAAAGTAATAGCAATAAATACATATTTCAGGTTATTATAAAGGATATCTGTTCAGCTTAGGAACCACAGGCTATTCACGTGTATACAAAGTGCTAAATATATGGCGTGGGAAATGTAGGCGATGTGGTAAACAATATTTCGCGATAAGTTGCGGAGGTCTAATCTATAACCTGACATTTATGCCATTCCAGTCCTTGGCCCAATGTCAATGTCAAACAAGTATAAACTTAGTTTTTAGTCATCGCAGAGGATTTCGCATCTGTATCTACGTATTGCTGGATACCTTTCGGTCTCTTTCGCACTGGCTATAGCCATCTCTATCGCTCTCCACACGCGCCACACGACTTTCGGTTTTCAACAATTTCTATTCGCATTTCGTAAGCAACAAATTTCGCTGGCAACATTTGTTGCTAAGGCTTGTTGCTTGACCTTGTTCAATGTCAGGCGAAAATTCATGCGCCCTGCGTTGCCGTCGCTGCCTGCAGGGGCAGCGCAGCAGCAGCGGCGATAAAAGTGAAAGTATCCACGTCACGCATTATGCGGGTGTGAGCAAGACAGATGCAGGCAGTGGGAGCGAGAGGGAAGATTCCATGACTTTGATTACATCACAGGGAATTATCGCCGAGGTTTCCGTGACTTTGCTCAGTTACTGAAAATTCATCGTCGAGGTTGGTTCGGTTTTTCTTTGTGCTCTAAGCTTAAATAAATTGTTAGTTATCAATAGGATACAAACAATATAAAATAATTTAGAGATAGCGGTTCAAAGCCAAACAGTGCAGTGCTACCTATTGCAACAATGTACATCCAAGATGATTTTTCTAGAATGTGAAATTTTCATTGATGCTTGTGGGAACTGTAGAAAAGCTCTTTTAAAAGGCAGCATTTTATGTGTAAATGCTGAGAGAGTGAGAGAAAACTACAAAAAGTGAGAGAGAGGAGCTGCAGATATAGAGAAAAGCACGTTTTCGGTGCATGCGCCTTAAATCCCGTTCAATTACTCGCTCTTTGCCATCAAATCAGCTGTGGAAAACACTACCATGCAAGGCATTTATTATCTTCAATGGAAAAATATTCATGAATTGGGAAAAGTAGCAGTGACATTGACCTGACACTGAAAATAAGATGATATAATACCGCAAATGACTCAATGTCTCTAATCGGTTAATTGGGAATTTCACTTCAAAAGGCTTGACCTTTGTAAATTCATTTTTTTTATTGTATTGAATAATAAATTAGGTCAGTTAGGTAAAAAAATCCACCAATTGATTGATTGCTACCTCAGTAGCCCTTGTTATCTACAAATTATTTCTGTGAAAACATATGTAACTTTGAATAATTGCATTTGGGTTGTCCGACTGTGCGGGTCATATATTTCAAAAAAATCTGTCAAAATTTTAAGTTTTATTTTCTACCCCAAACGATTTCAAAATTCTGTGCCTACACAATGCTTTCCTATTATGCACTCCGCTTCGGAGTACGATAGCTAAATTATTAATATCCAATGTCCGCTTCTCTCTTGCATCCAACAAAACAACAACCCACCGACTCAAATGCAAATGGATTTACGTGCTGCAGAACTACACTCGAATCTCAAAAATGACCACCTACTTCAACTACCCCAGCAAGGAGCTGCAGGATGAGCTGCGCGACATCGCCCAGCGGATCGTGGCCCCCGGCAAGGGAATCCTCGCCGCCGACGAGTCCGGCCCAACCATGGGCAAGCGTCTGCAGGACATCGGCGTGGAGAACACCGAGGACAACCGCCGTGCCTACCGTCAGCTGTTGTTCAGCACTGACCCCAAGCTGGCCGAGAACATCTCCGGAGTGATCCTGTTCCACGAGACCCTCTACCAGAAGGCCGACGATGGCACCCCCTTCGCCGAGATCCTGAAGAAGAAGGGCATCATTCTGGGCATCAAGGTCGACAAGGGTGTGGTCCCACTGTTCGGCTCCGAGGATGAGGTCACCACCCAGGGTCTGGATGACCTGGCCGCCCGTTGCGCCCAGTACAAGAAGGACGGTTGCGACTTCGCCAAGTGGCGTTGCGTCCTCAAGATCGGCAAGAACACCCCATCCTACCAGTCGATCCTGGAGAACGCCAATGTCCTGGCCCGCTACGCTTCCATCTGCCAGTCGCAGCGCATCGTCCCAATTGTGGAGCCCGAGGTTCTGCCCGATGGCGATCACGATCTGGACCGCGCCCAGAAGGTCACCGAGACCGTCCTGGCCGCCGTCTACAAGGCCCTGAGCGACCACCACGTCTACCTGGAGGGTACCCTGCTGAAGCCCAACATGGTCACCGCCGGTCAGTCGGCCAAGAAGAACACCCCCCAGGAGATCGCCCTGGCCACCGTGCAGGCTCTGCGCCGCACCGTTCCCGCCGCCGTTACCGGTGAGTCATCAAGGCCAGGTGTCTCTGTACTCCCTGGACTGGAATGCTTGCACCTTGAGTTCTTCAAGTTGCACTTGGTTTTTCAATGAATCCTATCTAATCGATTGCTTGTCCACAGGCGTGACCTTCCTGTCCGGAGGTCAGTCCGAGGAGGAGGCCACCGTCAACCTGAGCGCCATCAACAACGTTCCCCTGATCCGCCCATGGGCCCTGACCTTCTCGTACGGTCGTGCCCTCCAGGCCTCCGTCCTGCGTGCCTGGGCTGGAAAGAAGGAGAACATCGCCGCCGGCCAGAACGAGCTGCTCAAGCGCGCCAAGGTGAGTTCTGGGATAGTTATATCTATGTATTGGTTGTAGTTAGCATTAAGTGGTGAATGTATTACGAATGTCAGGTATTTGCTTCGGAAGAGAGTATTGCACGGGCTAAGAAATATTATTATAGTCCCAACCATTGATCCCGTTTCCAATTCTTAGGCCATCATGTTCCTCCCATTTAAATGGTTGATTTTCGCGCCCATCTATCGATACCCTTATCCAAATCTAATCTATTCAGAAATGCCTTTTCCCAACATTCCTTACAAAGTTTTTCTACATTTTACATTAATTTCATCATCAATAACCACATGTTCATCATGCTCAGGCTAATGGTGAGGCGGCTTGTGGTAACTATACAGCTGGATCGGTCAAGGGTTACGCTGGGAAAGATAATTTGCATGTGGATGATCACAAGTACTGAACAGCGAACAGAAGCATTACTGCCTTAAGATGGCGAAGAACGAGCTTAAATGGGGTAACTTGAGAACTATAGCCGCTTAAACTAAAAACGCCATTAACATACATGCTCATGTCACTCATGCTTCGCTTGCTCTAAACCTAATCCTGAAAAGCCCAAAATCTGATTAATCCCAACCAAAATCCCGCTCTCCTCCCGCTTCCACAGGCCAATTCCCAGGCCTGCCAGGGTATTTACGTGCCCGGCTCGATTCCGTCGTTTGCCGGCAATGCCGACCTCTTTGTCGCCCAGCACAAATACTAAGTCCTAAATGCCACGCACTAATCCCGAGTCACCCGAGTCAGAATCGAGCGAAGCTATATCCCAATCCGACTGCAGATAATCCGCAAGAGTTACTGATCGAGGCCCAGCTGGACTGAGATGGCAGGCATTTACATTCCTACAGCCATGGAACTGCAAATATATTCCTTTTAGCCTTTCGTATACCTTTTACCGCATAAACTGACTAGATCTTAAAGAAAATATTTTTGACACTAAAACCTTTTGTTTTATACCGACGAACAGAAATAAATTATATATTTCTTTTTATAACATGTTATTGATTTTATTTAATTTATTTTAGTTACTTTGTTGTATAGATTGTAGAATATTTTTTATTTAAACTAAAGCTTGTTGCGAGCTTCCTACTGTTAAGAATAATAAATCTGAGTATCTGTACCTGACAGTCGAGCTGAAAACAACGCAAAATATGGCCTGAGCGCTGTTACTTATATATAATCGAATCATAATTTTCCTCCAAAGAACTTGGCAAATTAAATTTTCAAAAACTTCCCGCTGTAACTTTCAGCATGTATTCGTGCGCTTGGATGCGTGGAAAGTTTCTGTAAAATTGCCGCAGGTGGAAAAAGTGGCAAAAGTTCTTCGAGCGCAGCAAAAATCAGTGTAAAAACTTTTCAAGCTGCCCGAAAAACTTTTCTGCTGCGGCTCGCCAAGTTACAACTAAGTAATAATTACGAGTAGGCATTTCTCATTAGGCTTCGTATTTTCCAGGATATTTTGCAGAACGAAATTAATCACTTTCCCCCGCTTTCTTTACCCTTCCCCAGGCCAACGGTGATGCCGCTCAGGGCAAGTACGTTGCCGGAAGTGCTGGTGCCGGATCCGGATCCCTGTTCGTGGCCAACCACGCCTACTAAGGAGTTTGGGTGGACCTTGACTACATGCAACTATAAAGAGAACTACGAAGCAGATTGCTGGAAATGTTTGGCAGATTTGTTTATTTTTACCTTAGTTTCGAGAGCTAAGCAAAGCAAGCATTACAAAAAATAACCAAAAAAAAAAGAAGAGATGAACGATTACACTTTCAAAACATGTTATACTCGTATATATGTAGTACGTGACATTTTTGCAAGTTTATTATACTATAACATTATTTTAGAGAACAACTAAATGATGAGTGCAGAAGAAAGGAATGCATATGTTCGATGGAGAAGCAATTTTATCTTTAGTTTTAAGCACATGAACCTATTATTGTTGAAGTTATTCAATTTCTATTCTATTATTATGATTATGCAAGATTTCAATGAAAACAAAAGGATATGTCGTAAATCGCTAGGCTAAAAACACATTTTATAGTGAAAACAACAGCAATCGCTACCAACAACACCTAAATGTTTTAGGCTTGAATCATTGAAGTCGCACAAAGTTTTTGAATTTTTTTAATGTTTTATAAAAGATCCACTATGAAAATCGATGTTTTACCATTATAATTATTATTAAACTTTATATTTATGATTGATAAGTATAAGTGAAACAAATGACGAGAATAAACAAACACATTACAATAAACCCGAAAAGCCCCCAAAACAACTTTATTAACATTATATACATATATTTACATTGTTAAAAGAGAACTTGTTGTTGCAAAATACTAAAAAAAAATTTATTTATTATATATTCAACTTTGGACTTCAGTGTCCAATGGCTTCTAAACTGTGCTGGGGCACAAAGCTTGTTACTAGAATTTTTTGAATCCATCTCTGATTCTCTATCCAAAACGGGATAGGAAGTAACTAAAGCAGCAACGTCATTATCACAGTACATATTTAAATACAGTAATATTGTACCAATGACTAACCCACATATTTATCAAAGCATGTTTTAATTTACACGTTATTCAAGTTGCAAATTCTGCATATCGTTGTTATTCACACAATTGTTTGAAGTGCAATGTGAAAATATAACAGACACGAACGAAGGATACACAATACCTAACGGAAGGATTAAGCTTAAAATATTATTGTGAAATAAAACCTTCATTTTTGAAAACGGCAACAACAACCAGCTGTACATCCAATATACAAGAAATAAAAACAACAAATGAACTTACATCAGCATACATCAGGGTGTTGAAGTAACATCTTTCAATAAAAAACCTTAAGAGCAAAGCAACCCAAGTTGGTTTCATTTTATTGGGTTGATTAAAAAGCGTTGCATACATCCAGGCTTAAGTTACAGTTGGAAGAGCACTGTGGGCTTCAAACCAAGTCGTGTTCATCATTGTATAATTTCCATTTTGACGATGCCGTATTGCCGACGATGCCGAATTGCTGATTATCTGTTAAGTAAATTTACTAGCCCTGATTAAATTACACAGAAATGTAAAACTCAATGGCCTTATAATATTTCTATTCTAGCACTCCTCGAATTTTTCTACTACCCCCAAGAGGGGATCAATTCATTAAAGAAATTCAATTGCCCATAGCCTTGGGGTGTTGATATTAACATAGCTAAAGGTGAAGCCGCAAACCTTGAAGTTATAACAGAATCTGTACTCCTTTCGGGAGATTTGTGGTGTTTAAATTTGCAATTCTGTTTATTGGTAATGCAAATGTAAGCACAGCGTGCAACAAGCTTCGTATTCTGCACCATGAACCCCTTTCAAT
This sequence comes from Drosophila erecta, assembly GCF_003286155.1. Taxonomy (NCBI): domain Eukaryota; kingdom Metazoa; phylum Arthropoda; class Insecta; order Diptera; family Drosophilidae; genus Drosophila; species Drosophila erecta. Next base: position 6,158,060 of record NW_020825194.1, read on the forward strand.
TGGGTTTGTGGTATTCGCGAGGTGCAAAGTTCGCTTAATCACACCCAAATCAAATGCGCAACGTCCAGACAGAGAAACTCGATGATAGGATGACACAGGGACTTATAGCATGGTGAAGGGAATTGAAACTACACGCAGAAAATACCGTATTAAGATTAATTTTATAGGCCAGGTTCAGCATTTACGAAATTATGAATATTGTAGCATAATCCTAATCCTAAAATGTAAGATAATTTTTATAGCGCTGGGATGAACGACTTGTTTATACCATTGCGTCATCGATTGCCTTCGACTAAAGATAAAAAGGAAATTTCGAAGTGTTCGTGTTCGGGGTTAACAGCCACAAAGAGGACCAGCAGGAAAATCCAACAAAAGGGTTCTGGCATTTGGCATCCTGATCTACAATGCCCGTGGCAGTGTCAACATTTCCTGTGTCACACTTGCACTCGCCCCCACAGACCTGCTGGCACAAAGATTGTCCACAAAAGTGGAATTAATTGTATTTGCATAGGATGTAAACATCATCACGTTGCCGACAGGATCTTGTCCTGCAACGTTTCTAAACTAGATTCAGCAGGGCTCGCATCCTTTCGCCACCTTCCCATCATTCTGCCGCCAACGAACACAAGGTGAAAAACAGTTCACGTTCAAACATTCAAGATGAAAATGCTATTAGCCCAATAAAAACATATAATATTTGAAATTAATCTTAGGAATATTAAATGGGGCAGTTGTATTTCATGAATATTTATTTCAGCTCAAATTGCATTACTCGCCGAAAGGTTGAAATCCCATTATTTCCAGTGCATTGAACATACATTGTATCCTTCGACTTCCTGCGGTGCGATAGTGATTTTACCTTACCCTGGCACGTTGCTGATTACGCTCAAAGGAGAAGCGAGTCCTGCGTCCTGAATTCCGAGCTGGAGGGGATGCTGAATGAAGTTCCGAGAACTGAGACGACAATGGCGACGGCATAAATATCAACGGCACGTCATGTGGCGCCGAGGAGGAAGTGGATGGGGTTGCACACAACGTGTTCGGGCGGAAATGGACTCACCGTGGGAGGAGGGCAAAAGATCTGGGCGGGCTAGCGGGATTCCAGGTCTGCGTAATGCAGTTGATTGAGCTTTGCATATTTCAAGCCACGCTCCATTAATTACATGCCCGCTCCGAAAGCCAAATCATTTGGCACTTATTTCGCACATGTCCTGAGACATCCTCTCCTTCCCAAGAGCTGTAATTGCAGATTGCTTTTGCTGGGCACATGTGAGGGCGTATGGGGCGTTTCTAATTAGCTGCAAACATCACTCGGGGGCACAATAACAAAACTAGCTGCGTGTCACAAACGCCCACGCAGCAGAAATAGCTCAAAACGAACTCTGGATCCACTGGAAGGCCAGTGGCCATCAAATGGAAACCTCGGAGGCACCGGAATCCACGTCGGACAGCTCCCAAATGCGTTACGTTAGCCGCACCGTGGACAGGACCAATTAAGATAGCAGCACTATCTGCGAGATTTATGACCAATGCGGGACTTATGGATGAATCGACCAGGCTGATAATTTAAAATAGGTGAAATCTTACACCGACAAAAAGTAAACTACCTTATATATTGCTTTCATTTTAAAAATATTTGTAAATGTATAGATGCTTTAGTGTACTAATCAAAAGCGTTATTTCATTAAATGGCTTTGAAAATATATTCTTTATTTTACACAGCGTCAACTTACATTTTAAATTTTAAATTCTCTTATATAATCTCATACCTAATTCACCCGATCTGGCACTTCGTATGCCCACTGTAGACCGCTTGGCCGTTCAGTACAAAGTCCTGTCATTTGGCCATTCCCCTCTTTCTTTTTGGCCCTGTTTGTGTGCATTTTGGGCCATGTGCGTTGTCGCCATGGCGGCCAATGTGAAGGTCGATCGATCCGTTAGCGCCGCCCAGCGATTGTCAACCACCCCCATTTTTTACGTACCCCGCGCTCCAGCAGCTCGACTTGGCAATTTATGTTCATTGAGTTGATGTTGATTTGTGCGCCGCGGCATGATTTTTTAATGGAATGTAATTTATAGTTGCGAGGGGGCCGGACACGCGGAGTCGCTCGGAATCGCAGGCTGGCAGACGGGCGTGCACTCGATTGCATTTTGGCCCAATGCACTGGCCGTGTGCCAAATGAGACGGCAAAAACGACACAAATTGCTTGGCTATGGGGGCTCCCCCTTCCGTTCTTCTGATTTGGGCCCACTTGGTGTCTGGTGTGGTACGAGTGTGTTTCAAACTCAACTGACATGCGAAAGAGCAGTGGATTCAGTGCCTCTACAGCTTTATATTGGACCTTACAAACTGAAGTCAAATTTAAAAATGTAGTTAGTCAAAACTTAAATATTTGCAGCTGAACAATAGCTTGAAAAACTTTGACGAAAAAACGAGATAGAATGCAATAGTCGAGTTTCCCGAATATCAGATACCCGTTACTCAGCCAGAGGAAGTGCGAACGAGAAATTTCAACATTTATAAAACAGTAGGAAAAATTAAAAAAAAATTTTTTTTAATTTCCACAAAATCTCACATGAAAAAAATTACAAAAAAATTTTAAAAAATTGCATTTTTAAATTTAAATGCAGTTATTTAGAGAATTGCTCCAGAAACATTTAGAGGTATGCCACTTCAAAATCCGATTAAGATAAGTTGAGTTATGAAGTTTAGAGCTTCAGCTTTGGGACATTTCTTAATTTTTTGAATTTCCACAAAATCTCACATGAAAACAATTACAAAAAAATTTAAAAAATTGCATTTTTAAATTTAAATGCAGTTATTTAGAGAATTGCTCCAGAAACATTTAGAGGTATGCCACTTCAAAATCCGATTAAGATAAGTTGAGTTATGGAGTTTAGAGCTTCAACCTTGGAACAGTTCTTAATTTTTTGAATTTCCACAAAACCTCACATGAAAAAAATTACAAAAAAATTTTAAAAAATTGCATTTTTAAATTTAAATGCAGTTATTTAGAGAATTGCTCCAGAAACATTTAGAGGTATGCCACTTCAAAATCCGATTAAGATAAGTTGAGTTATGGAGTTTAGAGCTTCAGCCTTGGAACAGTTCTTAATTTTTTGAATTTCCACAAAACCTCACATGAAAAAAATTACAAAAAAATTTTAAAAAATTGCATTTTTAAATTTAAACGCAGTTATTTAGAGAATTGCTCCAGAAACATTTAGAGGTATGCCACTTCAAAATCCGATTAAGATAAGTTGAGTTATGGAGTTTAGAACTTCAGCTGTGGGCCATTTCTTAATTTTTTGAATTTCCACAAAATCCCACATGAAAAAAATTACAAAAAAATTTTAAAAAATTGCATTTTTAAATTTAAATGCAGTTATTTAGAGAATTGCTCCAGAAACATTTAGAGGTATGCCACTTCAAAATCCGATTAAGATAAGTTGAGTTATGGAGTTTAGAACTTCAGCTTCGGGACATTTCTTAATTTTTTGAATTTCCAAAAATTCTCACATGAAAAATATAGCAAAAAAATTTAAAAAAAAATGCATTTTTAAATTTAAATGCAGTTATTTAGAGAATTGCTTCAGAAACATTTAGAGGTATGCCACTTCAAAATCGGATTAAGATAAGTTGAGTTATGGAGTTTAGAGCTTCAGCCTTGGAACAGTTCTTAATTTTTTGAATTTCCACAAAACCTCACCTGAGAAAAATTACAAAAAAAATTTTAAAAAATTGCATTTTTAAATTTAAATGCAGTTATTTAGACAATTGCTCCAGAAACATTTAGAGGTACGCCACTTCAAAATCCGATTAAGATAAGTTGAGTTATGGAGTTTGGAACTTCAGCTGTGGGCCATTTCTTAATTTTTTTAATCTCACATGAAAAATCTCACATGAAAAAAATTACAAAAAAATTTTTAAAAATTGCGTTTTTAAATTTAAATGCAGATATTTAGAGAATTGCTCCAGAAAAATTTAGAGGTATGCCACTTCAAAATCCGATTAAGATAAGTTGAGTTATGGAGTTTAGAACTTCAGCTGTGGGCCATTTCTTAATTTTTTGAATTCCCACAAAATCTCACATGAAAAAAATTACAAAAAAATTTTAAAAAATTGCATTTTGAAATTTAAATGCAGTTATTTAGAGAATTGCTCCAGAAACATTTAGAGGTAAGCCACTTCAAAATCCGATTAAAATAAGTTGAGTTATGGAGTTTAGAACTTCAGCTGTGGGACATTTCTTAATTTTTTGAATTTCCACAACGTCTCACATGAAAAAAATAGCAAAAAAATTGAAAAAAATTTAATTACAAATTTAAATGCAGTTATTTAGAGAATTGCTCCAGAAACATTTAGAGGTATGCCACTTCAAAATCCGATTAAGATAAGTTGAGTTATGGAGTTTAGAGCGTCAGCCTTGGAACAGTTCTTAATTTTTTGAATTTCCACAAAACCTCACATGAAAAAAATTACAAAAAAATTTTAAAAAATTGCATTTTTAAATTTAAATGCAGTTATTTAGAGAATTGCTCCAGAAACATTTAGAGGTATGCCACTTCAAAATCCGATTAAGATAAGTTGAGTTATGGAGTTTAGAACTTCAGCTTCGGGACATTTCTTAATTTTTTGAATTTCCACAAAACCTCACATGAAAAAAATTACAAAAAAATTTTTAAATAATTGCATTTTTAAATTTAAACGCAGTTATTTAGAGAATTGCTCCAGAAACATTTAGAGGTATGCCACTTCAAAATCCGATTAAGATAAGTTGAGTTATGGAGTTTAGAACTTCAGCTGTGGGCCATTTCTTAATTTTTTGAATTTCCACAAAATCCCACATGAAAAAAATTACAAAAAAATTTTAAAAAATTGCATTTTTAAATTTAAATGCAGTTATTTAGAGAATTGCTCCAGAAACATTTAGAGGTATGCCACTTCAAAATCCGATTAAGATAAGTTGAGTTATGGAGTTTAGAACTTCAGCCTTGGAACAGTTCTTAATTTTTTGAATTTCCACAAAACCTCACATGAAAAAAATTACAAAAAAATTTTAAAAAATTGCATTTTTAAATTTAAACGCAGTTATTTAGAGAATTGCTCCAGAAACATTTAGAGGTATGCCACTTCAAAATCCGATTAAGATAAGTTGAGTTATGGAGTTTAGAACTTCAGCTGTGGGCCATTTCTTAATTTTTTGAATTTCCACAAAATCCCACATGAAAAAAATTACAAAAAAATTTTAAAAAATTGCATTTTTAAATTTAAATGCAGTTATTTAGAGAATTGCTCCAGAAACATTTAGAGGTATGCCACTTCAAAATCCGATTAAGATAAGTTGAGTTATGGAGTTTAGAACTTCAGCTTCGGGACATTTCTTAATTTTTTGAATTTCCAAAAATTCTCACATGAAAAATATAGCAAAAAAATTAAAAAAAAATGCATTTTTAAATTTAAATGCAGTTATTTAGAGAATTGCTTCAGAAACATTTAGAGGTATGCCACTTCAAAATCCGATTAAGATAAGTTGAGTTATGGAGTTTAGAGCTTCAGCCTTGGAACAGTTCTTAATTTTTTGAATTTCCACAAAACCTCACATGAGAAAAATTACAAAAAAAATTTTAAAAAATTGCATTTTTAAATTTAAATGCAGTTATTTAGACAATTGCTCCAGAAACATTTAGAGGTACGCCACTTCAAAATCCGATTAAGATAAGTTGAGTTATGGAGTTTGGAACTTCAGCTGTGGGCCATTTCTTAATTTTTTGAATCTCACATGAAAAATCTCACATGAAAAAAATTACAAAAAAATTTTTAAAAATTGCGTTTTTAAATTTAAATGCAGATATTTAGAGAATTGCTCCAGAAAAATTTAGAGGTATGCCACTTCAAAATCCGATTAAGATAAGTTGAGTTATGGAGTTTAGAACTTCAGCTGTGGGCCATTTCTTAATTTTTTGAATTCCCACAAAATCTCACATGAAAAAAATTACAAAAAAATTTTAAAAAATTGCATTTTGAAATTTAAATGCAGTTATTTAGAGAATTGCTCCAGAAACATTTAGAGGTAAGCCACTTCAAAATCCGATTAAAATAAGTTGAGTTATGGAGTTTAGAACTTCAGCTGTGGGACATTTCTTAATTTTTTGAATTTCCACAACGTCTCACATGAAAAAAATAGCAAAAAAATTGAAAAAAATTTAATTTCTAAATTTAAATGCAGTTATTTAGAGAATTGCTCCAGAAACATTTAGAGGTATGCCACTTCAAAATCCGATTAAGATAAGTTGAGTTATGGAGTTTAGAGCGTCAGCCTTGGAACAGTTCTTAATTTTTTGAATTTCCACAAAACCTCACATGAAAAAAATTACAAAAAAATTTTAAAAAATTGCATTTTTAAATTTAAATGCAGTTATTTAGAGAATTGCTCCAGAAACATTTAGAGGTATGCCACTTCAAAATCCGATTAAGATAAGTTGAGTTATGGAGTTTAGAACTTCAGCTTTGGGACATTTCTTAATTTTTTGAATTTCCACAAAATCTCACATGAAAAAAATTACAAAAAAATTTTAAAAAATTGCATTTTTAAATTTAAATGCAGTTATTTAGAGAATTGCTCCAGAAACATTAAGAGGTATGCCACTTCAAAATCCGATTAAGATAAGTTGAGTTATGGAGTTTAGAACTTCAGCTGTAGGCCATTTATTAATTTTTTGAATTTCCACAACGTTTCACATGAAAAAAATAGCAAAAAAATTAAAAAAAAATGCATTTTTAAATTTAAATGCAGTTATTTAGAGAATTGCTCCAGAAACATTTAGAGGTATGCCACTTCAAAATCCGATTAAGATAAGTTGAGTTATGGAGTTTAGAACTTCAGCTGTGGGCCATTTCTTAATTTTTTGAATTTCCACAAAATCTCACATGAAAAAAATTACAAAAAAAATTTAAAAAATGGCATTTTTAAATTTAAATGCAGTTATTTAGAGAATTGCTCCAGAAACATTTAGAGGTATGCCACTTCAAAATCCGATTAAGATAAGTTGAGTTATGGAGTTTAGAGCGTCAGCCTTGGAACAGTTCTTAATTTTTTGAATTTCCACAAAACCTCACATGAAAAAAATTACAAAAAAATTTTAAAAAATTGCATTTTTAAATTTAAATGCAGTTATTTAGAGAATTGCTCCAGAAACATTTAGAGGTATGCCACTTCAAAATCCGATTAAGATAAGTTGAGTTATGGAGTTTAGAACTTCAGCTTTGGGACATTTCTTAATTTTTTGAATTTCCACAAAATCTCACATGAAAAAAATTAAAAAAAAATTTTAAAAAATTGCATTTTTAAATTTAAATGCAGTTATTTAGAGAATTGCTCCAGAAACATTAAGAGGTATGCCACTTCAAAATCCGATTAAGATAAGTTGAGTTATGGAGTTTAGAACTTCAGCTGTAGGCCATTTATTAATTTTTTGAATTTCCACAACGTTTCACATGAAAAAAATAGCAAAAAAATTTAAAAAAAATGCATTTTTAAATTTAAATGCAGTTATTTAGAGAATTGCTCCAGAAACATTTAGAGGTATGCCACTTCAAAATCCGATTAAGATAAGTTGAGTTATGGAGTTTAGAACTTCAGCTTCGGGACATTTCTTAATTTTTTGAATTTCCAAAAATTCTCACATGAAAAATATAGCAAAAAAATTAAAAAAAAAATGCATTTTTAAATTTAAATGCAGTTATTTAGAGAATTGCTTCAGAAACATTTAGAGGTATGCCACTTCAAAATGCGATTAAGATAAGTTGAGTTATGGAGTTTAGAGCTTCAGCCTTGGAACAGTTCTTAATTTTTTTGAATTTCTAGAACAAAATTATCTCAACATTCTCATTTAATCTCAACATTCTAGCTTTTGTTGTTCCTGAGATCGAGGCGTTCATACGGACGGACAGACGGACATGGCCAGTTCGACTGTGCTATTGATCCTGATCAAGAATATATATACTTTATATGGTCGGAAACGCTTCCTTCTGCCTGTTACATACTTTTCAACGAATCTAGTATACCCTTTTACTCTAGGAGTAACGGGTATAACTATTGTTCCGGGTAATATAAAATGTATGCAAAAAGAAGCAGAAAGCTAAGTTTTCCAACTGGACAGGAAATTGATTTTGGTTCTGGAAATCAACCCACTCGTCCCTCTTACTCAGCAATTTCAGCATGAATAACTTAAGTGAATCGGAACTCTTTATTAATGGCAGTATTTTTCTGAGCACTCTTTAAGGAGTTAAAACACAGTGCTGACAGTAACATGACAATCAAGCAATCACAACAATTCTGACAATTCCATTTATCTTATTTGCACGAATTCGCGGCCATAATCGACAGAACAAATAAATCACAATGAGAGGGGAGAGATCCATGAAAACATTTCGCGATGCTCGTGCACGATAGGTGCGAAAATTCTCTAAATAAAAGTGTAGTTCAAATCATTTGCTATAGTTTTAACTTCATTTCATATATAAAAAATCTGGCAATTGTATTGCTCTTTTCCTTAGTAATAGAAAATGTCTCTCTAAATAAGGCTTAATGCCTTACACAGTCACACAGTTTATTTTTTACAGTGCACTCGTACGAAAATGGAGCCACAAAGATGCCGCCAGCTGCTGTTCAAATGAAATCAAAGTGAGCAAATCAACGGGGCGCAGAGATTCAGGTGAACGAACGCGGCTCTCAAAGTTCCATTGCCTCCGACTTTCACTCCCATTGCATCATAGAACTTTCCCAACGCCTTGACATTCTCCCGATGATTCCCCACATTTCCCCTTTCCCCACCGCCTTTCACTCACGTGCAATTAAAATGCCTTTGAAATGCAATCTGCGACGCGTTGCGTTGATTTGAGACCGACATCGCGTGAGTAGAGATGTGAGCTTGCATAATGCATAATGCCCATGTTCATGGGAAGATATCGGGCGACTGAGGCGACTGAGGCGGCTGGGAAGTGCAAGTAATTATATGTGCAAATATTTTCTAATGAGCAAGTGCAATGAGTAGCATTTAATTCGAATGGGTGGACCGCAGAGCAAACGTTTGGCTGCCGCGAGTGTGTAATGAGGGGGAACTTATTATACTTTATATTCTTATGCATCCCCTTGCCATTCCATTTAGCCGGAAAATGGAACACGCAAAGCCTTTTAGCAGCTGGCAGGGATTCCCCTGGCACTTCGCAGAGTAAACAAAATTAAATCAGAACTGTTTCGTTTCGTTTCGTTTCGAGAAAGTCGCTGACAAAAAGACTAAACTAATCATTGGCATCGTAGCTATCGGATTCCAGTTTTTATATTTACATTGCTATAAATGACATAGCTGACTAAAATTAAAACCTTATCTTAGGGAAATGCCCATTCATTGAAAACAGTAGACCCAACTAGCTAAGATAATGAACACTGATAAAATAATTGATAAAACAAAGTTCCTAGAATTTATGTAATTTTTTTAATATAAAATAAGTAGGTTAATTAAAAACGAGTTTAATTTTATGACAATTAATTCTTAGATATTTGGATTATTTACATAAATGCTATAAATAAGTATTCCTATTCCTAGTGCTATAAATAAACCTTATCAAATCGCGGACTACGTCATTGCAGTTTTACATTTGTAAGGCCTAACAAATGGCACACAAAACAAATAAATAAACGAATAAAACGAAAAAGTAATTTTTACGACGACAAGCGTCGCTAATTCATTGACCCACATGGCGTATAAGCAATCTGCCGACCTTAAGTCGCCGACATTACGTATACGCCAGGATGAGAGCTCGACAAATGGGAGGTGGCAGGATCAAGGACAAAGCCGGCGGCCAAAGGAAGTTCTGATTTCACAAGCCTCGCTACAATGCCGGCTAATGTCCTTTTGTCAACGACAAATTCCCCTTGCCACGTGAAGCTGACAAAATATTTTGGCATAATTAACCCTGTCCTCAAGAACAAAGTGGTGGAAAACGCGGTTGGTGGCGGCCATTTCAGTGGCGCTGTGCAATTAAAGTTTCTAACACTGCGACGTAACACACAAAAGGTTTTCATCATTTAGATTTTCCATTACAGATTGCAAAATGGAACAAAACTGTGTGCAAAATAGTGCAAAGCTGTGGGAAACTGTTGAGTTTTCATCGCTTTTCCGGCTCGTGCATTTCCAGCGACGGTGAAGCAGCCGGACTGAGAAATATGACTCGCGCTCAGTTGATTCTGAAATTAATTGAAATTGCTGGCGGTGACGGGGAAGGAAGTGAAGACATGGCAGAAGGAGATTTCTTGCCGCCTTGAAGGATAAGGCTTAGGTCTCTGACGTCAATTTCAAGTGCGCAGTTTTAAAGCCACTTTACGGGGCCCAAGTCCTTTTGATGACTGGAATTTCGGGTCGGAGGAAGAAAGGCATTGGCATTGGGCAACTTTTTCGTAGCTATTTAACCGGCTGAGAAAGCAATTTGAAAAGGTTTCCGCACTGGTTGCTGGATTAGGTAAATTGTTAATTTCAAATGGAGAAGTTCGAGCATTCGGCAGGGAAACCCGCTCTCATCCTTCAGCCAAACTGGCCCCCATGACCGGCAATTGCACTAGATGTCCACATTTCAATTGGATTCAATTCGCCACGAGAGCTGCCAGCTTCCACATTCTCTAATTTACACTTCATCTGATTTAGCCCGAACACTTTACACTTTGCTCGCACTCGATGGCTGTGCGTATGCGTAGAGCTATTACGAAATCATTCTGCGAGCACGTGAAGGCAGAAAGGCACGAAATGTACAGTAGTCACTTGAATTATTAAACAAAAAAAGCAACATCTCGCTATTTTATATGAAAAAAGTATTTAGCAAAGATTTAATACTTAATGTCGAAAGATATGTTTTTATTTTTCAAGTTTTATTTATTTTTTGTTCTTTACTTAACCATTACTTATGACATAACCCATGAAAGAATAATAATTTGGTTATTAAATCAATATGCCCTATATATATATGCTCTAAAGTATAAATATCAATATCGGGTATTCTCGAGAGACCACTGTGCCACCTGGGCATTGCAGAATTAGTAGAGCAACGGCATTTCCGTTATGTAGTAAAAAAAATAGCACAGAAAATAAAACAGAAGAGTTTTGGTTGCGTCAATGCCATTGTCAATGGCGGAGCACGCCGAACAGTTTTGCATTCATTGCTCGTCTGGCCAACTGCAGTCGCGTTTTGCCTTCAATCGATACTTTGAACCTTTGACTGCTGGCCGAGTGGCCGACTGACTGCTTGGCTGGCTGGCTGGTTGGCTGGCTCCTCGTTTTGATTGATGTGCGCTGGTTTATATTGCCATGAATTTGCCTTTTAAATACTCGCATAAAGTGCGAAAATTTCCACGGGCGTGTGTGTTGGATGGCCCAAGTTCAGGCGGACGGGCAATTAAACTGCGAGCGAATCCAAGACTGAAAAATCAATCAGCGGCGAGCGGCGAGCGACGCAAATCGATCAACTCGAATCGACAGACTAAGACTGAGACGCTGTCGCATAAATTTCATTAAATTGCCAGCTGTCGCTTGAACAGACTCAAGAAAGTCGCGACTTTGCAATGGCTTCGATGCCTGGGGAACGGGTATCGATTGTGTTGTATTGTTTTACCACATTAGCCATTCCGAAAGTGGGAATGCACTCTATTTATAAACAGCTAATGACTCTAAATCGAGAACCGTTCTCTTCTTTCACTTTCGAATGCGTAGACTCGACTTTCTCTAGCTCTTTCAGTTTAAGGCACTGTTTTTCCCACGTGCCCTTTGACCTGAGCCGTGCGGAAATTGTTTCAGCCACAAAAAGGTATAAATTCATTATCCGAAAAGTTTTCTCTTATCTGAAAGCAGGAAGACAGCGGGAAAAAGAAAAACAGATGGGAACCCAAACAAAAAACATGAAAAAAAACTTTAAAAGTGGTTTTATATCAAATTTATTGGCTAACGACGATTTCATTTAACTTTACGGGTGTTTGAATGAAGGATCTGAAAGTTTTTCTTTCATTTCAAGGGATTTTGTACAACTCAACAATAATAAAAAGCTCAATTGGTAAACAAGCTGGTCCCCGGAAAAAAAAACAATAGCCAACACTCCAAATTTGTTTATCTTATACTTACTACTACTGAGCTTATAAATCCTGTTTCGCTTGCTAGTAAGCTGATAGCATTAAAGCTATTCTAAAATAATGAAGGAAAGTGAATAGCTGTAGCCACTCCAAAAGTTATCGTTACCCCTACTCTTTTTTAATTCGGCCTCAGATTCACAAGGACTCTGAGCCAAAGTGCACTTGGAGCACTCCTTCGTTTTATTCCTTATTTTCCTTCACTTTACATCTTGGCATCCCAACTCAGGTGGCCAATAGCAACATATTCCGTGCAAAGTGTCTACGAAAAATGCATTTTATAGAATATTCCTATAGCGGGTGATAGACCCACGACTTCCGGTAATATAATGACCCTTTGGCATACATCTCTTAAAATGACTCGCTGAATAAATGTATGCAATTTCTAGACGGCTTTATGTAATTTGAGATTTGTGGGCTTGAGCCATTTGTTGGTAATATTTTTTATTGACGTGACAATTTCGCATTTTCCGTTTTTGTGGGTGCGATCGCTGGCATTCGTCTCTGCCCACTGACTTAGCCAACTTTTCAATCTCTGCGCCAGCAAATCAACCATATTTGCTTTAAACTATGTACTGTGTTTTATCTAGTTATTATCTAGCCACTGCAACTCATCGTGGATGACATAAGCCACGAAAGTGTCCATTTCTGTTGGCCGTTTCTCGATTCACAAAGCCTAATTTGATTTGATGTGTGTATTTCGTTGTTGGCTTTCGTGGGCCAGTCCGACAGATTGTTGCCTGCACTTTGTCACTTTTTGTTTGCCGTTTGTGGGGCTGGCAAATAATTTAATCAAAACCATTGAGCGTATCGTTGACGAAATGGGTAATTAAGCGGAGCAAGAGGCGGGTCCATTGAATCAGCCCGAGATCGAATAGAAATCGTCCACTTCAGATTTTTAGACTCTCGAGCCTTAACGGCATTTGTGAATAGTTTCCGTGGTCCCAGTTTGCCTTCGACTGACCAAGAGTTCTGCGCATAACCAGTTACCAAGACTTCAAAGTCGGCTTCTTGCGTCGCCAAGTTGTCTGGCAATCGAACTATCTGGATTTCGAGTTTACGCGCTGACGGCTTTTAATTTGACTTGAGGCTTTATTTTTAGGAAATCTTATTATACAAGTTTCTCTGGTCTTTCCCCTTGCTCCCCCAATCGATTTCATAAATATTTATTAGGTCATTTGGTCTTATTTTATGCAAACACATGTTTCCTTTGACGAGGGATGCCTTAAAACGCAAAGCACACAATTCGCGATATCTCAACTTCGAAGAAGTGTCCAATGCTAGCTGCTTTGCCTAATCGTTATTCTTTGGTTTTTATGGGAATCCCTAATGGAAAATTCCATTTAACCTAAGCTGGAAATTTTTTTCTTTTTCCGTAGCTTGTGCGAAGTCATGGTGAAATAAAATAGCTAGTGTATAATTTATCTAATTTGGCGAAATTCTATAATGTTTATTTAAATGCTTCTCAGCAGTTCAAGATTTTCCAGCCCTGTCGATGGGCGAATTTCTTCAAGATAAAAAAAGGGAGTGATAAATATCCGACACATGTATTGGGCGTCAAAAGACTGCAAACATGTTTTAGCTTATTGCCGTTTCTTAAGCGAATACAATCAGTTATTGTGGACTTGAATCAAAAATAAATTTGCATTTTAAATAATTAAAATCCGCACATAACACGCCTCCGAAATGGCAATGCCTAAAATAGTTTTAAAACTAGTGCTCAAGTCGACCGCTGTATGCACTTACCTAACAGAATAGTAAATTAATTTAGCATGCTCAAAATATGTTGGATTTGTTATATATGATACAAATAATAACTAACAAAGATTTGATATTAAAATAAAAATTTCAGAATATTTTTATTATTTCTGCAAAGGCCCAACAATGGAGGTATACCTCTTAAAAGCGTGATCTGTGCTCATTGACCTGTAAATTCTGTCGGTGCGTGACCAGCGACATGAAAATTCAAATGAAATCCCAAATCCGCATAAAGAGACACGCCTAACAATAGCCATTCATTCCGCAAACCGAGCGCTAATCCATAGGTACACTTCCACTTTCCATGGGATTTGTAAAATCAAATGATATTGGCATTTATAGACGCCTAAAAAAGGGCTCAATGCTCCCAGCACGCGCGCCTCTCATTTGGAATGCGAATCAGTTGTCGCGTTTATTGGCTTCCCCGATATTCCCGACATCCCCAATATCCCCGACCTCACCGACATCCCCGATTTGGAAGCGGATCAGGGCATTACGTGCAGCAGCAACAGCGGAAGTGGTTTTAGGGCGGCCTGGCATTCTGCACAGCATTCGTGTGGCGGCTCTATTGTTCGCATCGAACTGCTCTTTTATTTTCATTTGCGGCCGAGTGCAATGGAGATGTGGCACCTCTTTTGCATTGCAATGAGTAAAATGCGGAAGCTATCTTGCGACACATCTGGAAATAAAAAGTAAATGGTCCGCAGAAAGGCAAGAATTGATAAGGCAATTTCGGAATACATTAAAAAAATAAAGGCGGAAAGCGTACTGACGCCAAAAACGGAAAGGTACTCATTAATAAGCCCACGAGCCCACAAATCATTCAAATTACTTATGTGAAATTGTTTTCCACTACGACGGGGCTGACTATTACTCATGCAACATGAGTTATAATTGCTTTAACTGGCACAATTATCTTCATATTAACAACGCTAAATGCCCAACAAAATCCTTTATTGCCATTACCCGAAGCGCAGTCATTAATATTCAAATGCCAAATGCTGTTCGAAGTTTATTTGCGTCTTGCCCTTTACCCAGTTTCAGATCGTGAAATGAGTAGGCACTTTTCGGTTTTGGCTTGTGTTTTTTTATTATTTTACCCAAAGGCAGTTGGCTCCACATTAAACGTTTGACGACGTATAAAAGAAACCGTCATGAGCAATTAACTATCGGTCTCCATCGTTTCCAAGCGGCAGTGTCCAATGTGGTCAAGAGACACCTGGTCGCCAAGCCCATTCAAAGCTGGGCAAACAAAACCAGTCGTCACCCCACTCAGCAGTAGCAATTGGCCAAAGTTCAGCCATCTGATGACGATAGAGACATCTGCCAGACGTCAAGTCCAAAAAGCACTCAGCTTAAGGGCCAGGCCGAAGATAGGGCCCAGATGCATTGTCAAGTGCAGTGAACCCTGCCCGGTTAGGTCATCTCACAAACAACTTGCTCATGCACGGCAAATAGTATTTAGTTTCGGTTTCATATATGTATTACTCACAGCTTTGGAATTCCTATTCAAATCAATTAGAACAAAAGCACATTATTAGGTGCCATTTCCTTTCATCAGTCGCTCTTCCATTTATTCAAAAAGCGATACAAGAAATATTTTGATTTCGATAATATTTTAATCACATCAATTTGCATTCGCATTTTTCGCTGTTCATCCACCGGATGCTGGTTATCCAAAAAAGCCAATTTTGGCCTCATTTGCCTTAGTTGAAATTTATGTGTGGCCACCCGCAATTAAAATCTATTTTCAACTGTGAACGTGAGTTCGATAGTCATAGTACACCCACAAGAGCGCTTGGCGACAGTTGACCTGTCAAAGAGCAAAGGTCGCCGTTGAGTGACCCTCAATGGGCAGTGCATCGTCGCCGGAAGTGGAAGTCTACACTTGCGTTCAGCTCGGCGTGTTTGGCATGATTATTTGTTTGGGACTCGTTTGGTTCTTTTGCTTTTCTTTTTTCATTTCTGCTGTGTGATTTTCGCCAATTGTTTAAACTTTTCTCGCTGGGGGAGCGAAGCAAACAAAACTTAGATGCCAGCGACAATGCGATGAACGATTTAAAACCCGTTGAATTTGTATTTCTATGCTGCCCAAAGTGGCTATCGCTTCGCTGCTTAAATCGATCGAAGTGGAGCCAATTTGGCTTAGACCAAAATCCACACCCACTACACGCATTCGAAATTCCCAAAAGGCCGATGCAATCGCGGCGAGTTGGCTGGGAAACCCAAAATGGCAGTTTGAAATCTGTTTTACTTAATCATCAGATGTGCCACTACAAATACATGGAATCACAAATTTATTATGAGCTAGCTTTTGTTGCTGCCAACAGCGGAATTATTATACGCATTTATTAATTCCACACAAGAAATTATTGTTATTGTTGGGTTATTATTTTAATTTTTCGCTTTTCCGACTCCGAATGCATGCGCAGCTTTGACCTGGAGGGCAATTACAGTGGGACAAAAAGATAAGTCAATTAAATTTGGCGTGAAACGAAAATGACTTGCATTAAAAATGCCACAAGATGAACTTTCATCTACTAAAGTATAAGTATTATAAAGTTTAACGTTAGCGCCATTACCTTTAGCCCACTGTAGTAGCAATTTATATTTTCAAGGAATTCCAAATGTTGTCCATTCGCCACACTACAATATTTATTTTGCAGTCCATATACTCTTTAATAGTGAAGTATTCATACAGAATGTTAAATCAGTCGCTGTTCTGTTTGAGAGAATAAATTACATGCCATTTCAAATTTCTTTAAAAACAAATCTGAGATGTTTTATTCCACCCCTATTTTATTGCACTAATCAACAAGAAGCTTGTTGTTGACTAACTTCGTTAGTGTATTTCCAAATTCGTTGTGCTAAAATTCGCCTCGGCAGTGGTATTTCTAGCACACTAAAATAAGATAAAAAATAAAAAATTCCCAACCAACAGCATGAGCATAAACAAAACTCAGCGTCAATTGGAAATACCCAAAAAAAATACACAAAAATCGGCTTTTCGACTGTGAACTTTGCGTAAATAAAACAGACGCCTTTTAAATACATGGAAAAACTCCAGTGACTAGCGACCACATAGGTATACAAATGTTTGGCAATTGGCCGAAATCTTTTTTTTCTAAGATCAAATTCAAAGTGCCAGTCAGTGAGTGAGTGCAGCGTGTCAGGAGTTTGACAGCTTTATGGAAAATGTGCCATTAAGAAGAAAATCCAGCGGAAATTTCTGTCGGCAATTTGTCAGAATGCGGCCTGAACAGATCACCCATTCGCCCCGTTGGACCGTTGGAACATGACCAGCCAGAGCAACACATGCGACACATCCCCCGGTGAGCACGTGTCGTGCGCTTGACCACAAAATGTTGCATGTTTTCCAGCTGCAACAGTAAATTCAATTGCTGCCACATGACAATGCAATAAAACAACGGCCTCCGCCTCAAATGCAACCGCACGCAAACAGCTGCTAAAGTTGCCCTGGGTCCGACCTTGACTTTGCCTGGTTCTATGCCAACCAATCGCCCACACTCTACACTTGACCGAAAACGAAAAGGCTTACTTCAAAGTATTAGTTAAAAAAATGTTACACTTTAACTTACAGGAAAACCTGCATATTATGTACAAATGGTTGATACTAAAAACGAGTATATTGTGCTGTATTATATAGATTTCAATAGTTTGAATTCTTTTCAAAATTAAAATGCAAGTCACATCCCTTTGTTTCAAATGTATTGGCCTGAATATATTGAAAGCTTTGTGGCACGGAATTGTTGCCACTTCCATTCCGAATGATTTCGCCGTGGGAAATGGCCAAAAATAATAAGTCGAAAGCAGAACCACAGCTGCACTTCCGTATCGATTGCTGTTTGCTGTGCGGTCGGGGGTGTCATTTCGATTTCAATCACAGGTGCACACAGGTGCTTATACAGTTTCCATCTCGGTCGGTGGCATTTTTAAACAATATTCCACTGCCAGCGCTCCATCGTCGTACCCACAGTGCTGGGAAATGGGGAAAATGGGAAGCTGGGAGCCCCGCAAGAAGATGGAAAGCATTGTTGCATAATCGTTGTCGGTTTTCATTTCCTCACGCCAACACGCAGCTGCGGATGGCAGAAGAAATACTGTCAACACTTGAAAATTTTCGCCTTACTTCGATGGCAACGTTTGGCAGGGTGTAGATTCCATGGTTTGTTGGATTACAGGCTTGATATATTTACAACACGAAAAAATATATGTAAAGTGTGCATATAAGCAACAACTTTAGCCCATATTTATAATTCTAATTATCTAAGACACTCTAAATTTCCAGCTTCCGGAAGTACGCTGAAGGTCTAAGCGCTAAGGCCTACTAACTCACGAAACAACAAATATTTTCTTACAAGTTAATAAAGAATAGAATGAATCATAATTTATTAGTTTCCACCTGCTATGAATGCCTTCTATCTACGCTACCAATGTGAATGATTGATTAAGTTACAAAAATGTATCAAATTGTTTAAGTTTGGAAAGAAATGCACGAGATTTTCATCGTACTTTAAAATAAACTAATTCCTTTGAGTTGAAAAACTCCTCTGGGTCTTCAATGAAATATTTTCCGAGTAGTAGCAGTTTAGCGAACAACTCTTCACCTAATCACAGTGCAGCAGCGCTGTTTAGTCACTCCTTGAGTTTTTCCATTCCCCCGATGAAGATGACGTTCACGATGCCAGGCAGGCTAACATTCTGGCATTCTGGGCAGGATGGCAAACAAGCTAGAAGGCTGGCAGGATGGAAAACTGGCATGCAGGCGGGCTGGCAAAAACGCCATGAACCATAAAGCAAAGGCAAAGAACATTCTGGGCGAGAGTGTTTTGGGCTGGGCCGAAGTGGGTGGACCCGTTGGCTATGGTGGCAATGGTGGCTCTGGTGGAGTGGGTGGTTCGGGTGGCTCGGCGGCAGGCGGTTAACCCTAAGTGTTGTCACACCACTGCACTCCACACCCTGCTCCATCACTGCCACTTTCCGGTTTTCTGGCGTGAACGGGAAAAACCCAGTAATTTTCAATAGCAAGGACGTCAGCTGCCGGGCCTGAAATGTTTAATAGTGGGCTGGGCGGGTAAAGAGGATTGGTTAGGGAAAAGTAGTTTTATGGATATTTCCATTTTCCTTTTGTCGCAGGTAAACAAACAGAAGTCTAAAAATAAACCTACGGGCATATTACAAAATATATACCACAGCATAAAAAAACTATGAACTACATTTATTTTAAAACACTAAAACTAGCTCCATTTTAATCACTATTTATCCCTTTGATTGGAATTTAGCTTTTTTCTTCCAGGGACTTCTTTTTGCACTTCTGTGTGCCGCAAATCGAGTTCGATTCAACCGCCACTCTTGTGCAACTTTAATACACAATTCAACTCGCTGTTTCCCCAATGGACTTGAAGTTACATGCAAATGCAAGTGCATCCGGCGCAACTGCCATTGTTTTCACTCTTTTTGCCACTCCCTTACCGCGACCCTCCTGTGCCACAAAATGGCATACAAAATTCACGATTTGATGCACTTGGCTGGGAAATGAAGTCAGCAAACAAGCCGGTTCTATTGAATCGAGAACTGAATTACTAGGATGGTAAAATAGGATGGTATATATTTTTATGTGGCCACAAAGTTATTAATTCCTTATAGGATTCTTCGAATATAGTGGTGACTTTTGATACCACCATTCTGTTTGGTTTCTAGTAAAGCCCACAGAACTGCAAATGCCTCTCAACTACTTAAAGCAATTCACTTCATAAGTATTGTAGGTGTATAAACGAGAAGCAAAGCCAATCCACTCGACTTTGGTTTACTTGGCAGTAGGATTCAGACAAAATCAGTGACTGAGCATTACGTATACGCCACCTGTGCTGGCAGCTAGGCACGTACTGCCAATGTGTATTTCCATTTATTTTAAATCAATTTGCCACAAACTTTCTTCAATGGAAGTCCACACTCTTGTTCTCTTTCCGCCGGAGTACTTTCCGTAGAAAATCCTACTCCATCCACCAATTTAGCGCTACAATGCCGACATAGTGGCGCCCAAAAAGGAGCTACCAACCAAAAAATAAGAAAAAAAGTTTCGGCAACTTGTATAAATAAAAATGTTTTGGTACACAAGTGATAATATGTTCTTTTGTGGCTGCTGCCGATGCTGACGAGTTCGCTATCTGGCTGAGCTGCTCTGACCGGGCTAATATTTGCTTAGCTGTATTCAAGTTTGGTTCGACCCGGCTCGCTTTTGTGCAAACAGGCAAATCAAACAGCAGTTTGAGAGCCACAGTTATGATACAAGTATTCTGGGCTTGATTCGGGAAAAGTTTTGCCGTTTAGCTCCAGTTATTGGCCCTTTGCCAAGGTGCATGAACCAAAAGTGCAGTCAACTGCTTGGCAATAAGCCGAAAATGTCGACTGTAAATAAGCGTTTAAAGCTACTGGCGACCAAGCTGCCACAAATCAAATATTATTGCCCAACCGTTTTGCTTTTGGTGGCAACTGTTTGTTTAACCATAAACCTTTTTGTGCGACCCTCTTGTTAATAAATATTTAAACGGCAATTCAGGCGAGCGTGTTACTAAAGATATAGCCATGCGGAAATGAATTTATTTGCGAGCATGGGGGTGCCACAGCTGTGTGGCTAAATCTAGCATGGGAACCCGTGTGCATCGCATAGAAAATAGCTCGTCGTCTTCTGGTGCGACTCTTTGTCTCTGCTTACTCATAGACGGGCTCGTAATTTGGCAGCAATAATGAGAACAAGATACATCACCGCACAGCCCCCCCAGAATCTTCTGTCGAATTTAATTGAGAAATTGTGCACATACACAGTTTGGCAAAAGTGGCAGAGCATGTTTGCCTTATTAGAGATGTGCTTCTATAGGGGCAACTGCCATGTGTAAGAACTCTCGTTTTTGGCAGCACATTTACATGTTCATTTACAGCCATGCTTACAATATACAATATACAATTTTGTGTTTAGGAAAAACATGATCTGTAATTACTACATGTGAAAATAATTGATAAAATCGAAATGGGAGACGCAGCAGCTATTAAATAAAATAACCCTACACTTGTGGGACAGCATTTCTTGGAATCATTTGCAAATAATACCGTCAACAAAGTTCAATATTCAGTGAGTGTCAGTTGGATGCTCCTGCTTGAACACGAATCCACACTTGACAGTTTCTGGGAAACGAATAATCTATATATTTCCCCTTTAGCCTTGGCACTTACGAATAAATTTAATTTTGTCTGCCCCAGAAATGCACTTAACGATTTATTTCATAGTGCTTCGTAGCACGTGCCAAAAACAGAACTACATATAATTTATATGCTAAGTAGAGAGAGGTAAGCCACCGGAAACTATTGGCAGAATGCTACAAATGATTGGAAAATGCTGATATTTTCGAAAAAGGTCCGCCCAGAACGGCGCCTGATAAGCTGGAGAATAAAACTTTATAAACAACTACAGGGAGGACAGATTCAAGTCCCCAGCTCCAAGATTTCTGCTTGCTGTGCGACAATATTTGAATCATGTCATGGAATATTCCATGAAGAGAACTTGGCTGAATGTTGACGGGCCACAATCACAGCCCGGCCGACACATCCCTTGGCCTCGGATCTGTATGGGTTCAAATATTCCGGGAACGGGGGTGTTTGGAGGTGGCTACATTCGATGCCTACATATGTTTCTATTGCCATTGTGACGTCACCCGGACGGAGGGACTGCGAATCAGTGAATCGGGAGTCGGTAGTCGGGAGTCGGGAGTCGTGAGCGGGTTAACTGTCAGCGATAAGTCGGAGGCAAAAACAGAGACAGCCAGCCTGACGGCATATTTATGGGCCCATTTCCCCATACTCTTATATACAAGTATATACTCCAGTATGCGAGATAAAACCAGTGTAAGCTGCGTGAGAAAGGCACAGTTCTTCAGATTCTTGGCCTAGGACGGCGCCAAAAACTTGACTCTACTTTAAAACTTATTGTAGAAGTTCGAGAAAAAGCAGAGTTCGTGTGTTTGCGTGCACGGGCAAATATATTAAATCATTTTGATTATGCTGTTAGATGTTCTAGTGCCCCATCAGCGATAACAAGGCGGACTGATAAGGCCTGTCGTATATTTGCATATTATACTATTATACGAGCAACATGGCCTGACTTTGACTAAGTCTGCAGATTGAATTCGAGCAGTAGTTTTGTACAAAACAAAGCACTTCAGCGCGGACAGACTGCAGCTGTTGTAAATACACGGGGCGGAATACACGGCGCGGAAAGCGCCGATCCCAAAAATATTGAACATAACATAAATCCATTGCCGTATCTCAGAATCAGACGCCCGTGTTGATTTTTCTGGCCGCTCAAGGGTGTGCAGCCGAGTCAATGCACCCGGATTATTCAAGTTCACATGCAAATTGGATAAATCCAAAACCGCTTAGATTTATGGCTTTATTGATATTTAATTCTTGGCGAGCACCTATGGCAGATTGGGCCAAACTTCCGTAAGGTTCATTGACACAGCGCTTAGATAATCTCTGCTCAGTCGTTAGTTTTCCGCGCTTTGACATCAGATGACGCACTGACGTGTCATATCGGCGGATCTGGGAAAAAAACCAATATGTCGCAGCGGCAATGTTTATTTCCTCTTGCCTAATCGACAAATTTGCTTAAGATGACAGCAGCTTGTCCACCCACACGGCCTTCTTTGCTCCTCACCTGACTTTCGACAGTTTTTAGCGTTTAAATCCAATTTATTCGTTTCGTGTTTGTGTAGACCGCTTGTGCTGTGAATAAAACAAGAAAATATCGAAATTTGTGCCTCTGTGCCAAATGCCAAAATCTGTTCTAATGACATTTGGCATTCTTTCTACTCTTGTCTCGCAACTCAGCGGGCTTACGAAAATGGTTTTTTAATGTTGCTTAAGTTTTATTTAATTATACAGCTATTCAAATTAATATTTTTATGGCTTCACACCACAGAAGCGTGTTGACATTTTTGGTAATGTAGCCATATTGCAACAAATTAGTTGGCTTTACGAGTACGCCTATTTTTAGCACACATATAGAAAATTGTGTTTTAATTTATCCAATAATTTTGTAGAGCTTTAAATTTAATTACACGTATTGCCATTGAGCGTTGGAGTTGCTGCGCTTGAGTGTTTCAATGGCTCTTCTACGCGCTTCCCATCAATCGGAGTCAAGGGCCCTTCTCGGCGCTTCTCAATTATTTTAGTTAAGCGACTAGTTTGTCTCTTTTATTTCGAGCTCGTGTAAACGCTTCAGGTTTCATGTTTCACGTTTCACGTTTCATGCAAGAAAGACCGTGTACCTAATTAAAAAGAGCTAATATATATGCTAATTAAGTCTGTGATATATCAGTCAATTTGTTCACACCGCCTGTCATGTTCGAAACTGGAAATTCTATTTTCGGACCACAATTGGCAAACAACAGAAGTCTTTTTACGCCGAGTGATGGGTAGAAATGTCAGAGGCCTCATCGAGGCATATTAAACGCACCATAGAGCGAGACGCGCTGTGAATCATAAAGTAAATAAATAAGTGCGACGCTCTCGGTGACCGATTTGCTGAGGGACAGCAACGCATCCGCTAGATACTCACAGATACTCACTGGGGCGTCCGAGAATCTGGTCGGCGTGTCAGATTCAGCTCTTGCTTCTGCAGCGCTTTTGATTGTGATTTTGTTTATGTGCCGCATTTTTCTGTTGAAAGACCAAACACAGACGTTCCGTTGTCACCACATTGCTGCAAAAATTAGCCTGCCTATATGGAATATCAGTGGTACTTATCACATTTCTTGACTTGGACCTACCCCGATCGGTGGGGTGAGTCAGTTGCTGAGGTAAGCCATGGCTCTCTGATATTTTGCCCGTTGCTAAACCATTAGTCACTGCAACGCCCAGGCGACCCTCCTCTAATCCTCTAATACCCACCAATTCGCTTGGCTTGACCAAGTGTTGGATCTCCGTGGTCGGGTTCTAAGTAGCAAACCCGTACTCGTACCAATCACCGACTCCCATATACAGATGACATCGTGACACCTCCGCCGCTTTCCCCTTTTCCAAAAATGTGACAATCAAATCGGCTGTTCGATTTGCGGAGACGAAATACTGAGAAAAATAATGGCCAATGTTTGAACTCTACATTTGTTTGTCTAACAATATACCAACTCGTATTTCGTGCACTTAATAAAGCAGATTTGTCCTTGGCATCCAAGTGAAAATAACGAAAACCTTTCTCTCCGTGTACAATTTGTATTAATTTTGAAATGAAACACGCGTATGTCACAATCATACCGAAATGAAAAATAAAGTATTTAATATATATCGTGCTGTTTCTTTTCGGTTTATGAATCAATTAATACGGATATGGGTGGCAGGCAATCGAGTGCTGAAATACTGAATGAAATGCTGAACTCGTGCGCCCCTCCGCCTGGTTAAGTGTTTGTTCGTGTTCTAGAGCTCTTGTCGGCAAAGTTGAGAGCAGGTTGGATCGATGAATTGCCTCGAATCTCTATGGTCTGTATTAATTGGTGCGAGCTCAGAACTTTTTGGACCAACCTCTGGAGCTGCAGATGTGGAGATCAGTGTGGGCATGCTGGAACCGCCATCAAGCCCCCAATTGAACTGCCCCCAGTGAAAAAGTCAAGATAATTAATTCTTTTAAGACACATAATCTTTTATTTGAATAGTTTCTTGCTCTTTTTGTTGTTTGGTATGGTTTGGTTGTGTTTCATTATCGAATTTATTAGCAGCTTGGCTGGAATATACCGGATTTGACTTGCATCAGCCAGCAATTGTTGCTTTTCGTTTCGGATTAAAAGCTAATTTGTCACATTGAAATTGGTTTTTGTTTTACATTTGCTTTTTGCGCTTACATCGAATGGTTTAGCGAATGACAGTTGAATAAATTTGAAAAAATATCACTATTTAGTATTTAGTAAAGTATGTATACACACATGCACACATAAGCTTGTATATAGTATAACTATTAATACATGTTTTAAGTTATTTTTAATGCATTTCGAAATTACATTCTTGGTTGCCCCCCTTGCTCAACATCACAATAATTGGTTTTGAAATATTTCCTTTGTCCGACACACATGCATGAATATTTATAGATATTTCCTATGCACACACTCTTTATAAAATATAAACTTTAGAAATATAAATTCGAGGTTGTTTTTTGTTGTGTGAGTTTTGCTTTTGTTGGGTTTTGTGCAGCCAAGGGAAATGAAAGCAGGAGAACTTAAGGTATAAAGCTTTCTGGCCGGTAGCTTACTAAAGCAAATGGTACAAATGCCAGGGGCAATCGAACATTTTCCATGCATTATGCATGGGGCATGGGGCGTGTCGATGACTCCGACCTTTGACCTATTGCCGCCATCCATCTCGCACTTTAAATTAAATCTAATGAGGTATTTAGCTGCACGCAATGCCCGCGGTGTTCTAAAAAGCAAATTGACTTAATGGCCCAATAGCCGTTGGCTAACCAAAGGCGAACTAACTGCTGACTGACATTCTGGCATTCTGGCCAACTGGAAAACCAACTGTGCACTGGCCAAAATGCATTTTCAATATGAAAATGACGCCTGCGAAATACGCACCAGTTGGCCAAGTGGAAAAGCACTGCTCGGCACTAGGTGCTCGGTTTAAACTACTCGGCTCTACAACTTAAACGCTAGAATACACATATGCTTTGCACATTGACTTAATTAACTTATGAATTGAATGTATGCGTCTCTTCTTGTTTAGCCAGAATGTTTTTGGAGTTAAAGCTTTGCGCGGTGTGGATGTCTAATAAATATTTACAATCGCTTCAATAAATAATAAACTAGTGGGGAAGTTCGAAAAAGCTGTGCTGTCTTTGCTATTTTCCTGTGATTTCATCTGAGTAAAAACATTAAATGTTCATATGCAAGTTGCTTAGGTACATTGATTACGATCTCAACTTGGCTTGGCTTGGTTCCACTTTTCAGTTTGATATCCACCCTAAGATTATAGCTCCCGTCACTCTCAAACTTTGTTAATTTGACTTGTACACAGTGTTCTATTTTTTTAAAAGGTACTTTGTTTTTTTGTTGTTTTGTTTTGTTTTGTTTTTGTGTTACTTTAAAGCATCTCAAACTTTCTAGTTTGACTTTCTTTGTGGTTTCGTTTTTTGGCATGTGAAGCTTCTAGGACAGCATGATCTGCTCTTAAAAC
Organism: Drosophila erecta; assembly: GCF_003286155.1. NCBI lineage: Eukaryota > Metazoa > Arthropoda > Insecta > Diptera > Drosophilidae > Drosophila > Drosophila erecta. Next base: position 6,184,228 of record NW_020825194.1, read on the forward strand.
TCAAATTCAAACAGTTGTCTTTGTTAATTGCTAAACTTACAAATTACGAATACTGTTTTAGAATTCTTCAGCAAGCGAGTTTAGTGTGTGTTTACTTTCCTAAACGTATAGTTATCATAACCCCCATTTACACATCAGTGGGCAAACTCTGGCTCTGGCAGCCCGCCTGCAGTTTCTTGGAGCTGCGGAAGAACATGTCGAAGAGCCTGGCGCGCCGATTCTGGAACTTTTGGGGCGTGGTTGGTGTTATAGCTATGTGCTCCACAATGGTGATGCCCCTCTGCAGCTTGGGGCGCTGTGGTCGAGTGGGCGGTGGCGCGGTTGCAGTGGGTGGTGGTGTGGCCGGTGGCTGCTCATCGGAGTCCGCTGAACCCCTGGCGCCACCGAAATTGATGATGGTGCTGCAGCTGCTGTTGGGCCTCAAAGTCAAGGTCGTGTGCACCGGCACTTGACCGACCAGGGAGCTTTGTGGGGTGAGGTACCTGCAGCTGTTGCTGCTGTACTGCGACAGCTTGCTGCTGTTGCGCTGCAACTGTGCACCACCCGCAGCAGGACCCGCGGTGCCATTGGTCTTCACACTGCTGCTGCAGTTGCGCTGCAGACCCGACGACGAGTGCAGACCAAACAGCCGCTTGACTCCTCGCCGCACCCTCTTATTCCTGTAGGCGAAGATGAAGGGCGAACTGAGATTGGCCAGCAGGATCATGAAGATGGCCAGCTGGGAGGATCCGCCAAAATTGGCAGCCGACAGCCGCGATTGCAGGAGCACCAGCAGTCCGAAGGGCAGGTACGAGACCACAAACATCACCACCACCAGGATGCTGATGCGGGCGGCTCGCGACTCCTCGCGGTATTTAAACAGCGAACTGGCGTTGCTCAGACGGTGTCGCAAGGAGCTCATGTAGCTCAGGGCCTTGGGGGAGGCGTGTATGGCGGGTATCTGGAGGGCGTGGCCGTGTTGCTGGTGGCGCGGCGAACTGAAGTGCGGGTGATGTGGCTGGTGGTGATGATGCTGCTGCTGCTGATGTTGCAGATGCAGCTGCTGCTGCTGCTGCCGCTGGGCGTGACCCAAAAGATGTGGGGAACCGCACTCCTCACTGAGGGAATCCTGGCGCAGCTCCGTGTACTTGTGCAGATTGGGGGAGCTGTGCACCTGGCGAATGCCCTGCAGACGGTTGGTCTCCCTCAGATCCTGCGAAGAAGTGCCCAACAGGGGCAGCTGCCTGGCGGAGTAGTTCCTCTTGATCTCACCACTGGCTGTTTGCAGAGTCAGCATAATATTCTGATTTCTATCAGACAGTGAGTGCTCCTGCACGGGCATCAGCTGAACTCCGGTGCCGCTTTCCGCATCTGAGCCACCATCATCGGAGATGGTGGGCAGAAGGACTTTCGCGGCCGAATCCCTGCGCAGGCAGCTGGGCGAACTCCTCGGCTGTTGGCGCTGATCAATTTGCATTTGCAGACCGCCCAGGCCCAAGCTGCTGTTACCGCCATGCGAGCTGGCCGAGGATATGGAATGTCGGTGAACACACAAGCTATTGGAGAACTGATTGGCCTGGGCCACCTGCTGGCCAGCGGTCAGATTCAAGGCGCTCTGCAGGAGCGGCGATGATCCATTCTGGCGCATGCGCAGCCCATTTCCGCGCGCCTCACTGAATATCCTCCAGTACATGCCGCACACGAAGCCGAAGGGCAGCAGGATGATCACGATGAAGTAGACACTGGCGTACACCACTCCGAAAATACTGTTGGTGCTGCTGATGTTGAAGTACGTGACTGCCAGGCGGCGCTGTCTGCTGAACAGGGCGTCCGCCTCAAAGTCCAGGACGCGGAAGGCGGAAAGGGCTCCAAAGAGTATGCCCACCACCCAGGTGAGCGCTATGAAGATCCAGGTTTTCACGCCCGAAATGCGACTGTGGTAGCGCAGGGGATCGGTAACGGCGCACCAGGTGTCCCCCACCACGAGCAGCACTGCCAGAGCTCCCAGCGCAGCAGTCATGTCTATGGACCAACATCGCAGCTGGACGGGCGGCACAATAGGAGCCTCCGTGGTTGAACTCTCAAAGGCCGAGAGGTTCTCTTCGTGGGTCTCAGTTTCCGTGATCACAAAGCCACCATCTCCGCGCTCATCGATGGTCAACTCGCGACAGTAGGTGGCGTTGCACTTGAAGAAGGTCTCCACCGTATCGCCGTTCTCGCTGATATTCTTGCGCACCACCACGCCATCCTGCTCCACCAGCTGGCCATTGCGCCGGAGTATCACCTGATGGTTACCCGGCTTCGAGAAGAACTCCAGGGTCTCAGCGTTGGATGTGGATGCTTCCGCCGACTTGCCCGGCAGTCCCAGGAACAAAGTGGGGGCCAGGATGCAGCAGCCGATGAGATTGATGGCCAGCAGGTTGATGGTGAAGCGATTGGCGGTGGTCCTGAGGCCGGGCGTTATCCAAAAGGCACACAGCGCCAGCAGGTTGATCAGGAACGAGACGAGCAGCAGGGCCAGGATCAGGAGGTCTATGGCCATTCTTTATGCTGTTTTTCGAGTACCACACATCACTTTACAGTTTCACAGTCACTTATGGCCTTCTTATTGAATTTGGCTTTTCGGTTTTGTTTTGGCTCTGCTTATGACACAAATTTCACTCGGCTTATATCCGCTGTCTCTCGTCTCTTCACATTTGCAGCCAAATATTTTCGGTTTGTTTTTCTCTTTTTGGTTGAATATCTTTTTTCTGTTCAGTATTGTATGCGGCTTGTTTCTTGCGAACGCTTGCTAATTTACGTGCGAGATTTGTTAAAAACAATTTCTTTTTTGCTCCCAAGCAGTTGCTTCCCCACTTGTGTTTATTATGATTTCTCGTGTCTTGTCAATTGTCTCGCGACCGTCTGACTGACTCTTCACTCAATTTTGTTTGCCGTGTATTTATCACGCGCGCCGATCGGACGAGCACGATCTTCACTCCGAAGCGTTCCAAGCACAACTGTCGTGAGCGGTCGCCCCAACGCCTCCAAATATACGCGACTGCTCCCCAGCGGGTGCGAGCGAGAGGCGCCTGCCGTGCGAGCGAGGCGGAGCAACGCCAGCGCGAGAACGGGGAGCGCACTGAGCGTTCCGGAGAGCCCCGAGAGTCCGATGTTGCTGCTGTTGCTGCCACTGCCGCGATTTGCGATTCCCACGCTCCGACTTTGAAATTATGTTGCTGCAAGTGGCCGCTGCTCTGTTGCCAGCCGGTCTTTATCACTAGTGGTTGTTGTTGCTGCTGCTGCTGCTGCTGCTGCTGCAACGTTGCTGTTGTTGCTGCTGTTGTCCTAGTTCAGTGCGGCAGCAACACAAATTGTATAATCTGTTTCTTTTTTGCAATGCCAATTGCCGCTTCACTTTTGCTCTGTATTACATCACTGGCTCAATGTTATTGCTGCTGCTGCTGCTCGTGCTTTTCCATTTTCCAAGACACATTTTCTTCTGGCTTCTGCACAATTTCCAATGTGCAACACAACGGCGGCCGCGCTCTATTTTCTTAACCATAAAAATTGCATTTTTATTGGGCTGCTGCTGCGAAATAAACAACGACAACAGCTGATGAAATTCCCACCGCTGGGCGCCAGCTGCAAGAAAAGAGCGAGAGAGAGGGAAATCCAAATTAGAGCGAGACGGCGCTTGAGGAGATATGTCCGTAAGATAAGGCACGGTTTAATTATTGTTGTTTTGATTGTGAAATTAAAAGCAAATAGAAATAAACGCTGGACCGAGATGATGCAGCAGATTCACTACGGCTACCAAAAACCCGCTCGGCAGTGACTCAGAAAACATAATAATTCAACTTGTCAAACTTATAAATCGGCACGCTCCCGAAATGAACCTCTACAAATTGGCTATCGGAAGTTTTGCGATAAGACAAAAGTCCCAGGGAACTGTCCAGAAGTTCGTCATAGGTACTTACAGCCAATTACCTTAAATCGCACTGCAGCCACACCCACTCAGCCCTACACGCCCGCCTCGCATGAAGGCTCTTGATTATAGCTAACTGTCTTTTTATAACTACGCATTATCCCCTCAAGGCGGTACACAAATCGGACGATCAGTCGCTTACAACATGACCGCAGAATGGACTCTAATGAGCTCATCGCCAGTTCCACTCGGTCATAAAAGTTTGGGGCAGCAACAAAAGTCATTGCCACAAGGAAAGTCGTTGGATATTTTTAATCGATGTTTTCTTGGAAAATGTGCGCTTTAATATAAAAACATAAATTACCATGAAAAATACCAAATAAACTACGAAAAGATTGAAACATATACATATATGACACTAAAGCATATAGTACACGAGGGCTTTATTTTTAGCAGTGCATTTCATCATCGTTACAGTTCTATGGAACACACGAGCCGAATATTTTTTCCGTGAACACGCGACCGGAGACTGTGAAAAATCAACAGAAAAGCAATTTTCTTCTGGGCAATTTTTTTGTGTCAGGTCTGAGCGGCGTTTGCATGCCCTACTTACGCCAGGAGATATATATTTATTAATAGCTGCGATGCCCGCCAACGAGACGTGAAAATGCCAGAAAAGAAATGAATGCGAAATGAATGATTGCCGATAAAGATGGCGCGTTTAATTGCTGATTTGCCACAAGAATCATCACGAGAAGATTTATGTACTTGAATTATGCTATGCCTTAATTAAAATATATTTATACATGAAGCTTTGTTTTCGGATTATCAAAATAAATGTAGATTTTAAGTGTGGAGGGAAAAGTATCTACCAATTTACTTTCTCTATCGCATTTTATCGCCCGCTAATCCCCTACGAACCCAGACATCCGCCCCTAACACAAAGTCTTATCAATGTGGAGCTCGATCAACGTCCACCAGCCATCGATCATACATATAGCACCATTCCCGAACTTTTACATTTAACTCAACCCATCCGAGCAGAACATCCATCCATCTACGGCGTGTGACGTTGAGTCAATAAGGCCCCGACTAATTCATATTTGCTTTGGGCCGATCTAAAGATCTCTCTGTGGACATTATCTATGGCATTTTAAAGTGCGAAAGCGATCTTTTAGCGGCATTTGAGGGGTGTGAATTTAACGCTCGTTTTAACGCTTCGCCCTTCGGTGGTTACGAGTATTGCGGGCTGCGGTGATGTGAATTCAAATTGAATCTGGGCGGAGCTCTCATTTTCCAGACTGTTATCTAAGGAAGGAAGTGCGGCTTTGATTATTTATTGATAGTGGAACACAAAAGGCAATTCGCAGTTGATCAAATACGAGTGCAGGTGCTGATAATACCCATATAGGCACTCATTGTTCGCCTTCAAAAGGGAATCGCAGTAGAATTCACTTTGTTCTCAAATTAGGAGTTTCCGCACGCATGCAGACTCTGGGATTCCACGAATTTGATTTATTTTATGGGGCAGAATGTATCTGCGACTTGAGATCAAAGCCGCATTGCCGACTAGCTTTATATATGTATACTCTTGCGGGGATCTTCGCTTTTGTTGTCAGCTGAAATGTGCATGTGTGCTGCAATTTAAACTATTCAGTGAGTTTTATATCTTGACAAACCTAATAATAATTGATTTCAATGAAAGAGCCACTACAAAAAGTTAGCAAAATCTGAAATAATTGTAAATGACAGCACGCAGACGAAAGGGCATCGAGTGAGTGCGGCACTTTGTATTGAATCTATTTCAGCAATTATAAGTCATATATCATAGGGCTTATAAGTCATTCTACCCCTAATGTGGCCCTGTTGCCAAGAATATTTTATGGTCAGCGACAATTGCACCGAGATTTGTGTGGACAGGTGTTTGCAGTTCCGTCTGGGGGTGTGTATGCCGTTCACATTGTATGTACCTAGCTAGACGATTGTGAGTATCTGTGGGGTCGAGTTCCGAGTATCCAAGTATCCAAGTATCCGAGTATCTGAGCTCGGCTGAGTGAGCGCCGTCTGATGATCGGGTTAAGAATTTGCACCGGCTGGATAATGCGCTCATTTGCATGACTCGGCGGAAAGATAAACTTAAAGCGTGAGTAAGGGTGGGCGGAAGGGTAGATCGCTACTTTGAAAAAATACCCGGGAACAAAGTGCCAGCGATATTTATATGTTTACTGCCCGGCCAATAACTTATTCACCCTGCTGACCAACTGAGGGGGCTGGTCTTTCGACCATCGCTGGGGACTCACCGAGCACGTGATCTGGTTAATCGAAGAGCATGAATAACATGGAGCCCGAGATCAAGCCAAAACAGAGTGATTCCCAGGCCAGCACAAAGAGTCGGTCCATCTGAGCCAGTCTATGTGAAAGCCGGTTTTCTTGCCGCTTTTGTTTCGTCTTCGGACTTTACTTCGGGCTCAACTGTGACGTCACTCTTGACGTGGCCTTTTTCGTATGCATTTCGAGTGCTTGGCTCTGAAAAACATTTACATAAAGTTTTCGCACTCGCATACGGACTTCAGACTGCCCCGCAAGACAGTGCACGTGTTTATCGATGAAATTAAAGCATTTAAGCCCCATGAGACCATAAAAATACATATAAATGATATTTAACCATTATTTGTTGCCGAACTGATAATTTCATGTGTCCACTCCAAATCGAGTGCGATATTCATGATGTGCAGCGCACAGAAAATGATTTCTTTCTCTTCTCGAGATTAATGGTGCTTTGTGTTGAGCATTACCATCAGAATGGTGGCAATTAGTAGCAATTATAACGAATTTATACAACACTAGGTATGCATTTTTGATCTCCTCCAAAGCCAAAAGTTATTGTTTTTATGGTGTGTCGCCTACACGTGTGTGCATTCCCCCAATACCAAAAATGGAAAACTTAATGCGATAGGGACAGGCCCTGACTGAAGCAAAGCCATTAATTTACCGGACCATATGCAGTCGAGACATATACTTTTGGTCATCATGAAGCCGCATGTCCTTGGACTGGTTAAAAGCCCATCAGGTCCGGCTAATAATGAGTTGCCATGTTGCCGAGCCCATCGAGTCATTTGATTGCATTGCCCAAATGGGGAAATTATCTCGGACCAATTTCGGTTGAGCTGTGGGGCTTTTGATTGAGGTGAAGACCTGATAAGAACTTTGTGGCAGTGTCAGCAAGTTAAAAACATTTTTGGGGTTTTAGGTGCAGTGCAATTGCAGCAATGCATTTAATGCTTTTAACGAACTTTGTCGCATTTTCCGATAACTGACAATATCATTTTATAACTTCCTGTCATATCATATTAAGCGTGTTGAATCCTGAATGCATTATTATTATTATTTGCGCTTTACAAGATGAAAAGCTAAATGCATTTTTGACAAGTTATATTTTTTGGGATACACAAATGTTGGATAAATCGAATTTTGTGCCGGCTGCCCGCTTTTCTGACACCTTAACATAACATTAGCTATTTTTACACATACATCATGTTTTTGTTGAGTAGAGTGATTTCCGCAATAATGGGCGCTAATTTGTTTCACACTTAGCCAAAGGTTTGAGTGGCTCTCCCCTAAGTAGGCAGTTTTATAATAATATTTAGCCCTGGTAAGTCTGCTAATTGACGGCGAAACGGCGGAACGGCAGCCCTTTTAGCAAACGAACAGGTGAGACAGGCGGCATGACGAATCCACTTAAATATATGTATTATTTGTTGAATAACACGAAATATTGACAGTTTCCGTTGGCTGATAAGATTACGTTCCGGCAAACAGTTTTAATAGACAATCAGGGAGCTGAGCTTGGCTTCGGTAAATCCAATTCAATTAGCTTTGACCAACAGATCCTGCTTTCCCCGCGCTGATGCGATTATGCCAATATGGGAATATATACCGATGTATACCGATATTCGCCTTCTTTTATCCGCTTATAATTGAATCAAATGCGGCAAAGGGAATGGCTGTAGCGAAAGGGAAAGCAAAAAAGCAAATATTGGCAGAACTTTTTATCTGTGCTATGTAACTCAGTTTCCCCTCCGAGTTTTTCCACTTCGTCGCGGCTTTACCCTACATTACGCAGTATCAATGCCCATAAGTATGATAAACTTTCCACCACAAAAAAACACAGTTTCCATTACGAATTGAAGTAGGGCTCAAAGCCATTGGCCGGAAACTTTTTCATGTATCTGTCCGAACGCATTAATATATTGTTTTTGCGGTTGGCGGAATGCAAATTAAAGAAGAATACGATTTAATTGTGAGCATGACCAGCGCAAAAAGAATACAGCTCATAAGGCAAACAAACCATTATAGCCAACTCAGTCACTCTCTTTATTAGTTCTAGTAGGAAACTTTTCCATTAACTCGTTAACTCTCTGTGTAACAACAATAGGCCGATGGCAAAACAAGTTAACATCGTTTTCTCCGCCGATGTCGTCTGGCTGTCATCAATTTCAGTGTCTGGCCCCTGGTGACGTTTTTTCTCGAATGGAAAAATTGATACTGCAAAAAAAAAAAAAAACTAAAAACCGTTGAGCTAAAGTCCACATAAATTAGGTATGTAAATGCTGAAATAGTCGCGTGTGGTTAATTCGACGCGACTCTATCTACGCGAAATATAAGTAATAACTGCGCAGCGTAACGTTTTAAATGCTTGGCTAATCTTGACCTCGAATCGAAATCGGAATAGCTTGTCCGATGTCAAATCGAGTGCAGAATTCAGAATTCAATCAGTATCGATTTCCCAGCAGCAACAGCAGCATTAGGAACAAAGCGCAGACAAATTGCGTTGAATTCAATTAAAAACTTATGAATTGGAGGGCGCTTGTCACTGCTGCATGTTGTGGCAAATAACCGCAAAACCCTTCTTCAACTAATACAATCAATTACCAAGTTCTACGGGGCAGCAGTGTAATTAGTTAGCTCTGCGCACCTCGTCTCCATTACAGCTTGGAACTTCAACTGCGGCCCGAAAGGTGGAGAACTGCAACTTCGAGCAGAGCTGCCCAATCCGACCGCATTAATAATCCTCTTGTGGCAGCGCCTGAATAATCGAGAAGCTTACCCCCACGCGACCCTTTATTCCTCCCATTATAATTATTTGTGGGCTGCCCTGTGTGTTAACACGGTTGGTTCCGATAATTCCGATGTGGTAATGCCCCCCGTATGGGACTCGAATTCATGCAAAGCTGGGCCAGTTCAATGCACTGGCGTCACATTTCAGATTCATAGCCGCCCATCATCAAATTACCCGACGAACAGTTCATCATAACAAGAGTACAGTGAGCACTCGCCAGAGTGCACATATGCTGTCTCCTTAACTTGAAGTTTAGTTTCGAGTTCGGTTTGGAATGCAACAATAGCTAGGGAAATCCTACTTCAAGCTTCTTCGATTTTTCCCGAATTCATTTTAGCGAGAGTCCACTTTACTGTCCGAAATGCGACCGAATCCGCACATGTATGGGCCCCACGACTGTGGCCACCATTAACTGCATATATACCCCTGCCACGAAGCTGCTGGCTCGCTTTAGTTTCGTTTCGTCCTGGCTGTTGACATTTTAGTGGTCCTTGAACTTAAATTGAGTTTTGAGGTTTGCCTTTGTCACACAAGTTAATGGATGATGGGCGATGGGTCCCAACTAATTGGCAGTTTTATTTGTCTTATCATGACCCAATTCTTTTCGAAGGCGAGGTCGCCATTGAGAATGAGGCCTACGTTGTTTTTCCTCGTTTTGACATGGCATTTTCCCAGCGGAGAGAGAAATGTATTTGGGTCTAGTTGATAATTTATTGAGGCATGTGGGAAATTCAACTCGAAATAGTTTTCCTCGAATGTCTCTGTTTGGCCTTAGCCAAGACCCGCGACCATGTCAAGAAATCGCCATGATTGACACCTTTTGCGTATGGAACGGCAACAGGGGTAGGAAAAAGCATTTTGCAATGCCATGTAGTTTTCGTGCAAATGTGTCGATGTGTCGAATCGAAAAGAGTTATTGAACGTTAATTATAAATTCCAATACCATCAATATGTGCGGAAACTAACGAAGTATGTCCTTGCCAATCTGCCGAGGCGGTTCACCTTAGATAAGACAAGCTCTTCTGTTCACGTGGCTGTGTGTTATCATATTCAAATTTCAGTTAATTAGTTATAGTTTTTGATTGATGGATATGGTGTCACAGCTATGCCGAAAATAAAATTTAACTGCCCAAAAAATCCCCTAAGTCGCTGCATATAAATGCTACTTTATTGACATTTAAGTAAAACTAAATGACTTCCAGAATTAATAATCCATAGAAATTAGCAGTTATATGCAAAAATCTTGTACGCCTTTCCTGCTGCTAAAATAACATATTACAAATCTTATCTGTTTTGCTTTTGCTATCATGTATGTATCTTGTCATGCAGCTGATAAGTATCTTTTTTATGCGCAAGCATCTTGCCTATGATATCATCATTGTGTTTCCTACAAATAAAATTTAGCAGCCTAGCAATTTGTAATACAATATATAAATTGAATTCATTAAAAGTGTAAACAATGGAAAACTTCATATCCAAAATCAGTGCAGTATCTTTGACAGCCAATTGGTTTACGACCCACTCAATGAAAGTGTTTCTGTCTGGTATATGAATTATACCAGTGACTTTCCACCATAAAGCAATAAAAAGTTTAAGGCCGCATCATTACCCACAAACCCGAATACAGTCGGTTTGCATTTGCCAGTCATCTTGGATCATTCAGGAACTGATACCCGAAGGCTGACAGTAATTTGGCGTTCGGTGCATTCGACTTGTCAGATAGCTTTATCTAGATACAGGCGATTCAAGAGCTTATCAGTCAAGTGATAAGGTCAGGCAAAAGGGCTGGCGAAGCGGACAGTAGAATTATGAACTTTAAGTAAATATTTGGCCGACTCAATTTGGTTGCCACTTGTCTAGTCGGAGACTTTGGGTTCCGCCCTTCACCAAGTCCACACACCCATCCACGTACCATAATGACCTAGATGTCTGGTGCTAAATCGGGCAGAGATTACGATTTTTGCTTTTATCAGGGCACACTCAGAATGCGACAAGAAGGCGTGGCAGGCGAAGTCATTAATTAAACTTACAATTGCTGCACTTAAATCAGCTCTTTTCAAGGAGGGGTGGTGGGTTAAGTGTCCATGGATTGGCAGTGCGGTCTTTTCTTAATTAAAACTCATTTACATTAACGAGTGTGTTCGGCTAACCGAACCGTTTAGTTTTATTGGCCTAAATAATATCGTTCAGTTTAACGCACCAGCGGCACGCTAGGCCATCCACTTCCCCAGCCCCCTGATTTAATACATATACTTATTGTAGGGCAGTACAGCTGGCAGCCAGAGGCCTTTTGTGAAGTGAACTTCATACACAATGCGGCACAGGAAAAATATGTATCTGATTGTGTATATAGGGCGCATGGAAAATTACCATAATGGAGAATATTATATCTTACATAATGCTTATGCATTTCCCTATCTATTTGATGTTGTTGGTAAGCCTGCTCTTCAGCAGTGCAATAAAAGTACTCTTTTTTTAATATTTTCATTAAATTCAGCTGGACTAAACTATCAAGTTCTACGAAAAATCAAAAATAGGATAATTTTTTTTGCGGTGTAGTAATAAATATATCTGTATGAGCAATCCAAAATCGAGCAGGTAAATCAGTTTAACAAAAAGTATGGCTATATTTTATGACTTTATAATTGCTCCGCCTGCAGTTGGTGCGACCTCTTGGCGGTTTTACTTCAGCTATTAATAGCTGCCCTCTCGATCCGAGGAATGATTATGAACAAAAAAAAAACAACCAGCACCACCTCAAGGCCATCGAGTGCCGTAAATCTTGCATGGAAATCGTGTAAAAGAAAAGTTCCAGCCAGATAAGCGGGTTAATGCTCTACGAGGGGCTCTCGACTGTTGAAAATGGACTAGAAAATCTTGCATTTCCCTTGCAAATCAGTTTTGTAACAACCGACTTACCGACTTGGATCGATATAAACTGGTCATGAAATTACATACTAAGAGTTTCCTCACAGCCAGTTGGCTAGAAACGGTAATTGGAATATGAATTGCATTTTGTTAATGAACATTAATTACAACCAAGTCAATAAAAGCTTGTCATTGGTCCAACGTTATATGTTCTGGTAATGGCCAACAACCTATTGGCCAAGAAATGGCCTGTCACATACTCATACGGGGGTATACACTTTGCAATAATTGAAGGACACATTTAATTAATTTAATAAGTTTGGCATATTGTTTTGGAACGTTAATTTTTGTACTTCAGCGCTTACATCAAACAAATAAAAGGTTGACTCTGTCGTTTTAAAAGTGTTTCTTAAAATAAAGTTAGAATTCAGTGGAAAAATTTAAGTTCGTTATGGGCATCAACTTTCAAATGCTTTTCACTTGTGCTTGTGTGTCATATGTTCATTTGCTCCGAAAACCAAAATAGAATCAACAGTCAATTGCATTTTAATTGAAATCTGAACTTCACAGCTTAGAACTTTTGTAGATAACTGCATAGAAAATAACCATCAAACTGCCCACAAGTTCTATAAAGCCGAGAATAGATGTTGAACTTGTAAGTCGTTAGTGACTTGAACTTGTTTACAGATAGTTAGCTCGTTGTACTTGCTGTTATTTTCGGCTTTTGGCGGTTTGGGCTGCGGTCTTGCACTTCGTTTGCATCAACTATAAAAACGTTGGCTTCTTGGCAGCAAAACCAACTATCAAGTTGCAAAGAAATCCAAAATAATAATTGCCTTAACCATCGGCGGTGGTTAATTTAATCGCTTTCTGTGGTTGCCACCGGAATGGCGTTTCTAACGAAAGTTGAGGGTTCATTGAACCGGGTTCTAAGCAAGCTGGTTGCCAGTTTGGCTTCAGGTTGCCCACCTGGTGACCCCTCCCCTTATAATTGCCATTGTTGTGGTCACAAAATGCAATTGTGTTGAAAATTGCAAGGTTGCAAAAAAACGGGAAAGCTAGCTAGCATCGGCAAGCCGAAACTTATATACTCTTTTCAATTTTTCTTCTGTTCTTTGATAGCTATACTATATTGTCCAGCTTTTTGATCAAAACTTTGAATAGCTTAATGATCAAATGGCTATATGACTCCATATCTATTTGGCCGGCTTTGTCGCATTTATCGCGTTGCTAGCTTGGCAAACTCTTGTATGAAATCAACATTCGCTTTGGAAGAGCATAAAAAGAGTCAATACAAGCAGTCACTGCAACGCCATAGAAAACCAAGTGCTCAACGAAATTATCTTAAACTGCTTGAGTAAAGTCCCATAGCTCCGCAGCTTGACCGATGACGTTGGCAGCATTTGTTAAATGATACCCTCGGATCAAATTTAATCGCTATAGATCCACGTTAATGTTTATTCATACACTTTCTGTGGTTCTAATGGACCCTAATGGGTGCTATTTACTCCGGATATTGACAAGGCGGATCCGACTAGAACTTTCGAATGAACCCATTATTAGGTATTTATTAACCCGTTTGAGTCTGGGGAAGAACCGGAGAAAATGAAGTGCAGAGCACTGAACGGGGACAAATAAATAGTTTGTTTATATGAATTACACAATACTTTATAATAGCACTAGAGGCCATTGGTCGAAGATGATAACATACGGGGAATTTATTATTGTATTATAGGCCTAAGGTTCTTGTCTGATTAATAGCTCTGCAGCAAATAAAATGTCATTGGTTTTTCTCTTCAGTTAGTTTTAAAAATCTTTTGAAAGCAATCGAATTTGTAACGCATTAGTCGAAATCCTCAGTGCGAAATGACTTCAAGTCTCCAATTACTCGAATTCAACCGAATTATTCACTTCAATTGTTTTTGATACTTTGTTTTCGCTTATTTATTTATTTATTTTCTTTTTGTTTGTTGGCCCAATGGTACGTGCCAAAGTACATTGCAAGGGAATTTATATTTCATATTTTTCAATGAAAAACAAATTATATAAAATGGTAAAACGGCAACCAACCGCGGAGCGATGAATATCAAATGTCTTTTCATTCCGGCGAACAAGTGTTTGCATTGTAAATGAACAAAATACGGACAATTGCTGACCAGTGGGACCGATAAAGTTAACACCTTTAAGCCAAAGGCGAAAACCAAAACCAACACCAAGGAGGAGTACATGGCAAAGTGAAAAAAAAGTGAAAAAAAACAATGCGCAGACAAGATAATCGAACAATTTCGCAAACACGAGTTCCGTCAGTCAACTGACACTTTTTCGTGTCCAATTCAAAAGGGGGAAGAGCTCCATGGGTGGGGGGAGTGCCAGGAATGGGGCATGTGGTCTGATGAAAATCGATATGACATCAAGGAATGTTGTATCAGGGACAGTGTGGCACCAAAAACATCCGCATCCGTGATAGATGAGGCCAACTTTGACACACAGAAAGCCTCAAAGGTAATGCCAAATCACTTGGCCGCGATTAGAAAGTGGCCAGTGGCTTATCTTGCGATAAATTCAAGCACAACCGCACCGAAAACGTGAGATAAGTTTTCCCTAGGTTTGTTGGCTATTGGCAGGCAGCCAAAACACGAAAATACAATTTATTTTTTCTAATGAATGAATAATACGTTACGTATACTGCGAGTCTTTGAATGAGTTCTCTGGCAAAGGAAGAAATATTACCTACGCACAGCGTGAGTTAATAGGCAACGTACAACACTGCGTATACGTAACATGCGCATTGAAAAAGTTTCATCGAGCTTGCACATTCAAATTCATTCATTTATTTGCCGTAAATCAAGTTCTAAGAATAGACAAGAAGTGACGTCTACGTTTTGTGTTGCAAATCATAAAAAATGTTGTGTATAAATATAAAATAAAATTCCTTTAAATAAAATGCGGAAGCTCTTAACAAGTAACGAAAAATTAAGCAACGAAGTTAAGTATACGCCTAGACACCTTCTACCACAATTCTGGAAGTTCACTTGTTCGCTTTAAGGAACGTGAGAACGTTTGACGTGAACTTTATGAAGAAAAACGACTTTCTGGGAACTCACACCCGTTGACCCATTTTCCAGCTCGTATTTCCGTTTTCCCCCTTTGAGAGCAGGCCAGCATGTGGGTAAGTGTGTTGGCCTAGCCGTAAAGCAAAATACACGAAAAAAAGATATTGCCCATATATTGTGTGTGCGTACTAAAACGTCTCTATAGCCACAACATTTTGTTTATCGAACAAACACATAACGTCATTTGGCCCCATGCTCGGACGGAAAACTGAATGGCTGACTTTGTGTGCTCCTCGCATGATTAGCAATTTCAAAAAGTTGACACTTAGCTGACGCATGAGGCGCCTCCTTCCACTGATTTTCCACATAGCCAGGGTCCAGAGACTAGAGTCAATGCAGCTGATTGGAAAAGCAATTATAACTGAATCCATTCGAACGAGGTTGCGAAGTAAAGAGGCATTATCGAACGGGAGGAGCGGGATTAAACTGGAAGATTTATGGCGCGACCAGCTTGGCCATCAAAATTTATGGCAATGAAAATAAACAATTTTCGCTCCAGAGCAAGAATAAATGGAGGGAAGTGTTAAGTAGCATATAACTAAGCGCTTAATATATATGCGAGGTATAACATGTTTGGCATGTGGATCCCGAGAGCTGCAATCTCGATGGACCCCCTGCCCCAAAACACCGCAATCTGGTGGCTGGTGGCTTCAAGTGGCTTCAGTTTATGGCACCTCTTGGCTGGCGCATTAATATATCATCATAAACAGAGTCCAGCTAGGAAATATGAGCCATTGGCGTCTCCAGTTCTGAGCTCAGCTAAAGTGCAATGAGAGTGGAACGCCATTAAATGTGCAAGCTGAGCGAAAAGATTGCACTTCAAAGGCACTGCAATTGTTATTTTGACATTTATGAGCGAAGGACCATGAAACTGCTGGCTTGTCTATCTGCGTTGGCCTTTGATAAGCAGTTACTCATATCCCTCCAAGACGTAATCGGCTGAACGTTTATCTCTTAACCCACTGCGGAACAATGGTGAAGAAATATATATCACGCAGTTTGATTAAACTTAGTGCTGAAATTGTTTTCAAATCATATGTAGTATAATTTACAGTATTTAGTATTAAGGCTTTAAGCCAACCTTATTTTTTATGAACTAAACGACCTTTACCACTGGGGTCGAACAAGAACACCCAGAGCAATTACTTTGCGTTGTAGTTCCCCAAACTCGCAGTCCGCATGGCAACAATAGCGAAAATGGCACGGAAAGCGCTCAACTTGCGGAAAAACTTCAGATCAGAGGCGCTCGGAATGTTTAGCCATTTAAACCGAAGAAACTCAATAGGCGCCACTTCACAATAGTGCTTGTTCAGAGGTGGAGGGGTTCAATAAATAAGAGGCAGTGCTCGATGCCATCTCCAGAGTATGGCAGGCCAATAATAATAGTGCTCCGGCACAAGGAAACCCTTCATTCACTCAATAATATGTATTTATGAATTGCCCCTCACAATGCCAACAGCAACGCTTTTCCTGCCCGGCAAATGCCATGGCAGGATTTGTGGCCCAAAGTTGATTATTACATCAGAGTGCTAATCAAAAGTTGCAATTTGGGCCGAAACAATGAGGCTTTATGTAACTTTTTTCGGATTCAGCTGTCAGGAGAAATTCAGAAAATTTCGAAGGCAAGATTTCGTGTGAGTGTGTGTGCACGTGCCCCCAAAATAACTATGATTTTCGACAGAAGCTCGCACAAACAAACCAGCCAATATAGTGAGGAGCACATATGTGTGAGGAAAACTGATTGAAATTTCGGCCAGAACAAAGCTGGAAGCTGCTATTTTAGCCTGGGTGGGAAATTTGAGGCAAGCCAAAAAGTAAAATACCCTTCTTATCTTTAATATGGATAATAAATGATAGAGTAAGCCAACAATTTTAGCTATTATAGTTTCCTTCATGAATTGAGCTAAGAAAATCTATTTGGAAATAGGAATTTGAAGTAAGTTTTTAAACTACACTAAAAACCAACGCTTAGCAATTGGCTTTTATTGACTCAGGTATCACTTACTCTACCCTGCACTCCATGGAATTAAAATTCATTTATTCAGTTCTTTTGAAAATGGTAATTCATTCAAGGATGCTTTCAGCATAAAATAGCCCAAAAGTTAATCACACTAAGAAAGAGATTTTTAAATTCAAATTGAGCACTCCCCAGCTTCGATTAGGGTATCCATTGGCCTATTGCCCTTTTACGTTATTTTATTCCTACCATTTTCGTTTCCTATTGGGAATTGTTGGCAATTGCTTACCCTTCGCAGGATCCCCTCGTTTTCCTCCTCAATGAAATTAGCTTCAGCCTCGTGGATGGCAACGACAATGCGACAACGTCCTTGACATTGCGGGCAGGAAAGCTGCAAAATAAACAGGAAAATAACTATTTAATATTCAGCCCCGGGTAGGAAGATTGGAAAAATATGGAAAATGCGAGTCATCGTCTTGTGCCTGCTCTTGACTTATTAACATTTTATGCGATACAAACAGACAATGAAAACTAACAATAAACAATCATTTTGCTAAATAGTTGAGTCAATAAAATGGGGGAAATATTTTTCCTGCCCCCATGCAAACAACAATACCTTTATTGTCAGTTGCAGCTTAAGTGTAGATGTTTGTATATGGAATGTCTTTGTATTTTTCGGCGTTTCTGGGTCGATCCCAACTCAATATTCCCCTGGCTTATCAATGGTCGAAAGGTGGCAGGTCTCATACGCTCTCATGTAACAAGGATGTTGGTCAAAGTCACAAAGTCACAAAGGTTGCCTGCCATAAATCAATGACTTTGCCCTGAAAAGGACACTGATTACTCGACTTTTGCCATCGAAGGTGGTAGAGTTCAAGTTATGTCAGCTAATGCTCAGCAAAAGACCCATTGAACTCTGGGGTGGATGATCAGTTTCTCTGCCCAGATTTGTCAAAGGCAAATTGTGAAGTTCGAATTTTTCACCTGTCGACTTTTGAGAAAGCATTTTGAGTGCCTCCATTTAAGTCGATTAGTGAAATTGTTTGTTGCCCTTTGGCAGCTGACTGAATTTCTGGATGTGTCTGTCTGTCTGCATCAGATGGCAACTCGAATCAATTGAGGCAAGCTTCGACGATGCCAAAGTTCAAAAAGTGCCACTCAACGTGCCCCCTGCCCTTTGCCCTCCGGCTATTCAACGTTGCCAAAATATTTTCAGTCGGCTGACTTGCGTAAGTTTGTGTGCGGAATGAAGATTGACAGCTTAATGTATTTTCGCGCTTATACGATCTCAAACATCGCCGCTGCGGATCCGTCTTTTGTTGACTAATTTTCCGTTTTGTGGCACGCAAATTTCGCATTCCTCGACCTTAAGTGCAACAATTAGCAAATTAAATACAACTTTCCCATGAGTCCAGCTCACAGTCTTTTTACTTTCTAGCAGCTCTGACACTGAAAGTCAATTAAGAAAAGTCGCTGTCCGAGGGCCAATTGGTTTCCGAAAAGCATTCTTCAATAAGAAAATAAAAGAGGAAGATTCTTAATTGAATACCTTCCTGTTGGCAAAAACATGCAAGTTCAACTTTAAAATAAAGTAAAATGTAAAATTTTCCATTTCAGAAACAATTGCCCCCACGAACAAACGAAATCGATTGGTATTGTTTAATAACCAGACAGCAAACTTTTCCAGTCAGCTTTCTATTACTCTTCTTTCAAATGACAAATCAAATCGACTGATATAATTTTTCATTAAGAATAGTTAAGGTCTTTTAGTCCATTGATTTACGAGCGGCACAGAGCCGTCGGAAGCTCAGCGAATGCAATAAATTTTAAGTAAGTCAATTGGGGAATTCTTTTCCGTTTGCGAAATTGATTAAATTTTTGGAGGTTCTGGAATCAATTTTTAAGAGCACGCGGCAGAAGCATGGCTTAAAAGTTCAGCACGAGCTTAAACCCCAGTCACGCATGTCAAATGATGTTTATATTTCTTGGTTTTACGATGTGCGAAACGGCGAAGTCCAATAAAAATGGCGCAAGAGTGAAATCACTTGAATATGGTTTTATATAATATATTTGAGCTACAGACAAGACTAGTAAGTTGGTCAGCTATAAATTGAATGCGATTAAGCAGTAATGTGTCACCTCTGAATTTATGTTCTGAATAAAACAAAAAATTATATATAATTTATAATATTATATATAATAGAATACTATAAAAAATCGTAATAAAGCTGGGTAAAATAGTTCCAGAACATTTTTAATTTGTATTTCTTGCTTTATAATTATAGTGTAGACCAACTTAAGCTGATTGCACAGTTCATACGTATACATACCAATTTTATAAAAGCCCTAATTAGCAAATTGATAAATATTCATATGTATACGCTATCTAGTGATTTATTAGAGTATTGTTGTGTATGATATTTTCATGAGACCTAGTGATTAGTGATATAGATTGTGCCACATTAAATTATCGTTCAAGTAAAAATTAGTTGAAATATTTGAACTGAAGGTAGCTACAAAGTGTGATTGACGTTCGGGCACTCACTAAACGCCATTGTTGCATTAAAAACATGACAAGTTTGACAGTTTCAAACACCTTAAATTAAGAACTTTCCATTCCGTCAACAAGTTGCAAGGTAACAAGCTGCGAACAAGTAATTTTGAAGAAAAAGCAATTCTTACACCCACGTGCATTTGACCATAAGAATGGAAAATGTTTGTAATGAAAAAACTTGTCCACGTTGTTTGCTCCCATGAAGATTAAAATAAAGAGTACTGAACAAATATCACAGCTGAGGACCATATTGCCTTTTTATCCTCCTAAGACACTTATATCCTTTTGCCAAAAACAAAGCACAACAATTTCAATAAGCCCAAATCACCCTGCTCAAATAATGCCCCAGAAAAAAGCCGTAAAAACGAAACCAAGTCAAAAGGCCGGCGCTAAGAGGAAAGTCGGGGGCCAGAAGACTGGAAGTGTTAATGGCCTTAATAGCCAAACGTGATGAGCGTCAAGTGGACAAACAAGCCGCACAGTGTGTGCCGGCCAAATAAATCAGCTCGAAGAGCTGAAAAAACATCCCCTCATCGATATTTACTTGCGATCGTGGACGGCGGGATGTCGGAGGTGCTGAAGGATGCTGGCACGTGGCTAAAAGGAACTTAATACCTCAAGGCGAGATCGCCTTCGACGAGGATGCTGCCCAGAAAAGGATTGAATTACTCGGCTCGGCTGAATCAGGTCAGCTGTGGGTTAACGTCCTGCCGTGCTTTAACCTCTCAACGAACAAGTTTGAACCCCCTTACCGGCCTTTGCCGAAAAACTGGGTTAGTGGCACAAAACTATTGAGAGAGCTGCCTTTGTCTATCGATCATTGGCGTTGGCTTTTGCACTGCATTCTTTTTTGGCTCGAATCAATATTGATTACAAATCCAATTATGCACTTTTCGTACATCCATCATACGCAGCGTTGGCCAGCCACTCACACAGCACAAATAATTTGCATGCAAGGCTGATTGATTGCCCAGTGGCTAAAAGGCAGCTGCTGTTTGACCTTAAAACATTTAAAAGCATTTAAAATGCAATTATTGTGCAGTGGAAAATGCAATTGATGCGCATACACTCATTTACATATTACATTAACTTCCGCTGCTGGGAAATTGAATTTATTTCGGCTCGCTTAATTTACTTAAATGTAAAAAAAAGAAATGTAGGCACATAAACTCAGAGGGCAAACAGCGAAAGCTTTCCGACTATTTGCTCCGCATCCAAAGAGGAAGGAAGGGGTTAAGTGTGCAGTTCAATAAACCCGTGCAAATAAATAATGTGCAAATAGCGTTCATAATATATACGATAAATGCAAGCAATTTTGAATCTTGCAAATATCACGCCAAGAATTGCAGTTCCCCACCACGATATTTTGCTTTTATATATTTCGAGGCGTATTCTCTGGAGCCTCCGGTGCATTGGCTTTTGGGAATTTCGGGTTGAAGGGCGCTCACTGAGTTCGGACATGATTTTCTCCTCTTTCCAGTCATTTTCATCTTCCCGGGCTTGTTATTGTCTGGCGACAATGGATGCGACTTCACCCGGCGGCGGGTTCAAGGTGCACATGCCAATGAATAAGCCTGTCGAAATGGGGGCTTTCCTCTGAAATAATTTTCCAAGATGATTGGCACCCTGTCGGCGAATGTGTCACTGTAAAGTGTTGGTGCAAAAATTCACTTTAATTATTGTTCGTGTTCCATGTTTCTAGCCTCTATAACTGCCTTATAAAGCACTCAAGAGCGAAAACACTTGGCGCCAAAAGTACTAATTGGTAGCAGCCACTCGAGCCAATTCCCACTTGAAAAAGCAAACCTTTAACCGTAGCTCAACACCCAAAATGAATGCGTACAGTTGCCGGCAAAAGTGTTAGAACTCAAGGCGAAATCCACTGACAGGCTATTGCCCCATATATGAATTAATCCAGCAAATCAGAAAACCAAACTTCGGCGATCCGAGCCCAACCCAAAATCAGCCACGCGTCAAAGTTTGCCTTTTTGATGAAAATTCGCACTAGATAATGGGCTATGTGTTGTATATCGGACATGTGATTATTGTGACCGCGGTTTGTTATTATGGTGGCAATATAACCAATATTAGCGATAAATATTCAGAGAGGCCAAGCAAACAGGCAGCGGGCCATAAAATTGTTTGCCCTGCCACTTAACAGGCCAGCATTTTGATTGTTGTTACTACGCATGTTGCCGCATTTTGAGTTACTCTCTCTGTGCCTTTTGTCGTCACTGCTGCTGTGAAAAATATGGCGGCATTTTATGTGGTTCGCTTTCGGACAAAAATAGAATGCGTCAATTAAATGTGTAAATAGCTTTTTTACCCACCCCCATACGGATTTAATGAAGCCACACGATTCAGTCGTGTATCGTCGATGGCACGACTTTTAAAGGCATGTTTATCTAGCCTCTTGGCTACAAAATATATTGAAAAATGGCAACAATTTTCTTCCGCCACAAACACTTTCTTTCTTGATTGATGGTGCTGGCCTTGAAGAAAATGCGCATTCGCACTGTTGCGCGCACAAACAGCTCAATTCTATTGCTTAGCTGTGCCGGGCAATTGATTTGTCCCCAAGCATTTTTCATTTTGCATATCCTCCTGCAGGATATCCTGATATCCTGAAAGTTGACTGGCATTCGGCCTTGAGCATTGCATTTCGTTAGCACGACACTTGACACGGCTGAAGGGTTTACCAGATGAGTTTCTGTGGCCAATCGGAATGTCAAAAGGTGAGCCCACATCCAGACCAAAGCTGACATTTGCATTTGGTCAACCGATAAGCTAATGTCATTTCAAAACTTCAAAATTGCACGACGCCTGCGAGTGTGCACATTTTCATATTTCATATTTGATTAGCTCGGCTCGCTGCGGCAGAAAGCCCGATTTACGGGCCCTTTTTAATATGACAATTTCCCCGGCGAACATCCAATCAAGAAGACCAACAAAGACTGCCGCTGACACCGCATCAACTGGAAAAAAGGGCTGACATGAAGCCGCAGGACTCGGTGATGCGATTATACGGAGTCCGGGGTCCGGGGATTGGGAAAGCTTTCAACTTTCGCCTTGGCCATCCTGACACTGCACAGTTGACTGAAACAATTTGGCCGGTACAGAGCAAAAATGTCCCCCAGTGTGGTCAGAAGTCGAGAGAGCCATTTAGAAAAGGCATTTGACACAACAAATTGTTTAATAAAAACTCTACTTTTTTTTATATAATGCATCAAATTGAATAGTTCTTCACATAATGCGTTGCATATTTTGTTGCTTATTACGCAGCTCCTATAACTTCTCATACATAAATTATTTAGGGTGCATATAGTTATGCTTTTTTCTCCGTGTGACTATGTGTTTGTCTGGAGCCGTCGATGACAAATGTCAAACGAAGCTCGGGGCAAACAAAGAATGCAGCACAATTGGGCATCAATCATGCGAAAAATTGATTAGTTCAACTTTTATCACCCCTACCCAATCTGCTGCTCTTCGCCATATTTGTACGCATTTGACACGCTCCATCGTTATTAACGGCCCGGAGAATGGGCCAGAATATTCCACGACCAAGTGAGGCGATGCAACCAGGGCGTTGGACGTCAAAGTGAACTAAAGGCGATGAGCAATAAGCTTGGCTTTAAATTTCTGTGTCAATAGTTTCGATCTGGCATTCTGTCAACTTAAATCTATAGCATACACTTGAGCGCACGAGGCCAATCAAACAAGTGAAGAGAAAAGTCAGGCACTCACTGCCATTTCCGCTGCGATGAAAAGTCGTAAAAATGACTATTTTCATCGCGCTCACGGCAGCTCGTTATATTTTCCAGAGCGGAAATGCACTTGAAAGTGCGCACGGATTTCCGGCTTACAACTACGTCTTAATGATTAAGCCCAAGTGATTGGCTGAAGGCGTTGAGCGGCGGAAACTGCATTTCCTTTTGGCATGGTAAATGAATGCAATTAGGCTGAGAATTTCCCCATGGCAGCTGCTCGAGATTCGCCCTTACAGTTTACGGCTTTGTTTACATGAGAGCCAAAGAGCTGCAGGATGACAGGCTGCTCGGCCGTATAATTTATGGCCCCGCAATCTGTGGTATCTGATGCCGGCCAAAAATTACTCAGCAAAGTGTGCGTTAAAGTTTTATGTGTCACTCATACGCCATGGTGCACTTTCCGATGCCACACACAGGCAGCAGTGAACATTTCGCCAAGTACGCTCCGCTCTCTAGTGGGTGTTTCGCTCATGTTTTTAACATTTCTTCTGAAATATGTTTGCTGAAAGTCGACAGGAAATGCACATATCAGTAGACAAACTTTTACTTCGTTGTTGCGCTAGTTAATTTGGTGGAAAATAGCTTTTTGGACACGGACAACTGAGCACGGAGCTGCGAGATTAGTTCTGTGGTTATTTCGGCTGGCCACGTGCCTGTCCGAAATGCTGTAGCGCCGAATGAAGTGTGTTTATAATTGCCTTAAAGTAGTGTGATTAATAATGTGAGTAGCTCGCTGAAAACCCTGCTCTGGCCAAGTCGTACACGAATTAGCCTTAATTACCAGTAACAGGAGCAACTCTCTCCGGTGTCTAGACGTGCAAATTGGTACTTGGCTGGCACAAACACCTCATTTATCTGTCCATCATTTTGAATTGGGTGCGTTGACAATAATTATAACTTACTTAAAAAAGAAAAGGATAAGGGAAAAGGCAGGCAAAAGAAAAAGACATATTTACGATGATCTTTTGAGAGTGTGAACTATCGGGAACTGATAGACAGACAGGTACCTGGAACACAATGCTCATCACTTCCCACCGCTGCATTGTTACTCCGGAGCCACATTGTAAATTATAACACCCATACGCCGCGTGGTGCCTGCTATCTGTCAGTGACAGTCAGCCATCGGTAGAACGACCTCCAGCGATTAGTTAGCACGTGTTGGGCGGAGTTCTTCGGCTCTGACGAGCGTTTTCCATGTGATTATGCAGCTGCCTGTGGCTAGGTGGAAAATTTAGCAGCGACGGTAAGTCGAGCGTGGTTCACGTGTCCGGGCTTTTTCTCATTTTTAACGGGCTCTTAAAATTCGCTTCCCCCAGACACGTGAGATGGGATAACACGCTTAGCGCCGTTGACGTACGTACTTGCAAATAAATTGTTTATGTGTTTGCGTTTGCGTTTGGGGCGAAACGGCAGGAAAATAAATACACAAAAAAGAAGGCATGGCAATGAAAATTAATGTGCATATTTTCATGACAGCCAACAATTTGCATATCAAGTGCCATTGGCAGTCGGATACTGCAGAAAGGAAAAAATGTCACAGGGAGTGCGTTCTCACTTTACGGAAAAATACAAAATGCTTTATTGTTTTTCATATGCATATGAATGCTGATTGGCATTCTCAGGACTGGCGCCAAACTTTTGCCGGCCTAGCAAGCAAAATCTAATCGAGTTGTGAATGAAAAATAAATAGCGCATAAATTAAATATGATTTTCAGTTCTCCCGTTGACCTGACCTGCTTCGCATTTTTAGGCGAAACTTCAGAGATGGTAAAAGGCAAAAGTACACAGCGCTGGACTACAAAAGGGGCTAAAAGGGGCGAAAAAAAAGTACATCAGTTTGCTGTGGAAACACAAAACAGTTAAAAACAAAAATAATGCCCGCAGTCATGCAAAAATTTTATTGCCTTTGTGCCAAGTGGGGTGGCCGAGTTAGGGCTTTCGAGGAACCCACTTTTCAGCGGCGGAACTTTGTTTATTCGGCATCAAGCAAGAGCAACAAACAAGCCAAGTTCGTCATAACAGGAGCCCTGAGTTTGCCCCAAAAAAAAGTCATGCCACATCCTGACCAGATTTTAGTTTTGCATTTCTCCTGAACCATTTCCCATTTCCCATTTCCAGCTCTCTCGCTTGACGAAACACAAACTCTGAAATGCCAACGTTACCACTTGAATGCTAGAGGACACATATACTACACTTTCGCCCTGAAGTGGCCACGTCCTCCGGCGGGAAGCAGACTAGCATTTTATTTAAGTAATTATGCATAGATAAAAAGTGATTCTTGGAAAAAGCAGACACGGCAAAGTGTTTTACCTTTGTTACCACAGACGACTCCGACATACATAGGTGTTGTAAATGTGCGGCTAAGAGCTTTATAAGTGTTTATTTGCAACGCAGTACTGCAGCCTTGGCTTTGTATGGGCCAACCTAAAGGGGGAAGACGTCAACAGCCACAATTTCACTGCATAGACGTATGTATAAATGTTTAATAACTCAAAGGAAAAAAATGATGAGCTCCCATGGGAGGCAAAGGGGGAGGGTCCTTTTATTTTAATAAAAAATAGTTACCATGCTTTACCATGCTGGCCATGCTTTATTTTTGATGTGTACACATGGCCACCAGTGACCCCTGGGACTTTGAAGAAGCACGTACTCACACAAATTCAGACTCAAATAGAGGAACTCGCTCCCACACGCCTGCATTTATTTGCCTTTGTGCAGTGCAGCGTGCAAATCGCCGTCGAAAAAGTAAAGAGTAAAGGCATTTACCCCCGACAGAGTGCCAGTGTAATGCTGTTAGAAGCTGGCCTCTCGCAGGACCTCCTCGAAGCCCGTATCCTTTCCCTTCTGCGCTGACCCACCGCAGCTGTCACCTTCTGGCCCTCAGAGCCCCAACCTCAGAAAAACCTTTAGAGTTCGCCCTCAACGCACTTGTACTGCTGTTGTTTCTGTTGCCATCTTTGTGCAGGGACAAAAGCGTTTTCGTCGAGTGTGACAGTGGCACAATCTGCCCCTCGTCACCGCCATCGCCACCCTTAGCTGGGATATTAAAAACGGAGAACCAGAGGTCTGCCAGTTTACCTTCTCCGGAATGTATGCACTGGCGTAAATGCCAGACGTGTTCGAGCTGAGCACTACAAATCCTTTCCCTGTCGGCTTAAGGATAAATATAAGCTGCCCATTAACCCTTGAGTTAGCAGCTTCCACTTAAAAAAGAGTGTAGTGCTAGCAAATGGTTAGGACAAGAAGTTGGCTGCTGCTCATTTCAGGCAAAAGAATAGCACACATACCTGTAGTGTGAAAAAACGTGACACAAATTTTGACAATTTCCCAACAGTGTTGAAATCGCTTAGCCATTTGCTGCAATTTTCTCGCAGTGCGCCGCAACTTTGGCTATGCAAATCTTGCTGATGAACTGAGGACAACTCGCCTTGCGTGAGAAATAAACAATTTGTGCCGTCGAGGTCTAATGCAATTTCTCCTGGCATTGAGCGGGTGTTTGGCGGGTGTCATGAGCTTGCACATAATTGCATTTCGTTGCGATTCCCATTCCCAGCCTTGGGCAACCGGGGAGCTGGCTCTGGCCCTCCATCCAGCAATCCAGGCTTCCGCCGCCCAATCCCCCAGCACTTAATCAAATTGAGCGCCCCAACAAATGTCAGTGAACCTTGAGGAGCTGCGTGGAGTGTTGGCCCTGCAATTATTTGCCACAGTCGTCCACACAGTTGGCACAAGGTTCAAGAACAGCAGCTCGGCATGAACTTGACGATTGTCAGGACATTCGCCTGGGCGCCATAAAAAGGAAATGGAAAAGCCGAGGAAAACAGAGGGAAAACAGAGGGAAAACAGAAGGAAAACCAACACGACAACAGCACGTTCCAAGTGCTCCGGGTGCCAACTAGTTTAGTGTTGAAAATTGCATGCCCATCTGGGGACTGCAGGCGCAGATCTTCAGCTTAGCCGGAATTGCAGGTGCTCCGGATCAGGTGGCCATAAGATGGCTGGAGAGTAGTTGGGAATTCCTGGCCGAAGTGGTCGTGTCCACGCTGAAATTTACATTTCCTGTGCCGCTGGACCAGACCATAAAGTAATTTGTTTAATTCCATTAGTGCGCTCGTCTACGTGCCCGGCATTAAAATACCGCACAGCGGCCAATGCCCGTGGGGTGGGGTTCTCCCTCTCAGGCGGTGGGAGACCATACACCCACCAAACACCACCCACCACCCACTGACCGTGGACAGGGAATGATCACGCAGCGGGCACGGGACTCATTGAAAATTTGCGCCAATTAGAGGCGCCTTGTTTCTGGTCTACAGGCTCCGTGGGGCGTCGTGACATCGTCGGACGACGTGGAGCTTCGAAAATCAAATGTTTTGCTTCCTCCGATACTTTTTTCCCATCAGGGTGATGCACAGTTGAAAAAAATGGATCTTATTTCACTAGCCAGGAAAAACATCATCAAGAATACGCACACTAATGGAAAAACCACCAATTGTATCTTAAACAACACACGTTTTTGAAGACAAGTATTATACATATATGCACCAAACGAATGTTAAAAATTACCAAAATAGAATGGGGAATTTTTACATTTTTATTTTCTGTGTATGTACTGGATGTTGGGACGCAACGTACGTATACATCTAATGAATTTTTAATGCACTTTCGCCTTGCACTTTCCATCGCACTGTGTTTGCTTAGTTGTCGCGTTCGATTGATGTTAGCAGAGGTGGCCGGCTTTCTGGGGTTAAGGGTGGTGGGGTTAAGCGGCGCAGGGCAGAGGGGTCGCTGTGATAGGGTTGTTGTGTAAGCCAAAGTGACACAATTGGAATGCGCGTGGACATGTCGCAGGTGCTGCTCGGATTAGCATTGAAAAATAACTCTGCTGTCAGTACGGAAAAAAGGGTAAGCTGGTTGGAATTGATTGTTTAGAAGGGATAACGAGAAGCCTGGAGAAGAATGCAAGCCAATCATTTATAATGAACGCAATTCGCAGCAGATTGGGCAATTTATGACGCGTTTTCCAGATGATGTATTCAAAGAAACACACTGAAACATCTGTGATGTCATTAGATAAAGACTCAAAACGTGTGTCCTTGGATGTTCCTAATGGTATTTTGAAAAGCTTACCTATTACACTTGTTTATTCCGAAGCTATTTACGCATTATTGTATTGAATAATGAATACTAAAGGTAAACAGATTTCTCGGTATCGTTAATTATTCCACAGTCACAGAATGTATTCAAAGGCATCAGTGTTTCACATCTATTTTTTACTCAAATATTACAATATTAACGAAAATGTTGGTAATAAAATATAATTAATGGCAGAGTTTAATAACTGGTAGCTGGCAATTTGTGGCGCTCGGAACGTGATCTATCCGAGCACTTTCATTAGCCATTCCCTGGCGACACATTAGCCGGCATTATTCATGTCCGATGACTGAGCGAAATCAACAACTCGGCCTGTATGAGTTATGGCCATGAATATATGTATCTTGTGCGCCTGCTCCACTGACCTGCCTCCCCGCTATTTCATTTGAGTCGGACTTTTTGCGTGCCAGCTAATCGCAGGAAATGGGCGGTTTGGCTGCTTTCTTTAATCCTCATGCAGTTGCTTCATGTCTTCATTTCCGCAAACGATGCGCTGGTTATATCATCCTGCTGGTTAAATATACCCGCCTAGCGCACAATAATAATACGTGCAACTGGCCATACCCCTTTTCTAAATGCGGATATACTCCTGGTATCCTCAAGGCGACTCTAAGCTGGTATGTGTGTGTTTGATAACTATAAAAATTGAATAAAACTGGGTGGAGTCCTGGCACACAAGCGCGCATATAGCTGGGCTACACATATATAGTTATATGGTTCACCTGCATTCTTTCCACTTTGCCTGTTCACTCCTTTTGCTCCTGCGAGTCGGGTATCGATTTTCCAGTTAAACCGCCGCCATTTTTAATGGCTTTCATTACTTGCGCTTGTCTTGACTTGTCCCCTGCTTTAACTCCACGCCCCCATTTCCGTTTCCGCATTCGTTATCCTCACTGTGCCTTTTGCTGCGTGAGTTGATTGAGTAAGAACGGCATCTATTTTACGCGACCTTCATTCATCACCCAATTTAATTAGGCTTCTCATAATAAAGTTAATAATCTTGTCACGTTCACATGCACCCTCTAATGGCTTTTGAAAGGAAATGGGAAATAGCCGGACAAAGGCGAGTTAATAATGCATGCTGCCCATTTGGCCGTTTGCGTCGCAGGGAAGTAAAAGTCTGACATTACGCATACGCCACATGTAACGTTAAACCGCTAACGGGCCACAAAAGACCGGTAAAACCACAGCAGCCCATTGCCCCGTTTTCCTGCTGCACTGTAAGAAAGTGCAAATATTTTGTATTATTCGTAAAATATGTAGATATATTGAAATAACGTTTGCATCGCAGTTCCATGTTGAGCAAAAGCTATGTTTGCATATGTATATCCCAGAAATTAATGCAATAAACCAACTGAAGAGTGGAGTTTTTAGACCTGAGTAGACCTGAGAATTTCTAGGTGTTCCGCTGTGTAAAACATGTCCGGATAGAACCACCAGCCTAGGGCAAAGCAATCGTGGAAAAGCGTCGCTGAAATCTGACTATGAAACAGAGGGCATTCCTCATTAAATATTTACACTTTCATAAATGTGTGAGTGCATTCAGAGGTCCTTAAATATTTTATGGCCCAAACGCAACCAGTGAAGGTGAAGGCCCCAAAACAAGAGGCACACCCTCAAATGGAAAGGAAAAGCGGGCGCCTGAAAAAGGAAAACCATACAAGCGTGAAAATCGCAGCACCAACAACCAATGCAATGTTTGTCCACGGCAACGTAAGGCTTTTGCCCATCATCTTCATGTTTCTTTTCATATTTTTGGCTCATTAAGAGTCCGACCGAAAAAAGGTACAGGTCACAAGAAGTTCAGACTCGTAATTGTTGCGAAGTGACAGTTTGTCACAAAGCCAAAAGACAGAAAGCTCTCAAAATGAGTTGGGGTTGCGGATTTGGGTATCCAGTAGATCTGAGTTATTATTCAGAAGCTCATCTGGCTCGCTCGTCCTTTTCTTTGTCTCTGTCCCTTGGACTTTCAAATTATTTCAGGCAGAAGAATGTTTCAATGTAATTATGTGGGAAACACAGTTTGCCTTAGGAAATATGTGCCATACTCAGATTTTAAGCCAAGCAGGCCCATTGACTTAATTGATGAATGCCCTTTTACCCACTCTGTAGATAATCTCATTTCCAGATAAATCATTTAATTGCAATATTCCGACTTTGGCATTGTGTTTGCGGCTAATGTAATGGATAAATTTGCATATCCCGCTGGAAGCAAAAGCGCAACATTTAGGGCCATTAAATGCAGTTTTAATTATTATTATTTCACCCGATGCAAGCTTATCACCTTCTCGCTTGGATAGTTTCGCGTTTATAATGTGTTCACTTTCAGCCATTAAACGGAACGAGTAATAGGCCAATAAAAATGCAGGCGACAATTTTCGACTAATGTAAACCATAAAAACGTAACGGACGAAAGCAAACAGAAGCCAAGAAGCAAACAGATGGGTGTATTTTCTCAGGCGCTAATTAAAATATACAAGCCACAGTACAGTAGCCACAATGCGTCAAATGTGGCGTATACGTAATGTGTAATTAAACACACGCACACAAACGTACAGTGGCGGAGGGAAAGGACTATCCAGGGGGTTTTCCTCGTTTTCGCGATTCGTGCGAACGCCTAATTGAATGTCAGCAACAAGGAGGACTGTATAAAAATGTGTCTGGCTTTGCTGATCCTGCTAAATCAGTTGAATTACCCACAATGGCGCTATAAAATTGCACTGTGCTCATGTTTAGTTTGATGCCACAGCACGTAGCGTTGATGTTTCTAAAGCATAAAGGCCAGCAAAAAGAGGCAGCTTCAATGCTCAGGAATGCGTGGATGGCAGTAAGTTAAATTAAAATTTCATGGCTTCCCGTGCGGGTGGAGTCGCTTTCATCTCATTGCCTCCTTCTGCTCTTTGGTAATCAAATCAGCGACAGTTTCGTGTGTAAAGGAAGTGCCACGGAATCCGGGGGAATAAATCTGCTTCAGCAGATTGTCTGCTTTTCCAGGCGGCTTAATGCAGGTAGATATCGGATTATCAAGTATACGAATTTCGAGGTAATTGAAGCCATTTAAATTGTATTGCCAGCATTTCATTGGCGTTAAATAATTACTATCACGAGAAGCGCTTTTGCTAAGCCAAACAAATACGATAGTTCTTTAAATATTAATGAGCGACAAGCTCCAAGTTCTCACACCCTAAGCTAAAGTTTATTTTTTGCCATTAAAAGCAAGCCTATTTTGCATCATTAAATTTTAACTATCCTTCTGGCACCGCTTATTAATTTTTTACCACTTGATTGCTGTTGACATCTTTCTTCATAAAAAAATTATTATTTAATAATCGTTTTAGCTACAAGCATTATTGCGCCATCGATCGCGTGACATTAAAATGCAACACAAGGCGTGAGTTGAGTTTAGTTAAAAACTCGCAGTGAAACAGAATTTATTATTGAGCACCCACACATCCCTGCCGCGTTGTTAACTTTTTAGAAATTAAACTTGACACAAAAATACATTTTTGGCGAATTCCACAGGCGACCAGGTGGAATAGTTTTTAGAGTAATTTAAATTTCCTGCGGCGCCAAACTTTCGACAGCCGGGAAAATAAGTCCGCAAAAGTTTCGACGCCGACAGGTGAAATGGTAGTAGAAAGCGAAACTACTCACTCAGATAATGAATTATTTATTTCGGCTGTATCGCGACACTTTCTTATCCAGTTCTACTAATTGATCGTTAGTTAATTGAAATGTTTTGCCCTCGTTCCGATGGGCCGGGCCGATACTGGCGCACTGATCGATTTATATGCAAATGACCCAACAAGTCGGCGGCAACTGATTCGAAACTCGGCCAGCGGGAACTTCAAAACTCTGGTCGCAGCGAGTGCAGTGCGTCGAAAGCCGAAACCGAACCGAAAGCGCATCCGAGTCGCATCGGATCGAGCCGAAGTCGAAGTCCTGGAACGAGGACACGTCTGCTTTCCCTTTTGGCCAGCCCCTCCCGTTCTGTTGGCCTGGTTGCCATATCGACTGCTTGCCTCGGGACTCAAGACTCGAGAATCTAGAATCGAGAATCGAGAATCGGGACGGGACTCGGTCCCCCAGTTTCAGACTCGGCACTTTTTGGCACTCGGCTCGACTGCTGCGTTCAGAGTTCGTTGCGAAACTGTCTGGCTTGGGCCACTTTTTTCGCCTCTTGGCCAGGCCAACTTCCTGCACACAAGTTCGAGTTGGATGCTCCTTCCGCTGGCCCGAAAGTTGGGTGGTAAACACAACATAAATGTCTTGCTTTTTGGCAGTTTCCGCTTCGGTGATGTAAGTTCTCGACACTTGTTGTTGGTATCTCTGGTGCAAAGTTTTTCCAGCCGGGACATGCTAATGAAAGTGGAAACTTGGAGCCATCTTCAAGGACTTTTGGTAAGGAAAACTTTTAAAACTTCGTTCAAAACGCATTGATGGCACATTGATTTCCATGCTGACGTTGATTTCCTGGAACAGACAAAGGAGAACTCAACGAGTTCTCGAAGCCTCGATGTCATCCAATGCGGATAGGTACTTCGACTCACTCTCATATTTCATTTACACGTGGCGTGCGGAAGACTACCGCAACAATAAAGCTAAACACAACCCCCAGAAATCAACACCCAAGCCCCAAAGCATCCCTTTGCAACATGTTCGACTTGACTTGCAACTGGCTCGATGTGTCCGCTACATGTTTCAATTGCGGCAACGGAAACTTTCGCCGGTTGCGAGTATTTGGATAGAAAAGTGGGAGTCGGCGGGGGCTTGTGGGTTAGGTAACGCGGGTCCTAATTGGGTTTGCGGGGCTCTGGAAGTGCAACTTGGTTTGTGGCACAATCGGTCGCTATCGCATGTCAGAGTTCATGGCGGTCATTAGCTTTGGGGTTTTAGAGACCCTAAAACGAGGGTGCCCCTAAAAGGTCAGTTGGTCACATTCGCAACGGTATCGGGATCTCATAAAAGTGTCGATTTCATAAAAGCTCTTTTTATCTTAACGAAGCTGGGTCAAGCACCTCCTTTCCAGCGACGAAAGTATCGAGTTACCCAGCAGCCAGCGCAGTTAAGTTATTAACCCGCGCATCGGGCACAGAATTCTGCCATCAGCAACAGGAAACTGATTAGTTTTGGTAGCTGAACTTTAGCAGGAAAATTGGCAGTTTAAGGGTGAGGGAAACAAACCTCCCAGCAAGTAGCGCAGAGGATGAATTAATTGGGAACGGAAGAAAACATCTCGAAGGGGAGCGGCCCTACACTGAAACTCAAGATGGTAGGAAGATCATTACACTGATCAATGAACCCAGAGATCCGGATCCAGACATCAACGTCATCTCTGCTTCCGATCTGTCTGCCCTGGGATCACTGGATGACAGGTTTTTTTGGCTTCCTGAGGCGTCAATTACACATCGTACAAGCTGTATCTCCTGAGAGCAACAGATGTCCCCCCAAAGATCACTAACCATCTCAGGTTTCGCCAGACAGGGGTTCCTCTACTTTTTCATCTTCTCCTTCTCAGTTTTTTTTGTGGATGCAACATTTTGTGAAACAAATTGCAGAGCAATGGTAAAGCCATCCGCAAGGATATCAGACGGCAACACGTCCTGCGCACCCAACTCCCCCCAGATAAGTAAGAATTATTGCTTACTATGCTGGCAGCATGGGACGCTCTTATTGTTGTTAATGCCAGCCGCAAAATGTAAACTCTATTTCTATGGAAATCATTTAAAATGCGTTTGTTTTCGGCTTCAATGGCAGTGAAAAGAAAATCCCACTTTAAGAAGGAAGTTGTTGCCAATTGGCATCGAATCGAATAGTACGAGCTAATACTTTGAATACATGCGCAGGTGTTTTGTATGCAGATGGCACAGCCATTTGGGACAAGACTTTAACACTACAAGAACTCATCTTCGTAGAACATAGAATATCAAGGTAGGTTAATAATAACAAACAGGTGAACTAACAAATTTCCCACCGAAATATAAATATTTTTTGCTGAAATGCTGCGAAGAGTTTGAAATACGAATCAAACTCACCTGTGGCTTTCGAGGGTTAAACGTCTTGACTTGGCCAAATGGGCAAGTGGTAACGTCAGAAGCGGGCCGCGCACGCGCTTTAGCCTCATTTGGCATGCGGACCAGATACCGTGCAAAACACATTATGTTTATGAGGCTACCAGGCGACTATGTGACTAAGTCGCTGGATCTGGGCGTGCGAACCTCTCCGCCTTATGATGGGCATTACAATCGCTCCAGTGGGTGCGCACTTTCGGCGGCTACTTCGTGGCCAGATTGCCAATCAGAGTCGGACCATCCCGGGGGAGACCATTGTCCAGGGCCTACGTGATCCACTGGCCATATGCCATTAGCCGGAAGAGGAAGAACCGAGTGGCCAGGGCCAGTAGGGCGAGCCCTACGATCAGGAAGTCAAGTCCCTTGATCGACGTCGTCGACCGGGTTCAGTGTCCGGTTTTTGTACTTGAAACCCAAATTACGCAGTTCCCGAAATAATAACACCGCCCAGCCTCCCCCAGTGCGTTGATATTTTTGGCTCGGAGCGAAAGTACCGCTAGGCGGTCTTGCTGCAACTGCGCAAGTGGGCCGAAAATCCCGAGAACCCGCACGTGACGTCACTGCCCGTTTAGCTGGTTTTCGGTTGCACACAAAAAAATAACGTACAAGGTCCGCAGTTGTCAAGCGGATTAGTAGTGAGAATCGTTACTTAAGGAGAGATGTAAATTACTTCGCATTCAATTAAAGCATACATTTATTTTGCAGCTTTCATTGGGAATGCGAATTCAGTTCCCTCAGTGTACTTTACAATCATTTCTGGGTAGCCCCTCGACTTCTGCTGATTAACGCTGAAAGTTCGGAGTGATTATACAGGTGTTGCATAACACCAGTACTTCATCGATTGACGCCTCTTTGACTGATTGCCTCATTTTTGTTTTGGTCTGAAACCAAGCAGATCTTGTAAACAATTTTTGACATCTGCCATTTCGGTTTTGCCCAGTTTTATGGTGATTTGTTAGTGCTTTAGAAAT
Organism: Drosophila erecta; assembly: GCF_003286155.1. NCBI lineage: Eukaryota > Metazoa > Arthropoda > Insecta > Diptera > Drosophilidae > Drosophila > Drosophila erecta. The sequence goes on from NW_020825194.1 coordinate 6,219,685, forward strand.
ATGAAATATATTTAACCAAAGGTTACTGCTTCATACTTAAATATAATATAGGCACACCACACCAACTCGATTTAATGAATTTCAAGAATGAATTTTAATGAATGATTCCAAATAAGGGTAGCGGAAAGTTCCCATCGCAGAATGATTTGAATCGAACCAGTTTCATTTAAATTATGCTCGTTATTCATCTTCGATCGGCATTTAAAAATCAATAAAGCTTGCAATTTATTGTGCGAAAACACGATTCAGAAGGAGACAATGACTGCCCCTTCGAATGACATCACACCGCATCTCTGACTTACTTTGAGCACTTCGAGTGCGTAAGTCTGGGGAGTTTAAGTCTAAAAATAATACGAATAATACGAGTATTACAGTTTTGGGATGATCCGGTTTTCATGTGTTTTCTTAAAATATCAAATCGATCAATTGTACGGGACTTCATGAATGTCAAATCAAATTGGTGTGCGCCTTTAATTGTGTTAAGTTCAATCTCATGATGATGATGACTTCTTAAAATAATGTCCAAAAGATACAAGCCTAATTCGACCTTTGACCTTTATCACATTTTTATTTCGAACTACAAGCCTTATTGATTCCATACCCATATTCCAAAGCGAGGATAATGCCCCTGACCATTTCATTTAGCCAGGCACAAATCTTTGGAAAGCATATAATTTATATTGTGCAGGTATATACAGCACACACTAGAAAAGTATATATAAAGTGTTATAAAAGATCACATCTTTATTTAGAAAATGTAAGTAACAACTGCAAAATTCTTTTATATCACAATTTTTGGTATCTTTGGTTTCTTGTAGGTGAGTGGAGCACCTCCATCATAGCGACACTTTCTGGGATCCGTTGGATGCGTCACACAGAAGGAAGTGCTCGATAGCTTGACATCAGTGCCTGCGATTTTTTTGCGGCAAGTTTTGAAGTCCTCGACGGGCACGATTGCAGTCTTCGTGTCCGAGTTTTTAAAAGATTTCCCGAAAATATTTCATAACGTAAAGTAGTTAAGTCGGAGCTATACAAAATCGAAATACCTGAAATACCAAGAACATCCAGAAGTAGCACGATTATTTTCACGCTCATTTGATGAGGTAATTAGTAATGGGGGGGCTTTAGAAGAATATATTCAAGCATCTCCTTAACGCATTTCAAAACTGGCTAATGCGGAGTATATTTTTCTTTCCGAAAGAAGTAATTTGCAGGCATCTATAAAAATTAAACTCAGAAGGAAAATCTGATATGACCACACAAGAAAGCATAACAAGTTTCTATTCACCGAAATGAATAAGCTAACTATTCAATTTTTGTGAAATTAGCTTGTATTTTATTCAACATTCCATGGGGTCAACCATAACACTTCTATAAAGGGGTTTTTTCATGCTTTTCATTGTTGCATTGGATTTTGTCTTCGTCTTTTTAGTGACTTTTGTCGCTAATGTAGTTGAGCTATTTATATCCTGGCCATTAATGGATTTTTCTGCATCAGTGATGAATTTACGCACTCTTCTGATATTGGTGTACATGCCGGGTATGGAAGTGTCTCCGCAATACGATCCGAAGGACACGACGCCGCAGAGCTGCTTTTTGTAAATCAAGGGGCTTCCACCGTCGTAGAGGCACTGTCTAGGATTCTTGGGCTGACTGGCACAGATCGATGTGCTCGATAGCCTTAAGCCACTTTTGAATGTGCGTTTGCACTCCTTAGCGGATATAATGGTCACTGTAGCATTGCGGGGATCCGATGAGGGCATATGCATCTCCATATTGTCGAAACCCCATCCGAAGACCACCATCTGCATTTTGGGCTGCACTTTGACGGTGCAAAGCCGGATGAACTCAGTGAGTCGGCCCTTTACGGGCTCCCTTAGACGCACTACTGCCACGTCCATGTACAGTTTCTGGTAGATGAACTTCGCGGGAAACTTAACGGTCTCGATATCAGCAACGTTCTCCCTATCGCATTCGGAGAACGCGCTGCCCTCCACCGTAACACCCTCGAGGCTTTGCGAATAGGGATAGATGCAGTTGGCCGAGGTGATCACGATTACAGGAGCATAGTAGGCTGCTCCGCAGATAAAGTTACCATCAGCGTTTAGGATCCGCAGCAGCCAGCCTCCGAAATTGGGGCCAGTGTTGGATTCCACCCCGCCCCAGATGCGTCGAAACTTGGGAGTGTTTGGGTGAATGTCCCTCGGATAGACCTTTCCCTGGCTCTGGGGCAGGCAGGTCATTAGCAGACAACTTACCAGAAGCCAGCTCTTCGAGAGATCCATTTAGTTGCAGTGGCTGACTGAAGAGTAAATAAGTTTTCGTATGAAGTATGCGTAGTAAATTTTTAACAAATAAGTGTGGAAAATATTCTTCCTTCTTTCATTCCTCAAGTCGCCGTAAGTATACACTTTCAAGGCATTGATATCTTTTCAAAAATGCTTAATATACGAAATGAAATCAATAGATGATAGCACTAAAGGAATGTTAATTTGCAGAAATTATTCCGCTCTTGTTAAACATAATAATTATAGCCTCGCCAGTGCGTTTGATACTCTTTCCGTCAGAACAGGCGATAACTTCTTTAATAGTATTATCTGCCAAATGAGGCGTACAAAATAAGGTTAAGTCTGGAATTAGTCCATGGAGTCAAAGCCCCCAGCGTAGGCTGTCATTTCCATGCCGACTTTAATAGGGGTGCTACACAGCTTAATGAAAGAAGGAAGGAAATTTTCCACACTTTTTTGTTAAAAATTTACTACGGAAACCTAATTACTTATTTACTCTTCAGTACTCTTCAGTCCACTGCAACTAAATGGAACTCTCGAAGAGCTGGTTTCTGGTAACTTGTCTGCTAGGGACCTGCCTGCCCCAGAGCCAGGGAAAGGTCTATCCGAGGGACATTCACCCAAACACTCCCAAGTTTCGACGCATCTGGGGCGGGGTGGAATCCAACACAGGCCCCAATTTCGGAGGCTGGCTGCTGCGGATCCTGAACGCTGATGGTAACTTTATCTGCGGAGCAGCCTACTATGCTCCTGTAATCGTGATCACCTCGGCCAACTGCATCTATCCCTATTCGCAAAGCCTCGAGGGTGTTACGGTGGAGGGCAGCGCGTTCTCCGAATGCGATAGGGAGAACGTTGCTGATATCGAGACCGTTAAGTTTCCCGCGAAGTTCATCTACCAGAAACTGTACATGGACGTGGCAGTAGTGCGTCTAAGGGAGCCCGTAATGGGCCGACTCACTGAGTTCATCCGGCTTTGCACCGTCAAAGTGCAGCCTAAAATGCAATTGGTGGTCTTCGGATGGGGTTTCGACAGTATTGAGATGTATATGCCCTCACCGGATCCCCGCAATGCTACAGTGACCATTATATCCGATAAGGAGTGCAAACGCACATTCAAAAGTGACATAGAGCTATCGAGCACATCGATCTGTGCCAGTCAGCCCAAGAATTCTAGACAGTGCCTTTACGACGGTGGAAGCCCCTTGATTTACGGAAAAGAGCTCTGCGGCGTCGTGTCCTTCGGATCGTATTGCGGAGACACTTCCATACCCGGCATGTACACCAATATCAGAAGAGTGCGTAAGTTCATCACTGATGCAGAAAAATCCATTAATGGCGAGGATATAAATAGCTCAACTACACTAGCGACAAAAGTCACTAAAAAGACGAAGACAAAATCCAATGCAACAATGAAAAGCATGAAAAAACCGCTTTATAGAAGTGTTATGGTTGACCCCATGGAATGTTGAATAAAATACAAGCTAATATCACAAAATAGTTAGCTTATTAATTTCGGTGAATAGAAATTTGTTATGCTTTCTTGTGTGGTCATATCAGATTTTCCGTCTGAGTTCAATTTTTATAGATGCCTGGAAATTACTTCTTTCGGAAAGAAAAACGAAGATGCTTGAATGCTTGATGCTTGAATTCGGCTAAAGCCCCCATTACTAATTACCTCATCAAATGAGCGTGCAAATAATCGTTCTACTTCTGGATGTTTTTGTCCGACTCTGTCAGGTATTCCGATTTTGTATAGCTCCGACTTAACTACTTTATGTTATGAAATATTTTCGGGAAATCTTTTCAATCGCTCTGCTCCTGTCGGATGTCGCAATTGCAAGCGCTAATTGGTGGAATTCTTCAGCCTCGTACTTGCATGGCAGGCCACAGGTGAAAACAGTGAACAAGAATGGCATTCGGATGACCGAGGGTGGTCATGCGGTCCCTTGGCTGCTAAGGATAATTGATGGTCGAGACTTCGTCTGCGGAGCCTCACACTTAAGTGCCCTTTATGCCCTCACCTCAGCAAACTGCATGCATTTTCATAGGTCACAGTTGAAGTCGCTGAGTGTAGAGTTGGTAACGGAGAGCTGGCAGGATAGCCAGGATAATTTGAATGATCCTCCAAACGCCAAAATCCGCAGCATTATAGTATCGAAGGATTGGCGCTGGCCAGGAACATTTATGGATGTAGCCGTCATACAACTCACCAACCGCCTGCGTGGCAGTCGGAATGATTTCGTGAAGCTCTGTACCCATCCGCTGAGCACCTACAAAAGCCTTTCAGTTGTGTCCTACGGAGCACGACCCACGGCAAACGTACGAACGGAGGAGATCGAGGTGCTCAACCGAATGATCTGCGATTCGGCGTACGGCAATTTTCTCCTGCGCGAAACTGTCGCGTGTGCCAAGGAATTTAAGAGGAGCACGGACTGCATGTTTAACGCCGGATGCCCGGTGACTTCTGGCGATCAACTTTGTGGTATCGTGGCCTGGGGTCCTGCCTGCAAGAGACCCGGTTTGCCCGGAATCTTTACCGATATCCACCAGGTCAGACGGTTCATTCTGAAGGTGATCAGTGAAAAGCACAAGGGCAGCCGCCACCCAAGAACGAAATGGGCATCAAAAAAAGTACCCGAGTGGCACTCGGGCCTCTGGCTGAGTCGATAATTATTCATATAAAAATTATACAATAAATGAATTTAAATTCAGTTTTGTTTAATTGCCTGTTCAGTTAAAATTAACCAAATGCATACTATTTCATTTCCTCCATTTCTCCCCACCACTATTTCCTTTCAATCCTCCAAAATGATTTATTTAAATTTTGTTTGTTGGGTAACAATCATACAGCACACAGCTTTTGATAGTTAGCAGGACAGTCGTGGTTTGAGTACTAATAAGCGAATACACGCTCCTTTGATAGCGAATACACGCATCTCTGCTTGTGCGAGCACTGCTTGTTTCGATTATTAGTAATCGATTGTTACGGTACCAGAAAGGGTAAATTATAAACTGGGAGCCGGTCACACTGGTTAACCGAAACCAAAACACAGAAGTGAACTACAAATAATCGCGGAAAATATAACTAAAATGGAGACTGTGAGGGAACTGGTTCAATTCATGCAACCGAATCAACGACTGGACTTAAAGGCAGTAGCCTTAACCCATGTTCTAGGTGTGTTTCAAGGAAAATGAGTTTGCACGGCGGCACGTGGATTTGTTGTGGGCAACTGTGACGTCACCGGTGGCACATTGTATTTATATACATTAAATTTGTGTGTTTTCAGGATTAACTGGCAGCTCGGAGGGCAAATCGGCAATACTTTCGCTGGATGAAATGCTAATGGCCATTTTCGGACTGACATTCGATGAAAATCAAACAGTGGCCAAGGATGCGGTTTTAAGCTTAATAAATTTAACGGCCGAAGAGGAGGCAGCAATCAAAGTTTTCCAACTGGCGAAACAATTGCAACCGGTAAGTGTTTTCATATAATATTATCAACATATATTCATGTATTTCTTCCAGGCATTTGCCATCGTGGAAGTGGCTGCCAAGGAAATAACCAACGAGCAATCCGATCTGGCGGATCCCTGGAGCATGGTCTTGAGCAACCTAACGCGGGTGGAATCTCTGGTCCACGAGATCCTGGACACGCTGGAGAAAGATGATCAGACGCTGCCCCGCTTGGCAAAAGCCTTCGCACAACTGGACTACAACAAAAAGAAGGCCAAGCTGCATTACCTGGCGCCCATCTTCTGCAATCTGACCCAGGTGCCTCGGGGCAGGGAACTGTGCTGCCATCGGAAGTACCAATTGCTGGAGAAGCTACTGCCCTTTGCCTCATTTGAGGGAAGTGTGGTGCGGCGAGGCGGCACCATTGGCATCCTGAAGAACGTTTGCTTCGACACGGTCTACCACGATGTGATCCTAAACGAGCAGAGCAGTATTCTGGTGGCCATCCTGCAGCCGCTGTGCGGTCCAGAAGAGTTCAGCGACGAGGACAACGAACTGCTGCCCATCGAACTGCAAGTGAGATGAGAACCATACTTACAAAATAGCCAACCATCTTTACCAACCTTGCTTTTCCAGTACCTGCCTGAAAGTAAAACGCGCGAGGAGGATCCTGATTTGCGGAAAATGCTGCTGGAGTGTCTGCTGCAACTGTGCTCCACACGCCGCAGCCGGGAGGTTCTGCGCTCCAGAGGCGTCTATGAGATCCTGCGGGAGTACCACAAGTGGGAGGCCAAGGTGGCCAAAGACAGTGACTGTCTGCTGGCCTGCGAGAACGTGGTGGACATTCTGATCAAGAAAGAGGAGGAGATTGGCCTGGACAACTATAAAACCGAAGTTGAAGTGCCTGCTGAGCAGTCAGAGAAATTCGTCCAGGAAGACGCCGCCTATGTGAAGAGTTTGCTTGATTGAATCAACGCACCTGGGACGCTTGTAAATATGTGTAGTGTTAGTAAAAGTCATAGACGATATTGAACTTTCAATATATGTATGCAGTTTTTTATTCAGAAATGCTGATAGTTTAGTTCGTAATGCTTCAGTTGCCCAAAAATGTTGCTCTAGAAAAAGTTGTACGCACGCATTCAATTGCAGGGGAAACAGTTTCAATTTAGATTTTCAATTCAATTTGATTAGTTCAAGTAGCGTCGTTATCTAGTTTATCTAATTATCGTTAATCCTCGCTCTGCCGCCTCAATTGTATATGTATAAAGTTCTCCTTAAGTGCTAGATACATTTGCATTCAAAAATGTTTGGCATTGCCTTGCCATGAAACGTTTAATGTACTCTTGTGTTATTTTTACAAACTTTGCTTGGTCGTTCATTGTGTGTTAGAGAGTTGAAGAATTCAATGGCCCTTAGCCGAGAAGCCTTTATAGCCAATAAGGTGCGTATTGTGTTTGCTTTCGATTAGTTTGCGTTTAGTTGCGCGGCAAGCAAGCGATTTCAGCAGAGAGAAAATGCGAATTGCCTGAATTTGATGTCTTGCCTGTCTGCCATCGATCAAAAACCGTTGCGTTCTATCAAAACTTCTCCACTTATTTTTACATAGTTGATTTTTATTTGCGGAAACCATTGCAAGCTCGCTTAGTCCGAAAAATGAAGTACCAACATGCGAAATATTAACAATTTAAACTAGAAATCGATGCATATCAAATGCCATTGCCGTGGACTCCCACCCTTGCATATAGTATTCGTTTTATTTAGTTTGGTCCTATTGGTTCTCCGTATCCATATGAAAATTTAGCTCGACTTTCCAATCAAGTATTTGGGCTACGCGTAATTTAAAGAGTTTTCAACTTAGTTGTTTATAAGTGGGCTTCACTTTGGTTATATTTTGTTTTGTTAACTTATAACTTTTTCCTGCATAAAGGGGGAATGTACGAAAACTGCGAGACCAAATCAAATCTCTAGCCCAATCCCAAATCGTTTTAGTGAATACTGCCATGTCACGTATTTCTCAAGCTCTCAACCCTATCATCTTTAGTTATATTTGTAATTAAACTTTGCGATAAGTATATTTTATGATCACCTAACGGAGATTACAACACACGAGGGTCTACAAAAGTGTGAAATTTATTTGTGATTAACAGGCAATAACTGAAAATAGAGCGCCTATCTCGCCTCAATGCGACGGGACAGAACCTCGTAGGCGAAGATCTTCACCTCCTCGGAACCGTAGGGAATGTACAGGCAGCCGTGGGACGGATGCACCTTGCCCACGGTCAAGCTGCCGGCATGATAGCCCCTTCCGGCGTACAAGGTCTCTCCGTCGACATTCTGGCCCACCTTGACGGCGCCGGGAGGAACCTCTCCGTTCTCGGCCGGCAGCCAGATATAGTTTAGCCCGCTCAAGACCTCGTAGTTCTCCAGCTCCACCTCCTGGTTGGCATAGGCCACATAGGCCTTGCCCTTGTTGGGAATAATCTTGGCCGGCAGCATGTCATTGCAGTAGAAGGCGCGGCCAATGAAGATGGTGTCGCCATCGGAATCGTGACCAGCAACCACGGCTTCCTGGGGGATTGCGCCGTGGCTGAAGTGAAGCCAAGTGTTACCTGCAATCAGCGAAGTTATCCCGCTTAATTGGAGGGTCCAACCGGAAAAGGGGAATGCGCCAGTGCTTACCGTCCATTTCGATTGAGCTGCTTGAATGTACTAAGCAATTCTAATCGTTATTTCTTGGCGGGCTGCTAGGCAACACCTGGAAAACCGATACCTTATCAGGTTATCCGGACATGATACCCAATCAGCCGGTGAATCAACCGCCACAGACTGGAGGTAAATGAGTCTAGATTCAGAAGTCTATATAGCAACGTATTGTATCATTTATGACCGGAGTTTATGACTTGATTTAGGACTTGTGAAAATAGTTCACCCAGTTACGAGTAAAGCGACTTATCTAGTTGCGGTCTGCGCAAGTTTAAATAAAGATGAGGCTATACAGAGGAAACAGTAGGATATCCTCAAAAATAAGAAGAAATAAGATACTTCTCCTCTCACTTGTATCTCGCAGTTTTCGTTGCTAATTTTACTCACTAATCCATGTACACAACTATTTATAATCTGCCCAAAATTCAGCATTCGTTTAACAAATAGATAAATTGTTTTTGTATATGTACAATAGTCATCTAGAGAGGTGAAAAATGCTTACTTATGCCAAGGTAAAACACATCGTATATAAATCGTAAACCATTCCTGCCTTTCACTAAGCGACAGCGTTTAAAGTCTAGATTCCTTCTTAGGAGCTAAAAATAATTGCAATTAGAATTTGAATTTGGTTTGCAGTGTCGCTTTGATTTTGCCACTCGAATGCTTAGCATCTAAATAGTTTCCGTACGCGTTCATCAATTATTGTTTGATAGTTGTTAAGTATTCGCTTAAAAATCACATAATTGCTTGATGAATTCCATAATGTTATTGTGTGTAAGAGAGAGTGTGTTTTCGAGCGTGTCCTTGCTGCAGCTGCTCGAGTGCGTTTACATTTGGGTGCGATTGCGATCCTAGACACAGAGAGATTCGAAGGAAAAGAAAACGATTTCCACGCGCATCCAAGACGACTTAAATGCCTTCCCGGCTGCCTCACTTCGCTTGCAGCCAAATTTCCGCCTGCCTCTCCTGCGCCGGATACTTGACTTACAGATGCCCACTGTGCTACCTGCTGGCGGCCAGTAGGAACACCACCAGGCTGAGCAGGTGCCTCATCAGCGACTCCAGGTCTGCGGGACTCGCACTCTGCCTCCTGGCCGAGTTGCAGGCATCTGCGTCACTGCAGCTCTGCAGGCACCCGTGCACGTACCTGGGGAGCCATCAGAGGAGGAGGCATTTAATAAGGTTTTCACAACAACTGTTCAGTCCTTACTTGTCATCGTAGTAGAACTTTCCGCAGTGCGACATTCTTATAATCTCTGTGTCGGTGGTCAGGGTGCCGCTGTCCAGGGCGCAACCCCTCACCGTTATCGTCTCGCCAGTTCCATCTTGAAATGGGCAGTAAGAGATACAGTGGGTCATCGTTTGGATCACCTATGCCCAGCGGCGGCATTCACTTACCGTAGTAGCCGGCGATCTTGATGCAGGCGGTGGCCGGAAATAGGCCGTCACGCCCCTTCCGGCCGCCCATGCAGGGCGACTCCAAGATGGCCGTTGAGTAGTTGTTGTGAAAGGGATCGTCGCAGGCCTTATTAGCTCCGTTGTAGGACACGCATTTGAAGCAGTCTATGCAGTAGCCTGTAAGGGCATTTTAAAGGTCTTACAGTCTTCAAATTGAAATTGGTTTTGATGCCATGGCTTAATCCGGAGGGTGAATTACTTGTAATGAATTCCCTCGAAAATCACTTACCACTTCGAATGAAAAGGCCAAGCAGCAGGGCCAAAATAGCGGCGGTCTCCATAATTGAACTGCTCACCGCCATCCTCTGGGCACTCAGAGCACTCACACGGGATTCGCAGGACTCACAGGTTGACCAGTTGCGGACATTCCATGGAATTCATTTCACTTCGCCATCTGCAAACGTGGAGACACATCCAAAGGGATTAAAATTAACAAGCGAATTGAAGGCTCTTAAAAACTTTTTCGATTTTCCACTGAAATCTCTGGCTGAGCGCTCGAGAACTCATAAAAAGTTGAAACGAAACGCAGAGCATAAACGAAGGCAATGGTCATAAAAATGATTATCCACAATCCGCAGAAATGCAATTTCTTTTGAGAGAACGACTGGCGGGCAAGAAAAATTAAAGGTAATAAATTGCAGAGCGCATTTTTGACACAATACCGCCACCGCCCCCACCCCTGTTTCCTGTCTGTTTCCTTTTTTGTTTTCTGCTCCATATTTTTATTGCCGAAGTGTAAATAATTGCTTCTCAGTCGATTTTCGTGTCGAGTGCTGGCCATGTGGTCCCCGAATGTTGTTTTTGACTCCCCCACATTTTGTTGCCTGTTTGTCGTTGCCGATTTTAATGGCCCCACTTCGATGGGCCAAGGTGTTGTTGGGTCAACTTTCGGGCAGTGTTTTTCTTGGGTTTTTGTTTTATTTCTGGTCCCAACGTTGGGGTCCCTCGAATTATGACAAATGATCCTGACTTACGGACTGAAAGTGTAGCTAAGCTCGAGAAACACAATTTATGGCGGGCCAAATGCCAAAAGCGTGTGGCTTAAAGCGATTTTGGGCGTGACCCATTGAGGCTTTAAAGTATACAAAGTGGACAATCCAGATATATACAGGGGTATATTTCTGACAGCTCTAGCCAACCCATATACTCGGTATTTCTATATTGCGCTCTTTCAGTGGCTGGCAATCAATTTAAGCGAATCTGTCATCGTGACAGATAAATATTATCATTGCATGGCTCGTTGCTGTTGGCCAAGCCAAACAGATATAGCCATCTATCCACTGGCGTTTTGGAAGCAGAGGTCATGTCTGTGGATCAATATTTATTTGCAAATTATGGCTCAACCACACACTTTCCCTGTGGCCCACGGGGCGTATGTGCAACATTTCGAGCAGCCGCAAGTGCTGTGCATTAATTATCCGATTTTGAGTGTTCCCGTGTGTGTGTGGCAGTCGGTATAGGTTGGTATTTGATTTGCGATCCAACCGAACTTGCGTCGAACTCTAGGCGCTCAAATGTGTTCGGCTAATGTAATTAAGTTGCCTCAAGTTGCGTGCCCAGAAAAGCACAATAAGGTAAGTGAGAAACAGCGCTAATAAACTCTGACTAAACGTGGATGGAGGTGTAGAAATTTATAATGAAATCCCAAGGGTTCCAATCGACATCGAACGCTAGTCTACTGCCAAAGCTATAATTGTGTGGCGCATTTTCATCTATTTGCAAATTAGCCACTAAGCAGTCGAACGAGCTGCCAAACACATTTTCCCATCCACCATCCAATTTTCCTCTGGCTGAAAGCCAAGTTGGCCGGAAAAGGCATTGTGTGCCAGTGTTGACGGAAACGGATGCTGCTCCCCCGCCTCTACCCCTCCACCTTTTTCCCGCCACTCCTTGTCTTGGCCAAATGAAGTTTACCTTTTGTTCATTGTGTTGCCAGCTTTCAATATGCATCACTATCCTACCGGTCGGGGTCCCACAACTACTACATGCTACACAGCCAGAAATTGGCTCGAAAGTCGCGCATGTCAATTATTTTAGAAAAAAAACAGTCTTAAAGCACAATGAATTGACAAAACATATTATTTGTCATGGTGTTAAGTAATATTAACGAGTTCAATCATAGTAAATAGAATCTGTAGTGTGGTGGAGAAAGGGCATTGTCTCTCACTGCCAGTCACGAGTCGAAGTGGCCATTGTGCCCGTTTAACGACCATCGGAGGTGGAAAAAGTGGCAGGAGAAGAAGGGGTGGAGCAGGAGCAGGAGCTGAAGAAGGAGGAGGAGCAGAAGCGGCCTTTGTGGCCTCTGCAACTTGGCCGTACTTACTTAATTTTGTCGCTTCGACTGGGCCACAATCGAATCAGCCACGAAGGCAGCCAAGCGGACAGCCCGTCAACTTCCGCTGCCAGCTGCTGCCACAAAACTTTTATGACACTGCCAAAGGCAGCCAATGAAGAGCTATGCCCGAGCAATTAAAAGCCTTCAACGTAGCCATTTCTCCTTGGCAGGACATTAAATTAGTCCGCCCTGCGAAATTGAATGCTACCCAACGCGGATTGTCGGAATTTTTTAATAAAGTTTGTGCAAGCTAATCGCGTATTCATGGACCCAGCTTGGCCCCTGGCGCACATTAAAAATGAAAAATGAAGGCGAAGTTATCCCCGAATCTTCTCCCTTGACAAAGTAGCCCTCTCAATTGTAGGCCATTAATTTCATAATCTGCCTGTAAATGGCAACCCAAGGCGAGGTGGGTGTGGGCACCTCATTAGGCTCTGGGTCAGCTTTGATTGAGCGACAAACACCTAAGGGTGCGTTTTGTAGGAGGCTGAAAGCACCCTCTACTTATCAGGGGTGTGCATTTTTTGTCTCAACTCGAAGTGATTTATTATGATTTCGGCTTTGAGTAAGAGCTAGCCATTTGCGAGTAGGCCATAATCAATCGATGTAGGGGTCTAGCATGTTCCGCCCTCACACTCACTGATGAGGGTGCGGAATTTATGCAGATTTTTTAGGATAAAATGATTTAATATTTTGCAGATAATGTCATGTCATTAATCGGCTGAATGTGTAGCCATTCCCTCTCTTTCAACTGATATTACGTGTGACGTACTCTTAAAGAACTTAACTAAATTTTCGCTACTGCTTGAAAAAACAAATATTCACAACCAAAGCTGCAGTTAATAACAATTTAAAATTGCAAATGGCAGGTTTCCGACTTCCGTTTTAATGGCTGCCAAAAATTTTCATTTCCTGCTAAATACTTTGTATTGCAGTTGCATACTTTTCGGCGCACACTAGCAAAATCACACAGACACACACCGCATACAGGCTCACCTAAAAGGTGGCTTACCTTTAATTTGCTTGCACCTGGTTCTCTCGTGGGAGAAATTAATTTCACGCATGTGAGGCTATACACACATATCACCGTACCGTCACTCACACACACTCTGGCACACAAAGTCTCGTTGAATTTGCATAACTGCAGCGCTAGTGCAATTTTCTCGCGAATGGCAAACTGCGAATCGCATTGCAAACTTGCAACTGCAGTTAGCTGAAATTTTGCAGTTGCAGTGAATGTCGTAACCATAACTGTAGGGCGAAAAAATGTTAGATCCTAGTTGGTTACAAAACACAGAAATATATGAATTTGTAATCAGCAGGAAAATTAGAGAACATGTTTTCGACCCTCTGTCATAAAAAGTATATGTATATTTCCACCCAAATTTCCGAGAGGGGAACTTCATTTTTGGGTTGCTGTTCCAGGAAATTTCATTAACATTTGTTGACTTGTTTACTTGACGGCGTTTTTGGCTTTATAATAGTCATGCCCCGAAACTACTCAACATGCAAATTGATTCAATTAAGTGGGCAAATATTTGAGAGCGCTGACCAAGAAGATGGCGGCATTTAAGTTTTATGCAGTGTAGCTCATCATTCCAGGGTACGTGCCTTCAAGGCCAATTAACTCCTAACGACCTCCACTATTTATGGGCCAAAACTCTCTCCGGTGGATCCTGTTACCAAAGCAGCCAAAATGTCCCATAGGCACGCCATGCGATGGGAAATTGGTCACCGGAATGAAGGTCGATTTATGGCCGGGTCAAAAAGAGCTTACGATGATATGGGTCCCATATGCGTGACACAAAGTGTATTGGTATTGGCCAATGTCGAGACATTTGTAGTGGGGCTTATGGCCAAGCTCACCGTTAGTTAAGTGTTTAAGCATTTTTCTGTTTTAAGCTTTTCAATCAATGAAACTCTGACGGGGCCGTCCCGAGTGAAATATATACATATATATATTCTGTTGCCATTTGGAGGCATTAAATCGTGTAATCCTGTTATACGTGACCATGGGCACCGCAGATATAAAATGCATGGCGGCAGGAAGTCTGAATGTGAAGCCACAAATGCGGATCGAATCAATTACCAAGGGGATGACAGCAATCAGCGCCATTGAAATGCTTTTATTTGAAAATCGGGCATGAACTACTAGACTCGTATGCCATTTAAATGGTCTTTAAACCATTATATTTATTTAATATTTTCCATTTAGAAACCGCAATAACTGAGAATTCTCCAACTAATACAAATACTCATCCAAGCAAGACTTGGCCCCATTTTAGCTTTTTAAGCCTGGGACTGGGGGCCAATAGCCACTTCAAAGGAACTGCTCGAGATAAGAGGAAAGACCACAGACTGCATATTCCTAGATGCCGAACTTTTTGAATTTCATGCAAAATAGCTGTGCTCGGTGTCAATACTGCGCACACCACCCCTTGGTGTTGTTTTCCAGGAAAACTCTGAGTGTGATGGTGTTGTCAGACAATGCGTGCCACCTTCGAAGTCATTGACATCGATTCGAGCAATATACGAGTATACCCGTTGTGAAAAGTGTGCGTCTATTTCTATGCAGTGTTCAATGACTCTCAACCGCAATTGATTGAGCAGCCACCACCGATGCTCTTCTATATCCTCTGTTATCCGACACTTTTTTGTTGGCTCTCGATGATTCCAGTGCTCACACGCTTCAGTGGTCAAAGGGAGCAGTCAACAGGTGCAAATCCATTCAGTTGGTTGAGGTTTCTAGGAAGCCAATTTAGTTGACCTTTTCGCAGTTAATAGTCGGGTTGTCTTGGGTGGGCTAAAGCTTGCTTGCTGCCAGCGGACTTCGCTTTGGCATTTGAATAAACTTATATATTTTCAATTTATAATGCCCACAATTTCTCTGCTTAATTTGAGTTGACTGCTCAAGTAAATGGTGGAACAACAGCAAAGACGTCGAATCGTAGTTTATAAGTTAGCAAGCAATCTAAATTTTTAAGCAATTCCATGAATAACAAAGCAGCAATCAACACATTGTGCGAAGCGACCATGGCCAAAGGGAAAAGTTCTCTATTTGTATCTTCTGCTCTTCGAATTTGCCGGCAACTTCAGCCAAAGAAACTCAATTTAAAGTCGGGTGTGTGTTTGCACTGGCATGACTGAATGACATATTGAATAACTGAGTGAGCTGTCTCACGCAGCCCGACGAAAGGGAAAACTTTTAGAGCGAAAAACAGAAAGTAATTCGAGCCAACCAACCAGGCAATTCATTTTATGCAGACACCTCTGGGTTACAGCCATACCATTCCTTTCCCGGTGGGATGCCCACATACCATCGTGTTAAGTCCGGTTAATTAATGCGCCCTTAACCGGAAAAAACAATTCTGCAAATGGGAAAATTTAAATTTTCCACTTACATACATAGGCGTTGGGGCACTTAAATTGGCTTGCCGACTTGGCATTTTTGTGGTATTTAGTTTGACGGAAGTGGATGCTAGGCTTCTAGCCACAAACTTTTAGAAACCCCTACAAGTGAATTTGAGAATCTAATTAAATCAGTGTAACAAAAAATAGATGTCAGTAAAAGTGAAGCAAGCACCTTATTTGCAATACTTTTTTATATATGGTATGGTATTTGTACGTACATATTGCCACAATGTGGCAATGTCGCAAATAAAATGATAAAAGCAAATATCTGACGACATTTTATTTCCTTTTAGTAATTTTACCCAGGCAATTTTCATTGTCACCCTAACTTCCTGCTGCTGAGGTAATTCATTTATTTTTATTATATGTAGTTAATTTACCAAGTAATGCTTGTGTTTGTTTCGTATGGATAAAAGTTACGCTCGAAGGGGAATCCTAACTATCACATAAAAGGCATTCTCATCAGACAAAGTGCATTCAGGGCAACCAACAACTGCAAGCATATTGTGGCAAGGAGTTTGCGGAGAAAAAGAACTAACTAACCACAAAGTGAGCCCCTGGAGTTTCTTCCTTTTTCACTTCTCTACGTTTTTCCACTTTTATTTCAATGCATATTTATTTTAATTTGAACAAGCCAAGCGGCACAGCACATTTCCCATTTCTCCATCCATTTTTGCAACAATAACTTCGAGAATGCCGCAAAGTATGCAACTGAATAGTTGCGACTTCTCTTCATCAAAGTGGGGAAATCCTTTGCTTTGGAGTTGCCTTTCAGAGTTTCCTAACAGAAGCGGTCTTTCACAGGAGTAAAATTAAACTTTTAGATTTCTATGGTTGCACATCATTAGTAATTAATTTAATTTTGCACCAAATACTTGTTAATTAACTTATTTTATGCTCAAACTTTTACTATATTCATTAGAAGGAGAACACCAGGAAAATCTTTGTTCGGAATATATTCGCAATGAAACTGCGCAAAAAAAACAATTCAATTTGTCTTCGTGCTGAAATGCAAAAATAATTAAGGCGTGCTCCGAACAAATAATGAACTTGCTGAACATTTTTTCATTTTGCTCAAGTGAGACAAGGTGAAAACAGCATGAAATTACGAAACGGCGCTGAAAATGTAAAAAGTTGTTACCATTTAGAAAGAAGTTTTTACTGAAGAACTTGTTCGCAAGATGGTGGGCCAAAGTTTTTCAATAAGCTGGCTTGCCAGAAGCAAGCCAACGTGAATTCAGTCAAACGCACGATGAACAAGTTAACAAAAAACTACACAAATGTGGCAAGCTTAGCTCGGCTGGAGAAAAATACAGAGCTCCCTCCAGCAAGTAATCAACAGAAATGACTGCCAGGAGCACCATGCATTATAACTTAAGTCCATAAAAATAATTGAAAATCAACAGCAGCGGAAGTCGGAGTAATGAACCCAACAGCCATGTCGACGTCCTTTTCCCGATGGAAGTGAAAGGCAACGCCTTCATTGCTTGTAGTCCACAAAATCGAAATAAAATCGAAGTCACCACAAACAAAAGGTGGGAGTTTGGAGTTTATTGACGGATTGACGGCACGCAATAAAAGCAGGGACGAGGCATAAAAATTCAGCGGAAACGCAAGGAAAACCGGAAGTTGTCGGCGGCGGAAACTTGAGGCCTCCAGTTGAGCGAAAGGTTTGAAATAAATAAAACATCAGTTGACGTTGTCAGTTTTGCGGGTAAAATAAAAATAAGTATGCTGCAGGCGATTGATGTTTTGACTTCCGATACCAAAGGGGTTACGACATCAAATTTGTACGTATTTTTCAGCTCACGATATGTATGGATTTGCCAAACATTCCTTCATACCAAGGTTAATTGTTTCATCACTTAATTGAAGCGCACACTCCATATAAAACTAAACTATGATTTAAAAGTGTAAAGGATCAAAGCCCATTGGAATTGCAATTGGTTGTCATGCTGAAATTAACCGCATTACAAGCAATTTAATACAAACAACATTTATTCCAGCCGCATCATCAAAAATGTGTTAAATTAATAAATTCCATACAATTTTTACACACAAAGCTGTTTTCGTATAATATCAACGTCCACCGCTGTTGTGCCACATAAAAAGCGAGTCGAACAAAAGGCAGGATAATTTTCATTTTTTCTCTTGTGTGCATGCATTATGCAAAACACTTTAGTTAATAAAAGCCAACGCACGGATATTTAATTTTCGTTAAGCGGAGTGAACAAAAGCTGGAGGAGGAAAGACATCCGATGATTGGCATTGCTGTTAAACGGTTCCATAAAAATATGGCTTTAATCGCTATGGAGTGGCCTCATCGCCTCGTTTTGCCAGGAAATAGACCTGACCTCCTGTCATTTTTGGCTGACTCTGCTCCTTTCGTCCTTTTGGGGCACGATGCGGGGATAGAAAAGGCAACTTGTGGCAAAAGTTTGCGGCTCCGACCAACCCATTCTCCGGATTTTGATTCTCGACAAGGCTTGATGAAAACGCCAACGGAGAAGGTCAAGCTGCAAACTGCAGGTTTTTGAGAAAGGTAGGCAATTGGGTGTTCTTGGGTACAAAACGAAAATTTAGACAGTGGACAAGGCAACAAAACGATGTTGACAGCTTAAATCTAGATCAAATGATATCTGCCAAACTTAAACTCAACAGCTTAATACATTTCGGTCGGCAACTGAAGTTGTTAAAGTGCACAATTCAAGAGAGTACATACATATTTATCAGCTAATCACAATTTTTAGAATAAATAGTCCGAATATTCAAAGCACGCTAATGAAAAATAACATTTAATAATTTACTGAACAAACCAAGCGAATAATTATGGCTACAATGCGACAAGCGGAATAAATTAAAAAAATCAAAATGAAAATAAACATTTTCGCATAATTATTCAAGCCTAAATAAATCAAAACTAAAGAGAGAAATGCTCACTTAAAGTATGAAAAAAGGAAAAATTACCATTTATCTTCTCGTGTTCTCAATAAAATAACACAGTAAGCTGCATGCAAAATAAGGTTAGAAAGCAAAGCAGAGAAGATATTTATACCGAAACACAAATCATATCCTTCCTAACCGGAAGTAATCTGCAGAGTGCAAATTTGTAAGTCATCTTCCTGTTTGCCCTTTCTGCCGAGAACTTTTGTTCGCCTTTAATTAACCGACCTGTAGTCATACTTCACCTAGCTGCTTTCCAGGATACTTCGATGTAGATTCTATGCCTTGATAGAATTTTGTGTACTTTTTAACAAACATGGCTAGTGAGGAGTCCATAAGCTTCTTAAATAGCAGGGTGAACAGGCCAGTGAAGGCACTTTCTACTGTTTACCTGCCAGTTAATTTGCATAATGCTCGGCAGTGGAAGAGCCTAGGCACTTATTTGCCGAACGCTTCTGCCTGTGCACTTGATTTTCCTGTAAAGTCTTCATTTGTCAACAATTTTTCATCTCTAATGAGGGACTTCCACTGCCCACACGCAAATGAGTTCGTTACCGTCAAGAAAGAAAATGAATGTCAAATACTTTATTTAAATGGCGGACAACAGTGTTCAGTGCGACATTAATGCTCGCAACTTAATACTCAATTTTTCTTGTCTTATGCCAACATTTCCAGCTTGGGCAAAAGAAGTTTGATTGTCAAGTGATGTGCATCGCTTTCTCAACACAAAGTAAGGGAGTTGGGCAACTTCGTATTTGCTAAAAATGAAACAGTGTACAAATTAATGTATTCTGCTGCTTTAAAATCCTTAAACAAGATAAAAAAAAAAGGATGCGATATCGTAAACGTGTATTAAAAGTGTTTCTAACAAGGAGCTATTACCGGCAGTCAAAAAAACAGTGAAGGGATAAAGCGAACAATAAAAGGGCCTGAAACTGACGATTGGGTGGCACTTGTTAACATTGATTGGGTGAAAATCGATGGAATTACATGAAAACTGGGTCGCCGACGGGAAGACCCAGCTTGTAATCGAAAAGCTTATACCACATTCTCAATATTCAATTACCAGTGTCCGGCAAAGGTCCCACCATCCACGCAGTTGGCCAATTCCACTGCCCGGGTGTGAATGCTAGACAGGCCAAAGGATGGGCTTGTGGAGGACATTTGGTCCCGTCTGCTTCTCGTCTCTTTGTTGTCCTTTCTGGCACGCACAATTACGCGGAAAATAGCGAAACTGCAGGCGGCGTGAGCGAAAAAAGGGCAACGGGCAACGACAGGGCGTATACGTGATGTTTGCCTTCGGGCCAAAAGCCGGCGAAATCGGCGATTTTCAGATGAGAGCTTTATCGAAGGGGGTCAGTCACTGAAATCCATCGAATTTCATGCTTTCAACAGATTTTAATTCAGAAAGAAAACACATAGTAAAAGTGGAAATCCATTTTTAACTTACAAAAAAATACCTAGCATCTGGTTAAAACCATTAAACGTATCCAGCAATTACAGTTTTAAGTGTAAAATCACGTACCAAATATGTCTAGATAGAAAACAAAGATTCAGACTCAAATGTGTGTTTTTTTATTTTTCAGTATTTTTGCCCATTTTCAGCTGAAGTTATGTGGCAGCAAAGATTAGTGCTTGTTGATTTTTATTTTTCCCGAATTAAGTTTATCCAAAAACACTTTTGTCAAAAAAGGAACAATACGTGTGTGGCGCATACGTCGCGTGTGCCCAAGGACAACATAAGCCGTCGACTTCAGCGTCTCATGCATGTTTTGTGTGAAACCAATAGCAATAAATTTTCCTAGGAAAGCACGAAATTCCTATTTACTTTCTATACACGGAGAGAAAGCAAACAAATGAAAAAAAACACCCCGGTATTTCACTGAATGTTTGTTTCTTTTACCGGCCTAATGAAATTCAAATTTTATTACAGCCAAGATGAAAACTTGAATTGAGTTTCAGTATGAAATAACACAAAACAAAATTATATGCATGAGTTTTTCTTCAAGAATATGCAAACAAGTTTACAGTTAAGCCGCCGGCCTTTTGAAACAGGGGCTTTCACATCAAAAAGAAGAAAAATCTTGAATGCAAAATGACAACTTTCGATTTGATTAAGTTGACTCGATTTAAATTTGAGAGCAAACAAAATTGTTTTTTACACGCCTGTAATGTTATGCCTTTTTTGATGCTTAACGTTTTTGTATACCTTTGTTTAATATGCATTAGTCAATTTCTTGAAATGGGAAAACGAGCTAAAATAATGAAATTCAATAGTTGTCGTATTCTAAATTCACACCTTCTCCATAATTCTTGGAATTGGTGCATACATTTGCCATCAGGACTTTTTGCTCGCACTGAATTTCGTTTTAATTGCAAAATTCATTTAATGGAATTTTAATCCGTAGTAAATTGTTTCGCAATCCAAAAATTGCAATTCCAAGTGTCGAATGGAGAAGCTGTTATAAATAAGCTTTCACAGTTTTTTATAGATTCGGCTGCTTTGATTAATTGTTGATGTCACTAATGATTTTATGTCACCGGCTGATGTTTGACTGGCGAAAAAACGTCATTTGATTTAATTGCTTTCAAATTTCAATGTTTTTAAGGTGCTTTTTCAATGTGTGTGTTGCTCTATTTATGCGTCGTTAAATGCATACACATCAGAATGCAAATTGAAATCTAAATAAAAAGACAAACTTTTCGTGTTTCAAAAAGTGAAATATCAGCCGACATCCAAAAACAAGCGAATTTGGCAGGGGGGCAAATACAAAATATACAAAATGTTGTAAATGCTTTGCGCTGTCATTTCAGTTGAACATTTCAACAAAATTTCGGTTTTATGACAGCCAAATGTGTGTGTAATTATTCCTGTCGAATGTCGGAATGGACGCTAAGGGACCTTGGTCAGACTTGGCAGGAAAATTGCCCCGAACAATTATTATGATGGCTGATAAGCCTCACGCACACTCAGACACTCTCGCCCACAAACACACGTGCACTTGCTCGTGTGTAGTAAAAGAGTGGAGTTGGAATTTGCTTTGCTACGTGACTACTGGTAATTTTCGTGCACATTGCGTATACGTAATGTGACGCCGGTCCCAACTAAATGGCCATGCCGCCGTACTAACGCACGACATTTGCAAGGGCTTTGCTGCCCCTTCAGGCTTCGTGCACAGGGAGAAAAACTCAGGTCTATGCAAAACTCGTTTAGCTCGCCATACATTGTTTATGTTTAAGTATGTTTAAGTACCACATTACAGAAGTAAATAGAAATACTCATTTGCAATAATTTAAGCATTAGCCTAAACTAACTGGTTGTATTTGTAGGTTGAATATAATTATTAAAACACCTTTTTTCTCGGTGTATGGATTTTTTGCGCTTTCATCCCTTACCCCTCTTATTGTCGCCTTTGCCCTCGTTATTTTGCCATTTATGCGACTACCTTTTCGTCCCACCCTTTTCCACTGGTACCATAATGTTGGCTGCTTTTCCACGCAATTTTGTTGAGTCTTTCGGTTTCTTTTATTGTTTTATTTTTATTGTTTATTACCGCATTATTTCTTTTTTGTTGTGTGCGTCCATGCACTTTCCCTCATTTTTGGCACGAAGTGCACTGTCAAATGTAATCAAAAGCTGAGAAAATTTTGCTGATACATTGTCAGCTTATTAAATATGCCAACGGACATACGAGTATAAATACGAGTATATACACTGAGTGAAGGCAAAGATAATCCTGGGTACTTGGGTTAATTAATTTTCGTAAAAGTTTATAAACCAAATTACAAGGAGTAATCAGAAAATCTTTTGATGGAGCCCAACAACTTTCCTTAGATGAATAAAATAATTACTGACTTCACAAGAATATTTTCCCTTGTGTTCTAACGTGGCAAAGTTTAACCTAATTAAATAATTCCTGGCACGTTTCGAATCTGAATCAATTTTATTTAATTACACGCTTATATACAATCTCAGAAAATGCTTCAGATATTTTTGGCACTGGGCATCATCAATTTCCCAAGCTCTTAGCCGGGAAACAGCAAAATTTAAAAATAGAAGAGCTATGCTCTTAAGCATAAATACTCAGTTCAATCTTTCGCTTATGGTGATTAAATCAAATAATTGATGAGCATGCTTCACTTTTGTTCGCCGTCTGTTTTTTTTTTTCAGTTGAAACAGCTATAAGTGTTTAAGTTCACATCGTCTTTAAACCACACACAACAGCGTGAAATTCAGAGGAAAAAACTGTTGATTATAATGGGGAAAAGCCACTTGACTTATTTCTTTTCCAAGCATCTCATTAAAACGTTTTTTAAATGTGAGGCTTACAGTTTTAATCTGAAACTGGGTTTAGTGAACAGTAGTATATTTTCATTATAAAACCTTTGTTGGGATATTCGCAAAAACACATCAGACAAAAAGTTTGAATACTTGGTGTAATGTGGATCAATTTAAATATTCCGGAAAATAAGTTGGGAGATGCACAAAAACTAAAACTTTTTACCTAAGAACTCATACCATTTAACTATATTTCGGGCGATTTCTTGTAATTTAAAGAACACTGCAATTACACGGTGATTTTTATAAAGCCGTTTTTTCACACCCACGTGTCGCTTTGAAGTTCGTTACGTAGTTTTAAAAGTATCTGTTTGGCAATATTCCGTTGCGAACTGTTACGGTGCGTTTCGGATGAAAGCCGCATGAGAACTGAATTTTATCGGACAGACAGCGGCGTCGACTGCGATGCCGAATAAGTCGGACAATTTCGGAGTCTGCGCAGGAAATACGCCGTGAAAATGAAAACAAACTTAACCCGTAGAATGGTGTTGTGCCTTAAATTACAGCAGAGGGAAAACACAGTAAATTTGCATTTAAGCCTGCCTTACATTAAGTTTCTTATGAAATATGGATCCAGAAACATTATTCAAAATTTTCATTTTGGTAAAAGTTATATTTTTACATTACAAATTAGATTGGGTTTATAATATAAGGTACGGAAATTAAATATCTCTGAATTTTCTTGTACTAAAAATCTATGTTGAATGTTTATCTTTAGGCTAAGTGTTTTGACTCACTTATTGGCCAATGGAAAAACCGCTAGTATACACAATCTCAGCCACTTCACAGCGGCAAAATATTCTTTGCAATAGACTATACTCCTGAACTTAATTGAGTGCACTGCTTACACATTTATTTTTCGTGCATTGTTTAGCCTGGAATTTGTTCTGTATTTTCTTTGTTTTCGCTCTTCTATTTTTAAATTTTGCTGTTTACATTGTGGTGAGTTTAACCAGAGCAACAGCCATGCAATGGAACGTTTAATGATACCAAAAAAATGATAACAATGTACATATATCTAATACTACGAATGCAATGAAGGACAGAAAAACAAACCGCTGTCATTTTAGCAAAATATCCTTCCAAAGCTTTTTATGCAAAACTCTTGAGCTAAATAGGGAGTTTTGTGCCACCCCTGCTAATTTTATTGTCATCTGCTGAATTATTCAATGGCTTACTGTCGACTTTTCAAGTTTTGTTGTTGAATTCGAATTGTATTTAAATTAATATGATAGCTTTATTAATTTAGGAATTACAAAATTATAAAACCATGTCCCTGAAATGCTCATTAATTGAATAACAACAATGAACTACCTAGGGGAATATAACCGAATACGGCACTTTCCCAGCCATTATCTACTATCAATTACCCAATAAATCACGGTGGCTAGGTAATTGTATTCGGTGCTCTAGAAAAGATTTAGTGAATCTCAAATTTGCAGCGACTAATTGGTACAAATATAAGGACTAATGCGGCTTAGAACATAAGAGTTCCCAGCAGCCTAGACAAATAATTGTATCCAGATTTTGATGAGATAACAAAATAAATGTTGTTAGAAATTTAATGGAAACTCGTAATGTAAATAAGTCCTTATTTGGTCGAACTTATACATATATGCATCGCTCTGCAGTTTATTTGGCTAACTTGGGTTTCTAACGAGTCCATTTAATCCGGCTACTTGAATGCAAACAAAGAAATAATGCTTTGCTGGCAACTTTACAACAGTGTGAAGTGGTAAAGTGGTTCGCCAGGCTCATTAATTTTGCTCAGCCGGAGATGAATAATGAGTTGGGCTTAAGGGGGCTACTCAGACATAAAATATAAAACTCGTACGTGGTCAAGCCAACAATCTGCATTCTAAGCCGCAAAAAGCTCACTTTTCCCTGTGTGCGAAAATGTGGCAGGACATTTTTAGTTGCTCGTGGTGTCCGTTCCGCCTTGTCCTGATTGCTGCCTTCTGGCAGCAGCACTTTCCTCTTATTTTTTTTTTCCTTTCAGTCCAAAATAAGAACAGAATCTGCTGAAATTTTTCATTCAAACTTGTCTGGGTGACTTTTCCCCCCAGTGATTCTGTCTCCTTTGCGTCTCGGCCACTGCCTTCCTCTCCTGCCAATTACAAAAGTTGGAAAATTGTTGCAGCTCTTGTTTTTCTTGTATGTTTGTTTATGTCTCCTGGTGCATTTTATACGTATTCTTCTTTTCCTGACCATATTTGCTTTCCTTTGGAACTTGAACTTTTAAAGGCAGAGTTTTCAGTGTCTTATGTGGGGATAGAAAAATTGATTCATGTGTAATTAAAAAAAAAAGAGAATAAATTGGTAATATATTTACAAATCTCTTGAGCATTTAATTATCAATATGTTTGGGAATTCCTTTCTATGTTTACTTACAATATAAACACTCTCCTCTTTTTCTCTTTTTTCGTATATTGGGTGAATCATATTGCTAAATCAGCGATAGCAATTTTATTCTGATTTCAATTGGCTCACCTTCCATTCCATTGTGACTATTTCTTGCGTGTTTTGAGTGGCTCTGATTGGCCTAACCCCATTCACTTTTGTTCTCTACCTGATTGGTTTACCCTTTCAGTTTTTATATGTATATAATCTTGATTTGTTTATCCACAAAATCGAAAAGATCCCCATTCTTTTAGAAAGAAAGATAAAGAGTTCCCGATATCAATTAAATAAAGAAATCGCATAATTCTGCGACACGGCTGTGCAAAGATAAAAAGGAAATGACCTTCTGGGAAATTTTAAAAATAAAGATAATTAAATGCAGGTCTCTAGTGGCTTTCTGTGCGGTTTCCACCACGTTGGACAGACTGCACTTGGTTTGATGAGTAATCCCTGCCAGTCTGCAACCAACATTTATTCCCTGTTGGCTGCCATTTTCTGCGGACGAAGCCAAGTCTGGCGCAATGAGAAAACATTAAAGTATAATGCCCCCTGACATATATTTTGTTCGCTTCTTAAGATTTATTCCCACACGGTAGAGAATTGTTAAAATAATAAAGAGAAGTTATTGGCGCAGTGCGCCTTAAAGTGTGAATCTCCTCGTAAAGTGTCCGTGCGCGTTGAGGTATATGTCAGTTATTCCAAAAATAAAAGACACAATCCTGCAGCTTTAGTCATCCACTCCAGAGAATCCTTGTACGTGAGGCGATTACCATAATTAGATAATCCAGCTCAGCTCTACAAAATTCAAAACTCATCGCACGAAACAACACCTTCAAATAAGCTGACAGGAAGTGTGTGTCAGGGATTTCCAGTGCTTAAATATTTACACAATGAAAACGATGCCCACAGAAAACCGCAGTTCCTCCCCCTGTAACCCTTAAAAAATCCCACAGGTGACAGCATGCAAACTTTGTCTTAGCAGGCATCACACATCAGGCTTAAACATCAACATCAACTTTTGGTGTTGGCTCTCCCTTTTCCCCTTCGGCACTTAAACACCTACTTAAGTGCTCAGGCAGAATTTTGACAAATTCCTCGTAAAATTTTAATTTCATCCAGCGTATGCAAGGCTCCAGGTGGAGTTTTTCCAGTAAAAGCTAATAGGTTTCTGATTTGAATTATTAATAAACTCCATATAATGTAATGTAATCCACTTAGATTAGATTTCAGAGTCGTTATTTTCTGATCTGCATCGACAAATAATGCAAAATCCTAAACAAAATTTCAATTCGTAACTAGTTCGTAACTAAATACATACATTTTTTATTGGGGCTTGTTGAAATTGAATTCCCTGCGGCTTTATTATTCATCCCAAACCAAACATTTTTATCAAAGGACCTACTGATATCCGATGCGTTTACTTTTCATATATCAAAATCTGCTGACAAAATAAACGAAGTTCTAATGAAATATTTTTCCAAAACGTTTAAACTCATTCCCATATGAAGTTCTTACTAGTTTTCAGCTCAGTCAGCCATTAAATCCCGTTCCGACATTTTCCTAGTTTCCCAGAGATTTCCCCGAGGCATCGGGCTGTTTTCAGCGTCGCCTGTTTGAGTTTCCAAGTGGAGAGTGGGTCAGACAACAGAGGGTAAACAAAATTGTTTTGTTATGGCTCGGAGTTGGATATAAAAAACTGAAAAAGCGGCACAGACAAACAGACCGATAATCATATCCAGTGTCCCATTTTTTGCATAGCCATAAAAACTTTTATTTATTTTTTCACATAATGTAGATCGTATCAGGACTTAAAAGTTTTTAACAAAATTTTACTGACTGCCAACCCGTATTGGCCGTATTGCAGATAAGCTTGGTTAAGTGAGACATCCCACAATTTTAAGGAACTTTTGCAATCCGTGCTGCATTTAAGTGCTGCACAAAATATGCATGACATGGAAATTAAAAGTAAATATCTCAGCCTTGTGAACTATTTGCATGTCCAACTGTTGAATTTAAATATTCACTCCACTCTGCAATTCATACATCTCATGCATACAGCATGAACAAGTATAAAGTTTATGGCCAGCTTTGAGTTTTTTTGTGTTTCCATTGCCTGGGGTGACATTTCAGCTGACCACGGGCAAATGAGTGAGAGTTTAGTACCAGTGAATTGCCCCAACAATTATTAAAATGGCTGGCAGAAGTCGCCCATATGCACACACCGCAGAATATACTGAATATTTGGGGATCTACACACCGACTAACTCTGAGTGTGAGGAGGGTTGAATTTACTTTTGCTACGTGACTATTCGTAATTTTTTCTGTTCACGCTGCGTATACGTAATGCGAGGCGAACTAACCCATGGCATTTGCAACTGCCTTGGCCCCTCGAAACGTCCTCCCGCCTGGATCTTTTCCCCCTCGTCCTGGCTCTCCCCTCCATTGTCATTGCTTGTATGCTAATGTCACCCGTCTGTTCTTGGGGCTCTTTTCGCATTCGCATTCTCATATTCATTATTATGCTTTTTATTATTTCTTTGTTTTTGTGCTCCCAAGCACACTTTTTCTTTCTATCACGAATAACATCTGGTATTACACAGAGCATAAACAGATGAATTAGCCGCGGAAAATTACATGTGACAACCCGCAGCTGAGTTTGAAAACGAGCTTGACATCCTGAGGAGAATTTTAAGTTGAGGGCTGTTCAAGGAATATTTTTCCCACTTGTGCTTGTATTATAAGCTCAAACAAAATCGTTCCGAACATTTTACATAAACGTAGATTCAACGAAAATTTTTATCAGAGTAAATATGTATACTTATTCATACAGAGCGTCAGGTGAAAAATTGACATTATTGATCTGTGTGTGATTGGAAATGAAAACCTTTCACGGCAGTCACAAATCGAATCTTCCAATGGCTTTATGCTTATTGCCGAGATGCTTTCTCCTTTCGTTCCTTCTGTTCGATGAATAGCAGGATTGAGGCTTTTGAGCCTGACATTCAGCTTTTGGTTTGCCAGGGGATTTCATAAGGTTTTTGAAAGTCATCTTAGGTAAGCCCGTTTGGCATTGTTTGCTTACACAACAAGTTGGCACCAAGGCACATTTGATTTCTTAACGAAAGGAAATCTTTTAAGGAAGTGAAAAAATATAAATCCCGAATTTCAGTCCATATTCTTGCTGCTTATTACATTAGTAAATTCAAAAATATACAAGAAGATTCTGAAGCAAGAAATACGAGTAAGATTAACGATAAATGAGAAATGCAAATGGCGCGCGACATAGAAAGTTTACTTATAGAATGACGCTCTTGAGTAAATCTAATTTGATAAATGTGTTGCATGCACCACGTACTTTGCATACATTTGAATGTAAAGATAAATCGCTCCACTTGCACATCAGTGTTTTTGTGAAGGAATTGGCAGGTAATATTTGCGTGGTTTTATAGACTTAACTTGCCAGGCAAGTCTGATGAAAAAAAGGCCAAAATGCTAAGCACGTGATGTCAAGGCCCGCAGCTGAGTGGCTTACTCCACCCGCACTCCCAATGCGGAATCACTCATACGCAGTGTGCACCCGACTGCCTATCTGTTTGCTCGACTGCCGGTCAATTTGGCCGCTTTGTCAGTTTTCCCCGGCTGCTTCCATTGCAATTTCCCCATCCGGCGGACTTGTCTTTCATTTCCGTGATGCGCTTTTCGCCTACGTAATTGTGCGTGCAAACGACAATGGCTAAAACCCGCTCTAAGTCGGCCTAAAAGAGCCGTTGCATGCAGTTCACACCCTGGCCTATTTGGACACTCCTACACACCGCACATCACTTAATTGCCTGTTTCCCTGGCGAGAACATGCGGCGAAATTGACACACAAACGACCCGTGGGCTTTTCTTCAGTTAAAGCCTGAACCGATTATCAGTGAAGCTAAGAAATTCTTACCGTAGTATTTTTCTTGCAATTTAAATTGTTAGAACTTACCTAGTTGAAGAAATCTTTTGTACAAATCAATGTCTGCCGTTTCGACATTTATTCGTGCTCCCAATCAACTCGTGGATACATCACCTACAGAATCCTACCTGATTGCTTTTCACTGATGCCATTCGAATTCAGCCAAATCCACTGTCGATTCTACATTCTACAGCCAGTGCACTTTTTCCGCTGACGTCCAATCTAACGCACGTCCTGGTCATAAAATGCACTGCTCACTAAGCCAATTTCAGAGCGCTTATAATTGAAAGACACCACCGGTAGTAAGGGATGAAACTAAGCGATAGTACGAACTGAGCGATGCGATTAAAGTGAGATATGTTTAAGGAAAGTTAGTTGAACACTCCGTTCCGTTCCGCAACTGAACTTTTCGTTCTATATCAACTTAGTATAATTTGTCATTATGTAGGTATACTTTGGAATGCCGCATTGCATCAGCAACACAGTTTCTAAAGTTTTTCCGCAGCATCGCTTTCTGTGGCCACTACCGCAGCCTGACGCCTGGAACTTCCTTACTAAAAATTAGCAAAACAACATATCTTCCAACTGCAAGGAAGGATAACATGTTCTTTGAACTTTCACTTGGGGTAAAGGTGTTAAGCAACTAAATTTATAGTGAAGTAGTCGTTGCTATGACTATTGCGTTACTTGAAAGAAGCTGTAAGCCAAGCCTTGGCTCTTTTGGCAGCAAAAGAGCGGAAACGACATTCAATTGCACTGGTGGCGGAAACGGAAGTTGACGCCATTCTCAGCCCAGTAATGTTTACCTTTTACTCAAGCTGTTTACCAGCTCTCAATATTCAGTATTGTCCCATTATATTTAGTCTTTGTCGCTGACATCTTAACAGAAGTCCATTTATGTGGAGTGGAAGAAGCTTCTCTTTGTCAGTTCCTAGTTAAGATTGTGGCTTTTGTGTGGCATATCAACAATGGAATCAGCAAGATTCTATTCTGTCAGATTCACTAAGCTTTTGCCACAGAAACATACTCAGCTACTTGGGAGCAATGATCAAATTCAGTAAGTATTTATTTAGTTTATTGACAGGAAAGCTTTAAATTTTATTATAAATCCAATGGAACCGAAAAAGATGTACTAACTCATTTTAATTTCATGCAGCCTGAATAGCCCTTTTTAAGGCCAATT
This sequence comes from Drosophila erecta, assembly GCF_003286155.1. Classification (NCBI taxonomy): domain Eukaryota; kingdom Metazoa; phylum Arthropoda; class Insecta; order Diptera; family Drosophilidae; genus Drosophila; species Drosophila erecta. The sequence goes on from NW_020825194.1 coordinate 6,250,148, forward strand.
ACGTTTAAGTGTCCATTACTATTTATAATCCATCCCATTCCTAGCAGACACACACAAAACAATAGGGAAATCGACAAACTAAATTTATGTCCTTTCCTTGGATCCTTTTCCCAAAGTAGGGACTTTTCCGTAAGGACTTATTACCATGCCTACCGTCCGTTAAGCATTAAAGCTATGTTAATACAGTTTATAGTTTATGCTGCTAAATCGAGGGCACTTGAGTGGATATTTATAAATACTTCCTTAGCTCTTTACATAACTAAGAAATATTTATTTATTTATACCCATTAGAAAATATCATAATAGGTTTAAATGAGTTCTGACAACAATCGCTTATGCTTTTTGATTTCCAATGCTATTAATAGTATTTGGAAGTCAAATGACTAAACTGACATGAGTATTGGCTTAACGTTGTTGGCCATTCTTTCCAATTAGGACTTTTAATTGATGTGCTTTCATGTCTATTTTAATTTGTTCAGCAGACTACATTAAGGGACTTTCTTCTTTGTTTGTACCGAGTCCCATTCAAATGGCTTCTTAGCTAATTGACAAAAATTACGATGTCTTTGGGGATAGTAATTAAATTGTTATTCTTGGTATGAAGAAAACTTGTTTACAAGTTGTTAGCCCTTTGTGAAGACAAGGAAATCTTGTAACTATTTAAGCCTCAAATATTGTACGAAAATATTCTCCATATTTTCCAACAAGGCAACTCTTTTAAGTAGTAATAAAGAAGGTAGTGATTAAATTGGTCTCGGTGTCTAAAAACAAATTACTTAGAACTTTCTCTGAGTAAGTAGGAATTTAAAATGTTGTTAAAACGCCAAAAGTTGTTTCCATTAGGCAAGAACGTTCAAAGGATATTACGGTCTAAAGTTTTTCAATTAGCGAAAACTTCAAAAACAAGGCAATGTGGATGCAGAGATGCACTTTATAAGATTATGATCGGAAGTTCATAAAATTAATAGAGAGATCTGAGCACCTTAGAAAAATTATACAAGGACAAATAAATTTACTTTTTGGCATTGTACAAAACGGGAGCCAATAATTTAACAAAAAGGATGTACTGGAGCATATGAGCTTTTGTTTAAGTTTAGTAGAATGAGATACTTCAGGAAAGGTGTAATACAGAGAATAATTTTACTTACACTACTTTAGTCATTTTATGTAGGTTGTAAAGTGCCCTTCATAAAGCCCGTAATTTATTACTTGTTAAGAGAAGTACGAATGCCTGTATTGTCGTTTTTCTTCCCCTCGCTGTATTTCGAGCATTTCGGCATCTTTAAGGACAAGGATGTTAAACTTTTACGCATCTCGGGCTTCACCAACTGCCAACCACTTGAGTCTCGTTCATGCGACCACAAAAAGTTAAGCGCGTTAAATTTCACAGCTTCGCTGCTTTGAAGCTTGTGAGTTTTGATGGTGTGTTGTTTTAAATATTTTAGTCCCGGCTTACTTTAAAAACGAACTAAATTGGTGCAATAATTTATGATTTCCTTCATTGTAGATTCTGCATTAGTAGCGGTTATACGCATATATAATTTCAGCCACCTAATCAAAAATGCGGCAAATTAATAAATTTCACATTAATTCAATTTACAAGCTTTTGTGGCTTGCCATAATATATTTAAAAAATGCAAGTTGAACAAAAGCTGGTTGCTCGTTTATTTTTTTCGTACGCATAATATAAAACCCATTTTAGTTATTAAAAGCCACTGCGTGGATGCAAAATATTCATATTGTTATGGAAATAGTGGAATGAGTCAAAAGATGCCAAAATAACAACTGCTGATATACATTGTTATTAAAACGAGAGTCTATTGAAAAATGCCATTCATACGAGATGGCTTTAATTTTAAAGAATTTTACAATTTTCTGTACCCACGTTTGTATGACTTTCTGGAGAGTTGGTTAACTGAAACAATTAATGAAAATAGAATAAAATAAATAGGAATTTATATAAAATACTAATAAAAAGTGTGTCTGCGTTTCCCTCCGTGCATTTGTCCTGATCCGGAGTTGACTGAATCTGCTGTCATTTCTAGCAGACTGTGCACCTTTCAGGTCCTTTCTCCAGGGGCTTCGACTTGTGGCATAAAGTTTGCGACCACAGCAAAAGTGAAGCCTGCCTGAATAGTGCCCACTCTCCATTTCGTCCTAGTGCTCTATTCTCCGCTCCTAGCACTCCTGGCAAAGTTTGATTAAAAGGCCAACAGAGCAACTCAAGTTGCAACGGAGCTCGCCGGTCTGGGTCACAGCCCAATTCAAAAGTTGGGCGAGGTGGGAGATTGGGTTTATTTCGGGCACGTAGTCGGATGAGGGAATTTGCAATTTGAGTGCAGTGGCTGATTCAACTGCAGGTGAATGGAATGTAAATGTGGTTCGCACTGGGAATCCGCTGTGTACGAGGTAATATAAGGCTTTCAATATGGCCTTTCGCTAGTCAATATACAATTTGAATAGTTGGACGAGCTAATGGATAAGTTCGTTTTATTTCAAGCATTTTATATTTTCCACTACATTTGCTACAAATTTTAAAACTAATTTTGGTAAAGTACCTTTTATTGAATTAATGTAATGAACTTATAGAGCATGCATTTTTCATTAGCCCAGAGGCAACATTTTTATTTTGTAGTAAAAGGACTGATGGAGCGAAACACCGAAATAAAAAGTAAAATCGTGTCGCCCTTTGGGTATTTCATGTGTATTGTTGGGTAAATTAAATTCAAATTTGATGATTAAATTGCAATACTATTACATTTTCTTTAGTTAAAAAAAATGAATTTCCTTTTGTGAGCTGTGAATCCCTATTATTTTACATTTAGCAAGAATTTGGTGACAATGTGTGCAGATCTATTATATTTGTTCTACTATTTCGTACTATTCTGTCAATACTTTGTTGTTTGTCAAAATATTTTTTTAAAAAATCTGCAAGTTTATATCGAAGCTGGCTGAAAATCCCAGCCCAACCTAAATACTGCGTCACATATTCGCCTGCCATTTCTGGGAACGTGATAAAATTCATGGCAGGTCAAGTGGAAAAGCGAATGCAGGGGAACCGGCCAAACCCAAAATTCATAAAGCAAGCCCAAAACCGTCTGGCCATCCCAGGCTGACCGTAAAAACTTTCTGCTGGAGGCAAAGCAAAACAAAACTGTGGCAAAAACATAAAACACAGCAAGAGGCATAAACAAACAGAGCGCAAAAGCATAAAGCGTACAAGGCAACAGCAAAATTTCCAACTTTTGTAATCGAGACCCCTTGATGGTGACAGGACCAAGCTTTCAAAGCTGCAGCAGGGAGTTGTGGGAAAAAAATAAACAAAAATATAAATATTTTACTTGTAGTTCCTCCGAGCAAACACCAACAAACTACAGCAAGCTAACGCAAACTAGCCGAAAAACAAGCAACAGCTGCCAAATAGGAAACAATCAAGCCCAGAGCAGAACCACTAAAATATCCTGTGAAATTGCTACCCAGACACTTTCCCCGATCCTGGTTGGCAGTATTTTCGGTTGGGGACTTTTGACTCATCGTACACCCGGCTCGTCTGGGCATCATTATTCATTTTCGGTTGAGTAAAATTAATGAGCTGACCAAGCTGAAGTGGTGGCTTATTCTCTCTCATTTTGAAGTGCTCAAACGGAATGAACTCGTTAGTTGACCTTAAATGGAGCTCGAGTAACAGGGAACTGGGATTAGTTTCCCAGCAACACAAGGCATAATTGAATGAAATGCGAACAAAGTTATGGCCATAGCAGGATTTTAAGGAATCGAAAGGGTCAAGCCCCGCACTTGTTGTCATTGATTGGGTGCAAATCGATTCCATGTCATGGAAACTGGGTCACGATGAGCAAACAGTAAAACCCAGACAGCACAGAAAAGTGGAAGCCACTTTTTCCCATTCAGTTGCGACTGTTCCGAGTTCAGGACATTCAACCCAGCAGAAGCCGACGAGCAATTTATGTGCCGTGGTTAATACTTTGGTATATACCTACCAACCTACCTTTGTTGTCGCAGATTCGCCCGATTTGCGAGCAATAAACCCATCTACAAGTGAGAGCTGAATAAAAATAACAATTAATGCAACACAGGTAGGGATGTATTAAATATCGAATCTACTACATTTCATTTGTTGTATCTGTTTGCACATTGGACTTTAAGGATGTCACATGATATTGATTAAATGCTTTCTAAGTGCTTTACAAGCAAATCGTCGAATGATCCCCTAAACGCACTTCTATGTATCTTGACTTGAGCGAAGTCCTTCATGTGGAGCATGTCAATTGCATCATTAATAATGACAATGCGGCAGATGGCCACTGGCCATTCCGCATCCTGACGTCCGCTCATATATTACGAAACGTGCCCAAGGATCCTGTGTGAGTACGTCTTTGAGTAATGGCTGGAACATGCAGGACGAAAATCTTATGGGGAAGTGGAAACTGTCGCTTTACTAAAATAATTGTTTCACTAGCTTCTTGATATCGACCATTTGGCAGTGGCCTAAGAATAACCCTTGAAAATGTGCACTGCATCTGAATGAACTTTTATTACATTTCGTGAATGTCTTAAAATTTATGAATGGTCATCTGACAGTAGTTGCCAAAAGCATTATTGGCGTGAAATAAATGTCTTGAAAAGTGAATCTTTTCGGATTCTTGCAAAAAGCCGCCAAGAATGTAAATTGAAGTGCAGCTGGTTAAATTCAGAAGTGGAATAGTTGAATACTAATATAACTTCGTCTGCCAACGAAGGGGCGCGGAATATATGCAAACGTTTTCGAGAGTGGAAAACGAGCGTTTGTTGCGTATACGCCACGTGGCCGAAGGGACAACGTAAGCCACCAACTCTGCCTGCACATGCATGCCTTCTATGCAGCCAAACCCATAAATTTTCCTAGCCAGCATGTCGAAATTCTATTTTATTTCCACCTCAGAACGAGACTGATAAAGTATGTGAGAAAGAGAAAAGAATTTATTTGAATTTAGTCTATACAAAAAGAATAAAACATGCTCGCCCTAACAAAATTAAAAAGACTATCTTCTTTAACTGAAAACAATTTGCAAGAGATTGCCTTAAAGCTGTAGCAATTAGTATCTACATTAAACTATATCACATGGGAGAATTAGGCAGAATTAAAAAAATATATAATAATAAGCACTCCAGGAAACATGTAGGGACATCCCTATCTACTTTAATTGGACACACCACCAAAAAGTGAGTAACATCCTACCTGCAAGCTGCAGCGTCATCATTACCGACTCGAGCCATTTTCCTGCTGCTTTCAGGCACAAGTCGGGATCTGAAAAAGTGGCCAAGATGTTGCAAGTATTCTGGAAATCAGTTAAGTATCTTGCCACACCTCTGCTACATCATACTGGCAAATGATGATGTCACGAAATGTTTCCCCGTCTGGGTTATGTGTTCTCTTATGCGAGTACTTGACATTTTCCGCGTCCCCGACTATCAGATGCCATTCCGCGACCGACAGATGTCTGCGAATATAAAATGGCTGAGGGCGAGAAAAGTGTGAAACTGTGCACATGGTCATTTGGCATGGGGATGTCAGCAATATGGGAGACATGACAAGCAACTGGAGCATGAAAATTGCACGCTTGAAATTGGCAGGAATACTTTTGCAAGATATAGTACAAAATAACTGATAACTCTTAAAAGTACTTGGTAATGGAAAATGGTACATTTCCTGCGTTTAATAAACTCATTCAAATTTACCTAAATTAAATTTTTGTAAAAGTTGCCATAGTCACTCTTTTGACATGTCGATGTCTGGCTTTATCAATACGGCGGGCAAATTGCTTCACCAGTTTTGAAATGTGCCAGCTGGAATGTAGCCAAACAAGAACCTCTTTCAACAGAATCCGGGGCAATTTCGGCTGCTATGTGCGGTATCCTGTTGCCAGATGCTGGCACAATCATACCGAGTAATAAAAGTCTAGCTCTGAATGCACTTGGGTCTCAGCTTGGAATAATGAGACATCACAATGGATATTTTATGCCAGGCGTGATAAATCACGTGCTAACGGAAAAATTCCAAAAAGGTAAACCTTCAGTTTTATTGCCACTTCTCGTTTTTGCTCAAAAAGAATAAATAATAGCTTCATTTAGTGGAATTTTCTTTTGTTATTGTTCACATTGTACTTGGCTTGTGTACCTTAAATCTATATTTTGTTTGCCCAACAAATTCCTAGGCTCTTAATTGCTCTAAAACTGACTAAAACGTGGATACACCGCCTTACTAAGAACATTCAACAAATTAAGAAATGGAGTTACAAAGTTTGGATTGGTTTTCTAAAGTTTACTCCTTCGAATGCCTGAAAAACTTTTCGCTGGCCAATAAAGTGTAAAATTGTGAGACTCAAAATGCTATTGAATATGGATATCCGAAAAGGGGCGTCTTATGGGAGTAATTAATTCATATCGATTTTGGATTGTTGTTTTAGTGGCAGGTGGCAAAGTGACGTTAATTCATCATCAGCGTATTGAATTGTGGTCTTATAAGATTTTAGTTGCTGACAAGCACGTGCCCACCAGCACAGGTGGATATTTTATATTTCAATTTGACAAAGAACAATTAAATCAAATGCGTAAATTTAGTAATTTAAAACCTAATAAACACTGCTTATCCCAGCAAGTGAGCGCGAGGCTATTAACATAATTAGATAAACCCTTATGGATTATAAAAAATGTTAACTGAAAGCTTGACAGCACTTTGCAGATAAGCTCTCCAGCAGCTTGTGCAAAAGTATATAAAAGGGATACACAATGTCAGGGTAAATATGCAAAATGATAACCAGGACCACAGGAAACGGCGTATCTCCACCACAGGCTTTCTGAAAACATGAGGCAAACTTTATCCTAACACGGTTGCACCTCACACCTCACCTCCACAGCCCCAAGTTGTCCCCATCCTCTGGGCTCTAAACACCTACTTAAGTGCTTAGACATAATTTTCGAAAATTCTCTGTGAATTTTTAATTCCTCACGCACACACGTGGCCGAGAATATCTGAGCAAGGGCATTAATTAGCTTAAGCTTACACGTTGCCATTCGGGAATACCCAAGAAATCCACATGTGGTGGTAAGTGCTGAAAATTAATTGGATTGTTTGGTTAGCATGAGTGTGCGCTGCTCTCACCTTTAAATTTGGAACTTTGCTGTCGGAAAATGTATCGTTTTGTTTGCATTGCTGAAAATGAAGTGTGCGGGTGCTCATACAACTTTCAGATTTTCCGTCTCTCAAGGCAGAACTCGAAATTACAACAATCAAAATATGGTCAACCATTAGTTGTGCAAAGAAATATGAAGAGTTTCTATAAACTGAATCCTCTTAAAATTAATGTGTGCTGGAAGCTGTTCAGTAATGTGCAGATTTGAGATAATTTTGAAAAATTATGTTTGCTTAGGGACTCCTGGCAGCAGTGTTCCAAGCATTTAATTATGAATGAAACAATACAAAACGGAACAAAGCTTCTAGGGAAAGCATTTTATTATCACATTTTGCGCTTTGTCATGACTGTTGTCTTGACAATAGAGTGGGAGGGCTACTCGACTTTTCCTTATCTGATTATAAAAAGAAGCCACAAAATTAAATAAGTAGAACAGAAGTTATACTTCAACCTGCAATGTAGGATTTTCGCTGAGACTGAGAACAATGTCAAACATTTTTGCTGGCCTGTGTCAACGTCGTCCTCAGTGTTTTATATTTAGGTGGATGACAGGAAAATGTTTCAGGAAGAGAAAAAGTTAATTAATTTCACCAAAAGAGCTGGACTATTTTTTATTTCATTTGTCATTTTATGAATTTCACGCTATTTTCCAGATTGTTATATAAATAATATTTTACAAGCTTTAGAACTTATCCATTCAATTTCATATTATAAAACGTATTGTAGTTTTGACTGCTGGTTGTCCAAATTAAACAAAGTGAACCAGCACGCCACAGCATTTAATGGCAAACATTTGCGCAACAAACACCTCCCTCCCAGTTTTCCATTTTCCGTCTCAACTTGCTGCTGCGGGCAATGTCAAATTGTCAGACAAACATGAAAGTGGTGGGAGACTGAGTGCACAATGTCACAGGGCCGACAGGGCGTATAATCAATTTGCTGATGGGATAACAAAGCAAACTTGAATCTGTTTAACAACCAACAAGTTAAGCAAGCCAAATATCCCGATTGAAATCAACAAATATTGCAAAAAATCTCGATTGCAAAATCATTAGCTGATAAAGTGGCAGGCGAATTATTTTATGAGCACGTTGACTTTATAAAAGGAAATCGGATATAAGCATTGACAAAGAAAATCACAAGGCCACCAAGATCCAATCAAACAAAAAGTGGCAAGCGACAACTGAAAGGTTATGTGAAATGGCAACGGAAAGTACTGATAAAATTACTTTGTCCTTTTAACCAAAAGTAACCCATGACTACACTTGTATATACATACGTATATCGTTACATGATTTCCTTGCTTGTCAAAAAAGGTTGACTTATTTTAAAAAAGGATTTCGTTGTGGGAGTGCACAAGCTCATTTCCTTCTTCTTAAGCCATCCCTCTGGCAGCAATTGAATTTGAGTGTTTTTACCTTGCTTTTGCTAGTGGTGTCGCAAATTGACATTTTTGATTTGAATGTGAGTGAATGGGAAAACCTATAAAGTGACATTCATGTTTTATATGTGTACCATTAGTTGTTGTTAGATTAATTAAAAATGTGCACCATTAGTTCTTGTTAGATTATTTGAAAAATTGTTAAGCACAGGTCGTCACAAAGTCAGATCAAAAGCAGTAAAAAGAAAAAGGGTTTATCAAACAATCAGCCCAATAAAGTAAAAGGGTTAGGCCACCTGGTTCCAAATGAGTTTTGAAAGAGCCGCTGCACCCTAAATTAATTTAAAATTCGGCAGAAAAATGTATGTTTACTTTAGACCCAGGGGAACAAAACGCCAGATAAAAGAGATTTGAATTGCTTAAATTGAAGCGTATGGAAAATCCTAACTTTAATTAAAACAGGTCGAACATTATCTTGGAATCACATTGAGTTTAATTAATGTTTTCTACAACAACTTTAAATACACGAAAAAGAAACAATGATTGACAACCAAACGAGAGCCACATTCCTAATTAATTGGGTGATGCCCACGTGAATCTGACCTTTATATGGCATTTATTATGCTCTGGCTGCCTCAATAAATAAATTATATGAATTTCGTTGCCCAAAATATTTATCTGGACTAAGTGTGGCAGCTCCACTTAGAGTCCTAAATACTTTGGTTTTTGTTGCGGAAAAGTTAGAGGTCCTTATGGGATTTTTTGGCACTTTAATTAGTTCTGATTAATTTAGTTGAATCATTTTTGCTTTGAAACCGATTAAATTTTCCTTGTTTAATTTTCCTTGTTTCAATGTGGACGATTTTAAGGAAACCGAAACGTATTTTTGTATTCTTATTGAAAGCCCAAAACAACAATAATTTTACAATCAAGTTGAGTAATCGACTGCATCCGACCTTTCATTTTCAGGCCAATTACTCAATCACTTGGATTGATCTGCCTGGTGAAAAACATTTTTCTGTTTGGCTACAGTACATATGAAGAACTTTTTTAGCCACCAGTTGCCTATTTGGTTGATGGCAGAAATTTTATAATACAATAAAAATTGATTTACAAAAAACTTGTATAGAAACAGTTTCAACAATATTGTAACAAGCTTCTTGAAAAGTTTGTTGAATTTTTTGGCTAACCCAAAACTTAGAATTTAATTTTAACTATTACAGTTTTTACTCTTTGAGCTGAATTGATATTCAGTGTGGTAATTACTTTTTGCTGGTAAACATTTTCGCATGCCGCATTGCTTTCCCAATTTGATTACAAAACTTTCAACCAGCTTTTTATGGCAATTTAATTATCACACTACGAACATTGTGAACCCGTCTGCTGCAAGTGCAATTTCCGTTCTAAATTTTGTCCAAAATAGCGGAAAACTTTCGTTCGTGTGTCTCATGCCCGAACTGCGTTTTCCTTTTATGGGTTTTCCTTTTCTTTGTCGAAAAGTTTACCCAGGCAAAAGAAGTATAATATGAAACAAAGTATCATGTTTACCTAGTCTATCGGCCGTTCTACTGTGTGCCCTTTAAATTTAAAGAGCCTTTGTTTTATGTTTTAGATACATTACAAAAAAGAATCAGTAAACTATTCCCACAGCTTTTGATTATAATTTTTCAACTCCCAATGCTCTTCGGACTTAGCTTAAAAAAACAACAGCGCACAGGTGAACTTGAAGGAAAGACCACTCACCTTTCAGTCCGTTGAATCCACGACTTAGAAAGCACATTTAATTGTTATGTTTTCCTGGGTGGTTTACTTAGCTCTTCTGCCTGTTGGTCAAGTAAATTAATGGATTCCCATTCCCTTCGGCTCATTCCCAGCATTTTCCCATCGCGATGGTCTGCCTGTTGATGTTTGTTTCCCCCACTTTGTTGCCTTTCCTTGTTCAGCTGCGGTTTTCAGCTAATTGACAAAAAAAACGTATAAAACCATCGGAAAATGTGGGGCGTGGTGGTGGCTATGGAACTTTCGTTTAATTAATTAAATGACGTTGGAAAATATTTGTGCCTTCTGCTTAAGGGACTTTGTCCATTAAGAAAGAGGAGCTAGTGCTGAAGGATATCTATTAAAGGATATCTATTATTCAGATTAAGTACACGAAATGTAAAAAAGAAATATGAAAACGATTTATAAACAAATAACTTCCTGGCAAAAAAGAAAATATTCGAGTACAACTAAGTTTTTCCGACCCAATTGATCTAAGCCTTTAAGTGCAGCTGTCAGCTCGAATAAATATATTTCATGCTAAACAAATACAATTGGTTTAAGCCGAGCCTTGTAGCAATTTCATGCCATTTTGACAGCACCCTGCCAGAATGCAAATCCAATAGTTGCAAGCTCTCAGGCAAGCAAATGCCAAAAGATGCATCGGGTAAAGGGTTGCTATATTGCCAGAAATTAAATGCTTTTCAACGGGATATCTGGGTGGGAGGAGAGGGAAATTTATGCACGGCAGGACCTAGGGTTATACTTAGCAAGGACAATTTACGGCACAGTCATTCTTTGCCCCGGCAACTGTATATTATATTTAGCAGCCACAATATTGCTGGTTGAACGGTCTGCAGTTAAGCCAATGAAGTGGAAAGCAGCTGCACTTCCGACCGAGATTTTGCGGCCACGGTATTTTCCTCCAATCCCTACATTCACTTCACGGCTAAGCTATTTGAATTTTAAAACAAGATAGGATGCTATAGTCAAATTCCCCGAATATCAGATACACGTTACTCAGCTAGTGGAAGTGCAAACAAGAAATACAACATTTGCGTAAAAAAAAATGGAACTAGCTTATGTAGTTATCAGAAAAATTACCAAAAAATTAAAAAAAAAAATATTTCTAAATTTGAATGCAGCTTTTTAGAGAATTGCTCCAGAAACATTTAAAGGTATGCCGCTTCAAAATCCGATTAATATAAGTTAAGTTATGCACTTTAGAACTTCAGTCTTTGGACATATTTGAATTTTTACAATATCATAACATCAGAAAAATTACCAAAAAATTCAAAAAAAAAATATTTCTAAATTTGAATGCAGCTTTTTAGAGAATTGCTCCAGAAACATTTAAAGGTATGCCGCTTCAAAATCCGATTAATATAAGTTAAGTTATGGACTTTAGAACTTCAGTCTTTGGACATTTTTGAATTTTTACAATATCAGAAAAATTACCAAAAAATTAAAAAAAAAAATATTTCTAAATTTGAATGCAGCTTTTTAGAGAATTGCTCCAGAAACATTTAAAGGTATGCCGCTTCAAAATCCGATTAATATAAGTTAAGTTATGGACTTTAGAACTTCAGTCTTTGGACATTTTTGAATTTTTACAATATCATGACATCAGAAAAATTACCAAAAAATTAAAAAAAAAAATATTTCTAAATTTGAATGCAGCTTTTTAGAGAATTGATCCAGAAACATTTAAAGGTATGCCGCTTCAAAATCCGATTAATATAAGTTAAGTTATGCACTTTAGAACTTCAGTCTTTGGACATATTTGAATTTTTACAATATCATAACATCAGAAAAATTACCAAAAAATTAAAAAAATATATATTTCTAAATTTGAATGCAGCTTTTTAGAGAATTGTTCCAGAAACATTTAAAGGTATGCCGCTTCAAAATCCGATTAATATAAGTTAAGTTATGGACTTTAGAACTTCAGTCTTTGGACATTTTTGAATTTTTACAATATCATAACATCAGAAAAATTACCAAAAAATTAAAAAAAAAAAGATTTCTTAATTTGAATGCAGCTTTTTAGAGAATTGCTCCAGAAACATTTAAAGGTATGCCGCTTCAAAATCCGATTAATATAAGTTAAGTTATGGACTTTAGAACTTCAGTCTTTGGACATTTTTGAATTTTTACAATATCATAACATCAGAAAAATTACCAAAAAATTAAAAAAAAAAAGATTTCTTAATTTGAATGCAGCTTTTTAGAGAATTGCTCCAGAAACATTTAAAGGTATGCCGCTTCAAAATCCGATTAATATAAGTTAAGTTATGGACTTTAGAACTTCAGTCTTTGGACATTTTTGAATTTTTACAATATCATAACATCAGAAAAATTACCAAAAAATTAAAAAAAAAAGATTTCTTAATTTGAATGCAGCTTTTTAGAGAATTGCTCCAGAAACATTTAAAGGTATGCCGCTTAAAAATCCGATAAATATAAGTTAAGTTATGGACTTTAGAACTTCAGTCTTTGGACATTTTTGAATTTTTACGATATCATAACATCAGAAAAATTACCAAAAAATTAAAAAAAAAAATATTTCTAAATTTGAATGCAGCTTTTTAGAGAATTGCTCCAGAAACATTTAAACGTATGCCGCTTCCAAATCCGATTAATATAAGTTAAGTTATGCACTTTAGAACTTCAGTCTTTGGACATATTTGAATTTTTACAATATCATAACATCAGAAAAATTACCAAAAAATTCAAAAAAAAAATATTTCTAAATTTGAGTGCAGCTTTTTAGAGAATTGTTCCAGAAACATTTAAAGGTATGCCGCTTCAAAATCCGATTAATATAAGTTAAGTTATGGACTTTAGAACTTCAGTCTGTGGACATATTTGAATTTTTACAATATCATAACATCAGAAAAATTACCAAAAAATTCAAAAAAAAAAAATTTCTAAATTTGAATGCAGCTTTTTAGAGAATTGCTCCAGAAACATTTAAAGGTATGCCGCTTCAAAATCCGATTAATATAAGTTAAGTTATGCACTTTAGAACTTCAGTCTTTGGACATTTTTGAATTTTTACAATATCATAACGTCAGAAAAATTACCAAAAAATTCAAAAAAAAAATATTTCTAAATTTGAATGCAGCTTTTTAGAGAATTGCTCCAGAAACATTTAAAGGTATGCCGCTTAAAAATCCGATAAATATAAGTTAAGTTATGGACTTTAGAACTTCAGTCTTTGGACATTTTTGAATTTTTACGATATCATAACATCAGAAAAATTACCAAAAAATTAAAAAAAAAAATATTTCTAAATTTGAATGCAGCTTTCTAGAGAATTGCTCCAGAAACATTTAAACGTATGCCGCTTCCAAATCCGATTAATATAAGTTAAGTTATGCACTTTAGAACTTCAGTCTTTGGACATATTTGAATTTTTACAATATCATAACATCAGAAAAATTACCAAAAAATTAAAAAAATATATATTTCTAAATTTGAGTGCAGCTTTTTAGAGAATTGTTCCAGAAACATTTAAAGGTATGCCGCTTCAAAATCCGATTAATATAAGTTAAGTTATGGACTTTAGAACTTCAGTCTTTGGACATATTTGAATTTTTACAATATCATAACATCAGAAAAATTACCAAAAAATTCAAAAAAAAAAAATTTCTAAATTTGAATGCAGCTTTTTAGAGAATTGCTCCAGAAACATTTAAAGGTATGCCGCTTCAAAATCCGATTAATATAAGTTAAGTTATGCACTTTAGAACTTCAGTCTTTGGACATTTTTGAATTTGTACAATATCATAACATCAGAAAAATTACCAAAAAATTCAAAAAAAAAATATTTCTAAATTTGAATGCAGCTTTTTAGAGAATTGCTCCAGAAACATTTAAAGGTATGCCGCTTCAAAATCCGATTAATATAAGTTAAGTTATGGACTTTAGAACTTCAGTCTTTGTCATTTTTGAATTTTTACAATATCATAACATCAGAAAAATTACCAAAAAATTAAAAAAAAAAAGATTTCTAAATTTGAATGCAGCTTTTTAGAGAATTGCTCCAGAAACATTTAAAGGTATGCCGCTTCAAAATCCGATTAATATAAGTTAAGTTATGGACTTTAGAACTTCAGTCTTTGGACATTTTTGAATTTTTACAATATCATAACATCAGAAAAATTACCAAAAAATTAAAAAAAAAAATATTTCTAAATTTGAATGCAGCTTTTTAGAGAATTGCTCCAGAAACATTTAAAGGTATGCCGCTTCAAAATCCGATTAATATAAGTTAAGTTATGCACTTTAGAACTTCAGTCTTTGGACATATTTGAATTTTTACAATATCATATCAGAAAAATTACCAAAAAATTCAAAAAAAAAATATTTCTAAATTTGAATGCAGCTTTTTAGAGAATTGCTCCAGAAACATTTAAAGGTATGCCGCTTCAAAATCCGATTAATATAAGTTAAGTTATGCACTTTAGAACTTCAGTCTTTGGACATATTTGAATTTTTACAATATCATAACATCAGAAAAATTACCAAAAAATTAAAAAAATATATATTTCTAAATTTGAATGCAGCTTTTTAGAGAATTGCTCCAGAAACATTTAAAGGTATGCCGCTTCAAAATCCGATTAATATAAGTTAAGTTATGCACTTTAGAACTTCAGTCTTTGGACATATTTGAATTTTTACAATATCATAACATCAGAAAAATTACCAAAAAATTGAAAAAAAATATATTTCTAAATTTGAATGCAGCTTTTTAGAGAATTGCTCCAGAAACATTTAAAGGTATGCCGCTTTAAAATCCGATTAATATAAGTTAAGTTATGCACTTTAGAACTTCAGTCTTTGGACATATTTGAATTTTTACAATATCATAACATCAGAAAAATTACCAAAAAATTAAAAAAATATATATTTCTAAATTTGAATGCAACTTTTTAGAGAATTGCTCCAGAAACATTTAAAGGTATGCCGCTTCAAAATCCGATTAATATAATATATATATAAATATATTTCATGAGTCCACACTTATGGTCACTTCACTGGAAATGGTAAAGTTTTTGCCGGCTGGCGTAGTTAAGATTGTCCTCTTACAATTAATTAATTACAATCTTCTCATAATATTATATCCCATTTCAAAATTAATTTAGAATATATATGTTGTCATGTTATTTACCTATTACAGAAAGGAAAAGATTCGCTTGTTCTGCTCAATTCGTTAAATTTCCGTACAAATTTATATCTTTTTATGTGTTTCGCCGTTAAAGGACAAACCGAGTGACATGAAAAATGACGACTCGTTGTGTACGAGTATGTTACTGATGATGAACAAAACACATCCCCAGGCGGAAGCAATCTGCACAATGCAAATTTGTAAGTCGGCTCCAAGCTTCCTTTTTCCACCGTCATTTCCCTGATTTCCCAAGCTCAACAAATTATGCGAACCCTTTTTGTGCTGTTTTTCATTATGCTTCCTTGTAGTCTTGCGAAAATTTCCTAAACTTAATGGAAAATATTTATGGAGACCACAGGTCAGTTGAGGAATACATTTCATTCAACTAACAACTGTATTTGTCAACAATTTTTCATAGTTAATGAGCTTCCCATGCCTTTGCCAGATGAGATAGCGCAGTACATTTACAATTTCGTTGCCAAGTCTACAATATTTTTCATGGCTATATAAAATGTTGGTAATTTAGCTGTCCTTTTACCTTGTCCTTGTACCAACTGCCGGATAAAGCGCAGAGTAGGAAATTAAGTTGTCACCAAGTCAAATCGCTTTATATCCGCTTTCACTCCAGACTTTCTCGACCTGGCTCCAATTTCGTTTACCCACCTCTTCCATTTCAATTATAAACACTCTGCAAATGGCTTACAGACTTAAGCTTTATGGCCAGAACGTGACGGGAATTGGCGACAAACGGATGTGGCTGCTTGACAGACCTGGCAATAAGAAAATGACAGTCAATTAAAGTGCCGCTTAGCGAAAGGATTTGGTTGCAAGCTCATTGTACTACTTTTACTGTAACCGTTTCTATCTCAACTAAATCTAAACTTTCTGTAAGAATAATATAAGCTTTTTAGTAACTTATAAATAATACGAAGAGGTGATTGCAATAAGTATCTAACGCATTTAAGAAACTATTCAATTGGTCCTTTGTAGTACAAAGGTATTGGTTTTCCTGAAGAAACACGCCTTGCTTTATTTCGTTGAAGCAAGCAGTGCCTTCTTATCACAGAGAAATTTCCTGGCTTTTCCTCCTTCTCTGTTTGTTTGCTCTGCCACTGCTGCTTGTGGATTTTTCCAAGGATAAGAGAGAGGGGAAAAGTCTCCTGCCAACTGAGCAACAACTTTGGCCTTCCTGGCATGTATATGCTTGCTATTCGCCAAGGAAAGTAAAGGTTTTTTTAGCAGGACTAACATTGCAGCAGCATCGACACCGTTGTAATCCTGTTACGTTTTATGCGAGGCGCACTAACCCCATTGCCCTGAATAAGTGTTAACAGCCTCACTTATCTAGGCTGCAGCTCATTTTCCACTTTCACGTGCTGTATTTCCCGCCGTTCCTTCGTCAGCACCTTTTTGCAAAATATATTACTTCGCTCCATTTTGACTTTCCCGTTTGTCCTCTGGTCCGACAAATTGAATTGATGTCCTGCATGTACAATTTTACGCCCTTCGGCGAGGCTATGGCCCAGAAAACGGGTCCGCTTCATATCTCTGAGATACAAAACAAACAAGCAGATATGCTAAAGGCAAGTGCCACGAATATCAGATACCCGTTACATCCTACCATATCGTACAAGTAAAGGGTAGAAATACGGATATATGTATCTTTTCCAACTGCCTATCTTCCAAAAAGGAGCAAATATTGACCGGCCTTGGATTAGCATACTTCTATCTGAGTTTCGGCTTCCCCATTTGGGTCCACTTAATAGTCACATGTGATCTTATTAGCCGTCTCTAGAGTGTTTCCATTAGGCAAACATTGTGTCAGTAGTTGGACAGAAAACAATGGACTAGGCATTCAATGGCAAAAACCATCGATTAACCCAGAACAACGCGTACTTAGTTTTTATTGTATTGGACGCCCGAGAGAAAAGTCGCAAAGGGGAGAAAATGCCTTGGGGGTAGACAAGAAAAGAAGAAAATCTATTAACAAAGCAAACAGTGTCAACGAAATGTTCAGATGGGAAACCTATGGCTGCACAGAAAAATTAAGAGAAAAGATAAAGCAGATAATTTATTGTACATCGCTAAAATGGGTTGTGTTGATTCGTTTAAGTTAAGTCTTACATTAAATTCTGCACATGGTAATGGCAATTTAAGCCAAGAAAAAAAGATTCTTTAAATAATGCACTACTTGGACTATAAATGGAATTTTGGAGTTCTTTACTGCATTCGCGCATTGACAAACGATTCGTGACTCTGTAGTTGCCTTTGAAGTGTTGCCATATTTCTTGGCCCCTGCATGCTGGCCATGTCAATTGCGTCATTAATAATGGCAATGTGCCAGATGGACTTCTGGCATCTGGCCCACTTGATGGCCAGCAGCTGTAATTCCAAGGCCTTGTCTCCGGTCATATATTTCAATACGTGACGGACAAGAAGACAGGATTCCTATTGCAGAGTGTCTAAGCTCTTGAGTAATGGCCCGTTCATATTGACTTCCGAAAGATTTGCAGACAATGAACTCAACATACAATTGTATTCCGAGTATGGAATTTCAAATTTTTCCTGCTGAGTGCAGGTATTTAATACATGTTAATATTTTCAAGATATCTTGTATACTGAGGATGTGCCTTAAATAACTACTTTTAACATATACAGTACTTTAAAATTCCAAGCAGCTGAGCGAAGCCCTAACTATCGAGACTTCTGCTGGGCTATAAAATAGTTGTGGCCTACTTCTTGACGTTCCCATTAACGTGGATCTATTTAAATATTTAAAATACCATTTACCATGGGGAGCAAACGAGCCGAGGCGTCTGAATAATTCATCATGCGACAATAACAATGGCAGGGATGTGCCCGGGGTATCCTGTCGGCTAAAGTGCTTTGCATATTCCTTGAGCGAGCACATCGAAGGAAAGGTCCTGAGCCACACCAGGAGTACAAGAATATAGCGAGATGTGCCGGGATCACTATAAGGCGCCATCACATATGTAAATTAAAGTGCAGCTGGGCGGATTCGGGCAGCCAGTGAATGCTAATTTTCGGTTCGCCCACCAGCTTAAGGCGCCGCAATGTATGCACACATTTTCATACATTTTCATCAAACGGATAAATCGCTTGTGTTGCGCATACGCCGCGTGGTCCCAAAGAAGCGTAACCGCCGACTGCGGCTTCTCTTACTAGGTGAGTGTACCAGGCAAAGCCATAAATTTTCCCAAGCCCAGCACAACGAAATTCTAATTTACTTCCTCCGCAAAAAGAAATCGTGGGCAGAAGTGAAATGAGGCAAGAAAAGCCTTTGCAGGAAAATAACTAGAAAAAACATCCACATTCCACTGACTGTTGCTGCTTTAAAGAAATTTGAATTTGGCTTAAAAGCTGGAAAAAATAAAATTGAATAGGTGAAACATATACCTGTCGAGCTTATGAAACCTTCAAAAAATATAGTAGGTTCCTAAAAATTTGATACCTTAGTATATAAGTTCAAATCGTGACTCAAATACACAACGTAATTTAAGAAGCGTACGAAACCGTCACAACCTGTTGTATCCATTTGACTTAGCATCTGTCATTCCCAATATAAAAGCGGCACAAATAAATCAATTGCAATGCTTTGTGATAAGAAAACCACTAGAAATCCCATCTATACAATTCAATTTGTTTTGTGGCAGTCCCAAAAGGCTTTCATATTCAATCTGACGCCGATCAATGATGTCAATTTCTCACCTGAGTGGCGCAAACAATGTGGAAACATGGAAATCCAATTGCTGCCAAGACACAAACTCGCACATTCAGCATGAAAATCCTTTTTAAGGACGAGGCGGGCGAAATGCGGAATCCGTCAGCCTCACCTGCCATTTGCCCTCAGCCTGGTTTTTCTTTGCGTTTCGTTTCAATTTCGAAATCTATTTTGTTTCGTAAGCGAGGAGAATGGTGGGGGAAAAGCTGGAAAATTGTTTTGCACTTTGAAGCGCTTGCCATCAATCCTCAAATGGCTGGCTGTTAAAATGATAAACACGTTTTTGGTCTGGTTGGTAATACCTGGCAAGGCGATGCCTGTAGTTGTGGCAAGTCCAATGAAACTTTGCGAATGCGGCAAGGGCTTTGTGGTTAAATGGGCTGCAATGTTTCTATTTTCAAATTAAATGAACCCATTTAATTGAAAACCCCAAATTCAGCCCAAAGCTCTGCTCTCTGTTTGAACAGTAAACCCATGCCACAACCGATTCAAAAACAGTAGATGTAACTCAGACTAATGCCATATTAGGTTATTTTTTTCCGGCAAGTATTAGAAATTTCAGAAATGGAGCTTCAGCATTTATATTGTATTTCGCAGCGCATGGCACTGCAGTCAAGTCAAAGATAAAGAAAAGTCAAATCAGATGACATGGCAGAACACAAACAGGATGCGTAAACCAAGTGCCACAGCCGGGCCCAAAGAAACTGGCCAGACGGAGAGACTGGCAGACTGACACAGTGGCAGACTGACGCAATGAGAGCCGCACAGAACAACAAACATTCTCTGCATTCCTTCAAGCCATCTTGACACTGAGAAATGTGGCATTGTGGGTGCACCGTGCTTTCTACCCAGGCTGCGTGACTCCTCGCCTTGCTTTTTCAGGCAGCAACATCATCATTACGGCACAGAAAAAAGCCACAGCTGTTCCGTGGCACAAGGATCCGCGGGCTAGGAGCCACAAGCCATCGTGGCAGGAACTGGAGCTCCTTGTGCCGGAGCGATTGAGCTGAAATGTGGCAAATCAGCGCTGCTCCCTGCCACACCTTCTGCAGGTTCCCGTGGTTAATGATGATGAGGGCGACAGGTAGTGGCGCTGATGGTAATGTTTGTCGGGTTGTCACCAGCTAGTTGGCATTTTCCGAGCCATGAAATAAATGGGGTTTCGGGTGACAAAAGTCTGCGAATCATTCATGAAATTTCGTCCATTAAAACAATCCGATTTAAAAGCATATTTGAACACCTTTTTTAAATTTTCCTTAAATTATATACATAAAATGTCCTTTCATTTTGGACATGCGTTGATGGCTCCAATCATGCACCCAATCAGTCGGAAAAGTCGGAGCCTTAATTTGTTGCATTGTTTAACCAGCTGTGATGACCGTACAAAAATAAATAAGGTTTGTAATGCTGTCGAAACATTTATAGATTTTAGTGGACATTTCCGACATTTCATGCCGTGGTTTGCGGCAACATTTTTTGCTGCCGTTAGTTGCATCAAATATGCATGGAAAATAACGATACGGTGTTGAACTGAAATCATGCAAATTTAATTGCAAATAGAAACCAGAGAAAATCCAGTCCCGAATCGGAAATCAAAATCATGTGGATGATGGCAATCAAAATGCACATCATGTTGTCATTTGAAAAACATTTCAGCAAATTTGCTTGTCATGACAGCTAAGTGTGCAAGTAATTACTTTCATAAATATACATTTTCAACTTGGTCGTTTCGTTAATTGAACTCAAAAAATAGTATATAAATGTATACCTCATGCATTTCTTTTGTTACATGAACTACACAATTTATATTAATCAACTTAATTTTATTTATTACTATTGAGGCACATTAAAATAAAAACTATTAGATAAATTATTTGGGTTTCTTTATTAAACTAATTTAAATCATTTTATTATCCATAACTCCTTTATTTTTATTACGCATACATAAAATAAAATCAAAAATGAATGATGTGGTCACTCCCACTTGTCAACTCGTAAAATGGCAGATAATTTGTTTGGGTGAGTGTCTTCACGTAGTGATTCCTTAGAAAGCCGCATAAATACTAAGAGTCTCATCGGGTCTATGGATTCTATGGTCTGTTGCTTCGCTCGCAGCGCTGCCGACTGAATCGAATCCTGAGTTTGCGCAGAAAATGCAAAAATAAACCATAACACCTTTAACCCGATTACGGTGCCTAAAATTTCAATATAAATAATAAGTACGTAAGTTTGAAAGTAATACTATAGGAAACATATTGTATTATTTTTGTAGTACCTTATCGTACCTTAAATACGTCATAGTACCTTACTAGAACTAGATAACTTGAACTAGATAAATTCAGAAATCACATATAATCACAAATAATTAACTTCCAGTTGTATTCAATTCAGCTTGCTACCAAAAATTAGTGTTATGTGGCCACAGGAATATGTTATTCCCAGCCCGTGACTGGCATGTGTCGCCACATCCGTATCCAAGGACAAGTGTGACTTCAGACGTGGACTGACATATGTCTGTGGCATTACGACCACGGACAGTACGAGGACAAAGCGGGCTCTGAACATGTCAAGTGGATGGTGACAGGAGCACAACCAACTTTGGTTGTCATCATCATTAACAACAGGCGACGACCGACGACCGACAACCGACAACCAAACAACCAAACAACCCGACAAAGGTGGGGCTTTCGGCTGGGAGCCACACAGATTTCAGGAGATAGTGTTCTGGAATGTCTATCGTCCCGATCCATAGCAGCTGCCTTTGCTGCGGGTGCTCCCTGAATGGCAAATGCTCCAATGCCCCAAGGACCCTGCTCCCCCGACGATAATGTCCTTGTTTCTTGGGCCGGCACTTGCTCACATTGCTCAGTGTCAAGACGGCTCGAAGGAATGCACATTGTACATGATGGGGCCTGTTTGCTGCGCTCTGTGACTGTCGACTGAATCCTTAAATTTATGCCAGCTTGTACGGAAATTTCAACAATTTAGCTCTCAGCCTTCACAAATGTTAGTGCTGTTAATTGTCCAAAACATCATATAATGTAACAACATTCGAACAGCTGGCAAGTGAGTTATGCTTGCCCAGATAAAGCAAACAAATGTCGAAACTTGGTAAATTTATTTGGGTCAGGCTTCTACAACAAGTGCTATCTTCATCTAAAATGTATTGCTTTGCTATAATTAATCAATACTTGATTACTATATCAAATATATAATACTGAAAAAGATTGTACACATAATCGTATACAATTTTTTTCTCATTCTTTTCGAGTTATTTTACGAGAAATGCGTGTTTTCACCTCTCTGCTATCGCGCAGGTGAGAAATCGTCATCATTGATCAGTGTCAGATTGAATATGAGAACCTTTTGCTCCTGACACATAACAAATTGGGTTTCACTTTAACCTACAGGTAGACTCAGGTTGCAGGTGATTGAACATCCTTGTTGGCCTCATTTTAATGTTTTTAAAGTCCTTTATCATCGGCAATTAAGTGGCTGAAGATGTAAGCCGAGTAAACTGGCGATGAGGAAAAATCTAAATAGGATGGGATCCAGTCCATTACAAATCAAAATCACAATGCCCGAAAATGACGACTGGAGTGGGACTGGAATGTCCTTTGCTGTCTGGAGGAGCTCTTTGTCATCAGCCTCGTGGGACTTAACGAGCACGTCCCTGCTCTTTGAGGTCAGGGACCCTAATCTGCTTTATGCTCAGCGGCAATCTCAAGTTTGTTCTTCCTCCGCGGAGGTTAACAACGTGAAAATTAATTTAGCTTATTTTCATGCGGTTCCAGCTTGTCTTTTGGCTCCGGACCGAGTTTTTCTTTTTTATTGTTGTCCCGGGACAATGAGTTTATAAAATTGAATGAATAATTAATGAAGTTCTGATAAATTAATCTGTGCTCGTACGATAAAAATATAATAAATCATCGACTTCAGACTATGGTTTTTACCAAAAATTAAAATATCTTTAAAATCCTCGCCGACTAGACAGACGCTAAAGAACTTAAGGAATATCCCATTTGTCGAACTGAATTATTCAGTTGAGCAACTCCACCCAACTGGACTTTGCCGAAAGGTAAACGATATTTTAAATATTAAAATGGTTGAATGCTAGTTCCAATGAAAAGACCCATCGTTTGCATTTGCTGTTGCCAGCTGGATTTAAGCCAAGAGCGACAGAACATATTTCCATTTCCATTCAACCGTTTCTGCCACAATTACAGGCACATTGTGCGATGTCTTTTGGCCAGATGTTACCACAATCACGAGGCACAATAAAAGTCCCGACCAGACTGTACTCAGAATAATGAGGCATTACAATGGATTCACTTTTTTGAAGGGCTTCGCCTTATTGGCTGCTAACAGGATATTTGCTGAAGGACGCTGTTTGGCGCTTCATTTGTATTCCAGACAGTGAGAAGTTTGACAATTTCGCAGAAAATCAGGCTCAGATTATGTTCGCATCCAATTTAAATCAATTCATGTCAGTTTTTGTGGCAACAATTGTCAGTATATGCAAGGCAAAGCTTTTGATAACGGCCACGGATTTCTTGTATTCGGGAGTTTTGGTCTAAGAACTGATAATTCCATTAAAGTTATACCATTAAATGAGAAATTAATTTATGCGCAATCTGTAAATAGACGACATGTGCTGGCTGCAAATATAAGAAAAATATAAACGGACTTTGTGAACCCTTGTCAAGAAAGTGAAAGCGAAGGAGGCGGCTCAGCTGATGCCATCCATTGTTTAGTGCTTAATCATTGTGCCTCTTGTCGAGAGGGAAAAATCGTATAATGTGCAGATTATCACAGTCGAGTCACTAATAAATCAATTCAAGACGCTCGAAAAGAGCCCCATTGACAGTCAATGTAAATACTTGCACTTGAAAAAACGTACTACAAAAAATAAGAGTAGATATCAAGGGAAATAAAAATGACTAAAATAATACAATACAATTAACGATAATCAAGATATTCTCATGCCTAATCTGAAATTATAGTCCTGCAACAAGCAAAGCTGAACATTTCCGCAGGGGCAGAAGAGCTATTCAATTATGTTTCTGATTTTGACAAATATTTATGCGACCTCTTGCAGGAATATTTTTCGCCCATATTAAACCTCCAATCCCGCATAGCTCCCAGATAGCCCAGCCAGAAATTCCAGCACCCGCAGTGCGCCAGTTTTCCTCGGAGGCCCGAGGCACTCGGTTGTTGACAGCGGCGTCTGTTTGAACATCCAAGTGGAGTGGGTCAGACAACGGACTCCAAAGGATGTTACTTTGCTTTGGCTAAGAGTTGGCCAAAATGAACGTAGAGAACGCAGCGTCATCGCATTTGGGCCCAACTTGAATTCCAAACTTAAATCCCATGTACTCTTACATTTTTCAATATTTAAGTAAATTGAAAATTATGCACATCTGACCAATTTACGCTTATTTGCTTTTATTTCTGTCGCTTTTAAAATAAATCCCCTTTCTGGGCAAATTAAACATAATACGTGTATGCAAACAACATCTCAACCACTCTCATCGCTCCAATTTTCAATTGCTGCAGGCCAAAAGAAATTGAAACATAAACAGGGTCCAACGGAGTACTTTTTTCATTTTCTAGAAAAGCACGCTTTATTACGTGTCACAAATATTTATAAACATATACCCAAGACTTAAAAGAGAAACTCTGCTAAAGGAAAATTATGTTCTACAGTATGTTTGCCACTTCCACACTCGACGTCGCGCACGTTAAAAATATTTTCCACGCAACAAAATGGAAAATGCTGCCTCTTGATGAAACTGTGGTTACACCTTAGGGTTGGTTGGTCACATCTTACGGAAGGGCAATTTGCATTAAGCGACGGCCTTCTCGCGAATTGTTTCAACTTTATTTTGCATATTTAATTACAGCCTGCAGGTAAATGATGTTCATTTATTCGCGCAGAAACTTAACAAATTTCAACACGGAATCACTTTCAGCCTTCTGTTGAGACAGTGTCAAGCACTCGGAACTAATTCCGGAGAATTCGCTTTCATCTCGGGGGATTTATACTTGCACCTCATTTGTATGCGAGTTGAATAAAGGTTCATAATTTAACAGCACTTTGCTTTTACTTTCCCTTAGTGATCGATTTAATCCTTAACTCAGGACTCACTTTGCTTTATTGATTGTCAAGTCCTGTGAATGGAGATGGGCAAAGCTTATAGTTAGTTCTAATAGCTTTGACACTTTCGATGCGCAAATAGCCACGTTACCTATCTCGAAGGTTTGCCAAAAAAAATTTGCCATGACACATCATTATCGTAAGAGCGCATAAGGACCTCTTTACCGGTTCGCATAAAATTTGCCAAATGTCGTGGCATTAAAATGTAATTAGGATGCCAGCAGCACAATCACAAAGTGCCAGTAAGTGCCTCAAAATATTTATGGCTGATGCGTGTTCAAAGCAGACTCAAGGGTTCACTAAACTGGAGTGAAATATCCTTACTCCTAAACCATTATTAACGACCACATAAGCTGCTTCACATAGCAGCAGGCAGTTGATGTCGCATTTACCTGTCGGGAACAACTGCCTCCGACTGCCTAATTGGCCAAATTAAATGCTAAATCAGTTAAATACCCGTAATTAAAACATTTAATTATAACTTCGGCGCAATAATATGCAGTAAGTATCATAACGCTGCCGACGCTATTTATCACTTATCACTTAAACAATTTTTCTAACACTGTATACTCTTTTCCATCGAATGCTGCGAAGGTGAAACCGATTTACAAACAAATTAGGCTCTGCACCTAGTTTGTTTACCCCCAGCACTGTCCAATTTCATTTTCAATCAAACCGCTTATCTGCTGGTCGCTTTTCCTGATTTTCCATTTCCTCAAATGCTCGTTGCTAATTTCCTGAATGCGCTTTTCACCCGTCTAATTTTGCGTGGAAAAGTCAATAGGCAAAGCCCGCAATAAAAGAGCCTAAAACAGACACTGAACCTATTGACCCATTGATAATACAACAGATAATGGCAGCACAATGGGATGGTAGGAAAATCGGAGTACACAATGGTAATTTTTTTGTAATTTAATATCATACAAGCTTAAACGATAGCTAATCTGATTATTTCTCCAATAAAATAGGTTTCTTCTTTTAATTAAAGACTTGACCAAGTAGAGTGTTAGGCAAATACATCTCAATGTCTTTCCTCCAGCTTTCAGACCTGTCAGCAACCGCACTTTGCTGATGAAAGGCTTAAAAGGTTTGAATGTTGGTCCTGTTTCGGGCAAAGCCCCTCAAAAAAAGGCTGCATTTGCATCGGGAAATTAATGAAAAGAAGCCGAGCGACGAGTCAACAAAGGACCTACAAGGGTTAACGCCACCTGGGCCCAAATGAAAACAGGACGGATTTGGGCACGTGTTCGTGAGTTGTGGCTACCGTAAACATGCAGCCGAAATCCCTAATTTAGAATACGGCAGGTAAATATTAGCTTTGGGCCTTCATGTCAGCAATCCGGGTCGAAAAAATGGAGGCAGAGTTTCGGATTCGAAGGCTTTAAGCTTTTACCTAAGCTAAATGCTTAATCACGGTATATTCAGCAGTAGGATTATTAAATTTGAATTGATTATTAATCAAGTGTCGGTAGAAACGTTTAATAAATAAATTCTCTTTAATTCTCTTTAACATTGTAGTGATTATTAGAGCTTAAGCAATATTTATAATATCTAATATTATTTCCACTTATATTGTATTCAAAAGCAACAGGCTCCTATCCTTACGCATCTCGATAAGAGAAGGCTATAACCATGAATTAGCCATAAATTAATTCGAGCAGCAACACTGCACGGCCCATGTCCAAATGGCAACAGTCGATATGGCAAATATGGACACCCGGGACGAATTAAAATAGGAAATTACCATTTATATTGCATTATGTCCACACCAGAAGCCAAGCGTCCAAACGGATAGCAAATTTTGTTGATTGCCCCAGAGTCCGACGATGGTATTGACCAATTTTCCACACGTCCGCCTATTAATTTAGTCAAATGTTCGCCAATTAGACAAACGAGTGAGATTGGATATGCTGTTAATCACCCAAAATCTCGTCAAGCAAATCATATGGGTATTGTCGTGTGCTCACTGAGCTTTGGCATTTATTAGCCAGCACAACAGGCAGTCATAAATAATTCAAAAGTAATCCCAGACACGCATTTTTTATGGAGTTAATAAATATAACCATTAAAAGCACCAAAAATATGCGTACGTGTCTGCGGAAAATCCCTTTCCGAGGGCGACAAAATACTCAACGGAGTCTCTGCATTAGCCGAGTTTAAAACTCAACAATAAAAAGAAACCAATATCCGCAGAGGGCATCAGAATGCTTTGGTTTTGATTTATGGCCTTGGAGTCTGATGGCGCAATTTGCTGACTCTGCTTAAATGTGTTATCCTAAAAGCATGAATTTCGTTTCGCCAACAAGATAAAAGCCACATGCTTCTCGCAAAATCTTAAAAGGTTTTTGTTCATAAATTAGATTAAATGTGGTGACAACCCCTTTTGCAACTTCCTTAATTTGCACACAATTTTAATTAGTTAATGGCTGTTTTTTAGGATTATAGGAGCTGGGCTTGCAGTCTTCAATTATATTTTTGTTTTTAAGGCAAAATCAATGTCATAGTAGAGTGGCAAGCTTATGCCAATCACTCAATCAGCCAGTTTGCCTAAGCCAAACAGTGCGCCTTTTTTGTTGGCCTCTCAATCAAAGTTTTTGTGGAACAAAATGTTCTTTGATGTGGCCGTCAGTGACAAAAACTTTCTCCCAACGCATCTACAAAATGTTTGTCATACCTTTGAACTTCTGACAGGTGACTGTCATTTGGACAGCTGAAAGGGTAAGATTGTTTGCAAAAAGTCGAATTTAATTTGAGGTACAATGTTCCAGTCTAATATCTAGGCCAGTCCTAATCAGTGAAGAACCATATGTTAGTATTTCAATCATGTACGATACTGTTCGCAACGTGGGGACAAATTTCGTTAAACTTTATTCGAAATCGATACAAGCAGCAGTGTTCTCATCTAATATTTTATTTATTTCAAACCTTTCACACAGTCTCGATACTGAAGGAGGCCTCCTTCAACTTTGACTTTCTCTGCCACAGCTCTCTTCGCCGTTTTATGGCTCCGTTTTTTATTGCCAGCCATTACTTGAATATTCCGGTAGCCTGGTTAGTGCCAGCTCCGATTTCACTTCGATTCCCTGACGAAGAAATCGATGAAGGAGCCAGCGAGTTGCCTGTTGTTTCAGCCAGACAAGGACATTTCTGGGCCAGGCTTTGGGCTTTGGGCTCTTGGCTCAGGGTTCAATGCTCGCCATTAACCGCTGCCAGTCTCAGGCGGCATGGCATTAATGTTTTTCAATTATTTTTATTGGCTTATCATAAATTATAACGCCCTCCTGGCCTAGGAGGCCATATTTTGCGAGCACTTACCGCCTTGACGTGTACTTTGCCAAGTGAGTTTGACTTGAAATGCCTCGTAAACTCGCCAAAATTCAGCAGACATTGACGCCAACATATGTTTGGCCAATTTCCCGAAATCAGGAGAAAACTTTCTGCGAAAGTGTGCAAAGTTTCAGTTTTGTGCGGCCCATTTATAATAATGGAACGTAGGACTTACTGTGATTTGGTTATGCAGAAACGCTTTGAAATAATTTACCCATTTAGTCACTGTGACAAATTGAAAAGTCTTTCCTTATCCATTACACTTTAATGCAATTAGTCGCAACATACCGCAACTTGGGTGAAAAAGTTTCGCTTCTTGTGCGCATTTAATTATCGCGCCAGAATCCCTTTGGATTCTTTTCAAGGACTTCTCCTGTTGCAAGTGCAATTTCCGTGCTAAATATTTGCACACAAAAGCAGGAAACTTTCTTCCAACTTTTCTGCTCCCTTTGCTGTTTTTTTACAGGCGCAAGTTTTTCCTTTCCTGTAAGCGAAACATTTTTAAAGTAACTACTAAGCCGGAACGCCTTACTCCTTTCATTAAACCTTTGACTGGTCAGTTTCTGAGACCTTACTGGCCGCTTTTAATTTTTTTTTTACCAAGTTTACAACTTCTCAGGCTTTGTTGCATTCTTCGAGGGCTTCGAGCACTTTTGCAAATAAGCCATGCAAACAATGCAAAAAAGAACAAGCTATTGGAAGAAAAAGTTTAACAACTATAGGAGAAATAGTTTTGCTGCTGAGTTTTTCTATACAAATATTCATAATTCGTTGTATGGGGCTCTCAATAAGTTTCGGATATACATATACTAGTAATTGCTTAAGTAGCATACAATATCCCTCCTAATAAAAGACAAAACGGAAACATAGTGTTACCCGCAATTTAGCTGATTTTATTTTATTTAAACATCTTGCCTGCCCTTCAAAAGAAATCGTCGATGGTCAACGCAGCATGTGTAGAAAAAATGATTCCCTACATAGAAAAAATTGCAATGTAAAATAGCTGGCCCTGATTGCACAGTTCATGGAGCATGGCATTATATGAGCCATTCACTCGGCGTCGCCTTCTCACGTCATGAGATTCCTAATTAGATCAGCTGTGGAAGATAGGGCAGAAACTCAGTGAGCTGCTTTGCATGCAATGAAAAGATACAGACGTTTACCCCTCCGCTTTTAAGTGCAACATTTCCAGTCTTATCTTTAAGTTACTCCACTTGAGTGACATCCGTTTTACCAGCTTTTTACAGCAGCAACAGAGAAAAAGCAGGTATGAAACGTGGGCTAGAAGAAGGTTTAAGAAAGACTTGAAAAGCTCCGTGTGAAATGCAATGCCTTTAAATTGACTTTATTTTTTGTTTTTTACTAATTCTCCAATAATTTACCAATTCACCTGCTCTTTTTCATTGGGTTCCGTTTCATTATTTTGGTATTTTCGAAAACAATTAGCTCGAAAATTGCAGGCACCAAGCGCGTAATTGGATTGTTTTGTGGCTGACAGCGTGTATTGCGAATTCGAGCTCCAAAATGTCGCATTGTTGACCTATGACCACAGGCACGGGCAACGCCGTAATTTGAATAGGTGGGCGAATGGCATCAACAGACATCCCGGTCCGCACCCGCAGAAATATTTCACCGCAAATACGCCAAATCTTGCCCACACCTGCTCTCTACAATTCCGGTCTGTTAAGGTTGGCTTAAATATTTAAGCAATGCCAATCAGTCGAAAGAAGGTAAAGTTGAAGCTGAAGGCAAAGTTTTTGCTTTTGAATATTTCTTATATAAAGTATGCATTTATCAAATAATTCCGTTAAAAGGGCCAGCTATTTTACATTAAAAGTTCTGCTGGCAATTGTAAATCTCCAATGATAGAATACCACGAGCCTGTAATGACAAGCATTAGCTCCCGCCTACGATTTAAATATTTAATTAAGCTTATTCCACATACGCCACGTGGCCATGGCGCGCACATACAAATGCGTACGAGCATGTGACCAGACAAAGTGGGTTAACTTTATGGCCGGGTTAAGGAACCTCTAAAACGCAACGGTTGCTAGGCGGGAGCTTTGTCTATGCTTCTATTTTCCCAAGGGGGGAGGTCAGCAATTACCCGGCCAGCGGTCATTAAAAACAATCCTCAGCGGAGCACGCAAAGCCATTGGTATTAGCCTCTTGCTGGGTCTCGTTTCCCATGTGAACTAAAATATGCCTCTGCGTGACATTGCTTGTTTCGGTAACAGAAGAAGCTACATTTCGGGTTAGCCTTAGCTAGCGGATATTCAAGTATTCGATATTATGATTTAAGGTGGAATTTTGCAAGCATTGCCTTACGCCGTCCGTTAGACAACGCAAAGCTAAAAACGTTAAGCACGCCATCTCTTACGTTTTCAGCAGTAGCGCCACTGTTCTCTACATGTAAAAAACGTCTAGTCTCGAGTAAAATTGAATATGGTTATGTCGAGCTAGTCAATATTTACATACAAATAAAATTGTATAAAAAAAGAAAATAACGTCATGACTGTATTAATATAACAACTTGCAAAATAGTCCTGTCAATTTCGTTTCCGCCAAAAAGCTTCAAATCCCAGGGTACAGAAGTTGGTTGATATGAAAGGCTTTCAAAAGCTTTTTAGTCTGGCGCAAAATTTAAAATACCGAAATACACAACAGTCACAAATGGTCAACCAAATTAAATTTATTTTAAAGAAGAATCTTATTTTTTAACTTCTTCGCTTAATTAATTGTTTAAAAGATAACCCATTGAGACAATAAGGAACGCCTTAGCTGCATTATAAGCTATCACATGAGAACTTAACCTAATGGCTTGTGCGACAACTAAATAATAAATAACAATCTTAATGGTACACTTATGAGCTCAAGGGAGTGATGGGCATGCGCCAAGCATCCTTGATCATATCCGCCGCCTTTTCGGCGACCATGATCACAATGGCATTGGTGTGACCAGCTGGTACATTGGGTAGCACAGAAGCATCCACAACCCGCAATCCACCGATGCCGTGGAGCCGCAGTTGGGCATCCACCACTGAAGTATTATCCGTTGCAGGACCCATTTTGCAGGTGCCAGATTGATGCTGCAAGCTGGAACCATATCTTCTTAAGCAGCACTTCCAGTACTCCTCGCTGGCGGGTTTCAGGTGTCCACAGCCCGGAAATGGGCGGTCATGGAAACGTGTACCCATCTTCACCATGGGCTTCGATCTAGAAAGCTTGAGAATCTGGAAGTGAGACAAAAATTAAATATGTTTCGGATTAAAGCTGATTAATTCTACCATTTCGATTCCCTCGATCATGGCCCTCACATCATCGGGATGCTGCATGAAATTGGGCTCCATTCGGGGCCAGTGGAAGGGATTGCGACTACGCAGCGATATTCTGCCCCGACTTTTGGGACGCAGGAGCACTGGCACCAGGCCGAAGGTCTCCTTGTTCTGCAGATCTGCAAACATGTAGTCGTAGAACTCGTCGGTGATGCCCAGCAAATTTCGCATGGTGCCAAGTCTATCTCCACTCAAGGATCCGGCTCCTAGGACAAGTTCCATATCCGGATAGTCCTTCGCTTTTGGGTTAAATATATGGAAATTAAAAAAAATTCAAGCAAATGTTTACATTATGGTCATGCTTAATACTTACCAAATTTGGAACTGGGAGTCCGCACAAAAGCGAAAGCCTCAGCTCCACCTGGAATGGTATATGGTCCCTGTCCTGCAAAGATGTACCTGAATATGTCCGTGGGATTCAGCAGTCGAGCATCGTTAACCGTCGAATCATTGACCACAAACACAAGACCATTGAGTGTTATGTGATCCTGTAAGTTGTAACCCACTGGCAGATCCTGCATTACTGTTATATTGTGCTCCCTAAGATGCTCCGCTGGACCGATTCCCGATAACATAAGGACCTGGGGACTGGCAATGGTGCCAGCCGAGAGGATCACCTCTTTTCTGGCCCGCACAATGTAACGCTGGCGTTGCTTCACGAACTCCACTCCAGTGGCGGTTTTAGTGATCGGATCGATAATCAGTCGCGTGACCCAACTTTTCATGGAGATATGGAGGTTCTTTCGATGCACAACTGGCTGTATAAAAGCCTTGCTCGTACTGCACCGCCTGCCATTCCGGATGGTGGCCTGCGACCTTGCAAATCCCATGAGGTGCTCTCCATTTGGATCCGTAATTTCGTAACCCATTTCCCTGCCCGATTTCAGAAAAGCTTTCAGCAGTTGTGACCTATAGTCCGTGTACTGCACATCCAACTGGCCATTGCGTCCATGATAGGGGGATTTGTACAGCTCCGGGATCCCAATCCTCTCCGATTTTCGAAAGTAGGGCAGCAATTCGTCGTAGGACCAACCGGAGTTGTTGGCCGCCGCCCACTCATCATAGTCCCTCCGATGACCACGTGTATATAACATAAAGTTGATCAGACTGGTGCCACCCACGCCACGCCCCTTGGGCCAGTTGCAAACGCCTCCTTTTAATCCTTGACAGGCGTGCTCCGTGGGCTCCGCCTTGTAGCCCCAATTGTATCGAGTCATTTGGGTGAGAGCCGCTGTCAGCGGGACGTCGCTG
Organism: Drosophila erecta; assembly: GCF_003286155.1. Lineage (NCBI taxonomy): Eukaryota > Metazoa > Arthropoda > Insecta > Diptera > Drosophilidae > Drosophila > Drosophila erecta. The sequence goes on from NW_020825194.1 coordinate 6,283,462, forward strand.
ATGAAGGTCTCCTGATCACCGGCCTCCAGGAGCAGAACGCTCGCCGAGGATATCTCGCTCAGCCGATTGGCCATCACGCATCCAGCACTTCCTGCTCCCACGATGATGAAGTCATATTCCGGCAGGAATCGATTGGTGTCCGGGATCCTATTGTTCAGCAAGGAGGTCTCAAAATCACGAGCCAAATCCACAAGTAGTTGGGACCTGCTGACTTGTAAAGACCACAGGCAGAAAACCAGCACTTCACAGACTCTCATCTTGGCTTAATCTGCAAGGTTGGATATGGCGTTAAAAATGAAAAATAAAAACATTTTTTACGATTGCATGTGGGTAATCTATATTATTCTTCAGTGAAACGAATTATGGTGACAGTCTTGTTAAAAATCAACGCATTTTCTTGTCTGTTGTTAAAGTGTCAAAAGCGCAGTTTTTAAAAACTTTTTGCATGGCTGCGAAATGAATTATTTTACAACATAGTTTATGACTTTTTTAATAAAAAGTAAAGCTGCCTACTAAAAACACTTCTACTAGCGTTCAGAAAAAAGAAAGTCAGAATATTCTGAGATAATTAGCATTCCCATGCGAGTGGCGGCGACCTTGAGAACGATTTCACTTTTTTCTTTTCATGTTCTGAGCCCTATTCATAACCGATGCACTCCGATTCATCCTGAACGTGTTTTGAGCTCAAGTTCAACAGGTTTTGGGGCTGCAAGACAACGAAATCAAAAGTGCCAATAAAAATAATGACTTGCCAAAAGGAGCGAAATTAAGTTAATGCTAGCCAACCGGTTCGTGGTCAAAACAAAACTAAAATGAAGAAGAAACCAAATCAAAGCACACATTGCAAATAAAATCAAAATAAATCGATCGCGAAGACGCTGCAAATATTTAAGCGTTGACCCATAAACCGCACGCGGATGTTCATAAAAAACAATGTTGCACAAAAAATCTTCAAAAAAAGCTTGAAATTAAATTACTTAAAGTTGTGGGCGCCAAATGTTTTTTTATGCAAATTAACTCAATTTGGGAATTTTCGAAGCGCTGACCGAAATGGCACAAATGCTAATAAATCATTTCAATTAACCTCAATAAAGCCGGCAAGTAGTTGAACAAGACGAAACAGTAGCCAAGTTGAAAACTGGTTCATCGATCGTTTAACATAAACCACAATAATGAGATTCCACGGCTTTGTCTTTGTTCAGTGAAGTTCTATATCTTGGCCATGGCCTTGGGGTCGGATTCACTCGATCGGTTACGACGATTAGAGGACTACTTAAAGCCGGTTTCACTTTAGACACACCTTCCGAAGGGCGTTGTATTCATTAAGGTTCTGGCTATCAACACCAAGCCAACCAATGTGGGTCATTAAGCCGAACTTAATTGGCTGAGACGAACAGGCTAAAGATCTTGATAACTGTTACATGAAATTTGTTAAATCTGATTTGGAAAATAATGATGGTTGTGAGTAATTTAGTTGACCAATAGGAGGGATTAGCACATTGTGGTTGGGTTGCCCATAACAATATCTCAAAACAAAATCACCAAGCTAATTAAGATGATATTGTAACACAAGACATTTTAAATTTAACTTCACTTAAGAAAGTTTGAGTAATGAAATGAAATTAATTAATTAATTAGATATTTGAGAAACTGAAACTAAAACTAAAACCAAAGGTGCGCCATATTTTGCACAGCACTGATGCATTTCATTAGCCAAAAACCGCAAACTACATTTTTGGTCGATCTAGCAACTTGACAAGTTCTCAGTAAAAACCACTGCTAAATGCTTATAGAGTTTACATCAGGAGACCAGATTTAAACACACACACACGCCACAGCACAGATTGTCACAGATTCTGTTATGAAATTCTAAACACGTTTGCCAACGCAAAATCCATGCAAATCGATTGGCGATAGAATGCACTTACGAAATGCTCTGTATATAGAAATGGGCCACTAAAATTCACAGATACTCCGGATCGATTCACCAATTCACTTGACGACTGCGCATGCGCGCCCGCTGATGTCCGGCGCCTAAATGAAACGTTGCTGGCCGGCCTGCAACGTTGAAGCCTATGCGAGATCAAAAAGTAAAAAAAAGTTTCAAAAATTCAGTTAACAACACAGGTAGCTGCCGGGCTAGTCGGTCAATGCGCTACGTTCGAGCGATCACGAAAGAAAGATACAAGATACATATGAGCGCGGGATTTACGATGGACCATTTGTTTTCAAGTTCATCGGGTGAACTTGCAAATTTTTTCGTCCATTTTAGGGCTATTTTTTGGGAATTTGCTGCATGTTGATTAGCACCACGCTGATCGCAGATGATGATCGCAAACCTAATCAAACTGGACAAGTCGATGATCAGCGATTTGTCGCCGACTTTTTAGCGCGGAGGTGCGAAAGATCAAGTAGGTGAATTGAAGTGCTTCCGCTGTTTACGGTTTTCGATCTTTGATTTAATATAGGAACCACAATAATGGCACGAGTCATTGGACTGCCCGTGGTGAAGTTCAATGTCAAGATTTGAATCGGTGATACGCTTTTCCGGCTGCGCTAACGACCTTACCAGATCGTCTTGGTTACATGGGTCTGCTGATCATTAAGATGGCATTCAGCGGATTACAAACGCTTGACCCAGACTCATTTGCATACAAACAACAGCCAAATCGTTTCCCTAATGGGCAACTGAACACATTTTTGGCTCTAGCTCGCCCGATTTCGCAGTTACTTTCACAATACATTTTTTTATCTTATTTTTGGCGATTTTGGTGAATCGTAAAATCAGTGACCTTGAGTACAATACTCGTACATGTGTTTCTTTTTATAGCTACAATCTCAGCACAACGGCTTGAATGCATTTTGCATTGCTTTATTTGGTATTTGCCCAGCTTTTATGCATATTCATTTGGCATGACTTGGCAAGTGTAAAATAGCCAGGCTCATTCACTTCTATGGAGTTCAAACACGTACTCCACAAAGCGCTCAACCACTCAATTGGTGACCTGATAATTGATTATGGATCAGAAAATAATGCGTCTTGCTAATTAAATTTTAACAGCTAAACAAAGGTATACATGGGTAATCGCTTAGCTGGAGTTTCCAAAAAATAATTGCTTAGGGCAGAAAGTGAGACCGCAAGTTTTTAGATTTTTATAAAAGATATTTTATAAATTGAAATCAAACTACCTGCCTGGACTGCTGCTTATGTGTTGCACTATTCTCAAAAGAACCTTCCCATAATTAACACAGAATATATGAAATGTTTGCTAACGAATTCACATTCTACATACTTGATTTGCAAATTAGCAAACTCAAATAGCTTTCAATGCCAACGTTTAGTGTAAAAATTGGCTCAAACAAACAAGTAACTCAAATGCATTATTCCCAGCTAAACTGATGCCAGTGCGAAAGTTATTTATAGGCCAGCTACTTCAAGTGACTCACTACTAATATTATAAAGTTTAATCACTTGGACAAACACTCCCCAAACGCACTTGAGAAACGACCTTGCCATGGCAACCAGCTCAGAAATCTGAGTTCATACAAAAACGCTGACGATTTAACACTCGGCAGCCAAAGACAACAAACGGTGGCTGCTCAGACGGATATCAAATAATACAAATTACCAAATACGAGTCCGAATCACGGCATCAAAATAAACCAAATCAACAGTTTCTGCCCCGCTTGCCGGGTGGGCAATGAAAACTCTTCAGTGTCAAGTGGGCCGGGTCGCCCAGCACTTGGGCCTCATAAATCACGTGTCTCAAACAGATGAAGACGTGACCGGAGTGCGTAAAAAACCCAATAAAACAATATAATGCCTGTAAACTAACAATAATAATAGCCCCGATGATGGAGCACCCACAATGCCATAAACGCAGCTCGATGATTGACCAACGTCAGCTGCGCTTTGGTAAAATTATGATTTCGCATCTGAGGGCTGAAATTGAGCCAAGTGCTTTGAGTGTCAAGAGTGCGGTTAAAAATAAAATTTAAATGCTGAGTGGAGACTTGGTCGACGTGCAGACAAGGGTGTACCACCATCATCAAAATCTAAACCCAAAATGACACTCAAAAGGTCTTAGCCAGGCTTAAGAGGACCGGCTTAATTGAATGAACTTGAAACAATTGCTGAATAATTTTTTGTCTACTGAGTGGATATGCATTACAACCAACAATTGATGGGGAGTTCCGAAATTCTTTGATTTATATTACTAACATGTTATCCCGAAAATGTATACAACTTTTATAAAGCGAAAAAATATATATATTTTGTGCCTTTTTAAGTTTTCAGTAATGCTAAAGCTTATGAGCCTAGTAGTAAATTTTGTTGTATCTAAGTACTTCTTAATCTTTTTCCGAAGGTTCAATAAACTTTCTTAATATAACCTCAGCCTTTTTCAACGGTTTTCAGAACATCCATGCCTTCGTGACCGACTCGATGACAGACTCCATGTCAAATCTGTGCAGCCGAGACGGTCTTTGAACGCTTTGATTGGGTGCTATTGACACGACCAAAGTACACACATAGCCATGACTTGTTTACTTTACGAATATGTCGGGCTTCGTGTGAGCCAAGAAACCCCAAAAAGAAATAAGATAAAATATGTTTAATTGGTCGCTAATTTTATTGATGAATTATTTTGTTGTGAGATGGATGATTTGTTCCTTTAAGTAGGTGGAATATGCCAGAGAGGTTTATTAAAAGTTTTAGAATTGGAAAGATTTGCTTTTAGTTGGTATTTTGGTTTTGCTTTGATTTGTGTTGCTTTGCAGCGTTTTGATAGTTTTGATATACTTAGGCATATTCATTGAAATATATCGGTAAGTTTAATAATACCGAAAATAATTTACGTATTTTTGTTCAAACCAATTGCTTTGCACATCAATTAATTCTTACTAGATCTATTTGTTGTAAAAAGCGAAAAGCGTCGTAGGATTCCATTGATTATGCTGGGGTTTTCTAGATATATGTATTAGATAGATTTATTATAAATTAATTCTTGAGTGTAGAAACTGTAAAACATAAATTTTTCTTACTGACTACAGATACACTTTTGGACTTTTTGGATTCGTATAAATATTATCTTTTTTGTAAATGTTAGCATAGCGATTTCTTTATTATTTGTATATTTAACTTGTTAAACTTTGATGAATATGTTTGTAAATTTAATCAGTACGAATTTCTCAAAACTAAGCCCACTAAAAATGGGATTTCTGGACGCGTAAAAAATAAATTGTGGTAAAATTTAAAAATACATTTAAAAAAGGAACTTATTCGATTATGTTAATAATAAATTAAAGTATAAGTATAATAATTTATATTCTTTTTGCAAGCCCCATATAAACGCCAAAATTGGTAACAAGGAATTTCGAAATTATAGGCAGAGAAGCATTTACAACTTAATACACGATTTTCATCTATTCGGATTTGACATACATTTTCCAGTAATTTACATGCTCAGCCCATAAGCTAGCAATATATTTTTCATGTTGCCCAGAATGTTGCAGCAACATTCCAAGCAACGCTAATAAATACGAAAAATCTGTAGGCGACGGATTACAAAATCCCTGAGCGCATATATAAAAAATCAAATACAATTCGCTATGGCTTAAAATAGGTTTTTAAATAAAATTCTTATCACGTCCAGAAATGGGGCTATATTGTTTTGATTTTTCCAGATCAATTTAGTGGCGCAGCAGCATGCTGCTGACCTTGGCATCGGCCTTTGGCGACATTTTATCCCGGAATTGGCGGTTTTCCGGATTGGCCAGCACCGAGGCAATGAACTCCGAGGTCTCCAGCTGCAGTTCGGCCAATCGCTTTTGCAGCAGCTGGTTGCGTTGCACCAGCTTAATAGTCTTGATGGCAATGGACAACAGGCCCTCGCTATTCCGGTGGTACAAGTGCTGCTCCTTCACGGGATCCTGGCTGTACTCGTACCCACTGTCGCCATCACGGTCATCCTCCACCTGGAGCGGCACCTCCCGATCACACTTTTTGGCTCTAACCGATCGGTTCTGCTTGCTACTAAAGCCGCTAGCCGTCGTCGGCTGTAATACTGTCTTGATGTTGTCGCTGCTGGAATGTGGCTTTTGCTTCAGATCCTGGATCCTGTCCTCCGAGTAGCGCTCCTCCTCCAGCTGCATCCTCTGCTCGGAATCCATCTCCACCTCCGTTTCCACGCCGCTGCTCGTATCCGTGGAGAAGGAGGCCACGCGGGCAAGGATGTTAGGCATCCTGCGCTGCATTCGCGCCTGGCGACGGCGACTCATCGAGTTCATCGAACCTTTGGCCACTGCAAGTATAAAACAGTGCAAAAAAGAAACTTAATTAATTTGTAAAACAAAAAAAGGCCAGATAGCTGTACAGTGAATAGAAACTTAGCTAATGCTAAACTTTAATTAGAAAATCATTTGAGTGTGTAATTCGTAGCTCAAAGCTCGTAAACAAGTTTAAGTAATTCCAAACCTCGATTTAGAACATTGTATCGAAATACAATGATTGTAACCCATTTCATAAAATTTAAAATTAAAATCAATTCCAAATTTAGAAAAAAAAAAAACCGAAAAGCAGTTGTGGTGGTCAAGTGCTAAGTTAATCAGTCGATGTCTATAACTTTGTCTGCGCGCCAGTGGGCAAGTGTCTTTGTGTAGGTTTCTGGCATGTAAATGTGTTTATCGCGTGTGGGCAAAAAACGTGACCAGCACCAGGGTTAAGCGTTCCAGCGACAACAACGCTTTTCGCACCAATTAGCAGTCGCAACGCCTTGCAAGGCTCATTGCAAACATCAGCTGTTGGAAATCACGAAAAACGAAACACAACCAAAAATTTAGAGCTATATGTGCCCTACATTCAGAAAACGCACTTAGAGAAAGAAATGTAGGTCAAATGAAAATCATAAAATTATAAATAAAGTAATTTAACGCGCGAAGAATAGCTTAATGTATTCATTAGCTGGCTTTACACAACTAAATCATTCATCTTTAAAGATAAAGCTACACCTCTCTTATGAATAGGTCAAGGACTTATTCTCAGCTTTAAGCTTATTTCTCCACGTGTAGCCATATCTTTATGTAAGCTCATTTTTCCTGCGCACAACGATAGGAATTAGACTGTGTCTATGGTCAGGGTCATGACGCATCCCCCAGAAGTTAACGCTGCACATGGCACTGCAGCCGAGGAATCATTCAAATGGCAACGGAGTCGTTTTCCGGTTGGCAAAATAGAGCTTACGTGATAACGACATCTTGCCCCAGTGCAACGAAACGTGAGAGTTGCTCCGTAAAGGTGGCACTCAACTAATGACGCCGTCGTGAAAGGTGAAAGTAAATGGGGATAATGGGTTAAGACATCCTCAGACACTTCCTGCGCGTGAATTAATTACTTCCAGCCATTTATAATTAATTTGTATTATTTTTATTACCAATAACTCTTAACTCTTATATGTGTATTCAACAAAATTGATTTGAAATTTTGTACTTAACAATAATTTTTTTCTCATTTTTCATTTCCCTCCTACTTAATAATTTTTTTTTCATTTCTTTCTTACTTAACAATAATTTTTTTCATTTGTCTTCAAATTTCTTCAAACATGTATATTACTTTCTTGATGAGCAAATCCTAATCGACGCCGTCTTCAAGTTTTATTCCTGAATTCCGGAACTCATCGGAGAGTCTGACTGTCGCAGCCATGGAAGATAGAAACTCGGCTGGATTATCCAGCGATTTCGTGCGTGGTATTTCGAAAAAAGCCATCTTCCTATCCAGTTCCTTGTGCAGCTCAGCCATTAGAGTCTCAAGATCCTCCACCTCGTCAACGAACTCATCGATATCGCGTTTTACACGAGCTTTGGTAAGATAGGCAGCATTATATTTGAGGAATCGGGTGGAATGAATGAGCTCGGTTTTCATTGCCTCTCTTTTGGACATCTTGGCTTCAACTAGGTAATTGTAGCGTTCCTGGCACACTTTCATTTCCTTGGCAACTTCGCCGGACCAGGCTACATACTTTTCGGCTTTCGAATTTAAATCTATGAGATTGCCCTCCATGCAGCGAATCCTTTTCCGCATTTGGTATATAAACTCGCGGAGCTTATTATACCTGCAGATCACTTCGTCTATTTGCTGTTGAATGCGATTGTGGGCCTGACGAAGACTCCTTGCTTCGAGTAACTCATTGCCGCTCAGCGGTTGGTTTTTCGGGCATACGGCTGCAGATTTCTCTGGGATTTTAATGTCATTTCCCTGATTTTCCCACTGCTTGCACATAACTGAGGACTCGGTCAGGGTTTCCATCTCTTGGGCTGCGGATTCTTCGCTGATCTGTTCGCTACACTTCTTAACTTGACGTTTCCTGATCGCAATTTGCATACGCTCAATCTGTCGGATCAGACAGTCAATATCGTGTGCTATTTTCACTGGTCTATCATCAGACTGCTCTGAACGATCAAGAATTTCCATTTCCTCCTCACCTCCAACAGATGAGAAACTGACCTTCTCGTCCACGTCGAAAATCTCTAAAACACTTTTTCCACATTTCGATGTGCGGGATATGAGATCGATTTCGTTTAATGGCAACTTGGCACATGCAGCAATTTCGCCTACACTTGTAACGTTTTCGAGTTCCATGACCAAGCAAGAATCTTGATTCTGTTTTGTACTTTAATTTTTCTGTGAGTGAATTCAAAAGCCTATTAACCTACTATGCCTGAAAGTTAGTTAAACAAAATCCCTTAGATAAACAAAATTTGGTCTCGTATAATACTTCGATTCTTAGAATGAATTGCCAGAAAGGCAAAAATAAAAATAAAAACCTCTGCTTCAGTGGAATTTCTAATTTTACTGATAGCCAGTAATCTATTCGAAAACTACAACTTTTAGGCTGTAGCAAACAGCTATCGCTACACTTTAAAAGTACTGGAGTTCTCGCCGCGCATTTGCACGTGCCTCGCTTCGTTCTCGGTGAATTAGTCACCGGCGATGCTTGAAAATAAAATTTTAAATACCTTCGGTGAAGGCAGAGGGCGAGGGCATTGGCCAACATTCCAACCCTCTGGCGGCCACGCCCATTTCGAGGGCCGCCTCCCCGGGGAAGGCAGACGAGATGGGGGGTTTCGAATTTGTAGCGTCATGAGGCTTGCACGTGGCCTCGTCACACCCATTTTTATTTAAGGCTTGTGTCGGTGTATTTCTTTCGGTTTATTTTTGTGTTTTTTATGTGTTGCTGCAAATTAGCAGGCAGCAACGAGCAGAAATAAAAAGACAGCAACAACAGCGCTGCTTTCAATGAATTCACTTTGGAAATGGCACCAATAAAGTCAGCAGCAAAGAGCAAGGAAAAAATAGCAAACTTGGCTAAAAGCAGGCGGAGTGAATGTGCAAAACATGTAAATAAAGCCCCGGCAAAAGTGGCACAGCGGCAAAAACAACACTGGAGGTTATGACACACACTTATGTGGAAGCCCCCTATGCCGACGCCCCTGGCTACGTGTACTTGTGAAATATTTCTTGGAAAATATCTAGGTAAGTGTTCGGGCAATTTCACTTGGCTAATGAGTAATCAGTGGGCTTCATTTGACTGGGATGTGCAAAATGTTGTAAGAAAATCTTCTAAGAAAGTAGTAATTGCACATCCAAAAGAGACTAAACTAATTAACTGGGCAATTTCGTGGTCAGGTTAAGATACTGGACACTTGGGCCTTGACAGTGTTGGTGTGTCTAATTAAGTCTCGAATAAATCTTGATTATAATCCATAAATTCACAATCGGCTTGAGCTGAAACTTTCCATTTGAAGATACTTGTTAAGCAGTATGGCCTACTCGGCTGCTACTCGAAATCCATCCCATGCCACTGAGCCCATATCTATTTCGGTGGCAGTCATGCGGCCTTAGATCGCTTATATAAATGTGGCAGCCAGATTTGCGAGCAGAGTCTGTCTTACCCAACGACCAACGACGGCGGAAGAGCAGCTGGAGCCAATTGCTGACGCAAATTGTTGTGGCATAACACCGAACTCGCGTGCCTTCCATGGAACAACATTGGCAGTATCAGCATCAATGAAACACCGGAGACCAACACGTGAAGAACCCGATGCACACCCAATTGCGAACCCATCGCCAAACGCCCATTGCCCATGGCACGTGCATTCTCTAGTCGAGCCACACACATGCATGGTTATATGGCAATGAGGAAGTGGGAAACGAGGACAGAGCACTGAGGACGGGCCGAGTTTACATAAATTAATTAAACATGACCGAGTAACGTGAGCAGCTCGGCAACTGGCAACTGGCAACTTGTAACAGTCCCAACACCAACGACATCAGCAAATCAGCAGGGGATTCTGACTATAAGGGGTGTACCAAAAAAAAAACAATAATAAAGTAGAACAGATAAAAGACAAGGCGGATATTGCAATGAATGTGTAAGGCTGTGTTACGTATACGCCGCGTGCGCCCACCGCAAGCTATTGACACTGAGCCAAATTGGTTTAAGCTTTCACATGTGATTACTTACAAATTAAAGGATTTGAGTGCGCTCAAAGTAGTTGAAATTGAAATGTAATTCAGTTATATGAAACTTATGAAACAAGTCTAATAAGTCTAGCCCAAACTACGAGTATTTCCCTCACCGCCTTTTACTGAGCAATCCCAGTGTTTACTCACCATGGTTGAGCACCGAAGTGGCTTGTGTGGCAGCAGCTGCAGATGTCGATCCCGCGGACAAGGACGTCGACGAGGAGGAGGATGAGGACGAGGATGTGGTTGATGTGGTGGATGCGGTTGTGGATGCTGATGAAATGGCGGCTGTGGCCACGCCATGATGTCGCCGCGTTTCGCGCAGCTGCTTCTTCTCCGAGCATATGGTGGGCGCCATCTTCTTGAGTCCTCTTTTATTTGGCTGCGTGTATTCACACTGAAAGCAAATGTAAGTAAACGCGCAAATTAATTAGCCGTCGCATTGATTAATTGATAAAACGTTATTAGCGCGTAATTAAGCTGCCGATCTGCATGCGCCGTACAGTAAACAAATTAAATGCAGAGAAACGAATTCCCTCGGGTTCGTTTAACTTTGAGCAATCTGAATTGTATCTGTCGCAGTGCAGTGCGATACTGAGAGCATTTTGTGTATATTGAAGCAAAGGCAGGATATGACGTGGTCATTAATTCGTTTATACTTCGCGGTCGATAAGAAGTGGAACCGAAAACATGCTGGCACCATAAAGTTTAAATTTAACAACGCGTGCGTAGGGAATTCCAAGAGATAAGGAGAACGCTCAGTCTTCTTAAGAATCCGTTGATGATTTTTACATTTTTTAAATCAAAAATCCACACTTCTTCTACGCATTTCTATTAAGCACCAACAATTGTTTATTCAATCCTCACTAAATCCAGTTCAACAAATAATCGTTTTCGGCCAGATCAGATTTACTAATACATTAAAACTACATAAATCACCCAAGTCAAACAGAGGTTCAAGGCTCAGAACCCAAGTCCACGTCGTTCCCATCTCCAAATTAACATTTTGAAGCAGTCTGGATATAGAAGCTGACTTTAAGACGAAGCACCCGCTTCAGCCCAGCTGAAGCTCATTAGGTGGGCTCAAAATCCTGGCTAAAGACCAGCCATCGGCAAAGGTAAACAAACTCACTTGAAGTGGGTTTGCGGGGGTGGCCGGGCCGGAATATTGATGGGCTGGCATTCCGGCGGGCACGCAAATTTGCTCAAGTGCCGGGAGATGAGTGGAGATGCGTGGAGATGAGCCCCGCCTGTCGGCAGTCAAATTCAAATTGAAAAACGCCCCAAAAACGAGCGGCTGTTGGCGGCACGTGTATCTCTTGAGTGTAATTACATTTGGTAAAAGCGCTCGCGACGATGATGAAATGTTTGTGGCCCATGATGGCATTTTACCAACCTGTCTCCAAGCCCATTTGCCCCTGTCCGCGATGCAAAATACTTGTGGGCGGCTAAGACGATTTCCAGATCACCCACCCACCTCTTACGAAACCGACTGTCGCTTTCAGGTCGATGTCAATGCGCCAATATGCGCTGAAATTGCTTTTCATTATTTATGCCTTATGCGTCATTCGATAGTTAAAGTGCTCAGTGCACTAGGAGAAAAATCTTAAGAACCAGAATAAGATTTTATTTTCGAATTGAAATCAGTTGAGTGCGCGCCTAGAAGTATGCTATTTCAGAATATTTAGATACCTCTTTCCTTTTCTATATATCAAATGTATTATTTACTTATTACATGTTATATTGAACAAGGCTGAACCACTTGGCTATCATTTTTTGAGTCGAACGCATACTAATTATTAGCTAATATTCAAGACTCAATTAAAGATTGTCATTTAGATCCGAGATACCCTCGGTAAATTTATTTTCTCGGTGCCCATTTGTCCCTTAAGCGGAGCCCGGAAAATGTCTGTAACAAAGGACCGAAATGTGCGTAACAAATACTAAGCCTCAACGAATTGCCCCAGTGGCAAATTTAATGCGGCGCGTGCGGGCCTGAAGCGAAAACTAGGAAGGCAAAATGGTGAGGAGGAGCCAGAGAAAAAAGACATCTTCCTGTGGGAAGCGCCAGGAGGCAGGAAAATGTACAGGGCTTAAAGCTTAGACAAGATTTAAGGCTTAAAGGCAGATTGAGCATAAATTTCAGACACGTTTCTCCAGAAACACCTGTAGCTCTGCCACCTGCAAGCTGGAGGTCAAGTCAATCAAGCAACTTTGATGAGACTCACGGCTGCGTGCCTACAAATTAGCCAATAATTGTTCAACATGACACGCCACAAAAAAATGCGACAGGAAAACCAAAAACAAAAAATAAATACCAAAACACACGCACAGTTTGTCAGCTGCCAAAGCACGAGAAGTAAAGACAAAACAATGGAATCTGCGTATGGCAATGACTTTCCACACGCCACCAGAACGGAAGGGAAATTTGATTTTCTCTGTTCAGTGGAGTATCTTTTTGTTCCTTTATGTTTTGGAAATTGTCGTGGCTTTGTTGTGACCGCCGGCTACATCTCAGACACATGAGGCAGCCAAATATTGTCAACGTGTAGCAGACATAAAATTAGAGTTCAAGGCACTCGTTTTTTTTCATATATGTATTTCACAGGAACGTGTGCGCCCGTCTGCCAAGGCGTTGCCATTTTGAAATTTATTTGTCATGCGTAACGCTCAACGCTGCGGGCTCTACAATGCCCTCATTGTTCGTTTACATAGGACGCAGCACTCCCTCAGACATCAGCACCATGCACACATGGGTACACAGACAAAAATATTTCAGCTTGGCAATGAAAATAGAAAATCTATCGCTCCAAGTAGCAAAACAAACCAATTTGCTGTTAGTAATGGCTTATAAGCTCAAAGCGTTAAATACAAGTTCTAAAGCTAATGAAACTCATTTTTTCCTGTACATGAATACTTATAAGCCCCTATACATATGTGGTTGGCTTTTGTGTGCTGGCTAAGCGGTTTAAGTTGCACTGGGGTCTCGTTTTGCTAAATGTTCAGTTCCTTCATCTTCCAATGGCTGCATTAGCCGTTAGTCTTCAAATATTGATAACCCAAATGATCCGGCTTTTATTTACGAGGAAGGTGCTCAAGGCAGCTTAGATTAAAAACGCACGCTGTTGCAGATAATATTTGTAATGTGGCACTCGGGGCGTATACTTAATATTATGCAGTGCTGGTATCTGGCATTTCATTTCGCTTTCTTTTCTAATTGCAAGCCCGCACGTGTATTTCTGTTGTTCTAATCTCTAATGGGGAATTCCGTACATTTTTGACCCTATCTCACAACTTTACACGCGCGGCACATTTAAAGACGCCGCGAACAAACAGAAATCTCATCTATATACACGAATAAAACTTTCCGCAGCATGTTTACTTTATGACTGTGTCTTACATTTATTGTTTACACGAACCACGTTTGTTTAAGTTTGGCGTATTTATTATCTTATACTCTTCCTCTATTTTTCAAAGGGGTACAATCAGTATTTTATGATAATATAAGACAATAGTGAGTAGCCCAAAAGCTTAGGAAATAATAAAATAATAAATGTAATTCAGAGCCTCTTGGTTCACAAATTTCAAATAATAAAATTAAAGTTTCTAAGAGTATTTCCCGTTCAGTAAGCTTCAGATTTATTACCAGTGCAAAAGCGCTCATGTTTGCCCATTGGCAAGTCATCAAAGTGCTAATTTTTCCTTCTTATCTCAGCACATGCGCCTAAAAGCCAGACAGCAACAGTCACAACAGAAACTAAGCAAACTAAAAATGAGCCAAAAAGACTATCAAAATGCGTCATAATTGTATTTAGATATTGTTGGAGTTGTGATAAACATGCCAACTGTAGGCATGCGCCTTTTAAGAGGGAAATAAGTGACAGGTTTTGTTCACACTTCTTCTGCATTTCGTTAACGTGGCCTAGACGAACAACAACAAATGCGTTCTCAATAAGTAGATGAGATGATGAAATTTCGGTAACCCAATTGACGCCGGCGAAAATGGCAGTAAAAAGTGCCGATGGCCAACAACTAAATGAGGCACACGTGTGCCAAATTATGACTTCTCGATAACAAAAATTCAATAACACGCAAAAATGGCAGACATAAAACAACGACCCGGAACTACTCGAACACATTGGACCCAGAATTAAAGACGGACAGTATCTGGCTCCCATTCGCAATCCTGAGTAAAGTTCTACTCAAGACCAACAAATAATCATTCGCAAATCTTCAGCTAATCTCATCGCATTTATTCTAAGAACCATCCATCATTGGGCAATGTGTGTTTTTAAAAATTCCGGCTAGTGATGAAATCTTATTGGAATTTAAAATACAGATTCGGTAGCCGTTAAATAAACCTATAAACAAACTCTAAATTTCGATTATGTATGGAGCACAAAGTCTTATATCATTACTAAAAAACAAGAGTTTCACATAAAAATTGATCGAGTTTTTAAACCCATTTGGCGCAGAATGGACATTAATGTCTTTTGTTTTCTGTTCCGCTTTGGAGACCGACTTAAATTAATCAAGAACCTTATTAGCTAAACGTCTGACTGCCTAGAGCATTAATAAAATTTTTATTGTTAAGCCCACATGGCAAAACAAGATATCCCGAAGACATAAAACATGAATGTGATTGATACAGGTCGCGTCATTTCTCACTAAATAATAGAACGCCATGGATTTTTGCATATCGAAAACCCGGAATGATGATTCAAATTTTCGATGTCTATCGGAATATTTTCGATTTTATTGGACTCCATTGTGACGGCTAATTGGATCGTTGGTAAAGCACAGACACAAAGCTCGTTCATTGTATTATTAGGTTTGGCTCGAATTAATGATTTGCGGACATAAATTTCGCCTTTCAAGAGTGTTTGAGGGTTTGACATTTGGTCAGCAATAATAATGTTTGGCTCGTTTCATTGGCACGTCATAAAAATGTTAAGCGTGGCAATTAACATTAATTAATGACTTATGGGGGCACGTGTGGTTTATTCTGCCAGGCAACAGGACGTATACTTGTTGTCGCAAAAAAACTGAATTAAAATATATTTGTTGATGAATAACTTTACAATTCAATTATGCTTTAGCTCAGTCACACTCTACTCTAAAGTATTTATTAAACCAACTCAATTTACTTTGTGAATAACAAATCATATTTTGCAGGGAAGCCGCAGCCTGGTTTCTTTATTTCTGACAACAAAATAAATCGAATTAAATATAATACTCATATTGGCGCAATAAATTATTATCTGACAATAAATCATTTTGGATCTTTAATTAAACTATTTAGTTATCAAATGTTATAACATAATTGTGTGATACATGATAGTGATAAAATTCAAAAATCAAATAACATTACTTGATTACTCATTCCAGGAAACTTGAATAGCACGAGCATGAGATTGTGATCAAAACAAATGTAGCGCTCGTGGCGCACAATCTTTTTCGGTAGTGAGTCAGTCAGAAATCAACATTTTTTTAAGATAAGTGACTGGCATGACCCCAAGTTGGCCCAACAAGAGTGCCCGAAACAGTTCACTGACAGTAGTCGCCAGAAGGGGCATCCCCAAGAAACAATAAACAAGGGACCAGCAGAAGCGGCGCGTGTTGGCCCACTCCTACCGAAACTTTTGGCCAGGCTTTGTTTAATTTATGTTTGCCTAGTCTCTGCCTTTACGCTTTGAATGGCAGTGAAATATAATTCGCTAATGTGGTCATAAAACGACCGAAAAATATATGGCGGAACGGGAGAGGTAAAGACAATAGATACCAACAGACATTGAGCGCATATTGCTTGTCTCAGCCGCACGTGTGGCTCATTTATTGGATATATATGTATATATAAATACATATACGTAGTATATTGGGGATGGGCAGCGTCGGTTTACTTTTCCCGAATCGAGTGCTTCCTCATACAAATAGTGGCGCGTGCACTCATTTACGTTAACATTTATATTTATTAAGGCGTCGTATGTCTGTCGTTATTGGGTCAGCAATTAGTTATATCGCCGGTAACGAATCAAGTGTTTGCCATTGAGTTGGCCAAGTGCAAACAGCTGTTGTAGGGCATTTCAAGAGTCCACTTTGTTTGATAGCTACCACATGAATATGTAAAGCACTACACTTAATTAAACTATTGAATTAAGAAGTTCACAGTCGGTCATTCTAGTAACTGAATGGCTGAAATATCAGAGCTACGAATTCGGTTGGTAACCAAAAATATTTATACAAACTGGAGATTTAAATATTAAGCACTTAGTCAAACAAACTGATATGTCTCACTCTATATATTTGCGCCGCAGAATCCCAACAAAATCGCTTGGTCTATAAAAAAACATTAAGTTCCGACCGGAAGAGGGTAATTTATGGCGTGGGATTCGAATAAATCTCTATGGATCCCACAGTGTGATCCTCTTAATTAGCCATTAGCCGAATTAATTATAAGATAGGAAATTAGGCAATTAGGCAATTTTTATTGCTATACCTCCGTCTCATGTTTCACTTTTGGCATTCATGAGCGCCGTCCGAAGCCTATAGTATTTTCAGATGATACACTTTAAAATAATGCCCCGCACACGTGCGACCAAAAAACACAGACAGACGCCTAACGACTTGACCAAAAGCCAAGCGAAAAGAGAAATAATATTGTAGTTGCCTGCATAAATTAAAACCCCAAGCACACTGGAAAACAAAGAAGACTTTGTCATTCAGTCGCAGTCGGCGGCGACCGAGAAGCCGGCAGCGGTAGCCCACTTCGCGATAATTTCACAGACACGAGCCCCACGACAAGGCGAAACTCACACAAAAAAAACTCACACAATGCCACAAACTTGAGATCCGCACGGAAAAAAGGGAATATTTAAGATTAATAAATATTGCATTTTAATCGGTTTTGGCATTTATTGAATGACAACCAATCTATAAATTCAAATTGTGTTTTTTTCTGCACGAAATTAATAAAATAAAAAACAAGACTTTGTGGTAAGACATGTTTATGGTAAGATTTTAATTCATAATGAACAAATACTTCATTAGTGCATCCAAATATAGCCGTATTTCTTACTTGCGTCGGCACTTTAGGTCGCATTTTGCCTGAGTGTATTTGAACTAGTGTGCGGAAGAGAGATAAAGCCGCTCTCCCGTTAATCGGAGACACAAGCCACGAGAGAGCGGCATAAAAACAATGGACACAGACAGCACACCAACACAAGCAGACGGAGGAAAGCTCACATGCTGTTAATGAACTTTTATGCTATATCACTATCTCCCTCCCTCCCACACGCCCAGTGGCCTAGAGAAAACGCTCGAGTGGCCGTGCATGTGTGTGCATGCATATGTGTGTGTGTGTGTGTGTTGCTCTTGTTCTTCTGCTTTTTTTGCTGCTATTATTTATTATTTTTTTGTGTATATTTTTTTATTGAATTAACGACGCACGTGTTGCGCCGACCGAGCTGCGCGCGCTCTCCTTTCTCCTCATTTGGGGCCAAAGCTGACGATCCGCATGCCAGCTTTACATATACATTTTGTTGTATTTTTTATTTTGTTGGCTCTACCCGGGTTGCTGCTTGTTTATATTTATACATCGGATGGGACTAATATTTTTCCAATTTTTTACTGCTTCGTTTGTTGCTGTAATGCGGAGCGCGCGCGCTCGAGCAAAAATGATAAATCTACGATTATGGGCGTCATGGGGTGTCATGAATGGAGCGGCGCCCCCAAAACACGCGCAAGAGTTACCTATCAGATATATATGTAGATATGCTCGCTACCTGTCTAATGTCCACAACTGCCAACAGCAATTTCCGCTTAGCAATACGCCCTGAATGTCTAGGTTCAATAGTGCCAATGAACCGAAGGTTTAATACCCAGAACAAAACTTCTCTTTGTTGCACTATTTGTAAAGGACAAGTAAACGAAATCAAACTTAAATAAACCAACAGACTACTCCCAAGTGGTACGTATGATTTCGTATACAATCGTAGTAAAGCAAATGCAACGATTTCAAAGTGAGTAAAAAAATAAATAAACACACAGCTGTCGGTTGTAGAAGCCACAGCTTGATTCACTTTAGCTGAGCCATCGCTTCTCTTTAGTACGCCGTAAAAAAGCAGCTGCAAAAGTGGCCCAGAAATGCCCCCCTACTTTTCTATTCTTCCAAATCGCAGACAAAGGTCTATGATTACTTTGTGTTCATTTTAAGAATATTTCACACGACTTGACCGTTGTCTTAATGGCTGAAGTAAAACCGAAAACACATTTACGTAAAGGAAGGAAGTACTTTTTTATCTCAGTTCTTGGAATTTGCCAGTACAGAAACAAACAAAGGGCTAACACATCTACATGTTAAAGTTTTGTTTTCTTGAGGTTACACTTTGTTGCCCTTGCGAAAATTGAGTTTGTCTGGCAATATATGTAAACATTGAAGGTCCCTGAAGTCCAAAACATTCGAACTTTACGCATTTTTTTTCCCACGAGTATTTGGGGTATAAAATAAGACAGACATAAAAGGAGCGTTAATTTTGTATTGAAACATTTAGGATATGAGCGGTATTTAAATCTGGTTAACATAAGGTTGTTTCGTAATTTGTAAAATACTTTAAGGTCGAACTTTAAAGGTCGCAGTTAGTGAGCTTAAGAAATCAATATTGCGCATACGCCATGTGGCCCGCCGAAATGCAGATGCAAGCGCAGCAAGGCTAACCCAAATGCCAAAGGACACGCCATGAGTCATGTGATAGAGCCCACGGATCCTGACCTAAATTCGTCCTTCAGAAGGTGAGGCACGAAGCTCAAAAAAATCTCGCCTATACGGGGAAAGGCAGGCCAAGGGGGATGCAAAACCAACACGATGAACAGGAGGACAGCCACTCTAGTTGGCAGGAGAGCTTTCAGCATCGGAAGTCGGCTGTCAAATGCAATTTTCTTCTTTTTTTTTTGTTGTATTATTATTTAGCACCGCACGTGTGGCACACAAAAAGCAAATGATAATGCCGGGAGATTTATGGCAAACCTTTTCGCGACCTGCCGACTTACCCAGACTCCGAGGGAATGATGTTGATGTCGTGTTTCTTCCGCTCTAGATACCCTTAATTTAATGCACCCTCATTGGGAATAATGAACATTATCTCTTCTTTGTATTTTCTGTATTTTTTCTTATTTGTTTTCACACGCTTTTAATCTATTCTAGGTAAGGGAACGTGTGTGTGCAAATTCGCAGACGCCAATGGCAACACGCGCGCCAAACAAAACTTTCGCTTTCGTTGCGCGTGTGGCGGTCACACCACCACAGTTACACTCCACTCACACACACTGTGGCACACACGCGCGCTGGCAAACAACAAACGCGGATATGCGAAATACGTAAATGCTCGTGTTCAGCGCGAATTACAAAGCTCCCGTAGCTTTTCCAGTTTTCTGACCAAACTGCGAGACGAACACCTCGACCGCCCAAAGCAGAATGAACGCGGTCCGACGAACGAGCGTCGTTTTAATGGCAGCTCAGCAGGCGCTCACTGCGCACCCCACAAAAGTTGCAAAGTGATTTAGTAAAATATTATTGAAATTGCCAAAAAATTTAATAAATTATTAAATTATTTTCGGTTATATAATACCTCGATTTTGTGACATTTTAGAAACTATATTTGAAATGAAATGAGTCTTAGAAGTTTAAGCAGCAAGTAAATAAAAGGTTGACTTTGCTCGCAGAGTAATCACCAAATTACCATCGCTGACCTTATCGGCAGTAAGCGGTTCAAATCATTTATTTGCACACACTCATGCTCGAGCATCCATCAAAGTAAAATTATTTATAGACCCTGTGTAAAACTGTTGACACACATTCGCATTCAAAAGTCGCCAAAGCATCTCAATCAATCGAAATTTGTTGCCGCAACAAATGTTGCCAGCAACACGACCCGAAAATGGGGATTCCCAGGGGGAGGGCTTTGTGTTTGGTTCGGGTTTGTTTTGGTCGTGCCTTTCTGGTTGCCTAAATCCGGACCCTCGGGCCAGGCCCCACCACCTCCCACCACCTCCCACTTCCGCACCATACGCCACACCCCATACCCCACCCCATCCCAATAGAAGGCAATTTTGTCGCACGTGTCGGAAATTTTGTTACGGCCGATTGCTTTTGCTTCCTCTCCCTCTGCGATGCCTGTTTCAATGAGTTGTGTTTGCGCTGACGGGTTGCTATATATATAGTACACAGATACAGGAGAGATTCCTAAGCCATATAAAATAGATGTATACAAAATTTTAATTTAAGTTGTCATTTAATATATAAAACCCAATTGGGGGGTGTCTTGACAATAATATGACTCTAGAATAAGCAAAACGCTGTTGGTATTATTTTTAATGCCGGAAATGAAAGCATTCCATACGTACAAACTTAACAATACTAAAGACCTCGATTTAACGAGGTCCTGCTGTACAGCTATGCATATATTTTTGCCGCTCGAGGACCCACTGTCTGTGGGATTCATTTTCCGAGCGACCTTTCTCGCTGCTTTCGTAATGAAAAGGCAATTCAATGGCCTTTGGCTGTTGGCGGCGCCGCCGCCTGCGACACTAACGGTAAACGGGTAGTGATGGCTGACTTCCGGTTTGGCTTTAATCGTCTGCCGCCGTCGTAAATGGCAGCAAAATCCGAGCAGCGAACAATAAAAGAGAAATTAGCATAACACATGAGACAACGAAAACGCTCGTTGGGGCTCCCTTGCGGAACCTCTCTTTTTCCCCCAATTTCATCATGTTCTTTATGTGTGATTTTAATGGGCTCGTGGGTGTCTGGGCCATGGTCGCATTTCTATTTCAATTGCCGACACGTGTACGCCGCGTAAAACAAAGGGAACAAGACCATAAAGGCATCACGCACATGTCTGGCCATTTGCATTTTTCCCGCCCCTGAATTTCTGCACCCAAAGTGCCATTTAATTGCCATAAAGTGTGGGGGCGTGGTCAGTCTCTTGCGTCAATGCAAGAGTTCCATAAACGCGCTCGTTATTCTGCGGGCTGTCCACCCTATCACGATGGCCGTTAAATACAAGTGCGTAATCAAATCTAACGAATTTAGCCCGAGCAACACGCGTCGCTCACACGGCATTTCCACTGATAAGGAATAGACGAAAATAAACGATACCAAAATAGCCTAAACATCAAAAACAATACCATCTAAAGTCCACAAATATGTTATTTCTTTTATTGATAATGGCATGTTTATTTCACAAACACATAGTTGTTCACTTTAATGCAATGCCCACTTTTATATGTATCTCACTTATAGTTCTCATAGATTTCCTTTTGTATACTACTCTAAAAATATATACATAGATTGAAATCCAATACTGCGGTTAAAAGGCGCGATGTAAACACATTTATTTGTCAACACTTTTACGTTCAGTGTAAGCATCTGGTTCTGCCAAAAATAATACCTACATACGTATTTGTTTTGTTTTTGACTGGGAATTTCTTAGGACCACAATTACTAGGCAGCAAAGCGGTTATCAATTGATACGGCGGTCAGCAATGAGATCTTTTATTTTTAGACATTTCAGAGAATCGAATTTGCAAATGCCTTGACCGTGAATGTGTGTGGGTTGTGTGTGTGTGTGTGTGTGCGTGTGTGTGTATGCAAGCGTGTTCGCTGCGGTTGTGTGGGTAACAATAACAATAACAGTAACATGCGCCGACCGCTCGGTACTCATGGTGTTTGGTTTTTTATTTGGTTTTTTCCGTTTTTTTCTCCCGGCATGTGTCAGATTTCCAATACCCTTTAAGAGAGTGTTCCAAATTTGTTACGGCAATTACAAAAAATTAATTTAATTATAAATTCATTTTTAAATCGATATACACAAGAATATCAATGAAAAAAGGTTTAGAGAGCTTAATATAGCTTAATGTGAATTAATATGATTAATAGATAACCTTTGTTACCGAATAGAGTATATAATAATCAGCGCTCCGAAAGTATTTTGCTTTGGAGTTATTTAACTCCCTGGTGCCTTTTATAATTATTTTTATACTCCGCAGTTGCCTTTTGTTGTTTCCCCACACATGCCCCATGTCTAGGCCTTTTCGATACAATCGCGAAAAGTCGCCAAAAATACGCCTGTGAGTAAATTTGCATACAAATATTTGCATTAAACATATATAGTCGCTGCTCCAAATGCAGGGTGGAAAATGGTGAACACAAAAGGCAGCCACGCGCCTTTTTATGGGGAGCAATACGTAGGAACACAAGCCGATGGCCCCCAGCGGATTAACACACAAAAATACACACATATAATACTTACTGATACCGACAATTTGATAACATTTTGGCAGCGAAAAACAAAGCACGCACCTGTCGCAAAACACCTGGCAACACAACCGGTTATTAGGAATATTAAATTATATTTTCATTCATATTTTTAGTTAACTGACATATTGCTGGCCACAAACTAATTACATAATTGCAGGAAACTGCAAAAGAATATGTGTGCAAGCGGAAACTATTTTATATTTGTATGTATATGTATAATTATTTTTTGGGTACGAATGTTATTTACAACGATGTCTTGATGTCTAATTTTAACTCCTTATTTGTTTAACACTGTTTTACTACTTAGGTATGATTATATTTATACAAGATGATAAAGCTGCAAATGCGTCAAAGGAAGCCATATATGTATAAAAAAAACTAAACAGCATTTAATAAAAGATCGTGTCAAAAGACTCATAGGCTTATCTTTCAGTACAAATATATGTATTTAGAAAAAGGAAACCATAAAACTATTGAATACATATAATTTGAATTTATTCTCCATTTAAAATTCGCGGGCACAAGCAGTTCGAAGGCAGTTTTATTTGAACATTTGGTAGCAAACTGCTTATACACAAGTTTCGACAAAAGCTTGGAACCAGAAAGCTTTATAGGCGAACACTACTGCCTCTGCTTGCAAGCAGTCTTGCGCGGGAAGTTTAAAATAGTTTCGAGGAATGTCTTATTCACAATAGAAGGAACCATATTTATCAATATGGCAATGTTATTCAGGTCAAATTTTATTTACATAAGGTTAAAACATTTCTACAAATGATAAATATATATAATACAAAATAACTTGAACTGTATACTGACAGTATCTGTTTATTACAAATTCAAGCAGATAATTTTGAAATGAAATGAAAACCTTGTTAAATTCTAATTACCAGAGCAGTATAACCACATGATTGTCGTCGCCGCCGGCCCGTATAAAAGTCAATTGCTAAATTAAAACATTTCAATAAGTAATGCTAACAACATGAAATCTGAGACCAGCTGAAGTCATTAAACTGCCTCATCGCCCTGGTGAAAATCCGAGTATCCAACCGCGTCTGAACACCCAACAAACATCAATTTCGCCGCCAGCGATGATCGAAGGAGGGCGGGATCAGAAAAGGTGGGGCATCCCAGGGAAGCAGATCCCAGACAACAGCAATGTGAAAAACTAATCAAAGCAGAACTCATTAAGCATAGTAAAAAATTATGCTATTGTAATAAAATGGTTAGGGCGAAGCCGAAATCGCGCTGGCAATCGAATTAAACGGCCGATGGCCAAAAGGCAAACAAATTGCAGGGAAATCCCGGCCCTGCGCATCGGGCTGCAAGTTAGTTTTCATCGATAGCGAATTTATTATGCAAAGCAGAAGCGGTGAAAGATCAAAGCGCAGCGATAGCAGATAACACGCTTAGCTGTCCGTTCGCCAGCCTCCAATGCACTGAAAGAAGTTTTCAATTTTGGCTTTGACTAAAGGAAAAGATTTTGCAAAAAGGTTCAAATTTAATAAATAGGTTTCATTCGTTTAAATACATCATGTTTTGTGTACCTTTATTTAAGCACATATTTAACTGGTAATAAATTGTCTTATAAACAAGTGATGAATTTAAAATGTGTGTGCGAATGGAGTTTTCAGTGCTGGGGAATGGGGGTGATACCCGCGATCGCCGTTCGACTAGGCAGGCGGCCCTTTTTGCCGCACAAATAGATTAGTTTCACATGGCCGTGGAGCTGGGGTTTCAGGGCGCCATAATGCACACAGAGGGCCGCCAGGCGCTGGCCGCCGCAGAAGTTATGAAAAATTAATAATAATGTCGAATCGATTGATTTCAGAGTGGGCCGGGGTCGGCACCACCGCACCACCGAGCCACCAAGCCACCATGGCAAGAGCACCACCTAGACGGCTGGTCGTCGTCACCACCATCGTCTTCGTCGTCGTCGTCGTCGTCATCGTTGAAAGCCGGCCTCCGAGGATTGAGGATCTGAAGATTGTCTTGGCCAAGTCCCAAGATCCAGGCGACCCCGGGGCGTCTGCCCGGGTATCTTGTTCTCGCTCTCTTTGGGTGTGTGTGGAACTGTAACTAAATAAGAGGAATGAGATACTAGGTGTTCAGCGAATCCCTGCATGCCCTTTCCTTGCATTTACTTTATTTGACAACCAAAATGTTTGATTTCAGATAGGATGGCATGCTTATTCCAGAAATTAAAAATATTTCCTCCACGATCTCTACAAATCATTAGCATTTAAGTACCTATGGAATTTCGCAATCTTAAACTTTGAACCATGAAAACATTCAATAAAAATATACGACAAGCTTCTTGTTCATTAACTTACCACATGTATTAAATGTACTCTCCCGTTTTACTCATATTTTGAAATAGCCGTTTGTGCAATGAAGAGCAATACAATAATTGTTATAAGCAATTCGGTTTCATAAGCCAACAGCCAGCTCGAATAGCTTACTATACCCTTACCCGTCCGCATTGCCATAAAAAGTGAAATATTTTCTGTAAGCTCACTTAGCGCCTCGAGCGAAAGTCGTACATTTTCATCACCAGGCCGGGAACAGGATCAGTCTCCTGGGCGAAGACACAGGAAGGCAGTTCATAAGCCAGGTTGTGGCCAAGTTCTGGCCAAGTTGTCGTCGCCGTCGTCTGGCGGCTGCAAAACGTTTTATGGTCTGCGCCCTGGTCAAGTGATGCATTTTTCATGACCAGTTTGTACGATTTCCTTTCCGCAAACGCATCGAGCATTTTCATGTAATTCAATTCTGAATTTCCCGGCTTTGCGCTCCTTTGTTTTTATTTCCTTGTGGGGGCGATCATTGGCCCGATGTGTTTACAATTCTATTGGGATATTGGTTTCGAAATCCGAATCGGCTGTGGGGGATATTGAGGACCCAAGACACCGCTGCGTTAACATGACTTGAGTCTAATGAAATACGACATTTGACTCGTGCTGGGGTCTTGGTTACGTTTTATAGGCGTGGGACTGCTCTGGGCCACAATAATAAGGAAAAACAAAGGAAGGCTCTAATGGGATACGAGCAAAGTGGAGCAACAGTCCAGCACGGGAAGAAAATGCTTTAATTATCTATCTATATGAGATGTATCTCTTTAAAAGGAATATACTATATTTTCAGATTTAAAATTTGATTGTCAGCGATACACATTAGATACATAAGGAATTTGATGAAATGATTGAGCATTTTACTTCACCATTTACTTATCTAATGATGGAATAAATTGTACATATTTTTTTAAGTTGTTCTAGGGAAGGGGTGCCGGTACTTACAGCAATTATTTGGTCAGATCTTTTGCCGATCGATTGAATCCAAAGTCTCGAATGCAGCGCGTGCCTGACTGACTGACTTCCGCCATGTCGAGTATTTGACCCAAAACATTTCGATGCGGGATAGAACATTCTGTTACCTTTTCCCCTAGTTAATATTCAAGCCGTCTTCCGATAGTCCCGACGTGTTTGAGTCACCAAAAGTGCAACTGAATGACTCGTTCCTGAGCCACGCGACCGCCAAGAGTTCAAAGAGCAAGCCGAATGCCTTAACTACGAGTTGATATATGTCTACCCAATGACTCATCACAGCTGGTAAGTTTGGCTTTCTGTAAATCTCTATGGATTATACAAAATCATTTTACTTCCCAATATTTACTTTCCTTGGGAAAAATACCTGCAGGCAGTGCAATTACTTACGTTTTGAATTTTGCACCGAAGCACATATTCAAATATCAGCCATTAAAAGTAATGGACAAATTAAGGCAATAAATTATGCAAAATTATCAATAAACTGTTCCCAATTCAGCAGTGCTGGCAATTAATATAATAATTTGTATTCAATTGTTGGACTCTTGCTGCCTTACACCTCCACAAATCGATTGGACTGACAATTTTGGCTAATCGAATATTCACTGCATATAACGCACGACTTGTTTATGCTTCGATTGGTTAAATGGTAATTTCCCTACAAGTTCCATAGCTTAAATTCTTAGCCACCAGGTAAGAAAAGCAAAAAAGAAAGACACGAGTCCTGTTCCCAAGTCATTGACAGCAATTTGATGTTAAGTACGTCTGCCAATGATTTCGAAAGTCGTGATTTATTTGACTATTTAGGCCAGACATTTCAAGAAAAGACAAACAAAGTAACAAATTAAATGATTTTAAAACTTTTCGTATTTGAATTATTCATTTCAATGTTCTGGACGAGAAACTACCTAATAGATAATAGTATACGAGTATATAGAAACTAATAGCAAGATAAACTTATCAATATCTTTCACCAATCGTGATTAAGACGTTCTACATTTTCCACCATTATAATCAATCTAAATTTTCACATTGGAAGCCCAGATCAAAGTCGTTTAGCTAGTCGAATGCAATTAAGCGGGAAAGACTACAACTAAGTTGCACCCACACACACGCGCGTAAGAAATGAGAAACCAAGAAAAATCGGGTAAAATCTGATTGCGATTGGCTCGCACAGTTTAAGCCGCCTTTTGTGTTGACCAGAAACTACGAAAGTCAAGCCAAAGCAAAGCGAAAGAGGAAAAAAATTGTAAATAGTTTTTAAACAAGCATAGCCACAGGCAACCAATCAACGAGCACCTCAACACACACTCACGAACTCAAGTATGTGTTAGCCAAATAAATGAGCAGAGTTGCCAGCACATCTTAAAGTTCGCTTAAAATGTAGCCCAAGCTGACTAAGCCTCCGACTTAACTAGAAATTATGTAAAGTGTTCACAGATTTTATCTGTATTTCCCCCATGCGAGTCAAGTTTGGTTTGGTTTATTATAGTATTTATCGGCCTTAATTGATTTATGGCTAATTTGAATAGATTTACAGCTGAGTGGGCAACGAAAACCGGCAAGAGCGCCCCGCTGGGTGTTTGATTGTATACCTGTTGTTGGTGTTGAAAGAGGCGTCTACAAAATGATCGCTTCGCTGCTTGTATTGGTCAGTTGGCCAAATCGTTGAGAGTGTGCGTTAACTTGTTTGTGAGTAGCGGAGCATGGTGAGGCGCAGTACACTGACCAAAATTGGAGGCATTCATAAAACATAAATTGTTTAATCCCACCGGGTAGTGATTTCAACCTTTTTTCAACCCTTTTTGATATCAACCCTTGAAAATAGATTTTAAGTAATGTTATTTAGCAAACATATACTAGACATTACATTACATTACAAAAAATAAAAATTATTATTTAAAATGTTTATATAATATAACAAAAATACATCAAATTTATAATATTTTAGCTAAAATTCGACGTATCTAACATATTAAACTTATGAACCTGATGAAATGAAATCGTACACACCTATTCTAGCAGTGCATGATCAGCAATCTCATTGGGCGAGCACTCCGCTGGGCACCAACACACGAGCACTGCCAAACAGGGACATGCAGAGCCCGGCTTGGGATGTTGGCCAGATCGGCGGACTGGCTGAAACTGAACGAAAGCCACCTTACCTGTTTCGAAATCAAGTTTGCCGCTTCTGTGTCGCTCCGGTGATCCGCACAGAAAGGTGCACGCGCGCATTCAACACGGTTGTGTGGCCCTCGATCCGAGGTTCTTGTGTGATTTTGTGATTTTGTGGATTTATACGATCGGAAACGGAACGGATTCGCTTGAGCCCCAGAGACCCAGAGGTGCTGAGCCATAAAGCCGTCGGTATTTTATTAAATTGTGTTCGCCAATTGGCTCTGCTATCGTCGGGCCTTAAGTTGTTACTTAACGCGATATGTTGTGCGTCATTCGGTCCATTTGATTTGCAAATTATAGCCGAGTATTTTCTCGAAAAGAAACCCCATAAATCTTGATTTAATCAAAGTGATGAATATGCAATGATTCTATGAAATAGCTATGTATGTAAAGGCCAATGCAAAGATTAGGCAATAATCACAACAAATAGTGTGCAATAGAAACCCCACATAGCCCCATAATAATATAAGTAAATAGTCTTACACATACCTAAATAAAATAAATACAAGTTATTGATAAAGTGTCAAACATTGTGGCGGATCGCAGTGAATTATTAAATAATCATTTATGCCAAATGCTATTGGAGCTAGCTCTATAACCAAATGGATATCGCAAATTGAATCTTTCGAGCAGAGAGGTAAGTTGAGATCAAGGTCCATGCCCAAACCCCCCACCCGCACCCAAATTGTAATTTACCAATTTCATTATTAACTTTGATAGAAATCAATAACAACAAAATACTTAAAAAGCGAGCAGAGCAAAGCCGTTACCCCAAAAAATCAAATGCACACAGTCAAAGTCGCGCACAATGAGATATATCTGTGGAGTTCTTCATTTCATTCAATGACTTTTGGTGGTCCCTATTCAAACAACTCCAAACAAATTCAAGCATCGACTCGATGACACTCCAAACGTCAACTCGAACAAATTTTTTATCTCCGTCGTTTCTGCTTGTTTCCCTTCTCGGTGATAAGTTCACTTGACAATGAGTTGCAGCAAAGGCCCAAAAAGCCAGGCCAAGACGCCGGCCCGCAGACGGTAGTGAATACTCGAGATGGAAATTTGAAATTCACTCAACAAAACTAATTTCAATTGTTGCACTTTTCGGCCGGGGGCCAGCAGAACCCAGAAGAGATTTTTAAGATTTTTCTTGGCGCCATCACAAGTGCCCTGGAAATGGTCCGAGTTGGCTTTGAGTTGTAAGAAAAGTGATAGTGCCATGATTCGGTTTTAGCCAGATAATATTTGGCCAGGAAAAGTGGCACCAGTTGGAACCACAAATATTTGTTAAAATATGTAGGTCACAGCACTAAGCTGTTTTTAAAAAATTAAAGGATTTGCTGTTTAAAGCCATCTCAATATATTAGAAGTCAAATAAGAGTATTGGGCTTACATATAAAACATGAAAAAGTAATATATGGAATAGAAAATTTTCGACGCCAATGTATTTATTAATTTGTTCGATATGAAAAGTTTACCTTGATTATTGCAATGAAGTATTCAGTGAATTGAGACTGACACAAATTTGTTTCCACAAAGACATTCGGATTTCCCTTTTCATGAAAACATTTACAAGCCTCGGTCGCTTCTTAGAAAGCCAAATCTTAAATTGATTGATCATTATTTAAGACTTAACGAGTTTCAAATGTGATCAACACAGATCCTAGCCCATCGAGTGTTTAGTATTTGTGTTGTAAGACATTTCATTAACCCCTAGTTACTTATCCGCCATCGGAGAGCGAAACGCCAAGCAAATGCTATAAATCATTTTCAACTCCTTATGCAATCGAAGTGCCCAAATAAAAAATACGTCAAAAGCGCCAACTCATTGGAGGGCATTGGGGATACACAGGGCACAGCGAGCAATTGTTCGACTGGGCAATAACAATACAAATCAGTTCCTTCAAAATGTGCTTTTTGTGCCGCAGACAATTCAAACAATATCTTGAACTATTTTCAACGTATGAAAAATACAAACCTAATCAACAATTGTTGTTCCATTTCATTAGCAAATCGAAAAGGCAGAGTCTGCAGACTTTCATTAAGATCTACATATTGATTGATATTATCATTATTTCCCATTGTGATTCGCCTAAGTTTTTGGCCAAATAACCGTGACAATCCGAGACACAGTGCTGAAAACGTCTTGTCATTTCTGCTTTTAGAATTGGTAACAAATATTTGCAAACGTGCGATCGACGACATGTATGCGGATAATAAACGTGGCCTAGACAAGGTGACGGCAGTGACCCCGCCCACCCACGCCCTCCAGCCGCAGCAGCAGCAGCATCCCCACCAACAGCAGCAGCAACAGCATCTGCAGCACGTCCTGCAACTGCAGCAGCAACAGCAGCAACACCTTCAGCAGCAGCATCACTTGCAGCACCAGATGCATACGCATCATAACTTCCAGCAGCATGAAACGCCAGCAACACTGTCGCAGCAGCAGCACATGCAACAGCAGCAGCAGTCGCAGACGACACAGCAGCAACATGCAACGCAGCAGCAGCAGCAACAGCAACAGCAGCAGCAACAGACAGCCGGCATGTTTACAAGGTAAGTTCTTAGCGCCAACATTCAGTCTTATCTCCGTTTTCACACAGCCACGCATCACAAACAGCGCAAACATGCAAACTTTTAATTTCAATTTGTTTCGCACGCTTCGATATTTGTCAATTCGAATTTGAAATACGGGGCCAAGTTCGCATTTGGCGACAGCGACAACCTCCTTTCAGCCCATTTGCTCCCTGGGCCAAGATCCAGACTCCTTTCCATTTCTTCGTCGCTGTTTTCCTGCTGGATTTTCACTGCTTTTGTTTCTGGTTAGTTCTTCCTCTGCAAATGCACAGCAAGAAATTGAGCTTTCTTTTGCGGCAGTTAGTGGATTTTTACTAGGTTATGGCAATATGTTATTAGCTTTAAACCTTTACATAAAATGTATATTCACAGAGTGTTTTAGCTATTGAGGGTGCTTATTTAAATAGTAATTATTATTTATTGAAATTGTACTACTAAAAGTAGTTAGAATCAATAGATTAATAGAAGGCTACCTAATCGTTAGTTTTATAAATGGGATAAAGGATTGCCTCCAAAAAGATTCAATGCTATTAGACTTTGACTTAATTGGCAACCATTTGTAGAAGAATGCCTTTTTCTCGGTGTACTGATGCTGCTGCTCCTGCTGCCGCTTTTAATGGCCTCTTGTATTGGCAACTTGTAGTTCGCAGTTATCTGGTCCTCGTAATCTCTCCGGTCGCTCTGCGTACCCGTACCCGTACCCACAGCGCCAATTCGCGAAGAGTCGAAAAACGCGCAAAATTCACTGCCAGCTAAACTGAGCTGAGCTGGAGATGCTGTGCCATTTTATTTAGCTCCAATTAATTAGTGCTTCAAATGTTTTGCCATAAGTTAAACCCGCACAGTGCGATTGACATTACCACGTTGGCAATCGGACGTCCACGAAGACGACGACGATGGGGCACCAAAAAAAAGGCGTCTCCACACCAGGAGGAAGCACAGAATCCCATGGAATCGACGACAAAGTCGGGAAGATGCCACTAAAGTTAGCCACATCTCCTGGCTGCCGTTGCTTCTGAAAATGTGTAAAACTCACGTGTGATGTTGTTGATGGCTCGTTCTTTGTCTGTTGCGATTTCCCCTTTTTTCCCCTTTTTGTTCGGTTTTACTTGGGAAATATCCTGCCTTTGTGTGGGAGATTCTTGGTAGGTGTTGCCCTGCTCATCCATTTTTTTTCATCCTTTGGGTGGGTGTCATTTTGCAGACTGTGCCGGATGCGGTACCCCCATTGAAATTAGAGCATTTTGTAGTAGCAGCTCGGATGGACCATTAAACAGGCCAGGCCAGTTGAATAATTATTTTGAAGCCTTTTTTAAGGACCAACTAATTAGGGAAAATGTTGTGGTATTGGCCACATGCCACATGAATGTGATTTCTCTAAATAACAAATTGCTGCACTTCAATACTGGCTTAAATCAGTTCATTCATCTGAATTTTACGTGACCCATGGAACTATTAATTAGCACATGGATTGTTGGAATTCCCAGCCATCGAAAACTGAGCTTCAAACTTTTTTCAATCCAAAAAAAGTTCATTGTTCGCACGCCGCAGCACGCGCTTCTTCACATTCACAGGCACAGTTTGTAAAATCTGTGGTTTGGGAGTAGTAAAATCGGGCGGATTTCTATAAATATTTTCCATGCTCGAACGAGAAATGCCAACAACACGCCTCGCACTGAAACAAACAACCGTTAAACAACGAAAACTATATCAATATGCTCTAAATAATAAATGGCACTAATTAAAACGAAGAAAACCCGGCGTTTGTTGTTTTTAACACATCCAGCCGTAGAGTCAACAAACCTGGCTCCACTCAAGCCAGCACAAAAACTAAACTACAAAAAAAAATCTACAAATCGAAGAAAAGGTAAAGGAAGCCGAGGAAAAGTTCAGATTCACAGTCAAAGCCAAAGATACATTTGTGAAGTGCATTTGCCGGATGCTTCCTGAGTGAAACTAACCGAAACCGTTGCGTACGGATTCTGTTTGAGTTTGAGCTCGTATTTGCTTTCGGGCCTGCGCCGTTGGTGTTAATTTTGGTAATTAGCATGCCGCGGACATTTGGCTAAGATACAATTTCGTTCGGGTATCTGTAACACACTGCACGGGGTCTAGCTCTGGTAGCAATTTTATGCTGCTAATTTCATTAACACATTTCACGAGAAAAGCGATCAGCCGAGCGAACGGAGCTATTTGCCCAACTCGGCTGTCGGTGCAGTAAATGCTGCACTAGATCTCAGTATGGACTGCACTGCAAAAGATTCTTTGAAACTGGTCAGTAGCATGTAAGTCATACGTTTGGAAATCGCTGAATATTTGAATACTGCCAACTTACTGGTTCAACTTACTGGTATCATCTTAACTAATAATATTTGTGTATTTCCAAGCGAGTCTCCCCAAATTGGTTTTCTCGCAGTGCCCGACTTCCGTTATCGTCAAATTGTTTAGATCAATATTTGGTGACGCGAGTCAAAATCGATTTCGGTATGCACACCAATGACCAGGCATTATCTGTCGGATTTGAATCCAAAGCCGTACGAACGCTGAGCAAATAAGTGCGCCACCTTTGCCGCGGGTTCAGGCCAAGATCCATGGAGCTGCCCTGGGGCTTACCAAATTATTTAGTTGCGGCATCCCTGTGCTAATTGCCTGGCGGTAAAGTGCAACGGCAGCAAACCATCAACCATCAATCCCGAGAGTTCCAAGCCGATGAGCCATTCCATACCATTCCATACCATTCCATACCATGCCTTACCAGACCAGACCAGACCAGATCAGAGACCATACCATAGTTGGGGTAATTTCTGGCCAAGCCACCGCCGGGCACAAAGTATACAGAGTGCCAGCGATCGATCCAAGAACCAAGTCATGGGAAAATTTCCGTACACACACAATTTGGGGCTTGGCTTACGGGCGGAGGAAGAAAAAACTCAGTTTCGCACGCAAATTAAGATAATCGAAAGCAAATGCAGCAACGGTAGCCGCTCTCCATGGTTAGGCTCAGACTAAAAAAAACCTAAAGAAGAAAATCAGCAAAAAGAAACGGGTTTAGTACCCGGTAGCAACAAATCATAAAAATATGAAAAATTATGCGGCGGCGTCGGAGGAGATTCGCAACTCTCAACTCGCAGCTCCCGCAAATGACGATGTCCAAGAGCCAATCATCGAAGTGTGCTTTTGGCAGTCCATCATTAAATTGTGGCTAAGATTCCAATCAAACATACAAGAGCATCGAGCATCAGCATCAGCATCGAACGGCAGACGGTAGCAGCTTGATTTCATTTCTTTTCAGGCATTGAAATCTCAGCTGCGGTCGCTCTGTGGTTTATATTCGGTGTGGTTTGCTGCGGGACTGGTGCCGCATTGTGGGGCAGATAGTGGTGTGGCGTGGCTCGGTGCTCGGCGGTGGTGTGGCTCGCATTTTTGAAATATATGCGTCAAAATAAACACAGTAGCTGCCCGCCAGACTTCTTTATGAGCTTTTGAGAGCACTAAATTATATGGCCGCGATTTACGGACACACAAGCTCGTAAGTAAGCTAATTGATTGAGATAATTGAAGGATATATCTTTCTGTGCTTCATCCTTAAAGCAAACTGGCTTAATGGGAAGTGAAGTGAATTTTGAAATTACATTTTCTTGGCTTCCCATCACGTTTTATTTATACTTTTATCTAGCTCCCATCTGGCAGTATTACAATTTTGAATTGCATCACCTTTGACAAGCTTTACGGCGCAATTTTGAAACCATTTTATAAACATACTCGTAAAACCCGAGTGCAGGCCGTATAACACTTTATGCTCACCCGGGGCCACTTTTACCTATGGCCTGGCCATATAATTTGGCCAAAGGCCGCCGAGCTACCCATGGTTATTAGATGGCTGCCTTTTTGTCCAGCTCTTTTTTCTGTGCTAAACGTCGCCCCGATGCTAATCTGTAGGTGTGCGTTTGGCAAAAGGTATCGATTACTGCCACCGACTTACGCAGAACACAATGAGGCACCCGCAAAGCTCTGCAGACAAAACAAGTGTTTGCATCTGACTGAACAAAAAATTCCAAGAAATCCTCGAGAGCGAACCCAAATGGAAATCATTGTGCGGCGCCTGGGCAATTAATTTGCCTGGATCCCGAATACAACAACCAAAAAACAAAAAAATAACGCGGTGTGGGTTCAGTTTGGGGTTTAGGGTTACCCGAAGCTCCAGCTTTGGAGCTGCCCGGCGAACTGCCCATCAGTTTGAGAGGTCTGGCATTCATTATACGCCGTTTTGCACTATTTTTTTTAGTTGTGCGCGTCCAGAGATCTGGACAGAATGGCGAAAGGGCGGGACGGAGCGGAGCGGCCAGAAATCATTAGAGCTGCCCGCAAGCTCAATAGCCTGGCCGAACTATATCGTGGGAATATGGCAAATAAACTCGCCCAAATTACACACACACACACACACACACACAGCGCTAGAAAGCGGGGGAAAAAGGGGGGAGGTTTTCATAGGGAGTTATCTAGTCTGCGACCAGACAATTCGCACAAGTCAAGTCAGCGGAGGAGAAGACAAGACGCTCCGGGAAAAGTGCAATAAAAATTTGCGCAAATTTCGTGTTTCTCTTGGCCTGCAATTGGTATTGACTGACTGACTGGTTGGCTCTGGGACTCGATGGTCTGGCGAGTGGACTGCGCCGGGATCGGGATCGGGATCGGATTTGGAATCCTCCAACCCGACTGACGCCCCTGATGCATATTAAAACTCGACTTTGGATTGATACGTGCACGTGGAAAAAACTAGGCATGATTTTAGATCGATCTTTTATGATGCTTTTATCTCTTAATAGTCAGTTTATTATCACTTTAACTCGTTCTGCAATCCAGTTTGTAAAATAAGCTTTCTTACGATGTACTTAAATGTCGATATATATGTTACTAAAATTTAATATGAACTTGAAATTATTACCTTTTAATTCATTTGGAAAGCAAACTTGCACTCTTTTCTCTCTGTGCAGCCCTAGCGGGTGGAGTTCAGCTTGGGGTGGGTTGAGAAGTTCAGTGGTCTTGTGATTTATTCGCTGCCCACATTTTTACGATGGCGCTCTGTGGGCCCGGACCGTCCATAAAAATCCGTCGAAAGGGAAGGATCTGTGCCAGCCCCATAGATGCGCATTTAAAATCCATTTAAGTTAATAGTTTGGCATTATGTTACCCGGTCGGTTTATGTGCTAATTAGTGAGGGATGGCGATTGGCATTGAGATCACTGGAATCGGAATCGGAATCGGAAGAATCTGAGCCAACAAGATTTGTGCCTAATTTCTGTGGAGCACGTTAAGTTTTCCGTCGCCAGTCCAATGTATTTTTATCTAGTCAGAGAGGGCTGAGGACCTGAATTCAGGCTGGACCAGACTTGATTAAGATCTTTTCCACTGCGCCAAAGGATCCCCAGTGGCAGATTAAGCATGTGGCTCCAGGTTTCAGCCACCGAGATCCACCGATGAGAGCCACCAGCACAGTGGCCACTGGATGATCCCACAACGCCTCGCTAAGAATCGTGTTTATGCTTTTAATTAGCAACAACAACTTGTACAGTAGTTGCCACAACGGCGAACGGCCAACAAGTTGGTGCTACTTAGTGCAGATTTCAAGGTAGCGATAGATATATTAAGAAATGTTGACATGTCTCGCTCACTCAGATAAATTTTGATGTAGATTACAGCCGGCAGTTGGGCTCCCCATCCTCCAACCTCCAACCTCCATCCACCATCGTCCACCCGCAACAGCTTTATATATCTGATATATCTCTCCCTGGCCATTAACACGTTTTTTGGATTTTTATTTTCCTCACATTACATTTTTTTTTTTGGCGTTTCGGCCATGCATTACGAAAGGCTGATGGCATTATCATACTATCGCCTGCACCACTGGCATCTTGTTTATGATAAATATTTGAGAAACTTATTAATTATGCCACAAATAGCCAGCCAGATAGCAGATCGCAGAAGCCTTTGACATTTTTAAGTAGCTAATTGGGAGAGGAACCTTACCAACTGGATGTGTGGGAGGATCTGTGTGGGTTAGCCGGGGCGAAATGACCAAAGTTGGTCTTCACCAGATACCAATCAACAGGGGTCAAGAAAACAGCAGCAGAAAAAAAATGGTAGACTTGTTATATGTTTTATGGTATAATATAAACTCTTGGTATAAACGTTGACATATTAAGTTTGGCAATTAATCACACGGACTATACTTATCTAGATTTATTATAAACGAATGCTATTTGCTCAAAGAAATAGAGTTTTGGAATTTTTTAGACAGTTCATTCTCTGGTTGACCCTTCACCGCAGCCCACACAATCTGACCGCCCAGTTAAAAGGCCAAAACATATATGTCAGTTGGAGCACAAGTGAGCGACTCGCAATCGCAGCATTTAAATCAATATTCATTTTAATTGTACAAATCACCTTGACTTAAATGCGCGCCAGTTGGCCGGTGAGTGAGTGCGAGCCACTCGACCACTCAATTTCGATTCTGGGCCCTGGCTAAAACTGTTCTATTATGGTCTACTCCGATTGCGAGTGGTCAAGAGTGAATAGGCCTGAAGCATGAATATATTTCAAAGCCAGAAGGCGAACGAAGCGTTCGATTTGGTCTCGGATTCTGTTTCTGTTTCTGTTTCTTTTTGAGATCTTTTTATTTTTATTTTTGCTTTGTCGGTTTGTTTTATTGCATGCCTCTGAAGCGGCGGTTGCATGCAACTCACAGTCACACGGACGCAGTGAGATTGTTTTAAATGTTAACATGGCCATTTAGAGGCAATAACAGCGGCAAAATGGCAGACAGTCGAGCGAGGAAAGCGAATAAGGCGCGGGCACTTGCTGTTATTACAACAATATTACCAATATTTATCATAAAAAAGGCTTGCAAAATAATCGCCAACAACAACAGCAACAATGGGCCGGCAAAGAAAACGTCAGCATAAATAAAAAATACTCATACGCCGCATGCGCCGCAGCCGCAGCCGCCGACGCCGACTGCATAAAAAGACAAATTTATGATTTATGATTTCAACCTTGTAAATAATATGCTCACAAAAGTACACACGGACAGTTTCTGTTTCTCAGTTTCTGCTAAACGCTTTTGCCGCTTGTGCCCAAAAGCAGCAACAACAATTGTGCTGACCAACCTACTTGCACAATTTTTCCGCACAAGGCATGTGGCAAGTGTGCCCCACATCAACCACCGGCCAGCCAGCCAGCCAACCACTGCACCACCATCGCTGCAGCCAAACCACCGCGGTGCACCGCTGAACCACAGCCACATACCGCTGCTCGTATGATTTTTAAATGCGCGATGAGTTATTTATGCGCCGGGCATCGCGCGGCGGTATGTGCGAGCCATCCTTAACCCATTGTGGTCAGCGGATCGAAAGGCAAATAAAGTGGTCTTGACTGAATAAGTACTGATTGGGATTGGGATTGAAATTGCGTAAGATGTTGTGATCTTATGACGATTAATATGGTAAACTTTGGGCAGAATGAAATTCAGCTTAATGTATTTAAATTCCGTAACATTTGAAACGCTCTGCCTTAACCGATTATATTTCTAATCTCCTAATTACATTTTTACTATCCACGTTTTCTAAGACACCTAATCAAGTTCCGTATAATAAAAAATATTATAGATAAAATGTTAGCTAGCTTATTTATGTTGGTAGCAAGTGTTGCCTGCCACTTCGTGCTAGGCAATAAAATGCGAATAATGTTGGAATTCCCAAATGGCCATAACCACTGCGCAATGGGTTAATAAGCCCAAGAGCGATACGGAGACACACTTGGCATGGAAACACGCCCGAGTGTTGGGCTGTGAAAACACATGCCCCCAGTGGTGGCTAGTTGTGCCCCATTCGGTGTGTCCACTCTGCACACTTATTAAGCCATAGCTGTGAACGAGCCCATATATTCTAATTGCTTAACCATATCCATTTCCACTTAACCATTGCAGATTCGATGCAAACAAATCGACGAAGGGCGCCTCGAAGATGCGACGCGATCTCATAAATGCGGAGATAGCCAATCTGAGGGATCTCCTGCCGCTGCCCCAATCGACGCGCCAGCGCCTCTCGCAACTGCAACTGATGGCCCTCGTTTGTGTCTATGTGCGGAAAGCCAACTACTTCCAGCAAGGTAAGTTGCAGCCATTGCCTCCCCGCATCCAAAAACCATACAAAAAATGCATATATGCATGCTGATAATTGGCTGCACGCTGATTGAATATGCATGAGTCATGAGCAGATGGAGATTGCGGCTGTGATTGTGACTTGGCGCAGCCGCGAAGATTGAGACTGCCGAGTGCAGGACCCACCGCCGTTGCACTTCAAAACTGCAAAACTGCAATTGCCCAAAATGTGCCAAAATGCACTTGGCGAAAATATCTTGTGGGCTCTGTGTGTTCCGTGTGTCTACAAAGTAACTGCCTGAAATTTCGGGATCGGGTAGTAATTGATTAGCACATTAGCACGTATCTCTTACACTCTTTCATATGATTTCGATTTGCACAAATAAAATGTAAACGTTATTTAAACACTGTTTGGACTGTTAGACTAGAGATATTAATCAAGGGTACCACGTTAATCCGCAATCCATTTGGAATTCATTTGAGATGTCACCACCGTTTTGGTGCAGTGCACCGCCGACTTTCATTTAAGTCGGAATGAAAAACCGCTAGGCGCATGGCTGCGCTTCGGTTTAACCAACATCATTCATATGTCGAGTGTCCCTCTATCATGCCCCCAAATGCCCGGCTGAAATTGTTTTTGGCCAAGTAATTGCCGCACCGTCTAGGCACGCACCCAGTTCCAGGCGGGCCAAAATTGCTCGGGGGCCCCTTGGATCCGCTGATCCCCCGATCCCCCAATCCTCCGATCCCCGGAGCCTACGGACCCATTTCGATCGGTCCCCAGAGGTCCCATCCTCCTTTAATGCGCATGCGCGCAGGTCAACGCAAGCGCAACCGAACAAGATCGTTCGCTCTTTACTTAGCTATTTGCGCTGCTATTTTTTCATTTTGGTTTTGTTTCTGTTTTTTTTTGGTTTTTTGTTTTGTTTTTTTGTGGATAATTACGAAAATTGTTTTTCAAATTAGCGTTGTGCGGTACATAGGCCCATAGATAACACACCAGACTGGGGAACTCTTAACTCTCGGCTCGCATCTGAGTGCGCAGACAGAAACGAAACGGAGCGAAAAGTTGGAGGAAACCCATGTGAAACTGTTGCAGATCCGTGGCATACCAGCATCCTGGTACCACACTAAACTGCACTATACTATCTCATCGACGAACTCCTCCAACT
Organism: Drosophila erecta; assembly: GCF_003286155.1. NCBI lineage: Eukaryota > Metazoa > Arthropoda > Insecta > Diptera > Drosophilidae > Drosophila > Drosophila erecta. The sequence goes on from NW_020825194.1 coordinate 6,323,699, forward strand.
GCAAACTGCAAGTCGAGCCAGGCAATTTCACAATTGCAATGGTAACAACGAGCCTCTCTGCCTGGCATTGCTATAAATATTGCGATAAATCAAAATGTGCGATTTATGTGTTCTACAAATTGCAAAAAATTAAACTTAAGTACTGCTCTTTTCTTTTCCAACCCCATCCATCGCACTCCTCCGCATCTCCACATTCCCGTAAGTGTGAGAAATAGTCGGCGTTCTGTGGATCTCGTATCTTTGGGTTATTTGGGTGTGCTTTCGCTGCTGTTGTTGTTCATTGTCATTGCACCGTTTAAAAGCATTTATAATCACAAATTGTGTTAATATTGGCACGCCATCGAAATCGCTTTGTATCTGTGTATCTTTGCATCGCCAAGTTCAATGGATTCGTTTGCTCTCCGTCTGAGCTGTGTAGATATGTGGGTGGGTGTGGCTGCTGAGATAGGCGCGATTAATGAAATACATATTTATAAAACGAAATTGAGTTTTCAATACAATGAGATTCTTTCCGTTCTTCGTTTGTATGCAAGATCTTGAGCCCGGCGGCTTCGATCTCAGATGGAAGACCGTATAATTGGCTAGCATTTAGTAGTGTCGTGTTTGCTAACAAATCCCGCAAAAAAGCCATAAAGCTGTGAAGTGGTCACTTACTAAAAATAGGTTTCAGTTGTAGTGCAATATAAGTATATATTAATATGTCCCAAATATGTTCAAGCCACTTTGCTGGCCTCTTTTCCTTATGACCTTACATTGAGTTCTGTTCAGCAAGGTAAATATCGCTTACAATAAAGCTACATTCCCTTGCCCTTGTATATTGTAGCAAAGTGGAAAATCATTGAGCTGGCTGCCACTCCCCTTTTATTTTTATTTTGGCTGATTCAGGTACGCTGACGACAGACTTCTTGGCAAAACGGATTTCTGAGTATTTTGCCCGGATAGTGGATAATATTAAGGCCCAGCGAAAATCTGACTGCATTCATGGCCTTTCCGTTCAAGTTCAATGAAATTACCAGTTGCGGTTGCTGCTGTTGCAGTTGCTGCTGCTGCTGCTGCCGCTGCTGCTGCAGTTGTTGGTGCGGCTGCTGCTGCTGCTGTTGCCGTGGTGATTGTAGCCTGATGCTGATTTTGTGGCTGTTTCTCTTCGGTTTTTGTTTTGTTTGCCAGGTGCGGGAGTATCTCGTAGTGTTTTAAAAATAATTGATCTTGATGCTGCAGTGCAGCTGCAAAACAGCAATTGCACTCGGCGATCGCAGCCTGATGTTGCTGTTGCCACTATCGTTGAAGTTGCTGCTGCCGCTGCTGCTTCTGTTGTTGTTGTTGCTGTTGCTATTCGCTCTTAGTGACAATGACACATTTTCCTTTTTGTGATTCACTTGTTTTTGTTAGGCGGCAAACATCGTTGCTCATTGTATGTAGAATATAATCAATGAATTAACAATCAAATGCATCTAACAATCGCCGTCACAAGTTAGAGAGGTATCGAGTCTATTATTAACAGATAGTTTTTTAATTAGCCAGGCTTTTGCATACAAATTACCGCCATGGGAAAATACTCATATCCACTTAGTGAATATTTTTCACCCGTACTCCATACGGATGTCTTGATCGGCAGGGCGCGCCTGCACAAGACACAAAAGGTCAATTAACTTAATTAGCATTATTTTCATGTATCCGTTTTCTCTGCCCCTCTCGTTGCAGTTTTCAAACGCCACAATGCGATGCATCATCTTCATCATCAGACAGCAACACCAAATATTGGCTTCTCAAAGGTAAGAATGAATATAATAATTGCATTTAGTAAAGTTTTCTGTGTTAAATTCACTGCTTTGCGAGTAGCTCACTTCCTAGGAAATATTCCACACAATTCATATTCAATCAGAGCGTAATTAGGAAACCGATCAGCGCGATCTGCGTTCATTTACCATATAGACTCGGCAATTTTCAATCCCGATGACATTTCGATTAGGCTCCCAGGGAACCGAGAGAAACAACTCAATTTAAGCCAATGCGGTGACAACTCAACCGAAAGTTCCCGGGAAAACAACTCTATTAATGGCACAAAAGCTGGCCATATCATAAGTCAGAAATCGTTTTGCTCGCCGCCACTTGCTGCGCGAGAAGAGGAAATCAGCCAAAAGCCAGCGGGCCAAACAATAAATGCCCGGAAAAAGCCACAGTTTTACAGGAGCAGCCACCAGGCAAAACCCAACAAAAAAAACCAAAACCAAACCAAAAAAATAAAAATAAAACAGAAGACAGAAGACAGTAGTCAGTCAAGCTGCCTGGCACTGACTGCTCCAGTCGGTCGAGATTGATCTACATACCTGTGCACACTCGTGACTGAATTAAATACTATAACCACAGTAGGAGTACTACTCATACTCCCCTTTTCGGCTCTCATCGGGAGCTTTGCTGCGGTTGTCAACGTGGGTTTAGGCCAGGCTTTTGGGCTAACAATTTATTAGTGCTCAGACGCGAAAATGAATTTGCATTTCCGACACAAGATTCAATTTATGCTTTTTCAAATAGGGGGTGTTAGAAAAGCGGTAGCTTGCACCACAATATGGTGTTTAAATAAGTGCATTTTCAAGTAGGTTGTTGGCATCCTTGTTATATCATAACTTAATATAGATTGCTTTCGATTAAGAACACTTTAATTTACTACCAATCACCCTGTATTCACACACGTATTTGTCTTACAGGCACTCTCCGGCTTTTTGATGATGCTCACACAAAATGGCAAATTGCTTTATATATCGGATAATGCAGCGGAGTACTTGGGCCATTCCATGGTAAGACTTTGCGAAAGTTGCGGATTGTTTTGGGCTGGTTTTCTGTTTCGGGGGCCGAAATTGTTACAATCGTTGATACAAATCTCTGACAAGCGACAACAGGCAAACGACGATGCCTGTCGTCGTCAGAGCATGTCATAGTCTCCTAACAGCAGCAGCAGCAGCAGCAGCAACATAAGCGCAGCAGCAGCAACATAAGTGCAGCAGCGGCAACAGCAAACATATTTGTTGCCGTTTTTGTGCTGTACTAGTTGCTGATGTTGTTGCTGCTCCCGTTGACAAGTTAGCAACTGTCTAAAGACCTAAAGAGACCCGATTCATTGAGCTTATATAAGTCTGTTGGTTCCTTAAAACAGCCACAGCTCGATGTTGGCCGTGTTGCCCGTGTTCCAAGCTTTGTTTATTGCACGTTTATGCCGCTTAAATAGCAAGGTTATACATGTGCATGCATATATATATATATACTCGCATATCTATGTACATGCGACTCTATTTACTTGGCCTTTCACTTTGCATTTGAACCGACGGTTTAAATAAATCTAGTCGACCGGGGCACATGTGACATATCTCCGTTCTACACATAACCGAACCGACATTGACAAAGGTACCAGAGATTAGGCGACCAGGTGATTGTCGGCTCTTCGAAGTCGGAGTTGGAGTCGAAGTCGAAGTCGTCGAGTGCCAGTGCAACGGGGCGTATGTGCAATGTCTGTGCCCCACCAAAATCTGCCATAAATCAGAGCCTGGCCTGTGATCCCAGAATTGGGATATGTTCGGGGCAGAAAAAAAACTTGATCAGCTTCATATCAAAAGGAAACGCTCCACTTGTTTTTCTCGGCCAGGCAACCTTTCATATCAACTAAATGTTGCACTTCCCCCACTCCGCCAGTCAAAATGTAGACAAGAACAAGCCAACGGCAAGACAGCAGAACGAAAAAAAAAAAAGAAAAGCAAAAAAGAATTGCAGGAAAACAACACAACTAAGCCAATTGGCAACCATGACATTTGACAGCCTTTTGGCCTTTGTGCCGAGCCTTATCAGGAGTTCGGAGGAGTTGAGGGAGTGGAGAACTAGGAGACACCCACCGGCAGCAACTAAATGGTCAGTGAAGTTCATAAATTCACTCGTATGCCATGTGTTGGCATAATTACGGGCACAATAAAAACGGAATTGGTGTGCACATGGACAGGCCCAAAAGTGGCTTGCCCAACCTTTTAATTTGTGGCAAGGCTCCGAGTTAGTTAGTGGCGGCAAAAACTGAGAAACGGCAGCGGCAGCGGCAGCAACAACTACCAACAGCCAAGTTAATTAACAAACTGCCAAAAATGTCAATAGATCTTGGCAACATTGTGGCTGTTGTTGCTGCTCCTGCTGCTGCTGCCGCTGCTGCAGTTGCTTTTAGCATTGCCGATGTTTCTGCTGTTGTTGGGCATCATAATTTGAATTCGATTTTTGCATATTCCCATAACAAGTTGCCATTGTCATGTGTCATGTAGCGACAGTGGCCATAAATAAATTACAACCACATCGGCCACATCTTGCCATTATAAATTGGTCGATCGCTCGATCGCTCTCTCCTTCGCTGTGGCCATAATTGTCAACAATAATAAAAGCTCATGACAAAAACGGCCAGCAGGCAACTGGCCAAAACGGCGATGAGCATGCCAATTCCTTCTGACACATCATTAACAAATTACAACAATAGGCTGACTAATTGAAACTGAGTTCGAACGTATGAAAACGGATTATATTCAATACAGAGCGTCCTATTTATTATTAGTTTTTAATTTGAGTTGAACGAATCACTTAAATAATTACCCTTGTCATGGTGGAATCTTGGTCAAGTACCAGTCGCTGTTATTTTCAGACCAGTGTAAACCCGTGTTAACCATGTCCCCTTTGCCGTTCTCGTTACAGGAGGATCTGCTGATACACGGTGACTCCGTTTACGATATCATTGACAAACAGGATCACGCAAACATCCAGGCCGAGCTGAATAGGAACGTGCCACCGCAGCCGGGTGGCTCGAGTCAGGCGAGCAGCGGTGGTGCCGGTGGTGCTGGTGGTGCTGGTGGTGCTGGCGGTGCCGGCGACTCAACGTCCAGCAATGGAAGTGCCGCTGGTGCCGGTGGTGCTGGTGGCGCCTCCAGTCTCGAGGGCGAGCATCGCATGTTCCTCTGTCGCATGAATGTTAGCCGCAACGCGCGACGGCAAATGCGTTTCGGCGATCAGAAGGTGAGTGTCAATGCACTGAAAAATAAAAATCCCACATAATTATTATATATTGAACTGCTGCTATTATTATATTTCCTTTTACAATATGGAGAAAATGGGTTCTGTCTCTCTACCCCTGTTTTCTTTATTTAATATCCCTTTTTCAATTGTGAATTTGGAACTAGCGAGGAGCTTCCGAGTTTTTCTCCGTGCATTCTTGCGTGGATGAGTAAGCGCGTGTAAGTCTCTGACAGAAATTGATGAATGAATCACCTGGGAAGCGTGTTGCGTGTAACACTTTACCACACTGCAGGCTCCTCCGCTCCAATCCGCCGCTCAACATCGACATCTTGCTCTGGCATGAATTATGCATGAGGGCAGGGAAATGGAGATGGAGATGGAGTTGCGAGCTGCGAGCTGCGAGTTTGGAGCAGAACTCGTACCATGCGTTTGAGCCGGCGGCCAACTGGTCATACATCTTGCCAACGAGCCGGGTTTTCTATAAGCTGACAAACGATGACAGTTGATGGGAAACGGGTGGGTGGGTGCTGGTGGCATTGCTGGCACTGGTGCTGCAGACCCCATCCCACCTGGTTTCTTGGCTGCTCTGATTGGCCGCCTCCCTGCGCGACGATGATGATGATGATGTGAATAAAACGAGGCGGCCATATGAAGTTGTCTTCCCAGCCATCTCAGCCGCAGGTTGAACAAGACAAGACCAAATCTGTCAACGTGTTGAGCGAAGCGTTGGCTGTGGCAGCAACTCTTACCCGTTTTGGTCATGGATGTTGGCTCTGTTGGAGCTGCTACTGTGCACCATGTGGTGGGCGGTCGCTTCACTTTTATTCATATCTCTGCCGATCCGGGCCGCGTCCATTTTTTTCCTCGCTTCTCGCAGATGTGCAGTGAGCAAAATTATGGAGATAAGCTCAGGCGTTGACAGTCGGCTGAAAACGTTTTTAATTAAGTTTAGTGTTGGCAGTTTAATGAGGTGCAGGAAGTGCTGGCTGTGAGATTTTCGCAGGCTTTTTTTTTTTTTTGTTGGCTCAGGAAATGCAATTCACAACAAGGAAGAAAGTTTAGAAGTTACAAAATTATACAAAAAGTGGAGAATACTACTGTATGCTCTATATCGTCCTGTTTAATGGTATAACCAGCACCTGGGAACTTAAGTAGAAAACTAAAACTTATGGAGGCAAAAGACAGCGATCACTGCGACTGCAAACCATTTAAGAATATCAAAGACCAGAATACTTGTATGTCAAGAGACCTGAGTGTTTTGAATGAGCAATCCATTCCCAGCCTTGCACAGAACATACATAAGTACCTAATCTAATCCTAAGCATACTCGACACTTAAGACCCACATGAACTGAACTGGCGATAACCCGCAAAGTCGAGCCCAGAGCCGCGGAAAATGCAAGCACATTCACTCCCAGGCCGGCACTCGTTAATATGCAATAAAAATGGACCAATAAATAATTATGAATGAGGTCAGGCATAGTTCAGAGCTAGTAACCAGTGTGCCAGACGGCCATACCCCATAGACAAAAGGCCCAAAAACAAAAAAATCGAAATATAAAAAAACAAAAGCCAGGGAAAAAGAGAAGAGACGACGCCGGCAGTGGCGCCTGGTCCCAGTCTAAGGTCGTCTCATTTACCAAAAACCCAAAAAAAACGAAAGAAAAGCAAACCCCGCAAAAGACTGTGGCGTCTGCGTCATCCGACGGGTTTTTGGGGGATCGGGAGGTTGTTTTTTTTTTTTGGTATCAGGATCGTTGGACTGGCTGCATTTGCATTTAAGCAGAAGAAGCTGCGACGGCGGCGGCGGCGGCGGCCCATAAGCCTCGAAAATGCAATTGCAGTTGGGTCGAAATAAATGCAGGCACGTTTTAATTGGGAGACAATGGCTCCAAGTCGACGAGCCTGAGACTGCCTGGTGGGTTTTTCTGTGGAGGAGTTGGCATACAAACATTTCTGTGATTGCCTTTTTTAAATTATGGAATCAGAGTAAAATGTCTATGAGAGAGACGACGGCATGCCGGTCCAAAAATGGCCAAAGTAGGTACACCCAGCTGCCCCACGTTGGGCGCCAATTTTCGTGGGAGCCGATGTCGCAACGAAACAAGGGGCAATCTCAGAACAAAGCTAAACGCGTTGCATCTCTGTACTTGCAGGTTGTCCTGGTCCAGGGTCACTATTTGTCATTCCTGCCGCTCTGCAGTCGCAACGAGCCCGTCTTTTTGGCCACCTGCACTCCAATTGCCATGCCCGAAACCAGGGAGTGTGTTGTCCAAGGTGCCACCAACGTCTTCACCACCATCCATTCGATGGACATGAAAATAGCCCATATCGATAAAAAGTGAGTAGCGGAGATAAATGTGAACTGATAGTTAGTATTAAAGTTAACTGATTTTTATCGTTATTTTATTACTTTCAGTGGCGAGTTTCATTTGGGCTATGAAAAGTCGGCTCTGCAGGGCACATCCTGGTACAATCTGATCCACAGCGATAATCTGACGGAGGCGCAAAAAAAACACAGTTTAAGTAAGTGCCTAATTAACACTATTATAGCTAATAACTCGACATTTCATTTGACAAGGCTCAAATATATTATTTTACTCGAAATAATTTAATGCAAATGGTGAAACAAACTGCCTATAGGCCATTAAAAACTTTAAAAGCAATATGGTTGCTATTAATGCAAAATACATATTTAATTAATACATAATACAGCTTAATTTATTCAAAGCAATTCATAAGATATAGGCTTCGGTAAAACCTTCCTATGGAATGGATTTTTCCAATGAAAGTCCAATAAGTGTATTTAAATGAATCTTACTTTAAACCAGTCAAACCACAAAACCTCCAAGACGACAAAGTCGATTACTATATATTATACCCAAATTCTGAACGTATATATTTGTTAACTTTCTCAGTTATCCAATCGGAACAAGATCGCAGTTGTATTCTTCTAGTACGAATGCAGAGATCCAGCGGAGAATACACGTGGGTACACGTGGTTTTACAAGTGCGAGATAGCCCCGATTCCACGCAACAACCTGTTATCGTGTGCACAAATCAAGTACTCAAGTAAGTATAAGTAACTTAAAACGAATTAAACTAAAATGTAAAACATCTGTTGAAACGTAAAAGTATAATTAGAAATGTGTATTAGAAGACAACCTATATTTGTTATATTTTTGCAGTGATCGAGAGGCCTCAATAATGCTGGCCAACTCCTGGCTGTATCACTACTATACCGTCCAGTCGAAGATCCAGTTCGGCATGCCGCTGGACAGTGGAATCCGTGTCCCACCGGGAACTCCCTCCAGCGGCTACTACAGTCCCCATTCAACCCATCCACCGGCCACTCCAGGAGGCGCAACGCCCAATCTGGGCATAGCCAGTAGCTTTGGCACCCACCATCATCCACACCACTCGCACCACCCGCACCACCACCATCATCATCACCATCCGGCAACAGCTTACCACCATCATCCGCATATGGGAACATATGGTGGAGTCTATCATGCGAAGGCAGCCATCGAGCTTAAGGAGGATCAACCGCTGTTTTGTTTTCAGGAGCCCGTGGACTACAGCCAAGTGAATAGCCACGTAAATCCTCCGAATGCCACAAGTACACCCAATCCGCCTACCTCCAAATCGTCCACGTCCCCACCGCCCAAGAAGCGGGCGCGCAAGCTAGAGCCACTTTACTTACATACCGAACGTTCTCCGGCGGCGGCGATAACTCCGGAACCGGATTGCTATGCCATCCATACTCATCCGGCTGCTGCGTATGCCACCTCATCGGTGGTCAGTAGCGATGCTTCAGTTATATATGCCACTATAGTGCCGACGAGGCCGAGATTACCCAATAAATCACTGCCTCCGGATCCCGCGGATTTTATAGAGCAATGGAACCCCAGTCCACCCTGGTCGGAATCGGCGCAAAAGGCTTCGTTGGATAGTTTTGGATCCTCCCACGAGCTGAGTCCCTGCATCACGACCACGCCCCCCACGCCCACGAGTGCCACACCGCATCAAAGTGGCTTGGGCAGCACCCAGACCATAGGACCTGCTTTCAGTTTTGAATGGATGTCGGATCCTTTGGTACCGGTCACGTACCAGCAGTGGCCACCAACTGGTGACCATCATCAGCATCTTTCGCAGCACTTGAGCCAGAGTCAGAACCACCAAAATCCCCTCCAGCAGCAGCAGCAGCAGCAGCACGAGCAGCTTCTACTTGGACAACAGCCGCATCTCCACCAGCAACACCAGCACTTAGCACTTCATCATGGACGTGGGGAGCACTCTCTGGAGGGGGAAAGTCAGGGGGTGGTGGTGGTGCCACCGATACCCATTTCGATACCGATACCAACGGCCACGGGCCATGGGGATGCCGGCGAACCGGTTGAGGATAGAGGTTAGTATTAAGTGTGTATTGCTTTTTTTTTCTAATTTTCTGGCACGATTTCCAAAAAAACTGCGGCCAATTGGCACTCGATCGCTAAGTAATTAAGGCCACCAAAACAAAGCCGAGAACTAGTAAGAGGCAGCTTAATTATTGATAAGCTATAGGCTTCCGCCAAGCACATGCCACGCTTATGCTAATGCCTCCTCCGCCCTTCATCACATACAAACATATATCTTGCAGATCCAAAAAATTAGTGACCGACCAGCTAGGCTTGGAAATACCCAGCGATCAGAGATCGGGTATCGGGGATCGGGGATCGGGGATCGGAGATGGGATATCTGCCATGGCGGCCAGGTGATAATCACACTTAAATTAATTGCCACTTGTCATCTTAGCGTTTAAATTATTTTTATCTAACGAAGGAAACACAAAACACATTCGTTTCTCGATATAACAGCTAATTTAAGCGATTCCCGCATAGCCCTTTTGTTTTTATCCCCAATTCCCATTCTGTATGTGCAATCTTGAAAAAAACAAATAAAAAATAAGTATGAGTCTATGAAAGTAGCGTTTGGAAATTAGTTTTTAGTTTTGCGATTGGCCCGCAAACTGTAGAAACAGAAGCGAAAATATATATAGGCCATGCCAAGAGAGCTCTATTAGTTGTAGCGTTTTTAATAGCGTCATTTTTATGGCGAGTGCTTAAAGTTTTTTACGATTATTTGTATTTCTGTATCGCGTGCAAGTAACTCTGCAGATACATATATGTGCATCTACATTTAAATCTAGGTTAATTATATTATTTTATTTTATTTATTAAACACCTATTTATACACCTATTTATTACTGTGCTTTCGTATTTTGCCTATTGAATAAACAAACTTGTAAAGTATATTCGTTTGAAGAAAATTCCAGAAGTTGTTTCTTTTTAGTGGGACGAATAAATTATGCCATCTAAGAGGGGGCTATAAAACCTGCACAAAATGAATGTTTGCTTAATGGGCAATTATACAATTTCTATTGCCAATAAACTTTTAGGCTCTATAAATTCCGATTAAGTCGTAAACGATTAGGTATTTTGCGACTTATTTAAATGAAATTTTGCAATTTGCATTTGTGCATTTTGAAGACAAAAGGCGCATACGAAAAATGAAGATTTTGTTAAAGTGCCAATATAAACCCATTAGGCTTTTAATGAGCCTGACTTGACCTAAATCCCCACACATATCACAAACAAGGCGAATATCTCAGCAATGTGTGTTTAGATCACTGATCATAACATGATTACCATAATAACGCGATGGGAAAATGTCATGATTTTCCTGGGTTGCTGGGTCCATTAAAGCCTTGCACTCTGAACTGCCAGCCAAATTCGAATCATTCGCTTTCGCCCAGAAACCAACGAATGGAAAAAATAGAAAATTTAAGCCTGAAAGCCACTCCCCCCACATCAATGCTCCAAGTTTGGGTAGCATTCATAGACATTTTCAATTTCAAAGTACTCGTACTGGAGGCACCACTTCATGGTGACGACGAACCGCCGATGAAACCCATGAAACCCATGAAACCCATGAAACCTCGATGAAACCTCGGCGACGACGCAGAACAGACGCCAGACAGTTGGATTTCACACACAGGCCCACTCGAGAGTCGCCCGTTGAGGAGGCTGGCTCCTTTTTTCGGCTGCGGCTGCTGTTGCCGAGATCTTTTGGTGATATCCAACAAATATTGTAAGTAGAATGGCCAACAAAATAAGCAACAAAAACAAAAATACAAAAAAAAAAAAAAGAGGAAAAATACAAAGCAAACAAAAAGGCGAGAGAGCAGTGAAAAACCTAAGCTAAACGGAACGGAACGGAACGCTGACGATGTAGACGCCGCAGCTGGCGCGATTGAATGACTCCTCGTCGTCGTCCGTTGTCGGTTGTCTGAGATACTGACTGGCTATGTGACTGGCTAGCTGGATGTGCAAGAAGGCACTTGGCGAAAGAGCCATCCCAATCGGACTATTAATTCAGAAAAATTACCCTCTAGGATACATTTTAGCATTTATAATGAGACTATAATCAGTACATAACTTAAGGCATTTAGCCTGGTTATATATCTTTCGGATTCTGCATAAGTTTTAAAAACGCGATATAGAGTATGTTTGTTCCCTAAGTAACAAGTACGTGTGTTACGCATGTTCCATAAATTTCTCACAGTGCACAAGTGAAGCTGCAGATGGAGACCTGGGACTGGACGACGACACACTTCCAGGCGACGACGTCGGCCAACAGCAGCATTCTCAGAAATATTGGTGTAGGTCACAGTCGCAGATAACATATAGCACTTGGGCGAGGGGCGAGTTGCCACGGGGGGTGGGGGAGGGTGTGTGCCGCAGTCCTGGCCTCATTGTATGCAAATGTGCCACGATCGCCACCCGCCCAGGCCGATTCGATGATCCTCCCGTCCGATGCTCCCCAAATCCATCGGCCACTACTGCTCTTCATGGGTGCCAGAATCGTTTTGTGTGCAAGTTACTCGAATTCGAATTCGCGTTCGCGTTTTCTGTATTTCAGCTTCGACTGTTTTATTTTTTATACGATTTTTTTGAGTTGTGCGATTTTTGGCATTTTTGCATTTCCTTTGTCCTAGCCAGAGATGCTTATGTAAGCGCGGCAATCGCCGAGGAGACGACGACTCCTGGCTGAGGCTGCAGGAGCAGCACGGGACTGTTACATATTTCCCTTAGGCCGTCATATTAGCAAAAGACCAAGTCACACAAAACCTATGGGAAAGTATAAAAGTATGCACTCTTTCTAAAATCTTGTAAATGATGTATTGCTTTCTCTTTATTACGCATGGAAAAATAATTAATTGAATTGTGGGCTTCTAAATAAATCTGAATTCTTTTAACATGTTTCCAAAACACACGCACCAGCTTCTTGGAATACAACCTCTGTTACCAAGCACCTGCATAAGAAAATAAAAAATCTCTGTTATGTTGTATTAACTTAGTTACCCGAATATGAAGAGTATTTGAAAAGGTAAACAACGCAAAGAAATTTATAAATAAACGTCGACGACAATGGGAATGCTGGGCGCACAAAACCAAACATTTCAACAGGAACAACATGTAATTTTTGTACCGTCCGACCCCCTCCGGCTACCCCTGCCCCTCCAGCTCCACCAAGCTCCTCCTGCTCTTTAAGCCTCCCACAATCCTGGCCATATGCAATGCCTTGGCCGGGGTCACGACACTTTTTGTGGCAGCAGCAGCAGCAGCAGCAACAGTCGCAGCAGCAACATAAACAGTCGCAGGAGCTCAGAGACCGAGTCAAATAGTGGGAGAAGTATGGCAAAAAGTCCCTCCCGAAGGCCCCAGGCTTTTGGCTTATTGTCTTGGGCCAAAACAGTTGGCCCGGCTGGATAGCTTGGACAATTCGAAGACCCTGGAACTGAACCCGAACCCGAACCGAAACCCAGTCCAAGTCTCAGTCTCAGTCCCAATCCAAAACTCAAAAGCCAAAAGCAAAACCCAAGGCGACTGCCTGGCGTCAAGAGAATGCGTCGAGCTTGTTGCCTTTTGGCTTTGATTTCGCATTGTGGAACTTTTCCTAGGAAAAAATGTTACATGAAATTAATAAATAGGCAAATAAATGTTAAACAGCTGCTGTTTTGTACGTGTTCTGTTGCACGCGCACGGTAGCCATTGTGCTGCACACAGGGTGGTGCCCAGAGTGGTGCTGGTGGTGCTGATGGTGCAGTCTGTGGTGCTGCTGATTCTGGTGGCGATGATGTTGCCCCAGGTATTTGCATAACACAACGGCAGGCTTAAGGATGTCCAAGCCTCAGACCCTCAAAGATCCATTTTCTATGGATCTTTCCCAGGCCCTAACCATTTACTTTCCGCAGACTTGAAACCACCTACTAAGCAGGCCCTCAAGGAGATTTCGGTGATTTCGGTGCTTTCGCTCTGCCACTGCATGCCAAATCATTTTTATGCAGTTCACAGCAATTGCCAGCGGAACTAATGGCCCAGCTCTTAAAAGCCAAACATATTCCACTCCGCCCTCACCAAGGGCTATGGATGAAAGTCGTAACTTAAGGAAAGAGCCAGGGAGAGGAGTTGACCATAAGGATGTCCTACAAAATTATTGCCATGTAGGCCGCAAAATAAAAAGAAATATTTTTTATATTTAGGTACGTTATTCACATCTTCAACTATCTTTTTTTATACAAAATGTAAGCCACACAATTGTATTTCAATGCAACTCGTACTGCAGCCATTCACTACACACTCTTACCATCGTTTGAATTTCAAATGTTAGGAGGCGGCTTTTGGTGCTATATTAATATGTAAGCCGCACCAAAGCCAAACAGCAAACATAATAAGTCGTCTATAATTTATACACAATTGCTGGTAAAATGTGTACAAGCATAATTTACACATAAACAAGCCACAAATCCAATCATCCAATGCACCAAACAAGGCTTAGAAGGGGAAAAAGAAGCAGCAGCAGTAGGAAACCAGCTAGAAAAAGAAGAGGACCAGGTGACTGAGAAATTGATCAACGCTGTGGCGGGACATAAACTAAAAGCTTATTTAACATTAATTTCGCCACGAAAATCACAGAGCAATTTTAAACATCGGTTACATGGGCTTGTCGGGCGCAGGGGGGACATCGTTTTTCCAGGGGGGGGATTTCAACGATCCGTTGGAAGCCGCAGCCAACATGCGAAGATCTGTTTTTCCCCATGCCCCACACACCTGCCCATCGGAGTCCAGTGTAATCTAAGCTGCCATTAAACAAAATACAAGAAAAAACTTACGAAAACATATGCTACATATTACCTCTGCGGGAAGGTGAGGCATCTGGAGATGGGGCGAGGTGACGGAAGTAGAGAAGCGAGCTGCACCATGGGCCTAATAAGATCACAAAGTGAGCACTTTTTTAAAAGAATATTTTGATAGCATTTTGAAGCTGAAAGTAAGCGAAGTAAGGGGTTATAAAAATAAGAAATAAGTGTATAATATTTAGGTTCTACTTTATAATCCCTAAAATATTTCACTGGTAGCACCCATTGTTCATCGACCTGCCGTGCAGTTTGGAGTTCGGCTCTTTGGCAGACAGCCGGGCCAGCCTTTAGTGGGAGACCCGTGCGCCGCAGAAACATCTCTCCAAGCTGAGCAATTGCACCTGCCTGGCGAGATCTCCTCTCCTTGGAACCAAACTGCTCTGGTTTGGTTTTGGTTTTAGTTTTGGATTTGGCTGGCTTTTGGGGCAGGCTCCAGTGGGATGGCTATGGAGGATGGCTGGCAAGCGTACCCCGGCAAGCGAGCTACAAAGATTTAGAGCGACATTAGAGCAGTCAATCCATCATGACTGAACATTACCATAAATTACACAGAAATAATTGATTATTACGAGGAGACGGAGCCGAAAGACGGGGCCAACTTTTGCACATGCAACGGCTCTCACCGCAGCCGCTCTATTCGCGTGTGTGTGTGTGGCTTCCCTGTCCGTGTTAGCCATTACACTGGGCCAGACCTCAACTGGGGATCTTTTGGAGCTCTACGCAGTTCGGCCAGCAAACCGATTTAGTTTAAATTACGCTGGGAAGATGCGCGCCGACCTGGTCAACGGAAAGGTAACTCCCCAGTCAAGTCCTCCACTCAGTGGCAAATTAGCGAACTCTGGGGAAGGCTAAAATGCCTGACTCTGCACCGAAAAAAATAGGCCAAAGTGCTTGCCATATTTATATTTTTGTGTATATAAATATGGCATTATGATATTATGATACTGATATTAAAGACTTATATTAAACTGCTTCTAACTGAAAAATCTAGTTTTCCTATTCCCAGTTCACCAATAATTAAAGAATATATAGTAATAATTCCAGGTTGTTCATAACGTGTCATATTATCTTATATCACCAAAACATATATTCTCTTCTTACTGTGTAGCTTAAGCTGCCATTCTTTTCGGAGTCTACTAAGCACTTTGAACTCGCAGAAATTGCAGTTAGCATGGAGGGTTTTTCAGACTTATTACGCTCGCTGAATAATTGCAGAATGAAAGCGCTTTAGACGGCGAAATTTAATCAAAGTAAACAAGCAAATATTTGCCAATACTTCAACTGAAGTGATCTATCAGCTGAAATATGAAAAAATGTTGGCTTCACCGTTTGCGAGCTTGGTTAGTTTCTTTTTGTGGACCTAGACAAATTACCAGCTATTTGCTTGATGTTTAAATGAAGTTTAAGGCTTCAAAGAGTTTCACATTTAATTGGTACGCCTTTTGAAAAGGTAATTGTCCCAAAATCAATAAGAGGTTTACAAACCTATATTAATATTTACACCCGTTACTCGTAGATTAAAAGGATTCACTAGATTCGTTGAAAAGTATGTAACAGGCAGAACGAAACCTTTCCGACCATATAAGGTATATATATTCTTGATCAGGATCAATAGCCGAGTCGATCTAGCCATGTCGCAGTTTCTATCGGTTTTCTAGAAAATGTTGAAAGTTCTTGTTTTGCACTTTCACTAGTTGAGTAAATACTATAGCATTCTATCCTGTTTTTTCTGGTGCTATGATGTTGTAATCTGAAAATCTAAAGTCCATTACTCAACTTATATTAATCGGATTTTGAAGTGGCATACCTCTAATTGTTTCTGGCGCAATTCTCTACCAATCTGCATTCAAATTTAAAAATGTATTTTTTTTTAATATTTTTGTAATTTTTCTGATGTTATGATGTTGAAAATTTAAGAAATGTCCCAAGGCTGAAGTTCTAAAAAGTGCATAACTTAGCTTATATTAATCGGATTTTGAAGCGGCATACCTTTAAATGTTTCTGGAGCAATTCTCTAAAAAGCTGCATTCAAATTTAGAAATTTATATTTTTTTAATTTTTTTTAATTTTTTTGATGTTATGATGTAGAAATTCAGAAATGTCCAAAGACTGAAGTTCTAAACTCCATAACTCAACATGTCCTAATCCGATTTCGAAGTGGCATACCTTTAAATGTTTCTGGAGCAATTCTCTAAAAAGCTGCATTCAAATTTAGAAATATATTTTTTTTTAATTTTTTGGTAATTTTTCTTATATTATGATATTGTAGAAATTCAAAAATGTCCCAAGGCTGAAGTTCTAAACTCCATAACTCAACTTATATTAATCGGATTTTTATGTGGCATACCTTTAAATGTTTCTGGAGCAATTCCCTACAAAGGTGCATTCAAATTTAGAAAAATAAATTTTTTTAATTTTTTGGTAATTTTTCTGATGTTATGATGGTAGAAATCAAAAGTGTCCAAAGACTGAAGTTCTAAAGTGCATAACTCAACTTATCCTAATCCGATTTTGAAGTGGCATACCTCTACAATCTGCATTCAAATTTAGAAATCTATTTTTTTTTAATTTTTTTGATGAGATGATATTGTAGCATGATATGTATGTATATGATATGTATAGCATTCTATCTTGTTACTATTTAAGGATAGAAATTTATGGGGCAAGTCCAGGAAATAACAATTCGAAACCCAACCGCAACACAAGGTTATTTACCCTTAACAACAAAGTGAAATTTCCCAATTTATACGAACGCCAATGCCACAGCTTTTTGTGTTGTGCCGCCTTATAAATAGCCACTCTATAATGAGCTTAACAATCGTATGCAAAACAAACCGATGATATCTGTAAGTGAAATCGGAAAAGGAAAAATAGAGATACGAGGACCATTGACGAAGCTACGATGAAACTTTGAATGATTTCGAAACGGCGATAATAGGAGTAAAAGGAAAAGGATATTCGGTCTGTCGACTTGTCAATCTGCGATCGCATTGACACTTGAAGTTTATTATCCGCTGACATTTCAATTCTGATTGAAAATGGTATTCGGACGAGTATGCGGATGGTTCGAAAACAAAAGCCCAACTTTCGATGGGAATCTGCTTTGCTTGATGGCTGATATTGATTGATCGTTGAATTTTTATTGAGTGATTGATACAAAAGAGATATATAAGTGAGCCAAGCCAAAACAATCGTTTCAATTACAAAGGCCCCAAGTGTAAGAACTGGATATGTAATTCGAAGAAGTTCAAAGCCCCAAAACTCCATCTAGATGAAGCAGCGCCCTCAAAAATATTATTAGGCAATGAAATATGGAGTTTCCAAGGTGTTTGCACGCTCGGCTTCAAATCGACTTCGACTTCGACTTCAACTTTGTCTGGAGTTCAACTTTGGCTCTCCTTCAGCTAAACAAAAAAAGTAATGTTCGCCTGCCGTTTCTCGGCTGCTTATCAAGATGCTTTCAATGTTTCGTTTAGGATTTTCATTTGTAGCATTTAGCTGCTCTATAAAAAAAGCCCAGGCGGCGACTCCTCTTCTGGCAATGTCAGTGCTATACGCCTGTGCACATAAAAATATATATACTTGTGGCCCGCTTTAGCCGACACTCGTAAATTACAATAAATTATGTTGAAACTGATTATTCCATACAATTTATGGGGCCCTTTTAAGTGGGCGTGTGCACTTTTATTTTATTGTGAATGATGATGTAAATGATGCTGGCATCGAACCGAGCTGAAACTTTGGATGCTTGGTAGTACGTTGGAGTTGAGCTCGGGTCAAATTGTTTTCGGGTGGCTGATGGGTTAATGAGGTTCAAGTTCTTGTTGAGCGGCCAAGTGCACGTAATGGCTCCTAAGATTGTGCAGCTAAAGAAGCTGATTTTGGTGGCCTTTTTTTGCTTCGATTCGATTTTTTTTTCTTTTGCCAAATTTGTGAATGCTTTTTTGGCGAAGGGAATGGTTGTGGGAGTGTGTTAAATGCGGCAACAACGAGCTCAGCCTATCAAGGGCCTCAAATCAGCGACTGAGCCAACAACATTCGACTTATAAAACACACACATCATCCCCACCCCCATTATCATCATCGGCAGGAGCCGGAGGATCGGCAATAGCCTTGGCAGCGGCGTAGCAAAAAATTTAATTAAGAAAATCAAGTCACAGGCCCACAAAAAAAAAAAAAACACAATAAAAAAACTTAAGTAAAGTAAAGCTGCGTTGCGACAACAACAGCGAAGACGCGCTCCAGCTTTCATATCTGATTGAAAAGCGCAAAGAGCAAGGAGGAGACCCGCAGACACAGCCAGCCAGCCACAAAAAATCGAGGGGAACAGCAAAACTGAGCTGAAAACGAGTGCAGCGAAAAATTTGATGCGATTTGGATCAGTGCGACACAATGAGGAGGCCAATGAGGCAGGGACCACCAAAAGAGGCAGGAGACACAGGGCCATGTAGCGCAGGCATCCCATTTTTTCTCCTCCACGCAGAAAAATCAGATCATTGGCCAGTTGGCACTAGTCACTCGAGTTAGTCAGAAAAAAAGGAGGCTATTGCAAGATGTTTTCTACTTAACTAACCTTTGATTTATAATATTATTTATAATTAAATTAATTATTATTAATTTAATAAATAATACCCAGAACTAACATATTAAAAAAACACCTGGGATATACAAATTACCGATACAATTTGCAAGATTTATTTCTCTTAGTGTCGCTTTGCTGTTGTTTGGTTTTGTCAACGAACGGATTTCAATGATTATTCATTGGGCATGGCAGCCACAAGCCCGCACACAAGCACACTTGTCTGTGGCAAACAATTTCAGCAATTAGAATATCAAGCTATGCAGATCTTTTTCTGTTGTCTCTGCGATCCGCGGGCGATGCCAGCAATTGACATTGGCTCAAAGGAGATCAAAATGCGCTTGCACACCCAGCCGCAACGAAGATCTGTGTGGCGCTTTAATGACATTTCTGGGGAACAACAGCAACAACAACAACAGCAACAGCGGCAACAACAGCAACCCCAAGCAGCCCCTCCCCTTTCCGCCCCCTTCGACTCCAATTTAGCCTGTGTGTGGCAAGCCGAAACGAAAGACTTAGGACACAAACTTGCAAATTAAAGAACATTAATTTTCGCCCAACTCGCGCACAGAGTGCAACAGAGAGATCCTTAACCGAAAACCAGACCGGGATCTCCACCATTCCGTAGCTCCTTCCGCTGATTGATTACACCGGCCAGCAGGGCACAAAAAAGCCAGTCAGCTCTCTACAGCCTTTTGGCCTGGGAAAAAATCATAATAATAATGATACATAATAAAAATGGAAAACTTCTAGACGCCATATAAATCAGAGCAAATATGAATTGCTGTTTGTGTCTGACTCTACTGACTGTTTATTTGTTTGTTACTCGCTTTTTGTTCTTTTCACTGCAGTGGTTGTTGTTTCTGTTGGTGCCGGAGTACTCGAGGCTTTTGTCAATTGCTATGGCACAGTGGCCAGCATTTGGTAACTCAGTGAAAGTTTACAGAATTTATTTCATATTTTCCATTATATTGATGTATTGTTCAATAAAATGTTATTCACATTGAGTCCAATACTTTTCTTGCATTTATTTCTAGTTCAAATGTCTACATTTATATATAAATTTTGATCTAAAAGAAATCCAACTGATCTAATTGAAATCAGAAATGGTTAAATTATCAAAGGGGTTGATTCGAATACATACACGATTATGTGACCCACTGTATTCAATTGAACTGCCTGCATTTCGGCATTGTTCCGCAGCCCTGCTCTTGTAATTCCGTCTGGCTCCTTGCGAGCTTTTGTGATCGCTGCTGCAGTTGCAGTTGCACAGGGAGTCGATTCTGCATCGCTCCTCATATTGCACACGATGCGGAGAGATCCGAGACACAAGGCTCAAGCCTCCAGACCAGACCAACCAGCCCAGACTCAGTTGTCGCCGTTTTGGCCCATTGTCTGTGTGGGAAAAAGCCCCCAACTCTACTGGCTGGCTAAAAAAAAAAAAAAATACAAAAAAATACAAAATAAAAGGAAAACCAAAAAGACAATGTATGCTAACCGATAGTTTTCAATGCCAAATGGTTTATGCATTCGACTGCTCATGGCAATCATAAAGCGAAAATACTTTGGCCGGACAATGCTTAAACGCCGCATAAATTCACTTTAAGCATCTCCCAGGAATCGGATAAGCATATGCGGCCAGTTTAACCCACATCTTGGAGTCCGATTTGGCCCCGTCTCCAGCTCCGAGGACTGCAACTCCATTGGTGCCAATCATTATATTTTAACAGCTTGTTTGCTCGCTTGTTTTACAAATTGAAATCGCCAACGAAAATGTTACAATAAATTTAAATAAACACAAGCATTTTGCCGACAACAGCGATTGGGGAATACTTGGTGCCGTTTGTTGCGCCTGCCCGTCCGTCCTGCCTGGTTTTATTTCACTCGATACAGACCGCTGTATCCCGAACCTAATCGCTGCGTTTAATTTACTTAAATTATACTAATGATCTTCAGCTGCCCCGGGTCCCAAGAGCAGAGCAGTTGCAGCCGCAGTCGCAGCCGCAGCCTCTCGTGGCAAGTCGGAGTCATTTGTTTTGGCTCGTTTATGGGGGAAGGCGGCTCAATTGATTTGGCCAAAGCAGCCGCCAAAGAGAGCCGACAACCGGAGACCGGAGTAACCAAGAGATGTCCAGCTCCAAGTACCAAGTACCAAAGACCAATCCGATACCCGGCTAGTGCGAATCCGAGTGTTGCGAGTGTCGCTAGATATGGCCTGACATTTAGATGAAGTGTCTGTGAATCTGAGCCGAGTCGGCGGCCTCTCGATTTCCAGCTGCGTTGGCCCGGCCAAGCTGCTCTTTTGGCCATCTAAATGTCGTCGTGTAATTCCATTCATAAACAAAACTTTAATTTTATTGGACACTGTTAGAAAAAGTCACATAAAATAAAGCTATACAACTGCTTACTATACAACTATATTAAACAAATTTATGAATGTAAT
Source organism: Drosophila erecta (assembly GCF_003286155.1). NCBI lineage: Eukaryota > Metazoa > Arthropoda > Insecta > Diptera > Drosophilidae > Drosophila > Drosophila erecta. The sequence continues at coordinate 6,344,992 of NW_020825194.1, forward strand.
TGAAGATTTTTTTTTAAATATGGCTTAATATGCATGCCCAATTTTTCTCAAATTTTAATCTTATATAGAACAAGAGCTGGCTGTGTAGCTCAAGTTGACATAGTCTGACTCTTGGATAATGTGAAGGCGTTGGCTTCGTTTGGTTGCCAGTTGAATTCAGCCGGCTGCTGCATCAAAAACGATTATCATAGACCTCGAAATGGCTCAATTAGTTCTCATGGAGCCACGAGAATTGAGAATTGAGCTGCCTGCGGCTTCTCTGTGCGAAAGTTTATTGATTGGCTTTGCATACCTGTTGAGTTGTAGTTTCTGCATAGCTCAAAGTTGTTTTCTTGCAGAGAAACTTATTGTGCATTTTTTCGATGTTTTGGGATTGAGCACAGAGGGAGCATTTTCCCCCACTCACTTTCGGCATTCCGAGGACACTAAAGACCCAATCCATGGGAGCCAAGTGTGCCACCTAGGCATGCCATTGACACCCATGCGATTGTTGTTAATTAATTAAAAAAGAAACACTCATAGGCGATTGCGTTGACAAGATAAAATGGTCGAGCCACACAGATTCAGGCAAATAAAATAATACACATAAAAATGGAAAACGCTCGACTCCAAGCCGAATGCAATAAATTGTGACAAAAAAAAAATCGGCTTCAAAATCTTTATATTGGCTGCAGCTTCAAGGTGCGACATTGACCCTGGTGCCACTATATTTGCTTTTGTGTTTTTCCTCTGACTGTGTGTGGCACAAATCTAAAAAAAAAAACACAGCTGAAAAAAATATAACGTTATCGGTGCAACTACAATAATGCATTGCATTTAAAAGTGCATAAAATGTTTATTGGAGTTGGAGTTTTTGGTTTTCCACGCCACGGCAAATGAACTACACTGAACTACAAAGATGTCGCACGTGTATGCAATGGAAGTTTCTTCAACTTTAAAGTTCAAATTTAACTTAACTTTAAATTTTGTAGGGTTCCTAATGGTTTTTAGTATGTATTTCATTTAAAACCCCCACTTTCACTAATTAAATGGTATTTTTAAGCACTACTAAACACTATTTATATAAAGTGCACTTTGTTGTCCACTGCAGTCAGGCAGTCAGGGCCAAACTTAACCTTGCTAAAGCAGTTATTCTTGCCGTTGCCGTTGCAGTTGCAGTTGTCTGTTGCTGCTGTTGTTGTTGCAGCTGCAGGCAATGGCACTTGCAACAACAGTAACTATATAGAACACAGCTGTGCAAAGCAAAATAATAAAAAAAAAAAAAGAAAAACAATAAAAGAACAAATTATAGCCAAGTATTGGTACTTGAGGTAAAAACAAAACGTAGAAACAATTATTGCCATTAGCAAATTGGAAATATTTTCCGCTGTTGTTCGACTTTGCTATATTTTTTTCTCACGGCTCGGGTAAAAGGCTTTCCTTTCACCAAAACCAAAGGCAAAGGCAAAGGCAAAGCCAAAGCAAAAATCATCTGTGGCATTGGCCAATTGGTTTGTCAATAAGCACAATTGAAATCAGCGATCATCTACGTAATTAGCCAGCAGCGGAATAAGAACCACCAAGTGGTGCTAAAACGCGAGAGGGCGAGAAGAAATGTAATTTGTTTTCACACAACATAATCAACATGATAACCCCGGCCGAAAACGTCTTTAGATTGAGTCTAATGATGATAAACGCTTTTACTGTGAGGTAACTACAGACTCCTGACACCGACGCAAGTCTCTCCTTTTGCTGGCCAACTCTGGATGGCAGACCCGCCAGATACTTTTGCTGGCAACACCACCACCAGCGGAAAGATACAGATACGGGCGGCCGAGGACGTTGCGGCGGGTGTACGAATGGCTGCCTGGGCCAATAATAAGTCAACATTCCAAGGCGTGTTAAGAGATGCTCGATTAAATGCCTCAATTGTGGCTCATATTGAACACCAACGGGCAACGGGCATCGGGCATCGGGCAATGGGCGATGGGCAACACACAGTCTGAGCCAAAAGTCGACGATCCGGGCAACATCGACACCACACACCACCTGTCCGCAAAAAAAATACAAAAAATAGCGGGGGGTAGACGGAGTGGAAGAAGCAGCGGCAGCAAATAGCACGCCCCCACCAACGGTCAACTCGCAAGTCGGTGGTGCAGTTGGTGGTGCTGGTGGTGGTGCAGGTATTGTCTGCCTGACTTTTAGCACTGCTGCACTGCTGCACCGCCGTCGCCGAGCGACTGGGCGAAATCGTTTAGTGTCGTACCTAACTAAGGAAACGTATTTTCAATATCGAAATTATTATTATTAGCTGACAGCAAATCGCAGTTTTCAACTGACTTTCCGCAGTTGTGGCCGTTTGCCGGCTCATGTTGTAATAAATGGACAGGACCCAGAACCGCCATACTCTCTGTATACACTTTGTATGCTGTGCGGAGTGCTAATCAAAACAAAAGGGTTCCCTAAATGCAGCCAGGTTTATCGGGTCAATTGCAAAATTGGGTAAATGGGCATTGCAATGCCTTGGCATCGATATGTTTTTAAATAGTCAAAAGAGTGAAGAGTGATTTCATATACCATGTTCGCACATTGAAATATGCACTTTCAAATATGGGGTATGATTGAAAAATTTACAAGTAGCAGCTCTTAAGTAGTAATTATTGTTAATTGCAGCCAATCAAATTATAAACATTTAAAAAGGCAGTTTCTGTTTTCAGTAACTCTTGCATATACACATAATACCATAAAATATATAAACAAATATTTGTTTTTACATTTATTAATTGTTAGGCCAATAATTAAGTTACTTGAGATAGAAAAACCTTTATTATTAACTGGAATACCCTTAAAGGGTATCCGCACAATCACTATACCCAGAACTCACCGAGCGGCACTCGCTGCCATCAATTTTGCGCTCGTCCCTCGCCATCGGAGACTTTGGGGCCGGCTTCTAAAGGTGAGAAACTGGCCATATTGCTGGCGGGCGTAAGGCTGCACCCTGGTAACACACACACTGCACACAGCACCCCGCACACACACCCATCAGAGCGGGACCACAGAGTCGGGCCGGCACAATTATATGGCATTTTGCGAGGAAACTTTCAATAAAAATAATCATAAGCAAATGAAATTTATGCACAACTAAGCAGGTGTTTAGTGACGAGTCAAGCGGCGCGGTCAAGCGATTGTGATTTCGATTTCGGCCAAAGGTGAAAAGCGGCGACCCACAAGACTCCCTCCGGAGTTGAATGGTGGAAATTCGTAACAGTTGTCGATTCATCAAACAAGATAATCCGACTTATAATGGCCCAGCGTCTAACAAGGTGAGCTGTGATAAGCAACACGTTGCCATTGTGGGTATCGCATTACCGATCTTCCAATTAACTTACCAATAATGCGGCGTGGGCCCTTTAATTTCCCCAAATACTGCCAACTCACGCACTACACACCGATTGGCCGCTGCAGTCGAGCACAATAGATACATTTTGTTAGCAACAACGGGGGGCTAATCAACTTCAAACGAGAACAATTGCGCCGAACTCGGTTTTTGACAGGATCGATGGGAATTGCAAGTGGTTGGATAGTTGGTTAACTTGGTTAACTTGGCTAGGGGCAAGGGGAAAAATAGTAGGAGCCCACCTCCGTGCAAAATGATTCAAGCTTATAATAAGTACAAAGAGCACTCGATCGGTTAACTGATATCTCTGTGGAAAATTCAAATTCGTTTCAATTGTTACAAAATATAAGGAATACATGCATATTTAATAAGAGAAACCAACAAGGCGTCAGTGTAACAATTATTGAATCCAAAAAAGCAAGCTAATTTAATGAAATTCATTTCAACCGCTTTCAAATCTAGTCTTAAACTGCGTGTCACAACACATTGGCATAATCTAAAATCTGAAAAATGTAAATTCAATTGAACGTAAAAGGTCATAAGGCAAGACTGTGATAATAAACAATGAATATTTATTATATACTAATTGGGTGCCGCCCAAATCAGCAAATGGGAGGAGTATATGTGCCTCATTGTTCTTGTTTTTCAGTTAATACCACATCGTTAGCTAATCAGCGAGGAGCAGCAACAAATTCCGGATTTCCAGATCAAAGCGAGCTGCGAGCACTTTGAAGATAGCAAAAACTGAATGACTACCGAGAACCCACTGCCATCGATGCAAAATGATTGAATTCAATATGGGGCTGGCACTTAACATCCATCAAAACACTAAACGAGGAGTATTTAGAACGGCGGCAGCAACGGCAACCAGTTGTTGCCGGTTGCATGTTGTTGCCGGTTGACATATGAGCAGCAGCAACATCAGTTGCAGCAGCAACAGCAGCAGCCACAGCAACAGCGGCTGCAACAGCGGCAGCAGCTACAAAGAAGAAAGGAACGTTTGCCGCCACACCAAAGTCCGGTGTTTTTCGATGAGAGCGGCTACTACACAGAAATACAGAAATCCTGGAGAACTGGCCGGACCTAACAAGCAGCAGAAGCGGTCCAGAATTATGTAACAACCACACTGGCAGTGGCCTGCAAATTTGCAAGTCAAGAGTCACTGGAGATGTCACTCTGCGCGGATGGACAACTCGGCGGACAGCTGAGCAAAGCGGCCGCCGCCTGGACTTCTTGGTTCATTTGGTTCCACCGTTTGGTTGTTGATCTTAATCCCAGCATGATGGTGCAACATTCGGCGAGGGTCCGTTGTCCTGGCAAGGTTGTTATGGCCGCACACCGACACTTGTTTGTTTGTTGTGGCAAACACAGCGGACTTCCACCGGATTAAACAGTAAGCAACCACTCACTAGCCCATCAACATCTGCCCTCCGAGAAGCCACCGAAAATGATCTCACGACGCGACAAATTGCTGCAGCAGCCGTGGGAGCAACTGCGGTACGCCCAGCACCGCGAGAAGGTCATGTCCGCCCGCCCAGCCATCGACACCCACTCGCCGCGCGCCCACGAGCACGTGCAGCGCAAGTGGAAGAAGCAGCAAGTGGAGCGGGAGCGCCAGCAGCAGATCGAGCGGGAGAACCTGAGACTCCTCCAGAAACTGGGCGACATAATGCGCACCAAGCGCATCAACAATCTCTGGCTGCAACCGCGGCCCAAGTGAGTAGTCTCTCTCTATTCTGCCTGAATACAAATGATTGGCATTCGTTTGTGTTTAAATACGGAAATGGATTTGAGAATGAATTTAAATGTTAACTGATTTTAATTATACTTAAAGTATTTATTACTGATTTATTAGTCGCTAGTCGCCAATAAACGAACCTATTCTCATTTCGCCTCAATCTTTCACCTTAGCAACATATTTATAATTCAAATTAGCAACAGCTTTTATGACCTATTGATCAAAGTAATATGCATTTCCAAGGAAAAATGCTTTTTCTCACTCTGCTCACCTGATTCTTTCAGTTTCCTCAACCGCGAGAAGCTCTTTGCCACCCGCCCGTACTCCAGCCTCCCCGAAGTGGTTACCATTTACGGAAAACAACCGCCGGGACCACTTATCTATGGCATGCTGCCCAAGCCGACGGTTGTGGGTCGTTGTCCTACCTGCAGCGGCAATCCGGAGCGCACCGAGGTGGCCATTCCCGAGCAGCGAACTCCCTGGGCGCCCGAGAGAAAGTCCTGGAACCGGAAGACGCAGGAGCAAGTGAAGCCGCATCGATGCTACCACTGCGGATCTGTAAAGACCAGCGAACGCAAGTACTTCGAGGAATTCTCGTACTCTTACTCCTACGACGAATGATGAAGCTCGTGGTTCGTGGGACAAATAAAAGTAAATTCAAGTTTATTCATCAGGCCTTGGGTATATTTGGCGGCAAAGTGGCGAAGGTGAGGAAGCCCGTGTGACCGGGCAGGGTTTGGGGATTACTGGAGGTCAGGTACTTCTTCACCTCCTTTGGCGCCTTGCTCTCCTCGGCATTTGCTGCCGTCGTCGTCTCATCGGTTTTGGGCAATTTAAGGAACTCAAGATCGATGACGGGCAGCGTGCGAGTCTTCACCACGTTCTCCTGCTGCAGCACCTCCAAGGAAACAATCTCGTTGAAGCCCAGCTTGGTTAGCTCTTGGATGCAGCGCTGCGACTGTTCAATGCAGGGCGAAAACGAACAGAAACGACCTCCTGTGAAAAGGGAAGGGGAAATCAGGTTTACTCATTGTTGGTGCCTTCTTTTGCGCCCTTAATAATAATTACTCTATTATAGCTTCTAAAGATTTGCATATATTGGTGGATAAGCTTTCCCTATTTTTTTTAGTATTTGATTTGCTGACATTATATTTGTGCCTCCAATACAGTAGCACCCTAGGTTTGGTGCAAGCCCGCTGTACAATCGAAGCTCCCATCCGCCTAATGACAAACTCGCCGGTCAGCCTGCCTTGGCCGCATCAAGTGTCAAAAGCGGGCTCATTCAATGTCAAACACGGTGAAATGGCAGCCGGACTGACTAGCTGACTGGATCTTTGGCTCACTGGATGGATAACTGACTGACCGGCCGACAGTGTTGGGATATACAAGGTGGTTTGGTACCTTTTTCCCAATTAGGTACAACCTAAGATCTCATTTCCCATTCTATGTAAATACCGGAGTAAGCCCCTGTTTCTTTAAAAATGTTTTTAAGAGGTTAGTAATATTGTGTAGCCATTTCACAAGAACTAAACTTCAAACTATAAAAAACTACGCGAGGTACAGCTTATTGTACACATTTTGCCCACTTAATGCATATGTAAATGTACCTGGCCATCCCAGTTAACCCAACATAACCGCCTGATTGCCGGATTGCCCGCAAAAGGGCGCTGACAACTAGTTGTCAACGCGATGTTGGCCACTCACCGGACAGCTTCAACGCCTTGAAGGCGTGCGGCACTGCGAGATCGGGCGCGGGCAGATCCAAGAAGACCGCATCGGCCTTTCCATCCAGTTCCGCGCCAAAGCCCAGATTGCAAACGTCCCGGTGATAGACGGTGACGAAGTCGGCGATACCATGTCGTCGGAACTCGTCGCGTGCCTGATCCGCTCGAGCTTCGTGGAAATCGAATGTGTGCAGGTGGCCAGTGGGTTTCAGTGCTCTTAGAAAGTAGTGCGACAGTGATCCCGATCCTGTGCCAGACTCAACCACCACGGCACCGGGTCGGACCTCCAACTGGTGGATAATCATACTGATATCCGGCGTATAAATAATCTGCGTGCGGTGGGGCAGCGTTTGTGTCCAGAGTTCCGGCGTTGGCTGCAGTACGTGGGCCCAGCCCTTGGAGAGCTCCACCTTACTTCCATACTCCACGCCGATGATATCTGGAATAGGGATTAGGGTTAGGACGATCCATGGAACCTATAACTTTAACTCACTTTCAACTTTTAGCGATCCATAATTGGTCTGAAAAATATGTGGTATTGTTTCGCCCTTTTTGTTGACTATTTCGGGCACCGCTTCGATGGCATGCATGGAACTGACACTCAAGTAAAGGATGACCACATCTCCCTTTTCTATGTGGGTCTTGGGTTTCAGAAAACTCATGTTTTTAGTTGAAAACTGAAAGAACTCTGTTTTTATTTACAAAACAGCCGCGTGTTTAAGCAATAGAGATGGGAGTTTGGTAATCAACAGGCTATCGATAAGTTTTAGTAGAGTGGCGGGTCAGGGCTGCACAAACTCTAATAATTCATCATTTTACTTTTTAAAATATAACAAATTAATAAGTCTAGTGCTAATAAATATCTGGTTTCAGTACCACATATTATATATATAACCAGGTTATTGATTTAAAGAAAAATGTTTTGAAGTAATCGATAGCAATTATAATCATCAATTTCTCTTCCAGCTCTAGCTGCTCTTCTTCCTTCTTTTGATTTCCGGAGAGGTTTGTGTTTTAATTTTAATGATTATTTTGATTGCAAAAACGCTTAAGTGGCGCCAGTAATGATGCAAAAATCGCCTACTATGTAATGGCAACGCACTTATGCTGTTCCGACTTTGTTCTGTGATATTTTCCATGAATTCCTGGGGAATGGTGTTTATTCCGGGTGGCCAATTGGATTCAGAAGCTTTAAAATGGTCCAACGCTTGACTCTGAGGCGACGTCTGTCGTACAACACCCGCTCCAACAAGAGGCGCATGTGAGTGACAGGTGTTATGCTGGATATCCAAGATTACTAAGGTGTTTTCCATTTGTTTACAGTGTGCGCACTCCCGGTGGCCGTCTGGTGTACCAGTACGTGAAGAAGAACCCCACTGTGCCACGCTGTGGTCAGTGCAAGGAGAAGCTCCACGGGATCACGCCCTCCCGGCCCAGCGAGCGTCCCAGGATGTCCAAGCGTTTGAAGACCGTATCCCGGACCTACGGAGGTGTCCTGTGCCACAGCTGTCTGCGGGAGAGGATTGTTCGTGCCTTCCTCATCGAGGAACAGAAGATCGTCAAGGCTCTGAAGAGCCAGCGGGAGGCTTTGGTCAAGCCCGTCAAGAAGGTTGTGGAAAAGAAGCCGGCGAAGGCCGCCGCCAAGAAGCCGGCGGGAAAGACAGCCGGAAAGCCAGGTGCCAAGGCCCTTGGCAAGAAGCCCGCACCCAGGGGCGCTCCTAAGGGAGTCGTCAAGTCCAAGAAGTAACCACTTAGCAGAAGGATTTGTTTGGCGCAATGATATTGGGACACCTTTTTGTAATAAAGAAACCAGAAATTGAAGAAGAACGTTTTAATTGGCAGTTGATATGCCATTATTGTTAGTTCCAAAAACGGAACAAACGCCTTCATATAAATGTGAAAATGAAGTAATCACATTTTTATACCCGTTACTCGTAGAGTAAAAGGGTAGACTAGATTCGTTGAAAGTATGTAACAGAAGGAAACGTTTCCGACCGTATAAAGTATTTATATTCTTGATCAAGATCTCAGGAACTACAAAAGCTAGAATATTGAGATTAAGCATGCAGCTTTCAGAGACATACGCAGCGCAAGTTAGTTTCCAAATGTTGCCACGCCCACAAGCCGCACAAAACTGCCACGGCCAAATTTTTGAAAAATGTGATATTTTTTCATTTTTGTCTATACTTTAAATTTTTACACATTTTCCCAAAAAAACTTTTTGCCACGCCCACAAACCGCAAAAAACTCTTACGCCCACACCTTTAAAAAATTTTTATAAATTTTTTTAATTTAATTATTTTTTCCCCAATTTCTATCGATACTCCAGAAAATGTTGAAATTTCTCGTTAGCACTTCCACTAGCTAAGTAACGGGTATCTAATAGTCGGAGAACTCGACAATAGCATTCTATCTTGTTAAATATTAGAATTCCTCAATCAGCTGTTCGCGAGATAAACAACCGGTAGTTGCTTCTTCTACACAAATTGCCATTCACTTTCTACACTGACATGTGAGCATTTCAGATTGGTTACAACTTTTATGATGCCACAAATTGCAATTAAACCAAATGAATCGTATGTTAACCATTTAATAAATAGCTCAATATAAAATTGGTAACATTCTCCTTACCAGCACAATAAGAGTGCCGTTCGAGACGCCACGGTTGGCCGAGATCGCCTACAAAGTGCTCAGTGTCGACCAGGAGCCGCGCCGGAATTTCGTGCAGAAAACTTTGAGCCTGGATGAGGATGTCCTGGTTGTGCGTTTCCAGGCGGATCAAGTGAAAAGCCTACGCACCGCCATCACCTCCTTCTTCGAGGGCCTGCTCCTCTGTCAGGACACCATCAAGCAGTTCGCAGACACTACGGAAGATAAACTAATCCCCGAGAGCAACGACAATGCCGGAACACACTCCGGCTCCGACTCCGCATAGGGCGGTCTATGGTTTCGCCTTCTATATGCTGTTCACCGTCCTCTTCCTGGTCTACGTGAGTTGGGCCCTGCTGCCAGTGGAGTTTGGTCTGCACTCGTATTTGCCGGACAAGTATTTCGCAGTATTTGTGCCCTTTCTGGTGCTGGTATTCGCCTGGTTCTTTGCCTTTCTCATCTACCCAGCCATAAATCTCTCCATGACAGTGGATGTTGATTCCATTCTCTCAGTGGTGGATCCCAAGCTAGCGCTGCCCAAGGGCACAGAGTTCACCTCCTGGTCACAGTTGCAAAATGGCAAGGAAAGCCAGGATTCCACGTCAAAGAAGGCTTCTCCAGTAAACTGCAACTTGTGCAGGACTTTCCACCAACCTGTGACGCGTGCACCTATTGCACCACTGCGTTTTCTGGACCTCCAGGAAGTAAATACAGCGTATTACAACTAAAAAAAACTAACAGGCTTTTTTTTAATGATCCCCACAAGTCACTTTCTTCGCACTGTGGTCCAGCCTTCTTCTGGTTCCACGAATTCCTCAGCCTGCTGCTTTCGTGCCTGCGATCGAGTCATCCGGCCACTGCCACTGGGAGTGTCCTCGTCTCCCTGGCCCATTTCATCATCGTCCTCCTCGTCACTGTCGTCCATGTCCTCATCGGAAGAGGAGTCCCCATCGATGGGCGTGTAGGTGATCTTTACATCCGGACGCAGCCACTCCTTGCCAGCGGGAAGTTTATTCAGTTCAGCCTCTATTTGTGGGTACTGATTCTGCTGGGCCAGCAACTTGTAACGCAGCAGATTCCGGCAGATTTCCGGAATGGAATCGTCGTCGCACAGGGTGTTAAACTCCTGGTCCATCAGCTCCTCCAGGACCTCCTGCAGTTCGCCCTGCGTGATATTTTCATTGGACACACAGTACTGGTAGGTGTAATCCATGATTTCTATGGCCACCTACAAATAGCACTCGGATTAGGTTAGAAATGAAGACTGTTTTGTGGTATTTGAGCAGCCACCTGTTGGCCATTGCGTCCGCCCATGCCATGCTCCACCGCCAGCCGGAGATCCTGCCAGTGATTGAAGATCTTCTCCACAATCACCCTAAAATTCTTTTGGAATTCAGTTTGTTGTGCGGCTGCCATCGCATGCTTTTATGATATCGATAACGATTAGACGTTGCCATTCACATGGAGTAAAAACAATTGAAACAGTGGTGGAAAACGTCAAAAGTAGTATTGCCGTGACATTCCCAAGGAATCGCAAAATTTGCGCCAAAATCTGCAAAATAAACAAATAAATAAAACCATGTCGGATGTAGAAGATGTGGCCGAAACCCAGCTGGAAATCGATGACACCGAAGGCGCAGGACTGGAGGATGATGATGATGATGACGATATGGAACAGATTACAGCGCAGAAGGTAAGGTAAATCCAAACTGTGCTCTTGAAAACACAACTATTCACCTGCTAAATTTGCCAGGTTCTCGAAACCCTAGAAACCGCTTGGATAAATGAAATGTGTGCGCCGGAGATTCTGCCAAGCCAGGCGGACATGCTGGAGCTGATGGTCTCACAGGTTGCCCACATGGAGGAGCAGATGCGCGACCTGGACAAGAACGATTTCCGAGCGGTGGTGCACTCCATGGAACTGGAGAGGGTGCGCTACATAATGGCCAGTTATCTGCGTTGCCGCCTGCAGAAGATCGAAACCTTCACACAACACATCCTCAACCAGGAGGCGAGCCGTGAGCCGGATGACAAACGTCTGTCTCCCGAGGAGACGAAGTTCGCCCAGGAGTTTGCGAGTAATGTGGATGAGTACTTCCACAAGGTAGCCACTCAGTACATGCCCAATCAGCAGAGAGGAGAGGCGGAGCAGAGGATTGTGACCCCGAATCTGATGAGCCATGTCTTCCTTAAGGCAAATGTGGCGGGTATAAACCTTTACCAACTAATTAAGATTACCGCTTAGCTCATGTTTTGCTTTTCAGTGCCCGCTGTGATCGTGGGCGTCGATGATGAGGAGGTGGACATGGCGGCCGGCTCCCAGCACATTATTCCCTACCAACTAGTGGCCGACTTGATACAAAACAACCAAGCGCAGCTCATTTAATAGACTTATTTAGCAGGTAGTATATACATATGGTAATAAAAAGAATGAAAATCCAACGCGGCAAGGCTATACCCCAGTTTGAGCGTATGGTTACAGCTTCACTCCTTAAAAGCGCAGTACAAAAATATAAGTAATTTAATTCTTCTGAAATGTTACCGGAAGTAAACTGCACAAAGTGCCATTCAAATTGGTACGCTTCGCGCTAAATGCGGCGCCAGTGTTGGTCAACGCACGCCCACGAACAGCTGCGCTTGTGCGTGACGTCACAGGGTGTTACGTTTCCAGTGGAAAACAGTGGTGTGGTGTACTGCAGGCGGCAGTCCATACACACACACACTCGCACACACCAACCACGCATCCAATTAGCCCAAGTTCAGTCGTCAATGTGGCGGGCTTTGGCACGAACGACGTGGAGAGCAGCTGCCAACGATTGCGGGTCACCAGGAGTCCGTTTCGCACCATCACCACTTACGCAGCAGCAATTGCGACATTCCAAGGCCAGCAAAAGGTTCACCACCACCTCCACAGCCGCACCACACAAAATCGGAATCGGAATCATGAGCGTGGAGAAGCCAAAGGTTGTCTTTGTTTTGGGCGGTCCCGGGGCCGGCAAAGGCACCCAGTGCTCCCGGATAGTGGATCGCTTCCAGTTCACCCACCTCTCGGCCGGAGATCTTCTGCGCGAGGAGCGTTCGCGTGAGGGCTCCGAATTTGGTAACCTCATCGAGGACTACATACGCAATGGCCAAATTGTGCCCGTTGCGGTCACGTGTTCGCTGCTGGAAAACGCCATGAAGGCGTCGGGCAAGTCGCGATTCCTCATCGACGGCTTCCCACGCAATCAGGATAATCTGGATGGATGGAACCGCCAGATGTCCGAGAAGGTGGACTTTCAGTTTGTGCTGTTCTTCGACTGCGGCGAGGATGTGTGCGTGAAACGGTGTCTGGGCCGCGGACAGAGTGGCTCCGGACGGACGGACGACAATCTGGACAGCCTGAAGAAGCGCATCTCGACCTACAACAATGACTCGCTGCCCATCATCAAGTACTTCGAGGGCGCCGGCCAGGTGAAGCGGATCGATGCCAGTCCGGATGCCGAACAGGTGTTTGGAGAGGTGGAGAAGATATTGGTGGCCAGTGGCTTCTAGATTTCGTGTTCATATTCCGGTTATGTGTGTAGTGCTATCCTTACCATTCAATTGTATCCCCCAAAAATATATACGCTTGTTAATAGTAATGCAATAGGTACTTTTTCTTCACCCCGATAAGATACAAGATACACACATGAAGTATACCCAATTAAGGAAAGAAGTGAGGCATACACATACTTTTTAATATCTGGTAGAAAATAGTTGTAGGCGAAAGTAATTCTGGAACTCTATGTTATCTAAAGCAAATGGATTGATTCTGAAGAGAGGTATTTTAAGTTGAACGTTGAAGCGCAATAAACAATAAATGGAAAACACCTGTTCACATTATGAAATTTAAAACAATTTCCTTATTTTTACAAGTGTTATGTTCACTTTTTAATTTAAGTATGGGTACCTAATAACTATAGTAAATGCAGAAAAAACTTCCTTTATCCAAGTAAACACAATTTTCATATATTCAGCAGAATATATGTATATGCTAATTAGCTATTGATTTTGGAAACTCCTTTTGCTTAATTTTATTGAAGGCATGAAATGTATAAATCTGTTAAAATACCGAATTTTGCATAGAATAAATATTGCGAATTTGTTATAAATAGACTGTGCGATTGCAGCACTAACTAGTTGTTCCCATTGTAGCTTGTAAATGGTAATTACTCATCGATTTTTCAAACACGCAGGGAACGAAAATCACAAGCATTCTCTTTAATATAACATTCGCTTCTGGGAGATACAAACGGATAGTGGATCTTACATAAAATGGACAGGCAGTGGTTCTTGGGATCGCCTCAATCCTTGCGCAGCTTATCCAGGCGCGCCTGCAGGTCCGCATCGGCATCGGACATGGGCGATGAGGCCCCACTGCCACCGGGAGCACCCGGTCCACCTGCGCCGCCTCCACCAGCTCCACCTCCGCCGGCGGCTCCACCGCCGCCAACGCCACCGGCTGCCACAGCCTGTGCTTTTTGGGCGCCAGCGCCGCCAGCTATGGAAAGGGAACCGGAGGCAGAAGGTAGGTCACCCAGCTGTTCACCCAATTGCAGACCCAGTTCGTCCAGCACCTGGGACACAACAGCATCTGTCTCTTCCTCGTCGCCCTCGTCCTCCATGGCGTCATCGATAGCATCGTTGATCATCTCCTCCTTCATGTCCATCATTTCCGACTGCTTTTCGAAGTCCTGCAGGATCTTCTGGATTTGCGGGAGATTCAGTTGGCGGTTCATGTTCTGCATGGCCTTCGTAACACCTGAAAAGCGAGCATAATCAGTTGATAAGCCAATGAATCAGCCGCATGTCCCATGTTTACCTTTCATGGCCTGTGCCATTGTGTTCTGGGACTTGAGCGTCTGGATTTTGAGGGACACCGCCTGGATGTTCGCCTTCATCAGCATGAACTTCTTGGCATACCGCCGTGTGCGCACCAGATCCTTGGCCATGATCTTCACGGCATCCATTTGGCCCTCCTTGGCCATCTTCTTGATATCCGCAATGATCTTCTTCTCCTGCTGCTCCATTTTCATCCGCTCGCGGTCCAGATCTCGCATTGCTTTGTTCAGCGCCCGCTGATTCTTGCGCAGCATCTCATCGGGGCTGATCTTCTTGCCGAATAACCAGTCCATGTTTAAGGATTTCTTAGCTTTAAGATTCAATTACGAAGAATGACGGAGTTTCTTAAAGATTACTCATCAACCAAAACAAAAAGCGCAGGGTGTGTGCGATTGTAAGGTGGCCAGGCGGGTTGGCGCTTGCATGAGAATAGTTTAAATGGGAAGAAGAAGTTTGCCGGTGCACTTATGTTGGAAGTGTTCACACTGCAATTAAGTGCATTAGCAACAGGTGGGAAACAAATTACTATTTTATTACAATAGACAATAGAATAGTAGATAAATCTTATTTGTGAATTTCTAAGAGATCTTTGTCGTAGTCGTATATATTTTAAAGTTGAATTTAATATTTACAGTTTTTAATACCTAATCATACTTACTATGCAAATCCTAATAGTAAACTCGAATAAATATAATTTGTTGATTCCTAAGAGCTTAGGTCTTTTTTATTTAGTCTTTTCTAGTCTATTTAGTCTTTTATATTTTAAATTGCGATTGAATTAAACTTTACAAGGTTTTATACCATACTGTAAAAATCCTAATACTAGATGCGAACAAATCCAATTTGTTGATTTCTAACATCTTCGTCATAGTATTTTATCTTAGAATTGCGTTGGAATAAAACTTTTTAAAGGTTTTGATACTTAATCTTAATAAATCCTAGTAGTAAAATACAGAAATCTGATTATTTTCTAAGAGATCTTTATCATAATTATTTTCATTTTAAAGTTGAGTTCGCAAATTTCTAAAGGTTTTTATATTTAATCTTATTGTTTATGATTATTATTTGATTTAATGTAATTATTTGTAATCCGCAGTGAAAACATGTCATATTCTAATGCATCAGCAACCTTACAATCGACGCCTTATGATGCCGCGGTTCGTCGTGAATGGCTCTGCGTCAGCTGCAGTTTACATTCCAACCAAAATCATGAAGGAGTTCGACGATTTTAACTTTAGCGTTGAGAAATGTAAGTTTTCCCATGTCTACGTAGCCTTAATCGGCATATTAATAAGTGCATCTTTCCCAGATACCAAGGACCTGACACGAGAATGTGTGGGTGGCAGCGATTTGCAGCAGCGAAAAAAGGAAATCGAGGCCTACAACGAAACTACGGCCGCAACGCTCAAGCAAACATGCAAAAAGAACTATATGGAGTTTATACAGACGGCCAAGGAGATATCACGTAATTTACGCCCACCAATATACCTCTATATACCTTTGTTAATATGTTCCCACCGCAGATCTCGAGTCGGAAATGTACCAACTGTCGCACATTCTGATTGAACAGCGCAATATTCTGGCCACCATGACGGATGGCAAGACCTCCAGTCACCTGAAGGCAGAGAGCTTGGAGGCGGAGAGCACTGCGGCGACGGAGGATCTGGAGAATAGTCATGCCACGCGGGCGGTCAAGGAAATGGTACAGGGCTTCAATGGCAATCTGGAGGGAAAGACCTTCCTCAACGAGGGAGCCCTGATCGAGTTGGACAGCAATGATTACCGACCCATCCAGAGGGTCTTCTTTTTCCTCTTCAACGATGTACTGATTGTCTGCAAAGTGAAGCATGATAAGTTGGGTTATTCTAAACTGAAGCTACAGCAAACACTAATGAGTAATCTTTTCCAGGCGCTTAGATTTTCTCACCGAGTACGACCCCAAAAAAATAGCCGTGATCAACATCAAGGACTTGGATGGCGTCAAGAATGCCATTAATATTATCACTCCAGATGGTTCCAAGATCTACCAAAGCATCACAGCTGCTGGGAAGACGGAGTGGATCGAGAAGCTGGAAGAGGCCTTTCGCTTTGACCAGCAGAAGAAACCAAAAAAGGGTCAGGCGCCACAGCCTCCAACTCGGGCCAAACAGCAGTCAAAAGCTTCGACGCCGGAGAAGGAAGCCACACCACAAAGTCCTGGGGAGCCGAAATCCCTGGAGGATGAGACCCCCGAGTGGCTAAGCACGGCCAGTGAAGAGATTCAGACCCTGGTAGCCCAGCGGCATTTCGAGGATGCCCAGGAGCTGATCAAGCGAACACAGGAATTTTTGCGAAACGAGAACAGGAAAAAGTTCCCACACGCGGACGCCATCGAAACCAAGGTGAAACAGCAGGAGCTGAAGCTGATCAATGTGCTGCTCAAGGAGTTGTCCAACAGTCACAATCGGAATCTGCAGATCGCTCTGAGAGCCGCCAAGCGGCCCCTGAAGATCCTTGTAGAGATGGGTCGCTATCGCCAGGCGAGTGCCACTCTGCTGAAGGTCTGTGCTGTCAGTTTGCGGGTGGCGCAACGGGAGGCGCGTAGGAATAATGCGGATATATCGGAACTCTTTTTCTGTGATCTGGCGCAGGTGGCATGTGATTTTCTCACCGCCTTTGAGAAGCAACCGGCGTGTGTGAGTGGTAAGCTACAGCCATATTCCTGTCTGGATTTGAGTATAACTAGAATCTAATTCTTGCAGCGCTCGTGGTTTGGTGCAATGCGGAGCTGCAGTACTTTGCCAGCCAACTGATCAAGCATTACCTGACCAAGGGAACATCCCTGGAGTCGGTGGCCAAATGTGTGGAGCGAGTGCGCAAGCCCTCGACGAAGCTTACAGAGATTGGGCTGGACATCAGTTATCATTTGGAAGGTCTGTTGCGCACTACACTGGAAGCGCTGATAGAGGAATCCAAGGAGCGACTGCTGGACTCCGTGGGTCGCACTGAGGAGAGCTGGCAGCCGTATAATTTGCAGACCAAGTCGAATCTGAAGCGTCTGCTCCTGGAGCTCGATGTCCTGGGTATCGATGTGCGAGCCCAGGCGACGGGCGACACCTGGATTAATCTCACCCAGTCGACAGTGGTCTTCATCAGACACTTCCTGCAGCTCACCGAGTACTGTGGTTGTCTGGCCAAGTGCGAAACCCTACTGCAAAGCCTGGAACTTCTTCTAAAAGAGCTGTTCATTGCCCAGCATTCGCTGAAACCGCCCAGCGACATGGCCGTGGATGTAAGTTAGACAACAGCTTAAACGAAAGCCTTTTTAAGCATGTCTTTTACAGCCCAACTTTGTGATGAAGAACAAGATTTTTCTGGTGGACAACCTGCTGCCCATCGCCATCGACAAGTTCCGACAGATTTCTGGGCGCCAGTGCGAAGGGTTGCGGGAGTTGCACACGAAAATGTCCCGCCAGCAAGGAGCACCACTGCCGCGCCAGCGAAGCGTCTACACCACAGATGTGTTTTAGATGCAATCCGAGGGGATTTACTTTCGATTACATATAATTTTTTATTTTTTCGTTTTGCTTCAATTATTTATAATATAATTATATACATATATAACCACAATAATAATAATATTTGTAAAATTAAAAATCGAAGCGTGTGCTGCACTCTATCTCTTGCTTATTACAATTTCGCCGCTTGCATTATATATATAATTGTAAATATATATAAATCGATTCGTTTTCTGTTGTTTTCATATATACTCTAAACACTAAACAATTTAGCTGTGTTCTACTTTTCGGTTTCGATTTTGTTGATGCGGCTCCGTTGGGCTTAGCTGCTCAAAATATAGGATTTTACACTTGGTTCTGAAGAGTTGAGTTTGATTCACACAAATAATTCCTCGATTTCCTCATTACACATTCCTCATTCAAATTACATACAAGCAAAGCCGTCTGCTCTGATCTCTAAACTGACCCCCAATGCGAGTGAGTGTTTCGAAAGTGGTTTCCGTGTTTAATTTATAATGTAAAACTCTTAACTAAAATGCTTACTAAGTATATTCATTTATAATTATATATATATATACCTTCTTTTATGCAAATGTGTTTTTCGTGTGTGTTTGTGGGTGTGGTGTGTGTGTGTGGAGGGGCGTTGGGAGGTAAGGAAACTGACAACTTAAAATTACATTTGTTGTTGCATTCGCTGTCTGACTTGTCAGCTAAATTACAAAAACCGTTCACATAAAACAAACTAAAAGCACTCGCATCGTATTTAACTCCTTTTTTGCTCAGCTGGTAATCATAATCTCAACGCTCCTGCAATTGCAATGACTATTCCACTTATCCTCCTATTTGTTTTTCTTTTTATGTTTAGATGAACGTAGGTAGGTATCGCCGACTGTTTCTGTTAATGTTTATGTTTTTGTTTCTGGTTTCATTTTGTTAATTTTACAACATACTCGTTTCTGTTGCTCACATGCATTATCATTTTATTTCGCTCTGGTTCTCATTTTACTTGAATTCTTTTTACTTGCAATTTGTGTGTTGTTCAACTTGTTGGTTTGTTTTTATTTATTGGACTTAGCTTAGGCTTAGTAGCTACAAGTACGCTTAAAATTTTAGTTTTTCCTTTTTGTATATATATTATAGAATTTTCATTTTTGCTTCGCTTTTTGATGCGTTGCTACTGCCGCCTTTCTGCTTTTTTCTTTTTCTTTTTTTACTGCCGATGCTGCTGCTGTTGTTTTTCTGTTGTTATCTGCATGATTTCGAACATTTTGTTTGTTGTAGTTAATTGTTTTTTTGTTGTTGTTGTAATAAAAACTATACGAGCTTATTACAAAATGAAAAAACTGCATGGTTTTGTGGATTTAATAAATAACTTCGTAGACAGTAGCCTTCTTATCGCCCGAACCCGTCACAATGTATTTGTCGTCAGTTGATATGTCGCAGCTAAGTACGGATGATGTTTCCTTCGACTGAAAAATGGCCAGTATTTCAATAAGGATTTCTTTAAATATGCTGATATAAGCTCACCTGGAATATGCTGGCACCGTAGGGTGTTCGCCATGCGTTAAGCAGGTTGTCTTTGCCGGTGGAAACGAACCATTTGCCGCAGGCGGCAAAGCGCAGCGACAGAACGCAGCTCTCGTGCAGATGCAGTTGATACTTGTCCGGTTTCGATGCGTGCAGCACCTCCACATGCGAGTTCTCCATTCCCACAGCCAGCCAGTCGCCTTACGGATGATATAAAGTGTTATTTAGTTATTTCCAGATGATTATGTCATAGGGCAATTGCCTTACCTGTGGGACAGTAGCCGAGCGAGAATATTTGAGAGCTGAAGTCGTGCTGTTGCAGCTGGCGACCCTCGCGCAGATCCCAGGAGCGCACCGTGTTGTCTAAGCCGCCCGTCCACAGCCTGGAGCCATCCGGACTGATGTCGATGCATGAGGCGCCGTCGGTATGGCCCTGGAACTGGCGCACCAGGATCTCGTTGTGCAGGTCCCACACGGCGATGTTGCCATCGCTGCAGCACGAGAAGCACACCTTCGAGTCAGGGCTAATTGCCAGAGCGTAGCAGGCGGGCGCCGCCGATGTTAGCTCCGCCTTTATGCGAGGCGTCGGACTGGCCAGGTCCCAAATGGACAGGTTAGATGCCTCACCGCCCACGATCAGCGTACGGCCGTCGGGCAGCAGCTTCACCGAGCGGATGTAGTTATCGCGCTGCAGACAATCCAGCTGGCTGACTGGATTCTTGTTGCCCGGTTGCGAGATGTCCCATACCTTGACGCAGCCCTTGCCGCCCGTGTACACATACTTTGTGGGATTGGAGATGGTTACCGCACAGACGACCTCTCCATGCGACAGCGTATTGATCTGACGGGCGTGCCGCGGAATTCCAACGCCCACCAACGCATCTGGCGGGAACGGCACCGGTTGTAGACTACCCTCGCCGTTCATATGGAAAGAGTATGCACTGCAACGGGCAAGAGGTGTTTATTATATTAATGTAACCATTTATTGTCGAGTAACTTGTCTCTATTATTCTTTATCTACGTTGAAAGTAGCTCATTGAAACCCCACTTTATTTACTTCTTCTTTTGCTGTGATGGCTGATCCGTTTTTAAATACTTTCTTTTCATTTCGTGTCGAATTGAAAAGGAACTATTAGTAATCAATCGCGCCACGTTCGTGCAAAGAAAGATGGAAAGGAACTGACCCACGATCAGCCATACAGCGAAATGATAAGCTCTTATCAGTGCCAATTTATACATTTTACATCTACAACCGACTACATAGCACTTTGCAATTGCATCGATTGCATTGGATTACTTTAAATGCTGAATAACAATAAACGTAGCAATTCCTATAGTCTACTTTTCGGACCATACATTCCGAGGTAAAGTAAATGACTTACGGCTTTCCACCCGTTAGGGCCGAGGGATGTGGAATGCCATTGGTTCGCACATGGGCGTGCGGATCGTACGGCATTGGTGGCGGTCGTCCATAGGCTGGATCTGACGGTGGACGCTGGTAGGGATCGGCCGGCCTCTGATACGGTGCACCCGGATATCCGGCTGGCGGTGGTCCCTGCGGCATCATTTGTTTAGGATTAACGCCTGGCGCCGGTGCAGCGGCGTTCGGTGTCGGTGTGCGTGCCTTGGCGCCCGGTGTGCCCGGCTTTTCCATCTAAATGAACGAGATTCAATTAGCATCTACACTTTCTGGGTTTGGTAATTGTAATTGGGCTCACATCTTTTGTCTTGAGGCTGGGTGTGGAACGTGAAGAACTGGAGCCGGAGCGTGAGGGCGGCCGTTCCTGCTTGATGCCACTACTGCTTGGCTTTTCCAGGCGCTCGCCATTCAAGCTTTCCCGATCGCGCACCTCCATTGACACGTGCTCGCCGTTGGGACGCGGTGAGTGGGATTCCTGCAAGGCACATGTATGCATTTAGTATTGTTTTCGCATTTGATGATAAATGTAATAGCAAAGGTGTGGTTTTCTTTCTTTTCTTTTTTTTCATTTTTTTTTTTTGGGAAATTTGGGAATGGTTGCATTGAATCTGGGCCGACACTCAACTCACCATTTCATTTGCAACATCTACGACTAAATCTTGATCGCTTTTCTCGCCTTCATCCTCCTGGAAATAATTTTGAAAAAAACACAAAAACAATATAAATCAAAATTCATACAAAAACCCACAACGAACAACAGCAATAACAACAACCACAATAGAAATAGTTAATAGCTAAATTTTAGGCCCTGTTCTGGTTTTCACATAATTTTATATGGTAAAGTAAAAACAATTTACGATTAGGGATCCTATTTAAAGTTAGTCAATAAAATAAGGAAATAAAACTAGTGAAAATGATATTTGAAGCATAGAAAATGTAATTAGTTAATACATATTCCACGCTACTATTGAAATATAAAATCTAAAAAAAAAAGTAAACCAGTAGATCTTTAGAGCATTTTTAATTTACATTTCCACATTTAATAATTATTAGTTCTTGCTACAAATGTTGTTAGTTTTGTAGACTATTAAAAACATCTGTTTTAAATAAAAATCTAAAAGTTGAGATACACCTCAAACCGACTACGATAAATTGAAAACCGGAACAGGCACCATTGAAACGTGATGTTTTTTTGTCTCTTATAAATTAGCAATTTAGGTTTTGTTTAGCATGATTTTGGGGTAGAGTGTTAGCAGAATTAGACAACAATGGATAAACTACGGAATTGATTTTCTGGTGAGTTGAGAGACAGCAACAGCTCAGATGAGATGAGATGACAGTAATCGGTTATGGCAATATAACCGCACACGCGGTATAATGTATGATACTACCAGTGTATAATGCTAACACCGAAAAAAGCTCGATACTCACTTGCAGTTTCTCATCTTTTCGACGCTTCGAGTCGTTCTCGATGTCCAGCGGCGAGCGTGTGCGATACTTCTCACGATCGGCCGGCGAAACCGAATTGCGCTGCAACATCAGCATGAAAATGAGCTTCAAATATGCAGAATTATGATCTAGCGGCTGGTACTCACCAATCGCTCCTCGGCGGCTGCTGGCCCCTCTAGACCCGTGGGCTTGATGTCCGGCCTGTGGTGTTCGGGCGGTTTGTTCAGCAGACCTTGGGGTCCGTGTGGCAGGCCCATGGTGGCGCCCAGGGCGCCAAATGGATTCAGTGCGCCCATCGGCTGAGGAGGTCCGCCTGGCACCTGCTGGGCGTGGATCTGTTGCTGCAATGGAACCATGAGATCGTATGAAATCGGGCGTGGGCGTTGCTGGGTTTCGGAATGAACATCGTGCTCAGTGGGTAAATGAAAGCATTGAAATGTGTGTATGTGTGTAAACACAACAACAACATTAACACTAGATGGTATTTGCCTAAACGTATTTTATTTCGCATTAAAATAGTAATCAGTGGACTAAATTAAATCGTTTTCTTATCATCAGGAATCGAATTTCAGATTTAGCATTTGCTAATTATAGTATGTATTAATGCAATTTGGGAAATCCACGCAGATAGTAAATCTCTATTTCAGTTCAAGCGTGGAGTTCCGTTAATTCGATGATTTCCTCAATTTTTAAATAATTTAAATAGATTCATTCTCAGTAATGTATGACAGAAAAAGTTTGCATCTTGTCTATTTTAATATTTCGATTCATAAGCAAAGACCATGTGGGGTTAATAAAAACAGCAACAACAATTGGCGGCGTTTGAAGCGTTATTGAAATAATACGAACGTTGACAGACAATCAGAAAAGGAAAAGGAGGTAGTGAGGCACTGGAGCAGTAGTTGCAGTTGTGGCAGTGGCACATTCGGCGGATGCAGCGGCAGACGGCAACAGTAAACAAACAATAAGAAATTAACTTGCAACGAAACAAACTTACTAAAAGTTGCTGAATTCCATGTTGCTGCTGATGCTGCACAACGTTGTTTAGATTGGATTGGTCGAATGCGAAATCATAACAAATTAGGAAGTAGAAAAACAAACTCAAATCAAATGTTGCCCAATGAACAAACTAAGCCGATATGAAATCCTCTCTAAACGGCTGCCACTTTTAGGAAAGATCTTCAGTATAATTACTCTTAGGATGAGCCCCCAAATATTCTGTGTACAAATACTGTTTAATATATACGTTCGATTCTTTAGGTTTTATACAAGTTGTAGGAGTTTTGAAAGTACCCTGCAAACTAATTATGGTTTACATTTCTCCCCTGTTCAATGTGGCAACCGCGTTTCCAATCGACCATGCCCCTATTCGTGTCTAGCTGAGAATGGGTTAGCCGAATTGCTGCTGCCGCGGAATCCATCATCCGTCCTCGATCGACTTACCCCAATGATCAGGTTGAGCTCCTGCATGGTCACCTGCTTCGCCCGCTCCACCGCCTGCAGCACTTGCTGCTGGTGGTCGGCCTGAAGGAATGGAAGTAGCTGGTTGATCAGTGTGTTCAGCCGCTTGGCGATCTCCGTCTGCTTGTGCATCTCCACGTTAAGGCCATAGGACATCTCGTAGTACTGAAAAGGTGAAGGGCAAGACGGGGCATTAGCTGGGGGATCTCGATAATTTGCGGATCATGACGACTTACCATAACATAATGGCGCTGCATCTCCGTCTTCTCGTTCGACAGCTTCTCGCACTCCAATTTGATGCTGGAATTCACAGGAAAAGTGATCAACGGGCAAATTAGTTGGGCGACGGAAGCGAACTGAATTCAAGAACGCAAGGAAGCGGCGATTGTGGAGCATGGAGTTGCGGCTGAGGCGGCGCAGGTTAATCCTATGACAGCGGCGCATATGGCGCGCCAAACCGGTTTGCTCAGCTTTTTGTTTTACTTTTCGCAAAACGCAGACGCAGCATCCACATCCACACTCACACTCGCACAGTTCCGTACGATGGCGGTTAAGGCGAAGGCTTAAAATGTGATTTCTTTGGGGCATGTTATTGTAGAAGGTTCTAATAGGTTTAACCTCAACTTGGTTCTGGCGACTAGTGTCTCTGAATGGCTATTGCTTAACCCATTAAAACTGTGCCATTGGGTTATTCGAAAGTGTGAACAAATTTACTTTTATCTGAGTTAAATTTTTCGTACTACGGATCATACATTTTTAGCTCTAATATCACACATCGTTTAGTGCGATGTTGTTGCGATGTGTTGTTTTAAATTAGATACGTTGTTTGATTAAGTATTCAAAGATTGTTGGTCGTTTTTTGTGTAATAGCAATTACAAAGTTGGCAAATATTTATATGCGTATCTTGACTATCTTTTGAATGTCTTTACAATGATTTGCCTAGTATTTACAATTTGATAAGCCTTGTATTATCCTTTGCAAATATGATTCGAGTAATGTTTACATGGCAAACATTTTAGAGTATTCCATCAGATACTTGCCTGTGGTACTGCGCCTGCAGGAAGTTGAACTCCTCCTTGATGCGCTCCAGTGTGTCGGCGATGGTGAACTTGATTGGACCCTGAGGTGGTGGTCCCTATTTCGACGTGAATAGTGAATAGGTGGTTGGTGTTCCATGCGTGGGCGGCACATGTGGCACGGGTCGGGGAGAGAGAGACATAAACACAATTAGCACGGATTCGGGGGTCAGAGGTAGAACCCACTGGCGGGTGAACTTACCCCGGCGGCGGGGTGGCGCACCGGTGAGGGATACATGTTGTTGTTAGGCTGGTATGTTGCCGGCTAGAGCAAGAGCGATAGTTCCGAGGTGGACACCGATTACCCGGAACGGAAGTCCTGCTGCTCCTCCTGCTGCGTTCGCCGCTTCCTTCCGGTTATCCCTGAGCACTCCACTCCTGCACAGAAACTCCTCGCAAAACGTGGATTAATATCTACTGCCCAGCGTTTTATGGCTCTTGTTTTTTCTTTGCTATTCCTTTTCTTCTATTTTTTGTATTTTTTTTTTATAATATTTTTTCGATGGCAGTTGATCTGCTAATTGGTTTTCCCGCAGACGGAACCGGCACTTAGTGGCACTCCATGTCCGGGCTACTTCGCATTTTGCATATCCTGCGAATGGAATTTTACAACAACATACATATTTGCTTAGTTATGCTTTTTCATATTTTTGCACCATTTTTTTCGATACGTTCGCACGCACGTACATACACGCACACACACAGGCGCGCGGAGCCAGCGAGACACACGCACACTGGCGCAGGAAACGGGAGCGAGGGTACGAGTGTGAGTGTTTACCGCCGAAAAATCAAGCGCACAGTTGCATGTGGCCCCTGAAATTGTTACGCAAAATCACTGTTCGATTTTCGGGGGCCGCTGTACGCACTAAGCCGATTGTTCCGTTAAGCGGGGCGGTATTAATCCAATGAAAATAAAACACTTTTCGTTCGTAAAGGCAGCACACTCCGCACAAACAACATGCGAACATATACAGACAGACTGCAATTAAACAGGGTTGCCATGCTGTGTCAAACGCGCACAGCAGCAGAAGCACTGTTCGCACTTTTCATTGATGTACATTGTTTGCTATTTTTCAGCTTATCTGCATAGAATTCACTTGCTTAGCCCTTTTCAATATTTTTCAGTTGTACAGCCAATATATTTTTTATGATTTGCTCTGGAGGCGGCAACTCTGTTCGGCGATACGGGCACATACATAGAAACCAGCGAGTGGCCAAATCACACACACACACTCACACAATCACACGCGCGCAGCGCAAAAGAAAAATTATACTGTGTCCTATACAAAAAATAAACAAAAGCAATTAAAAAAAAGCGAGATAATGGCAGTACCAGTTTTATGCCCCGGATAAGCACGTTTTATGGCAAGATATTTCTATGTTTTGCACTTAAATTTCTGATACATTTTTTACAGTTTCTTCGTTTTCGCCACCGAAAAGTGGGTAAATTATTTTGTGTAACTTTTCGCCCGTATAAAATTGCCTGTTTCTGCCGACCGACCGCGAAGTGTCTGACATTCGTGTATGTGTTGGGCAGCTTTGGCGGCGGCGCTCTCTCGCTCTCTCACACGCACACACACACACATTCACAAACACGGCAGCGGCTCTCTCTCTCCGGCTCTACTACACGCGCACTCGCTGTACAAACGCGGCTTGTAAATGGCGTTCTCGCCTCAAATATTTTTGCAACAATTTCTGCACGCCGATTTTCACCTCGGTAGCACTTGGTATCCTCGCCGATTGGGGCAGCTGGCAATTGGGTGGCTTTTGGGGCATCGGCACGGCCCGTTTCTATTTATAATTTCCTATTTTCCTATCCGCGACACACAGACCGCGTCGGTCTCAGGTATGCAATTTGCGCTATCGCCTATCGATGTGTCGAGGGGCTGTTATCGCGGGCCACTCGCTTCGGCGGCGCAGTGTTGCAAGGCCCAGTGTTGGAAAGTGCGGGCGTTGCACGTGTAATCGAACTAGTTACACTCTGCGAAATAATTAGGTTAATTTTTTATGCACATATATTTTTAAATCTTAATATTTACAATAAGGAACGATGGCAAAAATAATAAATTAATAGTTTTGGTGATAGAAGTCATTTTAAGTCATGATATAGAATAAAGAAGTGGAATAAAATTCCGCAATAAATAATAAACTTAGTTCTATATATGTTATTTTAGTGTAGTTGGCGCGCATTTTAAAATAAATAAATCATTATCATGTAATTTAGGCCGATTTGCTGATTTTAATCTTGTAACCGTTAAGGATATTTTCATTTTAAATAATTTATTATTATTAAATAATTTTATTTCAAATTTAAATAAATGAATGATATTAAAATTATTATTTTTAGTAAACTAAAATTAATTTCATTTAATTCATTGCCAATTAATTCATGGCCAAAATAAATAGGATTGTAAATGGCCATTTTAAAAGTGGATCTTTTTTACTTGTAATTTCCTAATTGGTATTATCAACAAGGTATTTCAGTAAACTAAAATAAATTTCAATTAATTCATCACCAAATTAAATGGGATTTTAAATGGCCATTTTAAAAGTGGATCTTTATTAATTGATATTTCCTAATTGGTATCAAGGATTCCAATTGCCACCAACTAAGGTACTTAAATGCTTCCCAAAATACCAATAAATAAATTGTGGTGATGTTCGCTTAAATTGGTTTATATATGTTTTAATTGTTTTGCTAATTGCTTTTTTTAATTTTGCTATTTTGTTGCCATCACAGTTGGGCTATCACAGATGCGTTGTTGGTTGGTTCTTCCATTACCACTCCACCTTCACCTTCCTGCCACTTAACCCCTTCTTTTTACCAAGGGCGCCACACGGGCTGCTGCATGGGCTGTGGTGAGGGGGCGGGGCTGTCGCAGTCGCTGTGATATCCGGATGAGGCGGGGCTGAGCGGAGCCTTGTCCATTGAGGAGCAGTCCATCGTGTTCTGGATGAAGTCGGTGGCGGACTGTGCTTCGTGGAACTGCTGCAAGTTCTTGTAGACGCGTCCCAGGTGAGTCATCACCGATTTGCCCAGGTCGACGCTCATGCCAGGTGTGGAGGCCATGACACGTGACACCTCGTTGACGGCATTCATGTAGCCATTCTTGAAGCTGTCCAGGGGGAGGGATTGCTCTTCCTGAGACACCTTCTTTGTTGTCTTTTGCTGGCGCATGAAGATCACAGCTGACTCGAGCATCTCGGCCTTGTCCATGCGCAGGATGCCATCATCACCTCGCAGCTCGGCGACAAGTGTTTTCAGATTGTCCAGGCACTTGTTCATGCGGGCACGTCGCTGGCGCTCCAGCATTGGCTTCTTCACCTTCTGGTAGATCTGGGTCTTGGTGGTGTATTCCATTTTTGTTTTGGTAGTAGGTTACGTAGTTTCAAAAAATTTGTTGAAAAATTTTGTAATCGGCTTGTTGTTGCCTGCTCGACGGCGTAATCGTGAGTGATATTCTGCTCGCCGAGGTCCCGTCCTTTTATACCGCTCCCTGGTCCCTGAAATCCACCCTCTGATACGCACCTTTCCTGCCCTCTCTTTCGCTCGCACGGCTGAGTGCCGCTGGTGCCGTCTCTTTCACAAGGAACAGCTGCAACTTCGTAGGACGGAGGACAATCCTTGTGGCTCGTGGCGTGGGAACCGAGCTGAAAGTAAGTTTCTCACACAATTTTTTCTCGTTTGTTTTCCCTTTTGGCCACATGCTTCGCTCCGCTCCGCTTCTCATTTTTTTTCGAGTTTAAGGATCAGGGCACATTTTTGCAGCTGTCGCTGTTTTTGGCTGCTCGCATTGCTTTCTGGGCCGGTGTTATTATCCTTAATGCATACTTCACTGCCTCATCCTGTCGTGTTTGGAATGGGAACGTTCATATATGGGTACATGGCATCGAAGGATGATGAGCAGGGGCAGGGGAGCCGATCTGGTTGTGCGTGGGCTGCTCTGGCATTGTTATCCTGCCGTGCCATCTACTCGCTTATTGTTTCATCAATGCCAGCAGACGATGATTGTATAAGCCCCTACTCCTGCTCCGACCTCCGAACTGCGAACTCCGAGATCTCCTCTTTCCGTTCCCA
Organism: Drosophila erecta; assembly: GCF_003286155.1. NCBI lineage: Eukaryota > Metazoa > Arthropoda > Insecta > Diptera > Drosophilidae > Drosophila > Drosophila erecta. The sequence goes on from NW_020825194.1 coordinate 6,373,851, forward strand.
CACTGCCCCGTCGACGAGTGTTTATTGGACACAATTAGTGGATGTGGCATATTGGCTCCGTGCCGGGTCGCCTTGGTTGTTCGATCGTTCCATCGTTTGGGCTGTCTGATCTCGGTTTTGGGTGGTTGGCAGGGGGACGTGGGTCAAACGGGCGCAGAAAGTGTGCCCCGCGTGCCACTCTCGTGGCTGAGGTTGAGTACTCAATGCCCAGGGTGAGGTGAAGTGGGCCTTGTGCCGGAATGCCTACCTATGGGATGCACAGACTTGACTCCCTGCAACCCCCTAATTGGTAATTAGTAATTTTTCACCGTTTAATTGATGTTCACTTTTCGAATAGCTTGTTGTCAAACCTTATATGCTAGTGATGTTGGTTGATTGAATGTGTGAGTCAGCCTAATAAGAAGTAATATTTTATTGATTGTTGAAGTTATCCAAGGATTCAAAGGTTCTTTGATTTGAATGGCCCACAATACAAAAGTTTTATTTAGTTATTCAATGGGAACTTATAATGTGTTGACATATTTTTCTAAGCTCATTATTAATTAGCTAATTAGACATTTTAATAATCTTGGGTTAAGCATGCACTTAAGTGAAAGCGTAATGGGATTTTCTTGAGTAAGTTTCACTTTCAAATTAACTTTTTATTACAGAAAAAAGTTATGTTTATGTCTAATAGGAAACTAATTGAACTCTGACTTCAATGCCTACCTATGGGATTTGTGTCCCTAACCTTGCAATCGCCTAGGATATGGTACTTCCTCACTTACTAATTGAGATGGATTTGTATATCTCCCTAACAAATCTTGAGGGGTCTTAATATTGACATTTAATGGGTGGAAAATAACGTCATTGATTATTGTAATGGGTAGGGATGCTTTCACTTCTTACAGTATTTTGGGTCATAGGTCAATATTGTAATAGGAGGTATTGAATGCTTATGATGTCACGTACTGCTCTTGCAACCCCCAATAGGTGATGCAATTTGATTGATTAATTGTAAAAGGAATCACTTAGAGGTATTAAAAATAACAGCGTTTATTGTACGATAAGTAATCCAGATGTGTGCTGGACCTCATATCTTTCTTGACCATTCTTATTGACCTTTTATTGGTAGATATCTTATAATGCGGCATTTGGGGTTTCTAACAATGTATTGTATTATGATGTAGGGTGTCAAATACATCACAATATATTGATTTGCCTTTAATAGAATATTAATAAATACATTGTGCGATTGCAAAGTAACATTCCTGTTAAAAATATAATATAGTTTCGTATTATATTATTAAATGCACGTTTAGCAACTGAGTGCACATTAGGGGTTCATGTTTTACTATTATATTTAACTTGTTATTGAAACTTGTTATTAATATATCTCGTTTAAGGTAATAATGGGCTTTAAGATAATGAACATAATTAATGGGAAGCCCATTCTTTTACACGTGTACTTAACTTGCTAGTGCACACGATAATTTTATAAAATTGGGCATTAAAATTCATTTATTCAAGAGGAATTATAGAAACTTCCTCCTATTGGAATTTAAAGGCATAAATTCAAGTTAAATATCCTTTATTGGATAGGGCTGTAAAATTGGAATTCCCCAAAAATTAGGACGATTGTTTAATTTCGTTTCATATTTTGATTTGTATTTAAGTTTTTTTTAATTTGTATCTTTTCATGTTGTGTTCTTGAGATCTCTTAGCTGGTAAACATTTGTATATATGTAGAGTAAAAAACAGACTTCTGCTCGATTGATTTAAGACAAAAGTTAATAAAGCGTGCCCTATCACAGACTTAACTTAGAAACCTAAAACTTGGTAACGTAACAAATAAATGAGGATCATTGTAAAGCATTTTTTCTAAAGCTGCGGTTCCAATTGCGTGATTGCCCGTCGGGAATTCAGTCCCTCGAACTGGATCTCTAGTTTACCAGGGGCGCCACACCTGTCCGGGGCTACTGATCTGGAGCAGGGACTCGTTATCGCTGGCATATCCACTGGAAACGGGACTGATCGAGGAGCAGGAGCTGGCACTGGAGTAGGAGCTGGAGCTCAAGCTGGATCCGCAGACGATACTGAGCGGAGTGTTGACTGCCTGCCGTTGTTCCATGGGCTGCTCCAGTTGGTTGAGACGCATGCCCAGATGGGTCATCAGTGTGGTTCCAAAAGCTACATCCACACGGGGAAGGGAGGCCAGGGCGCGGGACACTTCGTTGGCTGCACGGATGTATCCAGCACGGAAACTTTGCTCGGGATTGGCCGGCACTTGCTTCTTAGACTCTTTCAGCTTGCGGAGATGCTGCACGGTGACTTCCAGGATGTCGGCCTTCTCGAATTTGGCATCGCCAGTCTGGGCAACGCACTCGGCCATCAGATCCTTGAGCTCGTCCAGGCACTTGTTGATCCTGGCACGACGCTTCCGCTCCAGCAAAGGCTTCATCACCTTGCGGTACTGATAAGTTTTGGACATCTCGTATTTGGTGGCCATTTCGTTTGGTTTTGTTTATATTGTGTGTGTGTGTATCGGTAACTTGAAGAATGACCTGTTGAAGAACTTCTTCGATCTTTCGAGGAGGCTATCCTGAGATGTTGACTGCACGACGATTGCGTTGGAAATGTTGCATTCGTCTCCGGTTACCGCTGCTTTTATAGCTGCACGTGCCGTTGTGAGAGCGTCTCGTGCTCAGCGCACGCTGTTTGGAGAAAGAGAGAAGAGAGAGCTGTTTAGTCTCCGAAGAACCACCACCTGCGGAGCAAACTACTTTTACTCAGTCACTGGGACACGATCCTCTCGCCTGCATTTTCGGTGGTGGGTTTTTCTCCACAAACAAGTTTGGAACACACCTGGGGTGAAAACAGTATGAACTATTTTATTATTGCACCTTCACTTCTTTATGTTAATATTAAATTCTTTTACGGTTTTAGTGACTTACATTTAATAGCCTAGCAAAAGGTATTTTCTATATACCTTGAAAAGTACATTATATATACATATATCCAACATTATTTTAAATAATCTTCTTTTCAAGTATTTTGTTTTGTGAGCATTGTTGATCTAAAGAAATTAGCTAAGTTCACGTCTGAGTTTTTGAATATCCAAAAATTTTCTAGAACTTCAAAAATATTCTCTGTGCTATTGCTGTGACCCCAGGTGTTTGGTGTAAGTGAGTCTCGGCAGGGGATGAAGATGCGATGGTGCAGTGGTGGTGGTGCGACGGTGGTTGCACATGCTGCTTCTCTGTTTTCCTTTCCACCGACATTCGAATCGTGGGAAACACTTTGCCCTCAAGTTTCCCACAAGATTTTTCTCGCTTGTTGGTGTTATAAGTTATAATCGGAGGTAGCCCGTGTGCGAGTCCCGAGTCCGAGCTCCGAGTTCCGAGCCCTTATGCACATGGCACAGTGGGCCAAGCCGATGAAACACATGCGGGAATTTCGAGGGTGCCTTTTACTTGAATGAAGTCTTCAAGGCTTTTCCAACTAGGTGAAATTGAAGGTTTACGGATTTTACGCATCCTGTTATCTACTTGCTAGGCAAAGTTTTAGAAATTTTGTGTAGAGATCGTGAGAATGCGAAGTTGTGGGATGTCGGATATGGGGTTTTCCACGACGAAGATGTGTGCAATTTTGGGACTCGCAGGTTTGGAAAGCAGTACCTTACGGATTTTTGTTTGCCTGTTCTCAACTTGCTACGGTTAATTTCAGAACCTCTATTAAAAGTCGTGGGAATGTGAATTTTAGAATGCGATTCTTGGGGTTTTACCAAACGGAAGATGCGTGCAATTTTACGACTTGCGGGTTTTAGAGTAAGTGTTTATGGATTTTTCGATGTCTTCCTACTTGTAAAGAAATTTTTCCAAAACTATCTTCTGCATGGGAAAGGTACATTTGTTCCTAGGGGTTTTTCTAGGCGTATATGGTCGAAATATACGGACTTTTGTGGAAGGTGTTTTCTACTTGCTACGGATAATTTTGTGAGTTGTGACGGTGTGTGGGAACCTGAGTCTTGGAAAAAATTAAGGTTCGTGAAGGTTGCATTTTACAGGCTCTCTATTTTCGGGATAACTGTATCCAGATGGGTGTACTTACAAACTTTTGGGAAAGGTGTTCTGGGCAGGTTTTCATCTCTCAGTCATAAAGGAATTGACAAAAAATAAAAAAAACATGTTGTATTTTAAAATCGGGGGTTTAGTATTGGATTTTTACTCGACAAGCTAAAAGAATTTAGAGGTTGCAACCAAATTGACCCCTCATCTATTTTCAACCTATTTCTATTCGATTCGAACCACTGTAAATCTGACCGAGCTGCTAGTGCGAGTCACGGGTAGTGCTGAAAAAACTACCACCTGCCCTTTATTTTATTTAATTTTTTCTTGTCCATCGTGGGCCCTACACATATAGCCCTCTCGCTCGCTCCCGCTCTTGTCAATTATGAATGCTGAATTGTAGCTTCTGTTGAACACTTGGTCCCTGGATTTCGGTTCGTATGGGATCGAATCGGTTGGGTTCGTCCATCGCTAAGTGGCATACATATACGCGTATGGTATTCCTGCTCACGTCGGGACATCATCATCATCGTGGGACCCGGGCCCAGAAAAGGGATGATTGTTCGATGGATCGACGAGGGACATGCAAACTAAATGACTGTACGGCAAATTGACACACACTAAAGATTAAATGTATCGCATTCGTTAACTATATAAACAATATACGTGGCCGGTTTGAGGTACGCTGGCTGCGGCAGGAAGTGTGTGTGTGTGTGTGTGCACTGCGTGCTGAGAGTGTGCTGCACAACGGGCCGTTACAATTTTCTGGCGACTGTGAGAAAATTTCTCGAACTGCACATGGCCAGCTCCGGGCTCTTGTTGTTTTTTCCACTCTACCTTTTTCCACTTTTTATTAAGCAGGGGGCAAGCATTTGGGCACGCATCGGGGTTGGCTTATTGTCATTGCACCGCTTTAATCGCTGCTCCTGCTTCTCCTGCTGCTGGGCAGCCGATGTGCTGCCGTGTAATTGAATATGTGTGCGCATGCGTGGCACGCCAAACGCGCGACAGACGCGGGCAGCTTAAGACAAAAGCCAAAGGGCCCAACAGAAGCTTGCTGCGCGCCACGCATGCGCAATAAAATCGCATGAAATGCAAAAAAAAAAATTAACAAAAAAAAGAGTTAAATTTTTTTCAGGCCTGGAGCTTGAGAATCGGCGACAGGAAATTATCATTTTGTGCGGAATGACAGGGCGGCGATTATCATTTGCTGCGATTAGCTTTGATGCCCGGATATGCGGGGATGTTGTCAACTTAAGGGGGTTTGACTTTGATTTGCATTTGGCTTCGTTGGAACTTCAATTTACGAAAGTGTTTCGTTGTAATCTTAGCCTATTATGTCCCATTTGATGTATTACAAAGCGGTTGATTTAATAATTAGCTATCAATTAGCTACACAGTTGGGCTGCTGAGGGTTTTCTCCATTAACAAACTTCAATTAGTTAATGTCGGCAGGTGATTATAAAAAGCTAACAATCGATCTAATTAATGTTTGTTCAACGCATTTTTAAAGAGCTGTTTTAAGCCGCCTATAAGATTTGACGAAGTCATACGCTTGGAGATTGCCTTTTAGTTAGAATCTAATTGGATACCATTTCCGACTTAATAATAGTAATACAGCGACAATTTTAGTGGATTTCTTGTAAATATATTTTCTTATAAGCTAATAACATTTATACTACACTAACTGGCTTGAGTTCATATCACAAATGTATTAAATATTTATCATTGGCAGCCATTGGAGGCCTCCAACTGGAGAGGATGTCTGAGTGGCATCCTCCGGACCAGTTGGATACCTGTTGCTGGCACGCAATTCGATTCGCACGATCGTTCGTCAGCTCCATTCATTCATCGAATGATATGTTTTGTATTATTCATTCATCCATTCAGTCGCTTTGGTCGCATCTAACTACCGGTTTTAGACCCATGAAGTTGTGGCTTTGGCTGATGTTGCCGCTGTTGTCTTGCGATTGTTGTGCTGCATGCTGTTGTTGTCATCGATGCTTTGATTTCTTAAGATGTTGCTACTGTTGACACTGCTGCAATTGTTATAGTTTATGTGGCAGCTACTGTTTCGGCTGTTAATATTCTCGCTTTTTGACAAGGTGTTGTAGATTTTATTGGCCATGTTGCGGTTGCTTCGTGGTTTGCCGTTGCTGATGTTGCTGATCTTGCTGTTGTTGCAGTTGAACTTGTGGCTTTCTGAGGTGTAGCTGGTTGTCATTGCAATTATAATTGCAGTTGGGTGTTTCAACCAAGGCGTTCCCAATTGTATTGTTGGATTTAATGTTATAGTTATTGATGTTGAAGATGCTACTAATAGTAGTTATTGACGTTTGCCGCTTCATCTTTTGTAGTGTTACTCCTGTTGCAACTAACTATTTACTATAATTGCGGTTGTTGACATGAGAGCAATTTCGAAATCAGGTGTTTTGGTTCTCAGCAATGATTCTTTTCAGATTTCTCTGGCAGGTGGTGTTGCTCCAGCTCCTCCTTTTGCTGCTACTGGGAGTGCCAGTAGAAGCTGCCCGCTTCCGTCTCCAAGCAGATGACCAGGTGCTCCTCCAATCCCACTTGCGTTGCCCTCAACATCCTCTCGTTTGCCTGGTTCTGGGCAATCTCCTCCAGACTATCGTACCGCTGACTGTCGGCATGTGTGCTGTTTTTGCCAAATCGCTGCAGCATTTTGGCCAATAAGTTCTTTACTTTCGACATGGCTATGGCAAGAGTGCTGTATCACTTTACAGATAAGAGTTCTTAGCGCGTTGATTCTCAAATTGCAACTGTTGTGGGCTGATGGCAAGTGCCGCGCTTTTATAGCCCGCCAGATAACCACCACCCAAAAGCCCAACCACCCGAAACAACAAGTGCCACATGTGGCGGACACATGTCCAAACTCCGCGCAGGAGCAGCAGCAGCAGCAACATCATCCCAAGTATCTGCACAACGTTCGCCTGCCACGCTTTCAGCGCAAGGAACACCGCAGCAAGCTCAACACGTGCAGGATAATCTCGTTTTCCCCCACTCCCGGTGCATCCCTTTGGATTTTCGTTTTTTTTTTTTCTCGAACCATCCTCATTTTTTTCCATTTCAATACAGAATAAATATTGAGAGCGTTGAGCAGTTGTGGTTCCCATGGATAAGGTTCGACAGCAAAGGGCCTTCCTTCCCCTATCCTGAGCGTATATCTCGATTTTTTGAGGCTAGGGGAAAAAGTATCCCACGGTTCGAGTGGCAGCTGTTTGCAATTTAGGCCACAGCCCCGCTCATTTCGTTGCCTTGGTGGTGGTGGTTCCGTGTTGGTGTTGCTCTTGCTGTGCCCGTTGCCCCTTTTGACACATATTGCACTTGCTGCTGCTGTTGCTGTTGATGTTGTTGCTGCTCCTGCCGCTGCTGCCGAGTTGATTCAACTTTGGTTAATTGCTTCGCCCGCTGTTGGGTCACGCGTTGGCTTCCCAATCGCCTTCCACCTGATTGATGTTTGCTTTTGGGCCTGGAAAGCTCGGCGGTGGGCCAAACGCGTGGCGGAGAACAAGTGCTGCTCCTCTGATTGGACGTGGGTTGGTCACGTGTGTGGAGCACCGCAGCATATTTAATCCTCGCCAGAGCAAGGTGCTTTCACTTGTGGTGGCGTCTTTTGATAGTGTTTTAATTCAACTTATATGGGTTCATAATTCTGAAGTGTTTGTTGTCTGTGGGCCAGGGTTTGGGAGTTGGACATTCGGACGAGGGTTGTTCGAGCTCGGCACGAGCTGCAAATGAAGTGGGTTTGAGGTTGATTGCTTGCGGGGAGTCAATTGTGTTTGAATGGTAAGCGATTAGAATGATTGACTGTGTGCTATTGTTGCAGAGATAAATAAAGGGGTATCTTTTCTGTTGAAAACACCTTTGAGATAAGTTTTATTGTATAAGGTACGGTAATTAAGCAGGGGCCTCAAGTAAGACAATACCTTAGGCTTTAATAATACCCTATCTCATTCTTTGACGACCTCGATTTAAAAAAGCATTAGTAGATATAATTTCATTTAACAATAAATAAAAGAAACATCAGTACGCCCAGCTACTTCTTGGGTGTCTTTCCCATGACGTGTATTATAATGTCAGAACAATCGCATTAACACCAGGAAGTGACCATTCTTCACAAAAGCTAACTCTGAATTATTCTAAGCATCCCACGGATTGTGGGCTCTGAGCTAAAGTCAGCCAACAATTGTCCACTTATCGTCTGGCTAATTTATGGCTGCGCAAACATTTGCCGGCGACATTTACCTGACAAACAAACTGGTGGTCCGGCATAAATCCATCCAAAGGATTGGCCCACGAACGGACGACGTAAGTCAGGCGATGGGATCACTGAAATCCATCCACTGGCTGTCAGTTAGCTGGCCACTGCTACTGGGGATTCTCACTCACCTTGGATACGTTAATGATTTGATTGCCCATTGACAGCCCGAATCCCCGTGTCCCCGCACCTCCCATTCACCACTTCAATCAATGACAGACGGCTCGTTAAACTTCTTCTGCGGGTGCGTTCGTTCAATTAGCCCATGTCGTAAAGTACAAATAACTATTGCGTACAAGTTCCACGGAACTTGGATGGCAACTCTGGCTCTGGCTTCGGCTTTGGGCCCGGCCATAATCATTAAGCCCGCCGACTGGTAGCCGGCAATTTAAATTAAACAATCGTCAATGACGGCGACAAGAGTGAAAAACTAAAGTAAAGCAGGCAGTAATCAGTCGGTTTCTCAGTTCGCCAGTCAGCCAGTCAGTCAGTCAGTACGGCAGTCAGTCTGGCAGTTATTCAGGCGGGCAGTTAGTCAATCCGTCAGTGCATCAGCCAGTCACACGACGATTGCTACTTGGGCTGATAATAAGCGTCGCGCCGGCGCAATAAATGTGTGCCGACAGATAAATGTGTGCCCTCATCTGGTTGTTGCTTCTGTGTATTTACGGCCAAGTGGTTGTCTGTGTTGAGTATCTGTGCCTCGCTGGCTTTCCGTGTATCCGTGCCTGTAATCGTAACCATATAAGCGTCTTAAATGGCAGGTGTGCACATCGCGTGGGAAACACACGACGCGTCTCGAGCGGTTCTCACGATATGAAAATCGAGCAAAACAAACCGAGAGACCCCTCAAGACCCCTAACAACGGTGACAGCCACTTTCTCGGGACTCGAATTGGATCTGGAATGGGGATTGGGGATTGGGGTTAGCGTTAAGGGTTGTCGGTGGCGTGTGCATGGGGACCGGCCGAACATGGGCCTGGATTTATGGGGCAGCGATGGTGAAGGGACCCTAAAAAGCCATGACTAGAAAGTGTATTTAAGTGCTTGTTTGTGATGAATTGGATTCTATAATTACTTGCATGGACAGATAACGAATCCCTAAAATTTTAAGCACTTCGGATCTACCCATTTGATGGGCTCCTTGCTATCCATAATTTGTTACCGAAATAATTACTGTGTATCAACCTCGAACATCCCATACTTAGTTATGTAACTGGTGTAAAGGATCTAAACGATCCTCCTTCGGTCCTTTCAACGATCCGAAGATCAGTAAGCCACAACAAGACAATTACAATTTTACCGAGTTTGATTTTCATTTGCTGGCCCAAACCGAATCAGTTTGTCGCAGACAATTGGGCCCAATTCTGAGCACCACGTTCCCACGTCTTGGCCAGCATTTTACGGTTTAATTGCAGTTACAATGCGTCGCCAGGACCCACACTCCTTGGCTAGACAATTGAAAGGAATAAAACACACAATGGGAGCCAAGCAAAGCAGCCTGAAAACTCATTCTTTGCACAACGATCTCGGTTTCCTTTCCCACGCACGCACAGCATAGCAATAAGATTTCCAGATCTTCACGGTGCTCGCAGGTAGCAGGTCCTCCAGCAAGGACCTTCCCCACACTGCTGCTGCGGCCGCTGCTGCTGCTGCTACTGCGGCTGCTGCGGGTATAAAAGCCGGTGCAGTCGAGGAATCCAGCATCATTCGAGCAGCATCCTGCAAGCAGTTCAGATCAGCTCAGCACATTTCTACAAATCTACTATCTACTACAAAATGGCACCACAGAGCAACAACAGCGCTGCTTTCGTCTCCAAGACCCAGCACTACTTGAAGGTGAAGAAGCCACTTTTGGAGCGCCAGCGTCGTGCCCGCATGAACAAGTGTTTGGACACATTGAAGACTTTGGTGGCCGAGTTCCAGGGCGACGATGCCATCCTGCGAATGGACAAGGCCGAGATGCTGGAGGCGGCACTTGTCTTCATGCGCAAACAGGTCGTCAAGCAGCAGGCGCCGGTCTCCCCACTTCCCATGGATAGTTTCAAGAATGGCTACATGAACGCCGTCAGCGAGATCTCCCGTGTGATGGCCTGCACTCCGGCCATGAGTGTGGATGTTGGCAAGACAGTGATGACCCATCTGGGCGTCGAGTTCCAGCGCATGCTGCAAGCCGACCAGGTTCAGACTTCAGTGCCAGCCTCCACCCCACGCCCACTCAGCCCCGCCTCCTCGGGATACCACAGCGATAACGAGGACTCCCAATCCGCCGCCAGCCCCAAGCCAGCCGAAGAAACCATGTGGCGCCCTTGGTAAATCATCACCATCACCATCATCATCAACGACATCGAATCCAGTCTTCCAGCTGAGGAATACTCTTCAGCATCGACATTGAATCCTGTCTTCCACCAGCAACTTCTGCTGCAACGAATCATGTCTTCCAATTGAATCGTTTACAATGTGATAACAGCTTTACCTAGATCATAAGCACACCTCAAGCTTTACTAGTTTATTAAGGATTAGATTTTAAGAGCACACCACAACAGCTTTAATAGTTATAAAATATAAAACACAGAAACTTAAATACTTTGGTCTATTTATTTACTAAAACTAACAACAATCATCGCTAAACTTTCTAATTGGTTTCGAGGGCTTTGGTTTGCAGATATCTCATTTATCTCCTTTGATTTATTTGTCATAAGTCTTGAGCAAAGGGAAAACCATAAACATTTTTTGTAACAACAAAAGCTAACTATTATTAATGGGTTTTTAGGGTTTGAATAATGATAGGTTTGAAATAGTTTTTAAAACTTTTATATAAATACGTTAAAGTTTAGTAAGATCACGAGGAAGGTAATATTTCTTATTTTTTGATGTTAGATATGGTAAAGAATAGAATAAAATTAGCTTTAAATAAAAGTAACTCTATACTTACTGTTACAATGTTAAGTAAAAGTAATTGTATATGTACAAAAGAGATTTTCAAGGATATTGTATTTTAACCCTTGTTGAGCAATTCATTAGAATAATTCCCCAGTTTTTGTGTAAAAGACACACATTAAGCAGTACCTCCCCCACGTGATGATCGATCTAAACAAGATCCGTGCTTGACACCCCAGCTGCGACCTCCTCGGCGACGAGTTGAACTCCCCCGGGTCCAAGTAGGAGGTCCTCTGGCCATAAACCCAGTCAAACCCCTGACCAAGCGACGCCCCCGAGGACCGGAGACAAAGAAAGACACAGACCTGTCTACGCCTCGATCAACAGCTTAACACTGTGGTGTTGCACGTGTTGCAAAGTGTTGTCGAATCTGCATACCCCTCGAACCCCTGGACAGGGCTCACATATCGTTTTGGTACTTTTTTCCTCGTTTTTGTCAGCCAGGGGAGGTTCCGGGCCCATCGAGTTAAACCGTCAATTACAACCGCTTTTGTGCCCTGCACGTGCGTGCTGAGTGATGGGCGGGGATCGAGGAACGGGACTCCTTGAGGCTCGGATCGATGATATCCTAAACCAACAATGACAGCGACAATGGCCACGGCGTTCGTGGAACTCGCCTCCCGCATATGCGACGCACCATCGCACATACTAATTTGTAAACTAAAATATAAAAACCAAAAATAAAAGACATGTCTCGCTGTCTCGTGTCAAGTGCAACGTCTTTGTGTAACTCGAGGATCCAAAGGACCCCACATGTGTGGTGCATCACCACACTGATTACTGTCTGTGTTATTTTATCATTACAAAACCAAAGAAACCGCCACGTAGGTCCACCAGATTATTTTCATACTTAAGTACGGGTCGTACTCCAACACAGTTTGCATTCTAATGAGGACTTGGTTATATCTTCTTGTTGCAAGTGAAACATTTACTCAATCAACCAAACTTATTATGAACATACCTACGTTAAATTTTCAGAATAAATTAGTTTAATGATATTATGAGAACGTTGTATGCACAGATTGATTTAAAGTTATCTTTCATAGAGGTCATCAAATATTCGTATTATCTCAGTTCCTTAGAACCTTTCTGGCGACTCCTTGTTATTGTTATGCTTACGGTTGTGCACATGGCTCCGACTATATCCATGTAGCTCATCTCGTCTGGCCAACTCAAGTGCAGATCATCTTTCGTTCTACGGAATTTTTCGCACGCCTCGTTTGAAGTTCACGCTGCTGACCACGGAAAATGTAAACGGAAATACCGTAACAGATTCGGGCAGTTAGCACATCCTTCGGCTGGCGTGGGTGTGGAAGGTCCTGGCCGGTGTAACTGGACCTGCGGAAACGGAGGAGGAGGCGGATGAGGAGGGAAGCCCTCAATGATCGGTGGGCTTTTCCCGCCGACAATCGAACGCACATGTGTGAAATTTTCACGTTCGCAAGTTGATCACGTTGCCGCACTTTGGGTAGATATGGTGATACATGGGTTTTGGATGGATAGTTAGTTGGATAGGTGGTACGAGGGACGTGACGGGGCCGCAGTTTCGATCGTAACACCCTGCTGCGAGCGAAACGAGGTCGTCACGTGTACAAACACGATCATACCCACCCCCCTTTGAACACTGGGTAGGGAGACAATGGACTGCCAGGGTCAGGTTGATTTTATTTTTATTTTATTTTTTTCTTTCTCTTTCTACTCTTTTGTGTGCGTCGGGCTAATCCACAGTTTTGGAACCTTAAATGATCGAGCTGAGATAAGAAATCAGTGCACGTGTTCGTCCAAAGATTTCACTGGAAGATAGAGAAGTGATGGAGAAAAAGAAGGCACCACAGTAGTCACCAAAAACCCAGAAAAAAACCACTGCAGGGGCAGCCAAATTTGAAGACCCCCAGCGGGGCTTTGGTTTCCCATCCAAATGGTTAACTATTTTTATTTGTTTGGCCCCTGCACGTGGGCACACAATAAAGTGCAGAAACAACGAAAAAACAACGAACACAAAAAATAACCATCAGAAGGAAAACTGGGGGCAATGAGTCAACCGAAAAAATAAAGGACCAAAACACAATTAGATCGACACAATCCGTGCATAATAAGTCCGAATAATGCGGTAGCATGAGTCAACCAAAAACGATACGAGGAACTGGGAGAATCGACCAGGGCCATAAAGGTCAGATTCCTAGAAGTAATTCAATAATTTGGGACTGTTGATACAGCAAAGGATATTCAAAAGATTCGAGGCAACTCTTGTTGTGATAAAACACAGGGGATTTTATAGAAATATTCAGCCTCTATATCAGAGATACTTTGTAGCATCGAAAAGAGGAGGGACTTTATTGGAATGGCTTTAGCTCTTAATCCCCAAATTTGGTCCAGTTCTCTGTCAGCATTTTGTCTTTTTTAGATGACTTTTTCAGGACCAGGCCAAAATGAAGCTGTACAAAAATTGAATTGAGACTTGAGCATGAAAACAATGAAATAAGTTTGAATAGGTGTTTTATAAATTTTATGGAAAATATTGTCAAAATTACTTATTTAAATTCTGAAATCGGTTGAATGTGCTTGAATATGGATTTCGGGATTTTATTAACACAAATGTTTTGCAAACAGCTACGACTTGTTTTGACTTTAATGTATTTTTAATTATTTTGAGACAGCTCCAATGCTTACAACAGTTTCCTTGAGTATTTACTTGTATTGGTACCCTAATTTTCTTTGAAAAAAAAGGATCCAAAAGTATCCACCAATTATCCCATCCTTTGACCCGCTCATCGATCTATTATAACACCCATTCAGCCAACAAAGGCAACCATGTAATCATCATCACCTCCACAGCAGCTTAATAGATCTGAGATCCAGGACGATCTGTTAACGCCAGCCTACAACTTCTCACCGAGGAGTCCTGCTTAATTTGTCCCAACTCACACCGGGTTCCAAATATTTATGGTTAAGTCAGAGGACAATCCATTAAGTACGCCGAAGATATCCAGAGGGAGCCGAGACACAAAAAACCGAAAGAAATCCTGGGAAACCTTGGCTTCAGCGCCTCACGCGCCATCGACGATCCACACAAAAAATTAAGAAGGAGCCGCACAAAAAAAGAACAGGCGCTCGCTGTGCGTGTGCTCCTCCAACGATGTCCTCGTCCTCGAGATCCTGCTCCTCCTTCCCTCGCACATATTTTGTACCCATCATAATACGAATCGGTCCCCTGCTAATTGTGTGCCATCAGCAACAGAAATTAAAAGCAACTCCTTCTTCGACGATCCTTGTCCTCCAGCTCCTTCTCTATCTCCATCTCGCTCCTTCGGGCAACGCCTCGCCTCCACATACAATTTGATAAATTTCAAATTACAGCGCATTAAATGCTCGCAGTTAAGGATTCCTGGTCCCTCATCTGGGATCTGTGTGCCCCCTACTCCCTAAAATTCTCTGGATTGTTTGCCTATTGAGCTATTTTATCTTCTGGTTTCGGCATTAATTGTTCGCCTCCGTTCGAGCGTTGAAAATTGAAAATATTCTCCCACGTTCTCGAGCTGCACACGTGTTCGAGAAATGGAAAAGGGATTTCCCCCGCCCCCCGGCTCCATCATCGTCCGTCCCGCTCGCACTGCCTACATAATGAGATAAGTGCACATAAAAACCAAAAGTGATCGGCAGAAAAAGGGAAAAAAACGAATCTCCTTTTCAAAAAAGGATCCTTTCGAACCGAGACTGTGGGAACTGGTAGAAAGTCTCGCTTCTCACGATCCTGCAGCAGGATAAAATTGCCCGCACCGCCAACAGGTGCGAGTGGAGCGGCACGACATGCCGTCACACTCCGACGCACGCAGGTTAATGCCGATGCAGTCCCTTTTCGAAAAACACACCTGCCGTTTTTGTTGTTGCCTCGCCATGTATCCGCACTGTGTATAGGATTTTTCGGGACACGTATCCTTGTAGTTTCCCACACTCGGTGTTTTGTGACCTGCTCGGCTTCGGGTTTCTCCACGTCCTGGCGAGTATAAAAGGACCCTGGCTCGGAGGATCAGGCATCATTCGAGCTCAACGCTTCGTACAGTACACATCTCAGCTACACAGCAGCTAAGCACAAAATTCCAACACACATCATCATGTGCCAGAACAAGATCAACACCAACAACACCATGACCATCAAGTCGAACAAGAAGCTGTCCTACAGCGTAAAGAAACTGCTGCAAAAGATCTTCAAGCAGCAGCAGCGCGTCGAGGAGGAGCAGAATCTGAAGAACGCCCTCAAGGCCAACTCCTTGGAGTCTCTGGAATCCATGGAGAACAGCCGCAACGCCGATCTGGAGTCCGCCTCCATCTGCGCCTCCCTGGAGTCCTGCGAGAACGAGGCCAACGAGCGTCTCTCCCAATCCTGCGAAATTGAGGACTACGAGTTCGAGCAACTGCCCACCGTGCCCGTTCACTTCGTCCGCACCGCTCATGGCACCTTCTTCTGGACCGCCGTCTCCGATCTGCCAGCCGACAACGATCTCGTCGAGCCCCTCTACTGCAGCACCTCCAACGCCATCGCCATCCCCCAGGATCGTTGGGTTCAGGCCTAAGTGAAATCAGCAGCCTGCAACCTGCATCCATCATCCTGCAACTATGTCTTCCATTGGATCTCCAGCTTTAATCAACGTCTTCCGTTAATTTTTGACACCATTCCACAAAAATTAACACGCAAGCCGATCAACTCAACTGAAGAGCTTTACAAAAATTGTGATACATTTTACTTAACATTTACAAAAAATCAAAATATATATACAATTTAAATGAAATCAAGCACTGTTTTTACTTTCAATCATTGAAAAATCGTATGAAATGGGGCTTCCTCTAAATCACACTTTTAAAATAGCTCATCTTTACCCAGCATTGTGTTACATTTCTCCCAAAAGGCATAATTGAATGGGAATCTAAATTCTATGTTACCCCTTATTGTTCCAGCAATTTTCCGTTTACAAATTAACACAGTGAATAAATAGGCAGCGAAGTCCTTTCTTAATTGGCATGACTCATTTGAAAAACGAGCGGACCCTAATCCGATTCGATCCTGAACCTCTTTTGGTCTTATTGTTGATCAATTTACCTGCCAGCAGGTAGTGCGGATAGTCGGGGGTTGTTGGGCCTGTTGATTTGGACCACAATGCCAACCAGTTCTCGAGCAGGTAGAGAGGATCTGTTGATTGCCGATCGGATTGGTGGTAAAAACAGGCTCCAATTAGATGATCTGCTTATGGGAATGAATCAGGGTCGAGTTGAAAATGTGTTGCATACATTAAAGCTGGTGTGTCTTCACGCCAATTAAAGGTAATTTATTGGGGCAGTAAACAACATTGACGGCCTGGGACCAGAAATAGCAGTTTTCTGTTCATTTTGCATAATATAATATCATTTAGTTTGTAATACTCATATTTAAAATTTGTCCAATTGATTGCAATCCCCCGAAAGTAAAACCTTGCGTTTTCAATTGAAATCACTTATTTTATTTGGGTAGTGTATTTTTGATTCTTCTTTCTCAACTAATCATAAATTAACATTTATAAACTATTTAAAGCTAAACAATAAGGAGAGCGCAACGAGCTAATAAACTTGGGGAACTTTTGGAGTAGGAAAATAGCGCACTCGAATATATATAGTATTCACTGATTGATCGTACTTTAGTTATATCACAGTTGAAATTAAACAATTAATTTACAATATACCATAATCGGAACTAAGCCTAAAAGTATTTCAAAACCATTTAGAAATCGATTAGACCTCAATTAACTTAGGTTGATATGATTTACTTTGGAAGACAACGGATCTTGTTGCAGAACGGTCAAAAGCCATTTTTTGGGTTGCGATTATAATGTTAATGATAAGATCCATATTGGGCACGCCCAATTACCAGGGCCTCCAGACGGGCTCAGAGGCGCCGGACTCCTGCGAGCTGACCGACGCCGTCTCGGATAACGCGTTGCCATCGACGGATGTCACATCGATCAGTTCGTCCTTGCTGGTCAGGAAGGAGCTGTAACTAATGGCGGCAGCGGCGGCCGCCGGTCCATATCCTCCCAGCAGCGGAAAGGATAGGCGGCTCGATGATTGCGGTATTTGCTGCTGCTGCTGGTGTTGTTGCTGTTGCTGCTGCTGCTGCTGGAGCAACTGCGTCTGCAGCTCAATTAGTCGCGTCGATAGGAATTTCATTATCTTGCGGCCAATCTCATCGGTTTGCTGCGTCTGCAGCAGGACCTGTGTAATCTGATCGGCAGCATGCACATAGCCGGAGCGAAAGGACTCCACGTGGGCGGTACTGGTTGAGGTGGGTGGGCTGCCGACACCAGCCACCACTCCCTGCAGCGAAAGACCACCCCGCTGCTTGAGTTTCCGCATGTGATCCACGGTCAGCTCCAGGATATCCGCCTTCTCCAGCCGGGTGACGTGCTCGCCCTCCTGCTGCAGGCACTCCACCATCAGATCCTTGAGATCGTCCAGACACTTGTTGATCCTGGCTCGCCGTTTGCGCTCCAGCAGCGGCTTCATCACCTTGCGGTACTGATACGTCTTGGACATCTCCATGACCATGATCGATTGGGTGTTTTATGCGTATTTTAAGGATTGTTCTTTTGCATTTAGTCTCTCAACTGCACATTATCACTTCTGATTTTGGTTGCGTTCAGAGATTGGCTTCTCTTTTTACGAGTTTGTTGCGCGTGCGTTGCGCGTTCCACCGATTGCGGTGCGTTCGAGTGGCGGCACTTTTACGAAATGAGTGGCAAACTAGTTCCCAGCTCTACTTTTATATGACAGCCCGGCTCTCCCGGTGATCGGGGATCGGGCTCTCCCGGCCACAAAGCTCCCGCATGATCACTCACACACGCTCCCAGGCACTCGGGCAAAAGATCGAGTTCCACTTCGGCTCTTTTCGGTCGCGGATCGGTAGCGGCGCTCGGCAGCGGCACAAAGAGAGGCTACTGTAGGCCATCGATGGGGGTTGGACCGTCTGCAGGGGATACAGTGGGACCATCACTGCGAAACTGTGCACCTTGTTAATAAACATACAAATGTTGCAGACTTTAGGTCTTAATTTTAACTAATTTGTATTATAACAATGGAAAAATTCAGCCTTACACTCCCAAAGCAATTATACTTGTTTATACTTATATTATGCAATCTATTTATTCTTAATTATTTATTTTTATTAATTTTTAATTATATGTTACATTTTTCCTAATAACATATTGGGATTACTTTTTTTCTATACTAATTTTTAATTTATAAAGAATACTCTGAAAAGTATGCTATTAATATTGCTTCAACAAAAGGGCGTTATTAAAGCTAGTTCAATATTAAGAACTAAAATTTATAAATTATAGAAAACATGGCTTAAATATTAATAAAACTAGACAAAAGCAGCCTACAATTTATAATATTAGTTTCACATATACAATAACCGTTTATATATCCTTCGAGCTCCAAAAAGTATGCTATGAAAATTAACAAACCATCTGCTAATATTTTCCTAAGATCTGTTTATTAGAAGTAATACCATGAACTCCAAAATTAGTATTTTTAACCGAAACTACTCGACTTCGAACCAAGGTGCATGCAATGGGAGCGAGCGAGAGCGTGCCTCGCCGCAGATACAAATGTATCTGTATCTGCAGCTTTGGTGCTCTGGCGCGCGTCGTCTTCAATTGATTGCATGGCCAGAGGGAAACTGAGCAGTCGGCAGTCGACAGTCGGCTTTCGGATTGGATCTCATTCTCGGCGACTGCGCGTGTCTCTCAGGCCGCTCCACACCCCCTCCATCCCCCTCGTCCGTGTCATACTTATTGTCAATGATGACAGTGCTCGGCTCCCATTCGCTGTCGAAGCCCGCTGCTCCGTACCGCTCACACCAACAATGGGAATGAGACACGAGGGAGCCTACGAGGCAGTAGCCTATGTGATTGTGGGTCCCATGGTTCAGTGGTTGGGGATGGGTGTTTGTGTGTGTGTGTGTGTGCGGTGTGCCTACTTTACGAGACCGTGGGAAACAGATTTGTCGTGTGTTTCCCACACGTTGGACGGATGGCTGGATTGTGATGCGATCCGATGGATTGCTGAAATGTTGTTGCTGTTGCTGCTGGTTGATTTCAAGCGGGTTGACTGTCAGCCCGCCGATGGGGGGCAGTGGGCGAACTGGTGCGGGGTGGCCTGGGGGAGGGGCAGCCTTAACTCGCGCAATTATGTCGCATGCTTGGCTGATGATGATGACTGCGACAACTGCAGACAGAAAAAAATGTGGTGCTTTTTGGGGGTTTTCAGTCGAGTTGAAGCCATTTCATTATTAGCAACTAAGCTATTTACAAATAAAAATAGATCACTTCATTTCGCAACAAGGGAAAATGTATTTTGATGCTATACCTAACGACAAATTAAATGTAATCTGTATAATTAATGTAAACTTTTTTTATTAAATTTTTTGGCAATGCCAAACATTTCTCGCAGTGCACAACCACTGCGATGGCTTGGGCTGTGGGTTGACTTTTCGTTGTAGCGTATCGATTAAGTGTAACAGTTTCGCTATCTCGGCGCACTGGGGGTTCCAAAAAGAAAGAAATAAAACTGTTTTTGCATAGTCCGATTACCAACCCTTCGGCATTTGTCGCCTTTCGTAATAAACTTTAACATCCGGTTGTCGTTCTAAGATTCATTTTTCGCCCGTCCTCCACATATTTTTTTAATTCGCTGATCTCAGGGCTACTGGTCAGCACAGAGTGTATAAAATGTTGCCTGTTTTTTATGCCCCGTTTTTTCGCAGCTGCTGTTGGGCCGACTTTATCACCATCGCAGCAATATGACACTTGTGGTTGGACGCCTCGGAGTTATTTTTTGTGGCCGTGCTTTTTGCCTGGCTAAGCATTTCCCATGATGCTGCAGAATCGCTCTGTTTGTTTGTCTTCTGGCCATGACTTCCGTTAGCCGTTTGGCTTGACTTGGCTTGCCTTTCTGCTGACTGGAGCCATAACAATTAAGACTCTCAAGGCATTTCGATGGCTCGCCTTTCAAGATGCCTCAACTTTCAACTCGTCCGGCACACGTGGCGTATGAGTAATGCGAATATGCAAAATAATCAGACAGACACCGATGGACAGCAATAGAGAGACCGCAAAACCATTTTCGACTAACCTCAATGCACACTAATTGCTTGTCATATATGCACGTCTGTTTGTCTGCCGATGTGTATATAGTTCTGCACAAAACTTGTTGCCATCGCCAGTCGTGTGAACCAAAAGCTTAAAAGCCAAATAGTTGCTGATGGGTAAAGGCAGTCTTGACGGCCCATGGAGCAGCGAATGGCCAATGCTCTTGGGGGAGATAATAAATTGGGAAATAAGAATGCTGCAACTGCTCAGCCCATAAGATTGTTAACTATCAAGCTAGTATCTTAATATATTAAGTAAACAAATACACAAAGCTTGATTCATTTATATCACATCATGGGTATTTTTCCTAGTATCTGCAAGTTTCCCAAAGTAAGAGTATGAATCGCCTAACACTACCAGAGTCCGTCTCTGAAAGGCACAAGCCCAGGCACAAGCTGGCCTCTGTTGGAGCTTCAATCGCAATCGCAATCGCAGTTGGAGTCGGAGCTGGCTTGGAAGTCGAGCTCCGAGTTGGAGTTTCAGCCGGTGTCCGTGTTGCCAAGCCAGTCGCTTTCAATTTGGCAAACGTGCAGTTCAAAGCCTAGACGCTGATTGGGGGCAAAAGTGCGCGGGCTGGCGGGGGGCTGGGGAGTTGGTGGTGTTTCAGCCAAGATTAATAGCGGCCAAAGGCAACAGAGTCAAGTCGCGTCGAGAGATCTCCGGTGCGCAAGCGTGCGGTGCACACGCGATTGGCACGAGTTTCGGGCACAAAATATATGTACGAGTATGAAGAAAATTAAAACCCGATTCGTAGCTGACCTGGCCTAACTAGTTATGGCAGCTAACTCCGATTGTTGTGCAGTGTGGGAACCTGTGATCCGGCAAGGACTTGCTGCCTGAATGAGGTCACGGCCTCATTAGATCCCCCAATGCCCATAGCCATGGCATACCCATACTTATGCCATCCGATTCCCATCCCGTTTTCCGTTCCCAGTTCGGAGCGTGTGAACCACAACATGTCATAATCCCCTCGTTGCGACTAGTCCCTTTTAAAATGAACTTATCAGCGCCGGGCTCTGCGAGCCTTGATTATAAATGACAACAAACAGGCCAACAAGTAGCAATAACAGCTGCTCAGCCGAAACAAAAATCACATCGAAAGGAAACAGAAATAACAGCGTCAGCAGCACAAGCAACAACAATAATAGTGGCCCGAAAAAGCCGAAAAACCAAGTGAAATTCTTATAAGCCCTTTCCCACACTCGAAGACATCGACATCGAACAACGGCGACGCCTGCGCCTTTTGCCTTTGCCTTTGCCATTGCCTTTGCCCTAACCATTGCCGGTTCCCCAGGACGGAAATGCGCAGCGTCTTAGTCCCACGCTCGCAGAAGGGAACAGGTGCTATGCTGGGCCCCTTCGACGACGGCTCTGTGGCGAGCCCTAACCCCCCCAACCACATCACCCGAAATCCCGAGCCTCGAAGCCTGAGGACCGGACAACAAGCCATGTACTACTGGGCTCCGGGCTCTGGGTACCGTGTGAATGTGAAAACAAAGTCAGTCGTGCATAAATGACGAACAGGCGAAGCGCACAGTGGTTCCAAGCCTAAATAATATGTATGAAAACAAAAAACACAATCATAAATTCATGATTATTAAGTGTTTACAATATTTACAAAATGTACTCTGTGATTTCAAATATGTTATATAAATGTATATTTTATCAAATATCCTTTCATAAATATTATTATCATAATTTCATTATCTCATCGTAATCATTTCATATCATAATCTTACCAGGATATATTTGATATCGATTTTCCAGCACGCTGGAACCACTGTGCGGAAACGTAGTCTTCATCTACCTGCAGCCAAAACTCATCAAGCGGCCCTTGTCGATTGTACGTGCATGGGAAAAGTACACACACAGAAGACTGGAGCTTGTGGATTCCTGTTGGAATTTATTTGGGAAATACGCGCACATAAAAAGGCCTCTGCTCCTCCCCCGCCTCCTCCAGCGGGCTCACCTCTCACCCCGGCCCGGCTGTGGTTCAGTGTTCTGCTGTGTGTGAGAGTGCACTCAAATTTCGTACGGTGCTTGGGTTATAGCCGCTCGTGAGATCAGCCGGCGTACGATTTCACTCTTGACTGGCCATCGGCAGCGCAGCAACTTCGCCTCATATATAAATATGAGCGACGCCGGCGCAGCAGCATCAGTAAACGACCAGCTCTTGCGAGGTGCGCACACGCAACGCTCGCTGTCCACGACACCACATTACAGCAAGACATTACACAAGTAAAAGCTCCGCAAGGCAACGCAGCAACATGTATCTGGATACGAAAAACCTGACAGCCAGCAGCACTTCAGCGCTGACAGCGGCCGCAGCATCGAACTCGAAGTCAACACGGCGCATGCGCAACGTGTGGAAGCCGTTGAGTCGCCTGCTGAAAGTGGGCGGCAAAGGTCGCACCGCCCAGCTGACCTTGGCCCATCCCAACAACGTGGATCTCAACAACACACAACAGCAGCAGCAGCAGGAGTTGCTCCTTGCAGATGACACCAAGTCAACGCCAGAGGAGTCTATCCACAAGTACGGCCTGGAGCTGAGGCAATTGCCCGAGGAGGAGCAGGAGTCCCTCACCCAGCCGCCCAACACACCCACCTTGATTAGCAGCGTGCATGTGGACAAGGTCAGCGCCCAGAGCTGCGGCAACTGCCAGCACGGACGCAACTGCCAGCATCGACATCACAGTAGCAGCGACATCAACAGCAGCAGCAGCAGCAGCAGCAACATGAACAGCAGCAGCGCAACACAGTTGCCCAGTAATCTCTGGGATCTGCAGTTGCCCCTCCAGTACATCAGCACGGATAATGGCACCTTCTTCTGGGCCAACACCCAGGATCGAGTGGACGATGATCTCCTGCACGCCCTGCTCTGCCAGAGCTTCAGTCAGCTGCCCGGAACGCTATGCTAGTGGTACGAGTGCTCCACCAGCCACCGCCCACCACCCAGAATCACCTCATCCCATCATCACTGAACAGATCTCATGCTCATGGGGGTCGTACCCCTAATTATTGTAATTTCATTTATTTATTTCCCTGCGCAATATTAACGTTGTTGATGTGATACTAATTTGCATGTAAAATTAAACATAAACAATCATTTTGTACTATACAGATGAAAAGAACAAGCAAAGGAAACGTTTTATTATTGATTGGGTTCTGGGCCAAGGAGTCTGATAATAAAAACCAGTTTTATGGTTATTCCAGTTGTTAGTTCGATTCGTTGTTCATACGATTACCAACTTGAACCTTCGGTGGGTTTATCATCACCTTAAGGAACAATCCATGTTATATTGATCCATCATCTTGGGGTACCAGACATGAGAAATTGCTAATGGCACCTATTCTGCTTTATCGTACTGGGGATCCGAAATAAGAACCCGATCTTATGAAGTACTGGCATAACGGAAGAACGAAGATCGGAGCAAAGGATAACGGAAGCAATGTTATGAGTGGAACCTAATGAGCCCTGACAGATGAGCGGTCCGCTCAGACGGGTTGGTAAACCGATCAAAGGAGTTGAAAGGAGTGGTAGATGTGCAAACTGGTATCATCTTGCGGTGAATGTCACGTCGATGCTCCCAGACTGTGCGTACAAGAATTAAGGGTGATTGCAAGCCAATATCCTGTGTTAATGTCCCCAGTTAGACGCTCAATTCGATGGGACTTGTAAAATGGACCTCCTCAGTGGAAGGAGGAATTTTAACATGGCTATAATTGGAATACAATACCAATTCATGGATGAAATGTAGCTTATATTGTTGTATTCTGGAGCTAAACACGATATGGCAAATGAGAAGCAGCCATTATCAGGGGAAGTGATAAGCTTGCGGTTAAATGGGAATATCCGTCAAATTAGTTTTGGATCCAATAATTATCAGCTCAACCGCAAGACACGTTGCAAAAACGGATATAAAGCAGTGTGGGGACAGGAAACTCGAAACCCACAAGCACGAAATTTGCGGTTAAATTATAGTATACTTTTTTAGGAAACATGAAAATTTGGGTAAACGAAAGATGAAAAAGATAGATCCGCAAATAATTAGTTATTATATGTTGCTAAACATTTTAAGGCTAGTTTAAGCAAATGGCTTTTTCAAAACAAATAATAAATGTACCTATTAACATTTCTAAGGATATTACAAATTTGCGATGCTGACCATATCGAATCGCAACAACTGATATCCGTTTCACTTTCGCTACACCACTGCGATCACCCCAATTAACAAGTCGTTTACTCATGTCTCATAAATTCGTTGGGTTGTATTTTCATCTAAGACAAAAGGATGACTTTGACGAACAAAAGATGGTCCTTTTCATTGTTCCGACTTTACGAGCGAACCCATTTAGCATTTCTCTTCGCGCAGAAGGCGGAAGATCTCAGCGGGTTGGGCGCCGGAAGCCTGCAGGGCGCAGTTGAAGTTGTCCAGCAGGCAGGAGTTGGCCAACTCGGCACGATACTTTCCATTGGTAATGCACACCGGCTGGTAGATCATCGAACAGGGCTTGTAGCACTCCTTAACCTCCAGCTTGAAGTTGCCCAACTTCTCGTGCAGATTCTCGACGAACTCGGAGCTGCACCAGGCGGCATCGGTGGCAACATAGGCTATGGAATCACATCGATTTTTAGGATCGGAATCTTTACTATTTTATTTGTATTTTACTCACCCTGCACGCTGCTCCTTTCGCGGCGACAATTGTGGGACACTAGGTTGCAGGTGCTGGCAAACTCCTTGAAGTTCTGGCCATCAGTTCCGCATACTGGCTTGTAGATACTGGGGCAGAAAGTTGGACAGGCGGTGTCGTTTGTGGACACTGTATTTCCGTATACACATGCCACCAGAGCCAGGCAGCAAAGGGTCAAAGTTTGGCTCATCATTTTGATGTTGTTTTACTTTCTTTTTTGTTGGGTTTTTACCGACGAATGGGTTCTCCCTGTAGTAGCTATCGATCTCAATTGGTATGACTGTCTGAAGTTTCATTGATTTTTATATATTTTTATGGCTCTCCGAGCTACTAGTAGATAGTATATCAGTTATAGAGGGCTGATAAGAGCGGTTGCTTTGGCTGATAAGCGCCCAAACAAAAACTCGTTTATGTGGTCTACAAAGTTCTACAAGGTACCGGCACTGTTTCGATGTGCAACTGTTTTAATACCCTTAAAAAGGGTATACTTATTCTGAGAATAGGTTGGTTTGATAGTTATTTATAGATGAGATTTTTTGCAGGCAACGGTGATGTCGTCGGCCCTTTGATCGCGTGACTTTTTGCGTAAGTAAGGGTTTCTAACGTGTTCTAAAAAATATTGATTCACCTTCTAGACTCTTAATTTTGATTGTCTGCTGTCTGGGAAAAATCTGTTTTCATAACATCCTCATCATTCTCGCTACTATCTTGTTTATTACAGATATCGACGATTCTGTCTGAAAATATTGATAATATCGGGGAAGAAACTTCTACATTGCTCTTATTGCTATGCTTGTGATATCATTGTTTACAGATGCGCAAGTTGAGGTAATGTTTTACTTTTGGTAGATGACTTATGTTTTTTAGAAACTGCGTGGTACTTTTTTCCATCATTCTATCGGATGTTTACTCTTAACATTCTGAAGTTTTGATTATGATATCAACGTTCTGATAATTTCATTTCATTTAACAATAATTTTCCGTCATTATAAAATAGTTACCAAGACCCAAGTTCCAAAAAGATCTCCCCATTCCCTTCATTTCCAAAAGTTTTGACAAATGATCTTGCTTCTCGCCACACATTTTGTTCTAATTCGGTTACAACATTCTGACCGCCCACATTGTTGCACAGTTCATCGAAACGGCCGATCTCCATGGGGCATAATGGTAATTGAGGCCTCTCGTCGCGCCGCACAGAAGACAAGATGGGAGGGGAATCCCAATACACGGCGGTGGCCAAGGGAGCGTGGTGGCCGGGCCTAATCACCGTTTAATGGTGTTCACACACTTGTTGCTGACGGCGCCCTCCATAGACCTGGCCAAAACCAACAGGCCTGGCCAATCAATGACCGCTAAGCGAATGCTCGTCACGCACGCGAAGGCCGCTCCGCTGGTCATCGAGAATTGGGTACACACGCGTCCATTAAACCCATCGCCGAAGACTACGAGCCCCAACCCATTCCCATTCTCATTCCCATTCTCACTCCCATTTTTACCATCCCAAAGCCAAAGCCAAACATAAAGAAGCACGGCCAAGACAGCGCGGCACAGGATCAGGTTGACTCGGTGCACAGGTATGCAAATGAGCCACTGCCCATCCAGATAGCCATCGGAGTTGCGTCCCCCGGACTCATCGCTATCATCGCCCATCGGCACGGACAGTGTCATCAGCATTATCAACGGCATTCCATGATGGGTTCTTTCTTCCAATTTTCAATTCTTTCGTGCAGACAAGCCTCGCTTTGCATACGAAATTAATTATGTGCTGTCAAAGGCAATTTAACAAAAACTTATATTGCTACTTAATTTACGTCACGGCGCTACCAGACATTCTTCACTTTCGAATGGGTATTGCTGTTCCAGCATTAATATAAGGAATATATTTCTGGTTTTTATAAATTCCATAATTTATACGTATGACTCTGTTTAAGCATGTTTATCCAAGTTGAGGATGTTTATTCTAGTACTCGTTATTTCCAGCCAAATAGCTTTAAAGCTAAGTATAAAATAACTAAATATCAGTAAAGAAAGAGCATTTGAAGCCTCGGATACTCTCGAATTGTTCCCGATCTTTCTGGTTATTCATGTTGGCCTTTTATTTGCTTTTATCCAACTCCTTCGTTTGCTCCTCCCCTGCTGTCGACATCAATTTGCATTTTTAGTGTAGGAAAAATGCGTTTGAGATTGATAGAGAAGGACGGACAGAGTGTGTGAAAGAGTCGGAATCGTGTGAGGGACCTGCGTCGGATTGTGATTCCCTAGCCAAGGCGATTATCTTTTGCGGCAACTGTTTTTATGCCCAATTTCAACGTCCGCCTCGAGACGCCTTGGCATGTGATTCGATGTCTGGAGGTGTTGACGTCTACATGTTGCATTTTAATTGTGGTTTTTGGTGTTTGGTTCTCGATTCTCGGCTCTGCAATCTTTCACCGGGTTCTTGGGGTTTTCCTCGCCTGTCGGCCTTTCTCCACTCCCTCACCGACTCATAAATAAGTTGTACGACAAGCGACAACCAGCCTGTTTGCCAGGAGCTGCCGTGAAGTTATGCGCACGACATCCATATTTGGACGCACACAGGTGGCGATGGTGGCCTTAGCCAAGGTGATAGCCATAACACTTGGCTCTTGGCCAACTTGGCTTGCGGCCATCTCGCCGAAGTGCGAGCACATCACACCTTCTGGCCACAATGGCCACAAGACAAGGCTGGCCACAAGGCTGACCATTTTGGGACAGAGCTATCCGTGGAATTGACTTTCTTGTTGAGCGTGGGCTGGTTTCTTGCAGGATGTGCTGCAGTAGCACTTTTCCTCAATGACCCAGTTAGAGGGGTATTTTAATTGCGCCAAAGTCAATTATTGCATTCCCTCTAAGATTCTAAAGGAACTGGAATTGTAGAGAGATTCCTAGCCACTTCGATCCAATAGTTAGCGCACTTGAAACCAATCAAATACCCGCCACTTCTCTTAAAGACATACAAGTATATTCCGCAAATGAATGGCAAATATCAAAACATAATAAACAATTTTCACATGTCCTTCTGAACTATGAAGTTACTTGGAACACTGGTATTATTGATTCAAAGTTGTTATGCTATTCATTCATTAGTTTGCTTAGTCAGTCCATTGATTGTTTACCTTATATAAGCCAGCTCATATTAGTAAACAATAAACAGATACAACCCATACTCATTCCCTATTTGATAATCAACTGGAACTCAGTAAACTACCCCAAAATCAAAAAGGTAATTCAAGTGTTTTCCCTTGTTGTTTCATACTCTGGAAATATCTCGAATATCTCTGCCAGCAGTGGTTCTTATCTGGCACGTTGACTTCGGTAACAATATTTATGCTAGGACAACAAGCGATTCATTCATGTGGAATGCCAAGCGAATCATAACAAGCTCAGAGAAGATACATGAAGTGTTTTCTTAAATTGGTGTTACCCAAAACCCCAGCGCAATTATAAGATGAATGAATTTGATTTTGATATTTGTTGTTTTGTATTTTCTACGTTTGTTTTAAAGCTCTTTTTCTTTTTTCTATCACATTATCTTAATAACTAATGGAAGCGCTGGATCGCCGAGATTGTTGGGGAGTTAAAGCCGCTGATGCTATCACAATGTTTAGTAGAGTTCTTAAAGCTTGAAGATTGATGGGCAAGGCAATGGGTTCTTAAGCCTGGGCCCAACGATCCTGGAACTGCATGGAGTAGCACATGGCGGGCTCAACGCTGGCGACTGGCTGAAGATTGGTGGTCCAGAAGAAGGTGCCGGCGGTGGTGCGAGCGAAGCGAACTGGGACATAGACGTCCTCCTCCTCGTCCTCCTGCTCCTCGACAATCTCGAACTCCTGAGAGTGGGCCAATTGGGCCAGCTTCTCGTTGGCGGCGTTCTCATCGATCTCGGCATAGTAGGCCTCCTCAACCTGGGCGTTGCGCAGATTGTCGACGGATTCTAGGGATTCCAGAGAGCCCAGAGGCTTCTGCTGCTGGCGCTGATGCTGCTTCTGTTGCTTCTTGAAGAGCGTCTTCAGGACCTGCTTGATGCTGTAGCTGGTCTTCATCTTGTTGTTGGTGGTGGCGACGACAACGACTTGTTGGCACATTTTTTGGGTTGAAATTGTATGGGTAGTTCTGTTAGAGTGCGTGTTGCTTGGAAGGCTGACGATGTCAGAATGATTTCCCAACCGGCAAACGGACGGCTTTTATAGACGGCCCGGCTCGAAGTGCATTTCCTGTGCGCTCGAGCGACAGAGAGGGCGAGAACGGACCCCTGCCAACGACACGCACCGCAGAAAGGGACGGGGTATACAACAAACAGAGACAGAAACGGAGTGCGCAGACCCTCGCCCTCAAAGAGCCGAGATAATCGGGGCGGAGAACCTGAAATACGACGCTCCCCAGGAGTCGGGGGCCGGGGCAGTTCCAGGAGCAGGTAAAGACGAGACGGGATGAGACGAGCAGAAGAGTGCATCGGCAAAGGAAACAAACCCCTACAAAAACTGCAACTGTCCGACGAGTGTGGGAAACAATTTTTCGTTGGCCTCAAAATTTTCGGAAACGTATTCAAGTGCTGCGAGAAATCCCCGAGAGGACCTGAAAAAATCACCAACACACTGGCAATCCAGGACACACCGATACGGGGCAGGTGTTCCTTGGTAAAATTTCTCACGACACCGAAGGAAGCCCAGGATCAACAAGGGGATCACATCATGGAAAAGGAGTTGCAAATTGTATTCCTAATGGGCAATCAACATAAAGGCAGGAATAGGGGACCGTTTCTGAGTTTCGAATCGGCAGGACCATTCCCACGCATTCCCACACATTGCTTCGTCCTGGCTCCGGTTTCGTGCATATAAAAGGTCATAGGGGATCGTGGGGTTGGATCTGCTATTTGTATAGGCATCTCGAATCACTTGTTATGGTGTTTTGATTTCCAACTTTCCCACAGGGCTCGATGCATCCATTTACCACTGGCATTCACTGGCACCACCGAAACCACCACCAATAAAATACGTACTTGCCACTTGTCTTCAATTTGGAAACACTCCCCAGGGGTGAGCTGGGAATCTTATAGATATTTTAATTAATTCCCTTTCTTGCGGCCCAAGTGTGCTGGACGTGTGGAGCGATAGGGAGGGTTTCTTCAATATTGTTTCAAGGGAGTGGGATTACCCGATAAGGCGCAGGGAGAAAGTGTGTGCAAAGTGAGCTGAGGGCGAGATACGAATGCGTGGAATGCGTACTTAGAGATACGTTTTAATGACTTGTTGTTTGGCGAGGGGATCCTGTTTTATGGTTCGCTTTTTATCAGTGCCACTAATGGATCACGCAGATTGCACCCCCTGCCAAGAATAGTTGACTCGCTGTTTATGGGAAAAATCGAATGAAATAGGACTCAAGATCCAAGTTGTAAAGTGGGAGACTTCTGGGGGGATCGCCACTATCTGGGAGCCTCCTGTCAAGGGGCCATTGACAGCTTACACTTGGTGGAGGCCGGGAATGATGATGCATCTCTGCCTGCTGGTGGTGGTAATATGATATATGCACTCGAAATCTTTACAAAAAATAAAAGCCACAGCCTCAGCTTCACTACCATTTCGAGTTTGAGTCGCCGAGAGATAATGGGCAACGTGCCAAGTGCCCGACCGTGTATACACAACAAACAGTGCATAAAAGCAGGCGGAGGAGCCATTCACAAGGCGGTGGCTGCGGAGGAGCAGGGGCATCCACGAGGGGGTCTGAGGCTGCAGTAGGAGGTGTGCCGGGTCTTTTATGTGATCTCCAAGCGGAGTATCGTATGTGTCGGCATCCCAGCAGCCACGGAGCAGAGTCCACTGGCTTTGGCGGATGGCAAACTGGTTTGTGGCTTTTTGGATCTTTACATACACCACTTGAGATGCCAATGCCAGCATGCGTACACTTTGAGAAATACTCAAAAGAAAGGCTAACGAAAGCAGTTACTTGAAGTGCAACGTTACTTGAAAGCCAAGTTATAATTTAGAAACTATATTATTATATTATATATTACTTTAAGGCGAAGTTATAATTTAGAAACTATAATATTGGAATACCTATGATTATTGAAGGAACTTACTAAAATTACTCTGCAGAAGTGCCAATCCATGGCATTTTTTTCGAGTGCACACATGGACACACATACTTAACGCGCGGCTATGACGAACAAATGTGTAAAGCATTAAAAAAGAGATCTGAAAAATACGAAAAAAATGAGAAAAGCTGTATAAAAAAAGGGGGGGAAAAACACAAAAGCGTCGACCGCATCCTAAACAGCGGCAACCAGCGAATGAGGGCCAAAGGGGGGACACGGAGAACCGGAGCGGCGGACTGAGCTCGGGCCCAAGCCCCAACCAATCTTTTCAAGTTGATCCCCATCAAGATATTATTTGACAGCAATGAAACGACTGGCACGAGTTTGTTTCCCACGGTCTGGCGTTGCCTTGGTGTGCGTTGTATCTGTGAGCTGGTGTATCTGTGGGCTTGCGGGGGGCTTCAAGTGGGGCTTAAGCGGCGGGGTTTTCAGTGGGGTGAGAGGGGCGCCCCCCCTTTGGCCGACTGCTGACTTGGCTGGCTGCTTTTCGCGGCGCAATAAAGTTGAAAGCGCACTGTTGGATATAAATTAATTCAACAACACGCTATGGCCATACACACTGCTTGGTGTTGTTGCTCTGGGTCTCCAAGTTGTGCACGCTCTCGTGCCCCGCCCCTTGCCGCTCCGCCCCTTGGGCGATCGCTCAACTCCGCGGGGGCACTGAAATTCGCGCGTGCGTATGCCATCGACAAAAAAATAAAGCACTAAAATTGTTTAACAAAAAAGCAAGCAAGAGAAATAATAAAGCGAGAGAAATGAGGTCTTCGCGATATACTCGTATGTATGTATGTTTGTGTATGCGCAGCTATATCTTTGGATGATTGGGTGTATAAAGGCCAGTTGGTCTTAAGCGACTTGACCATATGCGCTACACCCCAACGAGCATTGCAGAATCTGATGAAATTTCTGAAATGATTCACTAGCTTTTTATGCCATATAATATTTACTGAATGTGTTCTTCATGGGCCAGCAGATTGGGTTTCTGCATTTCAAACTATAAGGGCACAGTGGATGAAATCTATTAGGGGCACGTGCTCGTCCACTGGGTGCCCTCTAATTGCTGCAATTGGTATTAATGATTCGAGTTAGGACAGTGATTCAGAACTAGTTGGGCTGGAAAAGTCATTCAGAGGCGTGCATAGGCATTTATTATAGCGGCTACAAGGAAATTGGAGCTTCCGAAGTCTTTAATTATTTGAATTATAATTGGAGCCCCTATACTATTTTACTTTTAGTTGTATAAATGGATTATTCAAAAAATGTAGGTCGTATTTTCTAGTCTTTGTTGTTCTTAATAAATATTTCTGTATTATCCTGTTCGTTAATTATGAGGAATAAGACTATTCACAGTACAATTTCAATAATTAGAAACTGAAAAGTTTAATTTTTCTTGAAGCTACATATCTCTGTTTTTAAAATCCCTTATAGTTCTTCCATACTTTTATAGCAACGTATCTTTAATAGTCCAATAGGAATTAATCCTTAATTGGTTGTCGCAAATATTCTGCGACCAACCCACCCCAAAAGTGCAGCCACCACCCTTCGCCGAACAGATTGACACACTGCCGACCCATAAAGTCCAATTAGCCATTTCCGGAGCATTCAGCTTTTTGCCATCAACAGTTTAAGTGTCCCGGTCCAGCGGACAAAACGTTTCGGTTAGATAAGTTGTTAGCCGACTGTGTTGGCCCGTTTATCGCCGTTGCTGTTTTGTTTCGGCTAACTGTAGCTCATTCGGAATGCGTCGAGGGGCAGTCTTAAGTTGTCTTATTTGAGTTTGTATTTATCTACACATAGTGAGTAGCTGCCGTCTCGGGGCTTTTGTTATTCCTTATTTGTGTGCCAATGAGCCGGGCTCGTGTCATTTTCAATGAACGCCAGCGAGCGTCATCGTCGCCGGCACTTCTAATTAAATGTTGAGAAACCCGAGCTTTCGATCCGAGATGTGTCAGATGCCGGCGGATGGAGATCTAGCATCTAAAGCTGATGAATCATGACGATATAGCGCTAAAAATAAATACCGAGTGTGCCAAATATATACATATATCCAGTATAGTCCACGAGCCATAACATTTATAGCGTGTGCTGGCAACAACCATTACGATTGTAACCGACTTTCGCGCACACGTCGACTTCGATCGGTTCCCAGCCCGGAGTCGCTATGGTAATTGTCTACAAATAGAAGCGAGCGACGACCCAAGGTACCCAAGATACCCAAGATCCCCAAGCGAACCCAAAACCCCCAACCGATCCTCAGCTGATCCCCAAACGATCCCCAACCGACAATCAAGAATAATCATGTAAACGAAAAGCGTAATGCTCGTCCCACGAAACCCACGACTACCACGATCCAATCAATGATCCATAAAGCGCTAACAAAAAAGCAAGAAACAGAAACACTGGCCCGTCTCGGGTTGGCCCGATGACGATTCCACAATTATCAGCGTGCCATAAGCTACTGCAAAAGGGTGAAGGCACATGGCAAGACTTGAGACCGAACCGAACCCAACCGCACCGAATTGAAGCCCAAAAGACCGGACCCCGACCATAGTCGACCATACAAATGAATTGAAATGCAAACATCTTGTTATGGATGGAAGGCATGTGCTCGCCTCGCATCGTATCTGGGATCCCAAGTCGCACAGACCTCTTAAAGGCGGTTCGTCCGTCCGTCCGTCCGTCCGTCTGTCCGCTCAAGAGAGACGATGGACGGAAGGACGGACGAGGGATCGTACAAGACCCCAAGCATGCACAATCAGAAGAAGTCAGGCCAGCCGTCGTCATCGTCGTCGTCGTGGAAATCGGCTGCGAAACAGTTTCCCACGGTATAACAATCACAGCACATACATAAGGAGGGAGGGAGAGAGAGCGAGAAGGCGCAGCCCGCTCAAGTCATTTTATTGCCCTCACATATACAGGCAAAAGTATACAAAAAAACAGAAGCCACCACCACCACTACCACCACCACCACCACGAAGCGAGCACCACCAAGCCATCTGAAACCACCGCTGGCAACAGCAGCAGGCCGCGCACGAGGCAAAATGAGTGTCCCGCTCGCACTCACTGCCCAGTTCCCAGGGCGGCAGAGGCTATATAAAGCCGATCCCAGAGCCAGCCGACTCATTCAAAGCTCCGACTTCGTTGCGTGCACACAGAGTCTCCGAGTCTGAATCTAGTGGAACATTGCGACCTGTGGATTACGCGAGTTTACTTTACCCTCTCTACAAAAAAAAATAAAACCAAACTACTACAAAATGGTTCTGGAAATGGAGATGTCCAAGACGTATCAGTACCGCAAGGTGATGAAGCCCATGCTGGAGCGCAAGCGCCGTGCCAGGATCAACAAGTGCCTGGACGAGCTCAAGGACATCATGGTGGAGTGCCTGACCCAGGAGGGCGAGCACATCACCCGGCTGGAGAAGGCCGACATCCTGGAGCTGACCGTGGAGCACATGAAGAAACTGCGTGCCCAGAAGCAGCTGCGTCTGTCCAGCGTCTCCGGTGGAGTGTCTCCGAGTGCCGATCCCAAGCTCAGCATCGCCGAGAGTTTCCGAGCGGGCTACGTTCATGCTGCCAATGAAGTGTCCAAAACTTTGGCCGCTGTTCCCGGAGTGAGTGTGGATCTCGGCACCCAGCTGATGAGTCACCTTGGCCATCGTCTCAACTACCTGCAAGTGGTGGTTCCCTCGCTGCCCATCGGAGTGCCCCTCCAAGCTCCAGTCGAGGATCAGGCTATGGTCACCCCACCTCCCTCGGAATGCGGCAGCTTGGAGAGCGGAGCATGCAGCCCGGCGCCCAGCGAGGCCAGCTCCACCTCTGGCCCCATGTGGCGACCCTGGTGAGCAACTGGACTCCAGATGACATTCACCTGAATCGCCTTCAAGCGGAAGGCTTCTACAAATCGTTGCCCCAACAGAGGTGCTGGACTTGAAACCGCACCGCACTCCTTGGAGACCATCGTTCGCTGCCCAGGATTAGCTTTCCCAGCAGCCCAGCGCAGAGCCAACGATCTCTAGCAGAGCCACAAATCCCGGCTATAGAGATTGCTGCCGCTCACTTCCTAAAATCGTAAAGAATTGAAAATAAATGAAATTCCAACTCAAGAACCACTGCATTTACTTATTTCCCATAGCCCTGATTACTCAGACTTCCCAGACATTTAGTGGGCGTCCAACCGCAAGCTAAAAGCCACTAAGAGAAGAAACCGCTTAAAACAAGTAACGAATTAGAGATAAAACTCCGTGGTGAACCGAATCGCAAAGAGCCCACAGCCGGAAGTCGCTGAATATTTTCCCACACTCGGACTATCGTCTGGTCTCTCCGGCTTGGCCTCATTATGCCCCGAGAATTCCAATTCCGAGGGTATGCGGCATGCGGGGCTTTCAGGGGGCATACGACATACATACATACGTACAATATATCTGCGGGAAGTTTGCGCCGGCGCTGTCGCAATTAAATAATAAAATAAAGCAAAAAGTCAGTTCTAGGAAACGTCATTTATTATGAGGCCCGCCGAGTGTGAGAACCGCGGCTCCGCTGTCAATGGCTCAGCATTGTGGTCATTGTGTTTCGCTTGTTTTTTCTTTCTTTCAGATTTTGCTGTTTTATTTACTAGTTTTTTTTTCAGCCTTTGACAGCTTTAACTGCGCTTGACCGCTTGGCACATGCGCGGACGGACCGGCGGTCAGACATTGCAAATTAAGCCCGCGACCGCGACCGTCTCGGCACTTAAGTCCTAAGACTCCAAGTCTGTATGGGCATGGGTATGGGTATGGGTATGGATTGGGGTATGTGTATCGAAGTGCGGTTCGATTACGGAACCTCGGATTCAGCGCCTTTGTCTGGCGGACAACTATGATGATGACTACTTACCAGGTCGTCTCGAGTCTGGCACCGTTCAGGCCGTCGCTGATTGCTGTTAATCTTCCGAAAATGTGATTAGTCACGTAACTTTGGCATCGAGACGGCCAAGTTAGCGCTTCTCCGCTTATTTATTGCTTTTTTTTGGGCTACAAAACGGCTATTTATAGGGCTCAACGGTAGTCCGCTGAAATGGGTGATCTATTTCGCGATGGACGACCAGTTGAAAGGCGATCATTCCACTCCGAGATTGACAAAGTGCGGCTATGTTGGCCATAGCCGCGGGCTAATTGGATGGCTTCGTTTGCGAAACTGATCTAGAGGGGTTCCCATTCGGCTTGTCGGCTTTGGTTTTCATTTTTGGCCAAACGTGCGTCATTCGTAAGAGGTTATTAAATATGATGATTGCTGACTTCAGAGCGGGTTCCATTTCCATATCTATCTAATACCTGATTAACTCAGAGGCAGAACTCAATGATGACTCAAAATTGGTTTGCTCATAAAAGGCATATTTCGTAAATTCTGTACTGTGTAGTTGGCTAATAAGTATTTTTGAACGGCGTATAACAAATGCAATAGTTTTCTTTATACTTTACCAAAATAGAGAAAGGTTGCAATTATTGATTTTGGGTTAAGCACCCCAAGATCCCTTTGCGTGGCTCGCACCTCACCCAACCCATTTCGAATCTTGTGACAGGAGGTACAGTAGAGCCCACACGTCATCCATCACGTGACCTCTGTGTGCCGGCGGACCCCCAATCGCAGGCACCGCGGGTCCGGCCACCTACTTCAGTCATAATACTCCGCACGCCGCTCAGGCTTAATGCAGCCATATTAAAGTAAGCGCAAGACCACCACTTAATAAAGGAGAGGCGGCGGCAAACCGGCCTGGCAATGGGCTGCACATGGAGGCAGGAGGATGGGACTGGCACTCGTGCCTCGATCTTCAGCCATTCCCATTCCCATGCCCATGCCCATTCCCATACGATCGCATACAAACACAGCCAGTGGGCAGCTTGTCCAGTGGCAGCAAGAGCGTGTGCCAATGTAGTGTAACAACATCCCATATTAAAGATATTACAGAGTCAATAGCACACCATATAAGTGTGGTTGGGTGCCTCTCCAGCGCTCCAGCGCTGCAGCGCTGCAGCTCCCCAACGACCATCTCCCACTCCGAATCCCCATAGCCGATCTCCTCGTGCATCCCGCTCGCTCTCGCTTTTTTGGTCATAAACCAACTAAATTGAGTTCGTTCAACAAAACAGCGACGCATGCGCCGTGCCCGAACCCACAGTTGTTGCCCCCTGGAAGCCTCGCACCCCTTTCCCTCACAGATCACACGGCGCGCTCTTAACGATCGTGTGTCCACAGTCATTACAATGTTGGCCAATGCACAAAAGTCGGAGCTGTAGCTGAAGCTGAAGCTGCGGCTGTGCCTGAGCAGAATCTTCGACTGAGACACACTTACCGCACGCTGCTTTTCTCTTTCATGTCGATCCATAGCCATATAGCCGCAGCTCGAGTCGGTCGTGATCTTGCCCGTAAGTGGTCTTGTATCTTGAATTCGTAAAAGTACACACACACACACGCGCAGTGGTAGCCCAGCCAGATACACACACACACACACACACAAAAAGGGCAGGTGTGTCGATCGTGTGAGAACCACGTTCCAAACCATTTTCTCACGATCTTCGCTTCTGATATTTCGTTTTTTTTTTGCTGGCCACGGTCCCCGGTCTTCAGTCTTCAGTCCCTTCCCCTACCAAAAAAAAAACAGACCCTTTCTTTGGGCCTCGGTCTTCGAGTGATTCGTATGCAGTTTGTGTATTGTAGTTTTTAATGACTTGGGCTTGCGTTCGAGCTCGATCGCCGGATTGCCGGATTGCTGTATCGGGGTTCGGTTACGTCGCCGCCATTCGTTCATCATTCATCGGGTTTACCTATAAGATTAAGTATCTTTTGTGCCAGCATTTCCTTTTGGCGTTTTGGGTGCGATTGCTCAGCATGTCCCTATAACCGACTTTTTCTTATTGCCCATTGTATGGCATGGTAACTGGGTTTGCTCGGTTTGGATTGCTGTTGGTCCTCTTATTGTCAAGTCCATAGTTGTGTCGCCTTGATCGGATCATCTACGAATGGCCAAGCATCGAAAGTGAGCTACAATTTAGCATGGCTCTTAGGGAGTGTCCCTTATTACACTTTATGTTATCTTAGGGTGGTGGTGACATTGAAACATTACATTGTTCAGTGGTGAATAGGGTTTATTATTACACAGAATTTCCAAGTCCAGTATATCTTACAGCTATATTTCTAAAACATTGAGAATTCCTTATGTGGCATAAAACAATTTAAATTAAATCCTTTGTAAGCTAGTAACCCTACGCCATAAATCTTACTGATTTCCATAAATAATTGCTGGCACCCGAGAAAACAAAAGGACGGAAATGTAAAATTAAGTATAAACACTTACGGCTGTTGTGAAGAAGATCGATTTCAAGATAATCTACTTTCGGCTCTAGCCAGTTAACAGAATTTTAATCAACTGAAAAATCTCTATAAATTCAGTTCCTTTTCAAATTTATTACACCCTGGCAGCCCAGACTAGTCCCAAGCCAATCCTGATACCGATCTCGTTGACTATTCCCTCGATGTGCCCTGCGTCGATTTTTAAGACAGAGGCGTCTGTGGATCGGCTACTGGTCTTGGCACACCGATAACCAAATGATGCTGGGTCAGCCAAATCAAAAAACGAAACAAAACCCAGAAAATAAAAATCAAAAAAGGCTCGAGGCAGTGCCCATAAAAAAGAAACAAAAAAAAAAAAAAACGATATCCTGTCCCCGGCTGGAGCTCCTCCATCTTAAAGTTGCCCTAGGGCAAGACACTCATTTACCTGATCCGAAGCAATTATGTGCCCATAGCTTACCTTGACCATTGTGCACACGATTTTCTAGCCGAGTGGCCAGGCAGAATCACGGAAACAAAAAATCGAGGAGAACAAAGCGAAATCAGGATGGATGCGGGATGAATGATGACTCGATCCCTTTTTATTTTGTTGGATTTTTTGGGTTCCTCCCCGACCCAATGCCCATTTGTTTTCTTCTAAGTCTGAGCGACATTGTCGTAACTCGATTAGATACGCTCAGATAAGACTCAAATATTTTCTGTTACCTTCGCTTATTGTCCGCACACGTGTTTGAGTTCCAACCAAATGCCATATAGGCCATGTTATGGCTAAGTGTATGGGGCCCATCGGTAGCCCCGGCTTTGGACTGCTTCTTTCATTCTAGTTCTTCTGCTTAATTCTCCTTGTTTCGGCCTTGGCATTGTTTTCGCTTTCTTTTGTCCGACGATCGTGTATGTGCATCCGTGGGGCGATCGAAAAGTTACAGAAAGTACAGAAAGAGGTGCTATTGCGTTTCTAGCGTTTCCGTTCTAGACCGCAAATAATTGGCAACAGTTTAGACCTGGGAGTGTCTCAGTAATTTGCATGTGAGTCACTGGATAGTGGTAGAAAAAGTCGTGATCATTTAATTTTAGCTATATAATTTAATATTTATTTAGTTATCACATGAACTGCGCGTCCTCATCTAAAGCTTTGTGTGGTGGTATGTTGTTTACTTATAACTAGGGTGAAGTACACTGGGGGAAATCCAATGACCCGGAAGACTTTTACTTTCTATGATCTCTCCTTGGTTCTTTTCTGTAGTGGGATGAAGTAATCCCCTCTACCAGGGACGCCAGACGTTCTCCTCGTCCTCGCTGTCGTCCTCCATCTTGGTCACATCGATGGTGGTCAAAAGGGAGTGACTGGTCGAACTGGTATTGGAGTTGGGACTGCCGGCGTAGCTGGAGATTGGCGAAATGGGCACGGAGTAGGCATCCCGATTGGCAATGTGCACGGAGAGTGGAGCGGTCACGGGCAAGACTTCCTTTTCTGCTGGCTGGATCTGATTGAGGCGCTGTCCCAGGTGGGTCATTAGCTGTGTGCCCAGGCTGACATTCATGCCGGGCAGTTGGGAGAGTGAACGGGAGACCTCATTGACGGCATGGATGTAGCCGGAACGGAAGCCTTCCGCCGGAGTCAAGCTCTCATCGCCGGAAGCCCGCTTGTGCTGGCGCTGCTGCTTCATCTTTTGCAAGTGGGTGACGGTAAGTTCCAGGATGTCGGCCTTCTCCAGCCGGGTGACGTGCTCGCCCTCGGACTCCAAGGTGGCTACCATAAGATCCTTCAGCTCGTCCAGGCACTTGTTGATTCTGGCACGACGCTTCCTCTCCAGCATGGGCTTCATCACCTTGCGGTACTGATAGGTCTTGGACATCTCGGACATTTGTAGCGAAGACATGTTGTGTGTTTCTTTTTGTTCTTCTCGTATTTTTGGTGTAAGCTGAGTTCTTTGAGCTCTGGCTGCTCTGACGGTCGAAGACGTTGTGTGCTGCTAGACCTTCGGTGATCGACCTTATATAGCTGGCCAGAAACAACCCCCAAAATGGGCCAAAGGGATCGTCATCGTCATCGTGGCCGTCGTCGTGTGTGCTGGCATTCGAGGAGCCAAAGGGACGGGGACACGCTTCGTGTGCTGGCATGAGGGTTGCTCGGTACCGACCCTTCCGCTTCTTGAGACCGCTCCTTATTGTTCGGGCGATTTCTTATTGTTGGCCCCGGCACCCTTATCAAACGGGCCAGGGAGCAGGATCGCTGCCAGGATCGTGGGAAACACTTTCCTACTCGGTTTCTCACATCGACTCGCTCACCTGCCCGCAAAAAGCAGCCGAGCATGGCCATGGGCATGGGCATGGGAATTTGCAGAGCGAACAGCTGCCGTTTGTGCCGTCTAGATTTGTGTGTTATGATTTGACTATGGCAGGGCAGGGTGGGGGGCATAAGGATAATGAACTGCCTGCATTATGCCATCTCATCGGGGTCCTCTGGGGTTCCCACGATAGCGAGGATCTCCGCCAGGGGGATGGGGATAAGGATAAGGACGAGGCGTTGCGATTCCTTCGACGACTTCCTGTTTACCGTTGGCATTCCAAATTGGATCGGGTTCGTGTTTGGTGGCAGAGGAAGGGACAAGGACAGCGGCATCCTGCACTTGTTGGTCGGCTGTTATGATCCTGTGGGAACATTGCTCGTGTGCGTCGAGTGTGCTTAATGTGTGTTCGACTTCCCGATCCCCCTGACCCGGCAGGACCTCTGCCTCTCCCTCCAGCCGACATGTAAAAGGGGCCAGCGAAGCTGATCCTGGAGCGCTGCTCGCGTGTGGCTCGCTGTGGACACACTTTCGGCTGTAAGTTGCTCGCGTTCCAGGACCTTTGTAATGGATGGATGGATGGCTGGATGGGTGGTGCATTGCAGGGATTTGTAAAGGAGTGGGGAGTTCAATTGTCTTGAATTCAAGTGGAGAGCCTAACGATATTTGGTATTTAGAAATATGAATGATTAACATCCCAAGAAAATATATCAATATTCACAAATCAGGCCAATTAGGTCTGATTTTAAAATATTTTTCAGAAAAGAGGGAATAAAAATAAGTGGAAAAAATAGTTTTCGAGCAATTCATACTACAAAGCTCATTTTTGAAAACGAGTAGCCGGTTGACAATAAGAAAAACCCAAGTAAGAAAATTAAACGTATAGCACCCTCTTTTGTTAATAGTCCAAAATGTATAATGCTTTTATAGTTTCAGTTTCAGTTTATGTTCATTTTATTACTCAAAAGTTCATGGCTTATAGATAATGGTGTAAAGCAAAAATATAATTTTAAAGCATACATAAAAATGTGTTCTTAATGAGACTAATTGGAAGCTCGGTGGGGAAGCTCTTGCAATGATGAAATAAATTACAGTGAATTAAATACATGAATCAGTAAGCCTATGGGAGATCAAATACAAAATACGAACTTAAGAACTATCACAGGAACATCACATCATATCAAATCAACTACCAACTAAATACGATTCTGAGGCAAATGTTTACACTAGACCTTGGAAAACTTGGATTGTTTCTCAATGAAACTGAGTGGTAAAGCTATCAATGTTAATTGGTTGCGTATATATGGAATGCCCTTCACCAGGGGCGCCAGACTTCTTCGCCTTGATGGATGTCCTCTTCCCGCGGAGACTTTGAGCGTTTTTGGTCGGATAGATTTACTGGTTCGTCGGCCATTTCGATGATTTCTTCCTCCTGCTTCATGTCCTTGAGCTGGTGACCCAATTGCTTCATCAGATGGGTGCCGAATTTGAGATCCAAGCCGGGTACCGTGGAGAATATGTGTGAGACCTCGTAGGCAGCCTGGGTGTATCCGGCCCGGAATTTGTCCAAGTTAACCTGGTCGGGTGGTGGCGATTGCGGATTGGCCACTCGCTGCTGCTGTTGCGCCTTCAGATAGTTGACAGTGAGCTCCAGGATGTCCGCTTTCTCCAGCTTGCTGACCTGCTCGCCCTGCGCATCCATGGTGTCTACAATGAGGTCCTTAAGTTCGTCCAGATACAGGTTCATCCGGGCGCGTCTCTTGCGCTCCAGAAGGGGCTTGGTCACCTTGCGGTAATGCTGAGTCTTGGTCATAAATCTCTGACCCTGTACGGCCATTGTGTATAGTCGGTTTTGATTTGGTGTTGTGCTTGTTTGTAAATAAAGTTGCGATGTGGCGATGTCGCTGCTGCCGCTCCGCACTGCACGGTAGTCACTTGAGAAATGATCTTGCCGCAAGGTAAGCTGATCCTTTTTGTAGCTGCTGGTGCCATACACTTGCGAAATCGAAATCCTCCCCTAACTGCCACCACGCACAGCGATCACAACGCTCCTACACGCCGACGATCAGCACGAAGCATCAATCGGGTCACTCTCTGCTTGTGGCAAGATTCCCTCGGCGCTGCACGTGTGCAACATCAAAAAAATTGGATCGGGCGGAAGCCGCTGAGCCTCTCTTCTTGCACTGAAAACAAAATCTATACGCTGTAGCAAACAAGCACAAACTATATTTTCAAAAAAACACTTTTCAAGTATATAAGTTAATTTTTTGATGTCAAATGGAAGCAAAAAGGATTGCATTTGCCAAAAGTATCTTAAGTCAAAAAATGTAAGCTAATACAAATAGGGTAATTATATTTCATTAATTTGAAGATTTTTAATCAAAGCATCCTCAACCATGCTCATAATAGTATAATATAGTATATTCTATGTAATACAACGCCTCAAAGTTTTTTTCAGTGCATTGACTAGGGTCCAATAACACGTTCTTCGGATCTTCGCCCGAGCTAGTAGCTCACTCTCTTCGGACGTCTCTCTTCCTCGTGCTGTTGCCGTGCGCCGGCGCAACAGTCTGAATCTGAAGAAGGGTCTCCGCAGAAGAGCAGGAGGAAAGAGCCGGAGCAATCAACCACCACCACCAGCAGCGCACCACACGCACACACGACATCGGCATCGGCATCGACATGACCTCGACCTGCCTGCCAGCCATCCGTGCTCCCTGGTTCCCACTCCCCTCGGGAAGAGAGAGCCGTGCCCCATGCGTGCCGTCCTCACTTAAGCCGAAGAGCCAATCTCGTCGAGGCAGTGCCATTGTTGCACTT
Source organism: Drosophila erecta (assembly GCF_003286155.1). Taxonomy (NCBI): domain Eukaryota; kingdom Metazoa; phylum Arthropoda; class Insecta; order Diptera; family Drosophilidae; genus Drosophila; species Drosophila erecta. Next base: position 6,417,532 of record NW_020825194.1, read on the forward strand.
GGGTGTGGGTTTCTGCTTGTGTGCGTGCAGGTGCACTGGGCGAAAAGTTTGTTTATCTTTGCTTTAAATGGGTTTATTATTTAATATATAAATAAATATATATTATTTTATATATAAATAGTTCTTCAGGAACTATAATATATCTTGCTTTACTCTGCTATAAAAACAATACAATATAAATAATTTTACGTACCGAAGCCTTTGTAGTCCATCTTTAATTTATGTTTTCATTTCAGAATTCGCATTTTCTTGCAGTGTGGCCTCTTCCCTTTTGGCGCACAGTCACACAGACCCCATTTCCTCTTTGGCGCGACATTGCGTTACACTTACGGGCACGGAGCACCATCAGCAGCAGCAGCAGCAGCAGCAGCAGCAGCAGCAGCAGCAACCACCGCAGCAACCACCACCAACGGAACGGCACCACCCAGGCAAGCGGCAAGCAGCCGGTGCTGCGATGGGTCGATCGGTCGGTCGGTGCATGTGCATGTGCATCGTGAGAAAGTGTACTGGAGACATTCCCACAAGTATTGGGATTGTGCCGCACTTCTGCTGCCGGTTGCCCGCTTCCTCGGCCTCGGTCAGCTGTGACACTTGTTTGGCGCATTTTGCGAGATTGGGTACTCGGATATTCGGCCATTGACGAAATCCACCTGCCCGAGGGTGAGTTCCAGTTCAAATTGAAGACCCGGGGTCGCTGCAATCGCAGCCATGAAATCGAGAAGTTAACAAACAGTGCAGCCAGGCACTGGCGACATTTGCTGACATCTGATGGCACTGATTTCGTTTCCAGTTTTCTTCGTGGGGGAGGTTTCTGAGATCATCAGCGTGGCAATGTTTTGATATGGGTTTTGGGACGACTTAAGGAAGACAGCCATATGCAAAAACAGGGATTTCAATTGCGCCAATTTCCATGAGGGGAAGATTTTAAAAGAGGGATCAACTGTTGACAATGATGAATCATCCTGCTTATGGAAGTAGATGAGGCGGCTCAAGGATCATAAAAAAGAAGAAAAAATCGCTCGCAATTGTAAACTTGCCCAATAAAAGAAACGTTGTGATATATAATAAACATTTTAATTGAAAGTATATTAATTTGTTCGATATTCTTGTACATTGATAAATTTGGGACATTAACATTTCATAAATATCTTCAAGTGGCTGTAATTTACAAAGATACATATTCGTTTAATACACATATAGCAACACACACATATACATTTAGATTAATAATAATGTATAGAATCCAGTTCCATTTTTTTTTTTTGCTCATCTAGTTAAAAAAACGTTCTTGTTTACTGCGGATAACGCCAAATATAGTTTAAAATCCATGTGCTAGAAAGTAAGTGTAACGTACTATTTTGCTTCGTTTATTGTTTAATAAGAGGTACAAATGTGTAACGTTCGTAAGTTTTTATTTTGGTTCGATTCATTTCGCTTATCAACTCTATTTCGATTAAAATCTCTGTTTGTGCTTAAAACTAAATTATATTTAAAGCGGACTGGGTCGTTTTAAGCTTAAAGTCGATTAGTTTTTGGTGTTTTAGAAATTTCTTGGAAAATGTGCTGATGAAATAAATTAGTATGGACTAATGAGAGGTGAACTTGGTTTATAAAATAAAATTATATAGAATAGAAAAAAAATATATAAATGCCATCTGATACATTTGCTGCGGGGAGATTCATCTATAATACAAAGTAATGCAAACGACATGTGCAACATGCCGCCGTCTTAAAGCTTTAAGTTATTCTTGTTCATGTATTCGTTTCGTTTGATTTTGCCTTTAATCGCTTTCATGGTTAACTCCGTTTCGCCTGGTCGCGGTCATCCTTTGAGGAACTGGTGGACTTGGTGTGCCTAGTTGCAGTTGTGGGTTGCAAAGATTAAAATGTACATTCGGTAATTGTTTAAAAATATTTCCGTTCGATATCTTCTTCTACGTGGGTTACAGTATCCTCGATCCACTCCCTTCTACACATACAATTATATACATTCTGTTTTCATACATCAATTCACGCGTTCATTTCCTCCTTTCGCATTCAGTGGCCATCGCTTCTGGACATTCTATACATACATATATTTGTATAAATATTCTATGATTTTGTACGACATTCTGTGGGGGTTTTCACGTTCTCTAAAAGCACTTTTTAAACAGATTTAGGAAACGCATTACTTTTGCGATAAGTGTGGTACGTCTAGTGCGCGGGTTTGTAGTTGTTATTCATGCAGCTGAAAGTAAGACAAAACTTGCATAAACATATCGAGGGAAGAACAAAGCGGGTCGAAGGAAAATTTAGGGCAAAAAAGCAGTGAAGGTTATTAAATTTACTTAGACTTACTTCAAATATCTATTGGCTCGTATAAAATATAGTTGTCAATGAAAATATATAAAATCTTGATGTATTTTCTGTGTCCAGTATTTGTTCTTAGCTAAATTAGGAGCTACTGATAACTAAAGGTTGTCAGCTATTTTTAATTGCATTAGTTTTATATACTCTTGGCATGCATTTATCAGAAATATATTTTGGATCTCTGTTATAATTTAGCTATCGTGAATTATATTTGAATTTCCTTAATTTTTGAACAACAAATATGACAACACTACTCTACGCTACAAAAGGTGCTTTGAATTCACCTACATTATGTCAAAAATATGTTGTAAATGCTTCAAGGTACCAGATTTATCATCAATTTAATTCTCAAATCTTCAACATCAATTTGCTAATGGTGCATTATCTTGTGTAATTTTCATTGGACTTTCTTTTTGAGATTAACAATTTGCATATTGGGTACTGTGTTTGATATTACAAAAGTGAAATCGCTTGGAGTGTTGGGACAATAATTCCATTTGGCAAAGCTTATATAACTACGAAATACATATGTTTTCCAATCATGGTGTTATTTTGTTGCATTGTTTTCAGCTATTCTTATTTTGTCTTAAGTTGCAGTTTGAATATTTTCGTATTTTACTTGTGGAACGTTCAATGTGATGGACTGTCGTTAATTCGATGTTTGGCGCGTGATTTGCTGTGTGAGGCGCGTCGCAGGCTGCTGACGCTGCCTGGGCAATTGTCATAAAAATCTAATGATTCCGATGAGAATGCTATATATCGCAATTGGTGTGATATAAAGAAAAGGTTAAGTTTGAGTAAATACTGTTTGTAAAAATCTGTGTTCATTCAATGGGTCTTGCTATTGAAAAATAAACGCTATTGGTTAAAGCAATGCATTACGGTATGGCTTGGGCAAAAGCTAAAGCAAATCTACCATATACTAACCTTTATCCGTGGGGGATCCCAGGGTCAGGCTACTCAGACTGGAGCTGAGGTTGTATGGGCGCGGGGAAGGTGGCACCGGCGCGGATTCGTCGCCTGGTAAACAGGTCTCAACCATGGCCTCCAAACAGTTGACAAACAGCTCCGAAGACTCGCCCATCATATTGTACTAAAAATAATACATTTCAATCATAACTTTTGGATACCTTGGAATGCCCACTGTTAAGCACCCACCTTGGTGAAGGGACCAGCAAATCGCCAGAGTCCGCCAAATCCACAACTCTGCAGGAAGTGCAACTGCTGCTGCGAAGGATCTTCGCTGGCCAGCATATTTTGTATAATGTTCTGCACAGAGTTGAGCACCACTTGATCGTGTGACACTGACAAGATATTGTTTATCTTCTGGTCCAGCAGTGAATGGCTACGAAATCAAAAATGTTATTAACCTTTCTCGAAAGAGGATAGAAATGTATAGACTCACATGACGGGAAACACCTTTGGAAAAACCACCGATCCTTCAGCCAAATACTGATACAAAACGCGCGTTTCGCCCTCATCCGAAGAATACTTGACCAAGGTGGCCAAAACAGTCAGCACCAGGGCTTGTATGGATAGATCAGGTAATACCTCGGGATCGAGCAGTACGTTGGACTCGTTGGACACCGACGAACGCGAACCGCGTTCCTGTTCAAATACGTATTGATTTGTAATAAAATTGTTGTGATATTGAATTACACACAGATATGGTAAAAAAGTACTAGTGAAGATGAAAGATCTACGAACGATCTACATACGAAATGTGCATTTCGGCAATGCGTAGAGTGAATTGAATGGCTTTTTGACTGCCTTCATTCAGTGCCATGCAAGTGTAACCAAACTAAATGACATTACAGCGATACATTAATGACCTCATTTTAGAATGGGTTTTAGTAGCAAACTTAAACATATTGGATTTAGTGGAGTAGTAGTTAGTTAGTCTTAGCTAAGAGATAAGTTTTGTTGAGCAGTACCTGACGTTCTTCGATGCCGGTTGCATTATTCGGATCTTTGGTTGTCGGCACCGAGAATGAGCGTTGAGTTTTGAACAAAACTCGCGCGTTCTACGGAGTTTAATTTTGTGTTCGTGGTGGTTGTTGATTTTGCAGTGTTGATGTTCGAGTTGTAGTTTTAGCGGGTTTTGGTAACCAAATCAAACGTAAATCAAATGACAATGTTCATGCGTAGTAGTAGAAGTGGCAGGTGGCAGTTACAAGTTTAGAGTTCATATAGGACATATAGTAATATCGATATTGATGAGAGTTACAAGCACCAATTATATGTAAGATTCGGCAGGCAGATTATGGCAAAAATATGGTATCAACGAGTATACATTGTGATATGTAACGTTTTTTATATTTAAATCAAACATAAAAAGAGAAAAGAAAAAATCATTGAACGATTATTAGTTATGCAACGGCTGATCTCGATAGATAGTTGATATTACATAGTAGATGGGATATATAGGTTTGAATATATAAACTCAAATAGATAGCCAAAAGTTATCATAGCAGATGGTTATAACAACTTTTGCACAGCGAATTTCGAACAAGTGGGAATTACAGATCGCTTAGATCTTATAAGCTCACCTGAAGAGTGGGCACCTTGTGTTGGCGGGCAAACTGCAAAGCGGACTGATCCAGGATGTCCCAACTTTTTTGGCGGCGTGACAGGGGCAGTCCAATCTATAAGAAACGTCCAAATGTCATTGGTCCATATGATTTCACTTTCTTTTAACTAACAGCTTGCACTCCGCCGGATGCTTCTCCGTTTTCCACACTATTACTAAGATCGGCTGGCCAGCGGGGAAGGGCATGTTTCACGTGACATCTTGACCGGACTTCCTCGGAGACTGCCACCAGCGCAGTCAAATAGGCCACACTGTCCGGTGTTACCTCGAACTTGTCTCGATGCAGGGGTTTGGCTATAATGCCCAGAAGCATCGTCAGCACTCGAGAGGTGCGTGAGACGGTCGTAGGTGTAGGATGGCGGAAGCCCTGAAAAGTATGATATCCGTAGATAAAGAATATTTTCACTTAATGTTAGTTTAAACAAGATGGAATTCTATAGTCGAGTTCGCCGACTATCAGATACCCGTTACTCATCTAGTGGAAGTGCAAAAGTAAAAAAATACAAAATATTAAAAAATAAAATGAATTTATAAATTTGAATGCAGATTTTTAGAGAATTGCTTCAGAAACATTTAGAGGTATGCCACTTCAAAATCCGATTAATATAAGTCGAGTTATGGACTTTGGAACTTCAGCCCTGGGACACTTTTGAATTTGTACAATATCATAACATCAGAAAAATGACAAAAATATTAAAAAAAATAAAATTTCCAAATTTGAATGCAGTTTTTTAGAGAATTGCTCCAGAAACATATAGAGGTATGCCACTTCAAAATCCGATTAATATAAGTCGAGTTATGGACTTTAGAACTTCAGCCTTGGGACACTTTTGAATTTGTACAACATCATAACATCAGAACAATTACCAAAATATTAAAAAAAAATAAATTTCCAAATTTGAATGCAGATTTTTAGAGAATTGCTCCAGAAACATTTAGAGGTATGCCACTTCAAAATCCGATTAATATAAGTCGAGTTATGGACTTTAGAACTTCAGCCCTGGGACACTTTTGAATTTGTACAACATCATAACATCAGAAAAATGACAAAAATATTAAAAAAAAATAAATTTCCAAATTTGAATGCAGATTTTTAGAGAATTGCTCCAGAAACATTTAGAGGTATGCCACTTCAAAATCCGATTAATATAAGTCGAGTTATGGACTTTAGAACTTCAGCCTTGGGACACTTTTGAATTTGTACAACATCATAACATCAGAAAAATTACAAAAATATTAAAAAAAAATAAATTTCCAAATTTGAATGCAGTTTTTTAGAGAATTGCTCCAGAAACATTTAGAGGTATGCCACTTCAAAATCCGATTAATATAAGTCGAGTTATGGACTTTAGAACTTCAGCCTTGGGACACTTTTGAATTTGTACAATATCATAACATCAGAAAAATTACCAAAATATTAAAAAAAAATAAATTTCCAAATTTGAATGCAGATTTTTAGAGAATTGCTCCAGAAACATTTAGAGGTATGCCACTTCAAAATCCGATTAATATAAGTCGAGTTATGGACTTTAGAACTTCAGCCTTGGGACACTTTTGAATTTGTACAACATCATAACATCAGAAAAATGACAAAAATATTAAAAAAAAATAAATTTCCAAATTTGAATGCAGTTTTTTAGAGAATTGCTCCAGAAACATTTAGAGGTATGCCACTTCAAAATCCGATTAATATAAGTCGAGTTATGGACTTTAGAACTTCAGCCTTGGGACACTTTTTAATTTGTACAACATCATAACATCAGAAAAATTACCAAAATATTAAAAAAAAATAAATTTCCAAATTTGAATGCAGATTTTTAGAGAATTGCTCCAGAAACATTTAGAGGTATGCCACTTCAAAATCCGATTAATATAAGTCGAGTTATGGACTTTAGAACTTCAGCCTTGGGACACTTTTGAATTTGTACAACATCATAACATCAGAAAAATGACAAAAATATTAAAAAAAAATAAATTTCCAAATTTGAATGCAGATTTTTAGAGAATTGCTCCAGAAACATTTAGAGGTATGCCACTTCAAAATCCGATTAATATAAGTCGAGTTATGGACTTTAGAACTTCAGCCTTGGGACACTTTTGAATTTGTACAACATCATAACATCAGAAAAATTACAAAAATATTAAAAAAAAATAAATTTCCAAATTTGAATGCAGTTTTTTAGAGAATTGCTCCAGAAACATTTAGAGGTATGCCACTTCAAAATCCGATTAATATAAGTCGAGTTATGGACTTTAGAACTTCAGCCTTGGGACACTTTTGAATTTGTACAATATCATAACATCAGAAAAATTACAAAAATATTAAAAAAAAATAAATTTCCAAATTTGAATGCAGTTTTTTAGAGAATTGCTCCAGAAACATTTAGAGGTATGCCACTTCAAAATCCGATTAATATAAGTCGAGTTATGGACTTTAGAACTTCAGCCTTGGGACACTTTTGAATTTGTACAATATCATAACATCAGAAAAATTACAAAAATATTAAAAAAAAATAAATTTCCAAATTTGAATGCAGTTTTTTAGAGAATTGCTCCAGAAACATTTAGAGGTATGCCACTTCAAAATCCGATTAATATAAGTCGAGTTATGGACTTTAGAACTTCAGCCTTGGGACACTTTTGAATTTGTACAATATCATAACATCAGAAAAATTACAAAAATATTAAAAAAAAATAAATTTCCAAATTTGAATGCAGTTTTTTAGAGAATTGCTCCAGAAACATTTAGAGGTATGCCACTTCAAAATCCGATTAATATAAGTCGAGTTATGGACTTTAGAACTTCAGCCTTGGGACACTTTTGAATTTGTACAACATCATAACATCAGAAAAATGACAAAAATATTAAAAAAAAATAAATTTACAAATTTGAATGCAGATTTTTAGAGAATTGCTCCAGAAACATTTAGAGGTATGCCACTTCAAAATCCGATTAATATAAGTCGAGTTATGGACTTTAGAACTTCAGCCTTGGGACACTTTTGAATTTGTACAACATCATAACATCAGAAAAATTACAAAAATATTAAAAAAAAATAAATTTCCAAATTTGAATGCAGTTTTTTAGAGAATTGCTCCAGAAACATTTAGAGGTATGCCACTTCAAAATCCGATTAATATAAGTCGAGTTATGGACTTTAGAACTTCAGCCTTGGGACACTTTTGAATTTGTACAATATCATAACATCAGAAAAATTACAAAAATATTAAAAAAAAATAAATTTCCCAATTTGAATGCAGATTTTTAGAGAATTGCTTCAGAAACATTTAGAGGTATGCCACTTCAAAATCCGATTAATATAAGTCGAGTTATGGACTTTGGAACTTCAGCCTTGGGACACTTTTGAATTTGTATAACATCAGAAAAATGACAAAAATATTAAAAAAAAATAAATTTCCAAATTTGAATGCAGTTTTTTAGAGAATTGCTCCAGAAACATTTAGAGGTATGCCACTTCAAAATCCGATTAATATAAGTCGAGTTATGGACTTTAGAACTTCAGCCTTGGGACACTTTTTAATTTGTACAACATCATAACATCAGAAAAATTACCAAAATATTAAAAAAAAATAAATTTCCAAATTTGAATGCAGATTTTTAGAGAATTGCTCCAGAAACATTTAGAGGTATGCCACTTCAAAATCCGATTAATATAAGTCGAGTTATGGACTTTAGAACTTCAGCCTTGGGACACTTTTGAATTTGTACAATATCATAACATCAGAAAAATTACAAAAATATTAAAAAAAAATAAATTTCCAAATTTGAATGCAGTTTTTTAGAGAATTGCTCCAGAAACATTTAGAGGTATGCCACTTCAAAATCCGATTAATATAAGTCGAGTTATGGACTTTAGAACTTCAGCCTTGGGACACTTTTGAATTTGTACAATATCATAACATCAGAAAAATTACAAAAATATTAAAAAAAAATAAATTTCCAAATTTGAATGCAGTTTTTTAGAGAATTGCTCCAGAAACATTTAGAGGTATGCCACTTCAAAATCTGATTAATATAAGTCGAGTTATGGACTTTAGAACTTCAGCCTTGGGACACTTTTGAATTTGTACAACATCATAACATCAGAAAAATGACAAAAATATTAAAAAAAATAAATTTACAAATTTGAATGCAGATTTTTAGAGAATTGCTCCAGAAACATTTAGAGGTATGCCACTTCAAAATCCGATTAATATAAGTCGAGTTATGGACTTTGGAACTTCAGCCTTGGGACACTTTTGAATTTGTACAACATCATAACATCAGAAAAATTACAAAAATATTAAAAAAAAATAAATTTCCAAATTTGAATGCAGTTTTTTAGAGAATTGCTCCAGAAACATTTAGAGGTATGCCACTTCAAAATCCGATTAATATAAGTCGAGTTATGGACTTTAGAACTTCAGCCTTGGGACACTTTTGAATTTGTACAATATCATAACATCAGAAAAATTACAAAAATATTAAAAAAAAATAAATTTCCAAATTTGAATGCAGTTTTTTAGAGAATTGCTCCAGAAACATTTAGAGGTATGCCACTTCAAAATCCGATTAATATAAGTCGAGTTATGGACTTTAGAACTTCAGCCTTGGGACACTTTTGAATTTGTACAATATCATAACATCAGAAAAATTACAAAAATATTAAAAAAAAATAAATTTCCAAATTTGAATGCAGTTTTTTAGAGAATTGCTCCAGAAACATTTAGAGGTATGCCACTTCAAAATCCGATTAATATAAGTCGAGTTATGGACTGCGGAACTTCAGCCTTGGGACATTTCTTAATTTTTTTCATACGGACAGACAGAAAGACATGGCCGGTTCGACTAGGAAACGCTTTCTTCCTTGTTACATACTTTTCAACGAATCTAGTATACCTTTTTACTCTACGAGTAACGGATATAAACATACCTTAATCAAATGTCCCACTAAGGCAAAGTGGAAGTTGCTGCGGAAGGAGAGGCCCACGGCGTGATCCAGTTGCTTGAAATGCCACTCCAGCTTCTCCCTTGTCTTCATCATGACTTCGGCTATGGTCTCCTTCTTATCAAAGCAGCCCTGTGACTTCAGTGTGTGCAGATTTTGCTCAAGCAGAGCTAGTCCAGCGCCGTACAGGGTAATCTCGTCCAGCTGCAGTACCGAAATGGCCACCCAGAAGAGGGCCCGATGAATAGGCGACTCTGGCCGGAGTAGTGGTTGAATGCGAGTTAAGCACATTACTAGCGCCTCGATCAGAATGAGATCGTTGAAAGATTCGAGGGCCTTAACCAGGATGCGAAGTAACTGCTTAACTTCGTGGTCAGTAACACTCTTGCTGATGCATCCGTAAACTATGAGGGCTCTAGGCTGTAGCGCTGGATTGTAGCAGAAAGCAAAACTGCGAGCCAAAGAGGTCCAGGTGTTGAGCCATTCGCAGTCCGGAACATCACGCATGCAAGCCTCCATGATTTCCAGCAGGGCATCCGTGATAACCTCTAGCGATGGTAGTGATAAACGCTCCCGATCGGCGGGCAGAGGTTGGGTAACTCTTTCATTTCCCAGCCATTTATCTGTAGGGTGACGGCAGCTGGAGCGGAAAGCAGTAACTGCAGCCGACTTAACCTTGCTGATGCCGAAGAGTAGATAGAACTTGGGCAGTGAGAACTCATCCAGAGACAGTCGAAGAACTCGCTGCGCCTCCTCTGAGAAGGAGGGATTTGTGCATGTGCACAGCGAGTGAATGATGTTGATAACAAGGCCATGAGTGGAGGCTCTCATAGACAGGGATCCTGAACATACCAAAAACGTAATGGTGTGGAATAGATATGGCACCGATGTGGCCACATCCAAACAATTGTTGAAGGACAACATGAGCAGGTATCGACCAAGAATGGCAATGTCGTCCCACATCATGTGCTGCTCCAGATATTGCGTCGGATTTGTGCAGGATTTGTCCATGACTCGGCATATCCGCGTTATGACCTTTTTGGACACCAGTTGGACATTCGCTGAAGCGAGAGCCACTGCCGTGTCAGCCATAATCTCTACCTGTGGTGATCCCAATCCATATGTGATCGATTTATGCAAAAAGTTATCCAAAACCATGTCGATCAGCTCGGGAATCTGTCCAATCGATCCCCAGATCTTGGCCTGCACTGAGGGATACATTTCCTTTTGGTCAATGGTTAAATTGATGAGCTTGTCCAAAATTTGAGAAACCTTCAGCTTCTTGGAGTCATCGTTGGACTTACAAAATTTGACCAGGTTCTTCAACCATGGTGTCATGTACTCCAAACACAAATGCTTCAGCTCTATGGTGCTGCGCTGGAAGCCCTGAATGGACTCCTCAAGGAATTCCAGAGTCAGATGCGGTTCATTGGTGGCCAGCTTTTCGCTAACGGACTTGATAAATATGGTATTATTGGAGGGTATGCAAAGACCTTGGGTCTCCAACAACTGACCCTCAATCTTCAGATCAAAAGTAGCGGTTAAAGCACACAGCAAATTGTAGGCAGCAGTCCTTAGATTGGGGTCACATGATCCCAGATTGAGAAGCGCCATGTTCAGCAGCGTTCCCGGCACATCTTTTGGCCGGATCTTTTGGTGAACCGTCACGGAGTCCGGCTGACTAAGCTCCCATCGATTTCGGATGTGAATGATGGCTTGAACAATGTTGTCGCAATCGTTGTGAATAAAGCTAAGCTGGCCACTTTCGTTGGTTATAGACAGGGTGAACTGGTTATCGTCCACCAAGCACACCTCCTCAATTTCGGAGGCGTAGTATACATCGTTCAGGAGCACGGAGTGAGCCAGGACCTTTGTCTTTTCTGCAGATGTTATTTGCAATGCGGTGGGACCAACTTTGATGGCCACCTTGGTGTCCTTATGACTGAGTTTCAGCGCGTTGCTAAATACCTTTAAGTCCTCGTCTAAAGAAAGAGTTGCTCCAGGTAATTTTTGCTGCTCCGCGTCGATGAAATCAGTAAGTTTGTTGGGCGACTCCAGGAACAAAAGTTTTCGATTTCCCTTTAAAGGTGCCAGAATGCGATCGTGGAACTTGGTATATTCGCGCACCCACGAGTTACAATTATAGATGTACACTGCATGGACATTTTCGTAAGCTACCGTGGGCAGGACATAAAACCACTTCTGCAGGAACTCGGTACGGAACCGATTATCCGAACAGGTGTGTGTAAAATCGATGACCACCTCGAAGGGCGAGTGGCAGAATGGTTTCAGCGTGAGTATGACGTGGTATATCAGTAAATCACCATTCGTTTCTCCAATCCTTAAAAACGAAAATAGGGTTACTAAGTTAAATAGATATAATCTGTGATTCTCTTACTTGTATCTTCTTGCTATGTAGTAAAAGACAGGATAGCCAGATTTGCTTGTCCCGGCCTGGTAGAATATATTCATCGACTTGAGGGTCTTGAACTCCTCCTTCTCGTGCATTTGGTGCTTGACCATGATCTCCTCGAAGTTGGTCGAAGACATGTCAATGGAACTCCAGCGTGCATACGAGCTGAACATCATGTGCGAATCCACGGGCTTGTGTTCCGGAGGTCCCAGGTAAGCTAGCAAAGTAGCCATCTTGTCGAAGGGCCGTCTTCCTACAGCCTTGTGATCTCGACTGCTTGACAGATAGTCGCCGATCTTCTCCTGATGCGTCCACAGCAAGCGATGCAGGGCCAATACGTTCGCATCTGAAATAAAGCTCATGCTGTGCGAGGTCTGATCCACGGTCTCACAGTCTGATGCAATCTGTATGAAGAATCGTCGCCCTGCCTCGAAATGATCGCGCAGGAAATCGTTGAAGCACAACATGTGCTGCTCCTTGGAGAACTCCACGTGGTTAGCAATGTTTTGAAGGATCTTGGACATTAGCATAAGACCTCGTTTTGCCGAGCTGTGCACCTGTTTGTCAACGATTCCTAATTCCTGTGGCGAAACTGAAATCAAAGCGAATATTAATAAAAGATATTCTAAAATAGTTATATAATGTTACCAATGGCGGGATTGATGAACCGCAAGAAGATGACTGTGCCCACAGCACCGATATTGTTTTGTAGCAGATTCGGGAAGCGTTTGCTTAGCACTTGGTACAGGCAATGGCACATGGATCGCAGCTGCGGGGGAAAACGATCCGACGAGTTGATAATAGCGTCAAACACCTTCTGGGTTAGGGCAATCAGGTTGTTCCTGTGCTGCTCAATGTCTTCTGTCGGATCCAGGCGAGCTGGATCCACCTCAAAACAGGTCTCCTCCTCCTCATCCAGAAGTGGACGAATTAGGGGCTCAAGCAGCATTTGCAGATAGCTCGCACCGTATATCTTAAAGCAAAAGGCCATGATTTTGCTGCCCAAAGAATTTCCCCGGAAGAGTGTCTGCATGCAGTCTGAGACCTCAACCTCGCGGTAGAACATATTCCATAGGAGGGGCGACAACAGGTGTTTGGCGTCGAATAGGGTAACCAGAACCCTAGCCAACTCGTCCATTTGGGATGTAGTCACAACATTGGCCAATGCCATGGCTATGGGAAGTTCTCCTTTGTCGCTGATCATTGTAACTAGTTGGACCAGTTGCTCAAATCGATCAGCTAAAACAGTTTCAGCCAAGGTATCGAATTCGGTGCCTTGTTGCAGGATTTGAGTGAGCACCTCCATGAAAGCGGCACGGGTTTGCAAATCTGGATTATAGCCCAGATCGATGGAGTGCATCAAGCCAGAGTCAATGTTGGCACCCAGCAAATTGGACATGGCCAGGATGGTGGCATTTCGCAGAGCCGTCAGTTTTCCAGCTGCCATTCGAGGGCGCGGAGGCAATAGTGGTGTATTATTCATTTCCTTTTCCGCCTCAGAGCTGTCGATGCAGTCATTCAGCAGGTTCATAAATAGGGTAAAGTATTTCAAAAAGAGCGCACTCTTTGCATCCATCAAATCGCCTCGATCCGATTCCTCAGGCTGAAGGGGAAGGCCCCGAAGCAGTGCTGCCACTGCCTCCATGCAGGCTTGGTCTAGATCGCGAAAGATGAGGGATGTGTTTGTGAGAATAGCGGCATCTGCCGAACTGGGCGGTGCAATCTGATGGGAGGTGCCCATCACCCAGTCGGTCAAGTATTCAACAAGCTTATTCCGGAACTTCATCTCCTGACGAAAGGCGAGATCGTCGCGTCGCTTCATCATCACTTCCACAAGCTGGCACAATTTTGTCTTGATTCGAATGGCATAAACAGTCATATCCAGGTGACGAACATAACGCACTATTCCTAGCATCATGCCTTCGATGCTTGTAACACCTAAATGTTCCGAGGGCGATGGTTGATCGTTGTTGGGATCCTTGTTAGCTTTGGGATCCAGAATCGATTTCATTATGTAGATGGTGTGCTCGATAAACTGCGTGTTGATGTCGGTCACATTGACGTTCACCTGGCCTTGCTGATCGAAGAACTTCTCCACGATGGCTCTAACCTGATCGAAGAGTATGGGATATAGTTGGGTGGACATCTCCTCGCCCACCAGTTCTTTCACATTTTTCTGAATATTGAGGCCAATTTTTTCGTTGCTGCAGACCAGCAGGCGCAATAGTTGGCCCACGAATCTATAATGAACATTTAAAGGTTAGGAAGTGGGCATGTTAAAATTATATATCATCTTACTGTGTTACAGGACAATAGCTGACATCTTGTGGCGGTGCTGGGGGAAGAGTGGATAGTGAAACTGTGCTAGGGTGCAGAGAGCCATGTCCGGAACTTGTGGAGCTTGAGTATAGAGAGTTTTGAGCAAGTGAGCCCAAAGAAGCATTGTTCTGCGATTGTTGCAGCAGCATTTGACGACTGCTGCTGCGTTTGTGAAGGCAGACGCCACCCAAGGCTAGTAAAAACCAAGTCATATTGGCCCATTCGTTGATTTGTTCCTCCAGATCGTGCTCTGAGCTTTGGTGACTCGCTCGCCGCTTGCCCATGCCCCGATGGAAGACCTCTGCTTGGCCATCTTCTCCTTTACATTTGGGGTACGTTTGCAAAACCTTGCTGGATACCTCCCAGTTGCGAAAGGTCTCCTCCCAGGCGGGCTGAACGCCATGGACACAGTGCTCGATCTTGCGCAATAGGGTCATAATGCGCTTTTGAAGTGTAAGACGACTCAGCACATTGCCGTGGGTGTTGTCAAAGAAACAAATGCGAGAGTCCGTTGCAGCTAAAATGGAAATTTAAATAACAAAAGCGTAGATTATGAATTTAATAAAAACTCACATGTGGACAACTGAGCCAGCTCCTGGTAAATGTGATAATTCGGCATAATAAAGCCGACTGTTAATTCATCGGAACTGCAACAAATCTCTGCCTCCTCGCAAAGCAATCCAAAACACGACAGCGATGTCAGCACCGCATCTAAATCGACACTCCACAGGTACATGAAGAAAACGACTTCCATCTTAATGTGAGCCTGCTTGCAAATGGCAATCTGACTTCCCACATGTGCATAATCCTTGTGTCGCTGAAGGAACGTATTCCGACAGATAAGGATCTCGCGTAGCCACTTTAAGACATCAGTGTAATTGGCAATTTGGTGTTGAATGAGCTTTTGCGAGATTGAAAACAGCACCTGGGAGCTAACGTCCCAGAACGTATTGATCGGAGCCTCTGGATTCCAAACCTCTATTTTCTCCGGGGCGTGCAGAGCCAGCAGCGCCTCCATAGCCTCTTGTGCCACATCGGGCATGGTAGTTTGATGCACCAAACTAACTAAACCGTTGATCAACTCCAAAGTAGAGCTCTGCACTTCATGCGCTACTTTTCCTTGTGTCTAGAATACAGACAATGTTTTTTAAATGAGTGTATGAGCGATAAAAGAATCTAAGAACTCACATTTAACAATAGCGTGGGATCAGCATGAATTAGCCGTACGAGTAGCAGCAATAACATTTTGTGGGCTGGACCCTCTTCGGCGCGCGTTAAACCTTTCTGCGTATCTTTAGATTTGAGTGTCAGGGAGGTTATATAGCGCAGTGGCGTGTGGGCTATATAACCCTGGGTGGCCTTGTTGAGCGTATCCGTAAACAAAGCTCTTAGCTCAGCAGAGCGGTAGTGCACCACATCCGTCTGTGGCCACCAAGCCAATCTGGGTTGGTTTACTATGCGGAAGGGGTTCTTGTTCTGCAAACGGAAGTCGACGTATATGTGAGCCAACCTATAATGGGAAGTATATATGGATTAGTCATACAAGATTTATAGAATTACCCAAATTAATTACCTTAGCAAAGAGCACACAATTACAAAATGGTAAGCCTGCGGCGAGGATAAATTCAGGCAAACCTTTAGCGCCTCGATGTTGTGAGGATTAATCCGAAAACACGACACCCAGCAGTCAATCATCAGCTCGATATCTGCAAAGTTGTAACCCTGTCCGCGAGAGAAGGGCTTGGCTGGATTGAAGAGCAGTGCTTTGAGATCGTTGATAAAGAATTGCACCAGCTTGAAGACCACATTATTGGAGTCGGTGTTGTTGATGTAGGTGGATGCTTTGCACAACTTCACACAGGCGATTGCAGCAGATTCGGTCACCTGTTTCGATGGTGAGTGCTGACCCAAGCCTCTCTTGATGCTCTCGATGAACTGCTTGGCCGAGAAGTCCTTGTCCCTAGAAGTGGATTGCGCTGACTTCGAGGCAACCTTTTCCTTGTCCTTTTCTTTCTCTTTCTCCGACTGCTGAAGTTCGTTGACGACGGCTTCGAGGCAAGAGGGATTTAATATTAGCAAGAGCATTTGAAGCGGCCACACAAGAGTTTTGCTCTTTTTGTTTTCGGTTTTAAAGTACTCTACAAAGTCCATCAAGGGTTCCCAGCAGCTTTAACGAAACAGAATCAATTTATTTGTCTTTAAAATTGTCTTTGTCATTCCTCTTACGTGGATATATCTCGATTGGTTCCTCGCTGCAGGTCTTGGAACTCTTGTGGATGGTACTCAATCCAGTTCCAAATAGCCTTCTCCAGCGAGTAAAGCAAAATCAAAGGTGGAGCACGCTTCGATCGAAACTTTGTGATGGTTTCTGGAAATGTAAAAAGGTTAAAACCTTTTCGAAACATTAAAGTATTTGGTTTACCTTGCAGCAGCTTGGTTAGCTTTATCATATCCATATCGATGTGTTGAATTAATTCTATGTCGTTGTAATCCGGATTTTCCTCGGAACAGGATGTCAGCTCTTGAATTCTCGCCGATATGCGATTGAACACCGCTGAGAAGTGATTCTGGGACAGGGCAAAAAGCACCTTGGATGCCAGGGCCTTGAGCTGGGCGGCATTCGGGTTGCTGTCGCTCTGGACATCCACAAACTGCGAGATTTCGCGCAGCAGCAGCTTCACATTCATGGCCTCCTCGAAACGCGCTGTGTCCTTGGTCTGGTTGGTCAGACAGCGCTCCAGAGTGGTCAGTATGATGACTAGCGACTCGAAGTAGCAACGCTCTGGCTCATGGCGATTTTGAAGTGCCTGCAATGGAGTTTTTGTTTCAGTAGTTTAACTTAATCGTATCCCCGCCCCCTGAAGTAGGCACGTATCTTTTAAGAGGATACTCAATGTAGAGGCTGTGGAGAGGTTTTTGGACTACATACCGCCTCATTGACCCTTTGCAGCATCTTGGTGAGGCCGGATATGACCAGGGAGAAGCGGTACCGCGATATGTGGATCAGACAGGCCACCAGTTGGTCCTGGCTCATCCTGGCCTGCGTGCCATAGGCTCCGATTCTGTTTGGCAGCTGAAAGAGTAAACCATTGATTGCTCAATTCCACTTCATTCATGCGGGAACCGGTGTTTTTGTTATTGTTGCTATCTCGCTCTCTCCCGCATTTGATTGAGAGCTCACACAGACGGAGCGGGTGAGGCACGCACACTCGCAAGGTCGCAGTGAGCATGTATGGGGGAGGAAGAGGCAGAGCAGCAGGTACATTTTTTCGCCTGCGAGAAACGCAACTGCGGAAAAGCCATCTGAAAACACTTGCCTGATCCTCGAAACGGGCCAAAAGGGCACTGGCCCACTCGCCTGGCTTCTGGGTCATCTTGTTGTGGTGTTTTAACAGTTGTTTGTGCGTTTTTTACTGCATTTCAGTAGCTTAATGGGGCAGCTTTTCGTTGAGCAGGGGGAGTGGCAATTGGTCGAGGGACATCTTTGTTCGTAATCCTTGGTGTTTTGTTCAATTCCTGAGACGTTCACTTCCTTCTTTTACATCACTTTGGTTGGTTTGGCTTCACGGAACTTGCACTGTTTCTTTTTTTATGGAAATTTTCGAAGGGTTTACAGGCTGTTATTTGGATGTTTATATTGCGAGTGTACCGCCTTCCATTCCGTCCATAATACCAAAACTGATAGCAATTAAAGCCTATCGATAAGTCGCCTATCTTCGACTAGTGATGGCATCTGGTCAACTGGCGATAAATTCCTCAGGGTGACCATAAGCCGAAAGAAAATGCGCGCGCTTACGCAACCATTTGAAAACTGAAAAAAGTTTCTGTTTAAATTAATTTAATTTAATTTTACATTATTCAATATTGCTTAACATTTCCCAAAGATATTTTGAGCTACGTGTAAGAGAGAAATGTATTTAATTTGAAAAACGCAGATTCAGTTCAGTAAGTATTATTAGTTTATTTAATGTTGTTGTTAATGCAATACAAATTATCAATATTAAATATTTCAGATGGTTTGGTAGCTTGGGTTTTTGTGTCTCTTCTGTTCGTGTGTGCCTGGTTGAGTCTGTGCAAATTATACATATTTCCAGCAAATACTTAATGTTTATAATGTTTCAGCATTTCGAGCAGTAATAGGTTCAAATCGAGTTCTATCTGTTGTAATTTAGTGTTGCGTCCAACGTTAGTTAATATTTATTCAATTGTTCTATTATTTTACGGTATAAAGTTAGTTTAGCTAGCTAAAAAACACATGTACAGTCGCGTATAGGTATATATATATTTGGTTTTATTGAAAATGTTTGCGTTATTTTTCAAATAACCATTCTTAAGCTGACAAAAATTTAAGTTTAGGCATAGGCTTATGTTACAATCGTCTTATTGGCCGTTTTTGGGAAGTGAGTTTGGTTAGTGAGTTACTTTATCTAATCAAGGTAAATAAAAGAGTGCTTTAAAAAGGTGAAAAATATAAATATTTTGAAAATTGTTTGTGAGCTTCTTAAACTGTTTTGTGTATATATTTTTGATTTTACTTTGCGTTCGATATATGTACGGGTCTCTCATAGATTTAAATGCAGTTATTGATATTTTTAGAGGGTTCTATAAACGTTGCAGTTTTAAGGAGTGTATACATGCATGTACGTATTTGCTATATTACTATGACTAGCTGCTTAACTGGTATCTTGATTTTCTCTTGTATAATTGGTATATGTTGTAATGGACGTTTGATGACTATTCGCTTCGAAATTATAGCAAAAAGTGCTTGAAACATAGCAAAAGATAGCGCAAGATACAAACAGATGATCGTTGTAAATAGAGTATGCTCGTATAACTAGTAAGATTTGTATTTAGCTTGCGTTGTTTCGTTATCGCATTCGATTCGATTGGTTTTCGTTCTTACAGCTACGTTCTCCTTTGAAATTGGATTTCAATGCAGTGCAATCCTGCGTTCGCGTCCTTGAGCAGGCCTGCTAACAATAAATTAGTGCTGGTTCGCAGGACGGGCCTTCCCCGCCCCGAATCGCCAGCCGACTAGAGTAATAGACTAAATTTAACAATTCCTTTGGGGGCATCAGATCAGAGACTACAGCTAGGAAATGGGCGTTCGTTTTAGAGCAGGGATTCAAACGGGTCAGCTACGCCTTAAAGAAATCATAAAAACTGCTTTGATTTTGAATACTCCAAGAAGATTTTCACACCTAATTCAAGTATTCTTGCAGACTGTCCGTGTAACTTAAAATAAAGTCAAAATATTCAAACGAATGACAAAAATTTAACTTATTTGAGTTTTTCTTGCTCTGGTATACATGCTTCCGGTCCCAGTAATAGAAATCAAACCCGTTTGAGAGTAGGGTGCTTAGATGGTCCACACCTGAACCTTTTCGGCCACCACACACCAGCTGGCCCGCTCGTAGTAGGAGCTAACGATGTGCAGGCTGGCCACATGGTGGTTGATCAGCGCGTCCAGCTCGCCCTCGCGGAACACATGGTAGTAGCGGTGGTGGGTGCTGGCTCCACCCTGGGAGGGGCTGTCCAGGGAGTTGGTGGAGCTGTTCGAGTGCTCCAGGGAATCGTTGGAGGGCCGCTGCTGGAGATTCGCCGCTTGGCTTGGCTCCTTTTGAGGTTGCTGCTGCTGGGTCGTCGGCGGTTGGACCTTTAGGGCAGCCATGTTGCGCCTGCGCTGGCCGTAGTCCGACATGCCTTCGCCCAACTGATCGCCACCTCGGGCTTCCAGAGCCTCGGCCTCCGCATCCTCATCCTGTTCCTCCTGCTCCTCCTCCTCTGGTATGACATCGTCCTCATCCTCGCGCACATCACTGTCCCCATCGTCCTGCAGCAGGTAGGCTGTCTCCGGATTCAGCTGATAGTGTCGATTCCTCTTGTAGTTGAACTTGGAGATCTTGCAGTGCTCATAGACGCCAAGTGAGTAGCTGGACTCGTTTTCCTCCTCCTCCTCTTCCTCGCCATCCTCCTCCTGGATGGTGAAGCTGCGGGTTTGGGAGGATAGTGATGAGGTGGACGAGCTCACCGGGGATTGTTGCAGACTTGGCTGCGTGGAGAGGTTAGCTAGCATCAGACGGCGTTCCCTGAGCTCATCCCGGAAAGCACTCAAATCACCATTAGAGCGCTTCTTACCGCCACCCAAAATCTCGGTCAGATCTCCCATTCCGATCCCATCCAGATACCGGCACTCAGTTCGATTGGTCTTGTCATCCAGTTCCCGCTGCAGTTGGGCAGTCAGTTGTTCCGCGAATTCCGCACAATCCTGCTTCTGAGCGGCCTCCCTCTTTTCGGGAAGAAGGGGTGCACTATCTGCATTCAGGATTATATCATCTTCGGCCTGGGACCGGGAGCTATTGATCTGGAGCTCTCCTTTATGGTACTGCTCCTGCTGCAGACTTATCAGCTGCGCCAAGCTGGGTTCTCCTTCGTCCTGGGAAGCCGAATTGGAGTTCGCGGAGTTCGCGGCTTCTCCTTCCTCACTTCCCGAGGGCACTTTGGCCGATCTGGGTGCACTTATAACACTGTC
This sequence comes from Drosophila erecta, assembly GCF_003286155.1. Classification (NCBI taxonomy): domain Eukaryota; kingdom Metazoa; phylum Arthropoda; class Insecta; order Diptera; family Drosophilidae; genus Drosophila; species Drosophila erecta. The sequence continues at coordinate 6,438,684 of NW_020825194.1, forward strand.
TATGGAATCGGGGGAGGAGGGTTCACTGGAATCGCTGTCCAGGTCATCGGTGGCCGGATTAAAGAGCTCCAGGGAGAGCAGTTTGGTGGCCAGTGATGTCGTGGATGCTGAGGTGGACACGCCAGATCCCGAAGCTCGCCTAACGATGGGAAAACTCTGACGTTGCAGCTGCAGAGATTGCTGTTTTCGGAATTTGGGAATGGGTGGCAGATCTCTGATGGCCTGGCGGGTGATCCTACGCACCGGTGGCGATGCCTTGAGTGGTTCCTTTGGCGGCTCCTTAAGTGGCTCCTTCTTCTCCTTGGGCGGCTCCTTTTGCAGATCTACATGCTGCTCCTTTTGCAGCTTGATGTGGGCCTCATCGAAGCTGAAACGAGCGGGTTTTGAGGGTGGAGTCAAGATGGCCATGGCGGCGGAAACGGCGGATGTGGACTGAGGCGGAGAAGTCACCGTGCCCTGGATGGCAGCCGGTGAATGAGCCGGAGTGGGAGGGCAGGGCATGATTAGCGGCGACGTTGGCACTGAGTGAGTGGGCGGCAATCGAGAGCCGGGATTTACCCCCTGATCCCGACCAGCGGCTCCTTGTGCCCTTTGCCCATTGCTGGAGGATGAGTTGCTCGAGCTGGAGTTAGAGTTCTGGTGCTGCTGCTGGTAGTTCAACTGCTGCTGGTGCTGCTCCGGCTTGGGTATGAATATGACCGAAGCGAAGCTGTCCTCGGACTCGATACTAGTGTCCGACTGCAGGCTGCTGTCCTTGGAGGAGTCCGAGCCGGACTCTCGGGAATGCCTCCTCGCCTTGTCACCCTGACCGCCATCCGCACAGGCGGGACACTCTTGCTGATACTGGCTACAGTGACAGAGATTGCCCATGGTGCACTCTACACTGCTGCAGTACGTCACAGGTCCCGACGTCGAGGATGCGGGCAGAATCAAGTGGGACAGATGGTGAACAGGATGGTGGTGGTGGTGATGGTGGTGCTGATGAGCCGTCACCACCACTCCCTGCTTATTGTTATTATTCAGCATGGGGTTTTTGTCCAGTTGAGCGGGCTGCTGGGCAGGATTCGGCTGCGCCTGCGGTCCACTCTTGATGTTTTGGATCAGCTTGCTTATGCCCGTTTTGGTCACCCTTTCCAGACTGCCCGTCGAGCTCTTGATTTTGGTGGTGAAGCCCTCACGGATTACCTGCAGTCTCTTGGAGAACAGAGCTGATCTGCAGAGGAAGGCTTCATTCAGCGAGGTTTGCTTTTGAATGCGCTTGCGCACCCTCTCCTTTTCCCTCAGCCGATTGCAGGCCATCAGATCCTCGTTGAGGGAACTCTGTTTGCGCAGGAAAGTGGGCGCACCAGTGGGTACACCGTTGACTCCTCCTTCAGCAGAATCACCTGACGGAGGCGTGGACGTCGACGAGGCATGCTGATGGAAATTCCCAGCATAGCAGCCACTCTTTGTGTACAGACTGCTGCTTACCACGCCATTGGAGCCATTCAGACTACTTACCACCTGAAAGGATTCGGGTGCGGGTGGCGTGGCGGCGTCATCATCGCACAAGGACTGCTTCTGCTTGATGAGCTTTGGCCTCCTGCTCAACGTGTTCCCAGCACTGGCCGTGGTGGTGGGTGAATGCCTTCCATTCAATTGGAGTTGCATCTGAAGTTGCTGGCTCTCCGGAGCGTTGAGTAACAGCGCCGCTGCACTGGCCTTTGATTCACCAGGAATCAGAGGACCACCTAGACTGGGAACACTGGAGCGCGAGCGGACAATCTGGCGGGGTGGCGGCTGCAGGATGCTACCCAGGCTGCGGGATTTGAGGCCAGCTGATAGTGGCGGATCGGGAAAGTCCTCAAAGTCCTCCAGGCGACGCAGCTCGATGGGCAGATCCTTGGCATCTTCGTAGTCCAAGCTGCTGTCGTTCTTGGTGTCCTTTGAGGACCACGAGTCCATAAACCACGCATGCCGGCGTCCACGGGCCAGTTTCTATGGTTTCAGAACATAATAATAATTGCCAAATGACCAATTAAAGGCGACTGTGCCCTTGGCTTACCTGAATGGCCCGGCGAACAAAGCTGTAGCAGGATTCCCCCGGCGATGACGAACTAAGGCTGGAGCTGTCCCCATCTCCGGCCGATCGACTGGAATTCGTAGAGTCCTCGGTGTAGGCATGGTAAGGCGGCTGGAAATTGTCGTCGTCCTCCTCATCCGAGTAGGAGTAGTTTCGATTCTTTGGTGGCTGCCAGGGTATCAGCACATCCTGCGACTCGAAGCGTCGATGTCGTTGTTCCAGCGCCCACACGGTGATCACAACCCGACCACCGATCCTCAGGATCCTAGCCAATTCCCTGAGTGCCTGGACACGTCGCTCCGTGGTGGCGAAGTGGTGCACCACCGCCAGCGACAACACCGCATCGAAACTGTCGTCCCGGAAAGGCAGTTCTAGATTGTCGCACAGTGCCACCTGGAAAATGGAACAAACAAGAGGTTTTCATTGTAGTTCAAGAGGTTTTCATAGAATTGCTAGTTAATTATTAATATTAGCATTATTGACATTGTTAATTTTCATAGTCGCCTTTCCATGCCAATTTCCTTGGCAATTTTAGTTTTACATTATTATACCCGTTACTCGTAGAGTAAAAGGGAACATTTTGAGATTATGAAATTTCTCTTTTGCACTTCCACTAGCTGACTACCGGGTATCTGATAGTCGGGGAACGACTATTCTCGCTTTAATAATTTGATTGATTCACGGACTTAATGATTTCCCCAGGTGGCAGCCCAACACCACGAAATTCCGGCCAACCAGCGATCTCCGGGGAAGCCATGCCAATTAAGCTGTGTCAAAGATAAGTCCTCGCAGGAGTCCCTTTGTGGGGTCAGGACTGCCGACATCGTGCTCTTGTCGCTGAAATCGAGTCCTGGCCAGAAACCTCCCACGGGTGCTGCCCGCAAAAGTATGCTATTGAAATAGTGTAAGCTGCAGTAAGTAAGAAGAGATGATGCAATTTCAAGCCACGAACAGGACCATCAATCGCCTCTGAGAAAAGTTGAGCATGCAGGATAGATTGCAAGAAGTGGAGAATTTCCATTTCAAAGGGATGCAGCCTGATTGAATAATCCACAAGCAGTATCCCTTTTGGTTGGCTACATCATTTGGCAATTAGTAACTTTTCCACGCTGGAAAAACAAAGTTATCTCTGTGTGGCTGGCTGATTGGCAGTTAGCTTCGACCATTTGTCATTCAAATATACGCTGGGGGAAAAGTGCTGTTCGAAAGTTGAATACTTTTATATAAACTGACCTAACACAATGTGGCCAAAAACCGGTGCTCGTGCAGGCATATTCAGGCCATTTATATTCATTTTCGTGTCATGGCCAGTACCGACGGTGTCAATTACCATCATTGGGATGAAGGGGAGTTAAGCCAACAAAGGTGTATTCCGTTCGTTCAATATAATATCGAATGACAAACTGCCGAGCGCGTCAATGGAGAAATTTAATATCGATTCAAGCTGTTCCAGGAAATGCAATTTGCAGCCAATATAAATTCACAATTTCCTTGGAAATTTCGTTGCTCTCAATCCTCGTTTGCGGAATCAATTTTACATTGCCCGAGCAAATACTGGATTAAATATTATGTTCATTTTTTCTATAAAAAGCCATCTTATTTGCTGCAATCTTGTATTTCCGCTTCCTGCTCAACTGTTATCGCAAACTTCTGTGTGTATTTGCACTTTCCATGGATGTGGGTGTGTTCTCCTGCAGAAATAAAAATCCTTGACCCGCCCAGCCTTACACTTTGCCTAGAGTTTTCCGCTTCAGGTGCTGCTGCCAGGTGGCTAGAAACTCAGACTGAGCCATTACGAGCTCGAAGTCATTCGCAAATATCAATTAACATAAGTGTTTTTCGGCCCCTGAGCTTTGGATGGGCATTGGCATTGAGCATAGAAATTGGGATCTCGGAATTGCATTTCAATAGCAAAAACAGTACATTTCGGTTTGTAAAATTTAAAAGAATCACGCTTGTTGTTCATTTATAATATTTCCATTGCAACAAAGTAAGATTTCAATAAACTTTTTCAAACGTATTAAATAGTAGAAAAATTAACAAGCTTTAAGTGCTCCATTTCCGTGGATACACAATATGAAGTGAATCATTGTATTTTCCTCGTGGAAACGCCCAGGCAAACAAACGGAATCTCATGCATTTTAGGTAAGCAATCCTTTGTTTCCCGGTTATGAGCATGAATGAATTATGAGCATCAGAATGCATTAAGTTCTGATGCAGCCCCATTCATCTGAGTCCCCACCTCCGCCCACAGCACACTTGTATATCCCCAGCACTTTAGTTTCTCCTTTCGATGAATGCGCACGCTGACAGTTTTCCTTTATTTGCAATGTTTTTCTCTAGAGCGCCATACAAATCGTATTTATAGCAGTGGCCATTTTTCACACACGGTGGTTGGGCTTTTGTGTGTGAATGCGATGTGTGTTGTGTCACGCGGGTCGGGCACATGACGCCTTTGGAATTTATGTTGACGGGGCTTTCAGGCGGGGGAGAGTGTCAGGTGAGGGTGAAACACGTTACGCATACGCCACGTTGCACGCTAATGAGGCCAAAGCGCAGCGCAAAAGACGAAAAGACAGGCGGCGTCACTCTGAGCCGAAAATGGAATATATATAGTATGCATATATACAGCACATATAGTCGTCCTTTATGCAGTATCTCTTTGCGGCTTATTTAAATGGCGCTTTAGCCCGAGAACGGAGCCTCGGGGCAGCTGAAAATTGCAGGTTTCACCTGGCCCAGAAAAAAACCAAGCGCTCTGCACCTGCCATTATTGAGTTTCACTTTTTATGTTTGCGGCATTGCTCTTCCTTTCACCCATTTGTATGCGCCATTTTTCGGGGCGGCTTCACGAGATTTACGAGGATGTCTAGAGCTGTGGAGTGCGATTTTGGGTGCTCCACTTGCTCCGCTTTTATTGCTTTACAAAATTATTGAAAATCAGGCCATGCACGAGCTGCAGAAATCAGAAAGTTGCAACTTTTGTGCGCGCGGACCAAGTTAAATTGGTTTTGCATAAAGTTTGCAATTCCGCAGCAAAACTTGCATTCGCTTGCATGTCACGTGCGAATTTTGTGCATTTGCTGTCGGCTGTATTTTAAACACATTAGGCAAATACACATTAAGCAAATAGAAATAAATTCCGATCGAATTCGTTTTGCTATGCAAATTAACGGGCAACAGTGATTAGAGACACATGTGGGCAATCAGCGACGGCAAGGACTAAATGTCAAGGACTCGCCGGCAAACAATAATAATTGAAGGCACCTAAACTCCACTCGGCTCATGGTAATGTGGCACGTTATTAAATAAATTAAGTAAACGGGGGCGAAATGCAGCAGCTGCTGCTCCTGCAACCTTGCTGTCAATTCCACGCGAAAGCAATTTAAATGCGAAGAATGCGTGTTGTCGATTACGGCGAAGTGGAAAGCAAATGAAAAGCCCGTTCTTCTTGGGAAATGGTACTCGGGCTCTGCTTTCCGCCTGCAAATGGCATCATAAATAAACGCCCGGCGTTAGTAATAGATTATGGCAAAAAGCATTGCATACCTCAGGCAGCTGGCTATATACCACTATAGCGTCGGTTTCACGCGGAGCAGGAAGGTGGAAGGTGGAAGGGTGGAGGGGGATCGCAATTTATTGTTGTTCCTTGTAAAAGGAAATGTTGGGCTGTGGGTAGCCAGGAGCAACTGCAGCAGCAGCGGGACAAAGGAAAATGGGGAAAACTATGCAGCAGAGTTGTGTCATTGTTGAGCGAATATTGTTCAGGGGGGAAAACTAAGTGCGCTGTACTTCATGTTCATTATGACATAGCCGAGCGTATCACTTAATTGTGCCCCGAAGTTCGAGGCGTGCTCCTCCACCCCATAAACTTTACAATTTCTGAGCTCACTAGAGGACATATTGTTCACGCAATTGTTCCGAGGAATAGTACATCTCGTTAATAAGAAAAATAATAAGGCATGGCTAACAAATTGGATCAACTTAATGGCAGCTTCTTTAAATTTAAGAACACGACTTTGAGACTAACCTATTTCAAACATGTATTTATACTAGTGAAAAGATATCCACATTTAATGAACTCCACAATAGAAGTCTCTAATTCTCCAAACGACTCTCACAAATTTACCCAAATTAATTGTTATTTCATCATGCGTATTAGCTCGGGTAAATAATTCACTCGTGCAGCATGCATTCACTCATTAAATATTAATGATAACCCCATTTAGGATCTAAATTGAAACGGAAGCCGCTGCAGCTGGAAGTGCATTAAGTCCAATTGGCGATTATGCATCCCTTTGGCTGCCAACCATGTGCAGTTTATGGGTTCCGCCTGGTTAACTGCTCCTCCAAATGACTCTTTTTACGGCACAGTTGTGGACCATTGCAATTATGAGGCACTAAAAACTCCCAATGCAGCAGGCGAACGGAACATGTGCAAATAATACCCAATGATAAGCATAATTTATGCGTTCTGCTAATGGCCAAGTTAAGTGGAGCAGCCAGCATTTGAATCTAGCGGCCCTCTCACTGCCCCTTTTCGACCTTTTGCCGGCTAGGGGGGAATTGGAAAATGGGTCAATTGTATGGCGAACAGAACGGAACTCCAAGGAAAACACGACCACACCAAACACACGCAATTAGCAGCAGGCTGCAATTAGATTGCACACAAACTTGATGAGTTCATGCGATGCTCATCTTGCGAATTCAGTTAATCAAGAACATACTTGCGAACTTTATGGCAAGCTTAATCCGATTTGGAGTCGTGCGACCTTGATGATACCAAAAATACCTCAACCTGCCCACAACAAAAATGTAATTAAGTTAAGGCAAAGTTTTCGAGAAAGTAGCTATTTCGATGGGAGCGCAATTCTGATTGCTTGCATTGCTGGTGAAATACAAGTACATAAAGGTAATTATACAGATTTTAAAGTAGTGGTAATGACATTAGTTCTGTTTTGTAAAAAGCTGTATATAAACGCAGGTTGCAGAACAGATTTAGTTTACTTTAATATGAAGCCCGAATTTGGAATTTTGTATTTGCTACTTGTGAGTCTTGCGACCACTGAACCTCAACCGCCTCTCAAGTGGTCATGGGGACCCATTCAAGATTGGCTAAAGCCTCCTCGAAGGGCATGCTATACCAATAAATGCATTAGGGATCAACTCGGATAAATATTGATAAAAAACAGTTACTTATCGCATCATCATCGGTTAACTAAGTCTTCCTAGGACCCCACGTTTCATTTCAATTAGTATGTGAAATGTGATTAGTCAAGCTGCTTAGCAACGGCTTAAATCGCGAACGGCCTTTTACCATAACGAACTCACCTCGCCGCCCTTTTCGTGAGCCACCTTGCTCAGGCGGTAGCATCGCTCCACGCCAATGGTGCAGATGGCCGGATTGCACTGGGTGAGGTATCTCCCACTGCCGCAGCCCACGTCGCAGACCACCGAGCCGGGATCCAGACCGCTGAGGAAGTGGGCCATCCGTGGGCGGACGGGACCCGTGGGCTCCTCACAGTGCTCGTACACATCGTGCACATAGGCACGCTCCAGAGCCGCCGATCTGCCACTGGCATCGCTACTCGAGTGCTTCTCCGCAACGGGCTGTGCTGGTGGCGCAGTCTTTGTTGCCTCGCTGACAGGTGAAATGGTTCCGCCTGCTCCGGAGGACCCTCCTGCTCCTCCTGCTCCTCCTGCTCCGCCCGTCGCAATTGTGGCTGGCGCGGTTGGGGATACAACCGTGGGGGCCAAATCACCCGCTTGTCCTATGCTGGATGCCGCATTTGTTGCAGTTGCCGTTGTCAATTGCTTGGTCATTGATGCTGCTGCTGCTGCTGCTGCTGCTGCTGCTGTGGCTGCTGCTCCTGTTGTGGCTGCTGCTCCTGTTGTGGCTTCTGGCGTTGTGTGGCACTTGTCATATATTGTCGAGGGGCAAACTTCATCTGCAAGGTATATAAAAATAGAAGGCGGATGTTACTGACTGGATTGCACACGATTTTGACGTCAAGAACTTGACGCTTAACAAACCCAATACTTGTTGGAAAAGTAGAAAAACTATTTTTAACAAATGGTAAGCATGTGTTTTTTGTTAATGAAAATAATAGTGTATATAGATACCTAAATGAAAGGAAAGTCAGTTAGCTGATTCCGTGAAAAACAATTTTAGGACGCTATATTCGATTTCTAGGAAATGCCCATTTCACCTACTTCGTTATGCAAACTGCAGAGTAATTTATAATCCGCCAAACAATTTGTATAATTAAGCCAATTGCCTGGTTGAATGCAGACCATAAAGTCAATTTCAGCCCGACTCCTTGTTGCATGCCGCTGGAAATTTTTGCGAAAAACAAGGCAGAACTCCGGTGCATGACATTAAGCCGTAAAAATCGTTAGAAAAACGTCAGCAAAACCCACACAGACACAAGCGAGTTGCATACCGGATGTGTGGCAACTGTTTTGGGTTAGCATTGTTGTTGACATTTTATAACCATACTTCCGGTGGCACTTCGAATGGAAATTTCAACGCCATCGGCGCAAGGAACTGGCCATTGTCAGACCCAATAAATTGCGTTAAAATGCCGTTGCACAAAGGGGAAATCGCACCGAGTGGGTCGCGCTCCTGATGGCCTTTACCAGGTGGGTGGGTGGTGGCAACTGGATGCGGACAGTGGGTGGCTCGAGGCCATTCACAGGGAGCCACAGCAGCCGGCAGTGGGCGTTAAACGACATTAGTGCAGTAAAATGGAATTATAATTGAAATCAGATTAAAAGCAGTTGTAGTGCCAACAATGACGCAGCATTCGGAGTGGGAAAGGAACTAGGACCTGGGACCACGCATCAACTCATGTCCTGGGGGCGTTAATGAGTTGGCGCCCATTCTGCGTATGTGTTAATAAGCACTGTAAATGAGTTATATATGTATTTTATGACATTTTGATTGAATTTATGGCTAGTGACGGGCAGCTAGAGAGCCAAAGCAGAGCACTCGTAGTTCGGGTAACAGAAAAGCTATGTTTTATGATCCTGTGAACATTTAATCAAGGGAGTGGGAAGTGAGCTCTTGGTAACAAAGCGCAGTAAATCCGAAAATTCTTCCTAATTCCCCAGCGATTTGATTTGTTTGAACGAGACAAATACAGCATCGCTGTACTTCAAGGGAAAATGTTAAGTAATAGTTTTTGTTACTAATACCTTAAACTTAAAAGCACACTTTTAAGAAACACCATCTCAAACCCTATTAACCCAAATTATACTTAAGTCATATACTCGTGCGCATCCTTAGCCTATCCCCAATCTAAAAAAACCTTTTCTGCTTATGCCTGCTTATGCCGCTTATCCCAGATAGCTTTCCTTTCATTTTTAGCCTCCGTTGAGCAAGATGAGCACTCATTAACATTGTTTTCGTGTGCCTGCCGTGGCCTAATCAATAAAGTGCTTTTCCATTACCCATACGCCGTGTGGTCCAGCCGGATGCTTACCTTTTGCGGGGCCGTTGCTGCGCTGATAACTCGCATTCAACAAAGCCGTCGAGGACGCCAGTTCCGCTGATAACATGCGACAACAAAGCCGATGGCCTGGTGATATAGATATAGATGATGGGGATATAACGACGGCAAAAGGAAAATCAATGTGCATGCATAATTTAAAGACTGTTGCGGCACTTTAGACCCTTCGACATCCACATCCACATCCACATCCACATTGGCTGTTGTTTGCCTGATGATGGGAATAAGGGAACTTTGGACTCACGACAACTTGGCGACGCGCGGGTATTTTTAGACTTTCGAAGCGGGGCACGTTCTGTACGATAATTTGCTCAATTTATTTTTGAAATCTATCATTATGGCAACTACACGGTGTAATTGTAATTGTGTTGTGCTTGTTTTTGTTTTTGTTGGCCACTATGGCTAAGGACACGCTCTCCTTCTCCTGGCGCTGCCACACAAAATAGGATACACAAAATGCGGGCTCCATGGACTCCTGTCAATGCCTCTGGCATATGACGTTTCCTTTGTGTGCGTGCGTGTGTGTATGAGTGAGGGTTTGTGTGCGTGTGTGTGTGTGTGAATTTCTGCTTCTTACTATCACTTTTCACTTGCACTTTCCCTTTACTTCGTTTCATTCGCGGGCCTTACCAATTAATTTTCCATTATCGCCTTCGATTTGGATTTATTCTCGTATTGTGTTTAATTTCTAGGACACTGGCACTTGGCGCTTCACTTATACATATATATACTTGTACAATATATATATAGCCGAGTTGCGACTTGTGTGAGTGTGTGTGTGAGTGCGCGTGTGTGAGAGGTCCTGTCTCAGCGATTATCCCGTTGCGTTAGCCGTCTGCTAGCCCTCGTGTCCGTTCTCTCGGAGTCAACGTCGCGTACTAACGTGAAAAGCCCCTTGGACTCCAATGCGTTTGTTCAAGGATGTTGCTCCTGCTGCTGTGGATCGCATTGGAAAAGCTTCGCCAACTTGACGAAAGCTTTGCGAAGTGGGGGCCACCCAGCTGACAGCTGTTCGCAGAGAGGGAAAGTGATGCGGAGAATTGAAGCGGGAGAATTCGCCAGTCTTTGAGTTATGACTGCTGTTCTTTAAAAGGACTTTCACTATGAAATGGAACACTAAGCTCGTTTGGATAGAGCAACTCTATGAAATCTTTATGTTATTAGTAAAATTGTTTTTTAACTTAATAGTAAATTTTACCACTTGGTAAAGATGAAGGTATATTTTAGTAAACCTTGACTCTTAATCTTAAAGTTTTCCTGCTTATCATAGGGATAATGAAAGCTGAGTTTAGAAACTATAATGTCACAGATATAATATATGCTTAAGGGATCTACAACTTAGCTATCCAACTATGAATTTTTGAATGAAATTGTGCAAACCCATAAAAATATAATTCATAATGTTAAAGCCCCATCGCGAGCTAAATGGCTATCCAAAAATAGCCAGGCCAGGACAATTAAAATGACAAAATAAAGAAAAGCTCGACCCGTCTTTGTTTGGTTAACGCGAGTCGGCTTGTCAAATTTCATGAATGAACCCCAAAGCGCAATTGAAGAAGTCACAAAGTGAAAAACGGGAAAAGCAACAACCGCAGAGGAAAAGCCAGTGCACAGAAATAGAAGCTTCGTCAAGTTGGCCAGTGAAATGTGTCGAAAATAGCAAAGAGCCAGCCGCAGAATAGGCGAAAAATAGCTCGACGAGCTGCCAAATGGCGCAAACTCAACCTGAATTCCGTCCCTCTTCCTCCCGTATAGCCCTCTCACTTGCACCCGATTGCTTTTGATGAATGAAAAGCTTTTTGTTTTGACTTCACCGCTATCTGTGAGTCGCGTGGAAAATTGCCAAGTACGACGGGGGGCGGCAAACGCCCGCCAATGTCGCTGTAGTTGTAAAGTAGCGCCATCCTCTGACGTCTCCGCATAGTAAAAGCTTGTGTGTGGGGTAAAGTGGGGGCTTCCTGGCTTCTTGGCTTCCTGGGAGTGGGTGGCGCTCGTATCTCGGGCGTCACATGTCTTTTTTTGGGCCGCATGACTAATATAGGCAAATGGCAGGCGACTCGCAGGACGTGGCGCACATTTGGCGACATGCCACAGTAGATACGCATTCTTAAACAATGTTCTCACATACTTGGAGAAATATTTTCAGCACTTCGAACTGCGAGAACACTTCAAACTTTGCAAGAAAATGTATATGAATTAATTACTGATCAGGCAAAGGATACATTAATACATTAAACATTACCTTTGTTTTAAAACTTGAAAAGACTTGGAACACATTTTTTCTCACAGTGCCGAACCTTAACTCGTAATGTCTGATTCTGATTTTCACCGGTAGATGGGTTGATGTCGTCACACCCATGGAAACGCTGCTGAATGATTCACCAGTTGGTGTGCAAGAAATTGATGTTACGCAGTGTGTTTCGACAAAGCAAAAACTTTTCTGTTGCCAGATTGAACTAAACTTAGAAGTTTACAAGTGGAAGCGACTTTTATGATTGTTTTTGGGGCTATCTTTAGCGTGGGCCAAGACGTCACAGCCGGTGACGCGTTGAGGCTTGACTTGATATTTGTATTGTATAGATAGAAACACAGCCCACTGCATAATGTATATGTACAGATACAGAAATAAATAGATATCCATGTGCCATTCGATGTTTTCTCGCCTTGGGCGCACGCCTGCCATCTAACGAATGTGGCATCATTAGTTCTGTCATAGTCATAAATCATACGCCCTGTGGACCGCGTGTAGCCGGCAGCACGCCAAGGAGCCAAGGAGGCAAGGAGGCAAGGACGAGCGAGGAATTGCGGCAGGACTGCATTGCTAATAATGTCACGTAGCACAGCTTTTGACAGTCAAGTGTCACACACACTCCAGCCGGAATTCAAGATTAGGCGCTGCTCAACATGGCCAATTATGGGAGGCGGTTGCAGGGATCTGCGGTGCGGCATGAGTTCCCCCGCCCTGACATATTTCTGCTCTAATCTCGCACAGAAGCACGGAATTTAATTGCAAACACTGTGCTGGAAATTATGCCAAAGCATACGCAAGGACGCAAGAACATGGCTGCCATACGAAAATAAACAGGAAAATGGCAAACGGGGGAAAACTCATTTCGCAGTGCTATCGCCGCCCGGCAATCAGAGCAACCGCCCACGAGCGAATCCTTGTCCTTATCCTTCGCAGGCCAAGACATTTCCTTTTTGTGTGTCGGCAAATGAAGTGCAAATTATGCCAACGGCCAGTGCGGGAAAAAGCGCGGAAAACAAAGCGCTTTTCGCGTTGCCCCGAAAAGTATGCCATCCACAGACCACAGATTGTGAGGATTTTTCGGGGGGGATTTCGGGCGAGATTACAGGGTAAAGCATAACTTTATTGAGGTTGGACTGGATCCTACGGGATCTACCTCACACCGGCCACCATCCTTAACCCTCTAATGTTTTGCGCGTGGCATTGTCAGCAAAATCGGCGCCATTTAAAATGGTCGCGTGTAGTCGGTAGTTTGCGGCAACCTCGCTTTTTTGCCGGCCTTTGTGGCGGCTTGATAGCATATCTTGTTGCGCATTTGTCCATGTGCCATGGTCAATGTTCTTGCCCCGGCCAGTGTCACCCTGACGTCAGCGTCCTCCTGTAGGCCCCCTGCCATACAACCACTGCCCCAAGGCCAAACAAATGGGCGTCCAATGTCGCGTGACGCACAAGGATATCGGGTCCTGTGATTGCCGTCGTTGTTTCGCCTTAGATGATTTCTCCTATGGCTCGTCTAGCTTTCGCTGTTTGCCCTGTCACGTGTTTGCCCAGCCAATTAGAGTTATAGTCCGATTAAGGAAGAGCAAGGAGGCGAAAGCCACTGAGCTTTCGCAGCTTTCACTTAGCAGGCGCACAAACCGTTCTAATAAAAATATTTGCTGCGATGGAAAAATTACAGGAGCGCTTCGGCTCAGATTGGAGGCCCAAAAAAGCGCTTGTGACTATACTACTTTGTATCGATTTATTATTTATTTTATCAACTTCTATAAGTTCTTGGTTCGTCAGTGATTCAAAATGTTGGACAGTTCTTAGCTGAATTCACGTACGGGGAGCGTTGACTAGAAGTGCCTCACTATGCCCTCATGAGCTAGAAACGGGTGATCTTGTTGTGATCGGGCGAGGGCGGCAGCGAGGACACCGAGGATCGGGAGGGACTCTGCTGGGGTCGAGGTGGAGGACGTTGCGGATTGATGTTGGCATTGGCCTGGCGGAGATTGGCGAAGAACTGCTGGCGACGTGGGCCTCCTCCTCGGAGGGGTAACGTGGGAATCTCACTGGGCGATTGGTGGTTCACCTCCTCCTGTGAACAGTGCCGCATGGCGGGATTCACGCACTCGTAAACACTCTGTAAAAATTAATTTTTAAGTTAAGATTTTTTTGTTAATTTACTAGGAACCCACCTGTTCCGAGGAGTACTGATTGTTCTGGGCGAAAGCCAGCGAAGTGAGTGAAGGCAGAGCTTGGGCAATATCCGACCGCTCGATACCCCTTACGATGAGGAAGGTGCGCGGTATCAGGATGCCCACCAGTACCGCCCAACCAGAGGCCTGCAATCCCAGTGGAATGGCCGCATCCCTCCACTCGTCCCCGAATAGAGACAGTGCTATCCAGGCCACCCAAATCACCATTATCAGAACCGATCCAATGACAATGAGTATGCCCTCCCGATAATTACGTTGGGATCTGTATATAGAGGGTATCAACGCGCCCACACAGCACAGCAGAGCAAAGTCGTAGGCCAATAGGCCCCACAACCAACGACCATAGTAAATATTCTCGCAGGACACAGTCTCCGAGGCGACGTGCATCACCACCAGAAGTTGCACGGACATGCCCACTTGTGCCACAACACTGAAGGCACAAATCACCGCCTGGATATAGCCATTCACATGGGATAGGAAGCCACCTTCGGAGCCAATAGAAGCCAACATCACGGCGCGGCAGAGGAGCAGGGAAAACACAAAACAGTAGACCAGGGTCATGATGAACACCCTCACTGCACACAGGGTATTCAGAGTTTGGGCATCCTCGAAGGTCACATGCGAATTGCGCTGCTCCCCCACGTATTCAATCGAAAAGGGCACAAAGGAGCAGAAGACGAGGATGAGCGAGAGCAGAAGGAGAATCGAGGTGGCCGGATTTCCCTCGAAGACGTCGCCCAACGAGATGCGCACCACAATGAACACCAGGATGGCCAGCGTGGCAATCAGGCCCAGGATAGCAGCCGTCAGCCCAGTTGCCACCCATGTGTCCATCTTGATGCGCCAGAACATCACGGATTCGCCATCGAACAGGAATGGATACCGCCTATTGTCACCAGCACTATACTGGCAGTTGAACACCTGACCGAACTTGGTCTTCAGCTCCAAGCTGGTGTGATTGTCTCGATTGTAGTGATAGTACGTGGTCACATTGGTCACAAAGTTCTGCGACGCAATCTCGCGCAGTTCGGTACGCGATTCACCCGTGATCTTGTCCAGGGTCAGCACTTTCTTCTGGTACATCTGAAAGTTCATGGCGGTACCCAGCTTGCGCATCAGCAGCAGCGACAGGATCTCAGCCGTATCATGGGCTTGTCGGTACTCCGATGTCCGCCAGTCCTCGATGAAGTTCAGAAAGTTGAAGCAACTCTCCAGCACATACAAGTCGTGCTCCTCACCTCGCTTGCAGTGCTTGGACAGGGAACCGCGCAGCCAGTTCATCAGGTCGATTATGGAGCCGGCGAAGCTGAGCACTCGCGATGGCAGCACACTCTTCCCGATCAGGATCTCGTCCAGAGCGGTGGGCGTGGCGTCCAATTCAACGGAAGTGCTCAGGTCAATTTCGTTTTCCATGAGCACAAAAGCTCTGTTTGGTAAGTCTAAAAAGAAAAGAAGAAATGAATGAAGAAGTTGGGAACATTATAAAAAGTAAATATCAACCTGCCAGGAATTCATCGTCTGTTCTATCGGTGGGCACGGAAAATAGAGTGCCGTTTTCCTTGAAGTGACTAGCTAGCTTATTGCCAAACATGATGTAAACATTCTCGTCACTCTTGAAGTGCATGAGGCACATGTGCTCCTGGCGAGCGGCTTCCATGAATTCATTGTACATCTCCAGCGTTTCGGTTGCTATTTCCACGGATGCGATTTTTTCGCCCCAAGGCATTTGATGCAGCAAGTGCGCAACTTTGGGCAAGAGGTGCGCCCGCGTTCCCGGTATTGGCCAGATATTGTACTCCAAGTCCTTGATAACAGGCTCCAGTTGTTTATACAGCTCCCAGTCCACGAATATGCCCATCGAGTACGTCGTGCACTGTTGCAGAAACTGAACCTCTTGGAGGAGCAAGTTCTCGGCCAGGCTGGCATTGTCGATGCTGATGGCGCGAATTCCTGCAATCCAATATGAGAGATTTGTTTTTAATGCATATAAACGGCGCTTCTTTACAAACCAATTTCAAAGTCTGCCATAATAAGATTCGCCTGGTTCACACGATTGATAACGAACAACGCGGAGTCGGGATCCTTGGTCAGGACACTGAGCACCACATCTCCTTCGAGTATCTTGACAAACTCCTCCTGCTTCCGTATAACCGTTCCCTCATCCGCACTGTTGACCGTCAACTGCAGACCATTGAGACATATTTCCGGCACCAAGCTGGCAGTTGTTCCACTGCTGGGTCCCTCGCTTGTGGATGAGATGAGCGGGGCCAGCTGACCATCGGCGGAGCTGGGACTGGAGCTGGAGACTTCATCATCGGTGGTTGCAGCCACCGTGGTTGGGGCCTTTGTGGTAATACTGATGGACTTGGCCTGCTGACTTGTGGGCTGCGGTTTGGTTATTCGAAGGGGAGCGGACTTCTTGGTGGGTGATGTCAGCTCCACTCCATGGCACTCCAAGATGCAGAACACAGTGACTAGGATGCATACGAGAGCTGCAGAGAAGTACCATGAATTAAATCTTATTCGCATAAGTTATAACAAGTTGATTCCTTCCTTTAAGTTAAAGTGCCTTTGTTCTGGTTGGCTTGGTGGCTTGTTAAAAGCGGAGTGGATTGTCTGGGTAATTGATTGAATTATTCAATAAGGGGATTCAGTCGAATCATATTTGCAGGGGAATTTTCTACACCAACTCAAACTTGAATGGCATTTCGAGAAGAATACAGGTCTTGAAATATTCCCGGAATAAGAAATCCCCTCAAGTTGCCATTCATTCCATTGCAATTCACTTCTGCCTTACGACATTTACTGAGCACTCACCAACTGGTAATGGCTTTCTCCGTCCAGATTGCAAAGCGTCCATGACCTTCATCTTTAAAGTTTTAAAGTTTTTTAATTAAATACAAAAAATGTCCGTTGATAACTAAGCAATGCAGCAGTCTTTCCTTCAACATTTACTGATAATTGATATCATTTTATTTTATTTTTGGTTGCTAGAAGGGAGAAAGAAACTGGTAAGTTGGATATTAGCTGCAGTGGGCAGTATTGTATTTTTTTTTCATTTTTAGCTGTTGCCATTTTTGCCGGCCACTTCAAGCATTTTGCCGACTGCGTGGAGAGTGCTGCACTTTAATCGCATTAAAAATTGTCACACTAACACAGACTTTGGCTTGGCACAGTTTCCACTTTTCCATGTCCGTTTCTTCGTGATTTTCCCCACTATCAGTGCAAAGTAATGCGGTGGAAAATATTTCTGTTTCGCATATTCTCTCACTTCGGGAAAATCAATAGAGTTTTTTGTGGAAGTAGAATTCTGGAATTTATGGCACTGCACACACTCATTACACAGATTCACGCACTGGGCCCTCTGACAGTCGGAGCCACAATAGTTTTTGGTAACAGCCGTTGGCAAAAAAAGAAGAACAAGGGAACACAAATTGAACGCCTCAGTGATTTTAGGGTCAATTAAACGTTTCTCGTTTTATATTTGTCCAGTGATGTACGCAGCACTCAAATCATACATACATACTCGTATGTTATATTTATTGTTGGCCCACGAACAACCAATTTGATTTGGTAAGCCCCTGTGTTAACGGGTGCAGTATTGCAGTGGCCCGCACAATGCAATTATGTTCTATTCGATTTTTGTTTGCCTCTATTTCAGTTTGTTTTATTTTAGTTTTTCCGTTTTCGAACCCACCCCCTGGAAAACCGAAGGCGGAACACTGATGTGGCAATGTTTTGCACCTGTTTTGGCCGTTTTGTTTTGACTAACTTGGCTTAGGCCCGGCACTCGCTGGTTGTTATGGTTATTGGCTCAAATAGTCACTCACAAAATTGAGTGCTTTCCTCGTCGAGTGTACAATTTCCCATAATTATAAAAATAAATATGTACACCACGAAGCCAGTTCAAATATTGGTCATTGCAATTAGCCAACTTGCTGGGCAAAAGGGTTTCGGGTTTCAGGGTGGAAAAGGGTGGAAAAGGGTGGCCTGTCAAAGGTGCCGATCAGTAATTGCAATTTTGGCCAGTCTTACAGTTCAGCACTTGATAGCTTGCACAATATTTGCTATCCCATTTGGTTTATCAATGTTGCATTTAGTTTTATGGCTATCCAATGCAAATGTTCAGTGGAATATCCTTGAAAATAGAAACGAGACTCGGGCCTTGGGCTTTGACATTCGTAGGGCGCTTTTCCGGGTTTCGGGGCTTTGCATAACACTTTTAATTCACGTCAAACGCAACGTCAGTTGAAAAATAACCATTTTCACTTGGCCGCGTTGCATAAGTTTAATTCAGAGCTCTTTTTCTCTAGGGGCTTAGCTGTAATTGGCCGAAAAGTAATTTCAGTTTCACTTTTGGTCTTCGATTTTTGGTATGTTATTTAAATATTTATTTTACTTCGAATAGACGCACCAATATGTCACCGGACCACAACGGACCACATCCACGTTTAAACTGTTTTGGCCAACTGAACTAGCGGAAGAACTGGCAGAACCGCGACACTCGTAAGCCCATAAAAATGCAGCTGCAGGTTAGGCCTAGTGGCTAGTGGCTAGTGGTTAGTGGGGGTGGTCTTAGGCCTTATTTTCCACTCGACTCAGTTTTACCCGGTTGCCTGGGGGTGATGCCTTGTTTTGGCCAGCTCAGTTGGTTCTTGCTTTGCAGTCAATATAATATGCAGTTATTAGTGACACCAATGGGCATTACTAAGCGGGTATTGGGATTGCCAAGGGCCAAGTAGGCCAGTTTTATGCTCAATGTAAGCTGTGCAAATAATACAATAAGAATGAAGGTTTTGAATTTTGAACATGGTTTAGTTGTGATCCTAAAGATAAATTCAATTAATACATGTACGGCAGGTACGATAAGTTATAGCTAATTTGTCGAAACATATGATGCAATTTTTTTTTGTTTTACGTTATCGGAAAAATTTAGGTCATTCCAAAAGTAATATTTAAATAAGTATTAAGACGATTGCTAGGAAAGGGTTCCTTTCTTCAGTTCAACTGCTCCTTCATCTGTCCAATCTGCTGAGCATTATATATATATCTAGTCCAGTGGCATTACTGACCATCTCCGGCGCCTGTGTTGGCTGCCCTTCGATTTAATTTGCGGTTTGGTCGGGCTGTGGTTGCTCCACTTGGATACTTGGGGCCACAGTCATCGTCCTCGCTGCAGGTCGAGATGTCCGAGGAGAACTGGAAGTCATCCACTTCGGTGAAGGTCTCATCCGTACTATCGATGGGTGTTCCCATCTCTGTGTCGTCATCCTTCTTTTTTTTCTGACAGCCTGTGATGGTCCTGGAGCTCTTGGCTGCTTGCTCACAAAGTCCACCGATTGAATTACTCTTCGGCACTAAAATGTCCTCAAGATTGGGCAGTTCAGCTGCCATCTGACCATTCATATCCTTAAGTTGGACCTGATTGCAGTAGCGCTGAATATGAACCAGGACTTCTCGCATGTCCACTTCAGAGGATTTCACAACTAAACTTTGGTCCGATGAGGATCTTCGTGCAGCTGGTTGCTGGGACTTGGAGATGCTACGATAGGCACTGGAGTTCTTCACGGACTCGTTTATGTCCTTTTTTGTGCTAACAGGCATTTTGCTTGGATTCTTAAACACTTTTTCAGCTTGTTGTTTCGATGGTTTCCGTGTTAAATTCTTGCTGGCCGAGGCTGTTGCTTCTAAATTCGCCTTCGAAAGGCTCAACATCTCAGGAGTTGGCTTTCCGTTCATCAGCGTTTGATGCTGGTAAAACATTTTATCGTACTCGGACTTCATGCACAAGTACCGAAAGTGTCGGGAGTTCTCCTCACCATAGTAAACCACCTCTGCAGATGCAAAAAAAATTGTTAAAAATTATTAGGTGAAGCGTAAACAACTCACTACTAGTGACTTGCTCCTGCAGTCTGTCCAGGTTCTCGTTTGTCTGCTTCAACTCGCCCGAGAATCTTTCGATCTTGTGACTCAGATCGCGAAAGTTCTTTACCAGAGCGTCGGATATGGTGTTCTAATGAGATCGTTTGATTTATTATTTAATATTAAGCTAAAGAATGAGTGCAAAACTCACTCCTACTGCCGTCTGTACGGTCTGGCGGATTAGTTCGAAGAACTCCTCGGGATCGTCCTCCTTCTCTTCATCGTCATCGGCGGTACTCACGTGCACCTTGGTCGTGGAAACCGGCTGTCTTCCACGTGACTGCTTCTGATGCGGATGCGGATGGGTATGCTGGAGGCGCTGCTGTTGCTGCAGCTGCTGTTGCTGCAGCTGCTGTTGCTGCAGCTGCTGCTGCTTGAGGTGGTTGTGAGTGGACATCTGCTGCTGCTGGTGGAGCTGATGCTGCGGCGGATGCTGCAACACTCCGGATTGCATCTGCATTTGCATTTGATGGGCATGGGAGTGCTGATTATGCCGGCGCATATTTCCCATGTTTCCCTGCTGCGGCACCATTAGTTCCTTATCAGAGAAGTCGGCGTCGTCATCCATGGGATAGTCGTTCCTCTGGGTATTGCCCTTGCCACGGTGCTGCATTCGGTAGGTCTCCTTCGGCTTGGACACGCCATAGCCATTATTGTTCACCGTGCTGTCGGCCGGGCCAAAATGCGGCACCTTGCTCATCGGCGGCTGACGGCCACTGGCCTTGTTGGCCATTTGGTTTCGCCTCGAGGACATGGCGTTATACGGAGATGGCTGGACATGGCCGGGAACCATCTGCGATATTAATGGCTGCGCCATCGAACCGGGGGAATTTCGCAGATTGGCCGCCGTCAACGGCAGATTGGTGGTGATGTAGTAATCATTTTCGGTGACAAAACTGCGCTGAGTGCGAGCATCGGCTTGTCGGGAACTAATGGTTCCTCCACCGCCAGTTGGACCGCCTGGGCCCGATCTCTCAGTTCTCCCTGTTTTCTTGGACATACCTGCATGGGATATCGCCACCGACTTGACTGGATGCAAGGCATCCATTTTGGATCCGTAGACCTCCTCGATTCCTTTGCGACGAATTGGGCGCACCATCTTCATCCAAAGGCTGTTTACTTCACCAAAACAAACTTTCGTTGGCCTCGAGTTGTGCCAATAAACGCACTTGCACAATAATATATAAAGTGTATTTGAAATATTTTACATTTATGTATGTTCTTTGGGTGACTTAGATAAAATGAATGAGAGGTATAGAAGGGTGCTGGAAGTTATTACACTAGCTCACTAGATTGATATATTGAAAAAATATGAGGAAACATGCTGCATGTTGTCTGCTGTTTACAAGTTATTTCAATTTGTACTTCTTTTCTTTTATGACTCGACCACAGCTGTGTAAATCTTTTAAATAAAGTGAAACGTTGTGTTCTTGATCAATTTACATCGTATTCCGCATTTATCAACATAATCGAAATGCTCGGCATTATGGTTATTTTTCAAAATGGGTCCAACACATTTGATTAACTTCCATATACAAACAGCATGGATTTTATATACATATTTACCACTGAATGATAGATCTCTGCATCAAAATAGCATTCATATTGATTACTCACACCAGCGCTTCGTTTGCTACCAAATTTATTTTCACACCTCAAACACTTCTTCATTATTCAAACCACGGGTGGTGAGGGAGTTTTCCCGTAAATTTGTTTACCTTTTGCCGCTCAACTAACCGCAAATGGCAATGACACAGAGCAAAGGTTCAATGTTTGCCCGCTTTGCCGGAAATATTTCCTCGGTTCGATGCCAAATCAAATGCTAATGAGCTGCATCTGATTGTGAGTGTGGAAGTGGTTGTGGGTGTGGGTGTGGATGCCACTTGCTGTTCGCTTGGAAGTGGTTCATCGCTCAAGAAATTATTACAAATATTTATCCGATTATTTACCTTTGAACCTCATCGAGCTGCCGTGTATCCAAGGCGATTCGAATGATTCGAATGCGTTGCAGGAATCCATAAGTAGGCAACTAGCTTTAAGGCCATGTCTGGACTGCTGAAAATAGACCGCTTAGCCTCAGGTTACAGACACTTAAGACATAAAGGGAATGCAAAGCGAATGGGCGCTGAGAAAGGCGCTCAATAAAGTGCTGAAGGACCCTTAAAAAATTGGGTCATCTGTCCGTGGGGACGGTGCCTTGAAACGGAAAACCCATGATGCCCATGATGCCCATGATGCCCATGCCAACTTCTTGCCCCACATCCTCATTATGCAAATTGCGCATACGACGCGTGGGCTGCGGGCCACTGCAGGAGGCCTTCTCCCCTTTCTGCCAGCAAATCATTTTGTTGACAATCTGTTGCATGCGAATGTTATTAGGAACGAGATGATATCTGTGGGAATAATTTTCATTTATTGCACACCCCTCTCATTTCCTAACCTTTAAACGACCCTAGAACAGCTCTTTAATTCGTTTTGTGTGTATCCCAGTCATAAATATAAATGCACCATGAACGGCCGACGACAGTTGACTATAATTTAAGATACTGGCCTGCAGTTGAGCCTTGAATTTCCGTCCGCTGCATGTGTGTGCGCATAAATATTGCAACATTCGAGGAAGCAACAAAGGTCAGACAGGCTTTATTTGTTGCAAATGCGCAGAGAAGCTGCCATTAAGCCTTTGAGTCCCATCTGAATGACGTTCATGGTGACATTGTCATGGTGATAGAAAAAATAATCACCATTATTAGTTGTTCCGGCAAAACGGACTTGATTGGCCACTGTTCCATACAATGGAGTGTTTGAACTGATTATTCGAGAACTGCCAACTGAATTACAGAAGCATTGTGGCAAGCAGAACGTGAGCCAGCCCAAAATGAATATTAGTCATTAGCATTATGCGAAGCGATAAATTTTAATGGGACGCGGCATTAGAATTGCTTAAGGCGGAGACATTTCCAAGAAATTTATCACCCAAAAAAGTGGCCCCGCAGCGCAGATAAATCAACCAAATGGTAACCACAAATTGTACAGCTTTCGAAATGCACATGAAATAAGAAATGTTTGCACTGGCACTTCTTTATTTTTAATTGCAGGCCGAGTCAATTAAAAGGCAAGTGAGTGTTGCAGCACTTCTCTCACGCATAAATTTGTCGCCTGTCAACGAGATCCTTAAGACTTTTCAAGATTTTCCGAATACTTTGCGACTGCCCACCCATTATACGTCACTTGCACGATTTTAGTTATCTATTTTCGGTCTGATGGCTAAGCAATGTTATGAGAATTTCACAACAGAGCACTTTTCTTCTTAAATTGAATCAGAAGTGATAAATCGTAAGAAAGCATAGAGTAAATTAAGGTTGAGCCAGACAACAAAATTATTTGTTAAGTACTCGTGAAAGTCTTAAAACTTATTGTTGTAAATGGAACTTCTGAAATAATGCTATAAAGAGCAACCAGCTATCGACCAGCTGGTAATTTTCATCATTCGCTATTGTATTTATATTAAAAAGTACATATATTAATACGGCCGGCGAGTAAATAATTTTACGCCTATTTATTTGCTTAATTTAAGAGCTATTTATTATTTATGTTTATTTATTTAAAAGTATCCCCGCTGACAGACGAACATGACGAGCGAGAATTTCTCCTGTTCTCCGTCTTTTTGGGCCGTGTGCTTTATGACAAAATGTTCACAATAAATAAATGCTACAGCGAAATAAATTGCCGCTACAGATATCACACAAATAAATTTGCTTATTTATGCGATGCTGCCAAAGTTTCCAACAAATTTTTGCGATTCGAATCGAGTGGCTCATTGGTGTTCTCATAAATGCAGCTGCTGTCGCTTTGTTTTGTTTCGGCATTTAATAAAAAATTACCGACTCGACTTTGATTGTTGATGATTGTTTTCTGAATTTTGATGGCTTTTTGTCACGAATTCAGAACGCAGCATTTCTTTATGTTGCCCATTTTTTATACGCACTAAAGATCAGTGGGGTACGTGTTTCCCTTTTTTTTGTGTTTTTTTTTATTTTGCCTGTTCACAGAAAACTGAATGAACTGAAAATACAATTTTTTGGTATTTGGGTCAGCAGAATTTTTGTTGCCTCACTTCACTGGAATCAATTAAAGTCATAAACATGGCGATGCAATTTGCAGTAGAGTAGATTGGTTTCGTTACTCGCATATTTTGAGAATAATATATTTACGTATTGTTTTGCATAGGTAAAACTGGTATCCAGCTTATCATTCGGTGCTGTTATCAGCGTGCGATAAGAAAGCTCGCAACCCGCCGAATGTTGCCCAACAATAAGCTCTTGTTAGCCGGCAACATAAACAAAGAACAGCTGTTTGGCCTGCCCAGTTGTCGGCTTCTTTAGCCGGCTAACTGAAAATGTGGGGTGAAATCAGGCAGGTCACTTGTCGTGTGCCTTCGTGTTGCCATCGTCGGCGCACCAGCAACAGCAACAGCAGCGGCAGCAACACCAGCCGCAGCCGCAGCAACAGCAAGAGCAGCAGCAGCAACATCAGAAGCCGCAGCAGCAACAGCAGCAGCCCAAACAGGAAAATCCGCACGACGATGCCACACACAGAAATTCAGTTCAATGCGAAATTTTGTTTGAACCAGACGCGAAATCTGTTACCGCCGCGTGGCAAAAATCGCGTTGGCAAGTGCGTAAAAATTGTCAACAACGCAAGGAGCTGAATGAAACATTGTTTAATAAACACTGAGCAGTTCTAAAATATTTGTAAAAATATTTTCAAAAATTCTAAACAAAATATATTTAAACACAAAGCAAAGCCCAATTGTGTAACAGTTAATTTTGCATAGAAATCAAGTCATTAGTTTGGCCAACGCGTGTGTGCAGCTCGAGATACTCACTTGTAAGACAAGATAGCCGACTAAACGAAGCTCATCGAAGTCAATCGCCTCCGGTGAAATCGCTGGCCAATTGACAGTGCCGCTTGTTTAACACATTTTTCTTAACACCGAACACAGTTGCAATTTGAATTCAAAGTGTAATTTCAATTTCCATTCCGAGTGCACAATATTCAATTGGAATTGCAATTGCAATTTATGCCACGGCAAGTAGTTTGAGTGAGTATCGCGCCGCGATTGCGCAACTACTAAGCGCCATGCCTTGGACTCCATGTCCATGTCGCCCTCTTAGCGCTTAAGTATCTATTCAATTTATATATTCGTTCGCATTTAGTTGACAGTGATTAATCTTAACATTTGAATGCGAACTCATGCTAAGCTCGCCAATTAATTTGCTCGCCTGGATTTCAGTTTCAGCGAATGCGACTCAATTATGCTTGTTACACCAGGATTGCAATTCGCTACATTGTACATTTTATTCCAGCTATGCAAATTGATCGAAATAGTGCTCGGAATTTCACTTCAAATTAATGGCCGTGTTGTCATACCCTCTCATTTACTTTGCAACTACTGGTCTAGGGAAATATTTACCAGTTGACAGCTAAGGTTTATTTAATTACAATCGTTGGCATTTCGTTAAATTTGGCGGCGGCATTATTAGAAAATTCGTTATGAGTTATGTGAAAATAATTACACGAGCTTACATTGTAAACTATCATTGTCCGAATGCATTAAAATCCTCTTTATTTTGGTACAGCCTAATTAATTTGATATTCCGTTTTTTTTTTCGGATTAAGTAGCTATCAAAATATTCTAGTTGTAATGCGATCAAAATGTATGAAATGGTTTACCAAAGCATAACAAAACTTCGGCTTTTAAGTGGAAAATTATTGAAAAAGTTGCTGAAGTGTACATAACATTGAAATAATAACGAACCAACTGATTACAAAATTTAATTGTAAAGCGGCTTTGCAGGTCTAAAGTATTTCAGTCATGTCAGTATATTCAGCAAAAATTCTTGAATATCACAAAAACTGTGAGCTTTCAACAATTTTTAATTAAAATCAAACAAGATTTACGCAGAAACAAGATTTTACCACGTTGTTGTAAAGAGTTTTTGCCTAACACATTTTAATTATACTCAAAGTGAATAGACGACAGGTATATTAAATTGAGTTAAAATATACAATACAGGAAAAGAAATTTAGTAATGTAAAGGAGCTGGAAAATAAAGCACTCCGTTAAATTTACAGCAATTCTTCTGAGGATAATTACCACAGCAATGAATAGGAAAATAACTTTGCCAGATACGTTTTGACCCATTTAAATTATCGGAATGTCCGCAAGCTGTACAAATAAATGTACTTCAACCTGAAAAGAGCTCAACTACAGTTGTGAGTTATAGAAAGTAAGCCAGACTGATGTGCATGAATAAACCAAGTCAAAGTCCCCGCAACTTGGCAGAAAATTAAATTTACTTCAAAATGTATAGTTGACAATTTCTCACAAAGTGGCGGTTACACTAACCAACTGGGAAAAAGAAGCGAAACCACCATGGCAGTTTGCAGAATCCCAGCTTTAATGGTGTTTGCCAATTAATAGAGAAATTAAGGCAAGATAAAGTTGAACAAGTGCACTTGTTGGCAAAGAAAAACTTAAGTTCCTTAGCAGCTTCATTTGTTGAACCAGCAAGTGCGGAAGTTGGCGAAATAGCGAGGCACAAAAACACACAGAAGGTCGAGTAAATAGAAAACTTTGCTACCCAAAAAAGAATGGTGTACTATCAGTGGAAAGTCAGTTATGAGCAGTCAACACTCAACCGCACACTTGTACAACATATATACATATGGACAACTCGATTCCCGACTCAAAATCAATCTCTAACCCCTCCTCCACAACCACAAGTCATGTATCTTTGTGGGGATATGTGGGTCAGCGGTGTTGATTGTGATTGATCTGCGTTTAATGCCATTTTGTTGTTAGACGGAAGCGTAAAAATGGTCAGCCGGGAGCGATGATGTGGCACAAATCTCTGCCAGAGGGTCCCGCCATCCGAGGAGGAGAACTTTTCTAGTTGGGGATGTTGAGTTGGGCCAGTCATCCGAGCTACACATGCTCGACATATTTATGAAGTTGTTGACTTGGCCGTGGCCAGCGTTGACATGCAATCCGGCCGACATATGCGGGGTCTCCTTTTACACAATTTTACGAGCTTATAAGTTTTGGACTACGGCTAATCAGGTCCTTGTGTGGCGATAATAGGATCGGAAAATGCGCATAAATAACATTGCACGCAGAAAAATATTGTAACAATTTTGATTAACCAAACACCCCAACTTGAACATTATAAAAACACAATTTGGGGATAGAAAATTTAGAACTGCCATGAGTATGAGTTTTTGAGAGAGGCCAGAATAGATTATTTTTTTTGCTGTGTAAACATATGTAAGGTGAAGTTTGTCTTTGCGTACTGCTTAAAAGATATTGTGGGAATTGAAGCAGAAATCCCATTCAGCTCCCAAACGACCGTATTCACTTGCATCCCAACCCATTCACGTCAAAAACATTAGGCAAAATGGAGGAGCAGGAGTGATCCGAGCTGAAGACAGCTAGTCCAGATGTATGCAATGGAAGTGCCAGCCATATCACGTATGAGCTCTATTTGCCCAATCCAATCCAATCCAACGCCATTCCCATCCCATTCCATCCCCCAGATACATATTTGCACAGAGATACGTGCGTGTAAAATTGCAAATCGCATTCCCAGCTTTGGTTTGTTTCAATTCCCAGCAACTGACATTTTTGATGCATTGATTATGATATTCTCGGTTTTATATTTGTACTTTAGCAGCTGCTTAAGCACACTTCATAAATCAACACGTAGAAAACGGGGGAAGATTTTTATGGGAGCAGCTTTAAAAATAAAACTTATTTTTTCAAGTCGCGCCCTATATCACAGAAGACATTAGTTTTTTCAAAAGCTACACATCTACGGAACTGTAAATCTTAAAAAGGGACAATGATTTGCCATTCGTCACGTTCTTATCGCGGAAGAAAGCCCCACAATTTATTTGTATCCATTTACCATTGAACTTCAGGCTAATCGCAACTTTACGTGTTTCACAGACATAAAAGAGGACCCAAAATAAAAATGAAACTCCGCCATTGATTTGTTGACTTTTCGGGGTTACTTTACACTTCACAAATTTTACATGCCGATGGTTCGAACCAAAAAAAAAAGGGCGGGACTGACATGGGATGGGCCGGCAATAACAGGAAGTTGTCAATAATACGCCCACGCTTCTTGGCAAAACACATACTTTCATGATTGCAGTAAAGATACGCAGACAGACTGTCTATCACTTTTCCCGGGTTTTCCATTTCCCCACGAATTTATTTTCGTATGCTGCACTGCTGCCGGAAACTTCAGCCCAAAGTTTATCATCTCCAGCTGAATGTGCCACTGATTTGCTGCCACTCCAATATGCCTAATTGAATCTTTTACATTCCGTTTCGTTGTTCTGCTCACCCGAATGCAGATAAATGTAGCTAATTTACTTATTCAAGTTAAATCGTTTGAGAAATTGGGTCACAATGCCTAGGCCCAAAGTTCGTTAGAAGTACCCACTGATTTACATTCTTTTAAATGTATCAGAATTGGGCGTTTTTACAGGAAATTTGTTGGGCAACCTATTTGACACAGGAAACTCAAACAAAACAAAATTACCGATTTTCACAAAAAAAGTGCTCAGCACAGAGACCAGCAAAAACATTTTGCTGTTAATTGCTTTGCAGCAGTAGCCATCATTCAAATACAAATAGCGATATAAAAAGCAAAAAACAGCAGATTAGGACAGCATTTCGCTACAAAAAATATTGTATCTCTAATGCGAATTTAATAAAATATTTCACAAAATAATTTGCAAGATTCACATTCAATTTGTTACGGCTGCCATTTTTTGTCCACATAATGTGCCTACGACTTGACTCCAGGGAGATTGAGTTTGAGCAGAACAAAAAACCTGATTTATTGTGGCAAGTTCCTCAGCAATAAAAGGAAAAAAAACAAATGTCTTAAAACATGGTGGCAAAAAAAGTTCCAAAAATACGTACAATGAAGAGCACCGCAAATGTGTGGCTGCTGTGCCAGCTGTCAATGATTTGTTTCAACCATTTCGCCTGCCGAGCGTCTCGTTAAACGCACATAAATATTGTGATTACCTTTAATGTGCTGACTGCCATTCTGTCCATGTCCCAGCAAGGACTCTCTGACTGTCTGAGCTGTCTGCCGCAGGACTCTTGCACCCGACTCCTGGCTGCTCTGGCTGCTTTCTGCTGTGCCAGCCATATTTTTAATGATCTCCGCCTTTCAGCGTCGCCCAAAGGCTTTAACACAACAATTTACTTTTAATTCAAGCTTAACTATCGGAGAGGTCGGAGGCCAATAATCGTTGCTGACATTTTAACGGGCATTTCATTCGTTTTATTGGCCCCGCAATTATGCATGAATCGCTGCGGCTGACACCTCAATAATTTTAAACTGTTATTGCTTCGCCATTTATTATCCCGATGTCTTTTTAAGCAGCTGCGCAATCTGTACGTGTCAAAGTTCTTATTTAAAGTTCTATACAAAGTACTTATTCAAAAGCACTTGCTCAAATGGTACATTGATTAAATGTATCATTATTGTAGAAATATTATTAATTTTTTTAATTGCTTTCATAAACCCTTTTAACATAATGTATACGTTACCATTTAATATTTTTGTATGTTTAACTACAAGTTTGACGACCCAACTCAATGGTGCTATTGCTGCCATTACTCATGTTAACCAGATAATTTTTATCTCGAGTGGAGTGTATGTCCCATGATACCGTTGCCCTTTTCCATTTTCCCCGCTTTTCCTTTTGCCATTTTTTATCCGCATTAAGCCATATGCTTAGAAATAATGTAAAAATGTTTTAATACATTTTTTTCACGTTTTGACAAATAGTTCACTTGCTGTAGCACTTATTAAGGACCAACAGATAACTAAGCTTAAATAAAATTAGTTACAGTCAAGCGCTCTCATTACCTTAATCCTGGCACATTTTTCAAGTTGAGAATATTTTCCTACCAGCCCGCAGGAGTCAGAAGCCCTAACCCAGGCCGAAATGTCACATAAATCTCGGATGGGCCATGGCCAAATTTATCGGGCCTTTATCGGTGCCGCCAACTGTCTAATTAGGCTTTTAGTGGGACAGGCCAACAAAAACGGGGATGATAAGTGATAAGGCAGACACATGTAAACAGGTTGGAGTTTTGGCAGCAGGTTCTGGCCATTGACGATCACAAAAATGGCACCGAAGCAAAACAATAGCAGCTGGCCATAATGATGATGTTTTGCTATTCGCACTTTTTTCTGCCGTTCGAAGCGTGGGCTTTTACACCAAAATTGAAATCCGTCCCACGCTACGTGCCGAAAATAGCAAACAACAATATAGAAAGCGCCAGAAGCGAATTGTTTTCATGGTAATTTTGGCACAAATTAACTTGCAGATAGAATATCGTTCATAAATGCTTCCTGCCAACTCGGCAAAACGAAACTCGTTTCAGTTTCCCATGGAAACTTTAGCCGAATATCATCGCTTGGACACACATATAATTTATGGAGTTATTCGCACATGCTCCCAGTGTTTCAATTGCATGGCGCAGAGTATCAGAAATCGAACACCAGTCAACTTTGTTGCAACTTATTTAAATGCAAAAACTTTTCCCACCCCAAGCAAATGTGGAAACTACAGTGTTTTTGCAAGGGTTGAGTGCCCTTGTGCAGCTGACTGAATGCCTGAGCTTCAATCCTTGACGCTAATCGATGCGAAGGATTGACATGAGAGTGACTTATGGATGATGAGTGCAAGGATCTGAGGCGCAGGAACTAAGATAGAAACTTCCCTAGAAGTTTTCTCCTTACTGCTTCGCTCAGTATAACAGCAACAAACAAAACTTTCTTTAATACCACCAACTTTATACATGTACATCATACCATCCGGAAAACATTGCTTATACGCCTGCATGGGTCATTTTGTTTTATGATTTTATTATTCCTTATAGCGTCTTCTTATGCAATCCAAATATGGCTCCATAAATAGTCCGCATTACGTGATTCATTTTGCTGACGATTCGGGAGTCAAATGCGAATCACATTTTATGTTTATGTGCACATGACAGATGAACTTTGATAAGTTTGACAAAATTGTTGAGCCACAGAGCCGCACAGAATATTTCCAACTTCGCTTCAGGATACCTCTAGCTGAGCTACAAGGTGGCTGATAGATTCGTAAGATCATTGTAAAACCACTGACTTAGCCATAAAAGAAAGCACCATCTTGTTGAAATCTACATCTTCGAGAGGTGCTTAAAACAAACATTGCCAAAGTCATGCACGTTTGTCGCCCAATTGTATTTACATCTGGTTGATTGTGTGTGCGGACAAAGTGCTGCAATCAAAGGTGAGACACCTGGCCCCAATGCAAAATCACAGGTGGGCTGGGAAAGGGTGATGCGCCCACATGAAAGGAGTAAGCGGTAAGCAGCATTTGCAGTCGTCGGCGCGTACGTGCCAGGCATTAGAAGTGCTATTCCCTAGATTTTCGAGACCAAGAAGTCATCGCAATTATGCCGCTGGCGGGGATGAGGTGCCGTGGTGCTCCACTCACCTGACACCGCCAGGTGCTTGCTCTAATGAGAGGAGCGGCCAGGACTGCTACTGCCTTCAGTGATGGTGATTGCCAAAAATGGCATTTGCAGCGTCTTGCCGAATGGCGATTGGCGTTGGGCGGGGGGCGGGGGCGGTGTTTATTGATTTTATTCAGGCAGAAGGGAATCGAGACAAATTATTTTACACTCGAGCGATTTGTGATATGTCTGCGACCTGCCCGCCTAACGCCAACCGCCGAATTATCGCAACGCCTTCCCGTGATTGACAGCATTTCCAGAAATCCCAACTGAAAACAAAACATGCACTGGCAAAAGAAAGGGGCAATAACAAAACTCTTTACAAGAAGTCCTGTATCAGCCAGGAAAGCATTTTCCATCCTGTTGATTTATGATAATTAAGGTATGAGCACAGGGTTTTTTTTTAATAAAATGCAATTGACGGGGCTCGCTAAAAAAGTTAAGATTTTTTTTGGTAAGGAAGCTACATTTTTCCCAGTGCACTCAAAAATAAAAGACGCTCCGAGTTGTCTTTAAGTTTTGGCGCCTTCTGATTTCCAAGTTCATTGCTTCAGCCAAATTAAAATGCGTGTTTTGTGCCGCACACCCAGGGGCGCACCAATAATTACAGGGGGCTGGCCTGTGGCCCACGTGTGGCAGCTGATTGAAATCAACGTTGTAGGTGTCAATCTTTCTTTGTGCGTTGGCCAAGAAAGAAAAAAAAAGAAGATACTTTTGGAGCGCCCGTTGACTTGTCTGCTGTTGACTTATTTGCTCATCTGGCCTGGCCCCGTGCCCAAATTAATTTCCCTTTTGCAACAATTTTCAATTTCGCCTTTGGCTGCAAGTTGTATTTGCGCCAGCAAAATACATTCGTAATTGCTTTTCATAGTCGCTGGCCAGTGACTTTCTGGACACTTCCTGGCCGCAGCACTTGCTGCAATATTCAGCTTTTAATTAAATACTCGCGCGTGACTTTAATTGTTTGTCCATACGCACCAAGCGACAGTTTTCCAGCGTCAGCGGCAGCGGCAGCGGCAGGTTCGTTGACCAGGCCAAAAGGAAAACGAGGTCGGGGAAAACCCGCTGACAGCCGCTTCGGTGGTAAGTATTTTGATTAATTAACGAGCGACGGCCTTTGGGGGCAATAGGCATCGGAGCAGCCGAGCTCCTATCTCAGGACACCATGACACGCGTTTTATGAACGAATATGCACAGTAAAGCCGCAAACGCAGGACTTGCCTTCGAGTGGTGCTGCTTACTTGGCCATTTTCGCACTGTAAGGACTCCCTGCAAGTAGGGTCCTTTCGATTTCAAAGTGGCCAGATTGGGCGCGATACTTGATGGGGGAAACTATAAACTTGAATTTGCATTTTTTCCTGCCAGCGGTTTTCGGTATAGAATTTGGACAGCCGCCTTCAATACACATTATTCGTGGTTGGAGGACTTGAAAGTATTTTTATACTCAAAGATAATCTACGACATAAGCTTATTGTGGTCATAAAAATCCAGTTTGGAAATTTGAAATTTCCTTTTCCTTCCTTAAAATTTGTCTTTTTACTCCAAGATTATCTTTCAATGGGCGTGGAAGATTTAGATTTTAAATATCTTCGCCCACAGCATTTTAAGGGTTTTGTTTAAAGATTGGTAATAAGTTACAATCAAATTGAAATCGAAAATTGTTTCCCAGTAACATAAATCATTCTTTTTAGTATTTATTAGGTCGTTTTAGTAACTGTTTATCTTTTGAACTTTACAAATCAACAAAGATGTTTTCAGAACTTATAATTGCTTACACATTTTCAAACGGATAGTATTTAAGCCATCTGTATAATAATATCTCAGACTTGGCATCTCTGCCATCGTTTTCGAATTTTCCCGGGAGCTGCGGTTGTGGCGTTTTCTATTTTCTGCATTTGCGTCTAATTAAGTCAAGTTCAAAATTCTACTTAGCACAGAACGCGTTGCTCTCAGAACAGTTAGCAATGTATGTGCCCTGCATAATTTATACCCAAAGCAATGGGGCATATAGCTCACTCTTGATGAACTATACTTCACAGATATAAATGCTTGATGGCGAAAGTGGAAGCGAGATGGGGAGTAAGTGAAAGAGACAGTCGCCGGGGGCTGTGGTTAAGCTTTCGTGGCATTTGGTTTTCATTAGCTAACTAGTAGAACCCATCAACTAAGTGATTTAACTGTTGAACAGCAGTATTTGCGAATACCGAATGCGTTGAGGTTACTCCTTTGGAATGCTTAAGGGCTCAAACTAAATGGAAATTTATTACTACGACCATACAACTCATTTGCCGGGAGAAACAATTACCTGCAGTGCATACCTTTAATGCGCATAAATAATAATAATTTCGCAGCAGAACTGCGGAATTTCTTCCTCATTTGTACCCAACTCAGTTAATTAGGGCCCTCCAGCCACTTTGTCGATTACTTTTACGCAGGAATCAGCAGGAACTGAAGGCAGCATAATTTATTTATAATTGACTTAATGGTCTTAACCATTGCCTTTCACTCGACACCTGGCATTTATTTCACTCGAATTAATTATATTCACCAATTTCAGGCGATGTTGTTTTCTACACCTACCGCTGGATGAATACAAAAATAAAAAAGGGTTCTCCTTTAGCCAATGGAGATATCAGTTTTCGAGGCCTTGTCATTCATGTTTCGTTTGCCAAATATCAATCAAACGCTAAGTGTGTTTACATATTTGGGAAACTTGACAGACGACAGGTAGCCGACGGGGTTAAAAGTATTTATAAATTATTGTATAAACTCATAAATAAATGGTATTGTCTTCCCTTTTGGGTCTCTGCGTAAATATAGAAAGCAAAGGAAAAAAATGCCATTCACTCGATGGCAAATGGCGGATGGTAACATAAATGCCTCAGATGCCCACGCCAGGTGTCAAGGCAACGCGTCGTATACGCAATTTTTTTAGCTTTTCTTTTGTCTGACTGCCGGGCGAGAAAAACTCATGTCTTTGGCTTTAGACTTAGCTTAGCACACGCCCTTCAAGCTCTGCACCTCATTTGATCCATCATGTCTGGGCTCCGGCTGGCCGATAAGAAAGTCAAACTTAAAACATATCATGGACCTGGCCAACTTAATCTCGTGTGGCAAATGTTTTGACGCAATTTCGCCCAGCACATTTTCCATTTACATACATTTGTCTAACTTTTGGCACTTGGAATGGGTCGGTCGCCAAAAAGGTTGATGGGCCAGCAGCTGACATTCCCTCACCGGAGTCTGGCTGCGTCTTCATTGTTTTGCAAACTGTTTTACAGGTGCTACAAATTTGAATATAAATACACAAGCAGCCAGCGAGCATGCTGTGTGCAATAATAAAATAAAATGCCATTCAATGCCGCTCCCGCACTGTGGTGTTTATGCTCGAGCTTTGAAGACAGGTGAACATTTAATGCCAGCTCTTGGAGAAGTGGCGTTATGGCATTATTTAATCAAGAAAGTCAGCTTGAGACGTTTTTGAATGGTATCACATTTGCCATGAGAAAAATGGATTTGTGTTATAAAATGCTTGAGATCGTAAATAGGAAATACCTCAATAGATTACTATACCATTATATTACATTCTGCAAAATGTTTGCTAAATATTTATTGCTACAAACTTAACCCCTTACTTTAAAATTGGCCCAGAATTTTCCCCAATGGGCCACAGTGCCTTGGCAGCCACGTTGAAAAGACGAGTCGGCATTTTTGGCCAATAGGGACCATTCCAAGGGGCCGCATACTTTGCAGACACATACCCGCACCCATTTCCCAACTGCAACTTTTCAATTTGCTCGCCCCGACTATTTACAATTTTGGGAAAACAAAACGAAAAACGGATGGAAAATATTTTGGGACAGCCGAACGAGCCTTGATATCCAGTTTCTCGGCTAGCATTTCAAATTTGTGTGTGTTTCGGTGTCTGCTTTTCAGCACGACGTGCGACAATGCTGTCATTTAGATTTAAATTTAGTGGCTACTTAAAAGACTGGAGCGCCTTAAGTGGATTTTCACCGTCTGATCGCCGCTAGTCGAGAATGGTTTTTAAATTGACAATTAGTCCGTTGTTGGCACAATCGAAAGTATCGAATGGGAGACATGCGCAAGCATAATGAAAATAATCCCAGCCATTTTTCCCAATACAATCCCACTGGCAATTATCCTTTGGACACGCGTCACGCTCCATAAAACTGAAATGAAATACTAAACTTTGGTCGTTATGACGCTGATTGCCATGAACTGCAAGTGCATACGGAGAGAGGCACCGCATGCAACGTCCCAGCCATAAACATAAGGCGGAAAAGTGGGATGAAAAAATGACCACGTTGGAGTCTTGGGGTGGACCTTGTGTTTCACTGGCTAGGATGGAGTGACCTAATAAAGTTTATGCCGCTCGCCTTTTGTCGCTGCCATATTTTTCGCTGTGAAATCAATTTTTCATTTTGAGGCAGCATGACGACGCCATTTTCCCCTCCCAGGACTATATATGCTCGGCAATTGTCATGGAGGACATTGAAAGTGACTCCGGAGCAGACAGTGTAATGGTTTATATAATGCCGTCCAAAACTGAACAACAACATAACATAAATATGCTGCAAGTGGCTCCCGAAGAACAAAAGCCAGATGCTTTCGACTTTTATGACTCATACGCAACGTTGCACAAAAGTTCGCCAAAAACAAACTGCAGCAGACAAAAGAAAGTCCTTTGCCAAGTTGGCAACTGAGATTTGCGAGACACAGATAGCACTCAACTGAAGAATCCAAATCTGAATACGAAACTCATGCTGCGACCTTAAAGGCTTAATACTAAGTCCTTCATCCGTTGGTAATTCTGATTTTCTGCGATAAACAAAAAGGGCTGGCAGTATTCACAAATGTCAATTAAGAAACTTGCTTTCTTGAGGCTCTAATAATGAATTCGTTTAAATTTGCTGCCAATTATTTCACTTGCTTTGGATTTCCCAACATTTTCTCCTCTCATAGTCGCATTCCGACCAACCAAGTACGAGTATACCCAACTGCATTTCGCACTCTGTGTCCGCGTAATCCAATGCCATCAAAACCACGGTCTGGAACGAATGCCGCTTCTCCGGCGGGATTCCTCGATTATAGAGTCCACCTCATGGATGTGCTGCGCACCAGTCACCACGAGTCACCTCGAATTCGGAGCTAACAACGTTCTCCGAAGGCATTTTCGGTTCCTGAGCTCTCGGTGGGGAGGAGGACGTCTGTTTGCAGAGTCGCAGGATTAAAACGGGTCCTGTGCGATTCAGCTGTATCCAGGTGTGGTCCTTTTTGCAATGGGACAGAGTCATATTTTTAATCAAGTTTGGCTTCGCATGGATGTGTGCTCGTGGCGTGCTCGAAATGAAATAATAATGTGACCCTTGCAAGTAGACATACCTGTGCCTTTTCAAGACACATTGTTAGATTCGATTCCCACATGAAGTCTTTCTAAACGGAAAAGTTTCAGTTCTTGTAAAATAACTTTCTGAGAACACTTCACTTTTTTCATATAAAACACATTTTCGTTTTTACGCTACAGACTGCTCGTTTTTCGCAGTATACTTAATTCAAGTTCATTGTTGATAAGCTCTCTGTCGATATATCGGAATCCTCTTGAACGCTTCTCTGATTTATTCACAAATTGAATGCAGCTCGTCGGCTTAGGCGTCAATTCTGGAAAAAGAT
This sequence comes from Drosophila erecta, assembly GCF_003286155.1. NCBI lineage: Eukaryota > Metazoa > Arthropoda > Insecta > Diptera > Drosophilidae > Drosophila > Drosophila erecta. The sequence goes on from NW_020825194.1 coordinate 6,475,921, forward strand.
GCCAACGGCAGTATCCTGAGTGTTGGTTCAACTGACAGCTTACTCAAAATATGTCAATCAAATTCAGCTTGTGTTTTCCTCTTCGCCGCGAAGGTTAGGTCACATATAATGCCAAGAATCCAGATTTGGGACTAGAGTGAATCCGCCTACCGACTAGACACTTTTCTGGCTATTTTGCATGCAAATTAAATGCGCATTAACAGCAGCCCAAAACTTTAATACCGAGCCGAACTTATGCAAAGCTCAAATGGGTTGATTCGCCAGTCAAAATACTTCAAAGCCTCTTCAGCCATTTACATATGTAAATAGCAGCCCAGCTCAGCTAACGCGCTTTCCTACAACCAATCGTCGTTTATAGAGTGATTACTGTTTTAATTGTTTCTTGGGGCTCGGATTCATCGTTAACAACAATTTAAGCGTATCACCATTAGAGTTAGTTGCAGAAAAATGTTTGCCCAAACTTTAGATTCGAGTACAGATCTGTGGAAATATTAGAGCAGCCTCACATGCTAATGATACACTTACAAAAACCAGCGACATGTGGTGCCGCTCATCTTCCGCCCCCTCCCCTGGAAAAGCGCAGGAAAATGGCAACTATCCCGCCGAGCAGCTGGGCTCCACCAAATTGAATGTGTCAGATGGAAAAGAAGCGACCCAGACGGGTGTTTTTCATATAAATCATTGGCCAAATAGTTGCGTGCTCGCATTAGTGGGCCAAATACCTGGCTGCGGCGAACAAAAGTTTTGCACATTTTAAAGGAGAATTTATTTGCGAATTTCGGGCACGTCGTTCGAGGGCCGCCCGCAAAGTTGCGGCTAATCAATTTAAAGTTGCAGCCAAAGAGCAACGAACATGGACAGATGGATCCCAGACGCAGGCACATATGCATGCATAAATTTCCGAGAGGCCGCATCAAAGTTGAGCAGCTCCTTTGTTTGCCACCGGCGACGTGACAATGCCATTTTTGGTTGAAATGTCTATTGTTGCCAGCTAATTGCTCGAGTTCCTGCCCCTGGGGTTCAAATCGTGTGTCGGTCTCATCTATTCAATTAGGAACACGTTCTTGGCATGACTTTGCACACGCTTGGTGTCATAAATCAATCCAAATCACTGAACTTAGCTAGGGGATTAGTCCAAAAAGGGTCACGTTTAAATATCGCAATTAAATGATTCACATAAACCAATTTGTATTTCATTAAATAATGTTTAAACTCGTATTGGTGGCAGCACTAGTTGCTTTTCAATGTTAGACCGACCAGCTTTTAATGGCGTGTTCTTGAGTACTCATCCAACTGGGAAGTAATAAAATATGTTAGGCTTATTGCACTCGGTATCAGGTCGCTGCTGGTATTATCTTACAAGCCATTACTAATTTCCAAGGAATCCGGATGGCTGGGATCCAGATACCATACGCAAGCACCAGTCACCCCCGGCGTATGCGCGATATTAATAACAGGACGAAAATCCGGCACCTGCTGGGTACCGAAATTTACACACAGAAGCCATGTTAACTGAGGCAAATATTTTTGTATTTTGCTGGCAAAGTACTTAAAGCATTTATTACGCAGCTTTTCGTTTCGGATTTATGGGTTTTTAAGCAGCACCCCCCACCATCCCCCCGGCTGAGGCCATATATTTTAAGATATATACACTTTTAAGCACTCTTTTAATTTTCGCTGTTAATTTTCCCTTATTTCAGGCGATGCCAGACTGAGGCGCAATCATGCTGCACTTAAGGCTATTCGATAGCTCACTCTACTACACGCTGGCCTCCGCCTCCGAATCCTCGGGACTCGTGTCCTCCACCTCCACCTCCACGTCCACGGAAAGGTCGTTCAATGGCACCCAGGGGGCGGGGGGCGTGGGAGTGGGAGTGGGAGTGGGAGTGGGCGGCGAGTACCTACCGCCCAGCGACGTGGCGGCAGTTAATCTGACATATTTCACACCTGCGATATCACACGTGATGCTGGCGCCAACAACGATAGCAACCACGACAGCCTCGGCCACAATGGTCCAGATCCAGACGACAGCGGCGCCAAGTCACGACTTGGAGACGGGCGGCAACTCCACATCCAGCGACCCCGGCGAATTTGACAATTTAAATTCGTTCTACTTTTATGAGGTGGGTGTGAATCAAAAAATCAAAAATAAAATAAAGCAGTGGGGAAAAATTGCCAAATATTCGCACACAAACTAATTTATTTATTGAATTCGAAGCCACAGCTGTACTGTGCAATTTGGCATTTTAACGTTTGAACAGTACTACAATAAGTGGCAATTTGTAATACATGTTTTGTACCGCAAATGCGTATTAAAAATTTAAATTCATTTCACGTTTGGGAGGAGGTTTCAGTCCTCCTTGGATAAATTGGTTGCAGGAACTCGCTTTTTAAATACGAATTAAAATGATTTACGCTGCGGTATGAGTTTTATGACGGTGGAATATTAATGTCAGAGTCAAGCGATTTTAACATTTTTCTTCTAAAATGCAAGTGGTCTTTGAAAAATGGCACTTAAATCCAAACTTTATTGATCGCAGCCGAATTCCTGTCGTTGTAATAAGTGCTGCACATTTATTAAGAAATGCATATTTTCACACTTCCAACAAGTTTACTTCCTAGCAATTTAAAAATAAACAATTTCAATTCGATTCACTTTTATGAGGTGGGTGCGAAAAAATAGAAAGAGTATTGGCCATTTAAGCGATTTATTTATTGTGTTTGAAAGGCGCAGCTGCGCGATTTGATTTCCATCTTAATCGACTCACTGCAAACAAAATGTATACAAAACCAACGATTCACATTTTTTCCTTAATCTTTAACTTTTATACGACCGTCATATGTAACATTATATGCTGGCAAAAAATATTTACCATATAAATAAAATGTAATCAGTATATAGAGGGGATCCTTTGCAGTGCATTGCTCCCAGAAAAAAACAACTTATTTTTCCCAGAAGCTGCAGCATTTTTGTCTGTAGTTCCTGGCCAAATTCAAACAAAGGATAACTGCGTGGAAAGGGTCACAAAGTCACAGCTGCCAACGCTGCTTGTTGCTTGACGGTAAAATTTTCAATTTGCTACAATTTTCCCTTTTCGCAATGGAAAAGCAACGAACTGGGCAAACTTCATTTCAGGCTGACAAGTCAACCAGCCACGTCGCAGAAAAACAATAAAATGCCAAATGTCATTTGGCAGTTTGAAATTAAGAAAACCCAAGAAGAGGCGAAAGTTTTTGCCGCCGTGAAGGATTTGCATATTTTTTTTTTTTGAGCGGGGCTTGGTAGCAAAACATTCTTTATCATGAGTATCAATCAATCAGAGGGCCCAGCAGATCGTGACAACAACTTCGATTAAACTAAACTTCCGTTCGAATTTGTGTCCCCCTCTCTGTGACTAAAGAATGCCATAAAGAACACACCATGAATGTAATGAAATTTCCATACGCACCATCGTATAAATCACACCATTGTTGGAACGGAAGTATCCCTCAGCCAAGCCAATTTCCAGTCAGCCAAGTTTAAACGCGCCAATCACTCAAAGCGTGAGTGTGTGCGTGCGTATGTGCGTGCCATAAATTCGGGCTTATTTAAATGAGTCCTTCTGCAGGACTCGGAACCACAGAGAAGCGGAGTCGCGTTCGGGATTTTAGGAGCCGCAGCACCATATGGCATCTTGGTTGACAAAGAGCGATGGTAAGGGTTTTGTCTGCCCGCCTGAGCAACCAATGTCACAATATTCCCATGCCAACTAAGTCTTATTGATTCGTTGCTTGCATAGTTGGGTTCTGGTAATAAAATATATTATATTCATATTTTGTTACTGCTGCATGGCATCATTTGCGCAGCTGAATGCCAAGTAAACAAATGTGTAGTAGGTTCGTTCAAAAAGTTCATAATCCGTAACATAATTCTGGCCCTGCCGCTACATTAATAGTTTTTTATAATTAGCATACTTTAATCAAATACTATGTTAAAAATAGAATAGTTTGGTGATTATTTTAATCGGGTTCATTCTGTACGCCTACATGGAATTTGTCTAGAGCAGCCTAGTCAAACCGAAAATGTATTTATTCTTGCACTCTATTTCGGTATACCCATATTAACAAGCCCTTGACAACTCGCAGCAAATGAAAAATAAATAAAAATAATATTTTACATGGGTCTGATTCACTTCAAAACGAAAGTTGCTTTTGGTAATCTGTCACACAGAAGGCGCCAGAAAAAAAGTGAAGATAAAAGCGGTGGCAAAATGTTGGCATAAAAAGGTCGCTGAACTGGCCATATTTCTCCTAATGCCGTGAGAATCCAGAATGTTTTCATATACTTTTTTTGGGCGCTGGATCCCAGGCGTGAAGGGGTCTCATATGATTTGCAATTCAAATGGCTTAGTTGGGGCTTTGGGCTGACCAGCGGTCATCCGTGGCGCAATTGTGATTGGTTTCTCCCATTTTGGCTCACAAAATCCCCTGTTAACACTATTAAATCATGTTTAAGTTGATCAGTGAATGCGGAATCTCACCTTAAAGTTAAGGGTTCGGACATTAAGTCCGCTTGGCCCAGATATGCCAATTACAATTGCATGGGGATGGGTCAGCTGGAAGGTTGGCCAATGTCACACTGTTGACCATGGCCAACTGCGCATTGCTGTCCAATAAACGAGAAACTGCGGATCTGGGGGCATTAGACGACGCAAATAAACGGAATCGAACGAATTTTCCGACTCAAAGCCACTTTCCCTTTTATGTTTGTTTGTTGGCCGGAGGAAACGATAGCATATTATGCAGCCGCACATTTTGTTTGGACATTGAGGGAAATTCGTGAGCGTGAAAGGAAAATATTACAACTGCGATAGTCCTTGGCTTATCCTTCACACATCGCATCCTAGCTTATTACTCCATAATTACATATGCTCTAATGAGACCCCCCGCCATTTCCAAGGCACCCACGTTCTGATTTTCCTACGTATGAAGTGCCACTATATCTAATTTTAGCCAGGACCTCATGTGGTCGCCTGTTACAACGCGTACATATATTAATATTACACAATTTAGCTCAAACAATGATGACCCTGGTGAGCGGGCTAATGTGGCCATCAAAGGACAAAATTAATTGCCATTTTCCAGGGTGACAGCACAAATATTTGGCAAAAAAAGAAAAACGACACTGCCTGTTTGCATGCTGATAAAAGTCAAACAGCTGCCAATTTAATAATAGTGGCTAAATTGGCCTTTCCAAAACAGAATGTATGCGTGTGAATACAAAGTTTAGTGTATAAAATTATATTTGGACCCTTTACAAACTCTTTTTTGGGAGATTGAGCTTGGCGCATACCGCAATTTCCTTTACTTTGGCAATTATTATTTTGCGAAAGCGCGTCAATTCAGAGAACTCATTAATCTAGCGGAAAAATGTGTCTTAAGCTTATTTGCTAAGGAAAATTAAGCATGTGAAGGCTGCGGAACGGCGAGACTTGACGCATGTAAAATATAGGACACATGTCCTTGTCGGCGTCTGGTTTCTGAACCTGTTTCTGATTCAGCAAGGTTAAACACTTAGTGGCCACAAAGCGGCATCATTAACAGACTGGCTGAGCCCCTTTTCCCACTTAACGCACAGTTTTTACCATTTTTCCCGCTTTTTAGCAATTTAATTTGCCTTTGTCGAGTTCGTTGGCCAGTGGGGAAAATTACAGCACTAAGCGGCTTGTGAGAATAAATTTACCAAAGGAATGAAGCTCAGCTGAGCTGCTTGTTTATGGTACCCGGCTTTGAGTGTTTGCCCAGCTCTCGAGGCAGTAAATAAACATATGTGCGAACTGAACTGCTTTTTGCTGCCTCCACCAAGTTGAGGTGTAATTATACTTGCCGAGCTTTAATGCAAATTAAAGCATAATTCCAGGCGGCTGACACGCGTGGCTGGGCTTAATTACACACTGTTGACACAACAAAATGCCCACAAGGCCATCAAGTGCTTGAGTGGCCAATGGGCCAAAGGGCCAAAGAGCCAGCGGGCTGCCCTCAAATGTGACCATGGGGACCCAGCGTCGCTTACTTGGCTAAAAATGAGTTAACAACATTATTTGCCCATTGGCCAGCCCTTGTCTACCACTGTGGCTGTACCAACATCAATTTTATTAAGGCTGGACGGCCAGGATGCCTGGATGGCAGGATGGCCGCAGGTCCTTGATGACTTCTGCCGCTCGCTGTGCCTCCACGAATCCTTGGGCCCAGGCCATAAAATACGTTTTGACAAGAGTTTTATCTGGCACGTCGTATGTTAGTTGGATGTGTCATAGCGATTTATAAGGATTTGTTGCCACCAGGAATAACCAGCGACAGCTGCAGTGAGAGAAAAACAGAAGAAATGTAACAAAGGCTTGAGCTGCCAGCGGAATTATGGGGAATATATTGGGGTGGGGTAATCCGCTTAGGAGTTTCGTAACATGAACTCGAGTTAATGTCTTTTATGCACGCATTATTTAATAAAAACAAAAACTAGTTCACGTTTAAGCCTTGAACATCAGAAAAATCATGAACACCATTACTTTCTCTCAGTGGTGCACTTTCCGCCTTGTGTTTGCTTTCGATAAAATATGAGAATTGTATTTCATTTGGCATTGAAAGTCCATGCGCTTCCGCCACTTTAATCTAAGCAAAATGAGGTCGCCGGACAGGTTTGTTGACACTTCAGCTTCGTCGATTTCTGGCAGCTCATCAAGCGTTCGACGACACCAAATTTCACAGGCAGCTAATAGTTCAGATCTCAGGTTCAAAATCGGGTTCAGTGTACCGCCTTTGAATGCTGCTATCTACGAAGGCACTCTTCAAATTCCCCAAAGTGTCACTTGACCAGCAAAATCAATAAGCATCTTTAGCCAACTAATTGTTATAATTTGCCTGCTCGGCATGCGAAGTCTGCCAGAATTTGAGCCAGCTCGTCAGGCAATAAACTTATGCGAAACAATGAAAGTGTTAATTTCACAAATATTTTGCAGTAAAGACGAGGGTGGAAGATGGATGGACGACGGATGAGGAGTTGACTTAATGAGTGTTCAACTTAATTGTTGGTTTATTTGTCACGCTCGAACTTTGAACTCGGCACAACAATTAAAAGGGGAGACTGCCTCGAAAACTTTTAGTACCCTCTCCCTCCATCAGGGGTTGACTTTTATGGCCAGGCATTAAACTGCAAATCAATAAGCCCAGGAGAGTTGGCCCGAAGCGATACTTTGTGAAAGAGTGAAAGCCATCTACATATGAGCTATATTTTCCGTGAACATTTTACCAAAGAGGAAGCAAAGTGCTGGAAATAATAGGAAAGGCCAAAAGGCACTCAAAATTGGTTCAAAGTTTTTATTACAAAGACTTCTTCGTGCCTTTCGCAAGCCGTAAAAACCAAATAAAATGTAAACTTTCTCTTATGGACGGGAAAACCTTTTTACTGTCCATAATCAATCTTTGCGGCTATCCTCTTGAGAGAGTTAACCGCCATAAATAACCACAGGACCAAAACGCCCAAGTCTGGCCAAATCCAATGCCACGCCCCAGTCGTGTCTGCACATAATTTGTGAAATAAAATACTTGCTGGCGAGGCGAAAACCCCAAATTGAAACCAAATTAAATTGCAATAAATCAACATGGCGTTAATAGCGTTCCTCCAACTGATAAACATTAAGTGGGCGTCGTCATGGGAGATCGCCATCACCATCGCCATCGCCATCACCATCCTCGAAATCGAAGTAAACAACAGAGGGGGAAACCTATCCACATGTGGGTTTTGGTTAGGTGCCTTGCTGCTATTTGTGCTTCCTTTTTAACGTCTAATTGATTTGTTTTCCCCGCTGTGCCGATTCGGAATTTGGGGAGCTTCATCTGATTCCCCGAATCACCCAACCAAACCCAACCTTTGGCATCGATTTCAAGCTGCTGTTTGTTTTCCATGACTCCCAGTTACAAGTACTCTCGCAATCAACGAGGCGCAAACAAAAGCCCAGGGCCATTCTTGCTACAGACTGCTGACAAATGTATGCTTTATTACTACAGTGGAACTTCCATAAATCGATCCACCATGTTCATTAATTAGTGCTTAAAAGTATTAGTACGTAATTCATAGGAATCAGACCATTATAGGAGATACGGATAATAATGGCCACCTCTGACACCTTTTAAAAAGCCTCCCTAACTCATCAAAACTTGAATTCTGGAATCTCATCTGTATTTGCGTTTAGCCCGGGGATTGTACTCATAGCAAAACAAGAACAGACCAAAACAGTATTACAAAAGAAACGGACAGACCCGCATTTATCACAGCAGATAAGTGTGCGCACACATCCTTGTGGCTTGTTTCCCATTGCCCCATTCCAAAGCTTTGTAATCATTCTCCGGAAGTGAACTTAATGACTGACATCAAGCGACATTTTGTGCAACAATAAGCTGCGGCGATAAGAGCCCGAACAATGGGGCGTGGCTGTCTGCGGGGAGTATCACTTCCCGCACACTCGACAAAAAATTTAATTTCATTTTCATAAGCAGCAAAACGCCACTCACTTCCGTTGACAGCCCGCAACACACACACACACGCTCACACACCAAATGGCTCTCGCAAAAAGCATCTACATATCTGCGAGTGGAAACGGAATGGTGCTGGTGGAAATGCTGGGCGAAAAACCCGCAACTACATTTTCGCATCATTACAATTTGCATGCATAAGCAGCAAGAACTGCTGCACACAATAAATTTTGCATAGCCCAAGTCAATTACAGCTCCACTGCCACCGCTGCTTCTGCCGGTGGCCACACTGCGTATGAGCAATGCAAGGCAGGGTGAGTAACACACGAATGCATTTGGGTTACCAAAAACAAAAAAAAAACAACAAAAAAAGGAGACGAAGGGCACTTAAAAAACTCTAAAAAAATACGATTGTGTAAATTATGCAAATCGTAAAAGCGCTGAAATCCGCGCCTAAGGGACCAGATGACCCCCCGGCCGGATAATTGCAGTAGAATGTTTGGAGTTTTACGACACTAAGCCGCATGAAAATGCGGATTGGATGCCGGGAAATCCCCCCAAGCGGAGAACATCCATCTTCAGCTCCGTCGCCATCTCCATCTGCTTTTGTGCAAGTGCGCGAAATGCGCTTAATGAGAAAATGCAAAAGGCGACAAACCAACAGCGAAATTATGCTCAGTAAATAGTTAAAGTGCGGCAGTCTCGGAAAAAGTGTCAGCACGCAGAGAGAATGAAATAGAAAGTAGAAAGTGGAAAGTAGATGGAGTAATGGGTATATCCCCCGGCTGAGACTGAACTATTTACATAGCCTGGCAAGTACAAGTAGGTCAACATCTCACAACGCACCGAAGTATGCAGTGAATTGTGTGGCACTTTAAGTGAAATTAAAATAGATAGCTGAAAAGTGTGTCAAGGAACAGGGAAAACTATTTAAAACGGCCTTAAACATAAGTGTTAATATTTTATACAGCGCACGACCTTTAAAACTTCACCTCTTAGCTTTCACTTCAAGCGCACTGAATTTGGCTGATCTGGGACTAAACAAAACAAGCAACCGTTCCCCCTCATAAAATCAAGATTTTGTTGAAACTCACTTAAAGAATTCCCGGAATTTTTCTGGGTTCTTTCTTGTAATATACTTGAGCTTGGGGTTGCATATATACTCGTGCATATGTATGTCAGACACCAGGCAGACACACCTAAAGAAAAACACAATTTCTTTCGCCATCGCCACATCAAAGGAAGGGAAGTTGTACATGCCAAAAAAGCTTCAAAGTGGCAAGACACGATGTACGCGTATTTTTGATGGGTGGAGGTGGTGCAGTCGATGGGCCCCGTCATTTACGCAATTTCGATAAAATTGGCACAAACATCCTCCATTTCAGCGGCACTTTACGATTGGCTCTGTCAGTCGCAGGTGGAACGACTTCGAGATGTCGAGAGATGCCAAACAGCTTCCGTGTGTTTACATCACGTAATATACGCTGTGTTTTACAGAGCACAACCCGTTTACAAAATTAATTCGGAGCCATGTTTACATCTTGTGATTTTTGGCTTTGCACCTGCTCTGTTCTTCGCACGAGTATCAAAAACTAGCAAAAACTCGAATCCCCTAAGAAATCGTTCTAAGGCACTAAACAAATATGCAATATTATTAATATGAAGTGCACACAAAGTATTCGTCTTTAATTAAAAGTAATACGTGTAATCTTGGTTTGCAAAGTAATCTAACATGTCAAATTTGATGAATGCAAATCCATTAAAAGTGAATTTATGCAAATCTAAAATGGCACATGCATAACTAATAAGAACTTAAATACTAAACGAGTTTTTCCATTGAAAATATCCATGTATAAGCCCTAAATAAACACACGTCAACGAGTTTATCGGCTAGTTTGAATTCGTATTTGTCACACAAGTCAGTTTTATGGCATTTGCTGTTTCCACTACAGTAGTTTCAGAGTAAACTTGAAAGCAGGACTCTGCCAAGGCGTGTAAAAGTCGCGTCCTGATGCCTTTTTCTACGTGAGCAATGTCAAATGTGACACACACACAAACACAGGCACATTACCCGACAATGTGTGTGTGTGTGCATAAATGATTAAGTGCGTGCTTGCATTTGGCTTGCACATCACGTATACGCCATGCATTTTTGCCTTTGACACAAAGCACTTTATAATGCCACCTCACACATACAAGCGCAGTAAGACATTTACTGTTGCATTTGATTCACAATTCACATTTTATAGTAAAGCACTTTTTCAATCAATGATTTCCATTGTATTTATAAATGCGCTTGAGTATTCCACTTGGATTCAATTTTCTAAGCGTATTAGAGGAATAAATTTGCAACAAAAAATATACTTTTAAAGTGCTAGCACTTTAAACCCATTTTTTATCAAGTGCTTCCATTCAAAGCACAACTATAGTCCTCATTTGCCAAATTATGTACTTAAATTGGATTTAATAGCTATGCAAACATCGCAAATTGCGTGTGGTTTACCCAAACGAACCAGTAACACTTGCTGAAAATTTAGTTGAACCCACATTCATACCCGTTTCTGCTAACTTTATGTGCGAAATCCCTCAATGCGAACAGCCGCAGCAATTTGCATAACAGAACATGGCAGCACACAATTACTTGACTTGGCACCTTTGGAATGGGTGAGTGCCAACAAAATCAGGCCTTACTTAAAATGGCATCAAATCCAGCCAACAAGTGCGGCTACACCACGTAGAATACGTTTATACAGTATAGACCGTTCTCGACGGCGTGAAAAAAGCGGAAAATAACAAAAAGAGGAGCACAGATTTGCTCAGCTGCAGTAGCAACAAAATCAGAAATAACAACTCTGGCGACTTGTTCTTGTTCAAAAGTCCACAGTCGGGAGTCGGGAGTCGTGAGTCGTGAGCACTTGACTGTCTGCCAGGCAGTAGCCTTCCACGTCAGACAGTCGACCATCTTTGCCAACTTGTCCGATCTGCTTCCTCATGGCGCTGCTGCATTTCCGGCTGCCGGGCATCCTTCCTCCTTCCGCCACCGACAATGCCCCGCCCCTTTTCGTCCTGGCTCCTTTGACAAGTGCCATTTGCGGAATTTTAAATTAAGAAAAAGTTTACTTAGCTTTCGATAGGTAGTGGGGCTGGTCCTACTGGTCCAACTGGTCTTTCCTCGGCCCTTGGAGCTTGTTTTTTCGTTAATCGCTAGGTGCAGCAGTCGTTGGGCAAATAGAAGTTAATTAAATTCCATGAATTCCAGTGGTGGAAGGGGCAGGAAGTGGCATTTGTAGTAGTCAAAGTTGGAGTTAAAGCCGATACATCAACAATACACACTTACATTTCCTGTACGTCTTTGCTCTGCAGTAGCTTTAAACAAATGTTGGCCCAAACTTATTAGTAGAAAGTTTCTATTTTGCTTAGTCCTTTTGGTTTGCTGTTGTGCAGGGGAAGTTCTAGCAAAGTTAGACAACAGGCTTCTAATGATGTCTATGGGCATTAGGTGAGCTGCTCGTTTAGCTAAAAACTTTGTCAGCACTGAAAAAGTTCTTTACCAATTTTGAAGTGGGTTCTTGCATAATTTGTTCGTCTTCAATTAATTGGGTGCAAAATTGCTGCTAGAAAAACTATTCACAACTATAATGAAGATTTTTCTATAACTTATTGGGAAGGAGTAGGGCATAATATATATTCAGTATCGTTACTTTGTAGCAATGTGGCTGAAAATTCTTCTACTTTGAACAAAACCAATTTTTCTGAGAAGTGCCTGGAATTTATGAGTCCGCCAGACAAATGAAGTTGTCTGCAGACGCATATCAAACTGCTTACTTAGTGACTGACAGGCAGTGTCTAGTTAAAATCTGGCTTCACTTTCGACGCCCAGTTGCCTGTCAACTTATCTGCTGACCACACAAATAAAACGATTTGGCATGGCTACTTAATGCCCTGTCCCTCAGCTCATTTGGCAGTAGATGGCGATGGCCAGACAAGGATAACAGAATACAAGGATACATGCAAAAGGGGGGTTGGCAGGACATGTGTCTGATGCTTATGTGTTAATTATCGCCGGCCCCAAGGGAAACCCAACTCAAGCGGTAAATGGCTGGGAAAAATATTCAAATTTATGCCTGACTTGACTTTTGGTACGTATCACAAATGCCTATGTTGTTTATGCAAATTGCCAGGCCCCACACACACACACACACGCACAAACACACTGGCATGTTGGCCATAACTTCCGCCAACCGCAGCAGATTCTCCATATCCCATTTCTTGCCCTGGGTTGGTTGTAATTTGTTTTGCATAGTTCTAGGCGCGTGCTTGTATTTATTGTTTCTCTGTTTGCCTCTTGCTTACCATATTGCACTCGAAAAAATGGATGCAGATGTGAACTAAATAATTACTTTCATTTAAGCGCTTTTTAGCAGTTACAACTTATTACGTTTATCTGCCTTCTACACAAAAAGTCATTTGTTTTCAAGATCCCTTGCTGAGCTGAGTTGATAGTGCCTTTAAAAACTATTATTGTAATTAAGAAAAGTTAATTATTGTATTTATTTCGAGTGCAGTCCAACCTTGTCTTTGTTTTCCTTCTGTCTGGTTATCAAGGCTGGCTGCGCCTGGTTTATTTGTTATTTTTGACACACACACTTCATTCGGCCCTTGCTAAGGTTATCTAAACATCAGTCCAGCTCAACTCATATTTATGTTTTGGCTCTTAATTTATTTATATACCGAACGCATTTCCACTGCAACAGTGCTCTGACCTATCTATATGTTTCTTTTTATGGCCAACTTTGGAGCAACTAGCTTAATTTATGTTCGACTCATTTGATTAATGTGTTTTGTTGGGCCGAAAATTTACGAGTCACTAGCGTAACTATTTGAGGTTTGGCCTTTGGTGCTTTTTCTTTTCTTTTTTTGCCAACAAAATTTATCGAGTCGTTTAGTAGGTCACTTGTCAGTGGGGCTAGAAGATTACTAAGACTCATTCTGCTAATCTCTTATTAGCCACAGCTATACATACTTGGCCTAAATTGAGTTGTCCATCGGATAGTTGAGGATAAATTCTGAAACCAGTTTAACATCCATTATGTCAGCCAGTTGGTCTTTATTAGCTCTTCGCTCCACTCCGCTTGCCGTTTTCATAACCGACCGCAATTATGTTGGCAAATCTTTGTCAATTTTTCACATTTCTACACCCACGCACCCGAATTTCCACTCAACAGTTTGTCAACAGCATGTACACACAGCTCGTTTTGGCCGTAATGTTGGGCTTTTATTAATTTCAATTTGTGTCAACATCAACGCCAAATATGAACGGACAAGAGGGGAAGATTTAAGCCAGCTGATGACAAAATGTTCGGCCATTAGGCGAATTAAAGCGCAGTCCTTAGCAGTGTCCTTTGGTGCCTTTGGTTATAGGACAGTTCATAAACCGGCAGCGGCCAGCCATTGTGGCTGAAAAGCCGCACCAACCACTATAAAAACCATGATTGATGTGCTCGGCTTGACCCAAATGCATGTTTTTATGCCAAAATAATACGCTCTCATATCCTACCAGCTCAAGTGTCCTTCTAAAACATATATATGTATATATATATGTACATGAATTTTTATAGCAGTACTAGTGTTCTGGCGACGCGGACAATATGCTTTGGCAGAGTTCGTTGACCTGGGAAACTTTCTACTAATGCTTTTTATCTGACCATTTGCCGGCTGAGCACGCTGCGTATACGTAATATGGAATTTAATTTTACTTTATGCAACTTCTTCGGAGCCAGAACACTCAGGCACAATGTAATCGCTATTAATGAATGCCCTGAAAAGTGCGAAGAAAACGCAAACAAACAAGCAGCCAAACACACAGACTATCACAATGCCACACGAAAAACACACACACACTCTAAAACACAAATGGCACTACATGCGTAAAAACTTAAGCCGGCAAAGAAACAACAAAGTCAACAATGGTGGCCAAGTGCCATGTGCCATGTGCTCCGTGTCCTCGGCTCAGATGCTTTTTAAATATGAGCTACGAAAATAGAAGTTGATTAAGCTTATGGCGAAAGTATTGCGGACTCTTAAGCGTCCTACACAAGCAAACTATCCTTTGTCGCCGCTATTTTCGATATTAAATGGACTTTGCTAATCCATGGCAATCATTGCTGCTCGAGTCTAAGTCTCTAAGTCTCAGAGGAAATCCGAAATAGTTGTATATAAAAATGTATAATATTTTGTATGTTTTTTTATTTAATTTTAACACTATGGATAAAGATGCCTTATTATAATTTCAATTTAATTTTCATGGCAAAAGCGCTATTTAATTGTATCGACACTAAATTTAAATGCAATACAGTGTACACTCCACCTCCTTTGAATGGAAATAGAGTCCGCAGGACTACTATATTTTGCGCAGGATTGCCGCGAAGTACTTGTAGCCCAGAACTGATTTATAAGCGCAGCTGCCGTTGGCCGTTGCAACTGCAACAATGGATGTGGGGCGGCGAAATGGGTGCTTTTCTTGTGAAATGAAATTAATTTCCCATTGCCTTTGTTTGTGGCCACCCATTTGTCTTTGTTGCTGCGTTTTACGATTCGCAGGCAGCGGTTGAAATTTGTCAGCACGGTCGATTTAGTGGGATTAAAGCCATGAACCACGAGCCCCAAAGCCGCACAAAGTGCACTTTAAGTCGCTTGGAGGGGTTCATCTGCGTTAAGGAAAGCGGATACCATCACTTTGCAGCGCGTGGCTCTCCAGTGGCAAGTGGCTTCTATTGTTATGGCTGTGCCACTTAATAATCAGACATAATAGTTTGCGGCAGATAAAGTTGCTCCATGGCTCCAAGTGAGCGGCAACAGGTGCTCTGCAAGAATTGCCTTTTAATGAGGATTTACGGTTGCTGTGGCGGGTCAAAATCCCCATTCTTGCTCTACTTTGCTCTGCGGTCTTATCCTGCATCCTTTT
The DNA here is from genome assembly GCF_003286155.1 of Drosophila erecta. Lineage (NCBI taxonomy): Eukaryota > Metazoa > Arthropoda > Insecta > Diptera > Drosophilidae > Drosophila > Drosophila erecta. The sequence goes on from NW_020825194.1 coordinate 6,491,393, forward strand.
GCCTTCGGCTTGTGCGTTCAACTCTTTTTCCTTTGGCTGAAATTAAATTTCGCACTTTTAATGTTCTGCCGGCAAAAAAAGCAATTTCCTCGAGGTGCAAAGCCAAATTGAAAAAGGCATAATGACTTGCCAAAAAAGGGCAAGTCGCACAGACACACACGTAAAAATGCTGGAAAAATAAGCAAAAAAAAAGGAATCCAGAAATGGTCGATCATTAAAAAAGGCTTACAATGGGCCGTTTATTACATTTTTATGGCGCCCACAGCATGGGACATAATAAAAATCTAAAGCTGACTAAAGGAAATCTGACAAAAGTTATTTTGTGTAAAAAAGAGTGCGGGAATTTATTAGTCGTATTTTATTATGCACCCGCCAATATGGGTCGGATAACATTTTTTAATAGATTAACCAAGAAATCATTGTGCTTGAAAAATAAACAAATAAATACTAGGTGCATGTACTGTTTATTTATTGCTAAGTTCAATAATTATTCATGTAAAGCGATACTTATGACCGTTCTACACATTTATTTCCTTAAACCAAACGATTTGACTTCCATTCAGTGTAAAATACATGAATCTGTTAAGGAATATATTTCCGATGACTTCTTGGTTTAAAAAGGCAGACACGTGCGAAAATTTTCAAACAGAGATGGTGCTGAGCCAACATTAAATGGGAAAAAGTTTTGCAACGCGTGAAGAGCTCCGACTGCCTTAACTTTACTTTCTAGAAAGTCATTCAGGAAAATTGCACTCGAGGTGGAGGACTCAAATCCGATAAAGGCTTAAAGAAAACGAGCCAAGTCATTGCAATCTGGTAAAGCATCAAAATCAAAGTCCGGATGGAGAAATGTAAAACTGTTTACTCCTGACAAATGAAGGCAGCCACATTTAATAATGAACGCGACACCGGCAAATAATGAAAAACGGGGCTGTGCGAAAAATGAGTAAAAATAGCCATTTTGCTCGTTTGTTGATTTATGCGCCAATTTGCGCAACATGATGAACTGGCTTGCCAGACGGCTACCAGCGCCCAAAAGTCGCCGGAACAAAATATCTTCATATATATATTATATATATTTCTCTATATATACAACTCGCACTTAGGCCGCAACAAAAAAACAGACAAAAAGTGAATACTGCAAGCATGGTTTGGACAAAAAGTTGTAGCATAAGGTGGGGCGTCTTCAGTCTGAGCGCAGCTCCAAGGACGAAGCCTGTCAGGATTTCAGCTGTTTTCGGGACAAGTTTACTTTGCCTGCCCTTAAGCAAGTCCGCATCAACATCGGTGTTGGCGTCAGACTGCAAGACCCCGAGGCCATAATTCAAACTTACCTACAATAGATGTGAGCATGGGGAGACGCCTTAAAAGCAAATTTAATTTGCACAAAAAACACTGAAGATACCATGAGGAGCTCATTAGTCATATTAGCATAGATACGATATACTGCTATATAAACTGCTTGCAGGCATATGAAGAATATTTCATTTTCTTCAGTAATAAAATAGAACTAGCACCACTCACTACTCACTGTCATTCCTACACTTCACAACTGTTTAAGTCGGGTCAAAAATTAAAATAAGTGAACATGATTAGGTGTGCTATAAATATAAATGGTGCACCAATTTGCTTACTATAATATGTTAAATTAAGATGAATGAATTTTGAATGTGCTATAAATTAACCAACCTACACATATTGGGATACAAAGAGGGCTCTAAAGTCGAAAGAAATATTTTTCGGAGTGCAGCTCCTTCTTCTTGGCAGCAATTTCCTGTGGAATAACGGTGGCTGTCTGCCCTCCATCACGTCTGTGTGTGGGTGAGTGTCCACGGGTGTTTGTGTGTGTGTAGGATGTCGTGTTGTCCTAGTCTTGTTAGTACTGAACTGGAAGAAGCAAACTTCCGCCGGCACATCCTGCCCGACGCTCCCTACAGCTTGAATTCATAGCTCTATCATTTTTATGGCTATTTAAAGAGCCATAAACCAGGCGTGTGTGTGTGTGTGTGTGTGTGTGCTTGGATGGCATTAAATTGAGTTTTATGCGTGATTTCCGTGCTTAACACTTTGTTGACAATGAACTTGATAGGCGTTTAATGAAATGTGACCACACTTTGTTCTTTTCACCCTTCCAGACCGAGCAGTTTGCCGTGCTCTGGATCCTGTTCACCGTCATCGTCCTGGGCAATTCAGCCGTTCTGTTCGTGATGTTCATCAACAAGAATCGCAAGTCGCGGATGAACTACTTCATCAAACAGCTGGCACTGGCAGGTGAGTTTTGGGATTGGCGTTGACCTCTTCCCTGGCCTCTAATACCCAGTCCATTATTTCCAGATCTGTGCGTGGGACTGCTCAACGTCCTCACCGACATTATATGGCGCATCACGATTTCGTGGCGGGCAGGCAACCTGGCCTGCAAGGCCATCCGCTTCTCGCAGGTCTGCGTCACATACTCGTCCACCTACGTGCTGGTGGCCATGAGCATCGACAGATACGATGCCATCACACACCCCATGAACTTCTCAAAGTCGTGTAAGTTAAGTCGTCGTATGGAAAGTTTTCTAATTGCCAAATGTTGTTAGCCACGGCGCTGTTTGTGGCTTCTTCTTACATTACTTCGATAATTTAGTTTGCAAATTTTTCAAAAAAGAAGTTATATTAGAAACTTATTTCACTCAAAAATATAAACAAAAATTATACTTTTAGGGAAAAGAGCACGTCATCTGGTGGCTGGCGCGTGGCTCATCTCGGCGTTGTTTTCGCTTCCCATCCTGGTTTTGTACGAGGAGAAGCTCATCCAAGGACATCCGCAGTGCTGGATTGAGTTGGGTTCCCCGATCGCCTGGCAGGTGTACATGAGCCTGGTATCGGCAACTCTGTTTGCCATTCCTGCGCTGATCATATCAGCCTGCTATGCGATCATCGTAAAGACGATTTGGGCAAAGGGTTCCATTTTTGTGCCCACTGGTAAGATATCTTCTGGACATACAAATTTCCTACAAATCTCTTTTATATATTTTTATATTTATATTTGAACAGAACGTGCTGGCTTTGGAGCCGCACCTGCCAGGAGGGCCAGCTCGAGGGGCATTATTCCGCGGGCAAAGGTCAAAACGGTCAAGATGACCTTGACCATCGTGTTTGTGTTTATCATCTGCTGGTCGCCATACATCATCTTCGATCTGCTGCAGGTCTTTGGCCAGATTCCCCACTCACAGACCAACATCGCCATTGCCACCTTCATCCAAAGTCTAGCACCGCTGAACTCGGCGGCCAATCCGCTGATCTATTGCCTCTTCTCATCGCAAGTCTTTCGCACACTAAGGTAAATTGAGCCTGTTTTTATACCCCTTACTCGTAGAGTAAAAGGGTATACTAGACTTGTTGAAAAGTATGTAACAGGCAGAAGGAAACATTTCCGACTATATAAAGTATATATATTCTTGATCAGTTCTTGATCAATTTTAAAGTTTTTCTGATTTAAGTATCTGATAGTCTCGACTATAGCATACTATCTTGTTTTTTTTTTAATTTAACATCTTTTCTTATGATCTAATATTACTTACTTTGATACTATTTATATGTATTATATTCCCAGTCGCTTTCCGCCCTTCAAGTGGTTCACCTGCTGCTGCAAATCATACCGAAACAACTCGCAGCAGAACCGCTGCCACACGGTTGGTCGTCGGCTCCACAACAGCTGCGATTCGATGAGGACACTGACCACTTCGTTGACGGTTTCCCGTAGGTCCACCAACAAGACCAACGCCCGTGTGGTCATCTGCGAACGTCCCACCAAGGTGGTAACCGTGCCAGCCATGTCGGAGGTATGATAGCTGGCCCACACCAGTCGGAAAAGATCCGCGTTCTCGATTCATGGCCCCACGTCCTTCAGCGACGCGGAGTTCCTCTAAATGGAAACAAGGACATCCTGTGAATGCACCAGAGGCTTAGACAATAAGTTCGATAGTTGTACCAGGCATGGGGAAAGCCAAATGTATGTCTCTAGTCGTAAGTATGCCAAGTCTACGCTACGAATTTCAAACCTATTTGTATTTTGCAATCTGTAGTTAAGATTACATTTATACGGCTTTTAATTAACTCTAAGATCAAACAGCTAAAGTGTCCAGTATCTTTTCAATATTGTTATTTTTTTGTTAACTTTTAATGTTGGAGTAAGACACTTAATATAATTTGACTTTCAGGAGAACTTTAGTACAAAGGTTCTACTATTTCCAGAAAACTTACCTGAAGCATTTAATTAGGCGTTATTGCTTTCAATATATTACTTGAGAAAGTGAATAACTATTTAACTATTGTGATTTTTGTGACACCACTGAGAATCTAGGTTTCAATCCATTATTAGCTCGTTTTAGTTGTATTCTATTAAACAGACTGATTTTACTTCAGAAATTTAAAATGCATTTCTTTCCAGTCCTAACTAGCTGTTAAGGCCATTTAAATTCCAACTCATCCGTGTATATAGCCACTCGTAATGGTGTATAAACATGCCCAAGCATCTTAAACCAAAACCCATTAAGCATAAGTAGACCATAAGAGTTAATAGAGCATAACGTTGTAGTCAATTTGGTTTAAGCTAATATTTATTTCATAATTATGTGTGAAAGCTGAATAAAGGCAACGACTTCAAGAGTGTACCGCATTTTCATTCAATTTCCTGGCACGCGCTGGAAAATCTTCTTTTCAGTTCGCCCCACTGAACAATGGGCACAAGGACGATTTTTGCCGCCCACACCATTTATAATTGTTGCGATGATGTGGTTTTGGTTGTGGCCTCCACTGACGTCACCGTCAGAAAGTCAACATCACAAATAAATTGAGCGACAAACCAGGCAGACAATGAAAACATATTGGTTGCTGTGGGCTCAGCAAACAGCCGAAGGCTATGTACTTTACTCTTATTGTCTGCAAATGGCAAATTTACCATGGATATCTGGATATTCATGCTGTTTATGTTTGTTTTGAGGCTGGTTAAATCCATGAGAAGCATCAACCCTGGCGAATTTACTACCTCCACTTCCTGTCTGATATTTAATCGCTTCGGCGAGCAGATGGAAACTATGGTTACTTAATGGGATGGTTGGAAAATAAATTCATTTCAGGTCCTTTTGCAGAAATACTTTTCCCAGTCGGCCATTCGCCTCATTGCACTCAATGGAGGAGGAAAAATCCATTAAGAAGCTTATTCAAATGGCGGACAGTTGCAAAATTTGTGCAATTATGATTTTGCAATTTATTTATTAACTTTTAATTGAAATGCTATTAGCAAGTTAGTAAACAATTCCAAAGTGCTGTGGAAAATAATGGGGAAAATTATTTGCTTACGTTTGTTTATTTGTGCTAAATTGATTGGTTTTCATTATTATTTGTTGAAGCGTTTACGAAAAAGAGATAAATAATTAAATATTGTTGTATTACAAATTATCGAAAGAGTAATCAATGGTTTAGTGCAACACCATTTTGGATTTATCGTTCAAAATTAATATCTGAAAAAAACCCTAAGCTTTGTAACTCAAAAAGAGCTAACGTCCATCGCCTCACATGATGCCAAGTCAAAGATTTTATTACAATAATATGTGCCGCCAATTTTAAATCGATCTACACCCTAAAAATTCGTCAAAAAGTCATGTTTCCAAATTACTGCTTTACGAAATCCGCCAGACAGTCGGACTATGATGTTACAAAAAGAGACTATATCGCTAAGGACAGTTTGCAGCGCAAGGCCATACGTCATTCCGCTCCTTCAGTGACGTCAGGCGGCAGGAGAAGGACTCGCCATCGAACGGAGCGCCAAAGGAGTATATCCAAGTCGAGCTCTTTGCGGGCCAAGGACTCGTCCTCGAGGAGCGTGGGATTCCGGCTAACGCCCGTGATTTGTTCGAGTGAAAAGGACACTCGCAAGCCAGGTGGCGACGATAGAGATACGAATAAAATGACCTCCAGTCCCAGCAACGATCCCAATCGCGATCTGCAGGAATCCTTCGCCGACTTCTTTAGCATCATTCACGACAATGTCCTGGAATCGGTACAGGATGCTGTGCAGCGAATGGTGTCCAAGAGCTTTGAGGAATCCGTAGCCAAAATGGAACGACTGTCGAAGGACCTACAGAATCAGGAGGCGATGCTCAATAAAATCTACCGCGATGTCACCAACAGTAAGAGTTCCATTTAAGTTAGCTTTTTATGTAAAATCTAATTGTTATCAGCTAAGTAAAAGTAAGTTAAAGAAGCGTATTAAACAGCACTTACCCTTAGAAATTGCCGCTCAGAGTGAAGCGAGCTTGAACCAATTCAAATTCGTCACCCAAATGCTCATCGACAACCAAACCGTGCACTACAGAGCCCTCAATCAAGCAAAGGCGAACAAGCAGCGGCGCAAGGAGGAGGAGGATCTGGAGAGGGACCGGAAGTTGGAGTGGGAACGGAAGCGGATGTGCGCTTGCAAGGAGGTGCGAACTGCACGGGTTCGTAAAAGCAGGAGTTCCAGCGTGGATCTCTCGAAAAGAAGCACTGGTGGCGAGGCAAAGGAACTAGTGCCGAAAGCCCCGCAGCACCAATTGTGCCAGCAGCAGGAGCCATTGGTTTACCACTTGCACAGCTCCAGTACGGATCAGGAATCTACGGCCAGGAGCAGGCAGATGTCCCGGTCGTCTTCCAAGCAGGCAAATACTCCTGATCTCACAAGACAATCCACTTCCTACAGTATGCCAGACCTTTCCGGACGCTCTTCCTCCCATCCTAAGCGGTTGATTCAGCCGCAACATTCTTCAAATGTCTTTAGAAACAGCTCATCCCGATCCTCTAACCTCCGGCAAGATAAAATTATCTGCCTTCCGGCCATGACGTATCCCCCTTACGTCCGCAATCAACCGATTCCCCGGCGAAAATTAGTTCGCAAAACTTGTCAGAATAAAGGCAAATAAAGGATGTGTTTTATGCAGACCCTGCAACAAAAAACTGTTAAGGCATCCAATTGCTTTGTACGTACAAAGGAATCCAAAGAATTGCCAATCCTTTTCGTACTTTGCAATTGGTAGTCTTAGTAGTCAAAGCAAATTGAGGCATCAATTTGTAGTACAAATTGAAATAAAGACTACCAGGTTTAAATAATCCAAATGACTGGTTTATTTTTGGACCCTTTTTAAACAACCAATGTAGAAGCCTATTTCATGTTTATTCAACTAAAGGAACAAAGTAACAAAAGCCATCGAAATGTACATTGTATAATAGTTTGCAGAAAATAGAAAACAATTATGTAAGATGTTGATGTATGAACTTATTCATACTAACCAATAGGAACAAAATTGTAAAGCAATGAAAAAACCAAAGGTTAAATCGAATGCCTAATCGGAACTTTCACTGAGCTTGGGTGCCTCAACTTTCTTCAACTCTACGGTTTGATAGTAATTATTTTTTCGCAAGTAGCGCTGAATAACTGGAGCCAGCAGATTCTCATCCACATTCTTGATATCCTGACGTCCGTAAACGAAAGTAGCCAAGTTGGAAGTGATAATTGTAAGTAGGGCCCCCAACATAGCGTATAACAGGAAGGACATGTGATATACAGAAGATCCACTGTGAGGTTCGCTGAAGAAAAGTTTTTCTTATAAATATACCAGGAAATACCAAGTTTACTTACTATTCTGAAGTGGAGTTCAAGTAACGATTCATATCGAAATCATAGTCACAGTTCTCCACAGAAACGGGCAGTTTGGTGTGTCGGAAGGATCCTGTAATGTTGGCAATTTGCGCGTTAACTGCTATCCAGGCCATGGTTAAAAAGGAGGCAATGCTGCCTATGAAAATGCACTGCAATTAAATAATAGTTATATAAATAACAAAACATTTAAATTTATATTCTTACCTTTTCGCCCACCCAAGGCATTAGCATTCCCACCGTGAAAATGCCCAGCATCGGTCCATATAAACTTGACTGAAGCGTGGCCGACAGTTGCAGCACCATGCCCAGTTTCTCCACCACATAGACCATGAAAATGGAGCTTATGCCAAAGGCTACCACCACCACTCTCATGGTCAAAGCCACGTGCTTCTCCTTCATCGATTTCCCCATACGTGGCCTAACAAAGTCCTCCAGGATAACGGCGGCCAGTGAGTTGAGGAGCGTGGATAAGGAGCTCAAGGCAGCGCTGAACACAGCTGAGACAAAGAGTCCTGGCAGACCAGGCACAACCCCCAGGACCCTCATCACTAGCAGCGGAACTAGCTGATCCCGACGTCCTGCAAGCTATAAAAAATAGATCCCATACCATACCGTTCCAATTCACTATCCACAATCTATGTTGTATACTTACTCCTGTAGACATGGGATCGCAATCGTAATAGGTGGCATAGCACACCAATCCCACATAGACGCATCCCATGTAGAGCAGCACCAGTCCAATGGAGAATATAAAGAGGGTCTGTTTGATGGCTTTCAGGGATGGCAAGGACATAAAACGTTGAACTGTGGCCTGGTTGATGGAGGTGCTTTGCAACTTGAAGAAAGTTCCACCAACAAACACAGAGAAGACACTTAATCGAACTGTGGGATCCATACTCCATCTAGAGCATATGGGAATTCATTAAAAGATGATAAGATATTTTTCAATTGCCACTTACTCTGGGGTATTAAGTCGTCCGCCCTCCTGGTTTATCTTCCACACAGTCCCAAATCCACCTACATCCAAGGTTCCCTTGAGCATGATCATGATCAAGGATCCATACATGATAACGCTCTGAACCACATCCGTGTAGACCACGCCCTTAATGCCGCCCACGCAGGTGTAGAATGTGCAAATGATGACCACTATTGGAGTGATGGTATGAATACCAATTCCGGACACTTGATTGAAGGTTAAAGCGGGCACATAAACGGCAATGGGAAGCCAAATAATCTTAAATGTTGAAATCATATTAGATAAGTTATTTCTTGGGTTATTTACGTGCACTTACCGCTTTGAGAACATATAAGCCAGCTCCAAACAAACGCATTCGGCGGCTAAAACGTCTCTCAAAATACTGAAAGAGTGAGTGTGTATAAGTAAGGATTCGTCAAGAATTGCTGATCATGGGACAGATCCAGTTGAAGGTTGATTTTAAGAGTTAGCTAAAAAAATCAAGCTTAAGCATTCGGTTAAGATAAAGTACACAACGGATTCTAAAAACTAAGAAGAAACTACAACGTTTTGGTTTTGCAAAGGGCGTAAATGTATTTACGAGATTCAAGTAAAATATAATGATAATCCATAGGACTTTCCAGAATGCTCCAATTTCAGTTCATTTCCCGAAGATTAATATTGTTTTTCTCTTCACTGGCCACGCTTTCGTATCTCCCATACCAGAATTTCCGCAGGACAGGGCTGATAAGTTCCTTATCCACCACCAGCGGATCCTGTTTGCCAAAATAGACAGTGGCCAGCAGAGATGCAAGTACTGTACCCACAGAACCAATTGCGGTGTACCACCAAAATGAGATTTCATGAATGCCATGACTTTTAGATTCCGTTGGGGTTCTGTATAAAAAGAAATGGTTCAGTTGAACAAAAGTTCGATACAATTTTATCACGTGGAACAAGTACATACGCCGAGGTCGTGGCATTCCAGTTCGCAGGAAGATCAAATGTATAGTCACAGTCTTCAATGGAAACGGGTTTCGTTGGAAAAGTCAGAGCTCCTGTGAAAATGGCTATTTGAGCTCGCACCACAATGTAGGCGGTATAAGTACAGGCGCAGGAGATGCCTGTGAGAAGGCTCTAAGCAAATAGATACATTTTGTCTAGTAATTTCCTTTCAATTCTTACAAGTTCAATCAAACCTCCGTCTTAACAAATGGCAGTAGCATGCCCACACTGAAGGCGCCAAGAAGCGGACCACAAGTTATGGCCGCCACTGTTGAGGATAGCTGCATGACCAGGCCGAGTCTCTGGACAATCGGTACACTGGCCATCGAGATCAGGCCGAAGGAGACGACCACTCCTCTCAACAAATAGGCGGTTTGCCGTTCGGTCAAGGGCTTCTTCCTAAAGGGCTCCACAAAGTCCGTCAGAATCACTCCGGAAAGGGAGTTTAGAGCCGTCGAAAGGGAACTCAGTGCGGCACTGAACACTCCAGCTACAAAGAGCCCAACCAGACCGGGAATATGGCCAACATTTTTGACCACATATAGGGGTATGACTTGATCCTTGGCACGAGCTAACTGCAATGGTAACATAAAGTAGTAATAAATTCGACTCATTGGGATAATATTTCCATGTGTAAGCACTTACACCCGTTGTAATGGGATCGCAATGATAGAACTCGGCAAATGCCAGCATTCCAATATAAACGCACATCAACATCACGAGCATAAAGCCAATTAATGATAGAACCAAAGCCTTCCCAACGGCCTTATTATTGGGCAAAGTTAGGTAACGCTGGACTATAGCCTGATTTATGCCATTTGACTGCAACTTGAACAGGGCACCACCGACGAACAAGGCAAACACGCCCATTCTTGCAGTTGGATCAAAGGTCATGCTAAAATTAAATATTGGCTTAAGAAATATTAAGTAATATACGAGGAGTACTTACTCTGGACCCACTAGACGATCGTACTGACGATTGTGATCCAGAACAACGCTCAAGCCACCCAAATCCAAAGTGCCCTTTATGATGACAATGAGCATGGAACCGATCATTACGATTCCCTGAATGACATCCGTCCACACAACACCCTTGATTCCACCCTATAACAGATGTAAGTAATCAAACCTTATAATAATATAATATACTTACAACACTGGTGTATAGAATGCAAATAAAACTTGTCACAGGTACAATCTTGCTGACGCTTATCCCAGAAACTGATCAATAAATATAATAAATATTAAATGGAATATAGTAATAACTTGGGAGTTTAGCTACCTTGATTTAGCGTCAGAGCCGGGATATATATGCAAATTGGCTGCCACAAAATCTACAAATTTTAATATCCTTAGTAATTTACCAATATTCTCTTACCAATTAACTCACATTCATCACAACAAAGAGGCAGGACCCAAAGATGCGAACTCGTCGATCGAAACGTCTTTCGAAGTACTAAGATAAACGAAATCAAACAGAAACAAGCGCAATTTTTACAGGATGCGAAATGGATATTTACAAGATGCATTAAATAAATTAAATAGACAGACTTTATATTTTTTTCATATTCTTTCATATTATACTTTCATATTTACACACATTTAAATCAAAAGCAGATTTGCAGAACACAAAGTAAATGTTTTATTGACAAAGTTTAAGAAGCTTTTTGGGACTCCATTTCGTCCCTGCGCTTAAAGAGATCCTCCATATTAACAGCCTCGTAGTTTTTATTGGGCAAAAAGCGTCGCATACAGGGCGTTATCAAGGCTGGATCCATTTTATTAAGATCCTCCCAACCGAAAACGAGTCCTGCCAACACCGAAACCACAGTGCAAATGAAGCCGCCCAACGCCGTGTACCACAGGAACGATAAGTGGTAGATGTTTCGCTCCGAGGGTCTAAAATATAAAATAAAAATGTCTTCATTGGCTGAGCTACAGTGTCCCATACTTACCTGTACTCGTAGATGGTTTCAAGAACTGTCTGATTATCGAAAACATAGTCACAGCCATCCACCGAAACGGGAAGTTTGGGATAACGAATCTCTCCATTCATCTGAGCCAACTGCGCCTTGACACAAATCCAGGACAAGACCAAAAAGGATACCACACTGCCAAGGAGCACGCTCTGACGCGGAATAAATCATTAATAAAATAAATGCAATGTAGGTAATTATAAACTCACCTTTCCCTTTACCCAAGGCAGGCCCACGCCCATGCAATAAATGCCCAATAGAGGACCCATCGAAACAGCCGCCGTGCTGGTGGCCAGTGGAACCACTTGTCCCAACTTCTCCACAATGTTGACCATTCCCAGGCAACAGAATCCGCAAACAACGACAATTGCCCGCAACCAAAAAGCCGTCTGGCGCTCGGTCATCGGTTTTTTCAGCAAGGGTCTCACGATATCCTGAGTAATGACACAGGCCAGCGAATTGAGGCCCGTGGAAAGTGAGCTCAGGGCAGCGCTGAAAACGCCAGACACAAAGAGTCCTGGTAATCCAGGTAAGGCACCCAGCGTTCGCATCATTAGCAGCGAAGGCAGTTGGTCGACGGCTGCCGCCAACTGAAATACATCAATGTTGCGAGAAAAAATATTAATAATATTTTCTAGCTACCTTAGTGCTTATCGGATCACAGTCGTGGTAGACGGCATAGGACACCAGGCCCATGTAACTGCAGCAGCTGAGTAGGAAGATGAGTAGCACTGTGAAAACCAGCATGCATCGCTTGGCATGCTCGTAACTCGGCAGGGATAGGAACCGCTGGATGGACACCTGGTTGACATCCGAGGACTGGATCTTATGCAGGGTGCCACCCAAAATCACGGACAGCATGGACAGTCGCACCGTGGGATCCCAGGTCCAGCTGTTCGGCTTGGAGTAGTCAAAAATCAATGAGAAAATGCATCAGTTGTAGACTTACTCCGGTGCATTGAGACGTCCGCCGTCTTCGTTGCGCTGCAGAACCACGCCCAGTCCGCCCACGTCCAAGGTGCCCTTGATGCAAACCGCCAAAATGGAACCGAACATCACAAAGCTCTGAATGACATCTGTCCAAACAACGGCCTTCAGTCCGCCCTGAAATGAAGAAAGTCTTCCAGATGGGCCACAAAATGCTGGCCAAATTTAATTAAGCCTCACCACACACGTGTAGAAAGTGCAGATAGTGCACACAATGGGCGTAATTACATGGATGCCAGTGCCAGTCACTGAAAGATGTTAATATTTGGTAGTACACACCTCAACAAACTCAAATCAAGGAAGTCATCTACAAGAAGGTTATCTAAATTTGGTATACCATTATACCATTTGCGCAAGTGCACTTATAAGCAGCCAGTTGCTGAAAAGCATAACCTGCTTAATCGAAAATCAAACTCACCTTGATTGTAAGTGATGGCCGGTACATATAGCGCCACAGGAAGCCACAGCATCTGTGGGGGGACCGAATAAATGTGAATATACTATAAATATATATTGAATTTCCACTCACCGTTCCCACAATAAATAGAACCGAGCCCAAGTTGCGTATGCCAGCGCCGTAGCGCAATTGAAAGTACTGAAGGTTCAAAATTAGTTAGTTGGTTAGGTTTCACATATCAATTATAAAGTTAACAAGAGAATTCGTATTCATGCTTAATTGAGCAGACAGTGGTAGTTGCTATTTACAGGATTTGGCAAGCAAAGTCCTAACCTAACTGAACAAAACTGGAAGTGCTGCTTAAGTATGTATTTTATTGGCAAGTACATGGCATGGAACTACTTTCTACGTCTTCGCATTGAAACTCTTCAGGGTATTCTCGTCCAGCTTCACGCTGGCATAGCTGGACTTGTGGAATCCGCGAATGCAGGGTGACAGCAATTCGACATCCACATCATCGGCGGTATTGCGGCCAAAGACAAAACCCGCCAGGTAGGCGGTGATCACGCCCACTGCGGCGCCAATAAAACAATAGAACATAAATGAGACGTGGTACAGCTGCTGCGCGAAACTGAGCGATCTGTGGGAATAACATAAAGGGCAAGCTATATACATACATGTAACCAGTAAAACTTACTCATAGTTGGTTATGTGAATGGTCGCGTTGGCAGGAGTCACCAGGTCACGATCAAACTCGTAGTCGCAGCCCTCTACGCTAACTGGTTTGCTTTCGAACTGCATTTCGCCGGAATTGATGGCCAATTGCGCCGATAGGCACAGCCATCCCATGAAGAAGAAGGAGCAAAGGGATCCCACTATGGCGCTCTAAAATGTGTTAAATATTTCTAACTAATAGCAGAAAGAAATGTGAGTATTCATACTTTTGAGTTGATGCTTGGGCACAGCAGGCCCATCACGAAGAGAGCCAGAAGTGGACCCTGGACCACCGATCCCACGGTCATGGAAAGCTGCATGACGTGGGAGCCCATCTGCTCCACAACAAAGACCAAAGCAACACTCATGACTCCAATCAAAACCGTACAGACACGCATGATAACAGCGGTTTGGTGCTCCGTAAGCGGCTTCCTGGTCAAGGGCCTGATGTAATCCTCCAGGAAAACAGCGGCTAGGGAATTCATACCCGTGGACAGGGAACTGAGGGCAGCACTAAACACTCCGGCCACAAACATGCCGGGAACTCCGGGAAATGAGCTCATGGATTGCACCACCAGCAGGGGAACCAGCTGATCCTTGGCCACCGCCAACTGTAAGTAACTTTCAGGTTTAGTATCTAAATACATCGTTTTCTAATAAATCCCCACCTTTGTGGTCAAGGGATCACAGTCGTAGTAGGTTGCGGATAGCAGGAGTCCATTGTACATGCAGATGGCCATCAGAACAACCAATCCGGAAATGAAGAGGAACGAGCACTGGGCCATCTGCTTTAATCCGGGCAGTGACAGGTATCGCTGGGTGATGATCTGATTGCATCCGAGGTTGTACGTGTTGTGTGCCACGTTGCCCACCATCAATGCCAACATGGACATTCGCACCTTGGGATCCAGCGTCAATCTGTTTCGAAAATGTACCACATTATGAATAGGCCAGCGAGCCAATGCACCCCACATCCTGGCCGGATTACATGCCATGTGTGGTACCTGCTCTAGTAAACCGTTTTCACCCACTCAGGCCACTCCATGCGTCCGGTGTCGAAATTCCGCTGAATAACCACGCCCAGTCCGCCCAAATCGACGGTGCCCTTGATGATGACGAAGAAAATGGCTCCCACCATGATGACGGTTTGGATCACATCTGTCCAGACGACGGCCTTCAGTCCGCCGGCTGCTGTGTAGAATATGCAGACGAGGCACACGATTGGCGTGATGACATGTATATTTATTCCAGTAACTGGAAAAGTGCACAAAAGTCAGCACGTGGCGCTCGATTTGGCGGAGCCTCTAGGTTTCGGGTATAACGCGGGTTAGAAGTATTCTCGAATTGCTTATTGGACTTACTCAGCCTGAACTATATTCAAAAGAACGAGTTTTCAACATAAACATTTATGAATTGTCAAGAACCCATAAATCTTAGGGCAATGTAAGGACAAAACTTAATAACTTAAAACCAAAATACTAAAGCCAAGAAAGGGTAAGTCAGTTGAAGCTTTATTTTTAAGTACGAAACAACAAAAGTGTTAATTGATTGCCTGGTGTCTCATATATGGATGGTGCAATCTTCAGGGTAGATTATACATTAAGTGGTAAGGAAGTATGCTTTGCAAATCATTTAAGAACCTTTTAGGCTCAAAAGAGTGAAGCGGAATAACAAAATTCGGAATTTAAGTGGATTAGTAAAGTAAATATATGTTAGTCAAAGAATACTCTATGATTTCTCATCAGAGCACTTTAAAGAGGTCTCATTCAAGTTTACGCTGGAATATTTCGACTTCTGGAATCTGCGTATGCAGGGTGATAGCAAATCGTCACTCACGTCGCCGGGCTTATTGCGACCAAATATGAAACCAGCCAAATGGCCCACAATCACACTCAGTGTTCCCCCCATTACAGTGTAAAACAGGAAGGATATGTGGTATAACTGCTCGGCGAAACTGAGGGACCTGTGGGATTACGGTTTTAGGATGAGAACAGAAACAGATCTTGGCGATATCCTCGCAAACTTACGCGGATTCTCCACTATGAAGAGTGGCATTTGCAGGGGTCAGCAGGGAACGGTCGAACTCATAATCGCAGCCTTCCACGCTGACTGGCTTTTCCTCGGGATGAATTTCCCCAGAGTTTATGGCAATTTGGGCCGAAATACTAAGCCAACCCATGAAGAAGAAGGTGAAAATAGATCCCGTGATGGCGCTCTTAAACAAAATGGTTATTTGTTAACTTTCACCCAACAGTTTTGTCGGCACGGGGACTCACTTTTGAGTTGATGCTTGGGCACAGCAGACCCATCGAAAACAGACCCAGAAGCGGACCCTGGACCACTGCGCCAATGGCGATGCCAAGTTGCAACACATGGGAGCTCATCCGCTCGACCACAAAGACCAGGGCCCCACTGACAATGCCAATTATGACCGTACAAAGTCGCACGGTGACAGCGGTCTGATGTTCCGTTAGGGGTTTCTTCGCAAGGGGCTTAATGTAATCCTCCAGGAAAACAGCGGTTAAGGAATTCATACCCGTGGACAGGGAACTGAGGGCAGCGCTAAACACTCCGGCCACAAACATGCCGGAAACTCCGGGAAATGAGCTCATGGATTGCACCACCAGGAGGGGAATCAACTGATCCTTGGCCAATACCAACTGGAAGTTATATCTAGTTATAAGCTTATCATAGACATAGCGACTGGAATACTAGCGAAATTAAACCCGACTTTGGTATTAATTGAAACTGAAAGCCGAGCCTTAAATCGTGTGTTTCCATTCAATGGATAATAGTTCCCCACCTTGGTTGTCAGCGGATCGCAATCGTAGTAAGTTGCGTATAGAAGTAGACCATTGTACAAACAGAGTGCATGCAATATAACCAATCCAACGATAAAAATGAACGATGTATGAGCCATCTGTTTCGCACCAGGAAGAGACATGTATCGTTGGGTTATCATTTGATTGCAACCAAACTGATAGGCATTGTGGCCAACATATCCGACCATCATGGCGAACATGGACATGCGAACTTTGGGATCGAGTGTGAATCTGTTTTCAAGTTACGTTCATTTAATACATGTCGAGAACCTTAATTAGTTTTGTACCCACTCAGGCCACTCGACTCGTCCGCTGTCGAAATTCCGCTGCATAACCACGCCCAGTCCGCCCACGTCCAGGGTGCCCTTTATGATGACAAAGATAACCGCACCCACCATAATGACGGTTTGGATCACATCTGTCCAGACCACGGCCTTCAGCCCCCCAGCCGTTGTATAGAATATGCAGACGAGGCATACGATTGGTGTGATGATATGGACATTTATTCCACTAACTGGAAAAATAAGCTTACGTTACGCTCAAATAATGTGGTTTGTTTTTTGCGGCAAAGCTGCTGGGAGAAACTAAAAACCCGCAGTATTAGGGTTGCATAATTGGGGATCAGATCGTTGCGTAAAGTTCTGGTAATCCTGCTCAAGAAGGATTACGATGTATGCCATCATAACGTCTACGTAGGGTTCTTGACAATAAGTACGCTTTATTATTTTCTGTTTTTTAAATCCCTTAAAACTTGTACCCTTAAGTTTCGATGCTCGGAGAAAATCTTACCTTGATTAAAAGCCAGTGCAGGCACATAGATGACGATGGGCAGCCAGATAAGCTAGGAAAAAAAAAGCAAACACTTAAGTTAGCATTAAACTTGCTTTAGCAGCATTCCCTCAGGATCTGAAGAAGTGTAACGATTTTCTCTTCACTTGTAATTGGATTAGACTTACATTTGCACCCGTAAAGAAGGCGGATCCCAGCAGACGAACCGATTTGTTAAAGCGCATCTCGAAATACTGCAAATATTTTTTTTCCAATGGTTTGTTGTCTTTTGTTTAACACACAGTAAGGATTGCCCAAATATACACACACACGCACACACTGCCACACGCAGTGGTCTCGTGAGTGTGTGTGTGTGCGGCAACGCGGCGCATACATAATCGAGTATTACTCATACGACATGTAGCCAACACCAACTTATAAACTACGACTATCCGTATGTCAGCTCGCACAATTGGTATTGTTCGGGCTTATTGTAGCTGGCTTTGTGCGCCCCAACCTCGTGGATATCTGCTGCATGCAAATAAACAGCCATTCAAAGAGTTCTTACAGCTGGTTGCATGCCGGTTTTGTTCCGTGTTTTTTGCATGTTTTGCATGTACACCCCGCTCGTAGTTGGGCTCGAGTCTTACTTACACATGCCATCGAATATCAAAAAATCCAAATTCGTACACGCAAAGACATAGAATTAATGCGTAACATGCAGTCCAATAGGTAAACACACACAATTCACTCGGATTGGACAACGCTCTGCTTACCTCATAGGTGGATGTCAGCTGGAGATTGCAGAACACCGGCAGGAAGATGTACCACGAAATGGCTCCCGAGATGGCCAGGGTCACCAGGATGAAGGCGTACTGCGTTCCGTAGACATAGATTTCCGTGGAAGTACCCAGAAGCGAGATTCCAGACACAAAGCTGAAAGTGAAAGAGCAACAATTAGTTCACGCTAATTGTGTCTTGAGCTTCAAGTTCAGCGAGGCTAATTGCCAGTCGATTGATCAGGATCTATTTTGGGGCTCCGTCAAAGTTTTCATTTCGTCTTTGCCATCCCACAAAGTAAGCTCGAAGAAATTTTTTAATTCAATTAAGTTATGGTCAATTAGTTGTCGGTCAAAGTTATAACGAAGGTGGGTCAACTTTTGAAAATAAATTTAAGGTAATCGATTGGCGAAGCCTTCGGGCATTGTGGCACCATATTGAATCTTGAAAATTGGTCTTCTATCGAAGGTAAAGATACTTTTTGTATATTTGTAGCATGTGTGTTGCTGCTCTGAATTTAATGCAGTCCAAAACAAATGATGTCTAGTCGCATTTGGCGGAGCAAACTTTTTCTTAGCCCTGCATTTCGTAATCTGATTTTAATGATTAATGTCCATAACAATCATCATTTCAATTTTGGCCGCAAAACAAAATGAATTGCCACCATAGGCACAGAAAGTTGATGGCCGAGAGGAAAATGCCATTAAAAGTTGATAACAAGCGGCGTTAAAGTATGCAGACACACACAACGAAACAATTTGCTTTACAAAAAAATTGAAAAAATCTGCAAACAAGAGAGGACGTTTTGTAGAGAAAAAATTGTGCCATGTAATTGTAATTCAAAGCACGTTGGCTGAATTTGTTGCAAAAAGCAAACGACAACAAATAGAATGCCATAACAATAAAAGGCTCACGAAACAATTGTCATTGGGCAAGGCAAATGACCAAGAGCACGGCCAGGATTTCGAAGAACAGGACCTGTCGACCCGGTCATTAATGCGTCGAGAACACGGCTAAGACAAAGGGACCGCACCCTTCGAAAGGTGCTTGACCAAAACGTGTCAAATACAAGACATCCCACTTCCCACACCGCCTGTCCAAGGTCACTTGGCCGGCCGAACAGCAAAAGAAAAAGTAATTTGGCCAAATTATTTGAGTTTGCGGCCAGGCACAAGTTTAAATAACTTCAATCCGGCTTAGACACAGCGAGCTGCTAAGTTGTATTTATATGCCACATATATATTTACTCGCAAAGTTCCGCAAGCCATTTCAATATCACCACAATCCAAAGGCATCCAACCAACATAACACCATGGCACTCATCCATTGACCCTGACAATGAATATTGTTTACGCAATTCCCTGTCCGGAGTCGGAAACTTTTGAATAAAATGCCCCACTGTTTGCCCTCGCCAAACATTTCGCCAGACAATGCTGGGCTGGGGCAGATTATCTATTTTGCTTAGATTACGTATACGCACGTTTGGCCAATGGCACGGAATAAGGCGAAATGACTGAAAGTATTTTGATTGATTTGCGTGGGTTTGGCTTAGCCCATTACGATAATTTGTGCAAATATTAGCCGCATTCAAGCGAGTGCAGAGCATTCGATTTTTGCGGATTATGCCGGCTTAAAGCGGCGTGCAATAAATATCCAAGCTTCCTTCCTGCCACACTGCCACATTTAGGATGCTCAACCTTCTCTGCGGCCGTGTCAAAAATAATTAAGCATGTCTCCACAGAGAAAAATCATTTAAATCATACAAAAATGTATTTTCATTAAAATCAGCTTTCTGTCTCTAAGAGCTGAACTCATTATTTGAACATAAGTTGAACTGTAGAGTACATAAAAATAGTTCGAACCGTGTTGTCTCTACGAAAACTGGAAATGTATTCAAATTGCTTGCTGTGCACATCCCGTTGGCCAGCCAGGATTAAATTCTCCGGGCCAATTTACCATTTGCATATACATAGCCCCAGCAGAGGCTGTAACTCACCTGGCCACAAGTGACAGGGCGACCGGAAACACTTTCATTTGGCGTCCGCCCACCAGGTAGTCCAGCGCCTCCGAGCCACGCCTCTCCTCGATGCCCGCCGCCCCACCGCCGTCCTTGCCGGCCAACTTCTGCTTCTTTTGCTTCTTTTCGATAAAGCCAAAATAGAAGCCGATAACGGCGCAGACCGCCAGCATGGCGATGAAGACCAAGTAATCAACAATCCCGAAATGCTGCAGGGCCTGGCTCAAATCCTTCACGCTGAGTTTCTGCTCGGCATCCTCCAGGGATGGGGATGCTGATTGAAAGGGAGTGGGAGTAGGCGTGGGAGTGGGAGTGTAGGCGAAAGTGGTCGAGGTAGTGGGTGTGGCACTCGTTGGCGGCGTGGAAGTGGAAGTGAAAGTGGCGCCAGTTGTGGAGCTAGTTGAGACCGTGCTGCTAATTACGGCCACTGTCTTCGCAATCGCATTGGCCACCGTTGTGGCGGTTTTGGCACCATACGCCACGGGGGAGCTTGCCCCCAACGCCACGGGATCGGCAGTGGTTGACATTATTTCCGGCACCGCAAGTTGCTTTTATGTAGTTTATTTTTATGGACTTCCAGCCGCGTCACTTTAATGCGTCCGGCTTTGATTACTTTTGCATTAGTTTAACACACGCACAATCACTGTGAATTGAATTCGACTTTGCTTTAGTATGGTTCGTTTGTACACATAGAAGGCCACTTCCGACTTAAAGGGTTATTTTAAAGGATAATCACTCGGAAACGCCTAGCTTCTTGTTCGGAAGTTATATAAAAAATATAAAAGGTAAAGGTGAAATTTAATTTCAGCTTTAGCTTCTGTTACGATGCACAACGTATAAATGCCTTAACTCGCATTCTTAACTGAGGATTAGGCAAATTATTTATGATTTGAAAATAATTCAGGTGTCGCGGACGAATTGAAGGTCAAAGTATTCCATCACAATGGCTTTTATAAATGAAAATACTGTGCAAAATCATTTTAATAGCAAACTAAAGTCGGGCCAAGCACTTCTAATAATGTAGTTCAAAATTGATAGGCTCTTGAAAACCGATCTATAACGCACACGCTCTCGTTATCCTCGAGTTTCGGAATCAGGACAATTGAATTCGATTTGGAAGAGGGCACACACAAGTGTATGATCCGAATCTCCGCCGAGCACTGAACTAATTTTCCGCCGCAAGCTGCGTTAGAAATCTCCGGAGATCTTATCCAAGTCAGCATCATCGTCACATTGGCCGATCGTAATTCACGCAAATCTTGTAAGAGTGTGGGCAGAGGCTTTTGTGTAAAGCCTTATCGCCTAAATTGCCAGGGGCATGATGGATCTGGATCTGGATAGATAAGTTAATAAGTGCACACCCCCCATTCAGGGTGTGATGGTGTGTATCTCTGGCCAGACCGAGATCTGTCAGATAGTAAATTACTTTCTTTGTACGCGGACGTGTCGCGTCTGTCGCGGCTTTATTGCCCCGGCGCGAGAGTGTATATAAAAGTGCATATCCCTACGAATGGATTTTACAACTTCAAAAAAGGGTAAATTTCCACGATAATAGGCAGAGGTCTGACTCAAACGGGCTGCTACTGGTTTTAGATAAAAATTGAATGGTGATAGTGGGCAACACGGTAACCAGGCGTTGGGGAGTTGGCCGAATCGTTGTGTTCGCTGGAGATTAGACAGGAATACCAAATATTTACCAAATGCGATCAGTCAAGGTTAGAACGTGACACATGCGTGATGCACATGGTCCAATAAATTAATACTAAATTCCCTAAGCGCCAACCCAGGTCGTGCACGAATTTCACCAATGGTGGCATCCATTTCACAGTAATTTCATTTCTAGCATTTCATTTTGGAAAACGCCAAACTAAGTTAGGCGGCATGGCCATATCGGATCGGCAATGCCTAGTAAATCAAGTTAAAGTTCAGCACAATCAGATGTGTACGCTATTTTATTGGATTTAATGCACATTAATGGGCGCACAATGGCTATGATATCACACATGGAATTGTGCGCCAATTACTCGACTGCACTTGCACAAAGGCTACCATTTCCAGCGAAATATGCTGTAAGGTATTATATTCTATAGGTACAGCATAGCTAGCCAACACAACAACTAATTGATTTTTGACAATCAATTACAGCAATTACTTACGTCTGCTGCAGGGTCGAATGGTGGAGGTAAATTCAATTTGTAGAAACCTACAAAACGCACACAACGTGACTTCGGCTTTTCGGTAATCTTTCACGCAGCTAATCCCTTGTATCCAAGGACAGCCTTCAAAAACCAAAGGAGCAGCAGTAAGAGCTCTCTATTATTTGGGGCACAAGAAGACCAGCTTAAGATGTGAGCAGCCGTTCGAAATAAATAAATAAGTACGCATGACGTTGGTACTGATAAAACCATGAAGATAATTTCAAATCGCTTAGGTGGCTAAGTAGAAAGTAACGCATGAAAAACCCGAATCAATTGAAATAAAGTTGGATATTGCAGGGTAGTAGTCAACATTAAACTAAAACAGAACTCGTGCCACATAATACATGTGATAACATGAAACGCTTCCCCATTTCGCGAATAGTTATAGTCAGACGTGTTCTATAAATAGTTTTAATCTGACGTATTAGCTACCAGACAAGACCCAATAGTAAAATAATAAAGATTAAAAATGGGATGAACAATGTAACCGTAACCATAAAACCAAAGATAAAATCTGATTTAAATTCGTGTGTAAAGTACTTATGTGTGGAATACAGTAGCCAAACTAACTCATAGATAGTGGCCACTGGCCGCAATATAAAACGAGGTTACTGTAACTATGGCGTTGAAAAAAAAAAACAGAAAAGAAAACAAATGCCACAAAGTGCGGCAGAATTTAATTATTTTTATACGACGAGCAAAGTGAAAAGCAGCCAAAAATGAAAAACCGAGTTTAGCATATGCAAAATAATGGCCAAAAAGTGGGCGAGGCGCCATCACTTGACCCTTTTGGTTGGGCTTAATTTGTCTGGGAACCGCAACCGTTTTGGCCTTATGACTTGACGCCTAAATTAAATACTTAACTCTGGGAGCAGCCCTTGCCCACCCAAAAGATTTCAGCCCTTTGAAGTCAGCGGAATGTTTGTGCAGTTAGTGTTTGGAAATTTTCCCATTTCCGCCTGCAACTGCAGCTCCATTTGCTCAAAGCGCCGTGCAGTTGCCTTGACTTTGGCTGAGTTTTGCTTGTGTGCTTTTTCATTTCTGCACTCGGAGCTTGAGAAGTTTAAGGGCCAACTTAGTTTCGGAAAAGTTAACAATTTGTACCGCCAAAATATAGCCATGGTTCTACTTTATGTGCCTAATTTTCTTTAGAGTTGTATTTTCCTTTGAGTTTTCACCTTTGACCAAGTGAACAGTAGGTATCTCAAAGTCGCATCCTCCTGTCGCATATATCTTTATAGTTTTTGTGTGTGTTTTGTGCTGTGCACACTTGAGCCAATTTAACGCTTCCGTGTGTTTTTTACTTGCCACGCCTCGTTGACTGAGTGCTGAAAAACATTTTGCCGCGGTATAAATACTTTAATTTCTACCTAAAAGCCGAAACACACAATTCCTAAATTAGCACGCTGCCATGTAAACTTCAATTAATCCAGTTTAGTAATCGCAGGCGTATTTCTCAACAGACAGAACTATTCAGTGCCATTGATTACACGGCTCACAAATTAAGACCAATTAAATCAAATCCAGATTCGGACCCAGGGAGTATTCATCGCCCACGCAAGTCGTGGCCTTGAACTTGCCATCCCCCAACATCCATTAGCCAGAAGCCAGACTCTGTTTTAATATCTTGCTCTGCCTTTTTTTAGATATCCACCCGGGCCCATTTATGACCAGACGAAAGCCCAGAAACCGACTTGGCCCTTGGGGGAGTTGCGATGATGCCAAGAACCATGAAATGTGAATGAGAAGCTTGAATATGCATTATTCCTTCTACTGGCCGGCTATCAACTGGCAATCAGAAGTTGGCCGAGTGGAAAAATCAAATGTGTGAAGTGGCCGGGGGGAATGAAAAGCGGTTGTGGTTACAAGGAAAAGTGTCTGAAAAGTTGACTATCCATAAGCTAAAGTTCGTAAAGAGTTAAGCAGCCCTTCTTGTCATCCGAACTTGTATCTATATTTATCTTGTTATCGACTTTTTTATATTAAAGTAACGGGTAACCCACTAGCTGAGTAACGGGTATCTGATAGTCGGGGAACTCGACTATAGCATTCTATTTTGTTTAATATTTCCTTTGTGTAAGTAACATTTGTTAAAGTGTGACTAGCTTATCTGTAAACTTACAATAAATCCGACTACCGCAGGTATAAAGTACATCTGAGATTAGGAAACGTATCCATCACGTCCCGCCGATCTTCGACTCGAATTCCTTCATGATGGCTATTACTGGCTCGTTAATATATTTGCGAACCTCCATGTTCAGGGAGAAATCCCCGTGATTCCACTTCGTATCCGCCATGTGGTGCATCACCTTATTGGGCAATCTTTTGGCTAATTGCTCGACATCCTCCACAGCGGCCAAGTCATCACTATCGGCGTACCACATGTGCACCAGGGAATCAATTAACTCGACAGGATACTCTGGAGGTTCCTCAGTTCCGTAGACCTTTAGATTCTTCTTGGTGCCGTGATCAAATAGACGGAAGTAGCCCGATTGTTGTTCTTGAAGGTAGTGCAACATTTGATCGGTGGAACAGCCTGAAGGATGGGTTGCCATAGCTTCCGGCATAGCAGTCTAATAATTTAGCTACTATTAGAATCTGTTATACAATTTTTTTACAAAATATACTCACCATATTCACACGACCTCCTGCGTAAAGTTTCTTCACGGCACTTTCGCAAACTGGACGCAGCATAAAGTCCGGTTGGCAGATGTTAAAGAATATGGCCAAGAGGAACTCATTATGAGGCAAAAACTCCTGCGAGCCAAAGAGCACTGAATAGGTGTTCCTGTGACCCAAATATGGACCCACGGCTCGCACCAATCCGCTGGACAAGTTCTTCATTATAGCCACCGGGGCAAACATGTGAGCGGTTTTGATGTTATCGTTATATGAGGGTAACCATGACATCAGTGCAAAAAATACGGTGGTACCCTGCGAATGACCGACATAATGGATGGCATCCTGTCCCAGACCATTCTCCGTACTAAGGGCGTAGTCAATGATGGCGGTTATGTCGTAGATGGCGATCTCATGCCAACTGAACTGCCAGAAAAGTGGGTGATCCGGGGAGAGGGTCGTGTGGTTTCTCGAATAGGAAGTTCCACGGGCATTGCCCATCCAAACATCGAAGCCCGCATCCGCCAGCAAATATGGCAGACTATCATTAGGTCCTTGCAGGATCCAGCCATCCGAGCAGCTCGACAATCCATGTTGAAGAAGGACAATGGGTCGCCTTTCGTTCTGGTTCTGCAACTTGTGGGAGTACGGGATTCGAAAGACTCCCAGGATGTAACCATCCGCGGTAACTATGTGATGGTGCTCCGAAGGATATCCGTGGGCCGCAGTGCGGTCTGCCTGAAGTGGGCAGTTATTAATTAAATTCCATTCAATTACAATCAATATCCAACTCACCGTTGTTGCCTTACTCTTGAGGCTTATGTGGGCCTCTGGATTATCATACTGTTTGTAGAAGTCAATCGGTCCCTCAATGGCTGCGGAATTAGCAGCACCCACGGCCACAGCAACCAGGACAAGTAAACTTCCCGTAACTCGGTTCATTCTACTGACTTATGTCCTCAATGGTCCGATGCCTACTGACTGTGGGCAAACACATGACTTTCAGCTTTTGTAGCGATTCCTGGGTGGTTTAGTTTCAAGTAGCTCTTCTATCGGTGGTTTGATAGTATTCTAATATTAGACAGTCAAGATAATCCACACAAAACAGAAAGTGCTAATCTAAAGGTAATGCACAGAACGAATTAAATCCTCAAATGGGCAAAGGGTCCATCGCAACATTTATATTTATTGAATTTTGAAAAATGTATAAACATTAAATATCAAATAAACCAAAAATAAAACATTGCAAAAGGTTTTTAGTTTGACGTATTCCAAAACGGCGTGCCTCTTACTTGCTTATCAACTTTTAAGCCACTTGACAAGTTCTGATAATCCAAAAAAAGTGTGCCCCCTTCAAAGGTGTAAGATTAGGAAACCACTTATAGATTTTAAAAGCAGTAGTATATTTTATAACACAAACTGGCTAATGGGGAATTCACTTTTTTGTAAGGAAAGTCGAGTGAAATCTTATGATTTGAGTAAGCATGTATGTGTACATTAAGTATGAGGGAAATTAATGTCGAGTCTGAAGTGCAAATCTGTTCCATGCCGAAAGGTGAGACATCCGTTTCCGATATGATATGATAGGATCGGCAGAAGTGCACCCTGAGTAAAACTAAGTAAACTAAGCATTTGGACTATGTCCGTATCACCTTGCCTTCGTACTCGTCTAGAATGGCTATTATTGGGTCATTGATATAATGGCGCACCTCCCAGTTAAGGGCAAAGTCAATATGATCCCACAGTGGATCCTCCATATGGTGCATCACCTTGTTGGGCAGCGTTTTGGCCACTCTCAAGACATCCTTAACTGCGGCCATCTCATCGTTGTCCGAGTACCACAGATGCATCTCAGTTGTGATCAGCTCAGTTGGATAATCCGTTGGGCTTTCCGCACCATAAGCCTTCAGATTCCTTTTGGTGCCGAAATCGAACTGCCGAAAATGCCCGGATTGATGCTCCTGCATGTAGTGCAGGATTTGATCCGTGGAGACACCAGCAGGCATCACTCCAGAAGTCAAGCCAGAGGCGGTCTTTTGGGAAACACAAAATTAAAAAAAAATAAATAATAAAAGGATTTTGTTTGACCCACCGAGTTAGTTCTTCCTCGCTCAACAGTTGTTTCGTTACTGCTGCTGCAAAATCGGTGCACAATCGATCCCGGCAGACAAACACTGTACATCAGAGCCAGGACGAAATCGTTTTGGGGCAAGAATTCTTGGGAACAGAAAAGTGTCGAGTAGACATTGTTGAATCCGAGGTAAGGAGACAAGGAATTGACCATGGCATCGTCCATGTTATCCATAAAGGCCACAGGAGCCAGCATATGAGCCGTCTTGATCTTGTCGTTGTATTCCGGCCTTGAAGACAGCAGCACAAACATAACTGTGGTGCCCTGCGAGTGTCCTATGTAGTGGATACCCGCCTGATCCTTGCCGTTCTCCGTGGACAGGGTGTAATCAATGGCTGCGGCAATATCAAAGTATCCAATCTCGTGCCAACTGAAGCGCCAAAAGTTCGGATGGCTTGTCAGGCGAGAGGTGTGGTTTTTCGAATATCTGTTTCCGCGAGCATTGCCCAGCCAAACATCGTATCCCGCATCGGAGAGCAGGAAAGGAAGAGCATCATCCGGTCCCAGACTTGTCCAAAAGTCCGAGCTGGCAAATAGACCGTGTTGTATGAAGGCAATGGGTCTCTTCTCTTCCTGGTTCTGCAGATTGTGCGAGTATGGAATCCGGAAGAGGCTGATAATGTAGCCGTCTTCGGTGGTCACATAATGTCGCTCAACTGGATAGCCATGCTCCTCGATGAAATGAATCTACAATGGGCTTATATATATTAATATATTAATCTAAAAAATGGGAGCCACGCCTACCGTGTCGGGTCCATTGGTCAGGGATAAGTGTGCATCGGGATTGTTGAACAATTCATAAAAGTTGGGGACCTCAGCAGGATCATTAGGAAAAGGAGCAGACTGAACAACTGCTCCCAGGAAAATGCCTACTAAGGCACAACAGACAGCGATGTGAGATCTATACATTGTGCAACTGAACTGGTGAAAATTTTCTGATCACCACTCCCTTATAAACACTTTAGTCGGGCACTAAGTTATGTACTTAATTTGATACGTACCGATCAACGGCATAAGCCAATTAAAAGCAAATAAACTCAAGTAGTCGGAACATCATAATCTTTATCACATACAACAATAAGAACCATATATCCCTAATGATATTGCACAATATAGATTTCCGATTGAGGTAACGTGTTTACGGGAAAGTTTCAATATCTCCATCACTTTATTTTAATAGCTTGTTTGGTTTATCGGTTTAATTCAATAATAACCAGTGCTAGATGGTTTTTTTGGGTTTTGGGTGATTTTCGAGTGTACTCCAAACTTTGATGTTCTGAAAATTTCAATTAGTTCAGCTTAAATTATGTAAATCCAACAAATCCAATCCAATCTTATCTTCAACGGATGCAACTTAGACATCGCCAAGTAGACTCACTTCATTGCTGGAAAGCTCTATCAGATTTATAATTCACACTTGAGACTTACTTCACTCAAATGCAAATTATAATTCAATAGATGTCAGCCGACTTTTCTAATCAAAAAAAAATTTTCCCATGTACAAGTAGAGGTCGTAAAATATATAACTACCGCTCTTTAAATGGGCTTATAGCCAGAACAACGCCTCGTTTGATGGGGGTAAATTCTTCTTTTAGATTATCAATACATTTTTGAGTGCCTCAAGCAGATAAGTTAAGACCAAGCGATTAGTTTTTAAACTAACAAGCTTTTGTGTGCAACCGGTAATAAGTTCAATAAAAAGCATTTATATGCTCAACTGGAATTAAAGGATTAAAAGATAAAAACGGAAGTGCAGACAGTAACAATAAATACATTTTTATTTGTTAAATTGTAGTGCAAATAAATAAAAAATAATAAGCAATTCAAATAAATAATCTTTTTAATCTATTTGGCAAAATCAGGTCACCCAGATACAAAAAGTGCGCATTTTAAGTGGCGGAAATGATTATTTTAAAACGAAAAACAAATGCTCAACAGCGCACTCGTGCCGGAATGTTTTTCATCTGATGATCCTCGCCGATCTTCAAAACCGCCACCATTCCTTGGACGGCATGTGCTTCAACATGGCAGTGATACAGCCAAAATCCAGGATTGTTCGAGAGAAAGCGAACTATAATGTATCCCTGTCCAGGAATTTGCACAGTATCCTTGGCCACAGCAGCGCTGTCATCCGACAAGCGGGGAAGACGTCCTCTGCGATCCAGCTCCTGAATCTGTCAGGACAACCAGGATGATAGGTTTACAAAAGATTCAGTACAAGCACTCCCGTATTCCTATAACTTTTACTCACATTGCGCAGATCGTTGAGATTACCCAGCACGCCTTGGCCCACCAAACGGAAAGTATATCCGTGTACGTGGAAAGGATGTGTGCTTTGCAAGTAGTTGGCTACCACCATCTCCAGAGGACGATAGGCCGGAAGCCGCATCACATTAACACACTCACAAAGCTCACGCTCACAATTTCGTCCTTCTGCGGCCAGGGAGCTCTTATTGCAGAAGTATCCATCGTCCTGGTAGAGATGCTTGCCCTGCAGCAGGGAGATGCCCGGGGAAATATACGAAATATCACTGATTTGAAACAGTATCTCTCCGTTCTGCGCTGTCCTTGAACCGAAGCTGGAGTAATGGGTGAGGAACTTAGTGTAACGGGTCCAGGGCACAGGATCCACGGATCGCAGAGCCACGGTGCCAACATTGTTATCCTTGTCTAGGGACTGGCGAAGTGAGGACATGGCGGTGGAGTTTGCAGGCTTAAACCGGAAGTCGTTGACCAAGACTAGATCTTCCTCTGCAGCCCGACTAGTTTGCCTATCCAGAATGTCACCCTGAGGCAACTCAGAGCGAGCAGATCCGCGATAGCTGAGCACAGCCCCTTGATATAGATTTCGATTCTCGCACAGCTCATAGCCTTTAATCCTGATCCAATAGTTTTTCTTATACTGGCTGGCTTCCAACACGAAGTCAAATCGCTCGGCGGAGGTCAAGAAGAAACCATCTGCCAGCACGGGTTCAATGTCGTTGCCATCGGTGCTGATCATCAAGAGCCTGTGCTGTTCGATGGAGAACTCCACAGGACAATTGGCTATGCCGTTCAGGATAACTCGTATCCTGTAGCGATAGCCAGGAGTAACTCGAAGTCGCTCATACCGATGACGATTATCATTGTCGGGCAGCTGGCTAAGATGATTGCGACCCTTGCCATTCACCAGAATATTCCGCACATCCTGCAGATTGTATTCGTAGAAGATATCCTGGATTATAAGGGTGTGCTCCACCAGATCATAATCGTACAGCTGCGAGTGCTGATTCTCCTGTCGCGTTTGGCGAACTATCAAGGCACCAGCCACTCCGAATCCCCGCTGCCAACCCACATGGCTGTGGTACCACAACGAACCACTGCGATCCACCTGGAATTCATAGCGCTGCACCTCACCAGGCTGCAAAGGATATTGGGTAATGAAGGGTGCTCCATCCATTTCGGGCGTTCTGTGCATATGGACGCCATGCCAGTGCATCGTTGTTGGCTCACTTAGATAATTCAATACATCCACGACGACAGTGTCGTTTTCGCAGAGCTCTATGGCAGGTCCTGGAACCATGCGATTAACAGCCATCACAGGATTTGCCACTCCATCGCCATAGATGCAATGCTCCGAAGCACAAGCCCTCTCATCGGACTGACATCTCTGGCACTCCGCTCCAAGTCTCTGGTAATTGTGCACCACCAGTTGGTAATAGCAGCTCTGCGATTGACCCTGCTGGCAAACTCTTCTGCAGGGATGACGTTCGAAGTCCCCAAAGTTGGCCAACTCCATTTGGCTGTAGGTATTCTTGAGATCCAACATGGGCGTAACCTTTGTGGTCTTATTCCGCATCCACGCAAACGAGGGCCATTCGAACTTGGCCTGCGGCAAATCGTCCTTGGAGGACTCACACTGAGCCTGGTTCGAGCCGAAAATCAGCAGTATTACCAGCCCCAGGCTGGGAAAACTTTTACTTTCGCGTTTGCACATCGCGAACCGCCACGGGCAACTGGCCACTCGATTCGCGGGCAGCCGACGAAGAAAGTTTTGGCCCATTGGGCGACCCAGACCTTTGCGCATGCGCCGCACGTAATGGCCATTAAAGCTGAGCTGAATTTGATAATATTGGGCGATCGAAAATATTGGGCGATCAGGAAACGCGTGGAAGGTGGAACACCATAACATCTTGGCTACTCACGGGACTCTAAGTGTAACCCAACTAAATATTAAAATGGTAATAGCTATTAAGTAGTAAATAGTAATAAGATGTGAAGCAAAATGTTTGGACACTGATCACTGGCACTGATCAAAGCCTCAATTGAGTAACTAAAGATGATTTATTAGCAGAGTGATATGAATACAAGTTAAATCTCTGGATTGGCCATTGCAGGTGCTGCTGGGGCAGCTGTTGCCATACCTGACGAACTGGCTGCTGTGCTCATAAGACTAATGACCCCACAGGCGATGGCTGGACCCAGTGAGTTCTCCTCGTTCTGATAGGCCAGGGGATTTGGCATAGCCTGAAGGGAGGAGGAAAAGACCTCTGCATTCAGGGCAGTATTCAGATCGATTGCCTTGCTGTGTATCACAATGGACCGCCCGACGATCCCGGTAATGCCAAACAACTGCAGGTAAATGCTCTGGAAGACCGCCGAGATGCTGCCATCGTCCTTGGTGTCCACATTGCCGAGCTGTGCAAGTCAAAAACTCATTAAATCATATCAAAATGAATAACATCTGTAGGGGAGCTTACGAAGTTGTTGGGAAACTGGCCGCCCGTGGACTTGCAACCATCGCTGAGATCTCCAAAGGTGTGAATATGCAGGGCATGTTTGCCGGGTGGCAATCCAGTCACGTTGATCGTCACCTTTATATCCGAGTTGTAGGGAAGCTGTACAAAGGATATCATTCCCGCCACACTGGCTCCTTCCCCATCGCCCATCAGCTTGGCACCCGCCTGCCATTGGGGCACCAACTGCTGGAAAGTATAAATCAAATAAAATTAATACCATAATGGCATACTGATGTCAAGATCAAACTGCCTAAACAATTCAAATTTTGGCATACAAAGTGTCTAACTCGCAAAAAAATAGAAAAGTTAGACTATAACAAGCGCAATTAGCATTTCACATCATTATAAAATTAAATCGTAGTTAAAAATAATCTCTG
The DNA here is from genome assembly GCF_003286155.1 of Drosophila erecta. Classification (NCBI taxonomy): domain Eukaryota; kingdom Metazoa; phylum Arthropoda; class Insecta; order Diptera; family Drosophilidae; genus Drosophila; species Drosophila erecta. Next base: position 6,523,598 of record NW_020825194.1, read on the forward strand.
AGTGGGGGAAATACAACTCTTTTCATTGAAAATGGATCTGCACAATATAATTCCATTGTTGACTCATGAAACACAAAGGAAATCTAATGGTTAGCTAAATGAATGTGTAATTTACGAACTGTTAGAGGTTTATAAATTAAATACAGGCCAAAGGTATAATTTAATAACCATAAATACTCACATATGTGTATCCCAAATACGACGGTTGAGGTGGCAGCAGAGGTCCCAAGAGTCCAGCTCCTCCAGGAATGCCCACAGGACCTCCCAGCGGAACCGTCAGCCGTTCGTACCGCTTCACTTTGGTGCCGGAAACCACCTTGATTCCATCATCGAAGCGGGTCATATTCACCGGACGCAGTCGATCCAACAGATTTTGTGCACTGCCAGGCGCAAAAATGCCGCCATAGCCAATTACCAACGCCAGTATCAGTTTAATGAGCATTCTGAACTGGTTAAGATAGGACTCGAATGTGGGAAACTTGCGACCTCACCGATCTGGGGCTTCGGTTGAACTGATCCAAGCGCCCGACTCGGCTCATCCATGATGACTTCGACATGGTTTTCACGCCGATTGACCACGTTAATTGTCACCGGCTTGCGGCTCGCAGTGGTGGCGATATATAGGCAGATAGATAGATATATAGCCGGCACATTTGATGACTAGATTGGACGCTAATGGCAATCGAGTGTCGCGTGTGTCTGGGTCTGATGGTTGGTTACCTGCCACAGGGGCGTACTTCTTGCGGGGATTGAGGGCAAGATCACAAGCTCATTATTGAGACGTTCAGATGCGGCTGACAGTTCAATAATATCGTACCGCACTTTGAAAAATGTAAACATTAATAATTATATTACACAAATTTTAGGTACAATAAGTTTATCCACTAAATCTCGGGGAGCTAAGGGTCAGAACCAAACACTGATTCCTCTATATTGTAGTCTATATACAGATTGGCCATATATAATATATTATAACTCCACTTTAACTAGATCATCATTAAAGTTAACTCAAACTAGCACGTAATATTTTTTAACAAAGCGTTGACAGAAATCCACTCTTTATTGAATATTCAATGGTTAAATCAAATAAAGTGTAATATCAATTTCAAGTCACATACCATCATAATGCTGTAATAATATAGGAATATAGGATTCTAGCTGGCGTAAAATTAGCATTGGATTAACAATTGAATGCTCTATGCCGTTGCCCTCATTATCTATCTGATTAATTTGACCATAATGTAAGCCTAAAGTGGCTAATAACGAACCCATTGAAAGTGAAATACCTAACCCAGATTCCCAAAAAGCGCAATCGACACGCGAGATTTGCTGGCGAATAGATGACATATATAGTTTATTTTATAAATGGCTGTCCATTTGCAATTATAAACAAATTCATTAAATTTCGCAATAAATTAAACTGGGTTATGCGTGCAGCAAACATGAGTAATATCATTAGATTACAAGAGGATCAGTCGTTAAGGTCTACGATGTGATTTTTAGGAGTCAGTACTCATCGGTAGCCGCCACGGTATCCTCCACGACCGCCTCCTCTGCCTCGTCCTCCTCCATCACGTCCGCCCTGCGGATTCCAACCTGTGCCCTGCACACGCCCACTCCCGCTGATCCAATGCTGATCGTTCCTTTCGCGGCTGTGGTCACGTTGTTGGTGACTTTGGGTTTGATATTGCTGCTGCTGCTGCTGAGGCTGCTGCCAGTTGCCTCCTCCGCCTCCTCCTCCCCTGCCTCCTCTAAAATTACCTCCTCCACCGCGTCCGCCACCGGGAGGACCACTAGCCCTTTGCTGCTGCCACGAGGGCATCTCTGGTGGCGGAGGAGCATGCTCATTGGCCCTGCCTCCGCGATCGGGTACCCGACCAATCACATGCTTTTGGATTTTGGAAGCCGTGTTCTTCCTCACATTAGCTGAGCTCGTCTTCTCAATGATGGCCAGATCGGAGCGAGCTGCCAATAAAGCCACCATGTCGGTTTGTTCTCCGCCCACTTTGAACTGTTCCAGCTCCCTCATCTTGCGATTGAAGCGGTCCATAATCTCATTGGAGCGCTGACGCATAGATTCCGACCACTGAAAGCTTTGTACTGTGGCCTCCAGGCGCGTGCTCATCATCTGCCGGCGCAGATTGTACTCCGCCTCCAGTTCTCGATGCAGGGACTCAAGAACTCGCCACTGTGCATCAGTCAAGGGCTTCTTAAGCTTCAACAGCGGTTCGCTGAGCACTTGGGGATTGGTTTGCTTAATGGCCTGCTCCAAACGGGGTGTTATCTTCTCGAACAGCAGCTTGGTATTGATGTTCTTGGGCAGTTCGCCCAGCTGCAGATCCTTGGCTAAATTTTCCACTGCCTGTTGAACATTTGAGTCCGTTTTCGAGCGCTTGCAGGGTGGACCCACGGGCTGCGACTTCAGTACGATCTTGGTGGTCATCAGTTCGGATGTGAGGTATTCCAGCAGCTGAAGCAGTGCTTGCCGGTCCTGGAAACGCTGCTCTATGGCACCCTGCACCAGCAGGCGGTACGGACAGCCCAGCTCCGTGAGCAGCAGGGACAGCTCGAAGGCAAACTCATCGTTATCCGATTTGCTGGAACTCACGCGCTCATCGGTTTTCCGCAAAATGTGCAATTCGTGGGCGAGCCAATGGACCACCGCCCGCAAGTCCGGACTTCCGATTCCCGCGTCCAGGGCGCGACTCAGATTCTCTTGCTGCAGGCAGGGCCCTTGGTAGGACAACGCCTCCAGGGAATCCACCACGTCCAGTTCCAGCCCCATTTCCTTTGAGATTTTATGCTTTTTCTCGAATTGTCAACTTTTTGCCTCTTGCCGGCATGGCAATGTGACCATCGCTGCGTAGGTCAGAAATACCAAAAACTGAAAAGTAGACCTGCCAACTTGGCATAACTACGCTGTGCAGTTAGCACGGACGCGAATCGTAACATTTTTAAGCAAAAAATTTATTTTCAAAGTATTAAAATACTTGTCATTTAATCGACAATAATTACATATATAACTTATGTGGGAAGTCAAAATAAATATTTGAAATTACATTTAATTTACCATTTTCGTTTTTGTTGAAAAGTATTATGATTATTAGCTTAAGATACTCTTTCAACTTTTATTAACAAATTTTTATACAATATAACTAAATAAACTAACTAAGCGAATTGCTAAAAAACTTTAATTATATTTTATACCCAGCCAATTGCTGTTAATATGTATAAAACTTACGCAAAATGACCGCCGAAATTAAGCAAAACCAAAAGCTACTTACTTTTACATAACTTCATTTATTGTAGTTTACCAATTTCAATATATATTTATGTATATATAATTTATATTTATAAGTATAGTATATATGTATGTATTTTTGTTTTGTAAAGCAGGAAGTTTTAGGATTCGCATGAGTCGCACCTTTGGTGCCCACAAAAATCGTACAATTTTCTTTTGCGTTTTTTTTTAGGTTTTTTTTAGGCTTTTCTTTTCTATACATACAACATTGATGTACTTAAAATGAACACACACATTTAGCTATATAATGTATACATAATAATGTTCAGTTACTTCATGTCTTCCAAAAAAGAGGTACTAACTAAAATAGAAACAAGTGAATCAAGAAAGCAAAGAACGCACATTGATGCGAAAAAAAACACAATTTTCCTCTCCTTCAGGACAATGATTAAAATGGCACAAAAGTAAAGTTCCGCTGGTAAAGCCACGAAATGCAGTTAAGGATCGATCGCACGGACTTAGGTGAAGCTGTACTGATTATCGACGGCCCGTCCGGTGCATTCGGCGGCTCCCCCACTGGATCCCGCCGATCCACCTGCTGCTCCACCGCTGTTGCCGCCACCATCGCTGGGATGCCGATTGCTGGCGGAGCCCGCCGGATGGTGGGCAGCTGCCTGAAGGGAGGCGTTCGAGGCCCGCAGATGTGGCTGGTCCAGGAAATTCTGGGCCGGTGGCGGTGATCCGTGCACGGTTAGCGTTGTGGGATCCAAATGGAAATAGACTTGCTCCGGAAAATAGACGTGTGTTGGCTCCTGTGGCAGTTCGATTTCATTTGTCTTTAGGCGAACACTCAGATTCATGGTAATCACTTCGTTGCACTGTTCCGAAAGTAAAAGAAATAAAGTTTAGTTAGTCTGGTGACTTTTTGAGGCGGTCTGGGGTGTGTGGTGAAACATGAAGCATGCGACAATCAAATCAAACTAAACACAAACTAACTAAAATACAAAATTTTTACTCGAAACAAGGAGTTGCAAATTCTCTTTAAAATTACCAATTCTTGTTTTGAATGGTTTTTAGCTGGTATTAAAGTGAGCAAAGTGCAACTCGTAACTTAAATTTGTAACTTCTATTGATTGAGCAGTTTACTATGACATTAATTGTTGTGTTTATATAAATTTGAATTATTTACTAGCTATACACATTCATCAGTTCACAGCTCAAGCCCCATCCCAGTTAATATGAAATGATAACAACATAATTGAAATCAAAGTAAAATAAAAAACCATCACTGACACTGAATTGACTCCAAAATTTTGGCTATCTCACATGTCTCGGCGACGGATGGCCATCGCCAGCAGCTCCCGACGTAGTTCCTCCTGCCGCATTCGATGCCGTCGATGTTCCCTGGCCATTATCGTAGCCATTGCCGTTCCCATTTCCATTGCCATTGCCATTCGTCGACAGATCGTTGAGTTGTCCTGAGTCATTATTTGCTGCCGTCGTCGGATCATTCAGTCTGCTGTGTGAGTGCACCCATTCGGTAAGAGTCACATCCGAAGTGCCGCCCGATTCCAGGGGTATCGGGTTGTGGCGGAAGTGTTCGAGCATTTCCTGGATGGAGGGAAACCACAGGTGCTGCACCCGACACTGACCCTTCTCCGAGATGGTCAGCCGCAAATGCTTCGCCCGTCCTTGGAAGTTAAAGGTGAGGACGAACTCTCCACGGCGCGTTTCGCTCTGTCGGACCAAAAAGTATCCATGTCCGGCCGCATCCGAATGGAGTACCATTCGCGCAGCTTCGGATCGCGTCAGTGTGCCGTGGAACCAGGGAAACACGCTCATTTCAGCCGTCAGATCCGCCACATCTGCATCATTTTCGGTGCCTTCGATGCCATCGAAGTTGCTAGAGGCGGACAAGCGCTGTTCACCTCGATGGGGTCTTACAGGTATATCAGGTGGCCCCGAGGGCGGTGTGGTGCCCAATTCGTTGATGACATTCAGTTCGCTGGCAGATGTGGCTCCTCCCTGGCCCAAAGCACTGTCTGCAGATAGGGATGAGGTAAGCGGAGCACCACCTCCCACCAGATTGCCATTGGAGCCGCCCTGCTGCTGGTACTGGGGATTCTGAATGCCGCCAATGGGATTGGGACCCGGGATTGTCGGCGATGTTTGCATGGCGGACGCCATCACACTGTCCGAGTCGATCGTTGGCTGCTGAGTGGGTGGCGTTCGCATGCAGTAGCGTATAGTGGCTAGCCAACTACGCATCTCCTCAGCGCTCTCCGCCTCAATCACATACTCCATGTTGTTATCCGCCTTCAGGACGAACGTGTTCAGCCTGTCCGGCATCTCAAGAGCCGTGGTTTCGCGAGCCTCCGAGATGAGGAAACAAAAGACTCCGCTGCGCGGCTTCGTCGCCTTGTGAGGTGTGTAAAACTCAAGCATGTAGCCTCCCACGGCCTTGACCAACACCAGTCGGCACTTCTCCCACTTTTGGGAGCCCGTCGGTTGATCCAGACTCTCCGGCGTCAGGTTGTTCACGGTGCCCTCCTTGCGGCACTCCACAACGATCTTGGCCAGCTTCGTCTTGCTCTGCTTGCCGCTACCACCGCTGCCGTCCACGTCATCCGAGTTCTTGTGGAAGAAGGCCTGCAGCAGAGAGATCTTTGACAGTTAAAACAAGTGGGACCATATAGCCGTAGATTCCGACTATCAAACATCCTGGCACTCAAACGCTTTCTAATCAATGGGAAATATTGCATGATCTGCAACCTTGAAAGAAAGACTTGCATAATTGACAGCATGTTCTGATAATCGTGTCGTATTCAACACATCAAGTAGAAGATAATAATTCCACTTCGGTGAGCTCTAATCGGACTTATGAACGGAATGCAAAGAATGCTAAAGTGAATGTTTTTATCTGCATACTTTTAGTTATAATCGGACAACATGTCTTAAAAAAGTATGAGTATCAAGTGTTGCTAACCAAGGTAATCAATCTAGAGGTTTTGAGAGGAGCATTAACTCACCTTGCCCTTGCGCAGTCCTTTGAATGATAGTCGTCTTAATAGAGACTTTGAGAGCAGTTTGGGCACCTCGTGCTCCTCCTCGAAGTCCAGCGAGCCCGCTCCCGATTTCAGAGTGCTCCTCCGCTTGAAGAACTCCGTGTCATAGTGCGCCGAGAAGGATTCCACAAATTTCTGGGCAAAGCTGCGATGCTGAATGTTTCTTGCCTCCTCCGGCGGCAGATTGCCATTGATGTACGTGATGCAGGCCTTGGCGAAATCCGAGGCAGCCACTCTGGCGTGTCTTTCGCAGAACTCCTCCCAGCTGGTTCCGCCGTACGCATACGAGGACACTCCCATGGCGTGGCCCGTGCCAATTGGTGCGGGTATCAGGTCGCTTCCTGCTGCTGCCGCCGCCGCCGCGGATGAAGTTCCCAGGCTGTGATGACTGCTGGCCGACGTGGGCCCAATGTAACCGCCTGCGCTAAAGGCGCTCGTATTCGCTCCTGTGCTGTTGCCACCCATTTGGCCAGGTGGTTGCCAGTTCCGCTGGTCCAGGTCCTGCTCCTGTTCCTGCTGCCGCTGCCGCTGCCTCTGCCGGTTCGGGTTCAGTTTGCCACACGAGTTACCCAGCTGGAGTCCGTTTCAAAGGCGCTGAAATGTCAGCCAAGCAAAGCGATTGCGGTTTAGTCAAGTTACTTGTCAAAAACAGGCTCGTTTCTGGGCCTTTGAAGATTTACAGAAGCATTAATGGTATAGATTAGTTGTTATGTGTATTATATATTCGATTTCGACTATATTGGGCTGATGTGCAATGATCTATTTCTATTCGCTGACGCACAGGATAAATGTTTTTAACGTATTGGGGGATTTTTGCCAACTCCAACTTGATAAAAATGAATTGCGGACAAAAACAAACCAATAAAATGTATAGTTTCTTAATAATGAAACACAATATTGATTTTACAAACCAATTCATAGTTATTCAACCTCCTGACCTTTTGATAGCTGCTCAAATAATATAACATTTTTAAGCCGCAAATAAGCAATGTGCGTATATCATGAAAAGCGCCCCGACTGAAGCACAGATTTTTGTGGTTTATAATGTATGGAGAAATTTGCATTTATGTAATGAATATTTACGCATGTTTGCACATTACATTAAGTAACGCGCATTTCCAGTGCCACAATTAATCCTTTTTCTCGGCAATTAAAAGCAAACGAAAACAAACTTGCGGCGTAGCCCACACACACCCACTCACACAAGCGCACAGGCAGACACACACGCTCACACCCACACAGCCGCGCGGTGGTGAAAAATTTCCCACAGGAATTTCCACGCCTACGTCACATCGCAATATGCGCGTGGAACACGCTTATATTATAATCATATATGCTAATAAATTAGCCAGTCAGCACATGTAAATAACTCACTTTGCGATTCAACTATAATCTAAATGCTCGGCATCTTTTTTATACTTTTATTTTTCTACACAAAGTGCATGATATCTCGCTCGCTCGCTCACACACACACACAAGCACACGCACATCCGCTCAAAATATTCTTTTGCGTTGTTTTGTTGTTGCGAGCAAAAGGAAGTGTCAAGTTAGTCAACAACTGAAGTGCACATACACTGATTTGTTTTTAGTTCACGATCGTTATTAATTCGTCGCCAGTTCCGCTTGAGCTACCGCTTGGTTGCAATATTATTTATCACTGATTTGTTTGTGTTTTTTGCGATTTTAAACGAAAAAACGTCGAGCGTGAAAACTAGAGCCGGACGAAAATCGATAAGTATAGTAGATAACTATCGATATTTGTTATATCGATATTCTGAGTGAAAGGTACCTCCGCTATATAAGGAAATTTAGCCACTATAGTGTGACCGTTCTGCACAAATCCCGATTACTGAAAGGTGTGAAACTTTGGTAATCAAAATAGTGGGAAACTTAGGAATAAATGGCGCCAAAATTTGAATGGAAATTTTAAATAAATCTAATTCTCTTCCAAAAGAGAATACGTAAATGCTTAATATTTTTGTACAAACTCTCTTATTGCGAAAGAAATAATTACATTCGTTCAAGATAATTGAACAAACCAATTGTTTTAAATCTCACATTTTTATTGTTTCTATACGTTTCGAAATTGCATTTACTTAAAATTAATATGTAACTATCGTTTCCATATGCATACAGTATTTATTTATTGTTAGCTGCGTTAATAGTAAATAATTAAAATTCTTGAAACTTAATTTTGTGAAACACTCGCAGTGCAACAGTTGTTGTCTAGCATTATTAATTGATTTATTGTTTGCAACGAACACATGCATTTTGGCAAAACATCATTATGGTTGTGAATTTGTGTGGGGGAAACATTGGGTGATAAAACAGGGAAATCGAAGGACGGAAATGAGTGTGAAATGAAAAAGGATCGCGACTAAATGTGTATGAAGGCGAGCTTACTAACTATTATTTGTTGCATGGTGGTTTGTTATTATTACACATAACTTAAGTATTTACAGAACGTACTGCCCGGAACAGATTTCGCATGGATGTGTGATCGAAATTCGAATCTCAAACTGTCTTCTTTCTAGTCTTTTCGCTATGGTTTACAGAGTTATTAGTAGTGCCTATGAAGTGTAACTAATATTTCGCTTGATCTTTGTTCTACTCGCTAGTTATCTGCATGATTGGAGACATTAAAGCCAATTTGAATGAACTCTCGTATGACGTATATATATATGTGAATATATAAAACCTTTCCGCTTAGGCTAAAAACTATAATTACTCGGTTTTTGTTTTTATTTCACTATGAAAACGAGGATCACCTAACTTAAAACGAAACTTAGTTAAGTTGAGTTAAAAATACATACTCAATACGGTTTTTTAAGAGACAAACTTTAGTATTAGATCTTATGTGTGTGTGTTCTTCACATTGTTTGTTGCTTGTTTTTTGTTTTTCTTTGCTTTTAGATAGAGTACACTCAGACTTCCAGTTGTTTTGATGGTTGTTGCGCGATAAACGGCTCGCTCCACATGCGCCGCAGGTCGCCCTGCAACAAGTAACAAAACAATACAGATATCGACCGATTCGTAGCTATACGCCCATTGACTATACCTTCAGATAGGCCATCAGCAAGAGCGGCAATAACGTAAAGGGCACTAGATACAGCAGCGCTGGCTGGGCCGCCTTAAAGACCTCGGAGCTGACCGTCGCCGTGAGCAGGCCCAAGAAATAACTGCAATGAAACGGAAATTAGTATTTATTTATATTTTTAAAACAACATCAGGCAAACAGTCCTCTTAAAACTTCACTCTGTTTACTCAATGACTTACCCCAATAAGGAACAATGAAAGTATGTCAACCGGGAGCCAACTCCCCTGGGCGGTGACAATGTGGGATCCGATGTGACGCCCTGTGCCTTTTTGTACGCATCATACCGCAAGACGAAGCACAGCAACAGGCCTGGCATCACCACATCACCCAGCCCCAGCATGGAGAAGTGGCCCGTATTGTGGAGGCTGGGGAATACAAGCTTTCCGGGCAGATTCAGCTTTGGCGTGTCCCGCACAATGCCGCCCAGATGCAACTTTCTGGCCACGATGCCCACAGGATTATCGGCGGGTCGCGTGGCCACCTTGACCATCACGTTGGTGCTGAAGATGTACGAGGAGAGGAATACCCAGAAGACGTCGTAGATGAGCAGGCCGGTCAACAGCAGCGTGGACACCTTAAGGCTGGGCAGACGCACAAACGCAATGAATGCCACACACAGGCCCATGCCCATTGCTGGAAGAACGTGAAAAAACTTCGTTACAGGAAATTCGGTCGTATCTTTTCACATCGTTTCTTACCATCCATTAGCAGCCAGTGGCCAGTGAGCACCCATATGCACACAATCGATACCGAAAGCGTAAAGCTGAAGAGCTCCGCGGCTGTGAAGCGACCGCAGAATCCGAAGGAGAATCGCTTTCCATCCGTGCATGGCCTGATGATGTACTGGCACATGGGCAGCAGCAGAAAGGCCAGCGCCACGGTGGCTATGACTGTGGACAGAGATTGAGCAATATTTAATAAAACAAAAAATACGACATATTTCTTGAATAAGTATGCAAGTTAGTGATAATGATGGCTTTAGTCACTTTCGAGTTGAAAACTAAAATTAGGTATTATCAGCTCTTTAATTTACGATTAAAAGTAAAGCCTTCGCTTCAATGTGATACGAAGTGTAGCTTATTGTGTATAATCCTTAAAGGAAACCATATGCAGATAAAGGGATATATACGAGTATATATATTATTTCTACCATACTTACTCGCTGTGCAGACGGCGAAGAGCAGCTGCATCGAATCGAAAAAGAAGAACATGATGAGCAGTGAGATGGAAGCTCCGAGGGGCAAACACAGGGCATGCATCGTGTCCAGAGTGGCGAATTTATCCGCTGTGAAATACAGATCTGTAACTTATAAAACATTCCTTATGCTTTTGGATCCATTTCACACATACTTGGTTCCTTCTCGACGGGCTCGCCGGTCAGGAGATTGGTCATCGATTCATTTCGCTTCTTCTGCTCCCGCTCGCGGGCCTCCTGCTCGATGTTCAAGGACCGAAAGCTGCCGTAGACTATGAGCAGCATCGATATGAGGCAGGTGGAGACCCGAGACGAGTCCATTACGCTTGAGACCGTCCAGTGGAGTTCGCGGTATTCTCCACCGCCAGCTGCCGCTGCACCGCCTCCAAGTTGGCCGGCTCCAACAGTTTGAGCTCCCAGACCGCCACCGGCTCCACCGTGCGACATGCTCGCTCCGGTTCCTCCGGATGCGACTTCTATATCGCAGATATTGTAGTTTCAGATATCCTACTTATCGTCGCCGGTCGTCTTCTTCGCTTATCGGTCGACCTGCGCTGGGCTTATCACGTTCTTATGTCGGCTGCACCGCTTCAATCCTAACTGGAATGAAAAGTGGAATTTTGGTTTGGTTTATTGATTTAACGATAAGTATTTTGTTTGCCGACCTTATCGCAATTAACCCCCCGTATATCTTTTACCTTCTTCAGGTTATTTGGACAGCTGCGATTAGGCGTTTCAACGCACACACTCCTCCCAAGGTTTATTTTCCACGATGTCGCCTTAAGTCGAGCGCGGAAACCTTGGGGTCAACTTTCACGCACCTTACGAATTGGGTAATGAAAGCAAATTAGAACGCCACAAACACTCTAAAAAGTGAAGCACAACTTAGAATCACCAGTGACACGAATTGAATAGGCAACAGAAAGTACTTCATCGTAAGAAACCTGAGACAATGCAGCAGCGTCTCATTAACAATTATTATATCCACAAGATACTTAAATGTTCATCTTACATATCTTTAGATAGTATATTCGTTAATATACGTACGAAGTTAGAATTTAAACATTAAAATTTTACCGATGGTAAACCAATTATTGTTTAAATATGACTTTTATAAACTGCAAATGTCATTCCTCACTCCTCAGTGAATATTCATAAATAATTCACATGCATGTAACTGACCCTCTTTTCCAAGGTAATAAGCAAAAGTAATGAAAATAAAACTGGACTACTTACTTAGTTTACAATTGTAATGTAAACTAAAGGATTCCTCGAAAAACAGAATTTGCCGAAAACGCAATGTTGTTTTTAAACGAATGTTTACCTTTACACTTTTAAAACTATCGGAAAAACGGTCCAGACATATGTACATATCATATAAACAAACACATGTATGGACTGTCTATATATAGAAATTATATTTTATTTCCCCATTTCTTATTTACCGCGACTAGTGCACCTTTTCTTTCTAGACATCGAGTGAAGTAACAGGGAAAAAAATCATACCTATTTGTATATTATATTATATTATATTTATTCAAAACGTTCATCTTAAATTTGCATAGTATTGCACAAGAAGATTTCTTTAAAACGAAACGTTTTTCGAAACTGAACAGGTTTTGTTCTCTGTGTAGGGAAATTATAATAACAACAACCGGTGTGAGAAAATAACAGATTGTCCGCATGGGATTTACAGGCAGCAATAACAACAATTAACAGTGGAGAAGAAGGCCATAAAAAGCAGTTAAAATTGGAATAAATTATAAAAGCGTTACCCAGTTTTCCACGATGCCAGTTTCCCATTTTCCATTGTTATTGCCACAAATTCTATAGTATTTTCACAAACACAACGCACGCACACACACACACCCACGCAGGGTTGTTGCACTTGGCAAATGGAAATGTAAAGGCGCTGTTATTAGAGCGGCGCTCTGCTAACTCGCTAATGACAATAGGGCGACAGAGCGGGATAGTTGCGAATGACAATAAGAAAGACAAAGCGGGACAGTTGGCAACTTCCTTGGTCGGTGTTGTTGTTGCTTCAATCATGTCGGTTTTGTTGTTATTGTTGCATGTTGCCAAGTGCCGTTGCTCGCACTAATTTATGTTGACTGTTGGCAAATGTAAGTGCATGTGTATTGGTGGCTCTGTTTATGTATGTGTGCGGAATGCAAATGATTGAAATATATAAGTGCATATGTACATACATATGTATAAAGTGGTGGCCAAATTAATAGGGATTTTATGAAGCCCCGATGTCAAGAAATCTAAAAAATTATCGAGTATTTCTATAGGTTAATTAAAACTTGTTTGTGCGCAAATTTATATTTGAAAACTGGTTTAAATTATTACCCAGCTAAATACATTTTCGCTACGCTTTACTTATTTATTATTATTGCAGATTTACATAGAACTCAATATGCATGTATTTTAAAAATTAAGTATGTTTCTGTTAATTGGTACACATACAGTTGTGTGAGTGTACTTTTAATTTTGCATTTTCGTTAGTGTTGTTCAATTCATTTTTCCATTCTCCCACTGTTTCTATCTGCCTCTTTCCCCCCTGGATGCAACAAATTAAGTTTCCCACACACTGCAATTTCGAGAGGGCGACAAAATGACGAAGGGAGGTGGAAAATTGTTAGCGAGCGCTAATTAAAATTAAATTATGCGGCGGGTGTAAAGTTACAGTCTCCAAAGTTGACACAATTTGCGGAGACTTTTCACAGTTTAAGGCGGTTATCGAACATGAGCTACATAATTAACCAAACTCATTGAGAAAATGCCGCTCGCATCGCACACACACGCACACACAAACACACACAAGCAAACACTTTCTAATTTGAAACGCCCCAAAGTGGGGAAGAAAATACAAATAAAAGAAGTACCAAGCAATTGGCTTCGCTGTAACTGCCCACGACGAATGTGAAAGTGAAATTTGCGAAGTTACAGCGTTCGCGGCCCCGAGGGGGGCGAGGGGGATTTCTTGAGGGGGGTACGGACCTCTAACGTAGAAAAGAGTGGACTTTAAACATAAATATTTACCGCTACCTTGTGCACAGTAGTATTTTAAATTGAACAAGCACACAATATAAATGTAGCTTTGGAAAAATAAATAGTAATTCTATTAAAATCCTAGAACTTTTAAAATTATGCACGAAATAGAAATCACTCATAATACGAATATACTTTTTAAAATCTTAGTCATGAACAACATTTTTTATTAGGTTTTCTAGCAATCTACATATTATCATTCTGATCTTGTAAATTAACGTTCGCTAATATAACAATATTTACACTGTAAGCAGTACAATCCGCTACGGGGGAACCAATTAAGTTTTTAAGTGCACTGAACGCGGAAAGCATAAAAGCAAGTGCGTAAAGTGGGCGCAAAGTTTTACGTTTATTATGCAAAAAGGGGGGAGGAGGGAGGGGCTTTACTTTGGCAAAGACTGGCTTGCAGCGCTTGAGAAATTTTTCGTACGACTAAAGCTTAGGCTGCGCTTTAAGGTTTTTTCCCCGCTTTTCCGTTTCGTGTTTGGTTACACTCCACTTCATTTCACTTCTCTCCATTTCCATTCCACAAAACTCCAACTTCGCTCCACTGCGTAACAAAATTACAAGACACACTCACACAAACTTGCAACAAACCGAAGAACAACAACATCAGCAGCAGCAGCAACAACAAAGTGAGGGGACAAAATTGTCAAGTCTCTGGTTTCAATGCAATCGAAATATATATTGAAAACGTATGTAGTGCACTCGATTACTCCCCAAAAAGTTAGGGGGACTTTTCGCTTACTTTGCCTTCACATTCACATTCGCGTTTGGCTGTATTTTCCTTGGTTTTTGTTTTTCCCTTTGCACCGATATTCGTTTTCGCGATAAAGAGGTGTCTGCTACATTTTCACGCGCATTTCATTTGCCTGCGAGCCGCTTTTCATGCAGATTTCCACGATCTTCGGCGGTCGCTGCACTTAAACGTTAGACAGCCATTTTGCATTTGTTTCTATTAGTAACTATTGCGGAGGAGAAACAACAACGGATTAAGCATTTCACGCTTTAGGCCATTTTCGCCTGCGCGAACAGTGTGACCGTTTTGCGGAAGAGGATAAACACCGCGATCCCATAGCGGAAAAATTTGAAACTTTTATAGAGTTTTTCGGTGCTTAATAAAATTATAATATAATGATTTATAATTCTAGATTTCCAATTTCCGACTTTTATAAAATTTAAAATTGTATGTGACTTATACCGCGAACACCCAATATGTAATTAAAATCTACTTCATAAATGCATATTATAGTAGAAGCATTGGAGATAATAGTTATCGATAGGTATTTTTGGTTTGGGTATAGGCTTAAATTCCAAGCGGTTGCAAAAAATCTTATCAAAGTTATGCACCTAATTCTCAGGATACTTTAGAGGTCACCAGTTTTTGGTATTTAGCCTTTCTATACCCGATGGTATATTTGAACGGCGCAGCTAACGGTCGCACTGAATAAAGTATTTTACGTTGGACGGACGCCCGATGCACAAATAAAATTTTTAAAACAAATCGGGTGCAACGGCCAATCGCGCAAACAGTGGTTCAAATCTGTGCATTTTAGCACGGGAAAATTGAAAAAAAAAAACTGAAAAATAAAGTGCGACCGACCGGGTGTTTTGAAAAAGTGTTAAAGGTCGAAAAGTGCAGGCGACACTGCAGTTCGGGGTTCCTTTGAAAAAGAGCATCTCCAAGTGGTTGACAAACCAGTTAAATCACAGCCACTTTTTAAGGAGTTACCCATTTGAGAATATTAATCCGCCATGGGTCTCAACGGCTGCTGTTCGTGCGTCAAATATCTGATGGTCCTTATAAACATTTTATTCTGGGTATGTAGATTCCAGCAGCAGCAACAACAATGCGAGATTCGATTCTTTCCCATCACAACAACAACTGGAACACACGGACCTCCTTTCGCGCGCGTGTATGTGTGTGTATGTGGGTGTTGCGTGAGCGAATGTGTGTGTGTGTTGTGTATTCCCTACGCCCCTCTTTCTCACGCTGGGCAAGGGGCTGGAGGGCGAGGGGAGGAGCCGTGCGCACGCTCTTTCGAGTCCTACCGCTCTTATAGTCCCTCTCTCCACTCTCCCGATCCGAACGGTGCCCAAAAAATGTTAAACCTTATTTAAAAATGGGTATGCCAAAATAGTAAGAAACGAATTGCAGTATTTAAACAAAAAAGAAAGTAAAAAAATAATACTTAAGCTGGTTTTAAAAGATTTATAAAATATTAACTTAATTCATATTTATTTTATTTAAAATCGAGGAGCCTACATTATATATTTGAAAGTCAACTAATATATTCAATTAACTATATTAGATAAAATGTTTTTTATAAATTATTAAAAATTCGGTTTTAAAACCATTTATTATGAACTATTTAACTTTTAGTTATTTAATACCATTTATAACTTCAACTGGCTTTTTAAAGCGACATCACTGTAAGTCTCCCCTTCCCCCTCGCACTCCCAGCCGCTCCGCTCGTACTCCCGCATAAAAACAATAGAAGTTCCGCTGTGGGAGGAGAGTGAATGACACACACACACACCTCAGCACACAGACAGATAAACATTTATGCATCTCCATTCCCACCTCCCACTGTTTTCTTTTTCCTCCACATGTTTGTTCAGTTGTTTTTCTTTTGCTTCTGTCTTTTCCTGCCTCTCTCTTTTTTTGTTTTATTATTTTTATAACGCATACGTGCCTTTGATATTTTTACAAACTTCGGCTGGCTTAATTCGGTAAAAAAAAGGACCTCCTCCCCCGCCGAAAAAAGGGTTTTATTTCTTTGCACAACTTATCTGCTTGTTGTTTTACGCAATTTTTGACTTTCAACATTGCCTCGTTCGGCTTTCAATTGTTTCCATTCAATTATTATCTGCCACTGCGATTGTTTGTGTTTGTTTTCCTTGAGTTTTTCTTGGGGCTTCCTCTTGTCTTCCGCGGCTTGCGAAATCAGTTTCGCTTTTCCTTTGGGCAACAAATTTGAAATTTTGATTCTTATGCGGGCTGTTTTCATTTTTTTTTTGTTGGTCGGCTTGTTGATTGTTGCTGCCTTTTTTCGATTTCTGTCTATAGTATTTATTAGTCAAAAGCTATTTTCGAATACGGGCGAGGAACAACACAAACTTACGCGTCCGTTTAGTTTTTCGCTGTTGTGCACAGAAAGAAAATGCTGATGCTTTCCCGGGTTTCCTGATTAAAAATTTCGAAAACCTTTTGCTTGGGTTTTTCTTCAGGAACGTGTCCTTGGTCACTAAGGGATTACAGATTAATAATACATCTATCCCATTAAGATTTAATAAATTATTTGGCGTTTTTGTAATGTTCCTTGATCTGTGATGTTTTAGTATTCATGTTTGGTGTTGCTGGATGCACAGTGGTATGGGTTTGAATTCAGTAAAGGAATTCAGTGAGTGATTTTGATGTGTTTGTGATGCAGTTCGTTTCAGTAATCGTTTGAACTATTTTTAGAGCGATCTATGGATGGAAGTGCGTCAAATATTTATTTATATAGAGCTTTGAAGACTTTTTATACATTGTTTTGCTGGTATTTTTAGCCAGGGCATGTTATCAATTATTCCACAAACCCACAATCTTGAATACATTAGAATATTTATTCAACTTCTTAAAATATGACCACAGTTTGAATAGTTTTGAATCTTTCCGCACTGTGCATCGGTTTCCAAACATTTCCATTTTCATCGTCGCCGTGGGGCATCGTGATCAAACGCCACGATCTCTGAGGACGCTGACGTTCCAATGAGGCCGATACGATATCCCAGCTCCAAGACGCCGGGGGAGGCCTATGCCAAAAGCGTCTAAAATGCTAAACGGCCGGCGCTGTCGTCATTGAAGTTGACAGTGACCAATACTGAAAGATTTTCATATATTCCGTCGACTATCTGACAGTCCTATCCTGTCCACCCACTAAAAAAACCCATTTACTCATTCCCAGTCGGACATCCGTAGTGCTGAATTTTTAAATTTTTAAAAAAATGTAATGATTTGCTTTGAGTCAAGTAATATTTTAATATATATAAATATAAAGTAACGAAGCTGGCCTGTATCTATTTTCAATTCGCTCTGACATGTCACATTTACATAGTAAATTCGCTGTGCTATTTTTCACTCAATTATTCATGAGTGGCGCTTCATTCATTTTTCAATTTGTGTATTCAGTTTATGAGTTGCATGATGGCTGTTGGCTGCGATTTGCCATCGATGCGGTTAATTGTGGGACAAAACTGTGACTGTGGCTGTGACTGGACATGCAATACAAGCCCAGCTGCCTTTTGCCCCATTTTTAAAAATTTTTTGTATTGCAGTCTATCAGCAGTAAAATGCTCTCTCGTTTTCCGCTTTCGACGCCTCGGCTCTGAAAACTGGGTCAACGAAGGACTCTACACATTTATTGGCCCGTTCGGCGGGCTTTTTGCTTGTTTGTCCTGGACACGCGACATGGTGTCAGATGTGTAAAAATATATATGTGAAAACGTTCGGGGAATCGTAAAATTCCAACAAATATAGCTACAAACAAGGCGTGGATTCAGTTCGTTCAGGGAAAATGGTTCTGATTCCAAACGGGGTCAACTTGTTTGCTCTAAAAGGTTGGGGAATTGAGTTTTATCCAAAGTAGTAAGAAGAATATTACCCTCTCCTTTAAATACAATTTTAAAGAAATTCAACTCAATGACTTACATTGTGTATAATATACAATGTTATACTGCCATACCCACAGATCTTTTTTCTTAAACCTTCCCTAGAAAAATAAATAAAAGTTATGCAAACAAGGTCTTCTGAATACAATGTACTTATGTCGTCTATGCATCAGTTGTTACTCAATAAACTGCCCTCGAATGGGGCAACATTGTATTACGTTTCCATGAGTAGTTTTTCCGTTAGCTGCACACACATTCACATTCATGAACTTTTGGGCCAGCAGCATATCGTGCACTTTGTGGCACATTTTTTGTCTCTCTCACTTTATTGCAGCTCTCTCTTTCGTGGACCACCCACATAAAGCCGGTCTCCGCTTCTCTTATATTCCATAAGATTTTCATGTATTCTACTACACTTCCTCTTGCTTATTTACTCATGTTTCTTGGGCGCCAAAAGCTGTTACTAAGACCTCTCATTTTCGTGTATCTTTAAGTTAAATAGATATTTGGGTATTGCGAGATCCGCTGCGTAATCTTATCAGGAAGCACTGATGCCCGAAACGCTCCAATTTTCTTTGCAGTTGCAAAAGCATTCGAGCTGAGAATAAACACGAGATAAGAAGTGTTTTGCAATACGAAATGCTTCCCAGTCAACCTTCGTTTCTTAGGAGGTTATAAATTTACATATTTTGCATTGTAATATGTGCACTTGTTTACATCTCTTGATTAGCTCTCATCGCACACTCAATTTCCCTGCGATGAATAATTTTTCTGAATAATTAATGAACTTGCATAGACACCTTGATGCTTGGCAGCCCAACCTATTAAGTCATTAGCTCTTTATTAGATTTTCTCACTCATTGCACGAGCGGAAATTTAAGCACATTTTTCTGGATGGTTGCGTTGGCAGCAGCGAGTTATGTGTTTCATTTCTGGGCAGAAAACCCAAGGGGAATTAAGTAACCAGAATTCCTTAAACGGAAATTCAAAGAAAAGTTCATATTCCGTTTGCTGATAACCCGAGATCTCATATAATAAGAGCTCGCAATTCTCATATTCTCGCTGGGGACAATGTCTTGCCACTGTATATAAATACAGTATGTCTTGGCGATGAAGTCCAAATATTTAACTCGAAACCAAATTTTATCTGTCGCATTTTTGTTTAACGCATCATTGATTTACTTAATGGGCCTTTTTTATGGGTTTTGGATCTGTCTACTGTATTGAATAACTAATAGATTATTTGAACAAATAAAATGGATTGTAGACATTTGTAATTTTTACTCAGTGTCATTTTACTGCTTTTAATTAAATTAAAAGTAGCCCAACAGCAGTTGCTATATAGTCTGCGTCCAACCTAGCTGACATCATATGTATGAAGCTATAGAAGTTTAAGGGACGGGAAAACTGGGCGGGTCAGACTCCCACTTTAATTGCCGCCTTGCCAGATGGCGTCATTGACGCGTGTGCCCCAGCGTGATGGATGCAACAATTTGAGAATTACATAGAAAATGTGTAAAAATAGGTAATGCTCTACTATATTTTGCGGTACTCTTTTCGCTTACAGCTCATCGGACTGACCATCGTGGTGACCTCCGTTTGGATGCTGACCGATCCCACGTTTATGCTGTCGATGACACAAAACTACAATCATTATCACATAGCCCTGTATGTTTTCCTGGCCATCGGCATCCTGATCACATTGGGCGCATTCTTTGGCTGTTGCGGAGTTTGTCGGGAGTCGCAATGTCTGCTGGTTTCGGTAAGTGAAAAGTGCATTAAAGTACTATCATAACCAGTGTCTGGGAATTCCAATTAAAATGAATGCAAATGTGTGGCCCACACTTTTCTGCTCATAAGATTGCAACGGACGTTCGCCCACAATGTCTTGGCAGCTTGGCAAAACGATGCACTTGCCGAAATAATTCAAAAACTAACGAAACTGGATTGTAATTACAAAAAATTGATCTAAGAGTGTTGCAATTTTCTTAAAAAAAAGTATATAAAGAAGACAATATACACTTCCTAAATGATGTGAAGTTGCACTCTTATGGAGTTCCTTATTGCGAGTGCAAGCATTTCTTTCTTAAATCGCAACCAGTTTATTTACTCAACGCCCACGGTTCCGACGCACTCCGTCATTCATAAATGTGAAATTCTTTTGCAGTTCTTCTGTGTCATACTCATCGTGATGGTGGCACAAATCGCAGCCGGGGCATGGGCCTTCCACAACAAAGACAAGCTGGATGACATCGTGCGGGCGGCAGTCAAGTCGTCAGTCCAGGAGGAGTACGGCCAGTCCACCATGAGTTCGCGCACCGTCACCTTTGATACGCTGCAGAAGAATGTAAGTGCTTGGACATACCCACCAGCTCGCAGGAAAAACGATTTATGCGAACTTCTTTATTTGGTTTCAGTTGAAGTGTTGCGGTGCCGATGGACCTGGAGATTGGGCCACGAGTCGGTTTAATAATGTGGATCGCACAAATATTGTGGAGATCGCCGTGTCTTCCATGAATGTCTTCTATAACATACCCGAGTCCTGCTGCAAGGATAATTTAAAGGATAACGAGTGTGAGCTGTCGCGACGCCTCAAATTTGGTGGGCCCTTGAACAACGCCATTTATCAGCAGGTAATGCCAATGACCAGCTGAAGATTTTCGGAACGCTGCGTCATGCGAAATGAATCAAAAAAGATATAGTGAAATTGCAAGGAATGAAATGAAACGAATTTGTTTACTGACTCATTTATGTAGTTTCTATCTGCGACAGTTTCATTTAATTGACCATTCCTTCAACGATCGCTTTTCGATTCAGTGAATTACCAAAAAACCATTAAAACTCAATTGATAGGTGTGTCCGAATCATAATTTCATGGCCTGCCGATCGCTATCGCCGCCTGCTCATAAAAACTAATAATCCTTTTTCTTGCGGTTCGAAAGCACTGGGGAAATAAAATTTGACGCCCGACAATGTCGAGACGATAAAAACGTATTAATTGATATTGATATTCAGCACGCATCTCAAACTTCTGTCTGCCAGTCTGGTTGGCGTTTGAATGCGAGCTGTAAACAAACTGAATGGAAACCGAACTGACTTTCATACAAACCGATTAATGAGTTTCATATTTGTGTCTTGCAGGGCTGTGTGGACAAGCTGATTGAGATCATCTACGAGAACTGGGTCACCATTTTCGCCATCACCGCCGCTGTCATTCTGCTGGAGCTGCTGTCCCTGACATTCGCCCTGAGCCTCTGCTGCGCGGTCAGGAATCAGCACTACAAGGCCTGAGAATTACAGAACTCCCATAGGGAAATCACGGACGATGAGAAGTACTAACAAACCAAATCGAAACGGATGCATAGCGAGCGTTATTACTGAAGACGCGCGAATGGGGATAAAGCATTTAGCAGCGAAGGCTAGCGAGATAATGTACGGTGTTCCCTGGTCAATACTTTAACAACACAACTGACGACAGAAACAACACACTTTTGTAGTACTTTTAACAACATGACAAGCGAAAACAACACGAGACAGCTGAGCAATTGTATAAGAGATGGACGAGGCAAACTTTTGGAATTTGTGAAAAGTTTTTAAAGCACAATCTCAGAAGCGACTTTATATGAACTTGATACGCCAGCAGAGCAAAAACATACAACTCTTTTTTAACAGAATATTTCTACCACAAAAAACACAGACAGTAAACTTCATATATGTACGAACAACATAAGCAGCTCCATAATACTTAGCCTAGCGAAAAAATTTTGAATTCATAGATACATACTATATATTAAATATATAGATCAAAGCATAAGCACAAAAGTATAATGTTAAATGCCAAAACAAATGGAAAATTGTAAAGAAGAAATCAAGCAAATTTCTTTTAAAATTTGTTTCCTCCCATAAGACTTTTGAATCAACTACTAATTTGTTTTTTTTTCTTATGTGGCCATTTTTGTATGCTAACACCATGCCAAAAGATATATTAAATCATATATACGTATGTAACATATGATAATAGCATTCCACAAGAATGAGAATGATTGACAGATTTTTGTTCTGGTAAAAACGCATTGCCATCCAAAGACCCAGCCGAAAATATAGTTTCAAATCACTTCTGAACCTTGTGCAAAATGTTGTGCTAAAATCGAATACCATTCAATTCGTAGAGCTTCGCGAAATTAAATGCCAAATATTTTATGTATTTACAAAATTGTAATTTAATTTATTTATCACCTATTTATTTGAGCATAAGCAAGGAGCAAAAGCAAAACGTTAGAAAATTATATGTAAGTGTTGGCCATTCTGTTGACAAACAGCATTCTGTATATTTACTCCTCAAACGATCCCCAAACAGTATGATGGTCTATATGATACGTTTGTATAACCTTGCAGATACTATTACCAATTAAGCCTGATGGCTGTACTGCGATTGAAGAAACATTTTGATCTGGTTAATTATTGTAATAACTGCAAGGAGATACAGAGCTATCCGAGCTATCATTGACCATGCTGTGCACACCTTTGAAATCACACACTTTAAACGAATTTTGTCGAATCCAACATACCTGCATCGAAATATATTTGATTTTTCCCTCCTCGTGCAAGGGGAACTATTTATATGGGAAACCGTTGAAGCAGCACAAAATGTTAAATGAATAGTACACACGAACGAAACAAAAAGTCTCTATATTTACATTGTATTTTTACCATACACCATAAATTAATTGAAGGATATATATTTTTTGTAACATTTTCATTTTATTGTTGTTATATGTGAATTTTGTTGTTAGTTAAGCGTAGCCAGAACGTCACACTTTGTACCCCTTCACAACGTTTAAATAAATTAAATCTACAAAAATCAATATAAGGACAAAATTATAATAAATTTACAAAACAAATCGCAATAAATATATATTGTATTTAAATTTACACATTAAAGTAAATTATTTATTTTAAGATTTCTTAGTAAGTAAAACACATCAGTTAAAACACATAAAAATAATAAAGTTTTAGGCTAAGAATTAAACCTCATAAAATCAACGTTCATCTGTTGGAATTGTAGCGAATATTGGAATATTTAGGAAATAAAATCTTCAAAATTAAATGTTCTCTAAAAATTAAGCAGAATTGAACGTAGCTAAATATATATAGCATAAAACTCCATCAGCATCTAAAATCAAAACCAAAATAAGTAAAAGCATCTACTCTCCAAACAAAGATACAATCAACTCAGCATCTACATAACGTACGGAAAATACACAGTTTGTATGAAATAGAAGTGCACATTTAGCAAGGCATCTACATAAAATCGAAAAAATTAAGCAATATGAACGATGCTCAAGATCTGTATTTAACAACATAATACCTACAGCAAAGGTACAGATAAACTCAATCATGGATAATTGAGATAAATTATAGAAAACCGCGGCATACAAACTGATATTTCAAATAAATAAACATACAGTAAATACAAAATATGAGTTATAATTCATTTGTGGTTGGATTTTGTGTAAGAACAAGATTAGTACCTCTACCCATTACTCGTAGGTTAAAGGGGTATACTAGGTTCGTTGAAAAGTTCCGTTTCCTAATCAGGATCACTATCTGTCAATACTGTGGAGGATATATTTTGTTTTTATTTAGTATATATTTACTCCGCCTAATAAAAAGACAGAGTACATAATTAAAGTGGTATTTTTATTAAAATGGTTTATCTCTTTTACTCATTACCCAATTTGTTGTTGGGCTTGTTTTTACATTTATGTTCTTAATTGTTGGTTGGTTTTCATTTCAAGTGGCATAAAAACTTGTTTGTTGTGTTATTTAATGGTATGTCTTATTATCAGAAAATAACTTAAGTAAAACCGAATTTTAAACCAAATGTTCGAGAACTTAAGTAATAATGTGATTTACTGAAATTAAATTCCATTATGTATTTTCTAAGTAGACAATACTTAACTATAGGTACATTTTAGTGGATTTAGGTATAAACACATTTTTAGGTTCTTTTAATAAATGTTATTCATTAAAGTTAATTTGAAAAGTTTACAACAAATAGCTTCATTTTAAGAATAATGAATGTTTAAGGTTAATATCAGCATCTTTAGTCAAATAAAATAATGAATTTTACGAATGGTTTTGTAGTCGCTTTATAGGTTAATTATTGAAGGTGTATTATATAAGTAATCGCTTAGAGAGCTTACTTTAATTTACTTATAAACAATCCAAATCACTAACCACGTTTTCTTTGTTAATTTGTTGTATTTATTATTATTATTGGGATAGCGCAAACCATTTATTTAGTTAACAAAAGGTTTTAGATTGATGGTATCTTGGCTGAAAAATTATTATCATAATTTACATTTACTATAGGTACATTTGGATTAAATTTAATTTTAACGAAATACGAATTAAACGTTCTTTTAAAAATAAGTTACACCACTTTAGTTACACCTATTATGTTCTAGTATCGGAAACTGATTCCAGCTAGCTAGTACAAATTAAACATCGACTTCGACATAGCGTAAGGGATAATCTAGATAGTAATCTTTCCGGACATTTAGCAGCTAAAACCGATTTCTAAACATTATCTGCCGATTCGACTGGTTAAATAAATAATCTTTAGTTTAATATTTAAGTTTTTAACATTAGTATAAGCGTTTCAATTTCATTATTTATTATGTTGACTAGTTAGACACATAGCTTTCCTCAATTCGAATGATAGATTAATATCAATTAGTTGCCATTTTGTTTTTTTTGTTTTTTTTTTTTTGGACAGTGTACGTTCATATTGCATAGATCGTTTCTTAAGAGTTAGAAATTGTGGGTGGTTTAACGAGTAGGTCGCATAGGTATTTGTTTAGACAAGAATACATTAATATTCAACAAAATGTCCTTGTTTAACACATTTACTAATGCTAAGATTATTTGATGATGGAATCGCTTTAAATGGCTTTGCCTTTCTGATGGGAGTATTTTTAACTGATCGTTTCGTTTATTTTTTAACCCTGTCTGAAAAATGGTGGAAGAATCCTCGCCTAGTAGGTATGCTTAAAATTTAAAATATTTTTATGCTTAACAAAGTCGTAGGCTTGCTGAAGCTCTGATTCAACCTAAATTATATTATGGTTGAATCTTGATAAAGCTCCTACGTGTAATAATTACGGTTGGCATAGTTTTCAAAGGCCAACATTTAGATATTTCTCGTCTAAAACACAGTTAACACATTTTAAATGACACCTGCTAAGTTGAGTATTTAAATTAAAAGGTTTTGACGTCATTAAACCACTGATTCCTGATTTTTATTTCATTTCCTAGTGTCCTTCGCTTAAGGCATTTTATACAGAAAAATGTTTTTGTTCGAAGCAACAATGGAAGAACAATGTGTACAACTAAAAGCGGAAATAGGAAATATCAAACCACATTGATTGTCTTGTCTTGTTCATGCACAATTAAGCATTCAATGTTTTTTTTTTTTATAAAAACGGTCTCGTTTCATTATTATGTTACAATTTAATTTCGCTGCACAAGTTTTTTCCATTCCAGAAGATATTCCTCTGAAGTTTGTTTTTGGGGAATAATGAAATGGGTGTAAAAAATATGGGGGTCTTTACGAAATAACCGGGCAAAGCGTCGCGTGCTTGTGTGTGAATATGTTCTGGCAAGTGTAATTTAATTTAAATGTAATTTAATTGAAGAGTCGTGATGAGAATTGCATTTATCATTAAAAAATCAACACGACCTTGTATAAATATTAAATCAAGCGTAATTGTCAAGTGCTATTTATATATCGGTGGTTGGTCGGGCACACAAAACCCAGGCATCATTTATTCATCTGTTTATGTAGTATCTATTTTTTGTTTTGCCGCTTTAAGCCAATATTGCTGGTAGATAGCTTTATTGAGAAGAATTGTAAATTCAATTAGTTGATGAGACACAATAACGCACAAATTCAAACATAAATTCATAAATTAAAATGGGGCTAATGGAATTTTCCACAATCCGAATTAATTCCATTTATCCTTCGATTCGCGTTTTTCTTCCTAATTAACAGTGAAGCCAATGGCTTAAACTGTGTGGATTTTTAATTTAGCTCGTTCGAAACAATAAAGGTGAACCAAGGAAATACGTTTGTTTGGTAATATTTCTTTAGGCTAAGTGTATATTTATACTTTAGTATTCTATTATTTGTTATGCGTAATTATAGTAAAGTAAATCGTGTTGAGAGCTCGGTTTCTCTTGTTTTCGGTATACCAATTCCATTCCTGAATCAAACATTTGGTTTGGTGGTTTAGTTTAGTTCTGTTGTCGAAATCAATTTCATTTACACATATATGTATCATACATGCACATATTCATATAGTAAATACATATATAAGACCAATTCGCTTTTCACGGCAGGATTAAATTCATAATATGCTCAAAAAATTACATATTCTTTATAATCAATCTTAGTCGACCTCTTTGTTAGTTATATAATAACACACTCATAAAGTTTAAAGATTTCTTCCTTCGATATTTGCCTAAACTAATTTTATTTACTAATATGTTTCATTTCCTCGTTTTCCATCAATTTCACTGGTGTTTTTCATGCTTGCTTGGGGTTTTCCCCCTTTTTTTTGTAATATTTTTTTAATTTTTTTAGGGCTGTCAATTTCCTAGAGTTGCTTATTGCACTTATAGATCTATAAGAGATATTATAGTCCTGGAATTGCGTAGTCCTGGCTCTAGCTCCCCCTCTTGTCATCAAAGGTCGTTGTCGAACATTTGTAGCGATCGAGTCACCAAGTCGTCCTTCAGGCAGGCCTCCAAAAACTCCTCTATCGTTATAATGCCATCCTGGTTCAGGTCCAGTTTGCGGAACACACGATCCACCTGGTTAAGAAAACAATAAACTTAATGAGTTACTCTTTAAATATTACGACCATACATCAAGTACCCATAACTGATCAATTAAATTAAGTTACTCCCATATCCGCTTATTACTTATAAATTTCGTTGACTGGCACAAAGCCATTTTCAATTTAATCGCTCATTTCAATTTCAGCGACTTTTCATTGGCATTTTCGCTTAAGTATTATCCGCGGGAAAAAGCGAAACCTTCATCATTAAGTAAAATATCCGCCGCTGTTTCCGCACACGAAAGCATCCGTTTTCCCTTGCCCGCCAACTTTTCACCAACTGTCGATGCAATTTCGATTCCCGACTTATGCATTCCGCATGTATGCGCATATTTCTGTGTGTGCGCCCCATCATAATTACTCATACGCACTGTGCGCCCGACTAACGTCAGCGGATGCTGCACGTTTCATGAAGTGCGGCTTTTGCATAAAGAATGAAGCATACAAATCTGCGCCAGAGGAAGTGCGATGCATATGCAGATAGACATTTCGACAGAATGGCCTAGAACGTAATGCTCATTGTGGATAAGCACAGATTTTCTTTTGTATCTTGAACAAGGTGATTAAAGCCTAGCATCGATGGCTAAATGCCGTATGAGCCGAGTTTACTACAGTTTGGGCAAAGTTCGAAGTGGAATCCCTATGGTAAACATATACGTTATCTTACCTGATCCCTCGCCTTGCGATCGTCCTCAGGTTGATGTGGTCTCCGGCCCATAAGCTCGTGAATGGCCAAAATAATTTCACTCAGTTCACCGCGACTGATCCTTCCGTCGCCGTTCAAGTCGTACAACTTGAAGGTCCAACGCAGACGCTCATAAACTGAACCTCTCAGCAAGGTCGACAAGGTGACCAGTAAATCCTGATCAACATTGAAACGTATGGATAAGTGCGGTTGCGAAATATGGCGCAGATGGTAATAAAAATATAATGAGAAATAATTACCCGAAAACTAATGGCGCCATTGCAATTAACATCGAACGCTTTGAACACATAATGAGCGTATAAGCTCGAATCTGTATAAATAGAACAGAGGCAAAGTAGGCGTGTCAGGTGATTTATTTATTTTATTTCTGTTCCTGATTATTTGGGGGTATTTTGGCATTTTTAGAGCAGCTGCTGCAAGGACGAAATGCTCGCTAAATGGCGCTTTATGACGCGCTACTATAAAAAGGAAAAGCATAAGACCTTAGCGACAGCACCCGCACACACAGACACACCCCAAAATGGGGGACATTTATCCACACACAAATACTTACTGCCATGTGGAAAGAATTTGGCGTAGATATCCTTAAAACAATCCTCGTGTACCACGCCCTCGGGGCATTCCTGCGAAAAAAATGAAATCGCCATGAAAGTGTTTGCTCGGTTAATAACGAAAAAGGCAAATGTAGGAACAGCGAGTTCCCAAAAGGGCAAAAAGGACTAGACCGCGAAATATCTTGCACAACCTTTGAGATCATTTCATTTAAAGTACATGAATGCCTAAGTAATGGCGAATGAAAATGAAATGAGAAAGCAATGCTCTACTTTTGTGCTTATCAATTCGTTAATTAAAAAGTATTGAGCTCCATCTATTTCGCAACGAAATCCAAAGTACAAGTCAGCAGCCAACGAGCAAAACAGCAAATCGTCAATAAGGTAAACTACCAGCCAGCAAAATATCTCAAAGACAAACTATCAATGGGGCAAACTGTCAATAAGGCGAACTCTCTGGCTCAACTCTGGCTCAAACTATCCGTTTACTTGACTCATGGTCAGGATAGCTCATCTCTTGTTGACCCACATATTGCAACTTTTTCGCTGAGTTGGCCTTTTTCCGCACTCTTTGGTGCAAAAGTGCTTGGGCACACAATCGCTCGAAAGGAGCAAATTCATTTGCAATGAAATTCAAAACGCGTGTGCATTAAAATGACAGACATTTAAGCAGCGCTCGTTTTCGTACCACAGCTGGTCAATGCGTTGTTCTTGGCTTATAAAGGACTTTATTATTCGGCCAAATGGAATGGTGCAATAAAAATAGAGTTTCGCTTCTGCGCTCAAGTGCATTTAAATTGAAATATAAATTCAGATAGTAGTGCTTTTGGAAACCCATCGACCTACAACATTTAATCATTTAATGAGAACATGGCTTCCTACCGTTTTAAATCCTCTGTACATGACGCGGATTTCCTGTTTGGTGAACTTGGTCTGCCGGCACAGATCCTCGAGGGCAACGGGAATGGGCTTAGGCACTCGTGTGTGTTCCAACTCATAGACCACCTCCTCGATGGGACTCTCCGGTGGTGAGGCCATGTCGGTTTATTATTCGGCTTGATTATTGTTGACTGGTCGCGGTGTTTAATTAATATCGCTGCTGATTATGATTGGCGGCTTAATATCAATTTGCATTTAAGGTGCTCCGTTTTTAGGGACGCGACAGCGAACTCATTATGCCCAAAATTCGCTGTGAGTGTACAATTTCTTTGTGCTTTTTTATGGCTGCACAACCTTTTCAGCGGCTGCTGCTTTTAATCCCTTTCGGCGTATCCTTTTTTCGGTTTTGGTGGTTTTTGGTTACGGCTTCCTTTATGCCATTCTGCTAAGTCGCTAATGAGGCTACCTTGCTATAACGAAATGGAAAATAGAGGGCAGGTGAGATTGATACACTGCGAATATTATAACTTAAAAATTAAGAAATTATTAGCGTACGACCTTGCAAATAAACCCACAACTATCAAATATTTTTCTCCGTCATAAATCAGCGCTGGAAGTCGGGGCAAGGACACTTGCAGCTGCCGGAAGTGCAACTCGTAGCCGCAGCTACACCTGCATATAATGGCATCGAGTATACGCTCCGTTGACTCGCCCCGCCTGCGGCAACATGCAAATGAAGATTATTATTGCGTACCATAAATCAAAGGCGAATCGAGTTATGCGCGCACTTTGCTGCACTTGGAGCGCCTTCGTTTGTGCACCACGAAATGGGCGGTGGGGGTGGTGATTTTTGGGGGCGTGGCAATGCTGTTGCCCAGATGAAATTAATGAGCACTTAACATGCAAATGATTGGAATGCAAACTCATTCCCACAGACGGATTGATTCGCTCCGAACGCATAAACGCATTAACACTATGCAAATCAGCTTAGGTTGTTATTGAAGTGTAATTAGTGGTCTCAGGACCTTAAATCAACTTTATCCGATTATAGGAAATGGCTCAATGGAGAGCTACATAGGGTATGGTCTTAAAATACACAGTTTTCTATGTGTACTAAGTTCATTTAAAGCTTTTACGTTCGTGTCTTAGTTGAACATATTTCTTGTCTAATTCCCATTTGACTATTCGATTACGTTTATTGCTCATTCATCATAATAAAACCAATTCGTAAATCCAATCCCATAAATCCACAAATTGAATTTTCTCGCAATGACTCGCTTGCATCAGCTTAAATCAAATCTTCGGCGAACTTTTTACGTTTCTCCCTGACAAATTTCAACAGCACTTCAATATTTATCAGCGAAAAGTCAAAAAGTGTGTGCTCCGGACTATTTCCACTCTATTTCCATTTGCATTTCCATTCTATTTGCACCCACACCCACACCCACACTCACATAACACACAGCCAGGACTCTTGTTAGTTTAGGGCGGAAAAGCGGTGGCAGGGGATTTCCATTTCCGACGTCACGGTTATTTTTCAGTTGGAATTGATTAAGCGGCAGCTAGCCCAAAAACGGGGTCACTGCGAAAGGAAATAGCTTTGACAGTTTTAATCCAAGTGAAAGTATTTATATTCCTTTTTCACAGCTCCAAGTACCTTGCAACTCAGCTTTTCCTATTGCTTTTCAATGATGCTCTTCGCCCCCACTCATCATATATTATTTAAACTTTCATCTAAATGCAAAGTGATAAGCTTGGCTGGTAGCTCAATTATATAACCAAAATATTTACATCATTTGTATCATACAAATACCTTTTTTAAGCAATTCTAGCCATTCGTAACTGTTCAAAACAGTTGCCAAAAATCAGAATACGCTAAATCAGCTTGGCAAAACTTCCGATGCAAAACTTAATTTCCCAGCAGCTTTAGGGATTTCAGACTCCACCGAACTTTCTTGTTGAATACATTAATAATTTATAAATCGCCAAAGTAAGTCTTAAATATTTATGCAGCCAAAGACAGAGTGGAATCAATAACTTTTACCCAACGGAGCCATGAAAATGCGCTGAGTGAGCTCTTTAAGCCAAGAGCAACTGCTAAATGTTGCCTGCCATTAGCATAAACAGCATTAAAGGCGAAGAGGGCCATAAAACCGAATACAATGTCATACTTAGCTGCTCGAGCTGCAGCCAACTAATTTCATGACTCTATTTTGCACAAATCTCTGTGGCCCAGTCGGTGGGAAAAGTGGGGGAAAACTGGGGAAAATGCGGAATAAATGCCTGCATTTTACAACATTTGAAACCATGTTGGAGTCACGCCTTTAGTGTGGTCAGGATATCCTCACGTGCACTTAACGAAAATACGTACACCACCACCTTCACTACACCACTTAAAAGTTTTTTAAGCGCTTTGGCCAAGACCGTAATTAAAGGAAACAACGTAAAAGCAGTGATTGCTTAATATATACAGTTAATATATAAATAAATGTTCGCAGCAGCGCAATTTTTCCAGTGCCACATTCCTTTTTAACACACCGCATACACACCCGCACACGCAGATCCGAAATGCAGTTTTGGTGCGGCCTGTGTGTGTTTGTGGGTGCATGTGGGTGCCTGTGTGCCTGTGCATGTAAAATGTTTGTCAAATATCACGTATACGACATGTGCTTCCGGCAAAGAGCGCACGAACACCCTCGAACAGACGGCCAACCGAGCGGGTCGAGTCGAAGCCATTCATTGCCAGGGCGAAGCTAATTAAATATTAAACCAGGTCATAGTGCAAACGTAATAATGGGAAAATCCTTATTAGCCAATTGCCGATTGCAAGCGAAATACTTTCGCAAACACAGAGGCAATGACACACTGGATTGCACTCAACGAACGAATGGGTAAGGCATATGCAAATTTTCTTGCCAACAACTGCATGTTTATTCATTTGTCTAATTGTGTTGTTCTTGTAGCTGCCAAGATGTGGGGCGGTTGTGACGGACTTTTGGGGGGCTTTGCGGGTCCTGGTCCCGTGGTTCTGTGTGGCATGTCAGGACTTAAACTTATAAATGGCAACGACAACAGCAGCAGCTTACGAGGCAAGGACAAGGCTTGGCCTGGCCAGAACCAGAACCAGCTTGCATGCAGTCATGCAATGCCACTCGAATGATGGAAAAGAAAGCTAAAACTAAAACTAAACAAGAACGCACGCCAGGCCGCCCACTCTGCTAAGCTGAAATTGTCAACAGTGGTTTATGTATTTATACAACATAATATTTGAATTTGCTTTCCACGGGGCTGTTTGTATGATAAATACAATTTTGCAGCTGCAGAGATGCTCCTAATGATTTGCAGTGAGCAAATAGAACGAATATTCAATTTAACAAGAAAACACAACGTTCAAATGCCACTTGAAATCAAAAATGCCATAAAATATTAATTCAAGTTTATGCCCAGGAAAATTGATATATCCTAAGCCAGGTAAATTTGAATATTTGCTATAATCTGTTGATTAGTCAAATCAGTTATTCTCATGGCATTTTTCACAGCTGCACTTAAGCCATCAAAATATATCTATCTTCCACGTTCTGTGCTCTCTTCGATTGCTCGATTCATTTCGAGCTCTAGTTTTTAATGGTGATAACACTGTGCGGCTTTCATGTCTCCTAGCAGGTTCCATTGTCATTTCCTGCTGGTTTCATGCCACTTTCACGGACAACCCAGACAGAATGGCACGATGTGGGGAGTGCCGAGCTCGAAAGGCAGCGATACGAATTCGGCAATATCTAAATAGGAACTGATCCAGCACGCAACCACGAAAAACCACAGAGCCACTAGAAATTCGAGAGCATTATTAAATTGCGGATGTATTCACGGCATATCTGGGTATGTACGGGTATGTTCTTTTTGGGCCAATTGCCGTGCTGCAGACTACAGCAATTGAATTTTTTGCCTAAGCTTTGGCTGGCACTCACCCATAAGATTGGTGGGCAAATCTCGTTGCGCCTACAAAAGACAATAAATCAACGCCAATTATATGCCATTTTTCACTCTCTCTTCTGGATTTTTTTTTATATTTTTTCTGTGGCTTTTCACCAAGGCAAGCGATGACGACAGCTGATGAAGGGCTTTCAACACTTTTCAATCCGGCTTTTGGCCAGGTCTAAAGCCAAATCAGGCCACTATGCTGAATGGGAAAATAATGAAGAACGATTCCCCTTCCCATGAGGAAAAATCGGGTGTATTCGACCCAAAATGCATGTGCATTACCAATACGTTATCCCAATTATTGCCTGATCAATTGTGGGCAGTTTGATGTTGACGTGTTAATGGCCTAATTGTTTTGCAAACGGTCCAGTCAGCGCTAATTATTCAACCTGATTGCACTGAACCATACACCCATGTTAATGCGTTGCATGCCAATGTATGGCTTTTGCTAATTATTTATTTACTGCTAACTGTTTTCACATCAGCACGTAGACAAATGGTGTCGCAAAATGGTGTTAGACCAAAATGGCTGAGTGCTGATTTCTGATTTCACTTGAAGTGTATAATTGATGACGCCTTGAGAACTAAGGACCAAAGGAAGTGGCTACTCATTCTAGCTATCAATTTATCTATATTGTCTTTTTTTTTTACAAATCTGACAGCATGACGCATAATTAAAGTGGGTAATTGTGCCAAACTATATTCTGCCGATTGCCAAGAGATACGAAGTTGGCCCTGATCCAACATAAATACGAATGGCCTATCAGCGAGTTATGGGATACTCCAAAGGAAGTCATTATTCACTGAAAGGATGCAACAAAGTGCTTGTGAGCTCTATTAGCTTCGCACTGCATAAACTTAGTTTTAACCCCACCATTTGACATTCACTTTGAGATACGCCAGTGGTATACGCTTGGGGAAATCAGCTAAAAGCTAAAAGTGTTGATGGAAATCCCCTTCCCTCTTTGCAGCTAGTTTTCGGTTGTTAATGGAAACGAGTGCGATAATTTAAGAGGTTTTTTTCCAGCTGGCAACCACAACATCATTCCAGATAAGCCGGGCCAGCTGAATGCTCAAGGCGGCAATAACAAACGGCTCCCAGGAGCCATGAAAAGCAGCGTGCAGCATATGGTTTTCGCTCTCAGTTTGCAATAATTTTTTAGTTAAACCTAAGAGGGAAAAGCAATTTTGGCAAAGCATTTTCGGCTATCTTGAATCAACAAAGGCGCGAACCCAGCTCCGGGCCATTATTAGTCGCTCCTGATGCTCTAATCGCACTTCCGGCACGCGACACGTAATTGCCGGCACCTGGATATCGTTTGGGGTATATACTTGTGTACTGTAAGGAGCACCTGAACTTGTGGGTAAAGGCATTCCCATTTGGGATATAAATAGGAAATTCCGTGGAATTTGGTTTGAAAAGATGTTAACGATGGTGGAAGTGACTATTTACTTTGGCTTCAGTAATCATGTTCATTAGCATTACAAATATTCCACTATCTGCAGTAAATGTACTTCTTAATTAGGTCAATTTCTGTTTAATTCTTTTGAAAAACTCCTCTGAAAGACAACATTTGTATAGCTACAACAATGTTTGCACACCTTTGACATCTACTTCTTAAATCACATGTGAAAGAACCATTTCAAGCGTATCTGCAGCAAAATTGCAGCTGAAGTGGTCTCATCCAAAATGGAGTAGCAATCACAGATGAGCAATTCCTGCACTTAAAGTCGGCTGGAATGATAAACTTAACCATGAACTGTATACATTTAAAGTGGCACTTGGCCACTTGGATTCAGTCGAGCATTAGATGGCAATCAGCTCGAGATACACACATGCTAAGGTTCCAAGGGCTGGGGGAAATTGTGATGGCGGAAGCTTGTTACTGACAATCTCTGGTGCAATCAGTATTCATTAATTTGGCAGCCGTTAGGACGTACTGAAAATGCAATCTATGGCAAGTAGAAATTTAGAGACTTCTATGCAAAATGGCAGGCGAGCAATAAAAAAGTTTTCACACTGCACTTCCGGGCATGTAGAAAGTTTTACTAACTCCCTCGTCCAGAAAATGCAGTTATTTTTGGCATTGGCCAACAAGAAACTGACTTCATTGTTGGCCAGGCCAACAAAAAGCCCTGCAAGGAAACTGCCAAAATAGTTGCAACGACTTCAAATGGGTTGCGTTTCTGGGCCGGAATTATTCGGTTTGGGGGAGTAGTTCACAATTTGGTATTCAACTGTGCGAAATTCTGAACAATAAGTCGTTACACACACACACCAATCTATAAAGAGAGCCACGGATATTCGAGGGTATTTCCACCCGCCTACCCTGATGGGCCCCGGAATTTCCTGTTCGGCGATATGCGCCAACTTTCAGACAATCATTCGGTCTGTGGCTGTGCCCTTTCTTGGACAAAATGGCAAAAGCTTAGCGGGCTTTGGCCAAGCTATAAATATGCCGAGATATGTTCATGAACTTATTGCGGCGTGGGTGTATGAGCCACAAAAAGTTGCCAGGATTGATTTAATTTATGAGCTGCCTTAATTTATTTCCGCCAAGGACAAGTCAAATTCGATCGAAACAAGTTAAATTGGCTTAGAGAACATAATTGCTGACCATTGCTGTAATTTGTCTGCTTATGTGATTTCTGTTTAACTAGTCAAAGAACAGTGAATAATTGTTGATACTTCTTCATCGTACATAAGTATTCTACGGGTGTTTCCAACTCTTAAAACATTGCGAATATTCCACCCCACTAAAAAACCAATTACATATTTTGATATTTGTTTTCTCAACTTAACGTTGTTCTGCGAAAAATCAACTACATACCAAACTTTTTTCTTCTTGCTCAACATTTGCTGTTCACCATGGACATGAAAATCTACAAGAACAATAATCATACCGAATAATATAAAAATGTTGCCAAAAACAAAAACAATGGACCACAATGGCAATGGCAATAAAAAGAAACATTCAACTCTCGCAACTCATACAACTTGTCAGAAAACAGTGGGAGAGAGTGAAAAGCGTGGAAACTGCCCAAATTGGGGGGAAAAATCCGAAAAGTATGCAATATTTTTTTCCAGTTGGTCCTTCAACTTTTCGTGGCTCGTTGCTGGCTTGGCAGGCCCGACATAGCAATTAATGCCTGTAAGTGGTCCGCGTGGTAGCTGAACATAGATGTTGCCATTTTTTTACAACAGGGAACTTGTCAAAACTAGGGTATAATTTAACTTTTGAAGAGAATGCAAAAGCTTGCTTATCATTGAACTAGTATGCCTATGTCAAAAAAGGTTATTGAGATAGGTTTCAAGAATGAAAAACAGAACAGTAGCAGCTTTGGTAACATAAAACAAGAAATACCGGGTATGTGATAGTCGAGCTGTGCGCAATTTTAGCAGTTCTCATCACCAGAGTGCTCGGACTTGGCATGTTAATTGCATGTTGCCAACATATGTTCGCTTGTAAGTGTGGATTTCCGCCCATTCCCCAGTGGGGCAATTAAAAAATGTTACCAAAATGCTCGGCTGCAAAGACATTTAACTTTTCTGAAATTGCGGGTAATTTCGTTTCTTTCTCTCTTTCTTTCTGTTCTTTCTTTTCATCGGATGATGTTTGTAACACATGGCGTATGCGTGTTACGGCTACAGGCGCTAACTTTCGGACAAACTTTGCTCTTATCAGCTGGTGATAAAAATATAAGAGGAAAACAAAGAAGAAGAAAAAAGTGGAAAAACCTCCGCAAAATGGATGTTCGTATGGGATGAATGGGGATGTGCAAGTTTTATAGACACATCTGGCGGTTGGCTATATAAATTTCAAGTTTGTTGCTGTTTGAAAGCTAAACGATTCGGTTTTCCTAGCTG
The DNA here is from genome assembly GCF_003286155.1 of Drosophila erecta. Lineage (NCBI taxonomy): Eukaryota > Metazoa > Arthropoda > Insecta > Diptera > Drosophilidae > Drosophila > Drosophila erecta. The sequence continues at coordinate 6,560,788 of NW_020825194.1, forward strand.
TTGCATATGTGTATGTGCCACATGCGATGCCTGCACACACATGTTTTATGGCTTTAACCATGGAGAAGGAGTATTTTTTCCACGATAAGTTGACCATTAATGGTCGCCAAATGCTGGCAAATTGATGTTCACGCTGGGAATGGCTTGCGGTTGCCTTTGCTGGCACAAAATGCTCACATATACAAATTTAAAGCCTTTTAAACGGTTCGTGGTGATATTACTAAACGAAGAAAATATACCAACGATATTGTATAATATTTAATGCATAAGTACAAATTTGACTTAAAGAACGATATAAAAGGTATTTTATTATAATATTCTTTAGTAACATGATACTCAGGCCTATTTATTCAAGGAAAACAGACCGTTTGGCAATAGTCACGCCCTTTACTCATTACTCACTTAGGCCAAGACAATATCCTTCGATTGGGCCAGTAATTACCAGTGTCATTGAATGGCCCACGCATCTAACACCCAAAGTGATTAGGCACTTTATAGCCGAAAAGCGTTGAATCACTTTGCAGCTCACAGCTGCGGTTCTCATTTCGTATTACTTTGCGTGTCTTTGCGCTTTCCTTAGTGTTTCCTTTTAGCCAAGGCTAAGGTGTTTTGACCTTTAACTGGTAAGTAATAGGGTCCAGATGTGCACGAAATTGTTAAATTTACCATATTACAGCTAGCAATATTTATTTTGTGGGCTGTCATTGATACACATTTAATAATTGAATGACCAGCCACTGATATGGCATCCATTCGTCACGTTTTCATTATTTCTTATTTTATTTTTACAGTTTCCAAGTTTAGTTTTTCAATGCTGGCTCGTGTGAATTTTATTTATAACTTTTCTATTTGCAGTTTCGCGTAGCATACATCACGGCGACCGCCCCCTTTGCCCCTCATTCGACCACTTGCCAAACAACAGCAGCCACTTTTATGTAGGCTCTTTGCCTGTGTCTGTGTGTGTGTGTGTGGGTGTGTGTGTGAGCGGGCATGTGTATACGTGTGCATGAATGAAACTAGAGCGCACCTTGATTCTATTTTTAAATGCCACACAAAACAACAATTGTCGCTTAGTTGCGCGTTAAGTGTTTTTCATCCAGCTTCCCACGACCAAGTTCCTTTTGTTGTGAGGATGCAGATGCAGCTTTTCTCGGCTAGAAGCACTCAAAATAGTTGGCCAAATAGCACGAAGGATTATATAAATAGATGGCAGCGAATTTAGCTTAGCTAAGACCTTGTCTTGAAACACTCGTCACAAATAGTAATTCAAAAGGCTGGGAAATATTTAAATCCCTTTAAATGTAAATATATTTTATTATTTTTTTCAAAAGGTCATTAATGGATTAAACTACTGAATGTTACTTTTTGATTTGGTTAAATCGGATTACTCTTCGACTGCCCTCAAACGAAACTGAATGAAATCGATCACGAATCCATGTCGCATGAGTTGGAAAACTATGCCAACACAAGTTAACTTTTTAATCGGCTTGGGCATCTAAATGGAATTGGCATTTATTTTATCGTTTATTGCCAGGCTGCACGATAGTGCTTTTGTTGCTTATCAATTGTTGCGCACAACTTTTGTTTGTTTGTTTCCCCTTAAGTGCTTGTCGCGGATTAAATAACACGGAAATTGGGCTGAATAATGGGAATTAATCAATACACAATTGAAGCGTTAAATAAAGAGTATTCAAAATGCATTATACTCCTGGGAATAATTAATTTTATAATGGTATAGAATTGCTAGAATCTGGAACTCAACACTCTAGCTTTTATAGTTTCCGAGATCAGAGATCTTATATACCCATTTTCCCTACGAGTAAGGAGTATAAATATGTTACGATAGACGATTCTTAGACACATATGACCGCAATGCTAAAAAATACCATGTGTAAGGCTTCGGTTTTTTTCCGAAAATTATAAACATGTTGTCGACACTTCTGGCGAAAGGGAAAATGTATGTATGAACAATTTAAAATATTTTTCACAGTGCCGTAAACAGTAAACAAGTGCTGGCAGGTGCGCCTTCAAACACAGACACTTATTTGTTTAAATAAATATGATAATTACTATTTCAATAGTAAATCCAAAACTCACAACCAATTTTAAATATAATCTCAAAAGCGAAATTACTGAAATACTCTTTGATGCGTTTTTTAAACATTTTCATTACTTTCCTCAATTATTGAATGAAAAACCTGGCAGAGCTCAAACTTCAAATAGCGCCCATAAATATTCTCCATAATTTCGCGAAAAATAAACAAAATATTTGAGATTGTTTTTTCGCATTTTCCAAGGTGAGTGTGTGCATTTTTCGCCAGCCTGTGCGTGTGTGTGTGTGTGGGTGCTTCTGCGAAAATGCGCTGGTGTGTGTGCGTGCGACTTTGGCGCCTAGTCAAATAAATCGCATGCGATTAAAATTTTATACAAATAGCTTTAGAAGCGTGCGTTTTGCTTTGTTGTGTTTCATTTGCCGTGCCATTTCCACCTTTTCACTGTTTGTTTTTGTTTCTCTTTTTTTTCTTGTTTTTTTTTGCTTTTCTAGTCTTAAGCGGCGTTGTTTTTGGTTTTTTATGGGTGCATGGCGTCAGTTAAATGAGTTGTTGTTTATAGTTCTTGAGCATGTGTGCGAAAAATTTGCATTTGTAGCGTAACGCTTTTGTTTACTTTGTAGGTTAGTTTGTTGGCCCATTGACATATACACACTCGGCTAAAATATAACATATATATATACATATATTTACCTTCGATGCCGTTTGATGGTGACGGCAGCGGCGGCGGCAGCGGCGGTGACGAAGAAAGCGGCGAAAGCAGACGGAGAAATTGGCCGAAACGGAGATGAAGGAAGAAGGAGGAATGAGTTGGTGATGGCTGATGGCTGATGAGTGGTAGTGGGTGGTTGGGTGGTGGGTTGTGGGTGGTATTAACCTCAAAGCATGCCAGCAAACAGCTCCTCGAAAGCACTTGACTTGACTCCTTTCGATATTTATATTTTCTTGCCCTTCCTTGCGTGTCTCGTTTTAATTTGTTAATGATTTGGGCTTATTCATATACGAGTATTTGTATTACTTGGCGTTCACTTTGTTTTTCGCTTCTTATTTGGTGTTATGTTACATTTTAGCTAAACTTGAGGTCCTGTCTCAACGATTGTTGTTGCTGTGCGGAAAATGCCAAGCAGCGATTGTAGCAGCAGCAGCAGCGGAAAAAGAAACAAGAGGAAAAACTGTATCTTTTAGATCCGGGCATATCCTTTATCTCGAACAGCGACTGCGACGCTGGCCGAGGCAGCAGCTGTAGCTGAAGCTGGAAAATTTCCTCCAACTTGTTTGTCTAACTGTCGCGCTGCTTTTGCCAAAGCCACTAGCGATGTGATAGCAATTAAATCAAATCTTAAGTGACATTTTTATAAATGATACAGCAGCAGCAACAATCGTTACCATATAAAATCCAGCAAAAAAAAATGAACTCGATAGCAGCAAAAACCGCGCAGCGTTTTCCCCGTTTACCGTTTCGCCGTCAGACACACACTTTTCCACACACTTTTCCCCACAAATAAAGCCAGAAACCGTTCGACGCGCGCACGCGAGTGTCCTATACACAACTGATTACAGGACTGCGAAACGAAAATGGAAAATGTTTGCCAGCAGCGACGCTTCGGCACTCGGTTTCCCTCGCTCGGAATTTCTCCGGCTACCGCAGCCAGGCTTCTGTTGCCGAAATATCCGGAGCCACTCCGCCGGAGACGAAGACGGAGAGCGAGTTCGCCGGAGAGTGGGTGCGCACTCACTTGGGTTGCGGGCGGCATATAGGGTATAGCATAGCCCTCGGCGGTTACAGTGGACTAAGTGGCCATATTACGCATATAATCAGTTAGTTGCACTATCATTTCTATATACATATATTTCTATATAGTTGTACGTGGGAAGTGGCGCTTTAAATGGCGAATATATTAACTTGACTGCCTACGTGGCGTATGAGTAATTTTTCATCTATGTTACTAAGGCAAGACCGCCTGTTTAAGTAGCATTTCAATGCATAATAACAAGATTTATAATGAATGATTTTTAAAAAAGAAAAAGATCTACACATAAATTTTGTTTATTAATTATTATTTTTAAGGACTGCAGGATCTCTAAAGAATTGACTCAAGGCAAGATGGTGGTATACCTCGCAAGTACCTCATCTTTAAGATGCTTGTGCACCCTTTAACGCCTTGAACACTCCTCGAATGTGCCCACTGTGCAAGCAGCACTCATCTTCCTCATTCATCTTGCTCAGCCCGCACAATTGGCTGCCAAAAGTATTGCCACACCATCCTCGGCGACTTCGTCCTTTCACTTCAACGCCGAAAGTGAGGCAGTCTGGCAGCCTCTAGTTTGCGGGTCCTGGTCCCCAGTGAGGGTCTTCTGTTACGCTGCTGTTATCCTGCAGACCGCGAGGGTCCTGAGAAATGACACCCATGAGTTCAGGATGAGCACGACGCCACGGCAGCCACCCAATCCTCCATTTGCTCCATTTCGCAGATACCTACATATGTACATATATGCACGGTGTACATAAGTACATATGCTAGTCTGTTGGACATTTGCACGGCTTTTTTTACCATCGAACGGACACGGAGGGTTAACAGCCAAATGACAAGTGCTTAGTGTTTTGCATATGCGTGCGAGCGTGCACTGGGAAAAATTAGTATTTCCCTTTGTTTTTATTCGTAAGTAATACTCAAGAGTTAATAATTAAACGTATAATTTTTTTTGATTTTCATTCATACATAGTGTACGATTTTTTGCATACACTTCGTAATCATAGCTGTGATTATCTTTCAGTGTGGGATTTAGCGGCTTGATTCTACCCATTCTCATTACTCAAGCTGGAAAATGGGCAGCTCGCGGATGGGGAGCAGTGCTTGGAGCACTTGGCGCACGCTTGCGCGGCTTTCAAATTTAGCGTATTAACTCATTAAATGTTCAAAAGCTCATTGCCTGCGAAATGTGCACACATTTCTGAGTGCGAGGGTGTGAAATATGCACAAGTACGACACTTTGGCACCGAGGGGAAGACACTTTTAATACCGCCTAATGGGCAATCAGGCGGAACAGGCTTTAAATAAGTAGAATTCCTAATACTCCAAACAATTTCAACATTTTTAATTAAATTTATAATGACCATGCGACGCTGTGGGACCTAACAATATACGCATGTATGTATGTACATAAAATACCCTGTGAAAAAAGGGGTATAAACAGTTGCTGCCTTGAGAGCTGGCATAATTAGTCCTCCTTTCGTATGCAGCTCTTTATGCAATTTAAATTAATTTGTGTAATTATTTTAGTGGCTTAACTGGCCTTATTTCAACACCCTCGGCCGCACCGAGTGACCGCTGCCAGCAGTTGGCGTTACGCATACGCCACGTTGCATGCGTCTTAAATATTTGATGGCGCAAATCTGGGGCCCGGCAAAAATGACAGCTGCGTGTTGAAAATAATTAAGGCGCAATTATAATGACCCTGGCCACGAACCACAGGCACTCGCCACTCGCCACTCACCACTCACCACCCATCACCACTGAAACCACCCCCATCCGTTCGCCTGTTGGCATTGCAATGTGTTGCATGCAACACTAGACTTTGTGGCGTCGCCAACAATGACGAAAGCAATCCATGGCCATCGAGCTTGTGCGCGCTCCGGTAGCTTCCCATTCCACTTCTCATGCAAATTGATGCGAAATGTGGGCTAAGATTTATGCTTAACTCTTCGGAAGGACACTTTATATTTACCCGAAGATATACTTTTAATATTCTTAAATGCAGTTCAAGAATTTCCATGAAAAGGCATCAACATTTTCTGTTTGCAGGAAACACGTTTTACTCAATTTGTTGTTGAACAGCAATACACGATCACCGACGACATCCTTTAAATAAATACAATATACAAAGTACAATAAATAACTAGTACAAAATTCCGACCATGTTGGTTTGTAATTGATGACATTTTTCATTTGAGACATGGATGACACAAAATGCTTTGCAGGGAAGCCTTGGTGGCCGCCCGAGATGGTGGATGGGAGTATGGGCGAACAGTCAATAGTTTAGTTTGCATTGGCATCGATTAGGGGAGGCACTTCGGATATATCAACAAGTGACTTGGCGGTGGAAGCGTCGCCATCACCTACGAGCTCCTGGGTGTCTGTCGCAGTGTCAACGGTCTGCTCCTCTTCGTTCTTAACGTTCGAGGCATCTCCAGCTGCCTCTAGTTCGACATTGGAGTCCGTGTCGGCTGATTCCTGAACGCCGTTCACCTCTCCGTTCGTTGTGGATGCAGCAGCTTCAGCCGCCGCTGCAGCAGCTGCCTTTGCCTTGGATTTCTTCTCCTTCTTGCGTATATTCTTCTTGGCATTGTTCGCCTGTCGCTGCTCCTCGGCCTTCTTCTTTTCCTCGATGGCTGCCTTCGATTCATTCGTCGTTAGCAGCTTCATTTGGTTCTGCAGATTGGCCAGCGTTTGTTTCAGCTCCGCACAGTTGCGCGACATCATTTCCATTTTAACATTTTCCGCACTGACAGGCTTTACGTTTACTGGCTCTGGTTCTGGAGGCAATTGCGCCAGGGCGGGTATTTCGATCTCGTGGTCCCGGAGGCACTTGTGCAGTGTGGTCCTCTCCTGCTGTAAAGCACGCAGTAGCTTCTGCAGCTGCTGTATCTGCTTCTGCAGGCGCTCCGAGTGCTGCGACTGCAGACTCTTCTCTGTGGCTAAATCAATCACCATGGCATTGGCTTTCTCGTACTTCTGTCGCCAGCCCAGCGCCTCCTTCTCAATCTTCTTTGTGTGCTTGGACATCTTCTCGAGCTCCACCTTGTAGCTGCCGAATACCTCATTGGACTTCTGCAGCGACTGCTGGAAGTCATCGTACTTGGCTGTGTAAATGTTTAGCTGCTCCTTTAGTTGGTGCTCCCGATCGGTGAGATCCTTGATGGCACGTTGTGCTTGCAGCAGTTTCTCCAGGCCAATCTGGTTTTCCCTGAAAAAAATATGTAATTAAGATATCTTTCATGTGGCTTCTGTTCGTAGTACAGGTACATATAAAGTATAATATGAACGCAAAGGATCTATATTGAATTAAGTGCTAGCTACTCAGCGAAGCTCAATCAAAACCAGTAATCTCAGTGAGTTTCTTAAATGAAAACTCGTTTTCTAATGTGTGACCATTTAAGGTGTGCTTATCGCGAGATACAGAGAAGCGCCCGATGACCCGGCATTTTGTGCACATACTTGCTCAGAATCTCCTTCTCCATGGCGGCCTCCACCTGGCACTTTTGCAGCTTGGCCTGGTGCAACTGGGCCTCCAACTGAACCTGTTCATTGAGCTTCTCCAGGTGCTGCTCCCTCATTTGGTACTGCTCGGCCAGCAGCTTTAACCTAAAACGGGAGACCAGATGGTTAGGGAAAATCGGAAAACAGAGAACGTGCGTGTGCAGTGGCTATATTTAGAATGCGGATCCCCTCAGCGTTGCGGCGATGCTTACTTCTTGGTCATCTCGATGTTGTAATCGCGCAGCTTGATATTCTCGTCGTTGTTCTTGGCCAGGGATTTCTGGACATCGTTCAGGGAGCTTTGGAACTTGGTCTGGCTCTCCTTGCGTCGCTCCTCCTCCACTTTTATTTGCAGCAGGCTCTCGTTCTTCACCGACTTTATAATGCGCTGCTGTTCGCGGCACACCTCCTGCAGCTTGTCGCGCATCAGGACACTCTTGTTGAGATCCCGCTGGACCTGCTCCTTCTCCCGCTGCTGTGACTCCATTTGGCGCTGCAGGACACGCAGTTCCGCTGTCAGCCGGCTTACATTCTTCTCGCTGTCCACATGGCGTTGCAGCAGCAGTTTCACTTTCTCCTCGGGGGAGGGGCACTCGTCGAGGGATTTCATGACCTAAAATAGATACAGTTCCGGGTTAAACTCGACTATTTATCCCCGTTTCCATGGATTCTGGAAGTCTATGGATATGGGGTTTGGTTGCGTTCTTGGTTTTGGCCAACACGGTATTACCAACTCCTCCAATTTCTGGTCGCGCTGCTTCTCCTCGCGCGCCACCTTTTTCGCCTTGCTTAACTTCTCCATTGCCTATTCAGAGATCGGTGCTATATTTAACTTGTATTCTATTCCTCTTTCGAATTTTGACTATATTCGTTGTTGTTGCTTTGCTCATAAAACAGTGAGACGGCTGTGTTTTCCGGCAAATAGCCTGAAAATCGAAAGAAATATTTTGACTTTTCTATTCCGCCCTTGTCTGGCCACACTGGACTTACAAAGCTGCCAGACCATCAGCCGGCTTTTTGTAGTTTGCCAATAATAGCTCGTGAAGACACAAAACCATTTAACAGTTTAAAAATAATTGCTAGTTTATTAAACAGAAGCAGTTTTGATTGTTTTATAGACATCAGCAAGTGCCGCCAAAATACATTTGAATTGTGGCCTTGCGAGCAACAGCCCGCTGTTAGGAGTTAACAGCACCATGTGGCAAAGTACCGAAATCTACCGCCAGGTGCTGCGGAATGTGGAATACAAGTGCAGCCCTCGCTTTACAGTTATAACCGCGATCGCAAGTTTAATTCGTTGAAAATTTCGCAATTTGCACAATTTCCTAGCAATTTGCACGTTTTAATTACGCAACATGTCGGAGAAAGAAGAAGAATCGATTGCGTATTTGACGGAAAACGGTATTTTCCCCCGACTTCTGGAGATTTTAAAGCAAATGGTGGAAATCGATCCGCTGCCAGCGGATCCTCTGATGCACATTTTGCATTTGCTGGGCTGTCCGCTGATTCCGCAGGTTAGAATTGAAGTTTTGTACTAAATTATAATAAAAATCGTAAATTTGATATACAGGCCCAAATGAAGGCCCTGGAGCGGAAAGTGTCGCGTGCCCATGATGAACTGCGTCATTTGCGTCGTTTGGTCATCGATTTGGATGCCGAGGATCAGCTTTACGACAGCGAGAACGATGTGGGCGAGTATGTGGGCGATGTGGAGGAGACCAGCTCCTCCTCGCACGAAGTTTCCATGGTGGAGAACACCGACTCCCGGGAGGACTCACCGCAACCGGAGCTTGTGGTCTATCCTTCCATGTCGTCGCTCAAGGACTCATATCACTCAGATCCATAGATCCCGCAGTATCGAATCACATTAGCCGTTGAGCCTATATTATGTACGGGATACATATATCCTTGGCAACTGCATGTGAGTTTTGGACGTTTATTTCTATTACATTTTGTTTATTCGACGCATTGTAAAATCTATTATCCACTTTTTATAACATTGTATTGAGCAGAGGCATCACCTCAACTTATCCATTAAAATTGTTTATCAGCATGATATATTGAAAATGCTTTCTTGTATTAAAGATACTCAATGCGTTTCTTGCAAAGCCAAACAAATTATGTTTTATAATACAACTTAACAATCCAATACCTTACTACAAAGCTTTTCGCTTTGATCAAGTATATTTTCAATTTTGAAACTATTTCTTAAAATGTTATAAGTGGGGTTACCTTCTTAATCCTCTCGCCATGTAAACAGTTGATTAAAACAAGACTCCTGTTTTCACCCATTTCGAGTTGAGTGCCATTAAACCGCTCAACCTGTGGGAAATCAATAACTAATATATGCTACATGTTCGCCGGCATATCTAGGGCCAAATAAAACAACATTTCAATTAACTTCGACATGGTGAGGTGTGCAGCTGCAGTTTGGCTGCAAAACGTTAGAATTTCATTTGCGACTGACGCCATAGATTAGAAAATATGGGTTGCAATTCAATTTAAGGTTCAGAGGGTATGCTAGTTCATAACTATTGGGCTGCGAAAAGCTGCAGCTAATTAAGTCAGGCCTTTGGTAAAACGCAGCGAATTAGTTTTTGTATTTGACAGCCGAGCTGTGCTCAAATGCATTTCAAATAGCAGAGTGTAATATAAAATAAATTAGTTGACGCACGATAGTGTTTAATTAATTAGGTTCAGCGCTTTTGCTTACTTGCATATCTCTTATATCGGAAGAACAATCCTTTGTGTGTACAGAATATGGAATTAAATAATGCATGGCAACGTAATAAATAATACATACACCATCTTGTCTAGAATACGTTTAAGGTGAAAAACACCTTTGCCGGGCATTTAACCATTTTTACGACAAAGCCAATAATACTTTCGTTTTTATCCTGCACTCCTGCATATTTAATGCACCTTTTCCTGCGTTAAATTCAACACGTGTGGAGCTGCCTGTAGAAGCAGGCAGCTCAATGATTTACACCATATATTTGTCACAGTGCGATAAATCCATCTAATCCCCCGACATCTGCATGTCCGGCTTGACAAATAAACTGCTGCAGAGCTTACATAAATATTACTGCCGAAAAGAAAACATATTTTGCCACATAAAATAAACATGAACTTTTTGGGGGGCGGCACGGAAGAGGGGCGTGGCCGGGCAGCAGCTGCTTTTAATTGCTTTTGCTGGTTTTTCGAACGTTTGTGCAACTTTTTAGTTGACATTGAATAATCGCTGCGGAAATTGTCGCTTAACGGAAAATTGTGGTAAAAGCAGAGTGGACTCAACTTGATAATTGATTGGAGCTCTTTAAAATTGTTTGTTTGACCGCTGCTGCAGGCTATTTTCCTGTGTTTTTTTTACCCCTCTCCCCGCCGTTTAATCTGGGCACGCGTGCCGACTGCAAAGTGGCCAACGGCCTGTTTTTTTTGTTGGCCAAATCTGCATGTCAGTTGGCCGGGAACGTACAACTTTGACCACGTAAAATACGAGACCTCTCGTGCTCTCGGCCACAGGCCAAAACCATGCAAAACAAACAGGAGGCGGAACCAAATGAAGTGCAGTACGCCAAGTGGCTTCAAAGGACTGCAGGCGATCATTGGAAAATCCCGAGGGAACCCACGAATTCAGCAAATGCTACGACTAGTGGAAAAATCCTTACTTACAAATTATTTTCAATTTATATCGCAAATAGTTATTGGCTATGTAAAACAGAACTTATACCTCCTAGGAAGTAATTCATAAGAAAAGCAACAACTTTTTGCTTATTTTAGGCACATTTGGGAATTTAAAATCATTTTTTTGTAATTGTATTTTATTGTAAATGACTTTCGTCTGAATATTTATTTCCCTCCAGGGTGCTTAGCAGCCCTTTATAATCTTGCAATGCCAAAGCTTTGCATATCATCAGCAAATTAATTTAACTGCCCACTTACATCAGAAATTAATGGTTTACTACAATTTGTAAAGCTATATATACTTATATATCTTGCGCAAAAATATGAATTTATGCCTTTGCACTGATATCTCAGTGGGGACTGGGGACTGCATTTGCAAGCAGATTGAATGAATTTCCACGGAAAATCTATGGGAAAATGGAAGGGTGGCAAGGAGTAGCGCAGTGCCGCTTCAATTTCGTGTCGAGTAAATTTTAATTTACTGCTCTTTTGTGACCGCATGCAAGCCAACCAAACTTTGGGCTACTGGGGCGCTTTTCCTTTTTTTTTTTTTGCCCTTTTTGGGGCTTGTGTGTGAGTTTGTTTTTTGGCTTGTTGGTCAAATGATATATCCGGTCGGTCGGTCCATTCGACCGGAGGCCAGATGTGGAATTTTTAAAGTTAGCGAATCGCCGAGCTGCCATTAGTTTTAATGACCGCAAAAGGCAACCGAGAATAAAAAATAGAAAGTGCTTAGAAAACAAAACAGAGGGCGAAATACAAAATTCAGCTATTGCTGGCGGGCTAATTGCAGTCTGTCTGAGTGGGCGGTAGTCTGAGCGGGGGGCGTGGCAAATCTCAAAACTATGCTTCATTAGGCAAGCTGCAAACTCTATTTGGCTAATGGGCCACAGCCCACCAGAAAATGAAAATAAGTTGAAGATATTTGTGCTATAAAACGTGCGCGGCTTAAACAACGAATCCGCCCCGAAAAGAATTGAGAATTCCGAACACAACAATTAAAAAGCAATTAACTATGCAAATTTAGCGCTGTTAATGAGCCGGAAAGTTTATAAGCATACATATATCTTGAGTACTTTTCCTGGGTGTTGTTGTTTTCCTTTTGGGCAAACGGAAAATATCCGCCCAGCATCTGACCCAAATACATCAATGTCTGGAAAATGTTTTGGCCAACTGCCTCACTCTCACACACACGTACGTAAGCATTTTATCATTTCATGTCATTTTTCATGCCACGCAAAAAAAGGGTTAAACAATTTTTATGTGTCAACAAGAATAATTCCTGCCACTAACACGGCAACAAAGCGAAGCAACTTGGCTTAAATTTCCAGTTGGCCGCGTTTCTAGGAATGTGGGTGCGGAACACAAAAGGCATTTGTCGTATTAATAATGAAAACGAGAATGAACAGCGCACAACTAGCCGCGATACAAACTTCAACCAACAAGACAACAAACTGCCACAAATGTCAACAAAAAGTGTTGCAAAAAATCAGCACGCACCTTGGAAATTAATACTTTCCAGCTGCATAGGTGTAAAGTGGCATGAAGGACACTTTCCCCATCTACGTGCCACACTTTGCTACGTGCCATTATCCTGGGCCATAAAGTGCTGCTGAGATATGTGAGCCAACACTTCGACACGATATATGCGCCATTCCAGGTATAACTACAAAAAGTTTGCTTGATTACATTTAATTCCAAGTAAACTTGGCTTTTCCAACAATACATTGGCTATTTAATAACTTACCCCTAGCCAAATGAATGTCTTCATTTAATTGCAATCGGGATAAAGGCAGCCCCTGGCTGCAATTTGTAACATAAATTTGCAGCACTTGAGCGTTCTGTAGAGTCGATAGTGTTTCATCTGAGGCATCCCTTTCTCAACTTTAACAAATAAATAAGCAAATTTGCTTACAAAGCTGCCAAGTAAAACAATGCGAGCCGAGTAGGAAAATGGGGGAAGCCAACAAAGAAGTGCTCGCCTTCATTGTATTAAGTTCCTGCGAAATAAATATGCTGTGAGCTATAAAATTGCAACGTTTATCAAGGCATTTGCACTGCTGAGCATGCCAATGGCAGAACTAAACTACTTAGCGATGACCTTCGCAGATCCTGTGCCACCAGCCACCCACAAGTGCACTTAGAAAAGGGAGATGTGTTTCAAAGGCGGGTTAAAAAGGTATGTCTTCTTATGGGAAATCAATATTAGCATAAAATACAAACAATGCGTTGCGCTGTTAATTCGTATGTATATGTTTGTTAATCGTGTAGAAGTTCGGCACATATTCTTATGCCCATTATTTATGCCGAGTGTCGAGCTAATTCTCCATCGAATCAATGCCAACCAGCCCATTTCGCAGCAGGTTGCACGGCAACAGCCTGGCTGTGGGTCCAGAATCATAATTAATACCAATTAAATGGGCTTAGGTCTGCTCTGTGAGGGCGATCATTGAATGCTTATTACGCATACGCCGCGTGGCCGTGGAAGTCTAGAAATTTATTGCGTAACCATGACAAGGGCGAAACTTTTTAATTGAAAGAAGTGAGTGGAAATATTGGCGGCTGGATTAGGCCACGAGGGAATGAAGAAACCGTCTAATTATTCGGCATAGCGCTTCATTAGAATGCCGCGTAGGGAAAATGGCCTCTTAGTCTGTCGCCGCCGCCTGATGAATGACTTAATCACCCAGAAAAGCGCCACACAAATCAACGGGCCCAAAACGAGATGCTACTTTTGTTGTCACAGAACTTTTGCCTGGCCAAAAGCAACTCCGCTCAAAATTAATGGAGCAAATCAAACGAGCAAAAAGCAGATACCACTTCGGCCTCAAAGTCCAGTTGAGGTTGAGTTCGGAGCCATGGCCTTTAATAATGACCAGATTTGTGTGGGCTGCATGCAAAATTAGCGAAAAGTCGCCTCTCCAACTTCAACTTCCATGGCCGGAGCTCATTTATTTTCCTCTGGACGAACATTTCACGGCCTTCGCGGCCTCAGTTACCATTTTTACTACTTTGCTGCGCGTCTACCCTGTCAGAGGTTAAAGTGGCTAACACGCACGGAATGTACGGGTATTCAATTAGGTTTGAGTATGTAATCCTACAAAATATGATGAGTATAGAAATATTGCTCTGCTCCATAGTTAATAAGCTGTTATATATTTATTGAGCCACATAACAAGAAATAATATATAGTGAGAGAGTATTTCGGTATTTGAATTGCAGCACGATTTGGTGCGTCTTTTAAATTAAAGGCAGGCGAAATTGTGAAATTGCGAAAATATGAACATCCTGTGCAGCCGCCAAACAAACAGCCGCGAAGTCGGGTCATCAAGATTTTAAAACTTCATTTTTATGGCATACTCTGTGGCGTGGCTTAAAAATGATGGCTTTCATTTTTGGCTCAGGTCGGTGGCTTTAATTAAGCCAGGCAGAACTAAAGTTTCCGTCGGTTTTCCTTGGCTGGAACTTCAGTACCGAAATGCACATGGAAAATGCGCTGAATTGGCATAAAATGTAATAATAATTTCGCAGCATCTTCTGGGGTTCGGGGGTTGGGGTCGTGTCTGTGTAAAGGAAACAGCTGTTTCCGCAGGGAAAACCAGGCACGGTTGGGGTTAGTCGGTTAGGGGGCTGGGGGTTTTCCTGCAGATGAGGAGTGGGATAATATTCGGAAAAGCCTTTGTGGCATTGCGCGAATGAGCGTGTGCCGCAATTTGCTATTCATTTGAGTTTTCAGCTGGCTGCCTGCTTGTTTCCCGCTGTCGACCATAAACTGCAAGAGATTATGAAAAGTGCGCTTTTGGCCACTTCCTTGTGCGGCCACAGAATAAAAAAAAAATATATTATTTGGCTTTATACTTCCGCGCTACACGCTTTTCTTCAGCTGGCATTGTTGTGAGTGTGGCCACCGCCACCGCCACAATAATAATCATAATGCAAATACGTGCTGCATTCCGAGGCGCTCATTCGTAAAATTTCAATGTGCCACAGCGTTCATTTCGCTGTGCAATCATTGCTGAAATTTAATCAACTCCTTTGCGAGATTCATTTAAATTTTAGATTGTTTTTCGGGGTACAAAATAAAGGTGCGAATTTTGATTTGTCTGGAACGCAGATGCTCGTTATCATCTATGCCAATATACCCATGCAGAATATTTATTTATAAATGTGTATCCATAAAATTGAAAAGAGCAAGAAATAATTGATAATTCAAACAAAAACCATCACTGAGGAAGTTATCCAACTTGAAACTTTAAAACAATAATGGCAACAGCATTTCTTTAGTCTTTTATTTATTTATGAATATTTCAAGAGATTTATTTCTTGTTATTTTCATTTTCTCCTTCACTTCAAATCATCATCCTGCCAGAAGTCCTTTCTGTGATCAAGAGCAAGTCAGACTTTCGCTTATCCCATTTCCAGAGCTTAGGTAAAGCCAAAGGATTTCAGTCCAGAGTGCTTTTCCTGGGTATTTATAGGACTTACTCTGCCTGCTGCCAAGTACAACCAGCAGCTGAAAACTATTACAATAATTTTTATATTTATTTATGAGCTCAAGGAGCAGGAGTCCCAAGTCCTGTGATGTTGTCGCTTCCGTGTTACAATTTTAAAAACACATTTCTATGTCTCTATTCCGGCGAGAACAGAACTTTTCAGCTTAGTAAGCATTACTTGAGCTTCACTCCGCATTAGTTTTGGTTTTGGCCCAGTGAGGAATTCCGGTCACGTGACTGTCATTGGATATCGAAAACTACGTACTTCCCATTGGGAATTCCGTAAGACTAACGAGCGTGACAAATGCAAATGAAGTAACTGAGCCAAATTACATGTTGACCCTGTGGACAAACACAGGCGAAAAGTTAAGAGCCCGAGACTAAAAGGGAAAAAACTAATCAAGTGTTTTGATTGCTTTAGTAATTGTTATGAATGTAAGTGCAAACCTGGGATTCCCCAGCCACCTGCAGACTTAAATGGATGAAAGGGGTAGAATAACCAGTTTGTGCTTGCGTTTCGTGTTTTTAAAGCAATCAATTAGATGCTGGCTGGTACATATAAAACTTAATTTTCTTGATAAAAATGTTATTTACGGATTCTAATTCAGTTTCACAAAAATGGGAAATGGGAATATTTTCTAAATACGTACTTTGTTGGAAAAAGTAGGCAACCAAAAATTGAATTTATCAAACTGAAACTAGCCGACCTTAAATTTAAAGATTTGCGAGTCAACGAGTTAAAAATGAATGGGATCCTTGGCTTTTCCAACTTTTTGTGCAATTTTTCACATGCCAATTTTGGTACATTTTGCTTTTGGGCTGACTGTCGTGTGGCCCCAAGGGACCGCTGCATTTGCAAATGCTTGAAATTACATTTTCGCATTAATAAAAATGAAATAAAAATAAAAACGCAGCTCCTCCTGTGCACGAAATATGCAAATGTGCCGCGTGCAGTGCAGCAGATAAAACTGAGCATGGGACCCATATGTGAGTTTTGGTCCTTTTTCTCTATTTTACTTCCTTTTTTTATTTCGGCTGGTTGCATTGGAGTTTTGGATGACACCCCATAATGTGGAGCAGCTGTTGCAGGCAGTGCCAAAAGTCACAATAAATTCGGGCATTAGTTTGCTACACTTCTGTTTGCCCAATCCACAGTGTACAGTCCACTGGCTCTGGAATGTTTTGAATTTATACATTTATATATCCAAGGCATAAATAAATTGCAAAACTGCGTTGTGCATAAATAAAGCTTAGATTTAATGATGCGAAAATATTTATTCAAAACTTGAAAATGCCGCGGGACATCCTCGAAAATGCTAATAATGCTCTGTCTGAAAACGCCTTTCGGCTATTTACTTTGGCTTTATTTGGGAACAATTAATTAGTTCTTCATGGCGATGTGACAACAAAAATGAGAGTAGGAATTGAGTGGCCCATGGAATTTATAATAAATGTTTAAAGAGACAATTAGTTTCACCCATAATAAATCAAAAATATAATTCGTTTTTAAATTTTAAGTAGATTTAGATTACTGTTTGCTTGGCTGATCCGATTTACTTTAATGTTTTAAAAGCTATTGTAATAAGCTCTCCTAATTTGAGGAATTTACTATGCTATCACTTTGATAATTCAGAAAGTATTGCAGGGATTCTTTTGTTTGTCAAGTTTCATCTATAATTACTAGATATCTATATTCTCACGTAGTTGAATTTTACAAATATAATTTGTTTAAAATTCTTACTTAATCGGTACTTATTCCTAACTAACTGAAGCTTAGATTAAATCAAAAAAAACCTCCCGCTGCTGCAAATGACCTGGGACAGTGAGTTTTGGCCAGTTTGGTGTAGGCACAGCTAGCCTTCGTGTTCAGTTTCCAACCCTTCGACAATTTGTTCCACACATGAACCACCGGAGATTTGGATACCCTTCTCAGGGTTACGTTGAGTTTGTTGGGCTGAAAGAAGTCCTTCCACTGCAGCCAGGGTATGGCATAAAATGCACTTGGATCGTAGACTCTGAAGCCATTGCAGCGTTTCGGATTGTTAATCATTGCCCTGACATTTTCCGTCTTGCATTGCTTTTTGACCACTCGGGTTATGACCCCGGGTCCATTGGTGCCCCATTTGTCGCCATTGTAGTTGGCCTCCAGATCCCTCAGACACATGGTGGCAATCTTATGGCCCACACCGCCGGCGGACATTTTCATGACTCCACAGGCCACCGATGTGTTGCTCTCGGCACCCGTGAAGTTCGGCGGCATCTTCACCAGGTTCTGCTGCACCACCACATCGAGATCCAGGTAAAGACCGCCGTATTTGTACAGGGTAACATAGCGCAGAAGATCCGAGACATGTGGAAAAAGAAATTTCGATTTGAATAGTTTTCCAGTGCTTAGCCATTTCGCGATGGGAGTTCCAGCTGCATAGCGCCACAAGTTGAGGTGCCTCAGTCTGATATTCTTGTATTTATGCAACGCCTTGATGAGCGGATCTCCACCTAATTTGCGATGAGTGGCGCCGGCGAAAAGCACAAATACAGTGAGGCCTGGATTGTGAAGGGCGGCCGATTCGATGGCACAGGCCGCCCGGGCCGTCAATTGGACCAATGCGCTCCTTTCTATCCGCATGAAATTCGTGGTTTCATGGAAAAATATATTCTGTCCACGATTCGGCTGGTTTTTGGCCTTGAGCACATCGAGCAGGGGAATGACTGGAATTTTCTTGGTAATCTTGTTCGTCTTGAACTTGGGTTGGCTGGCCATCGACTTAGCTGCTTTCTTGGCTAAGGGATTCTGCACTTGCTTTTGATTCTTAGCCTTGCTTTCGATGGGTTTATTTTCAAGTGGGATTGCTTTCTTCGTCGAATTCTTTAGTTCTGTGTGTGCTGTAGGGTAAGCACGACTGTATGCTATCCATTTGTAGGTCAAAACGATGCTGAGAATCAGTAGCAGAGAACCTACAGCGATTTGAGTTCGTGACACTTTCATTACGAGAATTTTAGACTGCACTTCACCCACGCAGTTTACGGTTTACTACCAACTGAATTCGTTTCACTTTATACACGAGGTTGTGATTTGAACAGCAATATTCCAGAAGGAAAATCTTGTATATGCTATTTTTTAGCTTATGCTCTATAATTATGAAAATAACTAAAATCTGCTTGGTTGAATTCCATTTATATCCACTTTTTACATAGCAGCATTATCAATGTCAGTGATAAATACAATTAACTAGATACTAGATACATTTGTTCAAAGTGTTTATTACTATTCTCGGATGCATCACTTAAATGTCGAGCATGTCAAATGTGTGATTTGTTTCACTTGGCGATCTGTTTTGCCTTATAAGGGCTCTTGCAAGTCCCCAATGCTCTCAATTTGACTTCCAACTGGCCAATATGAAGTTCCAGGCTCTTTTCCTCACTTTGCTGGTTGTTTTGGCCCTGGTCAACGGCAAATCCAGCAACGTAAATCACAACGTCATCGTCATCGGCAAAAAACTCCCAGCTACAACTGAGACTCCGGTCGCAGATGCTTCCGCCGCCAATTAAATGTTTTGAGTCAGGGCTTGTCTACTTCTAATAAAATGGATCGATAATTACAATATATGTTTATTAAAGTGTTTAATATGTAATTATTTGAGCTGCATGCGCTGATTCACTGACTTTTAATACCGCGAAAAGTCGTGTAGAACTTTAGTAAATAGTAACCAGCCAACTGCTCCTCAGATCGTTGTGAAATAGGTATGAGTTTTAACCGAAACCATTTTCTTTGGTTCAGTACCTTCCATTTACTTTTGGAAAAGAAAGTTTGGAAACCATTTGCCTTTATAAAACATTTGCCTCCAATTTTTTCGAATCAAGAAAAATCTTTATCGCCTTACCAGGATAAATCAGTTTCTATGAAAGCATTGTAGATTGGCAAAGGGAATCGAAATTTGTTTTCATTTCAATCGGTCTATAATGTCTGAAGATTAGAGAATTCGTTCCACCTTTTCGTGCTTCATCGAGCAATTAATTTCAAATTGTCTGGCATTTAGATTAGTATCGCTTACGCAACCCCGGCCTTATAAAGAGTGCACCCCCCTAACGGGGCACCATTTACAATCTCAACTGGCCAACATGAAGTTCATCGCTGGATTTATTCTGCTGTTTGCCGCTGCGGCTTTCGCCCAATCAGATCCTACCACCAACGAAAACAAGAATGTGATTAACATCAATCCCAGCGCAGCCAAATAAATCAGTCTTTGATATTTGCAGACCCAGAATTAAATAAAACATTTACTTTATTGCTTGCATGTAATAGCAATGGTCTATTTCTTTTAATTTAAAGTTGACAACTCGTTGAAAACTCGTTTAATATCGAAGAAAATTAGAGTTTTTACATAAACTATTTCGTTGTTGTTAAACTATTGGCGTTTGGCCAATAGTTATAAATGGTAATGGCTTAAACAAATTGCGTCAGCCTGCCAGTATACGAGTATTAGTAGTATCAAGTATTAAAGTATTAAAGTATAATTTATAGGGCTAGTAATATTTTATTCTAAAGAGAATATGTTACAAAATGCGCATTAGCGCTGGTATTAACCAAAACCAAATTTACCGAAACTAATTTTTAAAAGTTTTCACGAAAAACAAATTTTTTAACGATTATAAAATTGGTCACCGTCTAAAACAAATAAACGATTCTCTTGGCTTATGCAACACTTGGCTCAAAAATGATATAAAAACCTAGTTTATGTATTATTTTTATTCTCTTCTGATAGACATGAAGTACCTAACAGGTTGTCTTTTGCTGATTATTGCCTCTGCTTTGGCCCAAGTACCTCCTGGTGAAAGTAATGTTAATCATAACGTAATAACTATTGACCACCCAAAACCATAAATTATTGTGAAACAATTTCAATAAAATGTCTACTTATATGATTTATTTGCTATCGTTTAATTTCTATTCAATAAAATTATTTTACCCCTTACTCGTAGAGTAAAAGGGTATTCTAGATTCGTTGAAAAGTATGTAACCGGCAGAAGGAAGCATTTCCGACCACAAAAAGTATATATATTCTTGATCAGGATCAATAGCCGAGCCGATCTGGCCATGTCCACCTGGAGTTGCAATATATAGTATACACCTAGTATAATAATATATAAATGTCTTGTATTTGTCATTGTTCTGTATTACTGCAAAATTGGTTTATAAATCCGAAGCTGCGAAGAAATTTGTTTCGTCGTAGATTAGATGATATGGTCCTCCCTAACCAATCCAATTAAGCCAAGTTAAGCCAATTAACGATTTCATCTCATGTTATTTGAAGCAACTACATAATTATAAATCGTTAGCATCCGCCAAGTTGCAAAGATGCGCGAACACTTTTTTTAATCCCGCTTTTGGTTTGTGCAGCCCTGGCAATTGACCAAGAAAGCTACCTAAAAAATATTTCCAACAAAAATAATACCAATTCCTTGAAAAAGATTTGGATTTGTTTAAGAAAACAAGGTTTCCCGAGATGCCGTTTCATTGATTCAGGTGTGTAAATGGATCGGCCAAATTTCCTCATCAAGAAATGATACTAAAAGACTTATGTATAAATAATGTCTAATTACACCAAGAAAAGTGAAATTAAATGATTTAAATGTATACAAAATATAAACGTAGTTAGTATGCAGCTATCCATTACAAACTAGATTGCTATACCCATAGTAGATGTTTTTCCAGTTTGGTATGGAAAGTTTATATTTTATTTTCAAATTTTTTTCACAGCGGCATAGGGAGTTGTCCACATACACGAGTATCTGTATTCAACAAACTTTTTATTGTTGTTTCAAGTGGCATTGTTGTTCCAGTTGCTGCCATAGATAACTACGTGCTAAGAAACGTATAGCGAACTGCACAGGGACAATATATATTATACAATACGAGTATATATACTCGTTCAGAAGGCGATAGGGATTCATGGGGTAGTGGCATGCCAGACAATGGCTGGCGCCCACGTCTCCATGGACGCATTCTAATAAAAAGCAAGCACAGAGAATGCCATTCTGTGTTGCCGTTTTCGCCATTGCCTCGAATGTTTCCACAGTTTCTTCATATTCCTGCCATAGTTCGTTATTCCCATTCCCTTCAACAGAGATGGGCACAGTTTTTTTAGTGCTTCTACACTTACAAGGAGGAACCATCACTGTTTTAGCCAAAATCAGCTATTACAAAATATGGCAAATTATATGTGGTACTTTTTAATTGTTTGTACATTATTTGTATATACCATAAATAAGAATACTCATAGTGAAATCTTGGTAATCATTCGTTTCTCATCACTAATGGCTGGCTGCAAATCCTTCTCCACAGTTGAACTCCTGCCGTTGTGCTCGAGTTTTTAGGCTTTTTGTTACTTGGGCAACATTTGAGTTATAAATGCCGCACTACTTGAATGAATCTCCTGGGCGTAATAGTTTTCAAATGGCTCTACGTATATGACTGTCTTCTCCCTTCCTTTTGGAGATTCGTTTCTGTCTTTGTTGCAAACGTATCGCACACAAGTGGCTCGCTGTCTTTGAGCCAAAAGCGCTTGCCAATGCGAAAAATGGCCCAATGAATCTGGCGGGAGTAAGTTGTTGCTGGCCAGCAAATTTGCCGTTTTATGCCATTCAGTGGACGAGACTCCTTCAGGCCCATAAATAATTAAAGTTCGCCTTATTTCCGATTTAATGGCAACCAAAAATTGGAAACGAAAGTTGGTTGGACTATCGTTGTTGGGCGATTGCTGGCTAAGCAAATGATACAAATTCATAAAATATGTCAACTAACGAATTTCCATTCCATATTCCAAAAAGAATTTAATAATCGTATGTTTAATCAAATGAATTAATGTCATTTAATTCATTAAATGCCCGCCTTTATTTATCTCTTAAACACCTTAATTTGGATCAAGGCTTGGACAAATTTCCAAATTTCTTGGCTTACGGACATCGCTTTTCAAACAGTCAATTGCCCTTGAATTTGTGCCCAGCTTTTATCACAATAATGAGACCGAGACGGCCCAAAGCCCAAGCAAATAAATCAATTTTTCCCGTTTCCGGTCAATTAGTGGCGTTCGATGGTTGGCAAAGGTTGAGAAGTTAAACTAATCGCCAGATTCCATGAAGTGAGCAAACAGAGAGGCAAGTGAAATGTTTACATTTCTGCTTCGGTTCAGTGCTATTTATTCTTTTTCCTTCAACTTGTTGCAGTTTCCTTCTGTGAGTGAGTTCTTGCAGTGAGTTTGCCTCCTTGGCTGGCCAGTTCCCTTTGAAGACACTCGGGCGTATTAGCAATGTTAATGCTCATGGCCCTATGTCCCATATTAAATGCTAATTCGCATACGGCGCACGATCCCCAAATGGAGTACTCCACTCCGGCATTTTTTCCCCTCGGTTATTTGATAGAGGACACGGTTACGCTACATGACATTTACAAGTTATTATTATGCAAAGGACACGCTGCGGAGTCTCTTTTCCGTTTTCCCACACTCCCACCCTCCCGCACTACTGCCATCCGCTTTTCTTTGCTCATATGTTGCAAAATCTGCTGTGGCGTTGGGAAATTTGCATTTATTCATGGCATAAATAAAGCATCCGCAGCGTGGACGGGATGCCGAAAAAAGGGATATATTTAATCTGGTCACCCCGCTCAGGCAAAGAGCCAGTGTGCTTCGTTCGGCAAAATCATGGCAGCACTTGCTGGGCATCTGGATGGGGATGTGGATGGGGATGTCGATGTGTTTTATTTATAATTTATTTGCTGGAAAGTGCAGCTTACGAGGGCGAGGGAACACCTGCCGTTGACGGCCGCAGGTGCAGCCGCAAAAGTGACGCAAATTTTGTTTGGCCAACGCTCTCTATATAACAATTACATGCATTTAAAATCCGGTTTCGGTTTAGAGATTCGCGGTTAGGCTGCCTCGCCAGTTTTCGACATTTGGATCAGGGATGTACAAAATATCTAGTTTATAAGTTCCTTGCTATGCAGCTTTTTAAATAAATAAGTGATTATAACTAAGATTAGAGATTTTTTGGGTAAAGTGCATAAAATATTATTTGAACTGTAAGTTTTTTTAACATTTTGTTTCAACTATATTATAAATATTTATTGAAACCTAATGTATTTCTGCATCCCTGGCTAAATCAGCATGTTGAGCTGTTTATTCTGCGGCCTCAACATCACTGATTTGCATGTGCACGGCTTAAATCCCAGATTAAATTGCCGATAGTAGCGAGTTGCGAATTACGTTCCCATTTGTTAATGGGTCTAATCAATGTGCATTGTTGACAGCGACCCCCGCATCTATTGGAAGCCCCCATTATTGTGCTGTAAAATCATTACCAAGGAAATAAGGTCACAAACGCATATATTTTATTTGCCCACAAACCTCAAAATACACGTAGGGCAGCTGGTTCCTTGCCCAGCTCTCAACCCCATAACCGGAACATAATAATCCCATAATGCGGAGTTAGAGGAGCGTAAAATTAGCCCCAAACCGATGTGGGTGTTCCCCTTCTTATGCATGCATAATAGAGTATAAAAGTGAGGGGCGCACTAAAGTGAAGCCCAGAGAAGCAACAATGTGCAAAATTATTATACAATTTAAACATTTAAATTTAAAAAATTCTTAACTGAAATGATGCGCTCATTTATGCCGTGTTTATCAGCATTGTTTACTGAAAGCGACAGTTGGCCACGTGTTGTCCTGTACTCAGTACACTTTATACTCGTGCACTTCACTCTTTGTTTTTTGCCCATTACACTTTTCCTTATCCCCGAATGCGTCTCCTTTGAGGCGGTTTATTTTCCCGGGAAAGCGTCATCTTTTGTATGGGCACCGATTCCTTTTCCATTAGCACTTTAATATTTAATGACTTCTGTTTATCGCACATAATTGAATCCTGCGCTGTGGTCTGGGGCCTTCGAAGCTTTTTCTGCAGATGGCCTTTATTATTTGCCTTTGGCTTATTGCTCATTATATTATTATCTTTTGTTTGTAATATCCGTAATATGGCTTGAGCCCCACCATTTTTATGGGGCATCATTATTTCGGTTTTTGTCTTATAAATAATGCAGGGGCCAATCTCTTTTCTCGCATTCGTTCTCCTTGGCGTAATTCTCAATCAGAATTCAGACACACATGGCCTGGCATGATTTTCTTTATAGGTCTCTTGGTTTTTGCCCAGTTTTTCCCGCTTTTCCCCTGGTGATTACCGCTTTCAGTTCGTTACTAAAAGTTACAACGCCCTTTTCAGTTTCCTCTTGGCCGACGAGCGGCATTACCAGAAAATTTAATTAATGTATTTCCTTCGTGTTTTCGCATATTCATGCCTCAAAAATTGGGTGCATGTGTGGCACGTTTTGCTCATTAGCCATTTAGGTGGTATAAATATGCATTAAACCATCTCGCCGAATCCTTCCTATCCCGAGACGTTAGTTACGATTTATGGCCAGGACATGAAATGGACAAAAACTTACATACTCGTACATACGCGTTCTCTAGCAAGAAAATTTTAGCGAAAATTCAAGTGCAAGGCAAACTTAAGGAAGCCGGGGGCCAAGGACAGTGGCCTTTAGTCGTAATGAAAAGACAACAAAATGCGAAGGATAAGCGACAGGCGAGAAAGCTCCAAGGTTTTCCTTTCCGCTCCTCCGAAGCTTGGTCAAAAGCTTTGTACCACAATTGTCGAAATGTACATTTGACAGCTAAATAATTGGCCGAAAACAGGGCCTCGCGCCCAAAAAAAAATAATTCACAAAATGTAACCTGCATAAATTAAACGAGAAAGCGTTGTATCAAAAGGGACAAAATGCGTCCACATTTATTTATTATGCGGTGACCCGCAAGAAAATATAAATAATAAAGCAAAAGAGTTCTGTTGAAAGCCAAAAGCGGAAAAGGAAAAGGTATAAGCCGCCACAGCCATAATTCAAATTTGTATAAAAATGTTAGCTATTTCTAGAGCGCTGTGGAAGCCACAAAATGGCCAGCGACACACCGCCCCAGTTAACTTTGCCTTCAAACATCATTTGTCAAGGCAAGCACACAAGGCCAAAAGGGAAAATGGCTCGAAGGGAAATAACTAGCAAAGCAAAGGCGAATTTTCACGGCTCTTTAAGCGCCCACACTTTGGCTTCGATACAAAAATGTGTTTTGCTTATTAGATGAGCCGGGCAACCCTGGCAATCCATCAGCCGTGCAGCAACACTGACGCAGCCGGCCTGACGTTGATTGCCCACCCGCTGCTTCCCTCACATAAGTGAAAGATCACACCAAAGCAATCTAATCCGGTGCCGGGCAAATTGTCCAATGCTTTTTGTGTTGTGTCTTGCGGTTGACAGGCGGGCGAACATTTTGACAGCTACCCAAAACCAGAGGAAAATGGGAAAGGCGCATCCACCAGAGATGCAATTCGCTAGGGTTTGCTACTTCTTTAAATCCTTCCTTGACCAGATGCCTTTCGTAGCCGATTAAAACGACTACAATTATCTAGAATGCTATATGCTATATATGTTTTAAAATGAACCACGAATAGTAAGTAGTATGTCTAATTAGTTTAACTTTAACTTTCTTGTATGAGAATATAGTCGATGTCGAATCAGCATCTCTGATGTATCTCGACAAGCTGTAGCTGTGAGCTGACTCTGAAATGTATGCTATGCTTTTTGCTATATTTTTTGTATTCCACCTAATCAAATGCAAGTGTGGACGCCGTGAGGTAGTTGCTGCATGCCCCATAAAGTGCACACGTGTGGATGAGAAGTCGCAAGTGCCACGCCCAGCGTTCAGAGTTGTGGGGAAGCCTTGACATGTTTAGCATAAATTTGCTGATGACCTCAATTTGGGCTTAAAGGCAAATGCCGAGTATATGCTGTTGCTTATCCGTCCAGAAGGCCAGAGCAATTAATGGCAAGCATTTGCCAGGGCATTTTAATAAAATGATTAAAACTTATTTGCCAGCTGACAGCTCAATTTGTGACCTCTGCTCAAAGGCATTTTCCATGGCGCTGACCTTTCAGTTCCCCGCACACCCAGCCTTCGATCCGTGAGCTCTTAATTTGCCCCTCGGGCGGATAACTGGCGGCAGTCGGTGCCATAAATAAGCCCCAGCCCAGACCCATGCAATTATGCGCCTGAGCTGTCATTGCAGTGGCCCTGCTCGTTGGTGTGAAAATTGCATATTGGCATAAATTAATCAGCAGCGACAACGCCTGCGATTGCGAGGCCATCAGCTGGCCATGATTGCACTGGGCAAAAGCACTCCATGTCCTGTCTCAGTGTCCAGCCTGAATGGCTGACTCCCGGATCCTTGGGACACCTGCAGGCTTTTGCTCCTGCCGGCAACGGAATCAAAATACATTGCTGCGAAATGTGGATAAGAAATTCGAATTGTCGACAGATTGAGTTGTGTTTGATTTGAATCACTCAGCGAGTTAATCACGCTCGCAGCTCCGATTTTGGCTCACGAATGTGGCACAAACTGAATATCTGATTGATACAATTGAATCTGAAGTCCTAATAAGAGTCATCTCTTGACGTGGATATTTGGAATAATTAATCGAATTGGCTTCTACGATTTGTATTTCTTTTTGCTATAGGTTTAGCTAACGTAAAATCGAAATAATTATGAATACAAATGCTTGCTATGCATGAGGTTGTGTTTTCCGCATGAATTAATTTAAATTTGAAATTGTTTATAGTTTGTGGGCTTTCTACTTTTTTGACAGTTGTTTTTGCAGACAATACAACTCATTTAAACGTTTTTTACGTCTGAAATAATGTTTATTAAATCCTTCTTAATAGCTTAATCAATGCGCACGCTTTTGCCTGATTGGTTTGTTTACAATTCACAGATCGTGTGTTTTTTTCCAGATGAAAAATCAACTTTGATTAAAGGGTCAACAATGCAGCATTTAATGGCGTTAAACTAAATTTTATTTTAAGTTCAAAAATATTTAATTGAAATACTTGTTAGCCTTTAGTTGTATATCGCCTTTGGCCAAACGTTAAAATCACATTGCAATACTTCGAATATATGTAAGTACAGAAGGCTTTTCTTTGTGCCTATGACAATATTTAGCCAAACATATTGGCTCTTCTGTCGCCAATATAGGAGAAATTTCTTTTAGGATTTCAATTTCCCCTTTGACGACATTTACACTACGGCAGCTTGCTCTTCAATTTGCGGCTGGCTCAGCTTAATTGATTCGCTTAAAGGCTGGCACAAAAAACTAGTTGCAGTAGGCAAAAAGCAAAACTTTGCCCCAACTGAAAGAAAACGGCAGACAATTAAGCCAGGGGCTTTCCTCTGTGTGTGTGTGTGTGTGTGTGTGTGAAAAAGGGTGGAATTTTCCGGCGATGCGAAGAAGTCGGGGAAATTGAGAACTGCAGCAATTACTTACTCGAAATCTGTTGGGCGAATGGGTCCTGGGGTCTCGAGTCTCGAGTCCCGACTCTTCTGGCTGCGGCGTGAAAGTGAAATACTTTGCCAAGGACTTTGCCATTGTTGCGGTTTGGCTGCTGCATCTGTTGTTTGTGCGAAAGGATTGTGCCATCTTCCCCGTCCACTGCCATTTATCGTGAACTGTGTCAAGCGTTTGGTTTGGTTTGGTTGGGTTTGGCTTGGTTTCGTTTTGATTTGCGATTTTAATGGACTTCTTTTTTGTCAGAGTGCAAATTGCGTAAGGTTCTTCCGGAGCTTCGGTTGCTGCGGCTTTCATTTATAATTACAACATTGTCACCGAAAGTGGCCAGCCACTTAAAAGCCTTTTACCCCTCGCAAAATGGAAAAAACAACGGCCATTTCGAAATGTACATCGAATTAACAATTTTAAAACGAGGCGTGGAAATTGCACTGGTTAAGTACACAAAAAAGTGCATAAAGCCGGATACGAAAAAAATAACATAAAAATCACTTAAAAATGTGTGAGAAATTAATTGCAATTTCAACCCGATATGATAACCACAAACAAAAGCGCAGAATGGTCAATTTTATTGTGTGGTCGCGATGGAAAAAATAACAATTGGCCGGAAAAAAGTGCAGCTCAACCAGTTGAAATTATTTGAGACACTTTGATGCAGTTATTTTGATGAAATGCGAGAGATATGAAACTACAAAAATCTGTGTTTACTTTTGCAGAGTTTTTTGGAAACAATGGTTGCTCCTCACTACAAAAAACCATTAAATGAACTGCTTGTTTGTTTTTAAAATATACCAGCGTTTCTTTGACAAAGCAAAATGACATAAATGGTTTTAAGCTCAAGGCAATCCTACATAAGCTGACAAATTTTGGGCTTAGTCTTTGTTTAACTTCATCGCACGTAGAACATTATTTATTTATGGTATCAGTGAGGCAGTGGAGGTAATTTGAATTAACCAAACATCCAGCCCACGTTTATGCAAAACGATTTCGAATCAATTTGGCCGCAGATGTTTTTAAATGGCTCGACGCCATTAGATGGCTGCCATTCCTGCAACCTTTCGGCATCCTTTGGCATTCCGCCAAGAAGTGGCTGTCAAGTCAAGTTCCTGTCTTTTAAGCGCCTGCCGTGCAATCACTCAAAGTTGTCCGCATTTGCATAAACACTTCTAATCCTAATGCCGTGCAAGCTGCAGCCGCCCGAGTGCTGAGACCCAAGTCCTGAGTCCTGACTCCTGAGTCCTGACTCCTGATTCCTGACTCCTGAGTCCTTCGTCGTTTAAACATCCGGTTGCTGCCCCTGCCACAGGTCCTGCTCCTGGCTACTTACAGTCAATTGCCCCACCCGCCGGCCTTTCGAAGTTGAAGTGACATCGCCAAGCTGACTGACTGACTGACAGCCAACCCACAACTCCTGCTCCTCATCAACGGAACTGGTCTGTGGTGGGACAAATGTTGCGTGCCAGGACAGCGTTTCCCTTCTCCTTAGGCCCCTCCACTCAGCTGCGATTTCGTCAAACAAACGTCGAGTGGCCTGAATGGATCACGCACACAACAGCCATGCATGTCATTCATTCTCAGCTGGACGAAGTGCCTCCGCAGGACTCAAGTGCGCAGCACACTGAGATAAATCGTACGCAGGATACTCGCACAAACATGTATTAGGAATCATGTCAATTAGCATCACTTAGATAATTATTGTGTTATCCCCGTAGGAAAAAAAAACAATTTCAAAGTTTTAATTCATATCATACATTCCAAAATAAATGAAACCAAATCATCAAATTATCACAATACTAATTGAATACAATCAGCTAATTGAATAGAGCAGCTAGTAATTTATGTAGATTTCATTTTACACAATTTTGGCGCGTGAAAGAAGATGGCGAACGTCCTGGCCAAGAAGCTATAGAAGCTGGATGCTGTGTTAGCGCTTAGGCTGTCAGTCAGCATGTCAGTTGTGCGGCATTTCATTGGTTTTGGCTTCTACACGATGGCCTCGGCCCCAAAGTTGCGGACAATTGACAGCAGGGCAGGTCCTTTCCAGAAAGTGTCCTTTGTCTCTCTTTAATTCTGTCCCCCAGAACTTGTCTTAAAGTCAGCTACTAGCCCGGTTTTTGCCCATTAGCTGGCCTTCAGTTGCAGCTGCTGCAGTTGCAGCTATTTGTTGGCTGCTTATTAAAAACTTTTTGGGGCAGCGAAAAAATTTGATTAACTCGGGCGAAGTGCGGTGAATTCCATGGCACCACTATACTCTAGCTGAAACTTATTTTGCGCCAGTCATGTGAGAGTAAGGGTCATGGGATTTTAATTATTTGTAATCATTTGTTGAGCATGTTTCGCTTATATTAAAACTAGTTTTAGATGATTATTTCAACGTGATTATATATATTTTTTTCTACAATATGCTCAGTTAATGATAAATGAAACTAGCCCTTATCAGTACGTTGTTTGAAGGGCATATCGACTTTGCCCCAGTGCCATTCGTTTGGCCTAACTTTTTTTATGAAAAACTTTGCAAAATATTTCCAGTTAGTGCTCGGAATTCGCCCTCAACTGTCGTACTCGCACTGAAATTACAATGCATTCGAAGTGCCTTTGGCGGAGGGGAAAAGAAGTGAAGGGAAGAGCATTGGGTTTCGGATGGTAGTTGGAGTACTTGTCCCCTAAACTGGCGCACTTTGCATAAATTTCAACTTGAAGCATTGCACTTACTTGACACATTTCGTTTACCCAGACGGAGCCACCCAACCATGCCTAACCTTTCGACCCGCTCACCTCATTCAACTTTGTTGTTGTTCATTTGGGATGAAAAAAAAAGAATAAGAATGAAGAAAGTTTTGTCTTTTGGTCTTTGGCTCTAGCAACAATTTAGCGTTAAAAGCTCAACATTGTTACACTGGTTTTTCACTTTTCACTAAGTACCGGGTTTGTGTTACCCATAAAAAAGGTGAGCTGCGGGTGGCATGACATCCGCCCAAGTGCGTTGAGTAATCTGCTCAAGTTTTGCCGGCGTCTTTTGTGCAACGTGCGAAGTTTGTCACTCCGTCAGTGAAATGGCAAAGGGAACACAGCAACACTTTGTCCATGTTCAGTCCAAACCCCGCCCCCATCCCCATCTCCATCTCCAGCTCCAGCTCCACTCACTCACCTTTCGTAATCCACTTTCCTGTAGAGACATCAGCATACACCTGGCGATGGCGATGGCGAGGACGAAGGACCTAAGGATGCGCTGGGGGCGGGCAGTTGTCGTGTCAACACAAGTTTTGCATTTGGCGATGTGTTTTTCCTCGGTATGTGCCTTTCTTTTTTTCTATATTTTTTTGCACCCTGCAAGTTGTTAAATGAGTTTTCATAGTTTTTCGTGGGTGGTAAATGCACACCCTTTCGCTGTCTCTGTTTGCGGAAAATTAATATTTTCCCTTAGCCCATTTCACTCTTTATAAAGTTCACCATTGCCACTGGGGTGCATTTGCTTAGCGTCAAAGTTTTCTGTTATAGCGGATTTTTATTAAAACCCCGGGAAGAAGTAACATTTTCTGAGCGAAAGTTTTCAAACAAAATGGAATTTATACTTACCAGAGGGACTCTCAATTTATTAGAAGGAGAATATCTTAGTAACATGTGTTGACTATAGTATACGTGTGGGAATGGAGAACAAGTTAAATTATTTCCCTAAATCAATTTATAAGAGAGCGCTAAAAAGATAGATAGAGAGATAAATTCATTTCATGAAACTACGATTTGTTTTGTTTTCTGCAAGGGATCAACCGATAAGTAAGGCAATTAATCAACACATTTATACACTTTAATCAAGCTAATAGCCACCACCGGAACAACATGGGCAATAATTAATCAGTGGAAATATAATAACCGTCATTAAACTAAACAAACACACATTGTGCCATTCAGAGTTCGCTGTTCGCATCAATTTCAATATGCAACCAGGTACATAACACTTAACCCATGATACCCCCACCCTCCACCTGAATACATTTCCAATTAACTGGGGAGCTGCCACTTTGCCCAACTTCCGGTGGCCGGGTGCGCAGTTTGGTAAATAACAATGCCCGTGCAAATGTTTAATGATATGAAATGAATGCGTAAATATCCGAGGCTTCTTTGCCATTAAAGTGAATAGTAAATGGGATACAATTTCCCGGTTGAAATCAACGGGAATTTTCACAGCTGCGATGGGCGCCGGCAGGTGAAAATGTAAATGATATGCCATGATACCGGCCTCAAGCCGAGAGGAATAAATTGACTCTTTGACTATTCAACGTATCTTTCGATTCTGTCAGTTTGCCTGTGGAGTTTTGCCACATTTCTATTTGTTCAAAAGTCAATTTAAGACCCAAAAATTGATGCCATTGTCGGTATTCATTTGCATGCCAGTCGCACAACTTGAAGAGCTGGAGAAATGCGGATAAATTCACAAATTATGTTGTTCCTCGGGATTTTTACGCTCCTTACCACACACACACACACACACACACACACACACACACACACACTTAACGCCCATTTGCTACTCCTAACTCAACCATAAATACAATATTCCCTAAACTTTTCGGGAAAACAACAACAGATTTGATTTTACTCAGTTTCGGTTTCGTTGCGAGGCCGAAAATTTTTATTGTCCAGCAATAAAGGCTGGGAAAAGCTGGGGCAAAAGCGACGGAATACGCATGAAATTTGATTTGCTTCATTGAATTGATTTCATTTCATTTGTTTTGATTTGTTCCCCCCGAAAAACGCAAGAACGCAAATTGGAAACCGGACTCCGGATAACAAAAACTGGCACCATCTGAATTGGTGAATTCGAGTACCGAAATGAATACATTTCGGTTCAGTTCGAGGCGTGTCTGTGGGGCAGGCATTTGGATTTGGATTCAGATTCTGTTTCTGATTCTGATTCTGATGCGGATTCGTATTCGTATTCGGATGAGGGGGCGTGGCATTGTGGTTTATGCTGATACTGTTGACTGACATCGGGGTTCTGGGCCTGACTTTTAGTAGTAGTTTATTTAGTTGTTGGACCGATCAACACTTGCCAGATTGCTTTGGCATTAAAGTGTCAGCAAATATTTCGGATTCTGGTTGGCTGCAGAGCGGAATGTTGGGTCTGGTATCTGGCAGCTGAATGTCCGGAATGGGGAAATGGTCCTGTTCCGGTGATGGTTTGGCCACATGCGGCTTAATGCCCCCTAAAAGCTTTGACTTCGGTCTGCAGTGAGAAATTCGCAACAGCTGAATCAAAATGTATAAATATCAGAATTATCCGAATTTAATATAAACTTGAAAATCAAACTTGAACCAAGATATTAGACCTAAGGCACTGAAATAGAACTGGAATCATTATAGACAATTAAATTCTATCTGTACAATATTACGGATTTTTCTTGCAGTGTAACAATAGAGTAGGCTTGAGAAAATCCGACGGTAAGAAAGACAAAACCTGACTCTCAATTGAACCCTTTTAGTAAGCTTGTCAACGACGGATGACGGAGCTCTTAAAACGTATCCGAACTATAAATTGGGTAGTTATGTGGGCTCAGTTTCCTATCCTAGATACATTGTATTGAGTCAGATCATAAACCGAACTGGCGATGGCTGCCATCGATTGCTACTTGATGGCTGATAACTCTTGTCTCAAGTACCAATCGCTTGTTTTCTCTGAGGCATTCGTGTTCAAATGGACGCCACAAATAACCAAAAAGCCGCATCGTAACTTTAACCGCTCCCCGATGAGCTTTTTACGGATGGAAACCTTTGGCTTTCCCGGCAACTTTTACGATATCCCAACTGATGACCCAATTAATACGTTGACAAGCAACATTTATTTATTGCCATTTCTGCTCATGTAAGTAAACTTCTGCAAAGCGACCGGAACTCGAAAAACTTTAAACTTAATGTTCTTGGCTCATCCTTTGTCAATTCCCCAAAGAAAATACCGAAACTAATCATTATTGAAAACGTGTGGTGAAAACTTTAGTAATGCGCCCCATTGTGTCGCACCTTTTTTTCACAGTCACTGCCACCAAAAAAAAAAAAAACAGGAAAGCACAATCTGAAAAAAGACCCAAAAGTTATAACAAAATAGCTTTGGTCAAATTGTTTTACAAGCCAATTGGGTTTCGTGTCCCTTTTTGGCTCTGTCATTCTGCCTTTTTGGAGTTCTGTGCTCCCAAACGCTTCGATTGCCATTGCAAAATTCCCTAAGGCGTTTGGCCACGCTTTTCACTCGAAGAATGGGTTCATGCTGCTGATGAACTTTAAAAATAAAGTCAGTGTTGGTTCTTTGATCGTTTGTTAGCTAATTTAGCAAAATAAAATGTATTGAACATGGTCGACATTAATTAGAAAATATAGCTTTACCCTGCTCATTATACTCCCACTCCGCCGCAGGTCCCTTAATATCTTGATGTGTCTGCTGCTCGTGCTCCTGCAGCATTTGTTGCTGCTGCTGCCCGGAAGTGGCAGCGATATCGTTCTCGTAGGACCTTCGATCCCTTACAGCCTTGTTTCTGGCTTCGCTGGCGGCACAGGCGGCCCTGTAGGCCGCCTTCTTCGTGTTGGTGTAGTCCAGTTTGGCCGAGCGGAGCTGCTGCATCAGCATCTCTGTTCGCTGGCGAGCGGTGTCCACCAGCTGGTTCTTTTCGCACAACTCCTGCTGGGCACCGGATGCAGCTGCCTCGGCATTGTTCAGTGCTTCCTCGGCGACTTTCACCGAACCTCGAAGGGAATTCAACAGCGTTTGACATTGTTTCGCTGTGCAAACAGCGGCATTGACATTTGACTGCAATTTCCATTTCCCATATAATCGAACTTATTAACATGCAATTGGTATTACAGGGGCTTAGCATACCTGTGAGCTAACCAGTGAGTAGGTCTCCTCCTGCACGATAATCTCAGCCTCTTGCACCTCGTCCTGCAGCTGCTCCATAATCTGTTGCTTCCCCGCCAGCGCCGCCTCGGCGGCTTTGGCCGCAGCAATGGCCTTCTCGGCCAGCTGGTGTTTCACCTGGCGGGCGGCAGCCAGGGCCGCAGGTGCCTGGGTGTCCGACGCCTTCTTGGCCTCCTGGGCGGCCTTTTGGGCAATGTTCGAGGCGGTCTGCTTGGAGTTGCTGTTGTGCATCATGCTCATGGCAAGGTCCTCGGGATGCTGTGACTGCTGCTGGTGTTGTGGGCAATTTGGGGAACGTGGGTAGCAGGCTGCAGGGCTGGACGAGATCAGGAGATAGAGGAGGATGTGGCACAGGATCCGTGGCAAGGCAATGCGCATAATTATGTGAACCTTCAAAGTTGCTGCCAAGTTTGCCTTTTCAACTAAGGCTCGAACATTTTTACATTTCAAGTAGTTCCGCTAAGCCAACGTGGTAAGCGTTCTAGGGAATAAAATGTTAAACAAAGTTTTTTTTTGTTAGAAAAACTCTGGGTAACAGGGCCGCATAACTTTTCCGCGCAATTTAACTTAACGTTCACGAGCTTCTCATTTTTATTTTCTTTTGTACCTTATTCACTTAGGTTATTTTTTTTCTCAGCCGTCGCTTTTCCTTGACATGAAAAGTAGACTAGCAATGTATGTGGCAAAAATTTTTATACCCGTTACTCGTAGAGTAAAAGGGTGTACTAGATACGTTTAAAAGTATGTAACAGGAAAGCGCATTCAAATTAATAAATTCATTTTTTTATTTATTGTACTTTTTTGATGTGATGATGTTGAAGAAATTCAAAAAATTAAGAAATGCCTGAAGTTCTAAACACAATAACTCATCTTTATCGGATTTTGAAGTGGCATACCTCTAAATGTTTCTGGCGCAATTCTCTAAAAAACTGCATTCAAATTTATAAATTAATTTTTTTTTTAATTTTTTGTACTTTTTTGATGTTATGATGTTGTAGAAATTCGAAAATATTCCAAACTGTCTAAGGCTGAAATTCTAAAGTCCATAACTCAACGTATCTTAATCGGAATTTGAAGTGACATACCTTTAAATGTTTCTGACGCAATTCTCTTAAACCAAAGACACTAGAATAATAAGATGCGTAACGCCATACGATTTTTTTGCACACGATTTTTTCGGGCTGGCTCCAGACTCTCTCGAATTTTTGTTCAAGAGCCAGAGAGAGAGAGCGCTCTAGAGCCAGCGGCTCTCTTGTACGCATCAGTAATTGTGATCTTGCAAATAATCACACTTAAGAACACATACACTACACTCAGTGCTCGACCGATAAGAGAGATTACTTGAAATATTTTGCGACTCTGAATTGGAAGACATACATACATACATACATACATACATACATACATACATACATACATACATACATACATACATACATACATACATACATACATACATACATACATACATACATACATACATACATACATACATACATACATACATACGTACATACATACATACATACATACATACATACATACATACATACATACATACATACATACATACATACATACATACATACATACATACATACATACATACATACATACATACATACATACATACATACATACATACATACATACATACATACATATGTACATACATAAATACACATACACTACACACACTGCTCTACCGGTCGAGATTACTTGAAATATTTTCTGACTAGAAGACATGCCATTACAGTCTTCACTAGAACTAGTTGGGAATTATAGGGCTACAAGAAAATATGTTTCCTAAACAAATATTAAACCAATGTATGGCAGTTAAGCATCTTATTATTCGAGTGTCTTTGCTTAAACTCTGCATGTTCAAAGGCTGAAGTTCTAAACTTCAAACTCAACTTATCTTTATGGGATTTTTAAGTAGAATACCTCTAAATATTTCTGCCGCAATTTACTTAAAATCTGCATTCAAATTTAGACATTTTTTTTTTAAATTTTTTTGATGTTATGATGTTGTAGAAATTCAACAAGAAATTAAAAAATGTCCCAAGGCTGAAGTTCTAAACTCCATAACACAACGTATTCTGGATGTGATGATGTTGAAGAACTTCAAAAAAATTAAGAAATTTCCCAAGGCTGAAGTTCTAAAGTCCATAGCTCAACTTATCTTAATCGGATTTTGAAGTGGCATACCTCTAAATGTTTCTGGAGCAATTCTCTAAAAAACTGCATTCAAATTTGGAAATTTATTTTTTTTAATATTTTTGTCATTTTTCTGATGTTATGATGTTGTACAAATTCAAAAGTGCACCAAGGCTGAAGTTCTAAAGTCCATAACTCGACTTATCTTAATCGGATTTTAAAGTGGCATACCTCTAAATGTTTCTGGAGCAATTCTCTAAAAATCTGCATTCAAATTTGGAAATTTATTTTTTTTTAATATTTTTGTCATTTTTCTGATGTTATGGTATTGTACAAATTCAAAATAATTAAAAAGTGTCCCAAGACTGAAGTTCCAAAGTCCATAACTCAACTTATCTTAATCGGATTTTGAAGTGGCATACCTCTAAATGTTTCTGGAGCAATTCTCTAAAAATCTGCATTCAAATTTGGAAATTTATTTTTTTTTAATATTTTTGTCATTTTTCTGATGTTATGATGTTGTACAAATTCAAAATAATTAAAAAGTGTGCCAAGACTGAAGTTCCAAAGTCCATAACTCAACTTATCTTAATCGGATTTTGAAGTGGCATACCTCTAAATGTTTCTGGAGCAATTCTCTAAAAATCTGCATTCAAATTTGGAAATTTTTTTTTTTTTTAATATTTTTGTCATTTTTCTGATGTTATGATGTTGTACAAATTCAAAAGTGCCCCAAGGCTGAAGTTCTAAAGTCCATAACTCGACTTATCTTAATCGGATTTTAAAGTGGCATACCTCTAAATGTTTCTGGAGCAATTCTCTAAAAATCTGCATTCAATTTGGGAAATTTATTTTTTTTTAATATTTTTGTCATTTTTCTGATGTTATGATGTTGTACAAATTCAAAATAATTAAAAAGTGTGCCAAGACTGAAGTTCCAAAGTCCATAACTCAACTTATCTTAATCGGATTTTGAAGTGGCATACCTCTAAATGTTTCTGGAGCAATTCTCTAAAAATCTGCATTCAAATTTGGAAATTTATTTTTTTTTAATATTTTTGTCATTTTTCTGATGTTATGATGTTGTACAAATTCAAAAGTGTCCCAAGGCTGAAGTTTTAAAGTCCATAACTCGACTTATCTTGATTGGATTTTGAAGTGGCATACCTCTAAATGTTTCTGGAGCAATTCTCTAAAAATCTGCATTCAAATTTGGAAATATATTTTTTTTTAATATTTTTGTCATTTTTCTGATGTTATGATGTTGTACAAATTCAAAAGTGTCCCAAGGCTGAAGTTCTAAAGTCCATAACTCGACTTATCTTGATTGGATTTTGAAGTGGCATACCTCTAAATGTTTCTGGAGAAATTCTCTAAAAATCTGCATTCAAATTTGGAAATTTATTTTTTTTTAATATTTTTGTCATTTTTCTGATGTTATGATGTTGTACAAATTCAAAAGTGCCCCAAGGCTGAAGTTCTAAAGTCCATAACTCGACTTATCTTAATCGGATTTTAAAGTGGCATACCTCAAAATGTTTCTGGAGCAATTCTCTAAAAATCTGCATTCAAATTTGGAAATTTAATTTTTTTTAATATTTTTGTCATTTTTCTGATGTTATGATATTGTACAAATTCAAAATAATTAAAAAGTGTCCCAAGACTGAAGTTCCAAAGTCCATAACTCAACTTATCTTAATCGGATTTTGAAGTGGCATACCTCTAAATGTTTCTGGAGCAATTCTCTAAAAATCTGCATTTAAATTTGGAAATTTATTTTATTTTTAATATTTTTGTCATTTTTCTGATGTTATGATGTACAAATTCAAAAGTGCCCCAAGGCTGAAGTTCTAAAGTCCATAACTCGACTTATCTTAATCGGATTTTAAAGTGGCATACCTCTAAATGTTTCTGGAGCAATTTTCTAAAAATCTGCATTCAAATTTGGAAATTTATTTTTTTTTAATATTTTTGTCATTTTTCTGATGTTATGATGTTGTACAAATTCAAAAGTGCCCCAAGGCTGAAGTTCTAAAGTCCATAACTCGACTTATCTTAATCGGATTTTAAAGTGGCATACCTCAAAATGTTTCTGGAGCAATTCTCTAAAAATCTGCATTCAAATTTGGAAATTTAATTTTTTTTAATATTTTTGTCATTTTTCTGATGTTATGATATTGTACAAATTCAAAATAATTAAAAAGTGTCCCAAGACTGAAGTTCCAAAGTCCATAACTCAACTTATCTTCATCGGATTTTGAAGTGGCATACCTCTAAATGTTTCTGGAGCAATTCTCTAAAAATCTGCATTCAAATTTGGAAATTTATTTTATTTTTAATATTTTTGTCATTTTTCTGATGTTATGATGTTGTACAAATTCAAAAGTGCCCCAAGGCTGAAGTTCTAAAGTCCATAACTCGACTTATCTTAATCGGATTTTAAAGTGGCATACCTCTAAATGTTTCTGGAGCAATTTTCTAAAAATCTGCATTCAAAATTGGAAATTTATTTTTTTTTAATATTTTTGTCATTTTTCTGATGTTATGATGTTGTACAAATTCAAAAGTGCCCCAAGGCTGAAGTTCTAAAGTCCATAACTCGACTTATCTTAATCGGATTTTAAAGTGGCATACCTCTAAATGTTTCTGGAGCAATTCTCTAAAAATCTGCATTCAAATTTGGAAATTTATTTTTTTTTAATATTTTTGTCATTTTTCTGATGTTATGATATTGTACAAATTCAAAATAATTAAAAAGTGTCCCAAGGCTGAAGTTTTAAAGTCCATAACTCGACTTATCTTGATTGGATTTTGAAGTGGCATACCTCTAAATGTTTCTGGAGCAATTCTCTAAAAATCTGCATTCAAATTTGGAAATTTATTTTTTTTTAATATTTTTGTCATTTTTCTGATGTTATGATGTTGTACAAATTCAAAAGTGTCCCAAGGCTGAAGTTCTAAAGTCCATAACTCGACTTATCTTGATTGGATTTTGAAGTGGCATACCTCTAAATGTTTCTGGAGCAATTCTCTAAAAATCTGCATTCAAATTTGGAAATATATTTTTTTTTAATATTTTTGTCATTTTTCTGATGTTATGATGTTGTACAAATTCAAAAGTGTCCCAAGGCTGAAGTTCTAAAGTCCATAACTCGACTTATCTTGATTGGATTTTGAAGTGGCATACCTCTAAATGTTTCTGGAGCAATTCTCTAAAAATCTGCATTCAAATTTGGAAATTTATTTTATTTTTAATATTTTTGTCATTTTTCTGATGTTATGATGTTGTACAAATTCAAAAGTGCCCCAAGGCTGAAGTTCTAAAGTCCATAACTCGACTTATCTTAATCGGATTTTAAAGTGGCATACCTCTAAATGTTTCTGGAGCAATTTTCTAAAAATCTGCATTCAAATTTGGAAATTTATTTTATTTTTAATATTTTTGTCATTTTTCTGATGTTATGATGTTGTACAAATTCAAAAGTGCCCCAAGGCTGAAGTTCTAAAGTCCATAACTCGACTTATCTTAATCGGATTTTAAAGTGGCATACCTCTAAATGTTTCTGGAGCAATTCTCTAAAAATCTGCAT
This sequence comes from Drosophila erecta, assembly GCF_003286155.1. Taxonomy (NCBI): domain Eukaryota; kingdom Metazoa; phylum Arthropoda; class Insecta; order Diptera; family Drosophilidae; genus Drosophila; species Drosophila erecta. The sequence continues at coordinate 6,601,364 of NW_020825194.1, forward strand.
TCAATTTGGGAAATTTATTTTTTTTTAATATTTTTGTCATTTTTCTGATGTTATGATGTTGTACAAATTCAAAATAATTAAAAAGTGTGCCAAGACTGAAGTTCCAAAGTCCATAACTCAACTTATCTTAATCGGATTTTGAAGTGGCATACCTCTAAATGTTTCTGGAGCAATTCTCTAAAAATCTGCATTCAAATTTGGAAATTTATTTTTTTTTAATATTTTTGTCATTTTTCTGATGTTATGATGTTGTACAAATTCAAAAGTGTCCCAAGGCTGAAGTTTTAAAGTCCATAACTCGACTTATCTTGATTGGATTTTGAAGTGGCATACCTCTAAATGTTTCTGGAGCAATTCTCTAAAAATCTGCATTCAAATTTGGAAATATATTTTTTTTTAATATTTTTGTCATTTTTCTGATGTTATGATGTTGTACAAATTCAAAAGTGTCCCAAGGCTGAAGTTCTAAAGTCCATAACTCGACTTATCTTGATTGGATTTTGAAGTGGCATACCTCTAAATGTTTCTGGAGCAATTCTCTAAAAATCTGCATTCAAATTTGGAAATATATTTTTTTTTAATATTTTTGTCATTTTTCTGATGTTATGATGTTGTACAAATTCAAAAGTGTCCCAAGGCTGAAGTTCTAAAGTCCATAACTCGACTTATCTTAATCGGATTTTAAAGTGGCATACCTCTAAATGTTTCTGGAGCAATTTTCTAAAAATCTGCATTCAAAATTGGAAATTTATTTTTTTTTAATATTTTTGTCATTTTTCTGATGTTATGATGTTGTACAAATTCAAAAGTGCCCCAAGGCTGAAGTTCTAAAGTCCATAACTCGACTTATCTTAATCGGATTTTAAAGTGGCATACCTCTAAATGTTTCTGGAGCAATTCTCTAAAAATCTGCATTCAAATTTGGAAATTTATTTTTTTTTAATATTTTTGTCATTTTTCTGATGTTATGATATTGTACAAATTCAAAATAATTAAAAAGTGTCCCAAGGCTGAAGTTTTAAAGTCCATAACTCGACTTATCTTGATTGGATTTTGAAGTGGCATACCTCTAAATGTTTCTGGAGCAATTCTCTAAAAATCTGCATTCAAATTTGGAAATTTATTTTTTTTTAATATTTTTGTCATTTTTCGGATGTTATGATGTTGTACAAATTCAAAAGTGTCCCAAGACTGAAGTTCTAAAGTCCATAACTCGACTTATCTTGATTGGATTTTGAAGTGGCATACCTCTAAATGTTTCTGGAGCAATTCTCTAAAAATCTGCATTCAAATTTGGAAATTTATTTTTTTTTAATATTTTTGTCATTTTTCTGATGTTATGATGTTGTACAAATTCAAAAGTGCCCCAAGGCTGAAGTTCTAAAGTCCATAACTCGACTTATCTTAATCGGATTTTAAAGTGGCATGCCTCAAAATGTTTCTGGAGCAATTCTCTAAAAATCTGCATTCAAATTTGGAAATTTAATTTTTTTTAATATTTTTGTCATTTTTCTGATGTTATGATATTGTACAAATTCAAAATAATTAAAAAGTGTCCCAAGACTGAAGTTCCAAAGTCCATAACTCAACTTATCTTAATCGGATTTTGAAGTGGCATACCTCTAAATGTTTCTGGAGGAATTCTCTAAAAATCTGCATTCAAATTTGGAAATTTATTTTTTTTTAATATTTTTGTCATTTTTCTGATGTTATGATATTGTACAAATTCAAAATAATTAAAAAGTGTCCCAAGACTGAAGTTCCAAAGTCCATAACTCAACTTATCTTAATCGGATTTTGAAGTGGCATACCTCTAAATGTTTCTGGGGAAATTCTCTAAAAATCTGCATTCAAATTTGGAAATTTATTTTTTTTTAATATTTTTGTCATTTTTCTGATGTTATGATGTTGTACAAATTCAAAAGTGCCCCAAGGCTGAAGTTCTAAAGTCCATAACTCGACTTATCTTAATCGGATTTTAAAGTGGCATACCTCTAAATGTTTCTGGAGCAATTCTCTAAAAATCTGCATTCAAATTTGGAAATTTATTTTTTTTTAATATTTTTGTCATTTTTCTGATGTTATGATATTGTACAAATTCAAAATAATTAAAAAGTGTCCCAAGACTGAAGTTCCAAAGTCCATAACTCAACTTATCTTAATCGGATTTTGAAGTGGCATACCTCTAAATGTTTCTGGAGGAATTCTCTAAAAATCTGCATTCAAATTTGGAAATTTATTTTTTTTTAATATTTTTGTCATTTTTCTGATGTTATGATGTTGTACAAATTCAAAAGTGCCCCAAGGCTGAAGTTCTAAAGTCCATAACTCGACTTATCTTAATCGGATTTTAAAGTGGCATACCTCTAAATGTTTCTGGTGCAATTCTCTAAAAATCTGCATTTAAATTTGGAAATTTATTTTTTTTTAATATTTTTGACATTTTTCTGATGTTATGATATTGTACAAATTCAAAATAATTAAAAAGTGTGCCAAGACTGAAGTTCCAAAGTCCATAACTCAACTTATCTTAATCGGATTTTGAAGTGGCATACCTCTAAATGTTTCTGGAGCAATTCTCTAAAAATCTGCATTCAAATTTGGAAATTTATTTTTTTTTAATATTTTTGTCATTTTTCTGATGTTATGATGTTGTACAAATTCAAAAGTGTCCCAAGGCTGAAGTTCTAAAGTCCATAACTCGACTTATCTTGATTGGATTTTGAAGTGGCATACCTCTAAATGTTTCTGGGACAATTCTCTAAAAAACTGCATTCAAATTTACAAATTCATTTTTTTTAATTTTTTGTACTTTTTTGATGTGATGATGTTGAAGAAATTCAAAAAAATTAAGAAATGTCCCAAGGCTGAAGTTCTAAAGTCCATAACTCAACCTATCTTAATTGGATTTTGAAGGGTCATTTTTGAAAAATGTGATATTTTTGCACTTTTTTATTAGTCTTGTAAATTTCTATCGATTTTCAAAAATCGTTTTACTTCGCCCAATCTACCGCCTACAATCCGCCAAAAACTGTCACGACCACGCGTTTGAAAATTGTTTTTAAAATTTTTACACAATTTTTACAGATAATCCAGAAAATGTTGAAATTTCTCGTTTGCCCTTTCACTAGCTGAGTAACGGGTATCTGATAGTCGGGCAGCTCGACCATAGCATTCTATTTTGTTTTTTTTCATCCTGTTGTTGAACAAGAATTAATTGGGTCGTCAAAGTCCTTCAGCCCCGATAAGCCTTATCGAAATGGCAGAGAAAATCAGGAAAGAAAAACTGGGAAAACCTAAGACGATTGCTCGGGTCACTTGTGCGTTGATCTGTTAATCCGAAAAGGGTTTTTGCCGGCTTCCCATGACGAAAGCCCCAACTTTTCCTCCCATTTGATTGAGGGTCCCACAAAGCTCCGCCATTAAGCGGGCAAGTTTGCTATGGCCAACATAAAAGGCCATTGCTAGAGCCACTAGGCGTATGCGTAATAAAATCAACAACTTAAAATTTAAGCCCCCCAACACGCACACACATTTCTCTCTCAATTAGAGATAGCAGATAACTTTAACTGCTTAAACTGTGTATATATGTGGGCAGGACCACAGTCCAAATTTGACCAGAGTGCGGTTGTTCACCGAAGTCGTCCCCTGGCGCAAAAGTCCGTATTTACGGACAGGACACACTCTCGGCCTTGTTCATGGACCTCGTCACTTGCATTCGCCTTTTTGCGTATTCAAGTGTCTGTGCGGAAGTGCCCCATACCAATACCCATTCCCCAATCCTCTCCACATACCGACCCCGCCCAAAAGTGACACTCCAAGTGCGGAACGTGGGCGGCAAGCCGCATAAAAAAGTATCCTAGAAGAAATTCATGTGCATGCCAGCAGAATGCATTCTTTTTTCCATACACTTGGAAAAAGTTGGGTGCTAGATATAAATATTAAAGTATGTAATTCTAATACTGCATTAATAATTTTAAATATGAATGGCACAGTAACGAATTGTTTGTAAAACGAAGTTTTTCCAGTGTAAATGATGAATCAACCAAAACGAACTTGAGATGCTCTGATAAAAACATAAGGCATAGTTTCAGATAGGATTTTCGTGGGACATGATGTCTTAAGGGCTGGCAAAATGAATGAAAACAAGCACATAAATTTTCTGAATGTGGTCTTCAGGAAAAACACATAGATCAAACTCAAAGAGCGCTCTCTTGTATCCGATGTGATTTCTTTCTTATTTCTGATTTACTTGCCACTCAAATATCCTTGCCCGATATGGCAGAGCGCCCTGCCCGCCGCTGCTCCGCCGGCACCATCCGTTGAACCATCATCTAGGGAGGGGGGTCCTGCCCACAAATTCAATTTCCTCTGCAGCCAGTCCATCGAACATGTCCTGTGCCTGCTGCTAACTGAAAACTGAAGCTGAAAACCAACTCGTCTATGCGGCGAGGTGGCGAAGTGGCGATGTGGTTCTGCTGTTTGAACCGCATATAGACATATATATTTGCCAGCTCTCGAGTATATATAATATTTATGCCACTGTAAGTGCTTATTGATGTCAGATCTGAAATTGGAATCTGCTTGGGCTTTTGTTCTTATTCCATGCGGATGCACATTGCAGTTAAGGTCTCGATTCGATTCGATTCGATGCAATGCGATGCTCGATGTTTTGTGGACTCTCAATTAAGGAAAGTTGGCATTTTGACATGTCTGAACTGAAACCGAAACTTGAAGCCCAACAAAAAATTGAAAATTCATACATGCGCGTACAGAACACACACGAAATATTTATAAAGTCAGACACAAGCCCCAAGACCCCAAGAGGCTGCTTCCAGTGCGAAACGGAGTACGAAACGGGCCCGTTGAGACCACAGCAAAATTTAATTTTAATGCATAAGCAAATTGAATTTAAGCAACAGGAAAATTGTTCGTCTGGCCACAAAGGTGCCGCATGTGGAAGCAAAAACCACTTGCCAGGGAAACGAAAAGGCGGACGAAAACCACGTCGAGTGCTTCATGCTGAAAGTTTTCACCTAAAGGCGAGTCGAAATTTCCTTAAACCAACCACAATTACGAAAATGGGGTGCCTTCATCAAACATTTTTAAGTGCAGGACATGCTTGAAAAATTCTTGGTCTTCGAATTAGGCAAAGCAAAAACTAGCACACCGCAAATTTGTAATTGGAACAATTGGGTGTATTAAAAAGTGTTTGAAAATAGTTGGACCTAGCTACTAAAAGAAATACACGACTTGCATGCAGTGACCCCAAAAATTTTATTTCATTTTAAATAGTAGCTGTCCTACTTCTGGCTTATCATCCAAACGAATTCCTCGTAGTTGATCATGCCATCCCCATCAAAATCAGCCTCGCGTATCATCTCGTCGATCTCTTCATCGGTGACCTTCTCGCCGAGATTAATCATTACAAAGCGAAGCTCAGCTGGTGATATAAAGCCATCGCCATCGCGATCAAAAATCTTGAAAGCCTCCCGCATTTCCTCCTCCGTATCCGTTTCACGCATTTGCTTTGCCATGATACCACAGAACTCAGTGAAGTCCAGTTGGCCATTGCTGTTATTGTCGGCATCGGCAATTAAATCCTGCAACTCGGCCTCCGTGGGATTCTGGCCCAGGGTGCGCATCAAGGTGCCCAGCTCACGGGTGGCGATCTTGCCGGTTCCCTCCTTGTCGAACTGGACGAAGGCATCCTTGAACTCGGCTATCTGCTCCTCCGTTAGTTCCGACATCTTCAGCAAATTTCAAGGGTTTTCGGCTCTTATCAAGATATATCGAAAAGCTTTCACTGCTATAGACTGTTGGAATTTACGAACGAGAATGAGCCGAAAATGTTTTGATGAAACTGATAGGTCGGTTTCCCAACCCCCTAAGCCTGCTTTTTCCCTATGTGGTGGACATAACTTTGATAAATCGCACATAGTCAATATTTCCTTCCAGATCAGAATTTGCATCCCGGATGATCTCCTCCACCTCATCATCCGTCAATTGCTCCCCCATGTTCTTCATTATGTGACGAAACTCTGTTTCAGATATGACGCCGGTTCCTTCTTTGTCGAAAACTTTAAATGCGGCTATAATCTCATCCTCGGTGGACATGTTTGCGTACCTCTGATACATAATATAAAGGAAGTCGCTGAGATATAACTCACCGGTGCCATCAGCATCGATCTCGTCGTATATTTCCTGCAATTCCCTATCACTGGGGTTGTAGGCCACAGCTAGCATCAGTGGCCTCAGATTTGTTATAGGAATAACCTTGGTGTCTTGGTCGTCAAATATGGAAAAGGCAATCTCCAGATCCTTGACCTCTTCCTTGGTCAGGTTGTGGGTGCGAACTATCCGTTCCTCTGGCGGTGGAGTTAGGAAGTCGAAATCCATGGCCTGAGGGGTTGGGGCTGGGAAATTTTGGGGTCACTAAACACTCACTACAAATTTTCTACAAACTTTATTTCAAAACATTTGTATAATTAAAACAAAAAGAAACGACTACTGCTGTTATTATTTTTGTTGGCTTTTTTGTGCATTTATTCATTGTACATTTGCTATTATTTTCATTATTTTATTTAACTAAAATTTTTGACCCAAAATTGTTAGTTGCGCCAAAGTATAGAAGACGATCATAAAGACCATCCCAACTGATTATGTTCATACATAAGATCTGTAAATCGGGTATAGTTCTATATAATTAAAATTTTCAATATATTTTTAGATGTCCACCTTATCGTTAAATTTGCCAACAGAGTGTTACGTCTCCATCATCATGTTCACAAAGCGAACGTAGTCGATTTTTAGTTCCGTGTTGGCGTCGGCATCACGTATCATTTCCTCGATCTCATCCTCTTCCATTTCGTCGCCATAGTCCGTCATTATCTGACGGAATTCATTCTCGTGTATGAAACCGGATCCATCTTTGTCAAAGACTTTGAAAGCCAGGATAACCTCATCTTCGACCGTCGAATTCTCGTACCGTTTCGACATGATGTATAGGAAATCGCTAAGATACAGATCGCCGGATCCATCCGTATCTATTTCGGTGATATAATCCTGTAGCTCGTTTTCCGGCGGCGTGTGAGCCACGGCACGCAGGCAATCCCTCAGTAACTTGATCGGAATGACCTTGGTATTGTCGTCGTCGAAAAGGGCAAAGGCCGCCTCACAATCCTTGACCTGCTCTTCATTCAGCGTGTGGGTATGAATGGTTCGCACCTCCGGGGGTGGGCTACTGAAATCAAAGTCATCCATGGCAAGTTTAAAATATACCTTTGGCTAAAATGCGGGTTCCGAAAGAGGAGTTTTGGAATTTAGTTTTCTCAAAAATGTTGATGTTTAAATGTTATTTCATTAGGAATTTTTGATTTACACTGAATTTGTGTGATACTCAAGGCATGGATAACTAATGATTTTCTAGTCAGTTTTTTCCATAATATTTGTTTAGGATATACGATGTTTGTAGAGCACTTTTCTGAGTGCACGCTAATTGCCAAATTGACATGGGTCTTAAACCCATTTTCAGTGGGATAAATTTGTGACATGGAAAACATTGCATGTGACCACAGCTCCGTAATGCAGTAACACCCCAGTAAAATATAGCTGGATTTAACAATTAAATTTGCAACAATTTCCCAAATAATGTTTTTACAGCCTTTGGCCACCGCTTCGGGCATTGTGTCTGCTGAAAAGCATGGGTAATTACATTTTTAATTAAATGCGTCGCAGTTTGTTTCGTTTTAATATTATTTTTATTTTTGTTGCTGCATTTATACAACTGTTCAGTATTTTTTCTGCGCAGCTATTTTCTGCCATCGTCGGTCTCTTGGGGCGTAAAATGTTTTTTGTGTCTTTATATTTTTATTTTTTGTTTTATTGAGCATTACGGGCAAATAGGGAAATTATCCAATGCAAAATTTCGAGCAATTTGCATAATTTGGGTGCGGAGCCGGCGAGAACCAAACTGCACAAACCCATGTCCCTGGCCATCATCCTTTCACACACGTGCTCTCCACTGGGGAGCCAACAATGGGGGCTTCTTGGTAATGAGAAGCAAATCCTGGCCACGAAGGACACGAAGGATTTAGGATTGGGGCCAAAGTTGAGCCACACAACAAGGCACTGTCAAGCATTTCTCTGCATAGATTAGAGTGGACTTTTCGGGCCAGAGATGCGGGATTATATAGCAGTGTGAAAAACAATAGTTTCAAGTTTTATTCAGCAGGTGATATATCAATTAGGTCAACCACCCATGCAAACAAAAGTTGTGTATTTCAGAACTAAGTAAAACAATTTGCCAGAAATAATTGGCAGACTTGTGTTTGAATTAATTCTCGAGACTATTTCGAGCAATTCTATTCTTATGACCACAAGTGTATATGTTTATACGATTGTCTGGTAAATGCAGCTCAGAATATGTTTGTTGTTTGACTTTAATCAGGCATAAACAGGATAGGGCAACAGCCGAGCCGCAATCGAAATGGCAACAGACCTTTGGGGGATTTGGATAATTTGCATTTCTGTAGTGAGACAGGACACACATGCAAAGGAATTTCATGTGCAAATCCCTTTATGCCAGTTTTGGAGCCACAACTTCATATGGTCTTACGTATACGCTTGTGTAAGTAGTACTTCGAATTTCTCGTCTTCAACTAGATCAGTTGGAAACTTAGATATTTGGAGCACTTTATTGGTGTATGTGAAAGTGAAACTTACGTTTCCACGTTTTGCTATTGAAAAGCAACTCAATACAATGGTTAATGGAGTGGTAATAGGTGCAGGATGCAGAAATACCCATCCGATTCTGACATGCACCATTTCAATTAAGCATATAAAGGCTGGGTCTGGCCAATGACCACACAATGGATGCCTTTGGAATCCAATTGAGTGGTCATTGGCAGACGAACGTCCGGCAGCTGGATATCGCAAATGTGGAGCCCAGTTAACCGGTCGACCAGTTGCAAAGTAATGCCATTCCATCACCGCGGGTTGCAATTCCAGTCGCAGATTTGTCGACGCCAAAGCGTTTTCAGTATGAGAACCCGGCCCGGACCTCAGTCGCTAAAGTGCATCTATGTGAATGAATTATAGCCACCGCTTGCAATCAGTTGTGACCACCAATGAACGGAGGCATTTGTGAGAAATGAATGCCGGAGGAGTTGCCTTTTTGTTTCCGGTTTCAATCTTGTGCGCTGCAGCCGTCGCTTTTCATCAGGGGCCAACATGAAGTCCGAGTCCTGGAGGTGCTTGGTTATGGATATCAGCCAGCTTCTCACCTTGGGCATTGTATGGTCTATACGAGTATATACCCAGGCTCGGCGACTGTGCAAACAACGTACTTAAGCCAGACGTCAAAGACAGCAGTGTAGAACAATCCTGGCTCCTTGGGATCCCTGGGATCCTTGGCATCCCATTGCCTCTCCTGTTTGTTTCTATTTCACTTTGATGGCACGTGCGTGGAGTGGTTTTCAGCCCAGGTGAGGTGACTGAAGGTGGTGGCTGGATTCGAATGGAGTGGAAAGGCAAATATGCAAGTCAATAGCAGAATGTTGCCCCGAGGTGAAGTGACGAGGTGATGGCTGGGAGTACAACAAGTAAAAGCCACAGGAAAGGCGCCTTTAAATTGAGAGTAAAAGGTAAACTTATTGACTATGTCCGCATTCCATGAAAACGAATAAAAAAGATTCAAACGAAATTGTTAGGCTGGAAGCACTTCATAATTAGTTTTATTTTGTTCCTAACTAAAAGTGCTCAAATATTTGAATCCCTTTCTCTGGCTGATTACTGAAAAGTGTATCAATAAGAATATTAAAGGGCTTAATAAACGATTAAAACGGAAATAAACTCGTTCATGAGCGGTGCAGATATTTGCTCTCATTGAATTTAAATTAAATTTAATGGAGAAACTCTGAGGGTGTAAAGAATTTTACAACTCAGTAAACAAACGCATTCTCCTGTTTTGTTTCTTTCGCTTTTATTATGCTAAAAGCATCTGCCGAGCTGCAACTAATCCAAAACTTAAAATCCAATCTAGAATATAACTTTGTTTGACTTTTGCTTGCCGCCTCGTATTTTCCCCCATTTTCTAAGATTTTCTTTGTTTGCTTTTGTGGCGCAAATTGCATTTTGTGGGTGTCAACAAACGCAGCGCTCTGGACCGCCTTCTCTTGGCCAGAATAGCATGGAACATGATTAAATTACTCATACGCCTCGTGTGTGCGCTTGGACAACAACTTCTATGGCGATTTTGTTTTAGCTGTTGTTGCGCTTGCACTCATTTAGTTAATTAAGTTTTACAACAGCTTGCCACATGCCCTCCACTCGTCCGCCTCTTTAATTAGTTTTTAATTATTTCGGAGTTGAGCGTTTTCCAAAAATTTCCCGGTAAGCTTTTGGCCCAAACAACAAGAACAACAACCACAACGGCAATAACAACAATGGGTGAATCCCAGTGTTGGACTTTGGCTCAGAGTTTGCTTTGAGTTTGAGTTTTAGTTAATTTTATTTGTATTCTGCAAGTATTTGTACGCCCCCTACAAAAAAGGAAGTGGGGCTTTGTTCATTTAGCACATTATTTCTACACGCTTTGTTTTTACTGCAGTTGGCTTGTTTGCTGGCTCGTTTGTTTTGGGCCGGCTAAAGTTTTGTGCAAGCCCATTAGCCTAATAGCCCAAACAGAAGTCACCGTCAACCTTTGTTTATTTATATAGTATAATTAACTTTTGTTGCATGTGAATACGGTCAGGACTTATTTCTATGGCACAGCTTGTTTAACTGGATACTTCATGAGAATTTCAATATTGCGACCAAGAGTTTCAAATTAATAATAACTTTTATTACCCAATAAATGGGTTTTTTTTATATATATTTGTTATAAAGAAATTCTTGAATAATCGCTAGCTATTTTTATTTGGTTCAGTTTTCAGCCATACACGAAATTTGTTTGATAATTTAAAAACATATTCAGTTTTTCGATCAGAAACCCACGTTGCTTTAAATAAAGTAATCTGCGTGGAAATTGCGAATATTACTCAGCCTGAACATGGTTTTTGCCTTTTTATAGTTCGGTTATCAGCATAAAACTGATTGAAATGGGCCAACAAACATTTCACTTTATCAACTTGTGCATATTTAAGGATGCTCCTGTATCCTGTACGAGTATCTGTGTGTGTGTCTGTATCTGTATCTGTGAAAATTGGCTCAAACGAAGCCCTGATGCTGGGCAAACTGCAAAGGGAATTGTGGGGGACACGGCCTAGAACAAATATTTACACGGCTCGTTGTATGGCATTTGCCATAAACTACCGTAAAACAATAAAATTCGCAATAAACCAAATGGAAAGCGGCAACTGCCGGCTCATGTGAAATGCATGCAAAGCAACAACGCAAACAAAAGCCACAATGCAGAGCAATTCAACAACAAAGCCAAACGAAACGAAACGAAACGTTTTTCATAACTTAAATTGCAAAATGCAGCCAGCAAGGGGTTATGAGTAAAACAAAAAAAAATACAAAAACAGTGAAGAAATAAAATCGTGCCACTGGCTGAAACGTCAACAGAACAGTTTGGAACAAAGCCGTAAAACAATAGCTGAAGACGGAAAGGAAGACTTGACTCGGATATATCCTGAAGAAAAAACAATGCAATTTAATTTGCAGGATCTGTGAACAGATATGCCCTATCGCCTTTATTATTTCCAGTTTATCCAAATACTCAGCATCTGCCATATGAACTTAAATATCTTTATTATGTTTTCAAATAGTGGAAACTGAACATCCGAATTCGTGTTGTCCTTCTTAGCCACTTTCCCTTCTGATTCCCTTATAATTGGATCATTGTCAATTGATTCATATTGATCGTCTATATCATTTTTTAACGAAGTTCGAGTGCAAGATCCTTCGTCCTCGTTCGTATCATCATTCCATAGATCGGATGAGTCTGCCGCGCAGTCAGCTGAGAAAATCATTTTAATTTTTACAAATTATTGTTTAAATTACAACACATAATTTATAAACAATAGTATAACATCAGAAAATGTGGAAACCATTTAAGAATCAAACTTCAACTCTTCAACAATTTATTTAAATATATAAACGGCATGTGAACTTACCAACTACCTCGTGCTGGCCCAAAAAGGAAAATCCGCAGAGTACTAGAAAAGTCAATACCGCTAACGACATGACTATCTTGAATAAACTGTGCGACTTGGATATTTTTGAGTTCTACTTATAGGTTTGTGCTACATATGTATATGTAGAATTCGGTTGAGACTAGAAATAATTGTGATGCCACGGTTTTCTAGTTTCCAGAGTAAACTTTTCACCAACTTTCTGTGAACTGCATAATCTTGTTAGCCTTCCGCCTGGCAACACTCTATTTTTAGCTGCTCATCTTGATGCTGATTTATCTGTAATCCAACTTACGTTTCAGCCACTTAAGGCCACAATCTGCCTTTTGCCACTTACCAACTTCCCTGACCCCCGTCGGGTTACAGGTGGCTTTGTAGCAAACTTAGTTCAATAAAGTTCGCCCTTGTCTGGAGCCTTGCGCTTTGATCATCGCATCACATGCGTCTAAAGTGGCTTTCTCTCTCCCCTGAGAGCACTTTTAAGGCCTTTTTGTGCCATCACAACCGAGGTAACATATAACATATAACATATAACATATCCCGACTTAGCGGCTTTTTTCCCAGCAAACTCTTTGAAGTGAGATTTGGGATGTATTGGAGGAGCATACGCATCGAAAGAAGCCACTGTATCAGCTGTTTATGTTTAGGTCCTTTAATTTATTGCCTGTCGGGCTGCTGGTCAGTTGGGTTGATAAACGGCCTAAGCCGTTGGCTAGCAATTCCCTCTTTCATTTGGCTGCCTATTTCGACATTCAGTAATTTGCTTTTGTGCGAAAATACACATAGAAAAATACAGCACATCTGTTAATAACTTATGAACCAGAAAAGGAGTTTTAGGTCAGGAAGTCTTCATTGTACTACATACATATGCACACTTTTATAATTACTTTGTAAATCCTGCGTTGCATATTTTATTCAATTTGTATACGATTTGTGTTTCTTTCTGTGCAAGCTACTCATGTGAAACTCGCTTGCCTCTGCAGAAATTAAAGCCATGAAGGTCCCTCCTCTCTATAAGTAGGAAGTTGTTAGTTGCTCGCAACATGAGAAACAGCAGCAAGTGCAACACCAGCAGCAACATCCAACTTGTAGTGCACTCGTTGTTGCTGTTGTCGAGTGCACGTCGCCGTATGCAATTATCACCCGAAAAAATACTACAGGGCCAAGAGTGCTCCTGCTGGTCACAGGTAGGAAAAATAAAATGGGGAAAAAGTAAAACTACTGGCTACAAATTCTGCCAACATTATGTGCTCAAAATGTAAATGTCATTTGTGTGCCGAGCATGGGGCACGAGCTACGGCAGCGGCAACGGCAATGGCAACAACCCGTTGCACAAGTGTTGCAACATTTGAGAAATGTGTGTTGCCAGTGAAGTGGCAACCAGCACCACCAGCACAACCAGGACACGGTCCAACGTCCACTTGCCCACACTCTATGAATAAATGTTAAAACACAATCGAGAGCCGTAAATTCTGAGCAGTCATCAGCTGAAATAGGTGTAAGAAAATGCAAAGGGCGAGAGTAACCCAGGAATAAAAGGGCCAACACAAAGCAGAAATGGCAAAACGAGAAAATTCCATCCGGAGGGAACAATGGACCCGGGAAATGTCTGTCACGAGACAGGAGAATGAAACAATGCAAAGGACGAAGGCCTAATTGGTATAATAAAATGTCATAAGACGAGAGAGCAATGCAGCAGTTTCAGGCATCAATAATTCGCCAGGGACAAAGGGAATTACTCTATGATGATGTCTCCTGATGGGCCGATTCCAATTGATTGCAGCCACTATCCCCATTGATTTGGGCCCGATTAGACAGCTCCACTGAGGTAATTTTGCCCAACGAGACAAAGAGATTTCAATCAATTAAAGATCATTCCACAACAGCTACACTTTCTTCCAACATCTCACTCGACAGGGAACATAATGGAATGGGATTAGTGAGGAAAGTTGTGACTGACACTCAGATACCCAGTAATAACAGCTTACTGAAAATATATATCATACAAATTAACTTAAATTAAGTGAAATGTGAGTTAATTTAAGTGAAAACTTTGTACCACCATGCAATACTGTCACTTTTCATACAGTATACCCATAAAACACTGGGTATATGTAAGAAAAAACGAGAAAAGATTGCTCTAAACTGGCAGGAGCCACTAAAACCCGATGCCACGCCCCCAACCGCCCATATATCAACTGTCGATGGCTATAAAGCTTCGCATCCTCGCATCTGCTGGTGCTCCATTCCTCCAGCGCGAGTGTACAATCAACAAAATTAGTTTCATTTGGGCAAATGGCATGGCTAGCAGTCGCAGCATTTCGACCCACATAACAAACTTGGCTTAGATAGGAATTTAGGGGGCCACCGAGTACGGTGAGAAATTGCAAACTGAAGCCTCCTTTTATACGTACATCGTATATATTCCTGCTTTTGATGGCTCGCCTCGCCTTTTGATCTTCCCCGACTGCTGATAAATGATAAGATGTCGGAGCTGAAAGAAAAATGCTGAAAAGTGTGGAAAATGGCGCGGCAGGTGTGCGCCCATCATCCGTTTCATTGAGCTACTTCAAGGATACTGCTAAAACTGCTATACTAATTAAAAAACTTCTCAATCTTTAAAAGGAAAAGTGAAATTCAAGGGAAAACCTCAATGAACACCGGCCGCCATTGCCAATTAGCGGAAAAATATACAAAAAAAGAAAAAAAAATGAGAAATTCGGTGAAAACTGTCTAACCTGTAGACCCCCCACCGTCTGGTATCCTGGGAAAACAGGACGCCCTGTAAGTCAAGAGAAAATGGTTACCGAGAAAGGGGGAAATGTCTGTCAACCCACGGTCATAAATTATGGCCAGCTGCTGGCTGCTGCTGGCAATTTATAAATCTGTTTATTGTAACATCCTGTGACTCGCGCCCGGTAATTTATGTATCTGGAATCTAGTTAAGTCCGCTGAAAAGCAGCTAATGAGCGTCCGATTGCAGCTCAGACGGGTTAAGGAATATATTTGCATAAAAAACCCAATTACTATATGTGCCCGAACAAAAATATATATCTTCTCTCTTGTTTTTCGCATTCCTGTTTACACAAAGTTTTCCGTTGGCTACGTTTTGGTCAACTGGCTGTCAATATTTTATTGGCTGCATTTCGTTTTTATATTGCATCTCGTGCACGAATATAAAGATGGGGAAGATAAATATAGGCACCCACAGAAACGAATTTTTCGCAGAATCGTCCAAATGTGCAATTTAATTTCTGTCACGCGAAATCAGTTGAAAAAGCAAGAAAATGCCATAATACTCGCACATATACTTTGCTCAATGACGCGATGAAATGACATAACGAAGATCATGATCATGATAGTTTTTCGGTTGTTAATATTTCGCGATGCTTAATTAGTGTTTTTGAAAATAATATTAAATAGTAACAAAGGACACACTGCGAATACTTAATACTTAACGTCAGACTAAATTAAAAAAGCTTTTCCAAACATTTCCCTTTCCCGTTTTTTCTCAATTTTCCGTCTGCTTCCTCCTCTGTTTACGTTTGCTTTCTAATTGTATATTTTTTCCGTATTTAAATGAAATATGTCTTTCTCATACCCCATTATTCCCGCATTTTAACCCATTTAATTTATTTTTTCGTTCCGCTTTTTTGCTTCAACTTTCTGGGGTTTCTTTCGGTTTTACATTATCTTCTACTATTTCTCGGCTTTTGGCGAGTGCATTGCCACTTCGATGTCCCTCGTTTTCTGAGCCCTGCGTCCTTGGTTTCCATCAACACTCTCATCATTTCTTTTGTTTCGGAATTTTCCTCTTATTTTTATGTATTTTTAGTCATGTCATTCAGTAGGGTTCTTCTTTATCGCCCATTCCACCCGACCCTATATATTTTTTATGTCCTCCCATTGTCCTTTTTTGGATGGTGGAAAAATAGGAGGAAAGAACTGGAGCACTTTTATATGACGGTACCTCGGCTGCAGCTCTGTTTTACATTGGCATACATATTTGCATTTTTTCGAATGCTTTACAACCCTTTAACCCTTCGTTCCGTTCCGCTCCGTACTTTTTTTCCCCAGAATTCTGCTGCTTGTTTTAATTTCTTTGGCCCGAGTTTTATTCCTGGTTGCCCCATTTATTTTTTTTGTCATTTGTCGAATGGGCGGGGTTTCGATGACAGCATTGCAAAACTCCTTTTCAGCCCCGCCCACCGAAGTTGCATTTCAATTGAATTGTCAGCGTTTTGCAGTGAAAAATGTGTCATAAAATGTTGGCTCGTTAGGCATTCAATTTGTAGGAATTTTATTTTTCGGCCAAAGTAAAGTTTTTGTAAATGAAAATCGAAATTCGCTGATTAAGTATTCCAACTGTAAGTTGCCGATACAAAAAATAAAGCTATTATGCAAATTCCACTAATCTATTTTGTTTTTTATGTTCCATAACACTCATAAATGAATTAGTTGTCCAAATGTAAACAATAGTTTCAACAGTGTTATTTAGTTCATGTTCCGCTTTTGTTTGTGGTTTTTATTTCCTCGATTTTTTCGCAAACTCCCTTCAGACCCACACACAGCTCAATTAATTTATAATTTAACTGCACATTGTGCGGTTTAATTATGCTCATTATGGAGTCATCGCCGGCATTGTTCGCCGCCTGTCATGAAAGTTGGTCGGATTGGTGTTACAGCAGAAATAATTAATGTTTTCATTGACACAGTAGTAAGTGGTAAGTGGTAAGAGTGCTTATCTATAGCCCTGCATTCGGCTGTCAGCTATCGCCCAACTTTTCCGGTCGAAACTTTCAAGCAATTGAACAGCGACCAAACTTCCACACAAATCCCAAGTGCAGCTGTCAAATCGTCCTTCGAAAAATCGACAGCAAAAATGCTATCTCGCAAAAAGAAGGCAAGAAAAAAAAAAAAAAAAAAAAAAACGGAATGGCAAACCAAGTGTCAAGTTGAAATAAACTTTAAGACAGACTTGACATATTGCCAGTTGCTCGCTTCCAGCTCACAACATAATTTTCCATTAGTTGGATAACTAGCAGAGGACAGGGCTGCCGAAAAAAGCTGAACCGACACTTCGTGGTTTCACTAGCGTTGGCTGCCTGGCACATAAATAAGTTAATAAGCGCCAGCTGAAAAATGGTCCAGACCAGGTGATTTTGCCAGCTTCATCATGGCTAAGACGCAGACAAGTGGCGACCACAGACGAGCTGGCTAATCGAGGATGGCAGAAATGACACCCTCAGCAAAACGTTATTTTCCACCTGCGCTCAGCCAGCGTCTGTCAATTTCAGATCCATGAATTTAAGATTTCATTGCAGCTGCATATTGAATAGTTTCCCAAGAAAATTGAGATCAAAGTTTGCGATTTAATATTTAAAGGAAGAGTCGCAGATACATTTATACAGTTACTCAATTGATTGAGATATTAAATGCACTAATAACTAAGTTTTTAATGCATATTATTTGTACATTGTTAAGAAACTTGCAGCCTTATTTCCTAATAAGTACAAAACCTTTAAACTTTAATGAGTCCGTTAGTGAATCGAGCTTGTCCATCAATCATATTTTCCGCGTGACATTGATATCTTAAAGCCGCGCTTTAAGTGGCATGCGAATGGAAATCATTTGGAAATTTCAAACAATTGTCAGATGTAAAACAGTTATCCATGCACCGAAGCGGACATGCACACACGGCCCACGCACACAGACGCACTCGGTGGCATAAATCACACAAGTATTTGTGCATTTCCGGTCAGCGCACGGATGTTCCGGTGATCAATTTTCAAATGCGCTGTGTCAGTTCGGTTCAGACCCCTTACGCTTCGGTTCCAGAGTCCTGGAACCAACACCCCACCCAACCCAACTCAACCCCACCCAACTGGACAGCAGGACTCGATAGCCGGACAAGTGGACAGCAACTGCTCAACCTGTCGGTGAATCCTAGCCATCCACTTGGCTGCTATTTTTGCGGCTGCCCGCTCGGCAAGTTGTGCGCTACAAAATTGAAATACAAATTCACAGTTTTTGCATATTTGCCTGTCCGGTGGAATGGACATTTCCTGGATCCTAACTAACCTACCCCTTCGGTTTTTCCGACTTCCATGTTACGTGGCTTTTATTTGTGAATTTTAAGCACAATTTTGTTTTTCCCTCTGCGCCATAGTGAATATATCTTTTTTATTCGCCTTGCAATTTGTATGCTCTGGGGATTACTATTTTTCTACCTTGTTTTCGATTCTCTGACTCTGCAATTCGTAGTCCGCTTCTTTTTTCTTTTCTATCGACTTCGATTTTCAGGCGGGAAAACCGCAGACATTATAGGGCTGTGGGTAAAAGCTTTACAAAATTTATGGCAATCATTGTTGTGAAAATTATAAGCAAATAAATGCAAATTTCAAGAGCGAAACTCATTTGCCAATAATTGAGCAAATTAATTATGCAACGAGTTTCGGCATTTAATAGACATCAGTATCGCTTACTTTCCGGGATATTGCACTGAAAAAAGTTGCTTCAAGGAGAAATATTGTTCTAAAAAACCAAACAAGTTTAATAAGAAGAGATGGACGTAGTATGTTAGTTTTGTTATACTCTCCTAGACTTGACTTAATTTTCCCTCAGTGTTCGCATGCTCCTCACACAATTTCTGACAATTTCCGTTCGCAGCTGTCGGAAAGTTTAGCGAACTAATTGCGATGCCCCCGCCCATCGGCCGATTCTCGATGCTTGCCTTGTCTAATAATGAAATTAATTAACGGTTAATCAAATTGGCAACTAGAAGCAGTTGGCCAACTGCCATTCGAGTAGCTGTGCCTTCCCAAGTCGTTGGCAAATTGTTTAGCTCAACTTAATTAGTCTCATTTTAGCCATTTGCTATTTTTAGTTGCTTTTAAAATGGTTGCCAACGTCTTGGGCGTGGATGGCGGCAGTGGAATGTGTGTCAGCAGTTCCATTTGATTGGGCTTAATGGCCATTTTCCAGGCAACCATTTAGTTAAGGTTCTGTCCTCATTTTTTCAAGCCTACCGGCGGCTGAGAGTCCATTTGCCTGATCACCTCTGTCATTGTGCCAAATGAACCTTTTGTTTGCCCACCAGCCATTGCATACGGGGAGTTGCAACAATTTGCCTGACAATTGTTTAATTATGCAGGACAAACATTAAGCAAAGTGCTGGTGGAGAACTGCAAGTGAACTTTGCATAGTTTCCCAGGGCATTTTGCCAACAAAGGGAAAAGGTAAATAACACTTTTGGCTGCCCTCCGGCGAGACACAGAAGCAGACGACGCAGACGCATTCCTCATTCCATCAGCGCCTTTTCCCACTTTTCCACCGGCCAAAAGAAGCAAACTTTGCACTAAGGAACTTGCTCAGATTTATTTCAATGCTTCCCAAGCCCAAGGCAACGAGCAGCCAGCAAGGACCTTCGGCAGGACGAAGGAGAAGTGCATGAGTTCGCCGGAAAACTATGTCAGTCAGCTGCTGAATTTACCCTCAACGATTCCCTGCGCTTCTCTTGCCAAGTCTGCCTTGATTCGGGCTAAGCGCAAAGAAAAACACATAATAAGTAAAGTGTTTGGGGAAGGGAACCGGAAATTTATGTTATTTCACCAAGTGGTTGCATACAAAAAGCGAAGCTTCAAATAAGTAAAATACAAGTCATCAAATTGCAAGAACGCAGTGCCCTACCCATTGACATATTTTGAAATGCGGATAAATATTTGGATAACTGCTAACTTTACTACTCGAGAGAATGTGTCTACAAATATTTCTTTTATTACAGAATAATCCATTATAATTATTATTTTGGTTAACCATTTTAAAATTAATTTAAAAATGCGATTCATTGCTTCAAGTGTATCGAGAAAGATACTGGAGGTTTTTTTTTTGGCAGGGTAGCTAGTTTTTTATGATGCCAAAAATTGACTTAAAGTTGCATTTCTTGTTTGCTGCTGGAAGTGCTCCCATATCTGGCAAACATTTAATTTGCAACAGGAGCCGCGTGACGAGATCCTGGCAGCTTCCCCTGCAGGATGATGGGATGATGGGTCCCCTGGCTTTCGCTGAACTCATTTGCATGCAACATGACAACAACACTGAGTCCCTATGACTCGCTGCTTATAAATTATGCTCTTTACTGGCGCTATCACAACCATTCTGCCACTGGCACTCCACTGTTGGCCATCCCAATGGGGATTCAGAATTAAATCCAACACCATGGATCCACCAAAAAATTTGCATCTGCAGATGAAGTTACATTTTTTTTCCGACAAATTTCCACTTATTCTATTTTTTTTGTTTTGCGATTCTGACAGCGGACAAAGGAATTGCCTTTTAATTAGGCAACTGTCAACAGTTTTCGGGGCGTTTTCCTCTGAAACTTCAGGCCTCTCAAATTTCTATCAAAATCTCATTAGCACAACGCGTGGCGCAAACCACAAAATGGCTTCTGTGAGTTTCCGGTCTCTCTCCCTCTCTGTGTGTGTATGTGTGTGTATATGTGTGTGTGTGCGTTTTGGATTCTCTGTACTCCATACTCGGTACGCTGTTTTCTGTGGTATCGGTTTCGCTGTGTGTATTTATTTAGCCCCAAAATGCCGAAGCATCACAACAGGGCAGCCTGTCGAAAGTTGGAGGGCAAAAAACTTTTTTTAATTAGTTTGCCTGCCATGTTATTGTTTAACCTTTCCTCATTTCTTTTCCCTCCCGCACACACACACACACACAAACACAATTTGTACCTAATTGCATTAACCAAAGAGAACAAAGTGCGGCCAGGTGTCAGCTACAATATTGCATTACTCATTCGCCCCGTTCACCCAATCTAGTTTGCTTGTGAATAATTCTCATGTTGCTTTTGCGTGTGCGTTTTGCACAATTTTGGTTGATCGTTGTAGTTCTTCTTTTGCTGATATTTAAAACGAGCAATCAACGTCAGTCGTGTTGGAAAATCTAACTGATGGCCACTGGCTGCCACAAACTAACAAAGCGGAGAACATGAGTGCTTTAATTTTCCGTATGCCAATTAGGAATGAATTTATGACGTGGTATAAGGACGTGTTGCATAAGCAGCGTAATATAACTACCTTAAATCCATGCTAATACTAAAAAAATCTTAACATAATTCTTATAAATATATTACTGCATTTTAAATAGCTCTAAATTCGCCTTTCGCCCGCTGATGCTGATCTCTTTGAAGGCACGTCGGCTTGGTTTTGGATAAAAAAAACAAATGCGGCAGTAACAACAATATAAGTTTAGGTAAGCAGAGGGGTTGGTGGCTGAGGGGCCAGGGGTCGGAGGTCTCATCCCCTTGGGCGATGCGGCAGTGGGAACAGCGCAATTTGCGAGCCACAAAATGTGTAAGGTAATCACTAGCCGCAAATGGTTGTTGTTTCTGCTCATTGCTCCGCTTGTTGTATTATTATTGTGCATTATACGGAAATTGACAATGAAATTTTCCTCTTATTGTTGCTTCCAACTTGAAAATAGCTAAAAGGAAACAGGCAAAAGGCCACACAAAATTCGACTTCGAATGCCACTTGAGAATTTAATAAAAGAACAAAAAACAAAAAAAACGAGGCAAGGGAATGGCAATGAAAATGGTAGATACAGCCAGAAAACTTGGAATTGCTGTGCACAAGTGCCGGTTAAATATTTTAGGCAAATGCCTCAACCTCTCCGAGCCCCAAAACTCCGTTCTGGCCCCAAAAGAATCTGACGAGTTGCCGGGCCAAAATAAATCAGCTGGGGCGTAGGCACTTGAGTTGATTTATGGCAATGACTGGTGGGGGCTGAAGTCTCATCATGGCGTAAAATCATCAGGTTAGGTGGTTCCACTTTTCCAAATTGCCTCGAGCCCAGCTTTGGAGCTTTCGCAGCCTTTGACAATATCTGTGGAACCCGAACCGAATTGTTAAATTGTAATTTTAGGAATGACTTTTATTTCGTTACCAGGCAGGTTACCAACAAAATATTTAGAAAAAAAATATAAATATAGAAAACCCTTTTAGTTATTAACTGGTACTTTTGGTACTACCACTTTGTGGTAGTTCTTAATCCGCAGTGTGCTTACGAAATGAATGAAACCCCAATTTTGCTTGTTCTAAAGTTGGAGCCTCATCGCCTTTCACATCTCAGACCCAGACAATTCTCGGCTCAACTCCAGTTCATCAGTCAACTTGAAAGTTACAGACTGGGTCAGTTTGTCAGTCAAGCCATGCGACATTTAGTCAATCTCAGGCCCGCATTCTTGTTGCCACTCCAAGCTTAAAATTGTCTTTGATATTCGGAAGCCGATTCAGCAGTGGCTTCGTATTTCACACACAAACTCATATTCCATTCTGCTGCTCAACTTTTTTCTCATCAATTTGGCTACTTGGCCTGTCCGCATTTTAATTACACACTCATTAAAAAATACAACGAAACAAAATTAATTTCAAACAAAACCTTTTAAGCAAGAGGCTAAAAAGGTGGCCCAAATAAGCTTACAAGCTGTCGGCACGTGGACAAACTTGAGTTGAAATGGAATCGAAGACAGCTGTGGGTAGTCACGAACTTTATGTACACTTCTCGACTTAAAGTGAAGATTATACAGCCTGTTCAAAAATTGTTGATGATTGGAACATAAAAGAATTCAGTTTTTAGAAAAAAAAAAGATTACGAAATTTAATTGTGCAAAGATTATATTCCTTACAAAATCTGAGCAAAATTTAATGTACTCTTGGTAAGGGCAAACAATATATTTATGGCCGCAATTAAAGTTAAATGTCTTTGGTGGGCCACCTGAAAGTAGGCAGCACATTTTAATGAGCCTTGTGTCCCCGAAGACACAGTCAAATATAATTAAAACAGTGAGTTGTGGACCGATTCCGGTGGCCAGAGCCATCGGGCAATTGTGCCGGCCAGCCACTTTAACTTTTATGGGATGGAATAATGGTAAGTTGAATTCTTTGACTGCTAATATTGGGGTTGGCACCCTTTTCGCAGGCGGCTACAAACATGGAAAAATTTCATTAGTCTAATGTGTTGCATGTCACATCACTGTCAGGCGTTGCACTATGCGCAAACTGCATGTGGCAAATGTGAAAATCCCAAACAAGCTGGATGCAGATGGCCAGGACATCCCGGAGTCACGCATATGTAGACCGGGTTGAGTGTCGTCTGTTTCTGTTTCTGTTTCTGTTTGTCGCTGTCGCTCAGGATTCTTCCCAGCTTGTTGTCACTGTAGTAAAAAGAGGCGAATCCAACAGCTTCACCTGCTGCTCCCTTCCCATTTCTTTGGATCAGGCTCCCCTGTTCTTGTAGCCATACATCTTCGTCATTTCATTGCAGTTGTCAACCCTACAATGCAATGCAAAGTGCCACAACCTCCTACCTCCGACTGCGTGATGCATTGTTGTGCTACATTTGTCATGCCCCTTGGTCCATGCAGGTGGTGTCATGTTCTTAATTTACGAAACCACAGAAATACTCATTTAGGAATGCTGCTTTTTCGTTTATAGAATTAGTAATTAATAGTTGCATCAACAAACTACATTGATTTATTTCCAAGGAATGCATGCGAAATTAGGTTTCACTCCAGGTTTATTACCTTTGGGGCTTCCATATTTTATTTCCCTACTATTTTCACTTAGTATTTCTAGTTCGTATCCGCGCTTGTATTATTAAATGGCTTATAGCGCAGACAAGCAGGATTCGGTGGATTACATACATATATATAGGGAGCGGAAACAGCGCCAGGCTGCGGTGCACTAAAAATTCCAGAAATTGCAGCCAGGATGAAAGCCAAGTATAGATCCATCTTGGTTACGAGTTGGTATTCTTATGGTTAGATATTTAAAAAAATGGGAATATATGCAGAAATGATTTCATTACCAGTGTGAAAATGTAATTTAATATGGCTGTTAAGTGACATAAGTGTCCATGTGAATATTATAAATATTATAAATTTATATGTATTTATAAATGTTCTTCTACATTTATTGCATTTTGACACTTATTGTTGTGGAATAGAAGAGCTTGCTCCTCAGAAAATCAGAACATAATTTTTGACTTTCGTTAAAGTGTTTCGCTTTGATCAATTTACTGCTGCCACGTTTCGACGCTAACTGACTCAAAACAATTTCGGGCACACGTGTTCTGGCTGCCATGACGGAATTAAATCCAAAACCAATTGAGATGCGGGAAAAATGGAGGAAATGGCCGAAGCTAAAACAAAGGCGCCCGCAGGTGGCTCGACTTTTTGGATAGAATATCTGATATCTGGGTGGGTTCAGCACCGAATCCCTGTTGTCTTTATGGAGCCACGTGCTCGTTTTGCTAGCAGCCGATGCTCACTGGCCGGGAAATTCATGGCCACTTAAATGCTGTAAAATGGACCAAGCTGCCGGCACTAAAAACCAAAAGTTGCTCTACCAAAACTTTAGTTTAGTTTAGCTTTCATAGACACACAGGCTCACACACCTTGTTCGCTTTTATGGCTCATAAGTTTTTTCTTTTTGTGCTTCTCGACATAATTTTTTCTGTTTGGGTCAGTCATAAAAAGTTAAAGCTGAACTTTTTCTAGCCGAACGGGTAGCCATCGGTAAATCAGTTTTTATTGTGCATAAATTAAAAATGTTCAATTAAAAGCAGATGAAAGAAGAAGTTTCTGGTTGGTTTTTAGCAGGGAACACGTGGCTGTTGGCTCAATTTGAGCACGGTTTTTCCTGGCAAACTTTCCCGGGCTTTGGGAAACAAAAGACTAAAATTATAACAAACTTTCGAACATAGATCAAATGGTTGTTCAACAAAATTTAGTTACGCAAACATGTTGAAATTGCGTGGAAATCGAAATTGAGTACATATGGCTGGCGCACATGTCGTATGCGCAATATTCAAGGCACACACAATTGTCCCAGCAATTATTTATACATTTGTTGCCGATTAATGCATAATTATTGTCAATAATTAACACAATAAAAAACTTTGAATTCTGCTTCGAATTACAATTTGTCTTTTTTTTAAACCTGATTCATATGTGCTGCCATAATCAGTTGCAAATACATTACGCTTTTTATTATCTTCATTAATAATGCAGGTGGAAATCCAACTCTGGCACTTCATTTTGTTTATTCTCGTTCATTAAACGTGTTAAGCTCAAAATGGCTGCCATTTTGTTGATTAACAAAAGAAACGCTTGATCTGTGATATCTGAACAACAGATAAACTGAAAAAACTTCAAAATGTGCATGTTGTTAAAGATACAATAATTAAAGCACCATATAATCCAGAAGAATTTTAAAAGGCTATCTTTTATGAACTCAGCGTCAGATGAAACGCTGTCAGATCTGGTAATTAGAATTTTACTAAAAATGTGTTTTTATTTTCCAATGCTGTCTTACATTTTTTGACATTTTCGAGTCGAAACTAACAAACTATAAAATGCCAGCTGAATATCTGTCAACGAGTCGAATGCATGTCCCCAAGGCGATGAAAATCAATTTGCAATGCAGCGTTCCAGGAAAAAAGCCGATGGCAAAAGGAAAAATATCCAGTGACACATGCCAAGGCGCACAGCCTTTGCATCTGAATCTGATTCTGCCTCCGCCTCTGCATCTGCATTTGCATCTGCATCTGAATCGGATGGAATCAAGGAGCAGAATTCAGCGAGCAGAAGGAATGCCAAGCAATGCAAATAGCTCTAAATGCATTTGACGATGCTGTGATTTGATTTCGATATCCACCCATCTTCGCTGTGTGTGTTTGTGGGTGTCTGTGTTGACTTTCCATTTCTGTTCGCGAGCGTAAGTTTTTGCTCTGAGTTTCGCCAGTTTCCCCAAAGCCAACCTGATTATAATTCGAATGCATCGACTTCTGGCATTTGCAAAAATGTCATTCGAAAGTTGGAAAACTCGAATCTGCTGTCTGCCTGCCAGCTTCCGCTTCCGTTTAATCATTATCCTCGCTGTTGTTATGCCGCTGGGCTGATTGCCGTCGTTCACTTAGCTGATTGCAGTAGCTATCAAAAATTCGCTGCGACAACGTGTCGTATGCGTGATATTATGCCAGGTCGTGCTCATTCGCACTTGTCTCGCTGGCGTCTTCATTCATATTGTGTTCTGCACTCAGAGAAATGCATGGGAACTTGTATGCTGTCATGTTGTGCTGTATCTAATACAAATCATTTGTAAAATACGAAATTGTTAATGGTGTCGATGGTAAACCAGTACTTATGAAAGTTTAACCTGTGTATTATTTATTCAAATTTTTTTTTGAGTGCGTCAAATGAAAAAGAAACAATGAAAAGTGAGGAACCTGAGCAAAAACTTTGTTAATTTTCGAGCAGCTCACGCAATAAAGCAAGCGCAGGAAGCGCAGGCAGCGCATCACGTGCGCATTTAAGTTGCAAGTTACAGCGGCAACGTGCGGCTGGCAAAGATACACAGATACCGCACACCAGGCACAAATACACGCACACCGCCCAGAGATACTCACGCACACCGGCACAAAAACAGGACTAGTTAGCTCATGTCAGTGTAAATTTTACACACAGGCGAAACCTGATGCCGCATACAAAAACGCAAGGCTCTCCGCTCCTCACCTTTTTGCGGTTTATATTCAAGCGCGCGTGTGCAATAAAAAGATATACCCAGTCGGTTATATACCCTGCATAACGGAAGTCGAGGCAAGTTTTTGGCATCCACGGCGTATGCAGGACCAGGAGGCAGGAGTCGGGCAGTGGGAAAACACATAGCTGGCTGGGCTGCATAATCAGGCAAAGGCGACGGCGACAACGACAACGACAACATTTATCAAATGAAATGCACGTGCCAAGCGTTTGCCTGGCCCGCTTCCGTGTGGCGCCCCGTTCGGATGGGATAAGGTTCTTGGAGGTGCCACAGCTCCGGAACTAGCTTGTGCACGAGGGGCGGCAGAGAAGTTGTGCAAAGCTGCAATATATTTATGGGGTGTTTGCAAAAACTGTGGAGACTTGAAAGCATCACTAAATCAAATTTAACACATGAATTTATTTGCTTATATAATACAAATTTATGAATCACATGTGTAAAAGGAAATTACTTTTTTTATACTAACAGGGAGGTTAAGTATTATTGGTAACAATCATTTGTTCAATTCAAATTCAATTTCAAACTTATCTACTTAATAAGACGCCCCTCGATCTGAAAGTATCTATTTTCTGGCTTTATATATACGCATCTATTGTATATATGGCCAAATCAGCTGCCAAGTGCAGTGCATTTTCGTAATTATAATGAGCAAACTTTCTGGCTTGAGTTTCTTTTTAGTGAATTAAATGAGGGAGGTGATACGGCTACGGATGGGCTTATTCTTTGTTGTTGAAGTCTCTCGCATTACGCAAATACGCAACCTGAGATATAAATTGTACATTGCAAAACTGACTTTTAAGAGGCATGCGAAATCGTTGTAAATAACGGAATGGGATCATAAAATGTCTTTAAAATTCGATTATAATCCCTTTGAGAAGCAGCAGCGTTTGCCTCCCTTTTTGGCGCCCTTCCAGAATTGCATTCTGCTGTCGTGGCGCGTTCTGCACCTTGCAACCAAGTGGCTGCCACTGTTGCCACTGCTCCTACAGCTGCTTAAGTGCCATGCATTGAGATTGAGTTGTTTTCCTTGTTGCCACATCCCCACTTCGCATCGAGGCGCATTCCACTCGAGAAAATCGATGATGTCTTGGGTGCTTTTGTTTTTGCAGCCGCACTCCAACTTGAAAATGTTTTGATAAACTAGCTCTCTGGCTATGCAAAGAAGGGAAAAGTGCAGGAAAAGTGGAAAAGAAGACGGTAGCGGCAACTTTAATCTGCAACAAATGCAGCAACAATGCCAATTTTACTAGCAGCAGCTTTAGCAGTTGTCAAAACGTTGCTGGGAGTGGAGGGTACAAACTTTTTGGCCAACTGTCGAAAAACAAGCGAAATGAAATTGGTAAAACAATTGTCAATGCGTCAATTTGAATGGATTCCAGACTCAGCAGAAGACGCAGCCTCAGAAGATAAAAACATCAACAAAAACAAGTGTCGAAAGTTTGGCCAAGAAACTT
The DNA here is from genome assembly GCF_003286155.1 of Drosophila erecta. Lineage (NCBI taxonomy): Eukaryota > Metazoa > Arthropoda > Insecta > Diptera > Drosophilidae > Drosophila > Drosophila erecta. The sequence continues at coordinate 6,629,567 of NW_020825194.1, forward strand.
TACCAAAGCATTGCACAAAAAAGGTCTTAGTGCAGTCCGATTTTGTATACCCAATTTATATGAGAGTAGTCCTTGAGCCAAAAGTCTGTAAATAAGTTTGCAAAACAGTGTGCGCTATTCAACTGCAACAAGTTAGAATATGAACTGCATATTTCTTATTTGCTGCCTGCTTGGCATCTCTTTCGGTAAGTGGCCATGGGTACGTTAATTAACCCTTTACAAACCCACCTCAAATCTCAACGCAAACTAATCCGAGTAGTTATAGCGATCGAGGCCAACTGTCTGCGGGGTACTGGCCACATGTGGCAGCTGAAGCCACCCACTGGCACAAACAGTTGCAATCGAGCGTCATCTCTGGCCAGAAATGGAACATCAATGGGAAAACCAGCAACGTCTGCACTCGACATTGCAGTAGCAACAATGGGAGCACCAGATCCGGAGGTTGGTGCAAACGTAGCTGCCCCTCCTGCGGTGTTTCTGGCCAACTACGTCTATGAGTGCGCCAGTCGTCGCACTGCAAGCAGTTGCATCAAGCCACCAGGGCCGGAGCCGGAATCGAAGCCGGAACTCGAATCCGGACCGGAGCCGGAGGTGCCTAAGCCCCGTACTGTGACACTGCCAGCCGGCGAATGGGAAGGGTTTGGGCCAACTGAGTGAAAGGGGTTTTGCATGCGATTAGACCAGCTGATGGGACGGGTGATGTTAGCCCGATTTATACATATATATACTGGCATATATTTCGTACGGCAATAAAGTTAGCCAAGCCAATCTCACTTATCTTACTCAAGTTGGGAAACTCGTGAGGTTAGTCAAGATTAGTGGTATGTTATTTTAGCAAAATAGCTAGAGTTTCAATACTAATTTGTTAATGGATAAATGGGATACTGGCTTATATACTTTACATATCAGTGACTACATTCGTAATGGTTTTCCAGCACTTGGCATTGAAGTGGGCTTTTTCAAAGGGAAATGCCTTTAACTAATCAAATCTGTTTTTCCATGCAACCATCTGTTTGCATTTATTAGTTTTTTTTAGCCCAAAAATATAAACAAAGTGACTGTATAGCAAGTGAGCTTATACTGCGATAAGAACTGGAATTATTACTGAGTTGTAAACCGAAAGCTTTTAGGTTATCAGTGGCTGCTACTGATCTGTGTAGTTCAGTTTAACAATTTTAGTCGGATTAGGGCAGTCATGGCAGATTGGCTCACTTCTGGATACCTGGAAGCGGCACTGCGTCGCCATTACCAGAACAAAGAACTTCGAGTGGAGTCGATGGTCATAAAAACCGCTCTAGGGAAAGGAGAGAACTATGGTGCTATTTTATCACGCATACGCCTTGTGTACAGCAGCAAAGTGGAGGAACATCTGATAGCCAAGACTGTGCTCGAGGATGAAGACGCCGAGACCAGAAGAAAGAAGGCCCCATATGATATTTACAATCGGGAACTGGAGATTTACGAGCAAGTGCTGCCCAAATTGCAGCAACTTGCCGGCGTACAACTATGTCCCAAAGTGCTGCACATTGATCGTCAAAGAGGAGCCCTCATAATGGAGGACCTGACCTACAAGGAATTTGTGATGGCCCCACGACTCCAGAGATTGGATGAGCAGCATGTGCGTTTGGTTCTAAGGAAGTTGGCCAAAATGCAGGCAGCATCAGCGGTTTTGGAGAACAGTTCTTTGGAACATACCTTCTCTCTAACTAAATACGATAGGGGCTTCTTCAATCGTCATACAGAAAGCTTCAGTGCCTACTTTCTGGGCTGCCTTAAGTCCTGTGCCAGTTACCTTAATACTCAGGCGGGCTATGAATGCCATGCGAAACTATTAGACGAGCTGGCTCCCTATTATATGGGACTGGGACTTCGCTGTTTTCAGCCCGAGGTGGCGCACATTAATGTCCTTACCCACGGCGACTTGTGGACAAACAACATGATGTTCAAATACGAGGCGGGCGTGCCGAGCGATGTCCTTCTGATTGACTTTCAGTATGCCTTCTGGGGTTCGCCCACGCTGGACATCCATCATCTGCTCAACACGTCGGCCGTGGAGCAAGTGAGGAGTGAGCTGCAGATGGAGATGAGATGTGTGTACCACGATGTCTTCGTGGGGGAGCTGCAGAGGCATGGCTTCAAAGGTCAGAGGTTGCCCAGTCGAAAGCAGTTTCACCTGGAGTCGGAGCAAAAACGGTTTTATGGTGGGTAAACTTAATTTCCAGGGGATTAGGAAATGAACATGAAAAAAATTATAAAATATTTATACTTCCGAGCCTTTTGAATTTTTTTTTTTTTTTTTTTTTTTTAAGAATAAACTGATAATCTATATTCCCTCAGCTGTTCATTGTGGCCTGCTGCTGCTACCTGTGTTGTTAAACACCGATGAAACGGATGCGGATTTCGCCGCGCTTCTGTCGGATCAGCCGCGTGGAATGAATATGAAAAGGCGGCTGTATCTCAACCCTGGCATCCAGGACTCCATTAAGCAAATGGTGAAGCAATTCGAGCGGGAAGGTCTCCTGGACCCGTGGCAATTCGAAGGCTTCTGAACCTGGTAGAAGCGGATTTTCCGCTTTTTTTTCATAAACTCCCCCATTAGACATTTCAATTAGACGAGCTAATAAACATAAAACATGGCAGCCACAGCCGCAGGCATTTTAAAGCCAGCCGTCAGAAGCTTTTGAATTATGAACCGAGTTGGAACTCGGCGAAAAAAAAATAAGGTGAAAAAGGCCGAAACGAAAACACATTCAGCTGGCCTAGACAAATGCGCAACACATTTAGCTGCTGCGAAATGGAAAAATAGAAAGTCAGAGGCGGCGAACGGAAGGGCGAGAATAGTTACACACATTTTTTGAATTGTTTAGCATTTTGAATGAGTGAATGAATGAAAGCCATGCGGAGCTGTGAGTGCGTGTCTGCCGCAGAAAATGGCTCTGAAAAGAAATGCAAAACGCAAAATGTGAATGTTGATGTGGATGTGGATAAACGAAAAGTCGGACAAAATGGGGTATTCTGCACGTGCTCCTGGCCTCAGCTTAATTAAAACTTTAGCGCGAAATGGCGGGCCAAGCTGTTGGAAAATAACCAAATTATGATGTGTCTGCCGCTGGCACTGCTGTATTCACAACAGCATTATAGCTAAGTGCAATTAGGCTAAGCTATGCCATTTAGGCCGGAATGCGCCAAAACTAGGCAACCGTTTATTACAGTTAATGATGAAAGAGAAAACAGAGGAACCTAGCTGATTCCAGAATAACAATTGTTTATAAAAATGTTTTACTGTTTTGAAAGCCCATCTTAAAACCATGTTTTTCTTACCTTTTGGTAAAACAGGCACTTTTCTTGGAGCTTTTACCCCATAACTTTGCTGAAAAGTGACGTGCAGTTCTCGGACACACATTTTTTTACATCTGAAATACTCGACAAACACTGAGTAACATTTTCAAACTATTTACAAAAAAATTTTTTTTCGACCAAATTTCAATTTTTGAAAAAGATTAAAAAAATCAAAAAAAAAAAAAAAAAAAATTTTTTTTAATTTAAATGCAGTTTTGTTGGAGAAGTTCTTCTGAGCCCATCGAGGTATAACACACCATAATTGTCTAATTTATTGCCATGTTGTGAGCCTTTTACTTGAATTTTAGGCCGTATTTGTAGGGCAAACAGACAATTATAGACTGACATCCGGAAAGTTGGCGGTTTGTTTTGTTTAGTTTAGTTTGACAACTAGATATATTTAAATACAATTTGTACACAATGGCAGCCCAGGTAACTCAGGTGCAGCGGTTCTTCAATGGCTACAAGCAGGATGTGAGCCGATCTCTGCGAGATGCGTCGAAGCCGTGGACCAAAGTCTTTGATGCCATGGAGGAGAAGACCGGCGTGGACAGGGTCAATATTTTCGTGGGTGCTATTGGACTCTGCGCCCTCTACCTGACCTTCGGCTGGGGCGCCCAGATACTGTGCAACATTATTGGGGTTCTGTACCCGGCATACATTTCCATCCATGCCATTGAGTCCAGTACAAAGCAGGACGACACCAGGTGGCTGATCTACTGGGTCACTTTTGCCATCTTCACTGTCATTGAATTCTTTTCGGACCTGTTAACCTCGATGATTCCCTTCTACTGGCTACTGAAGTGTGCTTTCCTCATCTGGTGCATGCTGCCCATCAAACAGAATGGTTCCACCATCATCTATCACAAGCTGGTGCGACCCTACTTCTTGAAACATTCCGAATCCTTCGACTAGAACGGTTGGTTTAGGGTCTGGTCACCAACCACAATAAATTTTAATTCTGTATTAATTTCGTTGTTGATAAGCACATGTGGTCGCTGAGCTAGAGGAAATCTCCGAAATCTCAGTACTTGTGCTACCGCTTTTTGTGGACTCGGATGTAAGCTCGAAAAGAAGATATAATATATATTGTGCAGTTTTCACAATGATAATGTATAGGAAAAGTCTGAATAAAAGTTTAGAACATAACGATGCTTAATTCGACGTCATAACAATTCGAAAAGACCAACTATGCCTAATGCAAGCCATTTACCGATTCTTTGCCATTTTGCGAGTGTGCGTAGAATTGTGTGAGTGTGTGTACCTCCTTGTGTGTATGAGTTTTATATCTCATAAAGCGACGTCCTCGAATGCGACATAAATGTTGCACGTAAAAAGCATCACGATGCCACCATTTTTTTGCGGCTGCTATTGTTCTTTTTCCGGTTCTTACCCGAGTCATTTTTAGCTTTTTTATGTGTCAGTGCATGTTTGTCAAATATTCACCGAATTATAAACATACGGTAGAAATGACAACTTGGGCATCTCGGAAAAAAATGCATCAATAACACCTTTGAAATATTTAACATCGCGTCATAATAATTTTTAATAAATATTGTTTTGCATATTTGGAACTTTTATCACTTAAAATGCTTTCAATATTTATTCGCTTACATGAGTACGCACTTAAAAAAGGTGTAAATATGGTTTAAATTGAATGAAATCTCGAGTACTTACTCGAAAGCACAGTTTTTCATTATTGTCTTTAGTTAAACATGCAATGTGTAAAATGAAAATTCGAGCTTGTTGCATTTTGCTGAATTAAAAATGGCAACATGTACATACAATGCATTTTTTATAGAAAACTCGTTTTACTTTTAAAACCTGAACTTTATGTGTTATCATTTTTACGTACGATTGCATTATCCTGACTGGCAGAGTGGGAATTTTGTATTTACCTTGTTTAATTGTATTTCTGCTGAAATGACAAGTTCAGGCTGGAAAACTTTCTATGCCAGAGAGCCAAAATTTGATATAAGCCATTCCATAGATTAAAACTTCAGTTTGCCCAAAGCACAACTGGGCAAAAAAAAAAAAAACGCAGCAAAATGAAAATCAAAGTTTGCTGGCCGCTGGAGGGGTGGAGTGAAAATATTAAAATTGCTGTCCAGCCATGGCCAGGATTTATTTTCTTAATCCAAATAATGTCAAAAAGCCACAAACAGGCGACAGCCACATAAAACAACTTAGCAAATGAGCACACACACACAAGCACACACTCGCATGAGGGGAAAACCCAAAGAAAAATGTAATTTATTGTTATTACGAAAATAAATAAGAAAGGCAAGAACACAGCAAGGACGGAAATGAATCTGGGGGCTGGAGCAGGCGTGGCCACGCCCACCTCACACACACACACACACACACACACACACACACAGATTCATGTGGCAATGCTGCAATGCTGAAATTGTGGCAAATAAAAGCGAAGAAATTAAGCAACTGACCGCTGGCAAATAAACCTGAAAAAAGTGGCACACAGACAAAGAAAAAGCACAAGAAATGGCAAAGGCAGCCATTTTATATGCCATTACATTGTAAATAAAGTATTGTTTATTCCTGAACGCATTTGTGCGTGTGTGCGAGTATGTTTAGTGAACTATAACAAGTGAATTTATGGGAAGCCGCACTTGTGCCAATACCACATTTACTTAATAACCCAGCAGCCAAACTCAGGTCGAGATTTATTTGTCACCAGTTGGGTGGAAAACGACTTATTTGGTATTAGCGAACTGACTTTTCACGTGCGGCAAAATGGGTTGTGGCAAATGTTTTCCGTAAATTGCATAACTTCATCAGTTGCCATTTCAACCGCTTGTGCAACATTGTAATGCATATTTAGCTTACAACTTCCCGGCTGCTCTGTACAGCATGACCGGAAAATTTCATTTTATCTGCATCCAGCTCAGCCATCGAGTTGATTTCGCCCGGCCGGAAAAGCCTTCGGGTCAAGTGTGAGTAATTACCGCAGTTAGGCCGATCCGGCCGAAAGGAACCTGAGCAGGCAAATGAAATTTCCATGAGTCCAAGGGCCAAGCTTTAAAAATAGCTGCCTCCAGGGGAAAATGGGAAAAGCGCCTGTTTTCCTATGTATTTTCTGCTGCTCAGTTGAGCATGTGCTCTGCGTAAGTGTGTGTGAGTGAGTGTGTGAGTGTGTGTGTGTGTGAGTGTGAGCAGGAGGTCAGGCAACACTTGACTAAACATTTTCATTTTGGCCAAGGGTGGCCAGAAGTCAATGAATTTTGCCACATGGCGTATGCTTGATGTTGCGTGTTGTGTTTTTCTGGCGCCAAATGATTTCATTAAGTGCGAACTAAAACACGCTGGGAAATCAATAAATTGAACTTCCAATGCCTTGAATATCAACACCATTAAATAGGAAAGATGCAATTTTAATTAAGATTTTAGTTTGCTAACCTTTGATTTAAATGAGGGCAGAGTATTTTACAGATACTAATACTGACCAAATACGCATATGCAGTTTAATTGCCATGGAAATCGAATTACAATTGTAATTGTAATCAAATATTGATAAAGCAATAAGTGATTTTCGCATGCCGGACAAAGTCAAAAGTCATGACCTCTTGAGGGAGAGGGCGGCGTCAATGACACACGGAATGCGACATACATTTCGAGCAAAAATGTAATTTATTCAGTGCTGGAAGCTGAAAGCTGAAAGCTGGGGCCAAAACAAAGACACTGCCACGCCCCAACAAAGCCCACATAATGAAAGACAAACAAAGCATTCTTTTAGGCGCCGCTGACGCTGTTCGACATGGATAGCTGTCTTCGGCTGTGTCCGTGTCTCTGGGTTGTGTCAAAGTTCAAGGGACGAGGCGTGGGAATTAAAACGGATTAGTTGAGCAACGACACAGGGAACGACCAGCCAACGGCCCCTATCCATCATCTTGGCACCAAGGGGTTAATGTCCTAATTGCATTAACGATGTGCGTCCGAGTCTCGAGTTAAATCCATTTTCCAGACAGTTATTGAGAACTTATTAGCCTGCAGGCCAGGAAAATTGTGTAAGCAGCAAGGACACTTCGTTATTCCCCGACCATGCCAACATGTAAGTAAGTCTATAACTTGTCAATCGAGTGGAAGGTAGGTAAATTTGATATTGACTAAACTAATGGCTACTGAATCGAATTGCTTTATTCAAAATGGGTTTTAATTGCTGCCAGATATCTTGGGGCTATAATGGAAAATGTGCAATGAGTGTGGAATTAATAATTGAAATGGCTACAAGTATGCCACCTAAAGGAACTCTAAGAGCACAGTCCAGTAAACAAACTCATTCGAAGAGAAGGATGTATTTTTCTCTCAGAGAGAGAGAGAGAGAGACACTGTGAGAGAATGTTTCTTCCATGTTCTCTGGCTCTCTCTCTGCAGGAAAGCTTAGCCTTAAAGCTTTTGGCTCTCTCCGCTCAAAGGATGCTGGGCAGAAAGGACTCAAGCTCTGCCCAAATGAGTTTGGGCCATTGAGTCCTTATTGAGTTAAGCGCTCTTCACACTTGATATCCTTTTGCATTACGCTTGGCTGTTGTGTGTGTGCGTGCTATACCACTTCGCTTAAATTTCATTTTCCCATGTCTTCAGCATTAGCCAGCACATTCCTTCTTTCTTTGCCCACAATTCTGTTTTTGTTGCCACTTCATTTTGGCCCAATGAGAGCAAAAAAACCTTCACAGCCCGTTTGCCTTTGTTTTTTATCTTGCTGTTTGCCCTGCCTTGGATTACCCGTTTGCCTTCTGCTCCTTATCTCTGCCCCTTTTATTTTTTGCCCAGCTCTTGGATCTGTTTTTGTTTTTATTGAACAGCGCTTTCATTGTTTGATTTTTGTCAACGCTTCCCTGGCTGGGCTTCACTTTGCTTACATAAGTGCCCGTCCCTTAGTCCTGCCAACTTGGCCAAGATGGGTTCCCTCGAGGACTGTATGCCATTTGTTTCTGCATCCTGCGTGTTTGATCGCTTTTTTTTTGTTTCTTGTTATTTGGCTTACCCAGTGGCCATTGTTCATTTCTTGGTTAGTTGGTCTTTTAATCGCCTTGCTTAGTTATCCTGCCAAATGATTTTAGCCATCTTTAGTCGGGCTTTTCCTTTCAATTAGTTGGAGAGCATTACTTAAAGTGCTTTGCCCGTCCCGCTAGTCCTGCCAATTTAATCCCCGTGCTGATGCCTTGCGTTTGAGTTATAAGGTTAATATTTAATTGACATTTTCCCAGCACTAAGTCCGGGGTAGCTACTTTATTATTTTTACCTAGGCTTAGTCGCTCAACGTGCCGCGACTTTGTTTTATCGCCATTGATACGCTAATTACGATAATTTATCAAACACAGCGCACACATGCTCTCACACGTTCGCGCGAACTGCTAAAAATTCAGCTGCAGTGGCAAAAATTGCTACTTAATTATCGCATCCTTTGTGCTACACACATCCCCCTCCCCCTCCCCCTTCGCCATCCATCCTTGGCTCATCCTTGTCGTCAATGTCACGACTGCATGCCGCCGTTTTCCCCTCACTTGGGGTAACTTTACAATTAACTACTAATTGCTCATACGCCACGTTGCCCGGATAGAACAAAGTCAGGTGTGCGTGGCGGCAGCAGTTTTCCTGCCTTTTTCCCCACCCCCTCGTATTTTTCTTGCCACGCCTTTTCCTCTAATTATCCGCGTTGTCACCCACCTGACAGCGTTGTTGTTGTCGCCATCGCTGTCTGGCATTTACTGAATTAAGTTTTAAATTTTTATTAAATGCCTTGGCGCAGTTTTCGTCCCCGGCATTCAGCTACTGTAATTAGTTTTTAATTGCTTTTCAGCAAGAGTAGCGTGAATGCGAGACCCTACGACCCAAACGTAAATAGTTCAGGTCTCTCTTAAGAATTTTCCCATCTCGGCCATTTGCACAACTTTTTACGCGCCATCCAGCTGGGGCAAAGTCAATCAGCAATTGGGTCTGATCCACATCCACATCCACAGCCACATCGACATCAATGCGAGAAAAATGCCATGAAAAATATGCGAATAAAAAATGAAAAAATATCCCCCAGCAGACGGAGGCAGCCGGGATAAAAAGGAAAGTAATCACAAAACTTTCGCAATAAATCTATGAAAAATAATGAAAAACCCAAAGTGCTAGCCGGCATTCTCCCTCACTATTAGGTTTTCAATATTTCACACATATTGTAGGATGTCAATATGGAAATATATAGGTTGCCCAAGAGGTCAGGACGTTAGTAAAACACTCTCAGTTCAGGACCAACAATAGGGACAAGGATTGGTTAGAAATAAGGAAATGCATTGAATTATAATAACAATTATTTGCATATCTATATTTATTATAACTAATATGGCATGGTAATTTTTCTGAACCATTCTGTGTTGTAAAATTAATATTTCATGGTTTAATTAAATGCTGAATAATTTAAACATACAAAAGCATATGCAACAGACTCTTCCTAAATCTGTCACAACACCCAATTTATCAGTTTATTATGCATGCTTACGTTCAATCACTGAAGTCCGTATAAATCAAACCAGAGCTCAAATTCCTATCATATGTACGAGTATACTTGCAATCAAATTATCCTCTGCCAACTTTTGGTATCAGGTAGCTTTAATCACGTAAGGTAAATACTTTACGCCCACAGAGTATCAATCATCAAACATTGTAGCCGAAAAGGTCCTGCACACAAACACAGGCCATGTTCGTTCCAATTTTGGCACACAAGCACGCTGTGCTGCCACCAAACCCAAACTCACCTCATGCAAATTGCAAACACATGTCGAAGGCGCAAAACATTGACAAGCTAAATGAAAAATTTATGAAAACGAAAATGAAACAGCAACATGAGCAGCGAAAATATGTCGCGACCGGCACCAAAAACGAAGTAACCAAAAAGAAAAAAATAAATAAATAAAACATATTTTGCAAAGACGAAATGAAAAAAGGAAAATTTTCGTTTCGTTTACGTGAAACTTCCAACTCATTTCGCCCAAATGACATACCATTTTGTGTGCCAAGTGGCAAATATTTTACATGCCATTCAGGCACACATATTTTGGCACCGAAACAACTCAACAAAATGGAGTTCTGTAGGAAAACCTCCACTACGAACGAGCAGAGCAGCTGGCTCGCCTTTGCAAAATCACTCATACGCAACGTTGCCACCGAGCATTGAACAACTTCAATTGCCGTTTGATGGTTCATTAAAATTTTGCTTGCTGCATTGGCTCGGAGCAATCGAGCACAATAAATCGAGACCAGTTGGTAACCGAGCATTCTGATGCAAAATCTCCAGAGCAGCTCAAAGGTTTCCCATTTCCCAGGGCCACATATGTTAAATTAATGTTTTGCCGCAAGCTTAGATAAATAGCAAAATAAATTAAAGTGTGCAACTTGGGCTGCACCTTAATTGCCGAGTATGCTTGAGACTGGAAAGGATCTTAACCTAAAAAAAAGATTACTCTAGAATAATATTAATGGGATACCTGGCACACGTGCGCCAGTACTTATAATCATTACTTATCCTGAAATGGCAAAACATTAAATGAAGTACGGAGAAAGCAATGCTATACGCTTGTGAAATTCGAAATTGCGCAGATTTTGTTTTGCTTGTAAAAATTTGAATACTCCCTTGTAAATTAATTCCTCTTAGTGTCAAGTGAGTGGCAGTAGTAGAATATTAGTATTACAATCATTTACATTTTTGTTTCAGTTATACTTATGTTGCGATATTTTTTCCCTATAAAGAATGCAGCGCTAAAGTCAGTAATTTCCGAAAGCTTGAGAATATTCCATTACCCTGTACCAAGCGGTATTTTCCTGTCGATGATATGTGGTTGGATACATTTTCATCAGGCTCTTCATGCGTATGACATGCCACTCTGGCAGGTGCTTTTCCTGGCTCGAGCCACGCACATATCTAATTTTACACATTTTCCAAACTCAATTACATTCCAAGAAGTCGCGCCGAGGGATCTGGCAGATATGGGATAATGGGGGCAATGAATGTGGGTTGCCCCTACCAGGTAATTGCTTGCAAATTACACAGTAATACACCCAACCTAAGCCCGGGAAATAAAATCCAGGGAAGACAAAAAGTGCGAACTCCTAACTGCGAAAAACTTTCCGGCACAGCTGTCTGAAGTAAAAAGTCCCCTCTCGTAATGAAATCAAACAAAGACGCCGAATGCGAGCTGACTGCCATAGGGGCAAATCGTCTTAAATTAGCAGCAAAACTCGGCAATTATGCGAGAAGTTGGCCAAAAGCAGTTGCCAACTCCGCAAGGCATTCTCATTCTTATTTTTTTTTTTTTTTGTGCCCCTCTACCTACAGCCAGCAAATGCTAATGACTCGAAGTGCCCGCAGAAAGTCAAAGAAAGAGCTAAGCGAGAGTGGGTGAAAGTCAAGCCACAGGTTGACTGACAAACACATCGACGGCGCCGAGTGGCTGCCGGAAATGGCTGCGTCGAATGGCAGCACAAAATGGCTGTTTGTTTGCTTCCGGTCTAGGCCAAAGACGGCAAACACATTTAGCCACGAAGTGAGGAAACTACCGCCCCGCCGTCGTACATATTTTATGCAAACGAAAAGCAAACTGCCACTCTACTTTACTGCGAAAGGAAAAATTCCCTCTATAGGTGTGCGGTGCACCTCAGTGAGCTTAAAATGAAAAACCGCGTCCTCACCACCTTTCCACTCTTTCCACCTGGGCTGGCCACATTCAAAATGCTTAGTTCATATTAATAATTCATCAAAATTTATGCGAAATAGACAACATTCGCTCCTGCGGTCTAAACCTGGCCAACAGCTGCCATTTTGCGGTCGGTGGGCTGATGAAGTCGACTTTAGCCAGCTGTTTACTACATGTATTTGATATGCATTCTTCGTTGTTTTTATTCTGCTCTTTGTTTACATAACATACAGCTGCTGCAAAATACCATATTTTGCCCAGGATGATGCGCTTGTTCACTCCATTTTTATTTTTTTTTTTTTCCAATTTATTTTCTGCATATAAGCTTGCATTTATAAGCAAGGTTTCGCCTACACTGCTGTGTAAATACAGTAAAAATATGAGTAACTTTAAGGTTATTTTCTACATAAACCAAATCTTTCGAAGTGTAGAATATTATTAGAAGAGATTAAGTTAAAGCAACACTTAAATGAAAATGTTCCGCCCTCACTTTTTATAATTCTGCCTCATAAGCCTCAAATGACGCCAGCAATTATAAAACGTAATTTCGCATTAATCCGATTAAAAAGGAAAAGAAATTGAATTTGAAAGCACCCACCAAAGTCCACGTACAATGCCAGATTTTTCCAATTCACTGAGTGATGCGATTATGCCAGTTAGATACATATTTCCAAATCGAGGCAAGTCTGGTGTCCAAAGTCTATTAGGTTACAACAAATTATTTGATAAATTTAACAATTTGTCTGTCATTGATAAATGCTACGATTTCGAGTTACACTAAAATCTGTTTGCGCCTGTTGTCGAAGAATGTGTTTTCGGGCCGAGGAAGTGTTTCATCGATACTTTCAATTGCATCGCATAAAAGTTGTCCGTCTAGTACATCCTTTTTCGGCAATATTTTTACTTTGTCTGATTGGATTCCTGTTTGTCTACGAATTATGCTATGTTTTGCCGGAAATAACCGATCCCCATGGGATTGGGCACAAATTATGCTGGTGTTTGGGAATTTATACAGTCCTTAACATATTGGGCAACTGGTGCCACGGCTTTATGAGCAATACTTCAGTTGAGGGTTTGCCTCCGGATAGACAGCATCCTGTGACAGGTGAGGCTCACCTGTGGCACTACTGCTCCACCTGCCAAAAGGTGGTGCCACCGAGGTCCTGGCACTGCAGATTGTGCAACGTCTGCATTCTGAAGCGGGATCACCACTGCACCTTCTTTGCCAATTGCGTTGGCCATAACAATCAGAGGTATTTCCTCGCCTTCTTGTTTCACCTCAGTTTTGGCAGTGGACAGGCGCTCGTCTACAATGGCATTTTGAACTGGAAGAATAAAGCCTTTTTGGTATCCGATCCTCTGTTACTAATATACCGGGATCGAACACAAGATACTGATTTCAACTGGAAGTACACCATCGCCAATCTCTTCAAACTGAATTTATTCCTTTTTGTGGTCCCCGTCGGTATGTTCATATTTCAAATGATAATGGTCCATCGGAACAGTACATGCTATGAGATACTCGATCGCAGCTATGATGTTGGTTGGCGAAGAAACATGGATATGGTCCTGGGTAAGCGGCGTTTCTGGATTTTTTTCTCGCCAACGATCGCAAGTCCTCTTCCTACCGATGGCACCCGATGGTGCCAGAAGCAGATAGTGTAAATTCTATTTGTAAAATATTGTATATTATAAAGCAAACAAATTCGAATATATGTGAAAAAACTTATACCAAAACGAGATAGAATGCTATAGTCGAGTTCCCCGACTATCAGATACGCGTTACTCAGCTAGTGGAAGTGCAAACGAGAAATTTCAACATTTTCTGGAATATCGGTAGAAATTGGGGAAAAAGTAATAAAATAAAAAAAACAATTGGAAAATTGGAATGCAATTTTTTTGTAGAGTTTTGCCCCAGAAACATTTAGAGATATGCTACTTCAATATCCGATTAAGAACGATTTAGAACTTCAGCCTTGGGACATTTTTTAATTTCTTGTTGAATTTCTACAACATAACATCAAAAAAATTTAAAAAAAAATAAATTTCCAATTTTGAATGCAGATTTTAAGTAAATTGCGCCAGAAATATTTAGAGGTATTCCACTTAAAAATCCCATAAAGATAAGTTGAGTTATGAAGTTTAGAACTTCAGCCTTTGAACATGCAGAGTTTAAGCAAAGACACTCGAATAATAAGATGCGTAACGGCCATACATTGGTTTAATATTTGTTTAGGAAACATATTTTCTTGTAACCCTATAATTCCCAACTAGTTCTAGTGAAGACTGTAATGGCATGTCTTCTAATTTAGAGTCACAAAATAGTTCAAGTACCGGTGGAGCAGTGAGTGTAGTGTATGTACCGGTGTATGTATGCATGTATGTATGTATGTATGTATGTATGTATGTATGTATGTATGTATGTATAATCTCGAGCTGTAAGTAATTAAATAATAATCTATTATTTTGTCATAATTATCTTAGTGAGTGAAATAGTGAGGTATTTAAAGTGAGCAGTAAAAATTGTCTTGAATAAAGCCTGAAGAATGTTTAACTTATGTTGGAGCACATAGTTATTGCCGCTTTTAATATTTGTTCAGGAAAAATATTTTCTTGTAGCCCTATAATTCCCAACTAGTTCTGGCGCAGACTGTAAGGCATGTCTTCTAATTTGGAGTCAGAAAATATGTCAAGTAATCTCTCTTGTATGTGTAGTGTATGTGTAGTGTATGTGAAGTGTATGTACCGGTGTATGGTATGTATGTTTGCATGCATATATGTTTGTATGTATGTATGTATGTATGTATGTATGTATGTATGTATGTATGTATGTATGTATGTATGTATGTATGTATGTATGTATGTATGTATGTATGTATGTATGTATGTGTGTATGTATGTATGTATGTACATATGTATGTATGTATGTATGTATGTATGTATGTATGTATGTATGTATGTATGTATGTATGTATGTACATATGTATGTATGTATGTATGTATGTATGTATGTATGTATGTACATATGTATGTATGTATGTATGTATGTACATATGTATGTATGTATGTATGTATGAGTAAAGAACTTCAGCCCTGTAGTGTTTCTTTATTTTGTTGAATTTCTTCAACATCATCACATCAGAAAAATTGCAAAAAAAAAAAGATGTAATGCTATAGTCGACTATCCCGACTATCAGATACCTGTTACTCAGCTAGTGGAAGTACGAAAGAGAAACATATTATTCTACGAGTTGGCCTTTCTTCTTCTGTGAAGTGTATGTTTGTAATTCTACATCCTGCAATCAGTCTAAACAACATAAGTTTTCAAAATCCTAAAAGATGTGCTACGTAAATAGTTTTTGCCAATATTTTGCTAATCGCTACCCGAAGAGATTTGTGAAAATAGGTCACCCTCTTTCGGCAATCTTCGTCTTGAGCTGCACAGCGTTCTTCTTCTCTTTGCAGATGTTTTACATTGCGCCCAAAGTGTTTGGCGACTTGGCTTACAAGCTCTACTGGATATTTTCCACCTTCATAACGCACAACATCCTTGGTAACATGATGGCCAGCTATATGACAAGCTCATCAGTGAACACTTTGTCCAAGGATTCCCAATTCCCGTCTCCGGAGGAGGAGCACCTGTGGCACCATTGCGAAATCTGTAAAAAACTCAGCCCTCCACGATCCTGGCACTGTGTTTTGTGCAACACCTGCATTTTGAGGCGCGACCACCACTGCATATTCATCGGCAATTGTATTGGACACAATAATCAGCGATATTTCTTCTGGTTCACATTTTATTCAACGCTCGGCCTACTCGTAAGCTTTGCTACCCTTTATATGTATGTGCTGCAGAATGGCGGGCACTTCAAGAAGCTTTCGTTTTTGATTGTGGATGTAATAAGTTGGATTTTTTACCAACATTATAGTGCCAATACTTTTGAGAACCTAGCGTTCCTCCTCAATATTAGCGCCAGCTTTATGCCTGGCTTTATGCTGGCATATCAAATGCTGATTTTAAGTCAAAACTCTTCGTACTACAACATTTTCGATTGCACCTACGATCTGGGTTTCCAAAAAAACTGCCAGTCTATAATGGGCCAACAAGGACTCTGGACTTTTATATCGCCCTTGCTGAAGAGTCCTTTGCCTCACGACGGTGCACGCTGGCAGATCAAGAAGTCTCACTAAATTAATGGACGTCTCACAATAAATTGTAACGTATTATTAAATATAGGAAAAAAATTTCCAAGCTGTGTGCATTTCAACAAGCCAATCATAACTTATTTTCAACTAAAGTCAAGCTCTGTATCATTATTGTACACAAAATCCTACAATCAAACCATGTGTATCGTAAATGATTGGTGCCGCGAATATGCCAGTCTCTATCCTAAGAAGACCGTGAGCATAGGACATCCTTTGTCAGCGATTTTTCTACTGGTGGGCACGGCTTTCTTCTTCACGCTGCAGGTCTTTTATGTGGCGCCCGATGTTCACGATGGTTTTATGTATAAGTTCTTTGTGGTATCTGCGATTTTTACAACATACAATATCATTGGAAACCTGCTGGCCTGCCACCGTACAAGCTCTGCAGTGAAGAGTCTGCCTAAGGAGCGGCAAGTTCCGGAACCGGGAAAGGAGCACCTGTGGCATTATTGCGATATCTGCCAGAAACTCATGCCACCAAGATCCTGGCACTGTGCACTGTGTAAGTGCTGCATTTTGAAGCGAGACCACCACTGCATCTTCGCAGCCACTTGCATCGGACACAATAATCATCGATATTTCTTCTGGTTTACGTTCTATTTGGCATTTGGAATTTTCATGAGCATGGCCACCTTACTTTGTGATGTGGGTAGGAGCGTTTATCTTTTGCACAGAATGAAGGCTGGCTTAAGTTTCGGTAATACTGAAATAAACTTGAGTTACCGTCGGTACGTGTTCTTGATTCTCAATATATTCGCACTCGGATTTCCCGCCCTCATGCTGAGATTTCAAGTGCAGATCCTAAAGTTCAATTCGACCTACTATCAAATTTCTAGTCGCCTTCACGATCTGGGTTTCCAAAAGAACTGCAAGCTTATCATGGGTCAGCGAGGCCTCTGGACTTTTCTATCCCCCTCGCTGAAGAGTCCTTTGCTGCACGATGGAACCCACTGGCAAATTAAGCAATGCTTCTAAATTAAGAATTATATGTGTACCGAAAAATTCTCCGTAATGCTCAACACGTCATTATCACCAAAACAATAGTTTATAGCCAAAAATTGTATAACATTTTCGAATCATGTGCTTCATATTGGCCTGCACCAACTACTTGGCTCGTCGAAACCCAAAGATGTTCGTCAGAATCTCCCATCCGATCGCAGTACTTTTCGTGATCTTGACCACCTTCTTTTTTGTGGGGCTGCATATGTTTTACGTGGTGCCCCAGTTGTTAGATGTCGCAGGATTGATGTACAAGCTCGACTGGCTACTGGCCATCTTTACAATGTACAATATCTTTGGCAATATGCTGGCCTGTCATATTACAAACACTTCGGTGGAGAGTCTGCCAAAGGATCGGCAATTTCCGGAACCGGGAGAGGAGCACCTATGGCACTACTGCGATATTTGCCAAAAACTGATGCCTCCAAGATCCTGGCACTGCATTTTGTGCAAGTGCTGCATTCTGAAGCGGGACCACCACTGCATTTTCACTGCCACTTGCATTGGGCACAATAATCAGAGATACTTTTTCTGGTTCACTTTCTTTATGGCCTTGGGAACTGGCGCGGCCTGGGCCATCCATTTCATTGCTACCCTGCAGTACTTCAGCTTTTCGGATCTGATATCCTCGGATTTTCATAGGGATAACTTACCTCCATATTGGCTTGTCTTCACCCTAATACTCAATAGTTACATACTTGCAGCCCCTCTATCTTCGATGCTTCTGCAAATATCGGTACTTATACTTAATGGCACTTTGCACGACTTTAACAGTGATACCTACGATTTGGGCTTATGGGAGAATTTCAAAATGATTGTCGGCAAACAAGTCTTTTGGACATTCCTCTCACCCACCGTTAAGAGTCCTTTGCTCCACGATGGTACCCAATGGAATGAAAAACAGTCTGACATCATCAAGCATTAAAAAGGTTTTGAAACTTACTTACGCCACTTACCATTGTAGTGGCGTATTAATAATATTAAAACTTGCAAAACTGTTAGATGATCTATCAGCCTTTTATATTCTGATCATAGTGTTCAGCAGCATTCACTAAAATTACAGTTTTTTCTTATATCCAATGGATGAAAATTTCCATTATCAAAATTTGGCATCATGCAATCAGTGGATCAAGTCGAGACCATCAGCATCCCAAGACGCGTTAAGGGCACCAAATCCTGGGCAGATATCTTCGCAGTTTCATTAAATGTCTGCATTATCCTGTTCTTCTACATGTTCGATGCTTTGTACGTAATGCCACAGTTTTTGGGATTCTTTGGACAGTCGGTTCATTTTCTGTTGACCACTTGGATTGTCTACAACATTCTGGGAAACCTAAGGCTTTGCACCAAGACGTTGACCACTGTGGACTCTTTGCCGCCTAAAATGCAGCAGCCGATGAAAGGTGAGGAGCATCTGTGGCACTATTGCAACATATGCCAGAGGACAGTGCCGCCAAGGTCCTGGCACTGCGATACCTGTAATGCGTGCATTCTGAAGCGGGATCACCACTGCAATTTTGTGGGCAACTGCGTGGGACACAATAATCAGCGATACTTCATATGGTTCTCATTTTACGCGGCCATCGGCAGCGGAGTGGCCTTATTTGATAACTTCTTGTTGGCCCATAAGCACGGTATTGGACTTTTCGATTTAGTCGCAGCCAATTTGATAATTTATAATGCGATTATAAATCCTGGCGCACAAGACTTTACGGTTTTCTGTCGAATAATCAGTGTCTTAAGTGTCAACATATTTGCCGTTGTGTTTCCAGCAGCTCTGTTTTGCACTCAAATTGTGACGGTGCACAAAAACTCGGTAATGCACGATTATTCGGATCGAACCTACGATCTTGGAATCAAGAATAACTTGGCTCTGGTCCTCGGCAGCCGTCGATTGTGGACTTTCCTATCGCCAAATATCAAAAGTCCACTGCCCCACAATGGCACACAATGGAAATCGCAGCCGTCTAGTCGGATTTAGATATCATCTATCTATTCATGTCCATTGATATAATATTGTGTATTACCATGCCACGCAATCGAGTCTTTCACTTCATTTAATTTTGCTAATTGCCATGGAAAGCCGGTGGTGGTTGTGGGCAGGGATCTGCCACGTGTCCAAGTTCATCTGCTGTCAAAAGTTATTTTTGGCAGATTTTCCAGGAATATTCTGGGTAATTGGCATCTGGCGCAAGGTAGTATTTGTGGCTAAATAAAGAATTCTGCGCTTAAAAACAAACGTGAGATTATATCTATGTTATGAAACTGAATGTAGACGAAAAACAACTTCACTGCGCATGGAAAAATAAAATCAAATTGCCCAGATAGGAGTCCTTAACTCGAACTTTAAACTCTCTACATTTGCATAAATCTTCGCTGAGAAGTACATACATCCTGCCCATCGAAATCAACCTCAAATCTGTCCATGGCTTGTGACACCTTCTGCCGCAAGTCGAAAACACTTGTCAAGTGTCGGAAAATGCCGAAGTCCGTTTTGAAAAATGAAAGCGGCTACAACAACAGCTCGGTATAGACAATTCATGGGTGCCCAGGGGGCTGTGGAAATGGGAGAATTAATGACGGCGCATGCCAGTGACAAGCCCCAAAACATGGAATCAAAGTCCATGAGTGGGCGTTTCCGTGTTTCGGTGCATGAAAAATGTTCGAGGTGCGAAATCTGCTGCGAGGTCTAAACAACATAATTGCCAAATAAAAAAGTCGCCGCCGGCTCAAACCGCCTGACCATTAATCAAAACTGGCTGAAAAATGAGGAAAACCATTCGAGAGGTGCCATGGAATGGAACCATGGAGCCAGATGCCCTCGGCCTTCGGTAAGCGGCATTCCCGCCCGGTCCACTGAGAAATGGCATTGTCAACACTTTTTGGCCAATCGGAAAGGGCGGAGATTCGCCGTCAGCGACATTTGTTCCGGCAATCGCTTATTGCGACGGTCATATCAAAGTCCTCGATTCCGTTTCTCATTCCCACTCGCCTCCGCCGGACAACTGATGTCTGATGACCTCTGATTCCTGATTGCAGCGCACTCAATTGGGCGACTTCCTCCAAAAGAAAAAAGGGTAGGAGAGAAATAACAGCTGATACGTGTGCCTGGCCTTAAAGATCTAACCAAGACCGCAAAGCAGTTCACCACACACAAATCTGGAGTCCAGTAATCATACGCCGCATTGTCTTCGCATCGAGAGTGGGAATTTCAGCAGAGGAGCCTGTCCTGGCATCTGTTGTGGATATCTGAATGTGCCGTCAACCAGGTCCATGGAATACGTTGGCATGTCAGCAGGCGGAATGGGCTCAGATATTCGATGTGGGTTTGGGCAACTTTAACTGCGGGCCCAGCTCCAACGGAGACATGGAACTAAGTCCTTTTGGTCCTCAGACACAGATAGCAACCACTGCCAGAAGCCGGGTCTGCTAACTGGTTGGCCGCCTGTATCTGTTTCTCAGCCCAAACTCTGCTTCGTCCTGTGTGCAGGACTAAAACTTACCGCTAGGCATTTGCCAGCAACGTGCGAGTGCTCAAAGGACAAAGGGGTTTTTGCGGGCAGGGGTAAGAGGAGCCGGAATGACACAGGATCATGGGGGTCATTGTAATCATAACGGCGGCTCCCCTTGCAAGAGATGACTTCCCCAATGTCCGCAAAAGAGGCGCCAAATTAGTCATATTCCGTAACGGGTTCCTGCTGGCTTAAAGCACACGCTGTATAAGCAATTCTAAACAATTTCATATGGAAATTAAATCATTTCAGCCCTGACCAGTAACAATTTTAATCCCAAATTCCCAGCTTCTTTGGCAATCCAGCGAAAGCAATCGAGTGAAGCGGTTTTTTTCGGCAGATTTTCACAAAGAATTTTCTCTGCTCGCCGAGCAGCTGACTTCGCTGCTGCTGCTCTGCCAGGGAACTGATTTTTCTCTGCTTTTCCGCTGCTTTTCCTCTGCTTTTCCGCTGCTTTTCCTCTGCTTTTCCTCTGCCTTTGGATGATGGACAAATGGCATTGCCAAGTGAGCAACTAAGCAGCGACAGTTTTTATGATTTTTCGGTTTCGGCGCGTTTTCCTTTTGTTTGTTTGGCAATTATTTCCCCTGACGGGAAAAGTGGACTCTAATGTTACTGTTGCCATCTCTTTCGCTGCTGCCTTTTATGTTAACTCACCCCAATTTTCCGCTGTGCTACAATTGTCGCAATCTTTGTTATTTCTGGATGGGGAAATTCATTCGAATGAGTTTGTCATATTTTCTTTGAAATTCGAGAACTTCTTTGGTGGCATTTGCAACATTTGCATACATTTCATGTGGCTTGCACTTAGTTTCATGTACATTCATATATGTATGTATATGTTTCAGTGTTTCTCTGGGTCTTTGGGTAATTTCATTTGCACGAAGTGCCTCACCTTTTGCCGTATTCAGTATTTCTTGGCTTTATTTGCATTTTCCCGTGCCGTGACCCCTTGATATTATTCCTACCACCCATTTATTTGCCCGGCACTTCACACGATGCCACTTTTCCATTTCCCATTTCGCATTTTCCTCATCCCTTTTGCCACCACCCACCCCTCGCACGTACGCACATTCAGTTTCCCACCCCCCTTTCTTGCTCCTCTTTGCGGTCATTTAACTGATGTTTCTATCTCGTCCAGGCTTCCTTTGTCTCCGTCTCGCTTACTCCATAGCGCCATCTCGCTTGCTCCTGGCCTGCGGCCTTTGCCAGGCAGCAAACGGCAAATGCTGAAATCGTGCGAAAAATTAAATAAATGACCAGCTCGATTTGCCCATTCCCATTTTGATCGGGTTCGCCTTTATTTCCATCTTATTTATGGCTTTAATGTGCTATAATTCTGCATTGATTTCCATTTACCTTTTAAATTTATAGCCCAAGGGCACCTGAGCAGCGTTAGCCGCTTGAATATTTGATATTTTCTTTAAGTAGGGTATCAATCGAGGCTTGGCCCCATTTCATTTATGGCATTATTGGCCAAACTTCAAGAGCAGCTGAATAATGAATTGGATTTGGCTTATTTGAGGTGAAAGGTATCAGAAATTCGATAGTTTGCAGTTCTCCAAATATACAATATAGCCCTTTTCCTTATCCCTTCGCACTTTTCAAGCATCTCGTTTTGCATTCAGCGGCAAATTGGCCAACAGCCTTGCAGCTTGTAGTCCGAAATTGCCTTTCATAGCGTCAATTCCATCAGCAATTTCCGCGCCAATTAAAAAATTGTTGCAACTGCCCGTTTTCGTCTTCTGGCCCTTGGCATTATTCGCCACTTTTCCATGCCGAGCACGCAGTGAATTGGGCGGGGAAATGGTGGGAAAATTCCAAAGGGTGGGAGGAAAATGCGTGGATTTTCAAGCGAAGAATTGCGAATGAGCTTCATCGGGTTCGCAGTTCTTTCTTTTTGTTGTTCATCATAAATAAATACTGTTAATTTTTCAATTGTTCGCCTGGGCGCTTAACGCCCTCTCCCCCTTTCCCTCCCACGCTTTTCCGCCCCCCATCCACAAAAACGAGGCACGTGCAGTGCCGTGCACATAATGGAGGCTTCCCCCGGAAAATTTCTGCTTGGAAAATCCGATTCACCATATGCCGGAGTCAAAATATGTGCTGTCCGGAAGTTTTGGGCTACGTGGTGACGGAGATTGACAGACGAGACAATCGCTACACTAAAATAACTCCACTGAATATTACATACTAGGTTATTAAGTCAAAAGAGATCAAAAAATATAATTCTATCGATTAATTCTTACTTCGTCTTAGTTGTTTCCTATGCGATTTAAGCAAGGTTCTATTCAAAATATGTGAAGTAAACAGTTTTCTTTTCATAAATGCTTGCATAAAAAATGCAAAAATTACAATTAAAACAATTCGTGCTGTGTATGAGCAATAAAGTTGACAGTTCTCCATCAGACGGGGACGTGACAGCTTGGAGGAGGAACAGAGCTGAAGGCCAAGGATCCAGGAGCCCGGATTGCCGAGGAGGAGGACGACGGACGGCGGAAGAAGTCCCGGCGGGCACGTGGTGTAGTCTGGACGACGGAAAAGTTGGAACCGGCGTCGCAACCGGATATAAAACAGTTTTGGCTGTTTGCTGGAATGTCCTGTCCTAATATGCAATATACCATATACAATATCCAAATATGCCACACACACACACATAAACACACACGCACACGCACACATGCACAGCAACAGCTGTCACACTGGGAGGTTGATCTCCTTCGCGCGCTCATCGCTCCAGAACGGAACTTGATGAGCAAAAGCCATTTTAATTTCAAACGCTCCCGCCCGACTTAATATAAATCTGTCAGCCATGACAAGGCACATCTGTCAGCTCCACCCACCGATTGGAATGCCTAATCGAAGTAAATTGAATCACATAAACGCGGCAATGCGCCCCGAAGGATCTCGAAAACAGTGTAAGGAGCAGCGACCTTAGCGAGGTCCTTGTGCCAACGGGAAGTGAAAGCTGTTCGAGTGAAAGGGTATGGGTCAAAAATCAGCCTTTGGCTAAAGTGACAAGCTGAAAAGGATGAAGGGATGGGGGCTTATGGAAAATATTGGGGAAACTAAGGGCTTAACTGACAACTCACGAATTTACTCAAATCCTGCAGCTTTTAACTCACCGTAGTTAACTTTATACAAAATGACAACTTGCTTATTATTATTTAAAGATGCTGTTTACCTTCATATATTTCGGTAATAATTAAGACATTCTCTCAGTAGTTTTAAACTTATAATATGCAGTAGACATTTTCCTCTTAGCGTTTATTTAAAGCACAATACAGGACTTTCAGCCATTAAGCTTCAAGAAGCTTAAGTGTTCGATGCACACATGTACATATGCGTTCAATTACAATACAGAAATAAATCAAAGGGCCTTAAAATATATCCAATCAATGGTAGGTTGTATCTCACAGCAATAAATGCGGAAAACCATTTAAATAATTTCGCACTCATTCCGGTAATCCGCAAATGAAAATTAGCCCTGGCCAAAAAAGAAACAATTTGCATTTTAAACAAATAAAATTATCAAATGAAATAATCGAAATGCAAATAACCACAAAATTTTGGTTGAAATATTGGTCGTACCGTTTCATTGTTTTATGTTCGCACTTTATTTTGCAGTAATTGGAATGGAGGGGTAATTAATTAGTTCGCAAATCCCTTTGACCTTTTGGCGGATGGCGGAGGTCGCGTCTTGACTTCAAACTTCCATTTTCCCTTTCCAACCTTCTTCCAACCACCCACACACTCGAACCAAATGTATCTTCTTACCAAGAGGTGGAGAAATTAATTTACGAGGTGAAACTTATTTGCGAAACCCTTTTTGCGCTCTAACGGTTCAGTGGGGTGGGTGGCAGGTGGTGGGTGATGGGTGGTGGCTTGAAGGACAGCGGGCGGCGGCAGTCCATTGAAGCGTTTAAATTGCTGTCAACAAAAGGCAAACAAATAAATAAAAGCCAACAGCCGAGGGCTGCGTGGGCGGTAGACGTGGACTGCAAAGTGACAAAGTGGGCGGACCGCACGACAAATATGTCTACAAATGGACGACAACCGAGGGGCATACAACATGACATTGGGCGCGGGGGAGGGGCAGGGACACAGGAGAAGATCTGGCCAAAATTAACGGATTGGGGAGCCCCTGAAAGGAAGGCCCTCAAATGACCCAAAACAGCCAAGACGAAACGTGCGCCAAGTGAAATGATTAACACATTCTGAAAGCCAGAGGGGCACACTGAGAACAAAACTAGTTACTACTAATATTAGTAACAAGATTTATAGACACAAAGGTGTTTACAGCTTGCGAGGACTGCTTTCTGTGTAGAGTATATACATCAAGCGTCACTACTTATAATAATAATAGGATTACGTTTATAGAAACATAGAAGTTTACAGCCTGTTAGGACTGTTTTCTTGCTGTGTAGAATCAGTAGGAATGCTGATGACTAAGATCTCTTGAGTGCCGGAGTGGCTGAACAGGTTTAGATAACACGCAGCAAATGCAAGCTACTAACCGCAGATAGCGACGGGCTTTAATTACAAGCTAGTTGGGGAAATGGGAAATTCCTTCCGCCCAAGGTCGATGGGAAATCTGTGAGCAGCATCAATCGAGCATCTCTGCAGGCGCCCAGCTCCAACCGTCCGACAAACATGACAGGCACTCAAATGGCATATAAGCAGGGAAGGATTCCAAGGATGCGAAAGCGGATGTGGGGCAGGATTGGAAAACACACGGAGGACACGCAAGAAAATGGTATCAAAGGTTGCTCAAGACGGCAGGATAAACTGAATGTATGCATCGTCAGACTTTCGCATGTGGCAATACTCTTTGCAAACGGACTTGTGAGGTTCTGGTAATCAATAAAAAAAAAGTTGATCAAAAAATGACTGTTAATGAACCGAAACAGAAATAAGTCCACAGCCTTTGACCAATCAAGGACAGGTAGATACTTTATAAAGTAGCCAGCCCAATCGCGTCTCAAAGTGGCACAACTCTTACACTTAATCGTCTTGAAATACGCTCAGCACGAAAATGGCAAACATGTGGCAAGGCCACCGCAGGTGGGTGTTGGGTGTACCTTTCTTTTATGGGTTTTCGGCCAAGGACTCTGCAATCGAGTTAACCGACGACTATAAATAGACGAGCATGGGGCGGGCATGCATGCAAATGGCCAAACCAAAAAAAAGGGCAAGCGCTAAAAGCGGAATTCACTCATCAATAATGCATTCCGCATTGAAGCAGATACAACAGCAGATTGAGATACAAAGGAGGAGGCAGCTGGAGATTGGAGATTGCGATGGGTAACGAAGAGTTGACACTGATATGTCAACTAATCCGGCAGCACTTTCGATTTGGCGACCTGAGGTCACCACTCTTCGCCGCTCACCTCACCCACTCGCTGAGCTGGGTCCAATTGCCCAGTTTTCTCTGTGCGCCGAGTGCCGGCAGGACATAATCGCTTGTTGATCCTTTATAAATACCAGGCGAGGACAGCAGCTGCCGCAACATCCTGCCGAAAGTGAGTGACTACTGGACTGAGTGGCGGAGTGGCGGAGTGTCGGGCCAGCGGGTGACATAATCAAATCAATAATTTATGAGTCCACTTCGCTGTAAGCGGATTTACATTGGCCAAACACTTGGTCGAGCTCCCTGGGGGATCAGAAACTTTTTGGCCACTTGCCGCTGAAAGGGCATCGGCAACTGATATCAATTAGGTGGAAAGTGATAAGTTTGCTGCCTGTTTGTTTGTCTATTTGCCTAACTTTTGACTGGTCCTTGGGGATGGGCCAGCGCAACTACTTAGAAGGGCTGATAATAATGGTGCGCACACTCTGTTCAACTGTAGATGATACTACCAGGACACCAGACACCAACAGCAAAGGATAACAGAAGCGGCGGCAAAAGCAAGCTGTTAACGTGAGGGGAAATAATTGCAAGACAAACAACAGAAATGCGGGATGAAACCGAAAAATCATAAAAACTGTCGCTGCTTAGCTGCTCACTTGGCGATGCCATTTGTCCATCATCCAGAGGCAGCGGAAAAGCAGCGGAAAAGCAGAGGAAAAGCTGCGGGAGAGCAGCGCTGTCGCAGAGCAGCAGCGGCGCAGTCAGCGTCGCAGCGAAAAATATCAAGAAAAGCCGCTCCACTCGATTGCTTTTGTTTGTCTGCCAAAGGAGATGAGCATGTACAAATGGTATAGGGCTTAATATTGGCAATGGTTAGGGCAGAACTTCGAATTGCCAGCTTTGCATTGCGAAGATATTATGCAGCCTGCACCCTGTATGCCCATTATACGATTTGACTAATTTGGCGCCCTTTCAGTGCACTTTTTCGTCCTGTTTTGGGAAAGTCTCGACCGGAGGGCAGGGCCACCGTTATGATTACAATGACCTCCATGATCCCGACCAGCAGTCGCGTGTCATTCCAGTTCCTTTTTCCCCCAACCCAGGAGCCCCTTTGTCCTTTGAACACTCGCACGTTGTTGGCAAATGCTTAGCGGTAAATTTTCGTCCTGCACACAGGACGAGGATGCGGTTGAGGGACAGCAGACTACTGGCTCCTGGCAGTGGTTGCTATCTGTATCCCACGACGCACTCACCTCCCAATCCAACCGCTCCTTTGGAGATAGGCCCGCAGTTTAAAGTTCCTCTATCCCATACCGAGTGCCATTCCACTGATATGAAAACGTTTTCCATGCGCCCTGTTGATGGCACATTCAAATATCCACAACAGATGCCGTGACACATGCCTTCGCCTCCACATCCACATGGCTCCAAATTCGTGGGTTCAGGACAATGCGGCGTATGATTATTTGACTGCTAATGCGAGGGAAGTCGCCGCTTTTCGGCTGGTTTGTGGCCTTGGTTAGTTCTTTGTGTCCATCGTGTGGCAGCCACAGCTTTTCGAAGCCCTCCTACCTTTAAGAAAAAAAAATGCTGGCCTGGCAAACGTAGGTAGTTGGTAGCTGCTGCTGATGTCCCTTTTTCCCCATCGAACTGGCAACGGAAGTGGACCAATTGAGTGCGCTGCAATCAGAGTTTCGAAATTTGCAGAAAAGGTGGTAAAAGGTAAAAAAAGAGGAAATTAAGTTAGAGCACAGCTTTGCTGGGATATCCGTCATCGATGAAACATGACGTATCACACCTTTTGTTGAGACTTCTTTAAACTTAGCTCTACCGTGCTAAATAAATCAGCACTAGTCGACTCTTTAAAACCGAAACTCAGTCGCAAGACACACAGATTTATAAGCACTCATTTATTCTACGTAAGCAACTAACTTCTCTAAAGTGATCTGCCGCAAATGCCTGGGTAGACAATTGAATTCATCATACGCCACGTTGGCCGCAACTTTTTCGCACGGCTGCCGGCGGGGCGTGCTACTTATGTGGGCCACAACGCACACAATGCATGCCACAAATACCAGCAGAAAGGCCAGAACATACAGTGGGCACATGAACAAAAATACAAAAATATTAAACCGCAAAAATGTAAATATTTTAAGATTGCAAAGTGCTGACAGAAAGTTGTACAGTGAAAATATTAAAAGCCGTTGCCATTAGCGAGTAACCACTGCCAATTCATGTATGTATTTATTTCTACCGATTTATGGTTGAAAATATTTTGTCTTGCTTATTGAAATTCAAAAGGGATAAACTGCTGGCACCCCTCCCCATTCCGTCGCCTCCCCAATGTCCTGTGGCATAACTACAAATAGTTGGGTGAGTGGAAAGTAGCAGAAGCGTCCAAGTCGCCGCGGGGCAAAGCAAATATACTACCAACAAATACCAGCCAGCAAAAGCCAACAGCCGACACTTGGCCAGGACTTAATACTGCTGCTGCACAAGCGAAAAATGTAGTGTACTATTTTTTAGAAAGAAGGCAGGAAAAAATAACATTATTAAATAAATAATAAATAATGAACAGCTGAAGTTCAAACAATGGCTGTACAGTTGCAAAAACAAATAATCGTGTTTACGCGTAATATAACTAAAAGTTCAGAAATAATTCAAATACGATTTTAAACATTTATTACGGCTAGATCCTCTTGTATTTCTCTGTTTCACAAAGTATCTTTTGCATACAGATGCAGCTCAGCAGCATATAAGTATCCTTAAGGCATAGCTTCCTCGTTTCGCTCAGTGTAGCTACTCCTTTTGCTTCTGTTACCACTTCTGATTTTGCTGGTGGTGCTGCTTGTATGGTTGTTGCTGCCCTGCAGCGACCGCAACGCCTCCTGCCGCAACTTTTGCTGCCACACTATAAATATAACATTAATTTTTATGTTTTCATATTTAGCAACGCTTCGCTGGGCAGACAAACACACACACTCGCATACACACACACACATAGTTGAACACCCCGAAGCAGTAGCGCCCATAAAGATATGGCCATTGAATGACGTTTATGAGCGATAACGCTGATGTCGCCGCTGCGCAACACTCGCTGTTAAGCGCTTAGCAGTGGCCTAACAGCGCTGTTCCAGCGGCATCCACAACTGTTTTGCTGGAGGGAAAACCTCTGCTAATGCGCCGCGGTCGCTGCGACTGCGACTGCGACGCCGGCTGTGGCAGTGGCTGCTGCGTCGGCGACTTCTATTGTCATTTGCCACATGTGAAATTTACCGTTACTTCTTCGCTCATTCATTCGCTGTTTACATTCCGATTCGAAGACTTTTCCCAATCGCGCGCGACTTTCGAAAATATATTCAATTTGAATTTTGATTACAGCCACTGTTATTTCCATACGATCGTTTAAGTTTGGTTCAGCGAAAAATAAAGGAGTGGCTTCAAAAAAATCGTATTTCTCATAGTATTTTAAAAGTGAGAATTTTTTTAAAAATGATTACAAATTAATTCGAAAATTCCTATTTAAAAAAAGAAACAAGCAAACATTGTTGAAAGGCAAAAAAAAAAGAACACGTGGATAACTTTTCGTTTCTACCTAATGCGATTGAGGTTTTTGTAATCAAACTCACTGCACTATGTTAATTATACAGATATGGTAATAGATAATTAAAGCCCCCATGTGGGGTGATGTGATTGGAAATGGTAAAGAGACAGACAATTCACATCCACTACAAAAAAACCAACGATGAACTTTCAGAACCGCGTCGATAGTCGAGTGAATCGGAACCACTAAAGTGCTAAGAAATATACAATGAAGATACAATGCATAATATGAACTGTGAAGTGCAAGGACCATACGAATTGTTCATAACCAGAATAACAAATAAACTTCAAGTTCTCGGTGTATATCAGTGCAAACAATAATAAAGCATTTCCAGGAAAAGCGCCAGAAAGTTCAATCAGACCTACCGCAATTGAGGTGTAGACGCCACTGAGTTGAGATCTTCAGATATTGTCTATAAGTAGACCAAAGCGAAGCTTTTGCCATAACAACAGCTAACATTGGGTCATGTAATGCCCAACTGAATAATGCCCTGATGTTGAAAGTGTAGAAAGGGCGTATGGAATTTGGGCTGGAGGTTGATAAAGACTTAAGTCAGAATTTCCGCTGTGAAACTACTCGATCAATGCACTTAAAATATTAAATCAATTCAAGTGGAACTACAGTCCCACTTAATTAACATGAACTTTTATCAAAGTGTAACTACAGTCCTACACTATTACCATGAACTTTAACGGAAGACAACAATTTTTATAATCCTTTATTTGCTAGACTAATTTATTATGTTACAAAGTGAAATAATATTTCAGCTTGAGGTTTATTAAATCATTTAATTTAAACATTTTTAAATAGTTGTAATTTCTATATTACAAAGCCAAGGGACTCCCATTCGGTGTCCGAAAATAGAGATTACAGTCAGGCCACTCAGAGATTAAAGAGCACTGATCATTATCTGGCCCAGCGATAGATGGGATGGCCCTTCAAGCCTGCCAAAACCACAAAATACGCATATATGTATATCTGCTTTCCAAAACTCACACTCGACAAAACTTGAACACACGACACGGGGCGGCAGGGTGATAAAACGCAGTGTCAATTGAAGTGCTTGATTAGGCGATTTGCGAGCGATTCGCCAGCGATTTCCAACGCCTGCAATTAGAGACGGCGGCGCACTGCAAAATACGTACGTGTATATGCAATGGATGGCAGTGGCGTTGGTTTGGTGGGGGTTTCCCTCGGTCCTGTCATTCACAAGCATCGCGGGCTGGTGCTTGAAAAATGATTTACACGCGCAAATCATAAATTATGCCCATTTCAAGTGGAGAATCCATGACAAATGCAGATGACGCCCAAGCACCGATGACGATGGCGATTGCAATGCCATCTAATGGCAGATATGATGGCGATTGTGACTGCGGGTTTGATAGAGATTTGGATTGGGTATTGGTATTGGTATTGGAATGCTGCTAGTGCCAATGATTGTTGTAAAGATGAGGCATTTTAGCACTGTCCCTAAAACGAAACCATTGTCTGCTGGCTGCGGTTTTTCTCCGCCTCTTATCAGCGACGTCAAGCCAATGAAATCAAATCCACGACACTCCAATTCAATTTCGAATTTCACACCACTTTCAATCGGACACACACCTGGACTGATTGAAAGCGGCGACACTTTCAATGCTAATGAGCTGCGAAAGGCAATTCAGTTCGCATCGGTCTTCGCTGGGCATCACACCGCAAAACCTTCCGGGTCTCAAAAAAAAAAAAAGAAAATATAAATTAGTATTGGCAAAATACCTATTGGATACCTGGATCGAGTTTCGGTGGGCCCATGCAGAACGTCACGACTGTCGTACGATTATCGCACAATTTTCACGTCCGGTTGTCCAGCTTAATTAAAAATATCTTTGTTTTTCGCAC
Source organism: Drosophila erecta (assembly GCF_003286155.1). NCBI lineage: Eukaryota > Metazoa > Arthropoda > Insecta > Diptera > Drosophilidae > Drosophila > Drosophila erecta. The sequence continues at coordinate 6,661,148 of NW_020825194.1, forward strand.
TGATAAACGCGGTGGCAACGCAAAAAGGAATTCTAGATAAAGTCTGTAGAACGGATTTCGGCACAGTACGATGTTCAAAAGTGATCTCTGTGTGCTGATTGTGATCTCCTTGGCGTGTTCCTTGCATTCAGGTTGGTACTGTAGAAATTAGGATTTCTTCCGAGGTGTCTAAAGAAACTCCTTCCAGTCTGGAGCCCTTAACCACTTATTTTTAATTAGCCTTTAATTCAGAATAAATGTTTGTGTGTTCAATTACCTGTATTCTAAGTACATTTTGTGCAATTATCTGTCTGAAAACCCTATATAACCTTATTTGATTTGCAAACATCATTCTCAAGTTAGCACTTGAGTCCTCATTTTGCCTTCTCTGTGCAGTTTTGCCCACTTTGAGTACAAAATAACAAAAATTATTTATATGTTAAAGTGGATTCTTGGCATTACGACAAGCCAATAATCACTACTTATTCAATATATTTCCACGGAATTCTGTCTAGTTGTGAAATAAGTCGTAATATTCCGAAAGTAGCATGATAAGGGATACATAAAAATACTTTAATTATTATTTCAAATGCGTAGATTTGTAGCTTAAGGGAAAAGTGAACGATTCTAAATACTTTGAATTCGTTTTAAACATTTTTTGGTATTAAATTTATTAGTTTTGAAATGGATTGTATATATATTTGCTTTAGTTTTAAAGCAAAATATCTCAGTTCAAGTAGCATTTAATTCTTGTAGTTTCTAAGCAGAGCAGCTATAATAGTTGTGTCTATCGATCTATAGATCAATATAGATCACCCAACGATTCCTTGCCCAATCCATCCATTCACATCCAAGAACGCTCCATTGATCACTGATCAACATGTTTGCTTTAAGAGCACCTTAACATCAGTGATCTCCGGGCGAGCTAAGAGTAGAATACAGCATCGGAAAGTCAGAGAGAGCTGTGATCTGCTGAAATCACTCTTTCTGTATCTCTTCGACGCGGTCTGCTCGTTTTATTGTCACATTTGATAAGACCACCTTGAGACGGTGCAAAAACAAGCACAATCGCACTCTCGGCTACTCTCGAATTGAAATCGGTGGCGATTCGCTTAAATTTGCAGGCTTGTTCTCTAAGCGAATTCAGTTGAAAAAGGCGCGTTGTGCGAAACGGGCATCAACAGTTTTTAGCGGTTTATTTTCAACTTAAGACAACAAACAACCAAACCAGAAAAACAGAAAAACAGAGCTAAATAAAAGCAAAGCTATATAAAAACAAAGCTAAATCAAAAGCAAACCTCATGTAATTCAAACAGTACAAATCGAAACGTAAATGCAATGATCTGTTTCTGAAATAAATTGGGAAAGCACGTGCCGCACATTCGCAGACACCTTGAAAATACCGCAAAAATAAATCAAAATAAAAAGCCAAACTGATAAGACTTTATTTATCCGCGCGAGTAAACGCGTGCTAGCTGAAAATATCGGTAACAATAATATTTAATTAATTCATTTGCCCGATCGAGGGGGCGTGGCTGTCCGCTCAGCAGAAATGTAAATTATACTTCGGCATTGTTAATTGCCAACGTCAACAGAAATGCTTTTGCTTCTCCATACACATTAAGTAAAAACTTGTTTTTCTCGCCGATTTGTATTTAATATAAAATATTTGACCTATGGTTTGAAATTGCCATATTTTACTCAAAATAAATGTTATGTTGTATCAGGTATATAGTGAATTCTCAAAGTTTAATATAAATGAATTTACTGTGTATTTTTGTGCGTTGCTTATTTTGCTCTCTTCGCATTTTTCGATTCATTTTGTTGTTGCCCGATGTTTTTGCTTAAATTTTTATTCGGCCTTTTCAGTCTTTTCGTTTTGTTTCTTTTTTTTTTTTTGGCTGCGTCGCGTTTTTGTGTGTCGCACGATTTTCAACCAGTTTCTTAAGTCTTCTTAGCTCGAAATAAGAAATGAGAAGAGAGCCGAAAGTAAAAGAGAATTGGCCAGATCGTATGTTTATTTTCCTTTTTTTGGCTGGCAAGCGATTCTTCAATGTTTTCGCGTTAATTCTTGCGTTTATTTTTACGTTGACGCGGTTTTTTTTGTTTGGCCATTTCTCTGATTAGATAATCGCTGGTGCAGATCTCACGCTTCCTGCTTAGATAATCTATTTGGCCAGGGTCACCAGAAATCACCCCACTTAATTTACCCCCCTTTCCAATACAGTGTAAATACCAACATTGTAAGATCAAAGTGCTTAAAGTGTGAAAAAAGCGCAAGACAAACAGCAAAGACTACAGCAAAAGAAGTGTGAAGACAAGTAAAATACCATACCATGGCCATAGAGTCACGCTCTACGAGCACTGCAAGTGAAACCACCACAAAATCCGCCATCAAATCAACCAAAATCAACCAAAGCCCAAAATCTCCAGTAACATTCGGTAATCTCGGCGAGAAAAGACGAGCCGAACAGCTTTTCCGCTGCGCCTGCGCCAACTTCAATCTCCTGCTGCTGACTTTAATCCTCGGATTCGGCAAATGCTGCACTGCCACGCCCACGCCGCTGAGCACGCCCTCAACGGACACGCCCACCTCGCCAGTTAGCCCACATAATCCACAGGCGCTGGACGAGGGCGGCTCGCTGAGCAAGCTGATCGATGGCAAGACCTTCATCAACATGGGCTTCAAGTTCCTCAACGTTTCCGGAAAGATTGGCACACCCCTCGGCATAGGTGAGAATACAAGCAATTCAGCTGCATTGGCTGATATGCGATTGAAAAACCGGCGAGAATAGCGAAAAACCAGAATAAAAAGGTGGCACTGGCGGGGGGCACAAAGTGTGAAGTTTGTTTATAGCCTGGCTTGTGCTAATTTTAGACCACAGATGTCGACGAGCTTCAAGTCGAAAATGAAGTTGGAATACCCTGCATGGAGGTATATATGTTGTGCTTCGCTATATATATTTTGTCATTCTAAAAAAAAGGGTGAAATCCTTGGTAAATATCTCATCTTACACAGACAATGGCGTTCTAAAACAAAATTAAGTGCTTAACTTGAGCAGATAGTTTAAAGCTCTCGCCATCGAATTGCAATTTAATGGTTAAAGTATTATCAACTGTGGCTAAGACGTTTTTCATTCAAACGTTACTAGGCTGATAGTATTTGAGCTTGAGATATTACATGGTTTACAAGCTAATCAATAACGATCTAAGAAAGTTAGCGAATTCAGTTTGAAGAAAAAACAAACATCCATGACGTATATGAGTCAATAATAACATTTAAAATATATGGCTTTCGGTAATATTACTTAATAGTGCATTTCTTCATAGATGATTTATAATCTACACAATCTTGGTTACAAGGGTATCATCCAAATGTCGAGTCATTCAAATAGCTTTATTCACTTCACACATCGTGCACTTGAAATGGGCTCAGTTAAAGAGATACAGATACAAGCAGCGATGCAGTTGCAGATACAGATACAGATGCAAAAGTGCACCTTCCACTTGTTGCACACACAGACGGTGTGCGGTTGCACTGTTACCGTGGTATCGAAATAGACGAGAATTGTTATTCACTTCCGCATTGATTTCCGCCTGGCTTACCACAAGGTATCTGTATCTTCTAATGGCTTCGAGATAAGAAAAGCGTTTGGCGTCTGTCTGTGACGTTTTCTTGTGGCGCGGGGCATTACAATCATAAATCTAAATTCAAATCTAGCCACCTGCTTTGGCCAATATGGATTTGCGTTTGGTGCTAGCCCTGAACCGGGGATTATCTTATCGGTCAATTTTACGATTTGTTTTTATGCATTTTCCAACCACCGGGATTTGCCCACTTGAAGATAAGTGGACAGTCAGACAATAGAAATTTCCTTCAATAAATCAAGAATTAATGGATTGATAGTGCAACGAGCTTCGAATAGCTGCAATAAGTCATTCAAATGATCTTGAAATGCTGTCGATTGAAGAGCATGAAGCGAAAAAACTACGTTTGTTATAAATTATAATTACATTTTAAAAAAGTATTAGAGTAGATTCTCTTACCTTAAAAAAAAAATATTTTTTGTGTACAAATTTCGTTTTAAACCTATTTTTAAACCGTTAAATCTTTTTTAAGCATTTCGCACTTTCGAAAATCAATCAACATGTTGAGTGCCAAAAAATGGTCTTAAGGCTAAAAATGCCCCATTTACTTGCATTTTTGTACTTTGCTCTTGGGAATCTTGGACTTTGCTCTATACATTATAAATTGTTGACAAAAAACACGTATTTTCCTAACCAGCTCTCAAAAAACAAGGCGCATTTCAGAGATATTTGTATCTGAAATTGACGTAGTCCAGAGTGCGGTGGCATTGTACGATGCCAGAGTTAAATTTAAATATTTTGGCTTTTCAGCATGCAGTGAACTAGGAAAATTCACATAAATATAGACTGAGTCGAGCCCCCAATTCTCCGTCGATTTGCGTTGTAATGCTGCCCATCAAGGTGCATTATCTCTTTAATATTCTCTTTCTCCCTGCTGACTTATCATTAATTCCATTTGATTTTTCACGCTTGAGTGTTGCTGTCAGATAAATTAACATATGCTTGATATGATATATATGTTTGTGCATATACGATATAGTCGCATATGTATATATGTGATGGCAAGGTCGCCGAAGAGAGGAAGAAATTGATTCAATTTTTATTTGTACGCCCCATTTCGCTTCAGTTTTTAATTTATTCGCTGTGCCAACAGATTTCTCTAGCATATAGAACTAGTTTGTGCCAGAACCGATGGCAAACAAACAATAACAATAACAAATTAATAGTGGGCGTGCTCATCTTACGTAGATAGAATGTTGATGCAGTTTAATTGTTTTGTTTGCTTACCGTAAACATGTTTTGATTGACTCAACTATTCTGGGGAAATTGTTGATGCATCAGCATCATACAAGTCCCAAATCATTCTCCATATGGACCACATCCCCCAGGAATCACGTGTTTTGTCATTTCGTGTATATACCACTGGAATTCATTCAGGCAATTATCAATTATCAGGTAATCCATTAACCTTGACTTAGGCACTGAGCTTATCAAAGCCTGTGCTCGCAACTGAATTAATATTAATTAGTATTAAATAGGAAAAAAGAGAATATTTAACTGATTGCGATTTTTCCCAGCACTTAACACCTTGCTGAGCCAATATATTCTTATCAATATATGCACTTTTTTTTCCCACAGTTATGATTAATTCTTAGTCTAATATGAACATGTGATAACTGCTTATCAGCATTTTTTGACTCGCAGTTGTCTATTTTTTGTATTTGTTATATGGAAAAAAAATCGTATGATTTTCGAGCGGCGAAGTGAAGTTTATTGGGTTAAGCCAACCGGATTGTGAGTGGACTTGATTTCGCCTCTACTATTAACAAAATCATTAGCTATGCTAAGCAGTTTGCTGTTGAATATGGTTTATTTATTCATAGTCTCGCATTGCGTCTAAGTTTGGCCAAAGTTGCCGGCAGACAAACTGTTGGCCATAATGGTGATATTGATCTGGTTTTTGGATCTGTGGGTGTGTCCGCCTCATTACGGAAACTCTGCAATCAATAACCGACTGGCTCAATGCAGTCAAACTCAGTAGGTTAAGTTTGTGACAAGGAAACAATGGAACTTAATTGATAGGTGTCAGCCGGCTGGAAAAACTATTAGTGGGTTAATTAATGGACGAGCTGACGGTTTAAATAACTTTTCAAGGATTTTATCGTGAGTTCTTTTCAGAATCTTCAGTTTCCTACCAATATATGGCAGACTTCTTTTAAGAACGACCCTTATCAATCTTAATAAGCTATGCTAATTTATTTTATGGCGCGTTCGGGGTCACAAGTTATAAATACTTCTTTATACTTGCCCATTTATACTCGTTGAACCTCCACATTATTATTTTTGCATTATCCTATTCAAAATCCTTCTCTGAGCCACAAGCTAATATTTATTTTTGGACTTTTTCATTCAAATACCCGCCGCACAAGGCAAAGGAACTCATTCATCGCCAGGCTTGACGTCATCTGGAATTATTTCAACTGAATTCCCCATCTGCCCCATAAATACATAAATACATACATACATGTATGCATGCATTTGCTCGAATTATAATTTGCCATGTTGTTGACTGTCATCATGCATAATTGAAAACAATTCCCGGCCAGCCAGTGCGGCGACACCAAATCGAATTTATTTGACCTTATTGATTGACGGCTGGAAATCGGAGATATCCCATTGTTTATTTTGCCACACGCACTCCATATTGCTGCGAACTTCAGTTGCGGCAATTAGCAAGTTTATGCATATGGGAATGGGAGTGGGAATTGAAATGGCAAAGCAGTGGGCCATTGAAATATGCAAAAGCGTGATGGATCACCACATGGATTGGGTGGAGTGGGTGGAGGGGGTCATGTGAATGGGTCAAGCGAACAGCTGTCAACGGCAGGCCGGTCGGAAAAACCCTTTTCAAAAGGGCTCCACTTCAATTTAGCCTCCTTCTTTATTATCGCTTTTCCTCGCCCTCTGTTTGTTCAATGGCAATCTATTACATTCATTTTTTTATGTGTCACATTTTGTTTTAGGTTCCTACACAAGGAAAAAGTAGAAATAGTGCAACTAAAAGGTGGAGATCAACTAGAAATAAATAAATCATCTACCTACTTATACGCAAGTTGTATGCAAATTTTGCCATAAATGAGTTGTTATATTATAGTATTTTAATACTCGAAATTGTTCTCCGTGTAAAACTGTTGACATTCCTTGGGTTTTCTGGCCGTCGAATGGCTTGTTTCGTGCCGAATATGTGTATTGCATATTTTCAAGGGCTCCTATGTTTTGGTTTTTCCGGGGAGGGGCCCAAAACTTTGTGATCCATTTTGTTTGAGGCTTTTCTGTTGATTAAAAGCTCCCCGCCCATTCCGCTTCCATTTTATCGTTTAGTATGCAAATTACTTGTCACACTCACACATATGTATGTATGTATGTCTGTACAGAGGCGGATATATATCTGTCTGTGTCTGCAGCTGATTGTTTTTGAAGTTTTTAGCCCTAATCAATTTGAGCCTTTGTTATTTTTCCTTTAATGAGAAAAGTTTGCTCTGTGCGAGAGTGGCCCGTTGAGCCAGTAAGTCCGTAACTCTGAGTCCTTATAATTGGCTTAAAGCGCTTGTTTGCCCATCTAAATCAGCTCTGTTTATATTGCAGGCCAATCCCTGGAGGCCAAGTGCGATGAGAAGCAGTTCCAGTGCCACAGTGGCGACTGCATTCCCATTCGATTCGTTTGCGACGGCGATGCGGACTGCAAGGATGACAGCGATGAGCAGATTAAGGAGTGCAAGTTTATAGGTGAGTTCAAGCGACAGGTTTATTCGGCTCTTAAAAACATATCATTAAGTAGAGCAAGCTAATATTTATATAGCTAATGGCTGCATTTGATAGATCAATATAATTAATTTTAATTTAATGTGGCATAAGACCAGTGTTTATTCTGCACTTATGTTAATTTATATTTAATTCTGTGATGAGCAGGTTGTTTATAGCTTATTGACAGCGCCGCAAGCCAAATGCGTTGACTAATATCTAATCTATTACCCTACTTAGCCTGAAACATTAAATGCTTTAGAATTATGTTTGCTAATCATTTAAATTAATTAATGCTATAGATATAATATTAATGCCAAAGTTGTTCAGTATATAGAGACATAGAGACCACCATTTAGGTGGAAACAATAGGTTATTAGTTCGTAGGTATTAGAGACGAAGCAATTATTTTGGAAGAGAATCAAATATCACGATTGCAAGCAAAAAAGTGAATCACTTGCCGCTGTTTTTGATTGCATACTTTCCGGCGGTCGTTGAAACAGAGCGCCCACAATGGCGTCCGCGTAATTAGGCACGGTCAGCATTTGGTCATTTGTCGGTTTTCCTTTTGTTTGAATCAAACCTGAAACTGCCATCGAAATGGAAACCGAAACTAGTTTGCAACATTTACGCATCGCAATTGTCGCTGACTGCTGACCAAAAACTGTGCCATGGCATTCCCCCGCCGCGAGTATCTTTGTATCTGTGTATCTGCAAGCGCTTTGTATCTGCAACGCACTTAGCATTTAGCTGACTGCAACAGAGCGGCTCTGTTGCATCAGCAATTTTTTTGTGCCACTGTCTGCCGCTTTATCATCTCGCCTCGCACGAGACTTTTGCGACTTATGGCGGCCCAATATGATCGTAAAAGGAAACTATGTGAGGTCGTTTGCTCTGCTTGCGGTTTATCTCCCAACTTTAACCAGCCAACTAGTGCCAGCCACCGAAATGAGTGCATCCATTTTGGGATTCTTGCGGCGCATAATGCAATGCCTTTATGTAACTCGCTGCTGGGTCGAAATGCAGCACCCAGGAGAGAAATTGATAATGAGCAGCAGGAATGGGGCAGCAAAAAAAAGTTGCATTTCTGCATTTCTGTTGAACTTGGGGGAATGCGATAAGAGAGATCTTGGATTTCCCCAAGAATGCAAGCCGTAATTATGCTAAATGCGTAAACAGAAGTGCACTATCTCAGTTTATTTATCTTACTGCGACATAAAAATAGTTCTGTGGTGCAGCGCAAATTGTGTCGAGGGGGTTGGTTGTCAGGTTCGACTTGCAACATAGTTAAGTTCCAAAAATTAATATATCTATAATTTATTCGAAAAGAACTCATCGTGTAATAACTCCAAATTCGCACTCACAACAATAACCGAGAGTGACTCCAATCGTTCACTCATTTCAAATCCACTCAGCCAGCAAAGACTAGACTCAACTCGAGTCGGATTTTTGCACTCGACTCGCTGAGTGTGGCAAGCTTTCGATTTCTCGGCTGCTGCGGAGGCTGCAAACAACTTTGGGCGGAATTGTTTTTAAGGATAGCCGCTCTGCAACCAACCACTCAGTTGGCGGCGAACCTCTCAACCAAACGGATGTAAGCGCGCAAAAGTGTGAAAGGACTGCCTCCTCAGCTAAAAGGGGAATTTGCATATAAACATATATATATATACATATATAAATATAAAACTACGGGCAAGCCAGAAAACTCAAAGAAACGTGTGAAAAGTCAGCTAGCGAAAGTGTGCCAAGTGTGTAAGTGTGTGCCAACAAAAAGCAAGGATAAAAAGCCATGAAGGATAAACAAATTCAGCGAAAATATTTAAGGCTAATCGGACAGCGAGCAGACGTACTCTGCGTTGCCAAGATTCGTTTTATCTCTGACAAAACGCCAGCAGCAGCAACATGAAAATCCTGGGTGCCACCAAGCAGCCCAAAGGATGTGCCAAGGAAGCTCTGTGTTCCTCGACTTATCCTCAAAGTCAATCGGTGACACTTGATGGGGCTCACTTACCACTGCCCACTGCCCACTTCCAAGCTCCCAGCCAAAGCAGCCGCCCCTCTTGCCATTTATCATTTAGTTGGACATTAAATGAGTTTCCGCCATTTGGCCCGTCTGCCCCCAAAAATGGATTATTATGTTTACAATTTATATGCGAATGCTCGGTCCGTTTGTCCGCTCTGCTCGTAATGAACTTGAAATCATAAATGTGCTGCTCGAGGGCAGTTTTTGTTTGCGGAAATTATGCAATCAATTTGTGCAAGTTGGCTGGACCACTTAAATATGTCACCAGAGCGTCCTGGCCCATTCATGGCTGCAAATTGTTGTGTTTTGTTTGTCAATCATAATCGAAGTGCTCTATTCCCCCATGTTCTGCAGCTCCTCAAGGAAAACACATCGAGAAAGTCGCGGGAAAATCCACGGAAAATGGGGCGCATTTGGTGTTTATTCTTCGTTACCAGTTTGCTGCACACTCAGAGCCAAAGTTTTCGCGTTCTGGCCATAAACGGTACGCAACAAAAATTATAGTGATTATATCGTTTGCGCCGAATCTAATGGTCAAACATAATATTTGAGTTGACACTATTATATTATAAGTGAACTGTTTATTTATGGACATTTAATAACTGAAATAATCACAGATATATCCGCCATACTAAAGCTATTTAAATAGAAAATACACGCATGGCCAAAACATAATTTATGCATATCATGCATAATTCCAACTTATTTGCCCAAATGAGTATTGGCAAATAAATAAACAAAATGCACAATGAATTTTATAATGCAACCTATTTTAAAATGCATTAAATGTTATAAACTCGTATTCTATCGGTATACTATCACTACCACCAAGTCTTACGTACTCCTTAAAACTCTGTAGTGTTGCTATCATGTCCTTTCATCAGCCTCCTTTCAGAGATCAAAAGGGAAACTGTTGAAATGCTGAAGAACAGTCGGTTAAACTAGTCCAAGTTCGTCGGGAAACTTTTAACTATTATCAGGTGGAAAAGTTTTCGACACCTTTTAACTTAAATTAAACACACCAAAATCCCAATCATCTGGATTTACAAAAATCCCGAGTTTTCCCCTAGAGTTTTACACCAGTTTTCCGCACTTCCGCATTTTCCGTAGCCTGTATCCTTTATACAGGATTCCGGCTATGCCTCGCATGCAACAGAATATTTTTGCATTTGCATACAAATTGGCTGAGAGCAGAGACTGAGCGGGAAAATACACGGAAACATCAACTGCCAAAGGCCAAAGTTTTTTAATCAACTGAAAAGCCGTTTAAACTTAGTTAAAAAATAAATTATGCTGCAAAATGCTGCATGACAGCGCAACTTTCATATTCCTCCTATTTTTTATTTATGCCATTATACGGGTATTGTCCTGTTTTTGGCAGTGGCCCCACTAAAATGCAATCAATGAAAGTTTCGCCCTTTAATGTCAGACACGATTACAAAAAAGTGTTGTAATTTGATTTTTAATTGGAGACCGAAGTGACATACCATTTTAATATGAGCGGATCCGCAGATATTACCAATTTGCCCGCTGGGCACAATTTCCAAAAAATAATGTCACATATTAGCAAAAAGCGAAACGCAAAGAATAACAACATAAAACCGAATCGACAATCATTGAACCAAAAGTGGGTGGGGAAATATGTTGTTCACTCCCCTGCACTTGTTTCCTTTTATGCCGTTTTATACATTTTATTCTCGCTCGGGTCACACATGTGGCCAATTTTTATTGTTCACTGAATGTGTATTTATATTTGCCTTTTTTGTTTTGCCTTTTATTTCTTTTTTAACAAATATTGGCGCACATCAAAGTTTTGTTTTGCGCCAGTTGCCTGCACACACAGGCCAATTTTTTTGTTGCCACATTTCGTTGAAATTCATAAAAAGTTTAGAAAAGTAATCATATAAAATGTTATTGATATGGCCAACACAGGCCTGACAAGCATAAAAATTGATTAAACTTTACAGGGCCAAATAAACGCATTTCCTTCGGCGCTGGCCAAGATTTGCATAATCAACACCAATTTTCAACGGCCACAAGGCATTTTCCAATCATTTACACCAGAAGTATGCGCAGTTCTACTTGATAGTGATCGTAAAAATAGCCCAAAAGTGCCCGAAGAATTTGTTAAATGCCAGAGTTCTCCTTCCAAAAAAGGTTAAGGCAAGGAATATTTCTAATTGCCGTGGCTGTTCCCCGAAAGTATGCAATAGAATTTTGTGGCCAGCTTTTCCGGCTGCGGGCCGTAAAAAAACGCTGCGTTTCATAGCAACAAGTCAGCGGAATCTGAAACCAACTAATCCGATTACAAGCCATACACGTACTCTATATATACATATATATATGTGTATGTATCTGTGTACACACGCGGTGTAAAATAAAAATGACACATTTTTGCTGCCCCTTGGAGTGGCATTGAAAAGCCATTGCAGCGCTCTTTTTGTTTGTGCTTGTGGGGAATTTTCCCTGCTCAGCACGTGCTCAAGTGCGTGTAAATACACATGTGTGTGTGTGTTTATGAAGGGGGCGTGTGGGCGGGGCGCGCCTTCTTCTGAGTGGCCCCCAGCTCCCATTTCCCCCGCCGTTTGTTTGGCTTTTGTTTTTGATACGGGTCGCCTGCACAGTTCAAAGCCAGGCAAACATACAACTGCGGTCGCAGCAAACCCACTTCTCCAAACGGAAATTCCTCACATTTCAAATATTTTTTATGTCAATTATGCGTTTTCAGCTAGGGCTATAAACAGTTAATCAAGTTAAGCCGAAATTAATATGGTTAAAATGGTTAATTGGTGAATTAAAACAAGAAGTCGCCAACTCTGTTAAAGTTGAAACTGTTAGCTTAGTTTAAAATCCTATTTAAATTGCCATTACAAAATATGAGTTCAACAACTTCTTAAGAAGCAAAAAAAGGCGCGACCAGCTCGTACAAAGTTTAAATTAGCTAACAACATAAGTTAATTTTAAGCAGAATTTAGAATTTAAATGTGCTGCACCTAAAGTGCCTCAAAACGAGTTCAGCAACTTTTAAAGTAGCAAAAAATCCCTGCTCAGCTCGTATAAAGTTTAGGTTGGCTAACAAAATAAGTTATTTTAATAAGTTATGCTTAGAACTTAAATTTGCAGCACTAAAGTGCCTCAAATGAATTGCAGAGGCGCCCCTAGGTGTATTTATTCACCTGCAACATGAGCACCATGATTTAACCCGCTTTTCCTGCCTTTTGCAGAGGCCACTTGCTCGTCGGACCAATTCCGCTGCAGGAATGGCAACTGCATACCGAACAAATGGCGATGCGACCAGGAGAGCGATTGTGCCGATGGCTCCGATGAAGCCAACGAATTGTGCAGTAAGTATTTAGCCGCTACCCGGCGGCGAAGTCCTTTGTATCCGCATCCGTATACGGGCAATCCCGCGGAGAATGCACCAGTCACTTAGCTAACCGACGACTATTTCGATTGTGTGTTTAGTGAACGCCTGTCCCAACAACGAGTTCAAATGCCAAACGGTCGACCAGTGCATTCCGCGCAGCTGGCTCTGCGATGGCAGCAACGATTGCCGCGACAAGTCCGATGAGGCGAACTGCAGTAAGCTTAGCACTAGTACCACTTCGTCCTTGCAATCGATACCAAACAAAGCAAATGCAAATGCAAATGCAAATGCCACCACCCACCCACTGTGCGCCGTTTAATCGCTTTCACTAACCAACTTGCCGCATAACTCATACGCACCCTTAATGGAGTGGCGCGCTTGCATAATTTTCGCAACAATTTACCCCCCACCTGCCTTGTGCTTAGAAGTTTAATCAAGTCATCGAGAGTGAGAGTCCTGAGAGTCCTGTGAGAGTGTGTGTATGTTGTGCGCACATATGCCTGTGCTTGAGCATCGAGTGTGCTTGTGCATTGGTGTGAGTGCGCGGTGTATTGTGTGCTCGTTCCCAGCGGCTCTTGACAACAAGTATACGACGCGTTGTCGCTGGGGCACGGCAATAGCGCATGGAACTCGTTTAGTACCCACCCGCAGACAAGTGTGCTGCTGCCACAGGATGCCTGTCGCGTTCGGGGTTCAAGTACAGTCGAGCTTCAGCAGAAACAACTTGATTTGTTCCTAAGTAAATCAGCGTTAGAACTTCTAAGCTTGTTGCCGGAAAACCTTGCTAAATTGGATGCATGCTAAGATGTATCACTCTATCGAAGTTCTGCTGTACTGGAGGGCGTCACTGCCTAAAATCCGCTGCTAGTTATGCGACATCGAACTCATAGACAAGTTGCAAGGCCAAGTATTTGGCCATATTTTCCCCTTTTAGAACGTTAGACCTTAGAACAGCGATAAGTGAATGGTTATACATGGCGTATGCGTGATGCGTCGAAAGTGAATGATAATGATATCTACAATCCGCTGCTCTCTCTTCCCGCTCTCCCCTTATCAATAACCGCTGCACGACGATATCGCCAGGAGCTCGAACCTGTTCGCCGGATGAATACGCCTGCAAGAGCGGCGAGGGGCAATGTGTTCCTTTGGCCTGGATGTGCGACCAGAGCAAGGACTGCAGCGATGGCTCCGATGAGCACAACTGCAGTAAGAATAATTCATCAGTTCCTTCCGCCTTAAGTTTGAGCAGAGCAATTCTTTTGGTTCCATCTGCAATACTCAACATCTGTATTTTTTAAGCAAGCTTCTGGAAAATAGTTATTTTAATTTAGATTTCTTTTTTGTTTACCTCCACCGCTCAAGTGCAAATAATTTGTCTTTATAGTTGTTTTCTACCCACTGCAGCAGCTTAAAGTTGGCTATTTACTTGCTTCGATTCAACTCGAGTTAAGATAAATGGCTTGAGTTCCAGTGGAGCTGCTCCTGGATGTACAAACACAATTTTAGTTCCATTCGTAGCTGGCTGCCTGCCGCAACCAACTGGCATCACCCTCTGAAAACCAAACCTCATTGCTAACTTATTCCAACTATTGAGGCAACCGCACTTCATTTGGCTTTTGGTTTTTAGTTGCCTTCCACTCGTGCTTTCAGCTTGCTGTGGCAAGGACTTCGATGACCCCGAATGGAGTGCGGATAATCATTTCCCACTGTACTTAGAACTCAGATGTGGGCGAACGATAGAATAACACTGCATTCGTATTTGATTTGTGCATGTTTATTTTCTTTGTTAGAAAGTTCAATTAAAAGGCTCCGCATCATTTGAAGCTACATTTTATTGTTTACTCATGCAGCTCTGTAGGTTTCTCCTTTTACAAATTGCATTGCAACCTAAACTTACCTAAACTCTATCTCTGCGCCCTAAAGTAACTCCCATTTCCAACGCATCATAACACCCAAGTCACTTCATCTTCGCTTTGGTTTCTATTGTTTGCTCGTATTTGTTGCAACTCCCTTTGTGGCGAGGTTAAGCCTAAATATTTTTGACAAATTCGCAGACCAGACCTGCCGTGCCGACGAGTTCACCTGCGGCAATGGACGGTGCATCCAGAAGCGATGGAAGTGCGACCACGACGACGACTGCGGCGACGGATCGGATGAGAAGGAGTGCCCAGTGGTGCCCTGCGACTCCGTGGCGGAGCACACCTGCACAAGTGGAGCCTGCATCGCCAAGCGTTGGGTCTGCGATGGGGATCCGGATTGCTCAGATGGCTCCGATGAGCGGGTGAGTGAATAATGCCAGCCATAAATTTCCACTCCTTGCCAGTCCGCAAAGAAACTTACCCTTATCCTTGTCCAAACCCGAGACCCCTGCTCCTGCCTCTGCCTCTGCCTCTGCCCTGGAAACATCCTTCCGTTTTTTGGTGCCCGCCTAAGCCACATGAATTATGGCCAAGTTGGGCATAACTCAGCGCCCTGCCAGCTTTGGCAGCTTTTGTTGTCAACGCATGGCACGCATAAAATTGCATTTTTGCATGCTTAGGGGGTGCATAATTTCCCCTGTGTGCGGCCATTTCCCCCTTGCATACTTTTCTGCAGGAAAACTTCCCAAAACTGAGGGCCGGAAACTTTGCCAGCTTCCGCCGCCTGACCCTCGTTTTATTTTGCACCTTTCCCCACAATAGCGCAATTTCAGCAATTTAAGGTATTTAAGTTGCAGTGCATCCTGCACTCTACAGCGGTATTATTCAAATACTTTTGTGCAAATTACTCTTTAATTAAATAAAGAGTGAAAGCAGCACATGCAATAACGTGCTACACATTTTCAAACTCTGTAACTTACGGAGTGTTTCATATTAAACCACACTTCTAAAAACTGCTCTGTGCTTATTGCCCCAATCATTTCAGTCCTGTGCGAATGTGACCAAGACGACCACGCCCTGCTTATCGCACGAATACCAGTGCAAGGATCGCATCACCTGCCTGCATCACAGCTGGCTCTGCGACGGTGACCGCGACTGTCCCGATGGCGACGATGAGCACACGGCCAACTGCAAGAACGTCACCTGCCGGGCGGACCAGTTCCAGTGCGGCGATCGCAGCTGCATTCCCGGACATCTCACCTGCAACGGGGACAAGGACTGCGCCGATGGCAGCGACGAGCGGGATTGCGGCTTGAGTCTGAGTCTGGGAGTCAACCAAGGCGGCTGCAACGCAACCAGCGAATTCGACTGCGGTGGAGGTCAGTGCATTCCCATCTCGAAGGTGTGCGACAAGCGGAAGGACTGTCCGGATGGCGAGGATGAGCCGGCCGGCAAGTGCGGGGTAAACGAGTGCGCCTCGAAGAACGGAGGTTGCATGCACCAGTGCATCGATCTGAAGGTGGGCCACCACTGCCAGTGCCACAAGGGCTACACGCTGTCGCCGGACAAGCGGAACTGCCAGGACATCAATGAGTGCGATGTCCCTGGAAAGTGCTCTCAGATATGCGTCAACGAAATAGGCGGCTTCAAGTGTGAATGCGAGGCGGGCTACATGAGGGATCCCAAAAATCACACCAGATGCAAGGCCAGCGAAGGACACGCCTCCCTGCTCCTGGCCAGACGCCATGACATCCGCAAGATAGCACTCGACCACATGGAAATGACCTCCATAGTGAATAGTACAAAGGCAGCCACTGCCCTGGACTTTGTGTTCCGCACGGGAATGATCTTCTGGAGCGATGTGACCACCCAGAGTATATATAAAGCGCCGATTGACGAGGGCAGCGAAAAGACGGTTGTGCTGACAAAGTCATCGGTGACCTCGGATGGCCTGGCTGTCGATTGGATCTACAACCATGTCTACTTCACGGACACCCACAAGTGCACTATCGAGCTGACCAACTTCGAGGGCAGCATGGGCAAGGTGCTGGTGAAGGACTCCCTGGACATTCCGCGCTCCATTGCCTTGGATCCCATCGAGGGCTGGATGTACTGGTCCGACTGGGGCGCCTCTCCCCGGATCGAAAGGGCGGGCATGGATGGCTCCCACCGCACCACCATCATCAGCTATGACGTCAAGTGGCCCAATGGTATCACCCTGGACCTGGTTAAGAAGCGCATCTACTGGGTAGATGGCAAGCTCAACGTCATCTCGTCGGCGAACTATGATGGCTCGCAACGGAGCCAGGTGCTCTACTCCGGCGAATACCTGCGACATCCCTTCTCGATCACCACCTTCGAGGACTACGTCTACTGGACCGACTGGGACAAGCAGGCCGTCTTCAAGGCGAACAAGTTCACTGGAGAGGATGTGGAGCCCGTCACAGCTATGCACATGGTAAGATCTATTACCCGATGTTATCACTGGCTTATATATAAACCGACAAACGCTCCTTGCAATATTCATTCATTTATTCATTTATTTGCTTTACAGCTCCAGCATCCGATGGTGGTGCATGTGTACCATCCTTACCGCCAGCCGGACGGCGTGAATCACTGCCAGTCGGTCAATGGCCACTGCTCCCATCTCTGCCTGCCAGCGCCCAGGATCAATGAGAGGAGTCCTCGCATATCCTGCGCCTGTCCCACGGGCCTGAAGCTGATGGCCGACGGCCTCATGTGCGTCGAGGATCGTAAGTACTCGAGAACTTTCAGTAGCTCCCCTAGCCATTTTGCTTTTAGCTTAACCAGCATGGCTTTGAATTTGATTTTATGCTTACTAATGCTTACTAAACCCCCAAAACCGATTCCCCCAATCCGGCATGACTCGCATCCGCATGTAGCACTTTATTTGCCTCCAGTCACGAGACCCCCGCGCGCCCGCAAAACGAAACCGAGGCCAAAATCCCCGAGGAGGCGGCTGCCCACGGGTGTCCAAGTGGGACATGCTGACATTCGGATCGAAATTAACGATGATCTCCAGCTGAGCACCAGGCTGCCCCTGCTGCCCGCGACTTTCGGTAGGAGTGACCAACCCGTTCTGTGTCGTGTCCTTGTATGTCCGTTTGTGGTCCACCCTAAAAAGGGGTTGCCCATCTACGTGTTGTGCTCATATCGCCTCGAAAGTCATTTTGTTTTTGAAGTCTTCGTTCCACCTTTAAATATTCACTTATATTGTTCTGTCATGTATAAACTGCTTGTCAACTTAAAGTTAATTATATAATTGTAAAATAATTTGCCAATCGGCAAACGATGTCCCAAAAAACACATTCGACATCCATGCACATTAACCTCATACTGTCGCTCAACCTCAGATTTTTAACTGACAAAACAGAGTGCAGAGGACTTAATCAGCGGTACGTCAACGGAAATTTTGATAAATAAGACTGTCGAGCAGCTCGATAGTTATCCTTTCGGATGGGTTGACAACCCAGGGACTTCCCCTCAATTTATAAGTTCGACGTCTTTCCTGTCACTTTTTTCTCGATTCACGCGCACTGTTTATAAACACTTTCGTGGGATTCTGATTCAGATTTATTGCAAGCATATTAATCAAAACGCTCCCCAAGATCACCACAACGCAGCCCCTTTTGTGCGGGTGCAGCCAACCCACAGCATTGGCTTTGTCATGGCCCACATTAATCATCATCAGGAGTTCGGAAGGAGTGTATACCCATATATCCTTGACAGTTTCATAAATGCCAACGCCGCTGAGCCACTTGCATTGCCGCCAACCGCAAGTAGGCCCTCGCCTGGCCCAACACTGCAATTGAAACCTCTAAAGAGGAGCCATCAAGCACCACCCCCCTCCATTGCCATCCCGTGCCATCCAATCCTGTGCCATCAGCCCCATCCCATAATCCACAGCCGCAAAGTATGAGGTTAATATCGGGGGAGCTCGAGTGACGCCTCCAGAGGAGCGTTTGCTTTAAAGTGCGGCTCAACTTAATGTTGATAACTTTTAATGTTTTGACTAGGAAACTGAAAGAAGTCCTCCCGCGACGCCTGACAAAAAGCCCATTAAATGCGCTGCGTTAACGATGTCATTAGGTTGCCATTCCCATGCCCATGCCCACTCCACTCCCATTCCCATTGCTATTGCCATTTTCATTCCCAATCTAAATCGGCGGCAGGCCGCTTCTTTCGCATAAAAGTTTGCGCCATCAAAGGCGCGAGCGCGTTTAAGTGTTTATTTGCGCCTAAATGCGCACTTTGAGCGATTTGATTGAAAATTCCTTGGATTCTGTGGAGGAAAGTGGGAGTTTGGGGGGATTCTAAGCGGCTTGGATTTTGATGTTGATTCCCTTTTCGCTCCGCTCTTTTATTGCAATGATTTCCGTTTTCCTTTTTATACAGTTTTCCCTTTTGTTTATCATCGCCGAAGGTGAAGTAGCGTATAAGCCCTGCGACTAAAACTGTATTAAAGGGTTTGAAAAATGTCGTAGGTGGCTAGAACTTGAAATTCAGCATGTTGTGGATGGAATTGTTTAAGATACAGATTTTGTGCGGTAACTTGTGTCCTGATTAAACTCCTCTTTAGTGTTGTGTGCCAATTAATAACAATTTTCCACTTTGTGCTGCTTGTTCACAGTTTAAACTATTTAATAAAAAAAAAAAAATATTTTGTAAAAGTTTGTTACATACTTCTGTGGTTTTTGGTTTTGCATGTTTCGTAATACGTTTATAAATTAGTACGTTTATAATTAAATATGTTTATAAATTAGCGCATGTTCGTGTTGTGTTCAGTGTAAGCTACGATATGATAACTGTTTTTTGTTAGCACCCAAGTATATACTCTTGTTACAAATTTGTCTAATTCCGTACTATTTTTGCCCATAGTTGCTGACCAGCGTCCAGTGAAAAACCATACTCAAATCGAAAAGACCACAACGCCCAGTGAGCAGCCGGATTCCGGCTTTATTGCGCTGGTGGTCATAGCCAGTCTCAGTGGATTCGCTGTCCTGCTATCGGTGGTAAGTGGGCTGGTCAGAGAAGTTGGGATGACGTGGGGGTATTCAATTAACTAACCAATTTATCCGCTCTTCGGCAGCTCCTGCTCATTGGCTACCGCTACTGCAGCAAGCGACGCATCAACTCGATGAACTTCGAGAACCCCATCTACCGCAAGACCACCACCACAGAGGATCACTTCAGTTTGCGCAAAAACCTGCCGGCGCGAATCTATGACCACACCAGTGTCATGGATGAGGAGGTGGGTTCCCAATCAAATTACTTAGCCATTGAGCACTGGAAACTATAAACCACAAAGGATTAAATTTTTCTCCCTTAATACTTAAAAATTACTGAGCTTCTATTAGAATTATTATAATTTTTTGTTACTTTCTTTTACAGTACTCACCCGTCATAGGCATATCCTCGTATTAGATTGATTCCTCTGGAATCGTGTGAAATGTGGATTGGATGATTGTTGCGCCTGGTCGCTGGCAAAATTGGATGACCAATGCTAAACTCGAGACCCGCGGCAGAAACACACACGCCTGAAGACTGAGCAACTCTGTGTATTGTGTAAATTAATTATTTTAAAATTTTAAGGCACGGCAAGGACGGCGGGTCACCTTGGAGCGCATCCTTAAAGGATGCTGTACAAAATACTATGTCGCAGAGTTCTATCACAAACAAAAAACACAAAAAAAAAATAGTTACGAGAAACGTAAAGGAAAACGAGAAATCTAATTGCTAATTATAAATTACATAGTTCCAAACTGTATATAGCTGTAAGTGTGCATTATTTTTAAATGAAGCAAATTCATATTACTATACGTAAACATGTCAAAAAAGATCATTATGCTTATGGTCTACTATTAGAGCGAGTTGAGAAATTATATTTCTGTTGTCGTGGAGCAGAGTCGTTTTATTATATTAAAATTATTACTACATACGTATTAGCCTTTTGTTAACTGTATTTGTTAAGTGTACATACATATGTATATGTTTCCCCACTAAAAAGAAAATACGATGAATAATAAACTCAGAATATACTTATGTGTAGCGTACTCCTGTGATATAATTACATGACTTTATGGATGGGCTTTTACTTTGGTTTTATTCCTTAATGTGGGTGGTAAATAATTCCTACGGTTGCCAGCTATTTGCTGATTTTGCAACATTTTGTTTCATCTTCAGGTTTCATCTATTATAAATGCACATATATATCTGTACCCCGCCTGGAAGTGTACCAAAGAGGAATAATTCATCAAAGCTTTGATGATACCCAGGCTATCCAGACTAAAAGCCCTTCGTTTTCTCGAGCAACTTTGTTATTCAAATGGAAAGTATAATATGAATTGGAATTCAGAGGCACAGGTGCGCTTAAGTAAATGCTCAAATACTTATTGGCCAGTATTGATCCACGTGTGTCTACGCTACAAACCACATTACTTGTTTCAATCGAAGCCTTGACTGATTGACCCGGGCAAACAAACAATTTAGAGCTGTAATTTTAGAAATTGCTACCTCACTAATTGGATGCCGAAACGTCAAATAGTGGAACACACCTCCAAAACTGATTACACGTGCTAAGAGAGCGGCCGAAGAGAGAACCATCTGCTAGCGTTAACGTTAACGTTGTTTCAATGTCAGCTGGGTTATGGTTGCGCTAAGAGTGTTGGGAGATCGATGCTTCGAGCGCTCCCCCGATGATGACGTTCGCTCTCTTCTCTCTCGACAGGTGATATGGTACGCGTGGCGGCGATCTTCGGTTCGGAGCCGAACGAAATACGAGCACTGTCGAAGTTGCTAAATCTGTGCTATTGGTCCGCCGACTTCGACGCCGATAAGAGCAGTTTGTACTCGAAGTGCAAGTAGATAGGTCGTCGCTGGTCGCTTATCGCTCGTCCGCCCCATGCTTTGGATATAACTTTACTTAAGCGGAGCAATTCGGAATGCGAAAAAAGTTTCGGAAAACAAAAGTTCAAAGCAAATAAAAAAAGTTCAAGCCGGGGCTTTAAGGCCAGCTCATCTCATTTGTCGAGCGGAAATAAGTGTTAATTGAAAAAAATAATGTATGAATCTATTTTGGCCGAACGTTACGTCAATATGTCATGTGAAAAAACAGCATAAATTTCAGTCTCACATGTGTTTTGCCTTAAATTAAAGTAAATAAAAGATTTGGAAAACCATTCCCAACTGAAATAATGGTGTCAATGGGTAGTCGCTCCGCATGACTTACCACACTTACCTGGCTTATCACTTATTACACCGCTGATAGCGGATATATTCAAATAAACATTGGAAGGAGATGGGCATACAATAAATGACAGGGACAGCTTGAGGGCCTAACCCTTGCTTAGACCAAAGTCGTCGCCCTTAGCTTGCATTTTTTTTGTGTGTATTCCGTGTTTTCTTTGCTCTTATGCTGTTTTTTCGCCACATCGTATGATGTTTCTTCTTTCCGTCGTGGCTTTTTAAGCACGTTTATCGTACCTGCGTCTCGCACTCTCTTCCCAATACATTCGATTCATTCTCTCACTTTTGTGAACTTTTTTTTGGCAAACGTTGCGTGTATTCATTCGCCTAAACTAATTATTTAATGGACGTTGTATATAAATAAGTTGGCAAATCGAACCAGAGTGAAAAGCGTGTGTGACCCACTGAGCCTAAAGTGCAATTTCTACCGTATATATTCTAGCAGCTGCAAAAGATGGCCAAAGCCTGCATGCTGCAACTCACGGATTATTGTCAAAACACCCAGTCGGAGTTACCTACAAATGAAAGTGGCAACAGCAACAGCAACAGCAGCAGCAGCAGCAGTGGCTGTAGAGAACCGTCCAAAACAAGTGGCTTCTTCTACAGCGCCAGCACACATTACCACAGCAAAGTGCAGCAGCTGATCAGCTTCAGCTTCATCTCAACGTTCCACCTGCTCTGCATCACCTGCATTCTGGGCATCAGCAAGTTCTGCAATGCGGCGGCGATAAATGCCGCCCATGTCAGCGCTGCCACGCCCACTGCCAGCGAGATAATGCAAAATCTGACCGGATCGGCGCTGCTGGAGCGTCTGAAAGCCAGTACTCTGGTGCCCACCCTCGATCAGCTGAAGCACTTGGCTCCTGCGGCAGCCAACAGCATTAGTCCTGGGACAGGATCTGGCATGGGAATAGGAAACGGAATCGGAATGGGCCACTTTGGCAGCTCCATCAACTCGGTGCTGAACGGAAATCCCTTAAAGTTCCTGAATGTGTCGGGCAAAATCGGCACTCCTTTGGATATATGTAAGTTTCAAGCCAGTTGATTTATTCCTAATCATTATTATTGAACGGAGCTTTTTTTAGCGATAAGTCGATTAGTCACGCTTCTATAAAAAATTACCTATAAATGACTCATATACATAGGTACATAAGTATTTTGTTAAAAAATTAACATTTCTCATTTAACATTAAATTTCGTGCATTTTTGAGTAAAACAAAACTGAACAAGATATAAATGTAATGAAGCCCTAAAGAAACTAATACTTATGTTGATATTTTAACAACCAGCGTAAAAACCTCCATTATATCATAGGAAAATTCATATTTGTAACAGCAAGCTCGTATTTCTAATGACGGTCTCATTGAAATCCATTAGAAAAGCGATTTTCAACCTAAATGAAAGGTGGAAAACACCTAGATTTGGCGTTTATAATCAATCTTAGTTCCTAATCACGGTTCGACTCAATTGCATCTTCTTCGATTTCTCCGAGTGTAAGGGGAGGCGGTGTTTAGTTGGTGCCGCCGCCTCTCGGATTTCTGGCGATCATGCCACCAGCCACGGCTCCATACGTATGCATGCCCAGTTTCCAGCCCGACTCCGATTTTCGCTAAGGCTCCGACTCCGACTGACGCGGCTCAAGTTTTATTTATGTGATATTTGTTGCCAGCCGAAAGCCAAAGCGTCTGGCAATGCCAGTAAACTCCACTTCCATTTCCATGTCTCAGCATTCCACAACGTCATACGATTTCCAAACTCCAGAGCTCTTCCCCATTCTCCCCCCTACCCCTGCTCCGTGCTCTTTTTTGTCGGCATAAACCTTTTACTTTCCTCTTCTTACTCGCCTCTGCGAACACTGGAATCAAAGTTCCACCAAAGTTGGGGGAAAAAACACTCAAAAGATAAAAGGGAAAAAATAAATGGTTGCATACTGCTTGGCGTGCGACATCTGGCATATAAATAAAAATAAAAAGTAGAATTTCGAATTTAGGAATTTTCTTCCAGTGTACACTCTTTGCTGGTTCTGCTTCCCCTTGTAATTATTCCGTTTTATGCTTATTTTTTGTACCGGCCGGCTTCGCTACATGAAGCGAATGGAGCGCCACTTGAAGACTTAAACTCCGGTGCTCTCGTGAAATGCACAGAGAAAATGCCGAGAAAGAGAGAAGTGGATAGAAACCGAGTGGTAAGCGATGAAAGAAGAGAACAAAAAGAGCAACAAGTGCCCGATTCTTGGAGTTTCTTGGCCTTGCACATTGGTCCACGTTTTTTTATTTATTTTTTTCAAAACGATCCCAGCACGTGGCACTGGATATTTCTCGACTTATTTTTGTATAAGCATTTGTTGTTACCACGCTGATCTTGATATTAATTTTGATTATTACTCACGCAAAATAAAATGGTAGCATTTTAAAGCTTTGACTTATAAATCTATATAATCAAAACACATAAACAGAAGATTGACCTACGCAGTAATTTTTATTCAGTTCTAGTATTTTGAATGCGACTTTTTGTAAATGATAATGAATAGGCAAGTACTTAATTTATTTATAGCTGAATAACTAAGTTTTTGATCAAATTGTAAGCACATTGTAGCAAACTAATTCAATGGAACTTAATTAGTTCACAGGGCATATCAAAGTACTTACCATTGTGAATCATGGTGTACGTCAACATTTTTAAATTCGATATGATGAATGAATAAGAAAGGGCTTTTCATATGTTCGCAGTAGGGGAATCACAAATATTTGGACTCCAAGCAAGTTTGTTTTTAATCATTAATGAGACCTTCAACTCGGCTAAAAGCGGAGGGTAAAAACGCTTCGAGCTTATGCCAACGAATGTCAAAGGTAAAAACAAAACTATAAACGCTGGGTCATGATAATAGCCATAGCTTTAAGGTTAAAAGCAGATGATTGAAAGTGGGACTAGCGAATTATAAGCCGTTGCATCATAAGATAGCTTGCCATCAATCTATGTCAAATGGATTTTAGTGCTTTTAAATGGTTTCTGGCCGAGGACTAGACACTCCTGTGACTAAATGCATTTCCGCTGTACTTGTGACAGTTTTAATATAAACCAATAACTCAGGTGCCAAATAAATCGAGAGACAGGTCTTAATCCGATTTATAGGTCATGGCATGACAGTAATTTCCGTCCAACTAAACTTGGAGTAAGCCGAAACGAAATCATTGCAAACTACTCGGCAGGACAAAATTGACAACTCTCATTTGGCAGCAAGTTTCTGGGCACGTCCTTGACAGCTTTAATGACTGCTTTTAAACTGCGACAACGTAAGTTTCCAAGGCATCGACTTCCTGGCCGAGCTGATTTATTTCAAAATCGAATTTAAACAAGTTTGCAGGCGACGATGGCGAGGCAAAAAAAAGAAAAAAACGCCTCGTCCAGTCCCAACTTGGTCGGGACATTTATAATTAACTTGGCTAATTACGCCTGGAATTTGCACGTGCTCTCTGCAACCAACTGTCCCTGATACAAACTTAGTCCCTTAACTGGAGTCGGTTGCATTACAGCCCGTCTGCCTTAATTACAAAAACATTTGCCATTATGTATAATTATGGCGCACGAAAACAACAAAAAAAAAGATTTTCTTTTGTGCTTTTGCTGAAAACTGGTTTCCAACACCAATGGAAGCCAAATAAATGCACTGCAATTGTTCGTGCTCGAGTGACAAATTTCATAAGCGATGCATGCAAAACACAATCCGACGGTCTTAACTATATCTCAATGCTGGCCTAATGAGCTCTGCCAACGAAGTGCGAGGCTCAGACCTTCGTTAGCCATCTATTTTCCCACACAGCCCAGCGAATTTCTCTTCCCTAATTGGTTTTCTATTTTCGGACATTCAATTTCGGGCAATATTACGCATACGCAGCGTTGTCGCGCCGAATTCAATTGCAAGGCAAAAAGGTGGCGTGATTTGTTGGCTAGCATTAGCTGGGCTGTTCAAAAAAATCCCACAATGTATACTACGTATGTGTGTTCCTTAGAAAATCAGTGGAATTCATTAGAAATGCACTACCCGGCGCTATATCTCACAATAAACAGATGATGACGTTGGCGAAATTCCGAACGAACATCATTCATTATTAGCAGATAGAACTGAGTCATCTTAATAGCTTTTTCGACGCTTGGCCAACAAATGTGTGAGTAATTGTTATTGTTGTTAATAATGTTGTTCGGCTGTTTTGGTCGTCAATGACGTTAGCGATCAGGCCACCTTTTTTCCCATTAAACAAAAACTGAGCAGCTACAATAACAAGACACTCGTACTGAAGCATATCGAACGAGTTTACATCTCTTGCCAACATTTAAGAGCAGTTTCAATAGTTTCTCTTATGTTTTTTTCAACGTTCGAGAGCCATTTTTCTAAGTTCAGAGTTGACGATCCCCTTCAGCGAGTGCAAACTGTACTGTAAGGTATCCAAAGCGCTCACATGATTATACAATTATTTGTTGATTATTCTTTATCGTTGTGCCAAAGGTAACCATTTTTATCAGCGCATATGTTATCTTCACAGCAGTGGAAAAAGTCACACGAAATTATTATAATTATGAGATAATAGCTTATGATATAAAAACAAAGCAACTGCAATCTATGTTAATTGCTATTCTGACTCATCTAAACTATTTTATGCATCTCCTGCTAGACTAAAAATTAAAAATTGAAACTAGCTACGTAGCTATGACTCGATTAAAATAAAAATTTATTATTCTTCCGCTTTCTTTTGAATTCAATTTATGAGTAAGTATTTCTGCAAGAAAAACTATAAAAACGATTGATAGCAAAACATTACGTTGTATTGATAAGGCATTTGGAAAACCGTAGTACTCGTATATTTTATAGTTTGATAGTATAGATAGTATATATAGTATATATATACAGATAGTGCTGTTTAGTTTTTTTTTAAAGAATGTTATTTGTCTTATCTTAAGTGTCTGGGATTCGCTTACAGATAGCCAGATAACTAGCTTATCTAAGTCGTGACTAAAAATCGAATACGTATTAAACTCAAGGGTACAAACATTACAACCATTAGGTTGAAATGCAATACAGTAATAATAAAAAACATTACAATTAAAATGCGCGAATTGTTTGGAAAAATAATATAAAGTATTATACAGGCAAGCCATGAACTTAACAGATAATAGGTCTAATGCTTTTGTTAGCACCTAATTAAGTAGCAGACCCTTACTACCCTTGGTACTGAGCCTAAAATAGTAGGATTAAAGATTAACTACATGAACTTAAGCAAACAAAGTTTTAAGACACAATTAAGTAGGCACGACACAATAAGAACTTACTTTTACTAGACTTGCACAATTATTGGCTGTTTATTTTGCCAACCCATTTGGTAGCCCATCAAAGGTCCTCAAAAGGCTTGCAACTAGTCAGTAAAAAATAAACAGCCAACAAAATAATGATTAAAATCTTTGAACCCAGTCGTAACACAATGCTATCACTTTGAACTGCTGTTTAGGTGCAAAGTGCTCGCTATCAAAATTGGCTGGCTACATATTTTATCTTAACGGATACAAGTCGGTTAATTTGCGTAATGCCATGCTGTTATTGCGGTGTAGTTGACCATGGTCGACTCAGTGATTAATCACTGACTATTAATAGGTTTGCAGGCGTAATAAGATCAGGGGGAAGGGGCTTAGGCACAATCGCCGACAACCTTTTGGGCCATTAATAAAACATTTATATTGATTTGAACTCTGATTGACTTTTGCGCTGATTTCTGTTTATTATTTCGCCCTCTTGGCTAACCAAGACAGCCCTCCTGTCATGCCCTTTGCTGTCATTGAATTAATGGTGCGAGATTTTCATGTGAAATATACTCTTGATCAGTATTTTCTTTGCTGATTGATTCCTGCTCCAAGTAAAATAAAACTGTTCAATGAACTTCGCATTAAGCATTTAATTGGCCAGTTGCCTTCGCGTTGGACGGACATTCGTGATTCTGTCAATCAAATTGGCGGCTATTACACACGAGGCAGCTGCTCCATGTTTGCACTCTTTGTGGAGCATTCCGCAAATTATTGCCCCACTGATTTAATTTGTATTAAATAGGTGGCTGTGAGAATTGGGTGAAATGCCCTGGAAATAAATGCCTGGAAAGGAAAATGATAAGGCTCTCTGCAACACATCGAAGTGAATATCAAAGAAAATCGTGTTGGGTGTAACTTTTCTAGAAACTGATACTCAATGTTTTACTCCGATTTGCTTGAGTATTTACAATTTTTAAAGCGTGAAATTTCACAAGCAAAAGTCGTTAATTAAAACTACCTTCAGCATAAACAAAACTTTAGTTATTAAGACAATCGATTCAAATGCATCACTTACTTCCGCTTACTTACCTTTGTGAATATAAATAAACTTGCCGCACAGTTGAATACGATGAGGATGAATTAGAGAAAATAATTTGTGAGTGTCCATTTACCAATTACCAGCTATAAAATGCATTTCTGGAAGCGCGAAATAAATAGCTTGCAAAAAAGGAGCTGTATAAATTCCTTTTTGGTTTATAATCCAAGCTCTGTCAAATGAATTGGATGGGGCATTCTCTTTTAATATTTATTTCAATTAAGCTACTAAACGACTCACTTAAAATGCAAATTGCATTGCACATTTACATACAGATTTGTCTACAAAAGCAATTGCTATTTCTGAGCACCAAACAAGTGCAACCCTACACACACACATACACACACACACACAAACACGTACGACAGGAGCAAACAAAACTCTTTTCATAAATTCAAAATGTGTGCGCACATTTTTAATAATTTACGGGCACTAATACAAAATTTCTATCCAGCAAAAGAATGAAAAGCTGCATCTAAAGGCAGCAAGAAAATGAATGAATGAATGAAGAAAATGAAATGAAATGAATTTATTTTTTGGCAAACAAATACACATGCTTGCATAAGGAAAATGCAAAATGCATTCGCAAGTTTAAAGCAAGAGTTAAAAATACAATCAGCGGAAAAATTTGAGGCGATGGAAGTTGGAATTTGAAGCCAGCATGTCTTGATGTTCCCATGGTAATGAACCACTAACACACTCGTCAAATGCGTGTCTGAGTTCGAGTGTGTGTGTGTGTGTGCTGTCCTCCTGGACATGTGTGCGTGCCAAGGGCAATGCATGACAGGTCTGATTTCGTAATTAAATGCGTGTGCTTCAAAAGGAGTGGACCAATGTTAGCTAGGCTGCAAGTTCTATGCCAAAGTGGTTGTATATCTTCACATTTCAACGAAAAAGTGCATATCAAAAAGCCTTCAACTTAAATACCACAAAAATAACTCATACGACCAGTTGCCCAGCTTAACATTCTGTTAAGTGCCAGCAGACAGAATGTCATGGATAATTCTGGGAAAGGGGAAAAACCTAAGCTATTGTATTGTATCGGGAATACCTTATAATATGTCTTACACTTTAAGTTGTATCTACAGAATATAATCGAACTGAATCCTAAGTCCGTTGCCTACAATGTGGGTCCACTCTTAGGAGCTCCTGTGAGTGTGCGTGACTTTTTGGGTGAGCTCGTGCGTGATTTTGACGGTGCCTAAGCAATTGTCAATTTGTGTTAAATGCGCGCAATTAAACGGTAAATGCTACGCGGATAGACCGCCTCACACACACACGCACACCACGAGACACTTTGGCATAATGGCGTCACATTAACCAAAGTCTGTTGGCCTTAGAATATTTGCTATGCAGATACATATACGTGCATATGCTAATCGGTCCAAAGACAGAAAATGAAAGACAGATTAGGGCGGCCGAGTAAAATGTCAAGTGGCCCGTAAAACGATTGATGAAGCCATCGCATCCGAAACTTTCCAACTAGCTGCCATCAAATTCTCGCTTATTAATTTCCCCCCAAAAACTTTCTGCCTTTGGATTTGGGATCCTTTTGCGGTCTGCCACAAGAAGACAAGACCGCAGAAACACCCACTTGGCCACATTCATATACATAGACATGTGTAAGCCTCGCCCTTCGGCTGGATTTCATTATTTACAAGTTTTTGTTTATTGTCAAGTCTCGGCTTTCATTAAAAGGGTTTTAAGGCTTGTCAACAAACGCCTTTTCCCGTCCCTTTCGCGCCAGACCATCGCTATCTCACTTCCTCAGTGTGTGCTTAACGAGCCAAAGTTTTCAACTTAAATTTTAGTTATGAATTTTATTAGACCCTCCCATTGGGATGTGCCAACTCCAACCGCGGTCGCCGCCGTCTCCCATTTCCGTTTAATTATAGTCTGCGGCTAACCCGAGGATTTCAACTTAATTAATTAATATGCATTTGATTTTCCAGCGCTCGGTCTGACCAACTACTGCGATGAGAAGCAGTTCCAGTGCTCCACCGGCGAATGTATCCCCATACGGTTCATGTGCGATGGCTTCTCGGATTGCCCGGACCACAGCGATGAGCGGCTGGAGGAGTGCAAGTTCACAGGTGAGTGCACAGCGGGAAAAATCCCATTAGAATGTGGGAATAAATTACGCTGATTTACGCTGATTTAAGGCCAAATGGGTTTGTTAAATTCGCAAATTAGCGTTTAAGCACTGACTGGCTTTCAATTGTGCCAAAAGTATGTTGGGTATCTCTGCATAAATAGCATTTCTTTGAGTGTGTGAATCAATATCACTGGCATTTCTGAAATAACCTGTACATTTCAGTTGAGCTTCGGTTTTTTTGTTACGAGCACGGGGTCGAGTTCATCATGGCGCTTCCTGCATTCGTGCAAATAAATCACCCAAAATTCTATAGAGCTCTGCTGCCCTTGCCATTCTCGATTTCCATTCCATACAATTTTGATCTTTCCGGCTCTGATTAGGCCTTCAATTCAGCTGTTGTCTTATACAAATACACAAATACACTCGAAAGGTTGCACAGAACCACGCACTTGAAAGAAATCAACAGCCAAAGCCGCAAAATGTATTTGCAGCCCGATTTTTTTTTTTTGTCCAATTTTTCTGTATCTTTTGCTGCTGGAGCCGTTTCAAAAGGAAAGGAAGTTTTGCCCTGCTGTTGCTTTTTCGTCTTATTTACTTGCCTATATGTGTGTGGCCATGGCCGAGAACTGGACACGGAGTAACTACAAAGTCAAGCGCTGGCTCCGCAATTGGGTTTGCTATTGGGATTGGGATTTAAAGGATGGACGGAGGTCCTGGTCCTGAAAACCCAGCTGTTGCCTGCGAACTACGTGCGCTCTCGCTCTAATCTGTTGTCAGTCATTTGTAGTTTTTCAATTTAGAAATGTCACAGAACTAACCATTTACTTCGCTCTGCGTGTGCTGTTTGCCCTAGTATTGGTTTTGGTGTTTTGGTGTTTTTGTGCTTTTGGGCTTTTGTATGTTGGCCATTTGTTTGGCTTCGCTGTTGAGTAAGTAACAACTGGCTGTTTATTTAGTGTCATGTAGGCAGGACTAGAAATTCCCAAATCCCCGTGGCTCCCCGAGTTTATTTTCATTTAATTTTTACACTCTGCGTGTGTGTGCTGTGTTTTTTTTTTTTTCTCTTTTTTTATTAGCCACTCTACATTTAATTTAAGTTTGGTTAGCAGACCAGTCTGTTTCAATCCACGGTTGGTTGGTTTCGTTTGGCCTGGGGCTTCCCAAAAAATTTAACATTGCCTACTTTCGGGCAGCAGTGCTCAAACACTGCCAGCCGTAAATATTGGGCACGGACTTGGGTTTGGGGCTTAGTAGGCTGTAAGCACAGCAACCAGCTGAGCCGCAATTATATATAGTATAGAGGGTCTTATGTCGAGCACACGCCTGGTAAATTACCAACAACCCAGTTCCAGTTGCAGTTCCATTCGAGTTGAGTCTAATTGGAGGCACTGCACTCAAGTCAAGTGTAATTTAACTAAGCCATTGCATCAGCTTTGGGTGATAAACTGAACCAGCTCCCAAATCCTCAAGCCCAATGGATGTAATCACTCAAAGAATGAAAAGCTTACTGCAACTTGATTGCTTTAAGTATTCAATAAGTCATGTGGGCACAAAGTGTTTATCACCAACACAAATATGTAAATATTGTACAAATATTCTGATAAGCTGAATTTGTCAAGTTACTTGTCAATTCAAGTATAATTTTTCCTAATAAAATGCTAGTACACAGGAAAAAGTGTGCTTGTACATTTGTAATTGAAGGTATTTCCCACAATTTTTGCTTATAATAAATATTTCCAAACGATCGGTTTTTAGGTATTTATTTTATAACCTTAAAAAAAAATCAGTTCAATTAAAAGACGTTAAGCTTTTAATCAACCGCACAGTCGGGTACCCACAAATAATGCGTAGCCCACAACAAGGAAATCCAGATTAAACTTGACCCAAAACTTGTAATAAGTTCTATGCAAATGCAGTTCAGACGGATCTGTAGCTTATAATCGAGGAGAATACAGTAGACGAACCTTATCAGTGAACTTAGGCGTCGAAATATAGGCGTCGTTAGAAAGACTTGAGATTATTTATTAGTGGCATAGGGTCACTGGGTTTTCTTGTTTTGACAAATTTCAATAGAATTGCGCACATGAATATAGATTTTAGATTCATTTGGATTATACGGAAAATGCCTGCGAGTCCTAAACTCACTCATTTCCGAGTTATTTCTGAGTGAAAGCTTTGGCCGGGACTCTTATCAGTCCGTGTACAAGCTTCTGCCGCGGAGTCTGCGAAATACTGGATGCCACTACATCTGTTCAGCATCCGACGAGGACGAAACACAATTCAGTTTGCTTCGAGCTCTGCAAAGAAACGGACGTGTGTGCTCTGCGGCCAGGATAACTGAGATTTCAGGACTCCGAGGCGGCAAAATAAAAACAGTTCCGTAAAGGACAAGTCGGGAGGGATTTTAAATATAGTGTGCACAATTCGTCAAGTTCATAGTGATTTGCAAAGGCATACTTTTAGCAAATTAGATATTTAAACAAATTTACTTAAATAAATTTAAATAAACAGCAGTTGTCGGCCAGCAAAAATCAATGGCAAGGCCAAATTGTGCCGACAAACGGCAGCAGACAGATTGAAAACAGTTTGCTGGCGTCTCTTTGGCGGCAACATCAAAAGGCAGCAGCGCTCAAAGCAACAGCAGCTTTTCCTCCAAAACGCAAGCTTTTCCGCAGGATAACTCTCTCTGTGTGTGTGTGTTTCCTTTTCCGTTTTTTGTGTTTTTTTTCACGCTTCTGCGCGCCACTTTTTATTACATTTGTACTTGGACCTCTCTTTTTGGGCGCATCTCTTACAAACGCTCTTCATGGTCTGGCACAATTCTGTTGAGGTTCAGTCAAGATTTGTTTTGCATTGCATTGCATGAACTTGACACCGAACCCGAATGCACGCCCTTTCAACTGAAGAAGCATCTTGAATTGCAGTCCAGCTTAATCACAATTAATCTTCACACATCAAGCGCACTTTAATCTGTTATGATTGGTTTTAAACCTTATTAATTTATATTTCAAATTCCCAGTTGTGTGAGAGCTTGCGAGTGTCATAATTTTTATCGGCATATCAAAGGACGACATTGCTATTGAATACAAACACTCAACTCGGCATAATTCATTTTCCTTAAAAAAATTGTTATACGCGAGGATTATGTGAATTTCTGAAAGCGCAAACACATTAATAAAAATTCAACAAAAATTTGACAAGTAGACAAAAAAGTGGCTTAATCATGGCGTTAAATGCGTGGAAAAACTGTGAATACTGACAAAAACAAAAGGGGCAACATAAAACACAATTAATAACTTTGCCAGGTGAAAATACATGTATATGAAGTTCAAAATGTTGCACACTTTGATCAAATTTAACTATTCATCTTTAAAATGTAACAAAAAATAAAAAAAATAATTAAAATAGCTAAAACACGCGAAACAACCGCAATCCATTAAATAGTTAACCAAACCAAATTAACCAGTGGAATTGCACACAATATTTACAAATATTTAAAAGCAACTACTTCGATAGAAAAAAGTACATAAGTTTAGTGGCCACGACTGAGAGGAAAAACTTTAGTGACTTCGTTGAATATGAAACCAATTAAAATGACATTTTCGCCGAATAAATAAAATAAGCATATTATTCGTGAGCGGAATACAGTTGCTTGCTTTTGAGTTACTGCCACTGCTGTTGGCCATTCTGATGCTATGATGATGTTTCCGGTTGCCATTTTTGCTGGCAGACCACTTGACTGCCATTTAAAATAATTATGATTACACGTTCGCAACAGAGAGCCCAGTGCAAACATTCGCGCGACGACAAACCCGAATAAACAGTAATTTAATTTAATAATTCAGCGGAGCACTTAGGCAAGAACATTATCACACTGCCGTGCAGTGTACAGTAGAGCCTCCAAAGAACCAACATGGGACCAATACGCCACATCCTGGGCGCCTCCTTCCTGCTGCTCATCGCCGGATTAGTGCCGCACCACGCCTCCAGACTCGACGTAATGGGTATGATGGGAAAGTCTGTTATGGTTGTGGAACGATAATTCCCGCAAATCAGATTATCATTCAGAATGCGCTGGTTTTCCCTTACTGCTAGTTCTTTCATATACTTTTTAATGCCGATCTATAACGAACAAAGGGCAATCTCACTACAATATATCTCCTTAAACACTTCCTATGCCTTTGTGTAAAAATATTATTAATGTAGGATGCAGAGGCAAGGGGAAAGCCAATAAGCCTCCACTATTCAAGTATATCTTAAGGCTGACATTATTCCACTTGTCCATTATCTTAATAATGTAAATTCCCAATGAAGCTGAATGAATGAAACCCAATCGGGAAATGCTCGGTGCAAGTTTATCGCTATCAGGGCCAGTACCCATTAAGCGCTTCAAGTGAGTTTCAATTTACTGTTATTGTCCGTGCGCCGTAATCGTTGAGTGGGTGTTATCCCTTATGCATGGGCGTGGCACAGTGGGTGGGCGAAAATCGATGACAATTCCACGGAGATGACAAAAAATGACAAAAAAATGTCTTAGCAGGCCGTAAGTAAATAAATAACTAAACTGTGCATGGCCATTAACAACAGAGCTGATCTAAGACATTGGAGGAGCGCAAAGTGCCGCTTTCCCTTGGCGTTGCTCATACGCCGTGTTGCCCACATACACCGCATTACCCATACGCCGCGTAAACAGCGAGAGACAAAAGACGACAGACGCCGTAAAACGCTTCCCGACTTTTAAGCAGCTTTTATAGCATGTGGTGTGGATGCCACACATATTGGTCATGGGCATGCTAGTGCTCGATATCGGGAGCATAAATATTCATGCAGCACATTTGAAAAGAGGAGACAGCTGATAAGCCTGCCAGCCAGCCAGGGAAAAAATCGAAGAAAATAATGTGACGAAGCAGGAGCTGAACTCGTATATGTGTATTTTGTGTGCGCCGAGTGCGGTGCTTAGATAAGTTCACTCACATATCCTTGGCCTTGTTCCTTGCCCCCAATCCGTGTGCCTTTCCGAAAGCCATAAATTATGTATTCCGCACATTTTTAAGCGCAGCAATCCATCGAATTGGCTGGATCCTAAGTTGGCCAGGAATTCACAGAAATGGGAATTACGTTTCGAATACTTCACAGCGCAATCTATTCTTTTTTTGCATTCCGCGAATCAATTTGTTTGTGTCGCTTCCTGGAACAAGTTTACTTAACATATAAATGGGAAAGACATTTAAAGTGCGATTGCTCGGTCCAAAATTGTTCAACAATTGCCAAACCAAGTGTAACATAAACTTTGCCTCATTAGAGCGACTCGCAGCCTCTGTTCTGCGAATGATTTATGATGCCGACAGTGTCTCATGTAGACCAGACCAAAAGCAAACCCTTAGCTGCCCCATTTGACTGCTTTTTTTTCTGTTTTTTATTGAAATACTTGAGGCGAAGTACAACTTCAATAAAGTGGAAAAAGGTGCCATAAACAACGAGCGGCGAGCCTTTTTTTACGACACAACCCGCTGTGTGCGGAAGCAGATACTTCTCTAAACAACGGCCGAAAATAAATAAATAAAAAACCGGATGGGGAAAACAATTGTAAACAGTGAAAAAGGAAAATCCCCCTAACTGTGGCACAAATTTTTCATTTATTTATTGAGACGAGACAGGCGGAGAATGGACAGTGAGAGATGAGGGTCCGGTGGAGTTTTGGGGAAAAGTGAAATTCACTTTCGCATTTCTCGTATATTTTTTCTTTTCGCTTGCCTTCCGCCGTTTAAATGAATCGGACAATTCAATTTATGCTCTGCCAGACAGACAAACTTCATTAGGACATCTCCTTGCCAAGGAAACCAGGAATCAATAAAAGTAATTTCATGTTATATTTCTGTCTGTGCGGCTTTGTTTTTCTATGAACGTGCATATTAGATTTGAAAAGTGCTTAAGCTTAGCCAACTTAATTCATGCAAAATATATTTTTGCACAAAAAGGCAGCTGGAAAGGATATTGGAAAACGGCAAATACCAGAAAACTTTTAATGCGCCAAATCGATGAATGACCGCAAAAAACTTTTCCCCCATTTCCCGTGGACACTTCCCAAGTACAAGGCAACTTTTCTAGCACTAAGCTTTCGGCCCGTAAATGAGCTTGGGGACTGTTGTCCTGGAAGAGGAGCAGGCGAAGGACCTGCATTGTTAGCAAACTTTGTCGAGGTTAGTTCTCGGTGTCTGTATGGAAAGTTTCGATGTATTTGCTTTGGCCTAAGTCGACTGACTTTGTCACTTTTGTTGTCGCCAGTTGGGAACCTCAATTTGTGATAGCCCCCTCGTCCCTCGTCCCTCGTCCCGATGCCAAAGTGTTGCACGGGAGTGTCATAAATATTGGCGTGCATTCAAATTCGCCGCCAGGTGTGCCATTCATTATCGCACGTCGTATCGTCAGATTTTCACCTCTCGGCGAAAGGACCTTAAATGAATTGCACAATCTGCAGTATCGGGGGCATCGGGGGTATCGGATGGCCGCGTACGCCCATGCTAAGGGGAATTAAGAGCCTGTCTGGCAATAACACCACACTTTCCCGCCCACTTGTAACACCCCGAATATCCCATACCCATTGCCCCACGATGTCGCGACGCGGCAGACTGTAAATAATGAAGTTTGCATCTGGGTGGCAAGTGGCAAAGCAGCTGCGAAAAGTGCTTTTAGGCACAGGAACAAAAAATGCACACATTTAGTTTGATATATGTACATAAGCCAACAAACTTTTGGCCAAAGATCACCAGCGACAATTTGCATAAAAGCAAGGGAAAACATGTAGAAAGCATAAAATAACCTACGATTTATTTTCTTTATTTTTTATCTGTTATCCATTTTCTCACCGTGTAACAAAGCAAAACAAATTGCTCGTGCGAAATGTCTATTTGTGCATTAGCTCAGAATAATGTCCTTAATTCCGTGTGTAATACTCTGGCGATGACAGAATATTTGTGGTTTCATAAATAAATCATTGAGATGTATACATTTAGCATGAAAGACTTGTACAAAAATCAGAAAGGCACTTAAATTAACACTACGCCAGACAAGAATTTGATAACAAATATTCAATCATTCCCTTTGACCCCCGTTGATGCGTTAGCTCATTAAGCCCAGACTAAATCAAACCGAAACCAGACTATAAGCCAACCAGACCCCGGGAAACTAATCCCCCATCCAAACCCATTTTAATGTTCTTTTTTGGCGCTAAATGCCGCTGTCTAGGTAAATACGCCCCAGAACGTTTTCGCCATTCCAGCTCACTGTTTCCATTTCCCAGTCTCGCAGTTTCCCAGTTTCGCAGTTTTCCCCGATCCCCGATCCCCAAACGCAAAACGCAAAACGTGATGCGCATTTTTCGCACTGCGGCGGCTGTATGTCTGAGTCCCCTGGGTTTTGGCTTCCACATTGGGCGGGGCTTTCGGTTTGGGGCTAAATGGGGACTACTACAGCTTGTGCCGGAGTTTGTACTGCCACAAAAGTTGCGCTTAAGTTTATGGCAAGCGAATCCCGGGCGAGTGGGGGAAAACTTCACCCAGCGGAGCAGCCAGGGATCCCCTTAAAGTCATGTCAAACCAAATGCAGATGTCATTCAGAGGAATTCGCTTGTATTAAGCGCCAAATTGTCTGCACTCTGGCAGAAGCTCACAAAAGGTGCAAAGTAGAGGAAATGCCAGACACAAGCAGTAAACATTTAAAATGTTTAATATTTTTGCACAGAAATAAGCTAATCATGTAAAATGATATTCCAAGTTTAAGAAACAGATAACTTCTTCAAGCAGTAGCATGCATCACATTCGCCTGTCAATTGGTTAACAAGCCAAGCCTAACTTGATCAGCAATCCTTTTATCTCCTAATTGCATTACCATCACTCAGCCAGCCACACAAATTGTTTTCCTAGCACCAAAGCATCCTGAAATAATAGGAATATCCTTTGGCCCTTTGAAAGTAACATCTAAACGAGCAAAGTCATAAAATAAAGTATGCATAAAATGGCAGAAAACTATTTCCACTAAAGCATAAAACAAAAGCTGAATCGGAAGCCGCAGGAACATAAAAATCACATTTATTTTTGACACACTTAACCATTCGAGCATTAAAAGTTTGAAAGCCCTGCTCTGCATAAATGTTTAGATACATTTATGTATATGCATAGATATATTTATGGGAATGGGGGAATATTCTATCGCAGCCATTATCTCCAGCAGTTATGTAAAATTGATTTCAAACGTTTACCCTTGCAGAATCGACTTGCAGCCAGGACCAATTCCGGTGTGGCAACGGAAAGTGCATTACAAACAGATGGGTCTGCGATCGGGAAAACGACTGCGCCGATGGAAGCGACGAAGCGATGTCCCTGTGCCGTAAGTGTTCAGCCATTATCTTTGATATACACAGTAGATATCGGCTATAGGCGATTGAAAACGTGATTGAATCGGTACACTTTTGGCCGAATTGAATCAGAGTTCAAATGGTTTTTATAGTGCACTTCCCTGTGGAAGTGTCAACTCTTAAGATTAATTTTTTGAAATCCCAATAACCGAAAATACTTGCATGACAATGTGCACAGTGGGCCTTTGTGCCTATACCATGGTGATGTGTAATAATGGTGAGCAATGTGTACACCGGGAATTCATGTGCGATGGCGACGAGGACTGTCGCGACGGATCCGACGAGTGGAATTGTGGCAGTAAGCTAAGAAGAATGAATTATTCCATCCCACATTTGCATACTAACCGGAGGATTTGTCCATCACTAAAACGAGCAAGAACGAAAAGGCAGAGTCACTTAATCGAAATTTAAATGCTTGGAAGACCTCTGGGATCTGGGATCTCGAAAGGACTTTATGACTTTGGGACTGGGACTGACCAGGCCATAAATTAATGTCACTTCTTGCGGACAATATCGCGACGTGACCATCGGCGGAACTAATTTGTATTTATGCATTAGGCCCACTTTGACTCACTTTTCCGTTTTGGGCGTAGTTTCGGCTTTTCACTCACTTTATTTCTCGCATTTTTCTTGCCGCCGAGTAACTTGCTTAGTGGTTTATTGTCTGTGACACAATTTTCCAACTACATAAAGAGAGTGCCGGGCGAAGGATAGCAGGGAAAATGTTTTTATGTCGTACGGAATTTCAGCGCTGTAATTGAAAAAATGATGCGATTTTTATGATGTTATCCTTGATGAAAATAAAAACCGGTAATCAAAAGCCGAACGCAGCGCCAAATTGAGCCTGTGGTTTATACGCGGGGGGAGTCGTGGTTCAGTGGTCGGCTACCAGGATGTACACTGCTGGCCAAAATACTAGCACTCCCAGTTATTTCCATTCATATTTTAACAAATAAATGTTGTTCTATATTAAATTTCCAAAACGTAATCAGCTTGGTAGTATAAAATTAAAATTAAAATATAGCTTATATTTTTCTGACTTCCACACTGTTGCGCTGATCACAACTGTGTGTTGTGTGAGCATTAAGCTTCGTCTGCTCATGTGAATGGATGTGTGTGCCTTTTTATGACTTTTATGTGCTTTAAAATTGTCATCAAACCCTGTTGACATTTCTGCTTTTACCCAGTTACCCTTGTGAATCTTAATTTAACTCGCTTTTCGGGGACAAAAATGTTCAGCTCACTGCTGCGGATTTCTCTCTACAGAAGTGTTCTTTTCAGTTATGGTGCCCGCCCCGTTTATTTAATTCCATTTAACACTCCGCTCGGACTCTTCATTTCTTTGTTTACCATTATGGGAAAAGCTTGGCTGCCCATCTCGCAAAGGGGCCCAAGGGGGGTGGGGATAGCCGAACAATAAACAAAACGCAAACTGCCCCACAAAGGCATTAAGCTTCATTGGCTTTCAAGTGCCCGAGAGCTGAAGGCGGCGATGGGGGCGTGGCCACTGCACTGGGCCAGGACATGTCTTGTACATGGTCTAAAAAGCATTTTAAATAAAATTAAAATCAAATTGCAAGTATATGGGTTTTGGCGTCAGATAACAAGAAAATGCTATTGAATACAATGCCAAAGTTCTGCCAGGATGTGTGTGCGTTGAGGAAGGAGATCCAGAGCGGAGCATCCTTGGCGGTCCATTGACTGTGACCCCACGATAGCAAATTGATTCTGCCAGGACTCACAAAAGCCCATTGGAAGCCAAGTTGGAAGCTGTGTCCCTATGGACACACGAGAATGAAACGTCCATTCAGCCAAGTAGTTACCTTCGAATGGAAAGTTCCATATATACTTACGTACATATAGTTATGTGGAAGGACCCCAGGCGAATATTTTCCTCACCAGCAATGGAGAATTTAATGAAGCCATAAATTATGGTGGGCGAAATGATATTGGATAATTGAATTTATATCAGGCGCACGGTGAACGGGGCAAACGAAATCATCGAAAAGTATTTTCAACTGAATATGAACGATGCTTAACAGAAAATGATTTTAATTATGGAAAATGTAAGAGAAAGTCAACTTATCCCATAATTGTGAGGAAACCATATTCCCTGAAATGTAATTCACTGGACACCCGATGGAGCAATTATAAAATAAAGCTAGAAGTGCTGCTATGGAATACATGAATTTAAAGGACATTTAAATAGACCAATTACAACGAATACATTTACGAGAAATATAGCTATAACATAACTTAAAATTAAATGGCAATTTTTTTATTTATTAAAGGAATATATATAAAAACAAAAATGACCCTAAGGTGGTTAAATATTTTCGAGGCATGCTAGCAATTTCAGTAAATATTCAGCAGCGAACGACGAGTAATTTCAGTAAGCTGGTCACAGTAAATTCCAATTACAAGCATATCACGCATACGACCCGTGGTACATGCTAAGCAGCCGCCAAAAATGGCGAATACCAAGAAGAGAATAATAATAAATTAATTTATTTGCAACGATGTCAGAAATTTCCGCCGTACGCAGTGCACGTGTAAACGGTAAACAAATAGACGGGATGAAGGCAGGAAAACGGAGGGAAGGAAACTAAGGAAGGCGGAGGTAGACAAAACGCCAAAAAGCATATTCAAATGTGTGGCTCAGCCATGAGATTTTATTGCCAACGCACACACACACACACACAGAGTAACCGCGGCGCTGTATGTACATAATCATATCAGGGGAAATCACTCTCACACACACGCACACACGGCGTGAAACAAAGGACCGTGTGGTAGGCAATGAAAGAGAGAAAGAAGGCGAAAGAAAGCACAAAAGCGAGGCGCCAAGAACTGGCATACTAATACGCATTAAGGGTTAAACACAAGCGTTTTAATGCGCCAGTGTGTGTGCGTGTCTGTGAGTCTATGTGGCTGTGTGGGAGTGTTGTCAGCTTTGTTTAATGTCCGTTCCTTTGGCAAGGATAACTTCAATGGAACTTTCAGAGTGTGAGTGTGTGCGATAATTGCTTTAATGCATACGCATGTGTGCGTTTTAACTTTATGGAGTGTTGGCTGATAATGTCTTAATTACTGCCTAGATAAAATGCCAACTGTTTAGCCCCCGAATGGCTGTTGGTTGTGACAGTGTGGTGTATGTGTGTGTGTGTGTGTTGGCATGACAACTATGTTTATCACTTGGAGCCCAAATCGCTTGCTGCCCCACCCCCTCTTATACGGCAGCTGCTTATAAACTTAATTACAGGACATCCCTCGCTTGCCTTTAAGGAGCGTTTCCTATCTCAGCAAGACCAAGTCCCATTAGCTAGACAGTTAGTGGGCTTTTTTCCGGGGTCCTTTATGACTACAACCTTGAGGGAGGTACTCTGGATTTTGTTTCATGTTTCAGCCGCCATGGCTGGCATTATTTAATTTTCTTTAATAATAACAAAATATATTCTTAAAAATATCAATTCTTAATTTTCCTTTTCTAGCAATTGCTTACGTATGAACAAAATACCCAACTGGCTTACTCGTTGTAGCTGTGTATTAAAGCGTTGGCACTCAAAACGAATTTTTCCTTGATCTCGATCTTTTTAGGAAGCTTAACATGCTCGCCCGAGCAGTTTGCCTGCAAGTCGGGCGAGGGCGAGTGCATTCCCTTGTCCTGGATGTGCGATCAGGCCAAAGATTGTCGCGATGGAAGCGATGAGGCGCAGTGCAGTAAGCCAAAACCAAATATTTCTTAGCTCTCCCTAGCCTGCTTTGCTTGGTGTTGGATAATAATAACTGAAATTATTGTAGAACTTTCCCTGCTTTGGTGTTGGTTGCTATTTATATCTAGATACTACAATGCACTTTTCCCTGCACTTGAATGTGCCATGAGCACATGTCCCTGAGACTTGTGTTGTGTCCTGGCGAAGCTCGTATGCAATAATGCACAAATATTTACGCACACACAGAGGGAAACACTTTGGTTTTCTGTGTGTGCGCTATTTCTGTTGTTGTCACATCCCCTACCTCCCCCTTTTCTATATGCTTTCTTAGTTTGTCGGCAATCTTTTGTAATGGTGTAGGCTTTTCCACATCCCATCCATACGCCCACTAACCACAATCACCAAATCCTCCCCCGAAATGCCATAGTGAATTAAGCTAATCATTGGCGTCATTGGCAGATATGACGTGTCGCTCCGACGAGTTCACCTGCGGCAATGGACGCTGCATCCAGAACCGCTTCAAGTGCGACGATGACGACGACTGCGGCGACGGATCGGATGAGAAGAACTGCGGGGACAAGCTCAAGTGCCAAGCCCATGAGTTCACTTGCAATAGTGGCATGTGCATTCCCAATCAATGGGTTTGCGATGGAGAAGCAGACTGCAGGAATGGCGAGGATGAGATGGTGAGTAGACTAAACCAAAACACACACTTGTATTTTGAGCCAATCTTCAAGTTAACAAAAACAAGTTAGGAATAAAATGAGCATGCAAGATATTTATTTTTCCGTGTAAGGCCCGAAAATCTTTTCCCTCACCTTCAACGTGCAATGAAAATTGATATGAGCACATTATCAAACCACATACACACAAACAGAGATAGATGGCAAGTTGTTTAACAGCCCTCGCATATAAATATGTATTTATATGGAGCAAGCTAGGAAGCATAAATTATGCAAGACGCGAGCATTATTCAAAACTGGCAACGACGACGAGGACCATGTCGGCAACTGTTTCCCATAAACATTTATATGTATGACGCATGGCTTTTGTTGTCCGTTGGGTGGTGCCCGAAATTGCATGGCTCCGAATAGCAATAAAAACAGTGCAGAAACTGTCCAAGCAGATCGTAAAAGAATACTCTTTTCCACATATACTGAGTATATATTTTATAATAATTTTTAAAGCAAAAAATCGTATTAAATATCTTAACCTGTTTAATTGTTCTGACAATAGATAAA
This sequence comes from Drosophila erecta, assembly GCF_003286155.1. Lineage (NCBI taxonomy): Eukaryota > Metazoa > Arthropoda > Insecta > Diptera > Drosophilidae > Drosophila > Drosophila erecta. Next base: position 6,704,881 of record NW_020825194.1, read on the forward strand.
AAAATGTTAAAATGCTATAAGCTGCATCACAGAAATATTACACATAATCGAAACACTACACAATAACCTTTAAAAATGCCTTTAATTAAATTTGTAAAAATAAACTGGCTATTTACACACAAGTACTCCTTTTCAAAGCGTATAAAATGTGGAAAATGCTTTCTGGCATCTCCTAAAAGTATGCAGTACAAAAAATGCAGGCAATGGCCACAGGGTCCTCTATATAAGTGTGCATGTACGTATGCTCGCGTGTGTGTGTGTGTGTGTGTGTGCGTGCTGGTGCATAAGGGCTTTGCGTGTGCGAGTGTGTGTTTGTGAGCCGGGCTTAGCTGCCTGAATATTTGGTTGGCACTTAACAAGAAAAGCAAACTGTTGTAGCAGCAGTAAAGTTAACTTCCTTTATCCTCGCCACGGGTAGAGATTCATCCTTTAAGGCGATGTCTTGCCTGTGGAAGGGACGACCTTGTGCAAAGCTTAGCATTAAGCGCTGACTTTTAACTAAATGACATATTTATAATATCATTTTTTATCTTTTTAGCATAACTGCACCGTCGATAAATTTAACTTCTGCCAAAGTCATGAGTTCCAGTGCTCGGATAGGATCACCTGCCTGGAAAAATCCTGGGTTTGCGATGGCGACCCAGACTGTCCCGATGGCGAGGACGAGTTGCCCCCTAACTGCGTTAAATTGGCCTGTCGTCCGGATCAGTTCCAGTGCGACGATCACACCTGCATCTCCGGCTTTCTGACCTGCAACGGAGACAGGGACTGTGCGGATGGCAGTGATGAGAAAGACTGCAACATCGCTGCGGCGCCGAAGACTTGCAATGCCACCAGCGAATTCGACTGCGGCGGTGGCCTGTGCATCGCGAATGCCAAAGTATGCGATCGCAGGAAGGACTGTCCGAATGGCGAGGACGAGCCGGCTGGAAAGTGTGGCATCAACGAGTGTTCGCTGAAGAATGGCGGCTGCATGCACAGGTGTGTGAATCTGGAGGTGGGCTACCGCTGCGAGTGCAACGAGGGCTACAAGCTGGATGCCGATCAACACACCTGTGTGGACATCGATGAGTGCCAGACTCCTGGCATTTGCTCCCAGGTATGTGTCAACGAGATCGGAGCCTTCAAGTGCGAGTGCGAGGCGGGCTACATGAGAATACTGAAGAATCACACCAGGTGCAAGGCCGGCGAGGGACATGCCTCGCTGCTTTTGGCCCGGCGACATGACATCCGGAAAATAGCACTGGATCGACCGGAAATGACCTCCATAGTGAATAGTACAAAGTCAGCCACCGCTCTCGATTTTGTGTTCCGCACGGGAATGATCTTCTGGAGCGATGTGACCACTCAGAAAATCTACAAGGCGCCCATTGATGAGGGTAATGACAAAACGGTGGTGCTGACAAAGTCATCGGTGACCTCGGATGGCCTGGCTGTGGACTGGATCTACAACCATGTCTACTTCACGGACACCCACAAGTGCACCATCGAGCTGACCAACTTCGAGGGCAGCATGGGCAAGGTGCTGGTGAAGGACTCCCTGGACATTCCGCGCTCCATTGCCTTGGATCCCATCGAGGGCTGGATGTACTGGTCCGACTGGGGCGCCTCTCCCCGCATCGAAAGGGCGGGCATGGATGGCTCCCACCGCACTGCCATCATCACCTACGATGTTAAGTGGCCAAACGGCATCACATTGGACCTGGTTCAAAAGCGCCTGTACTGGGTGGATGGCAAGTTGAACACCATCTCGTCGGCGAATTACGATGGCTCGCAAAGGCAGCAGGTTCTCTACTCCACCGACTATCTGAAACATCCCTTCTCGATCACCACCTTCGAGGACTACGTCTACTGGACCGACTGGGACAAGCAGGCCGTCTTCAAGGCGAACAAGTTCAACGGATTGGATGTGGAGCCCGTCACAGCGACGCATATGGTATGTGTATTTCCCCATTTTTTTGGGGAATTTTTCAAGTCTAAGTAAGCAAGAAAAAATGCTTAGTTTTGACAGCACATTTCCTGTTAAATGTAATACAATCTATTGACATGTGACCTTAAATATGTAAATGTTATCACATCGTCACTTGGTACCATGCATAAATAATCCAAATAGATGGGAATTAACATGTTACGCAGCATTTGGTTTTCTTATCTGAGCTAGTGCCATGTACCAAACAGAAATTCATTATTTATAAGTAATTTATAGTTTATAGTTATAAGTAATATTTTTGTAAATATTTTTGAAACAGGAAAATGCCAAGATGTAGCGCATTTGGAATATTTATATTCAGGTTTCTCTAAAAAGTACTGGTACCTTCTCTATTCCTAGGTGGAACATCCCATGGTGGTGCACGTGTACCATCCGTATCGCCAACCAGACGGCGTCAACCACTGCCAGTCGGTCAATGGCCACTGCTCCCATCTCTGCCTGCCAGCTCCCAGGATTACCGAGCGGAGTCCTCGCATATCCTGCGCCTGTCCGACGGGCCTAAAACTGATGCCCGATGGGCTGATGTGCGTCGAAGATCGTAAGTAGATTTCACTGTGTCCTTTGGGAATTTCACGGCGGATTTCGTAATTGCATTTGAAAATTCCGCTGCGATGGCAACGTTTTGCGGTTCATCAGGCCAACGGTGAAAACGCTTTCCCGCTGCGGTTGCGGCCTTTTAAGCGGCCATCTGCGTTGCGCATTTCATTGAATTGAATTTCCACCTTTTCGGATTTCATTATACCCATGAAATAACCTTTTGTTTGTAGTGCGTATCCCAATTGTGCATCCCACTGCACCGATGCACCGGACTATCGTACAGTTGTCCAACTCAACCACGAAACTACCTCAAGATGGGTACAGTGAAACGCCGGGTATGCAACACTTTTCTACGAAACTTTTGGTGTTGGTTGCCTAGGGTCGTCAAAATTCCCATAAAGTAAATTTAAATTTAAACAAAGCCAAGAAAGGTTACTCATAAAAATGACTATAATTTATATTATTGGAATTTACGAAGCCTGCGAGTTATGAAGGGATAGATTTTGGTGTCGGTTTTATCTAAGCTGCTCTGTTTCATGTCCTCATGTGATGATTTGTCCCTGTGAGCATAATTTTCACCTGTGTTTTTCCATGTTTTAATTTCATTTGACATTTTCTGCGACCATTTCTCGAACAACACTCACGGGTACATATATACAGCCATCGTCATCATCATAAATCAACATCAATGATATCGACGTAATCACTCAAAATGCACACGCCCACACGCACACATGAACTTTAACCCCAATACACATGCAAAATGCGGAGCGTAAAACATAAATATCGGGCACACACACACAGTGCAAAAACCACAAAAGGGAAGCATTGGTGACATGTTTAATGGCAACAGAACCACCCACCGATTCTCTCCGCCGACTCAAATCCAGCACAGCACTTGGCCGAGCTCGGGAATCTGGAGCTCCCAGACCCAGACCCAGACCCAGACCCAAACCCAGACCCAGACCCGGATCCGGGCGAATTTCTCGGTGCAATTTGCGAACTGCTCCCTGACAGCAATGACATGGACTCGGATGGGAACGGAACGGAGCGGAGCGGAAGCGAATGATGAACGACTGACAACCGCAAAGGCAGCAGGACAGTATGGTGGAATGGCAGCATTTCAGCGGCAGTCGTCAACAAATCGCCATGAAATTAAATTGTACATAAGCAAGAGCAAGCGAAACACGAACGCATGCGGATTGATATGGTGCATGGCAAATAGTTTAACCAGAAATTCGTCATCCCCACTGCTATCATCCTCAGCCTCATCCCCATCATCCCCATCATCATCATCATACCGATTCTGATCCTGCCAGCAAATTGGCACTGTCAACACCTCGAACTGTCGACATTGGGCAGAAATGTTTTCGTTGGCCGTGTGGCAAAAGTGAGTTACAACCCAACTAGCCTGCGGTTTATCCCTTAAAATATGTCCCACCACAAGGACCGTTTCACTTCGCCATTTCATCGCCAATGTGGGTTTGTGTGCTCGTTTTGTTTGTTGCTATTGAGTTGGATTAGAAGGCTGGGGTCCTTTTGCTAAACGCCATATCATTATTTTTAACAATCCCGCATTTAGCAGACGCACTTTGATCACTGGCGAATGCAAAATTAAAAACGGGCCCAGCGGCACGAAATAAGATATTTTGCCATAGCAACCAGATATTTTTCTTATTTTTCGTGCAACAAATAAGGCCAATAAAGGGTATGTTACTCTGGCTCCTCGGGCACTGAAAAGATACTTGAATGTTTAACGAGATCAAATATGCGCTCTTGTTATTTTTCGAAATATTCTATTAAGCAGCTTTTTTTCATTTTTTTTTTAAGAGAGAAATTCCTTATGCAATTAGAATAGTAAATCAGTTGCCCACAGAAGAAATGAAACAAATCCCCTGCTTTCTGAGCTCCATTTTAAATCTCACCCGTTGCCAGTCGTTATCCTCTTTCGTTTTCCTGCCGGCTTAGAAGTGAAAAGTGGCCAAACTTCCGGGAGCTTTAAAACGTTGTCATGCCTACGGGATGAAATCAAGTTTCCTGGAAGTGCTTAGCGAGAAGCCCACACAATTGCGCCTAATTACGCCAATTTGAAGAAGTCATAGTGGCGCTCCTTGCAGATGGGCCAAGACGGGGTTGAAGGTCGCGGAATCTGCGCTCTTCTTGGCCAGCAGATGAAAAAGCTGCAACACATTTGCGGCCAAAGAATGGCGACAAAGAGGGCTTAAGCAAAGTTGGGAGAGTTTGGCGAGAGGCGCGGGTCAGTAAATAACTATAAACTAGTTAGGGACTATTTCAATTAGATGGTCCAGTCCGGCATAACTGCAATTTCAATTAGCGGTTTGTGCTACTTTTTCTATGGCCATCTTTGCCCACTTCAAATTGCTTAATTAAGCGCAGGCAAAGTTTCGCAAATACCCCACAGAGTCCAAGAGAGACATGCTCTGTGCGTATCCACGGAGCATCCAGGGCAGCGAAATGCCAGGGTGAAATCCAGATGGACAGAGTACCCCCCAGTAACCATAAACTTTGAGCCGTCGAAGTAACGACTGCGTTTTTAATGGCCGGCCACAGCAGAGCGGGAAAATCGGGGAAAATGCGAGCAAAACTGGGTGAACAGCTGCTGCTCCTTGCAGCATTTTATGACTTTCATTTGCTTGCACTTCGGTCAGTCCAGTCCGGTCAGGCAATTGTTATTGTGCGCCTCTAACTTTACTGCATATTGCCTCCTAACTGAAGACAATGCGAATGGTAACAGGAAAGCCGCCATTTTGTTTATTTGCATGCCACACCATTTTTGACTTTTCCGGTTGTTTCCGGTTTTCTCTCCCCCTGTTCGAAACTTTGAAACTTTTTTTCATTTGGTTTATCTAATCTGTTTACAACCCCTCTCGGATACCCAAAACAGGTGACGGAACATATTTTATGCGTTTTTATTTCATTTGGGAGGTGAAATGATGGCACGGCAGCCATTTTGTCGTACTTTTTATGGCATTTCCGGTGGCGGGGGATTTAGGGGCTTCGGGTTTTCCGGGTGTTCCGGGTGTTCCGGGTTTTCCGAGCACCTGCTATGCGTTATCCTCAGTTGGAGTTGCGAAATAAATATGAGAGCACATGTGTGGGATTATAAAAATGGGCGATGAGGCATAACTCACTCTTATACATGTATGTGTGCATGTTTTCAGTTCGGTGTGTGTGTGGGAGGCAGGGAAATTGCATTTTGTATAGATTAGAAGTAAGCAATCATATATGACATTTATAGGCAAGCATTAAGCCAGTCGTTAGAGAAATGGATGCTATATACCGAAGAGAAAATGGAAAGTTTCCTGTAGAAAAATAAATGAATCTCCTTGAAATGGGTCAAACAATTGAGGTATACGAATTCCATACATGCATTTTAGCATAAAATATTTTAATTAAACTCTTTTAAGGCAAAACAGAAATTCAAATAAGAGGACTGAGTAAATTCTAAATGCTCCCGAAAAATATAATACACATTTAATTCACCGGAATTAATTGATAAGTTAGTTATAACAAAGCACCATTGCTCCTCCCAAGAATTTCGCTGAGGCCAATAAAAAAAATTATAAAGAAGCCAGAAAAAGTTTTAAAAAAATGATAAAGCAACAGCTGCTGGCAATTTCATGGCGCCTTCGCCACAAAAGAGATAAACAACCACACACTTAAGCCGAGGGAAAATCGCGCAATTAATATGCCACAGCGACGTGCAACTTTTCAGATGTTTGCCCTGCCATTTGACTGTCTGTTAATGCCAGCAAAATAAATTTGCAGCTTCTTAACGCGCCTACGCCGAAATTCGCAGCGAATCGATGCCGCACAGCTGTTGCCGCTATCAACTTTTAATAATAATTCCCTGCCACACGCTCTCGAGCGAATCAGAAAGTCCTCCTTGCGGACACTCGTAGCGCAGAAATTAATATCAACAGCAAAAGTGGGTATCCTTGGGATTTTTACGATTGGTGGGGGATGGGTAAAACTTTGGTGGCCTCTTAAAAAGCGACGCATATCCTTTTGCCAGGCGAACGCGCGCGACTCTGGCGCTTAACTTTGTGCGCTTTTTTCTGCTGTTGAACAAATTCTAAACGGAAAAATATGAAAACGAATTATGATGACAGCGGAAAAATCCTACAACTTCCTGCCAGAACAACAGCGTAAGGCAAAAGGCACCGACTAAAAGCGCACAGCAGCTGACAGCAAAACCAGCGAAACCCCGACAGCGGAAACATTCGCCACGGGATGTAGTCGTCGTCGTCGTCCTCCTCTCCTTTCCCTATTGCTCCACAAACTCACAAAAAGACAACATTTTAATTATATTTGGCCATAGGAATTATCAAATTATGGGTAAAAGCTGAAGAGCTGCGGCAGGCATATTTTATTAATATTTTGCGAGAGTGCCTTTGATATTGGAATTTGTGAAATGTTCGCGGAAGTTCAAATTTTCATCATTAATTGGTGGTAATGGTTTCATTTTTGGCAACGTCTTTTCAAATTTTGGAATCTCTGAAATTCATACTACTTACATGCTTGTGTATATCTGGTTCTCTATGTTTATAGCTCTCATTTTCTATTGTTTGACTCTCAATTATAATTTATTATTATATTGCCAACAATTGCAGAAAGTACTGGCAGCAATAGCACAGAGCCATCTCACGAGGTCCACAAACCTGATACGAAATCAGAAAATAATTACGGACAAATAGCCTTGATTGTGATAGCCAGTTTAGCGGCCAACGCCTTGCTGGGATGGGTAAGTACTTTCAAATAGTTACAATCAGCAGACTAATACTAAATAATTATGCAACTAACAGGTCATCTTCTTCGAGTACCGACGCTGCACCCGCGCCGGCAACTCGATGAACTTCGAGAATCCCGTCTACCACAAGACCACGGAGGACCACTTCAGTCTGGAGAAGAATGTGAAGCCACACATGTACGCCGCTGCCGTGGAGGAGGAGGTAAGCGGGTCGGCCCCACCGATGGCCACGAATCCTAACGACTTTAGCTATGTCAGGTTCTAGGAGGTGTGCTAGGCAGCTAGTTGCTAAGTTAATGTTGTACATAGGTGGTTTAAGTGGTCGTATCATAGTTGTATCTAGTGTTAAGTGAGTTGATGCAAATAAGTTAGGCATAAGTCCCGCAATTGTTGTGAACGTAGCCAAGTTTTCCAATTTGTAATCCACTTTAAACAATTCGTTTTTCCCCCAATTACTTTAATCTGAAATGCCGCGAGTGAAACGAAACCGCAGTCCCAATTTAGATATTAAAAATGGTAAGTTGTGGCTATGAAATCCATATAGGAACATTATTGGCGTATTGTATTACATAATTACTGTCTCGTGTGCACAATTTAATTATCATTTTATTGGCCTTTAATTTAATTTCATTTACCGTCGATTTGAGCATGGTGGCCCGCTTTGAAATGCCTGCTCTTTGAATATTCTGCCCGTGGGTCTCGCTAATTGCAGAGCTGCAAATGCAATCAAAATATGCATATCAATTGGCCAATTAACTAAAAGGCCAATTAAATGGCGTCAGTGGAGCGTCAAAATGTCCCACAGCCCGACAGCTGGCCAACTAAAATATAAAGCGACTCAATTTGGCAGGACATTTTAGTGAAATGTTTCAATTAAATTAGCGTTTTTTGTGTTCACCTTGACGCATTTTTGCAGCTGCTTCGCTGCCAATTTTAATTAAAGCGGTTAATTAATAAATAAAAATAAGACAAATCCAAGCGGAAACCGACAACAATGCATAACAATAATTACGCAAAATTAAACAAAATGGCATTAAGAGAGATTTTCTGTGTGCCTGGCCACCTAACCAATAAATAACATCAAAATTTGCATATAAGCAAGCAATTTTGGTGGCTGCAAATTCACCAGCCACAAGCTTAGCGGTCGGCTGTTTTCATTAAGGTTTATAATTAAAGTGTTCGGGGTAAATCTCTTTTTATTGCCATTTAGTGGTGATTATCGGTTGGCAAAAAGTTTTTACAAAAAGCGGTTATTTTAAAACGAACTAATACGATTATTTTGATTTATTTATTCGATTTTTCGATAAGCGGAGATTATCTTTGTTTTTTAAGTACTCAACATTGCTGATAGATTTATATTTCCATAGTCTTTTTATAGTGTTTAGTTTTATCCATATATCAGACCTGTATAAAAAAAGAGTTCTTTTGAATTAATATTTATTTGATTTTTTTTGCCCAATTGTTTATGTTTGCTTGATACAAACACAAATTATTTAGACTTTAATAACTAGCTATTCTCTTTTAACCCCATTTAGGCCAACAACCCCCTCTTTCAACCTGGCACCGCATGTGTTTAGGGCAACGCCAAAGACCATTTTAAATGCATATCCAGCTAATACTGGCCGGCTGACAGCGAACATCCACAAAGCATCTCCTACTAGTAATTCCTTGTTGGACCAAGGCCCAAAAACTGAACTATTGAGTGCAAGTTTGATGTGAGAAATGAAAGAAGAATATGAAGCTTATGTGTAAACGTAAGAAATGAAGAATGCCAAAAAAGAAAATAGAAAAGACAAGTACGATGTCAGCATGGGGAAATTGAAAATACTCAACAAATTCAATTTGTTGCCTAGTTTAAAATTTAATTTAAATGTAACAACACTAAGCACACCCACACATATACACTAAACACACACACTCACGCCCATAAACTAATAACAACGTAAAACTTTTCTAGGCGCAACGTTTTGACATCAACTAACGTCGCACCCACACCCACACACACACACAAACACAGACATCAGCGCATATCCTTCCACCCTCACACACACAGACACACGCACACACGCACACACACACAGAAGCCCAGAAGAACTCAGAGAAGGAACGAGCCAGGATTCAGAGCCAGAAGTCCAACTTTCCTTTCACGTCCATGAAATCAATTGTAAAAAGTTAAGACATTTCGTTGAAGTTTTGGTACCAAAAGAAACATTTTGTGAAATCGAAAAAAAAAATATAGGGATAATAGCTAAACTGAAACTGTTTATAGTCCCAACAGTTATTGTATAGTATATTTTTTGTTATCATGGAATTAATAAAAAGCAGTTATTATCTTGAAAGTAAAATCTTTAGCACCAAGTTGGATTCCTGTTTAGCAAAATATTTGAACAAAACCCCACTGTAAATATATAAAACGAGAAATAACTAAAATATTTAGACAAAATTTATAAAAAAAAATAACATTTTTAGGGTACTTTTGAAATTTTATTACCTACACACGTTGCTCCTTTTTCTTTCTTGGGTATTCAAAACAATTTGCTGTGATCAGTTTAAAGGCATTAAACCTGCATTAAATCATCTTATTTGTAGTGTTTTTACTATTCTTCTCATTTATTTAGTGTGTAAACAAGCTTTCAATCACTATAACTTATTTACAAGTTTTACAAAACAACAAACAATTTTAATGTGTATTGGCAATTTTTGGTTCCTGTAAAATGTATTTTAATTTAGGCATGTAAAGTATTTGCTTTAATGCTTTCTTGAAACAAAATATTAGCTAACTATAAATGGTATGTGTGAAAATTTGAATAAAGAAGTTTATAGTAACAAAAACTGAAGCATATAGAATATTTTAAATTAAAGTTTATTCATAGAAATAAAATGGAATTTGAAAACATAAAACATACGACTCTATTTTATCAATCAGCTCCCAAACGGCAAGATACCGGATTTCTGCATAAGCTATGACTTCACGGGCTCACAAATCATCTGACTACGATTATCAATCAACGGCATTCGATTAGTTTAACTGCATCATCATGATGATTGTCGCACCGAATATCACACAAGCCAGTACCGTGAAGCCAAACGTGTTTACACACTGAGCCTGATTGCCCGAACTTAATAGCCGCAATGCCGACACACAGTTTTGACTTTTGCTGGCTCACAAGCACACACACACACACACACACAGACACACACATGGACACGCAGCCATGAATTATTAAATGCTAATGGACAACTACGGCAATTATTTCACATGAGTGGGCATCAATACGTAATGAGCTACGTCCGGCGACAGATTCGGTTCGAAGTCTGAGATCGAACAGTCGTCAATGGGTGGCTTTTGGCTGCTTTTCGGTCGGGATAATCGCCAGGTTTTAATTTGATTCCTAATCCCGCTTATCGAGACCGCCCCATGTACACATACATATATGTATGTATTTAACAGGCTCCAACTTTTGTTTGCCTAATTTATGGCTGGGCATTATCGGTGGGGGGAAAAGTGCGACGCAGCGATTTCCGGCGAATAAATAAGAGTTTTATGCCTCTCGGGGTGTCCTTAATGTTATAATTTATGTAGCGCCCTGGCAAGCAGTACGACATTATTTTCGTTTATTGCCTGCCGGACAGCCGGCTGTCAGCGAAACGTTGGCATATTGTGAGCGGATTTCGGCAGTCGCATCGATTTGAATCGATTAACGTGGTGCACGGCTCACGTTTGCCATGAAAATAAAATGTAAATAAAAGGCGACAGGCACTGCGACAGCGACGGCGACACATTTGACACACGGCACCGATAACTTTTTCAATTTAGATATGATCCCGAAAGTATGTCGCAAAACGGCTGGGATAATCCCGGATCCAACGGCCAGGTGGTATGGCTGCTTTCCATTAGCAATATGCGGCCAAAACCAAATGGCAAAACACTGTTCCTTGGCGCCGTGCAGCTCCCCAGCTTTCCCAGTTTCCCAGTTTCGCCAGCAAAGTGAAATCAACGAGGTGGGGGAAACACCCCTTTTGCACATAAAGGCGCACGGAATAAGCGACTCGGTGTGTGCGAGTGTGTGTGTGCTTGGGGGCGCAGGGTGCCAAAGGATGAAAATCTGCAATTCAGCCGGAACATAGCATACATTTTGTCGTTTTGCCAGCCGCAGGCGGCCACCAAACAAAACTCCACACAACCCGCTCAAAGTCGTGCACTGAAAGAAACGAGTACTAACTGTTATACCCTAACTAAGTGGTTTGATGTATTTCAAGATTAGACATACTCGTGCCGCATTTGGCTACGTGTATTTTCGAAAAGCCAATGAGCCTCGGCAGTTGGACAAAAGAAATAGAACGAGAAAACGTGGCCAGAATGGTGTGTGGCTCGAAGGGATGTGGATGAGGACGAGGATGATGAGGATGTGCATATGGAGTGGGATGCGGGTGGTGCAGTGCAGCTGAGCGACAACTTTGTGCAACTCCTGATGCAGGAAACATGGCTGTCATTGGTCACGGCGACGCCACTGTACTTTGTTAGCGATGCGCATCCAACGATAACTTTCCCTCTCGGTGTCATTTATGTCCTTATTTCCCCCTTTTTTTTTGACTGCCTCTTGGGCTTGTGTCCTTTGTCAAATAAAACTGGAAATGCAATTGCGTCGCTCGTTAGAAATTGATGTCTAAAATGGTTCTTTCATGAAAGCCTGGCTCGCGGTGTTCATGGTAACAGTTTTCGGCTTAAAGCTGTTCAATTAAGTAATTACAACGTAAGGCATTAGGTGTTCCACCTTAGAGCCTGCCAAATAAGGATCTCAGTTGTGCTGCTCTTGCAGCGACTGTACCTGTGTCCCTATGCGGTTATCGTGAGTGGCAACTGGGGGAACTTTAATTACAGGCCAACTCCACTGGCCACCAGCCCAGCGATGCCATTGCAGGCGCAAGGACCTCGCCATGTTTGCACATCCTTGCAGTTGTAGTTGTTGCTGTTGACGCTGCTGTCGTTGTTGTTATTATTGCCAGTTTATCCCTGGGGCCAATTGCATGGCACATGCACACAAGGTTAGTAGGCAAGTTCACAAGCCAAATATGCTGTGCGTATGCCATGGAATGTGGATGGTGGTGCTGCAGTGGGTGCTGCAGGCGCGCTTTCCATGAGCAGGGGGCTAAGGTGGACGAGCTGGAGGTGGAGATGGAGGTGGAGCTGAATGCACCACTGTAGCCAGTGCGTCTTACACGCAGCAGGACGTTGTTGGCTTGTCGGTCGAGTTGTTTGCACCACGTCCTGAATAATGGATACGTTTCGTGCCACATTGAATGGCCAGCTGTGAGTGACATTGGCCGCCGACTACGGGTTTTTCGGGGGCATGTTTTCGGAATTGTTAATGTAATTACGCCTGAGAGCCCTGCGCTGCCACCTTTCATGGGGCGCCTAATCAAAGGCAAGTCGATAAGCATGTGGGAGTTTAAAATGGAGCCTGACAATTTGCCTAATTGCCGTGCGAGAAACCCAGCTAATCAACTGACGAATTCCATTGCTTGCGAGTTTTCCGCAAATAACTTTTCAGTCGGTTGTTGAACATGAATAAAATTCATCAACTTCAAGCGAGAAAATAAAAAAAATGGATAAACTTAGAACAGAAGACAACAGAAGGACAACGGGAGGCTGTAAGCCGCTTTTGTTTGCCATGATAAAATGGCTACAAAATGGCGGCAGCTGACTTAGCACTGTGTGTGAGTGTGTGTTTATTTTTGTGTCTGTATGTGTGGGTGTGTGTGTGTGTGTGTGTGGTGGGAGTGCATATGGCACACACTCGAATCCCGTGTCCTTTGGCCTTGGCGCAAAACTGTCGTCTGTCTTCTGCTCTGCGTGTGTGGCTTAAATTTCACTTTTTTATTCGCTGCCCTGGAAAAGTTGTGCGATTTTCTTCCCTGACCTTGTACCGGGTAAAATTACTTTCGCGCAAAGGTTGCCGCTCGCTGCAGGGAACATGAAAATTGATGCTGCATCACAACGTAGGAAAAGTTATTATGGGCGAAAAAAAAACTAGTTAATGTGTGGAAGCAAGCAAACTTCGGCCATGTAGATTGCATTTTATATTAATTAATGAACTGCCATTTGTTTAAAGCTTGGGAAAAGCGGTATAATTATGTGCTGATTTGAGAAAGTTTATAATAAAAATTTGCATTTATCGCTTTTTCACTGCAACTACTCTTTGTTCAACTTAAAAAGGGTATTCAGGCAACTGCATAAAACAAATCATTTTAATTCATTCCACTTTTTATCTTCAGAAATATGCTCTCGTCGACCGCAACTTAATTTCATTTAATTTCTGCGCGTCTCTCGGCTTGTTTGCAAATTTTCAACTTGAAACGCCAACGCCAGATGTCGACTGTTCGAGTTGCCAGCGCAGCGGGCAGGATTTCTTTTCGCTTTTCCCATTACTTAAAGCAACAGTAAAAGCGAAAGCGAGGGGAAACTGAAAAGTTCGCATTGCGGTTGGCAGCAGTGTGTGTGTGAGTGCAAGCGAGTGTTTCCGCCATTTTGGTAACATGTTAACTAGTGTGCGTGACAGGATATGCAATGCCGATGGCAGAATATACAGAACGGGAAATCTGCAAGGAACGAGTTAAGTTCTCTTGCCAATAATGCATGGCTTTTAGTTCACCAATATTCGAAATATTTAAAAATTGTAGAAACAACATGTTTGTATAGTACTAGATAGTATGTCCAAAGCGATTCGCCATTCATCATTTAATTATTCTAACTCAACGAAACTGGAAATGATTAGTTTATTGAATACACAATTCAACTTCGTTCTCCATATTTCAAATGTAACAAAATAATGGATTTAGTGAACGAAAAATTTAGTCGACCAAATGTTATTTAATTAAGTATTATAATTGCTGACAGTGTGCATTGCTTTTGGCAAATAAAGCGAAATATTTTTGTACTGGTCAACCAATTAATGGCAAACAAACAAATCCGAACGCTATTAGACAGCACATGCGAATGGCCAACAAACCAATTCGCAAATCGTGGCGTTGTGCTGCGAAATTAATTAGATCTAATCGAATGCCAGTGGTCTGTCAACATTAGTTTGCCAAAGTTATTGAAGGATCTCCCTAGCAGATCCTCTTTACCAGCTCTGTACCCTATGGGCATCAACTGAGTACTTCTGACTTGTGGAGGTACAATTAAGCAATAATAGATAAGCAGCAAAAAGTATTTAAAATTATAGAATACATATTTATAGCTAGCAAATATTACTTTCAGCCAACCTTTTCTAGCGAGACAGTGAGTGCAGGGTATATCCTAGTCGAGCCTTGCCCACCTATGATGTTGCTGTGGATTTGAGTGCGTATGGCAGCCTTTTGCAAACAGCAAAAGCAGGCCAAGTCCAGCTTGCGAATGACAGTCAGACAGCAAGGAAGAGATATGGAAGACTGGGAGGCTGGGAGGCTGGGAGGCTGGCAGGCGGAAACAGCAGGTGAATTGGCAGCCAGCACGTTTAATACCAAAATTGACATTAAATTGCTTGTGACCCGAATAGCAACCCAGTCAGCCAACCCAAGGAGCGCCCAGCCTCCAGGCTCTGTTATCGACTTTTACGACAATTCCAATAAAGAAACATTGCAGACGTTGTCCTGCCTGCTCCTGCTCCTGCTCCTGTTCCACGCTTCTGATCCTGATTTTGACAGGGCGCAGAGCGGTGTCACCTGTAGTGAGAGGACGCTTACTCTATACAAAGTGAATTTGCTGCGAATTTATGAAGGATTTGCAGGATATCGTACACTGGCCACCAGACGGTGAAGAACCACAAAGGCCACGGGGAAAGTGCAACTTGGATGGTGGAAACGTGATTGATAAGGTAACTAACTAACTGCAACAAGCATATTTTTAAGGACGGCAACAACTTTTTCAAATTGGTATTTAATTTGAAAATCTTTACATTCATCAATTTTGTTTTGTGGAATATATCTAAGCAATCAACTGACAGGTGCCAAAAAATTGGCACGCACCGCCTGGCAATATTATTTTATTATCATTTTTGATGGCCTGCGTTTTAAAGAAGGGGCCGGGGGGGACAAGCATAAGTTGTCAACAATTGGAGACGCCACCCATCAGCCAACGGATCACCCGGGAGTATTGACAAGCATTTTCGCCGAATGAAGTTGTTGATTATATAGAATACTGTTACACGTGGCTCTGCAAACACTCGTGCCCACCTACTCCGCATAGCATATATACACAACGTATACCTGTTATGTGGCAAGGACAGAAGGGATATGCACAGGATGAGCCAGCGATTCTGTATTGGCCCAGTCGGCATGAGTCTGGGATTTCCTCGCCGCTGCTGCTGCTCACTTACGTGACGCAAATGTCTAACGTAATTGTCATAACGGCAGCGTCGGGAGCACGGGGCGTATGAGTATTTTAGTTCGCAGCACTGTCGATGTAGAGGGGCAAATCCCGAGGCAGACGTTGTTAAAGATCTAGGAAAGGACCCGCGCAGGAGCACACATACACTCGCATCGAAGGATGCGGACAAAAAAATAAACACAACGAAGCGGGAGTAAAACTAATTTAAAATGACCTTCGACATGTGGGCCAGTCGGCACAATAGTCCGGTCATGTTACAATGTAGTACAATATGTCTCCCTTGATGCGTGGGCGGCTGCCTTTTTCGGCCGCTATGTATTTAACTTTATTCCGGAGTGCGAGGGCAGCTAGAAGAGTTGCATTATATTAGTAAAGAAATATCATTTTCACAACCATGGCAATAGCAACTTAGCTGTTGGCTACTAAAGCCACTGCGTTTACTTAATGTTGTAAGTATATATGGTTATACTTTAAAATAACTAATATATTTATATTTTTTTTGTTCCCAACTACACCTTCCACCCTCTTCTGCCCACGCCTGTTTTGTTGCCTACTTTTTGGGGCAAAACAGCAGGGACTGCAGTGCAGCGATTCGCATTCATAGAACAGTGCCTTCTTGAGCACCCCGCCGGCGGCCAAGACAAAAACAGAGTAGCCTCAATCCTGGCTTTAAGACTCATCCAGCTGCCTTTTAACATTTTTCCATTTCCCCATCGCTTTCGGTCTTCTCGCCGAGCGGAGAGCACCGAGTGACCAAACGGATGGCCCCCAATCCACATTTTCCGCCCAACGTTTTTGCTTGTCCTATAATTTTTCCTGTTTTCGCCTTACTTTGCGGTGCTTTCCTCGCTGCTTTCCTCTACTTTGCTTGGCCATGCTGGCCTTAGTTATATTTTCCCTCCTTTCTGGTGGCTTGGTTTTGCTATTTTAGTTTTCTAACCAACAAAACAAATTGAATCACGTTCGCCTAGGAGGAACGTGAGTATTTTATTTTTTCCGTTAAACATTTTCATTTTTCTTTCCCAAAAATGCATGACGAATATAGGGCAAGCCGAAAACGTTAATACCCTTTGGCTTATATAAGAAAATCTGATAGGATTAGTACTGTTTACGTAGCTTAACGTTTTGTCCATACATAATATGTACTTTATGACATAGCAGATACATCTAACTGCGTACACTAGTAGTATCTTCATATACTAAGATACATTTTAGGCTTACAATCGTTTAGAATTGAATGAATCCAGCTGGTTTTTGGAACATAATTACTTTGTGACAGCTGTTTTATAGATAACCCAACCAAACGCCTTTAAAGGGTAGTGCACGAAAACAATTTTTCTTTCACAAAGTCCGATCTGAACTGGGACCTCGTCGATGCAGGACGATTTTCCCGATAATGATGCCGCTGAGCCATCGCCATAGCTTTTACTGCTGTTTTCCGACTTGCCGTTGAGTGTTGGCTGCTGGAGCATACAAAATACAATCACTTTGTTGCTGTGTGTTTTGTTTCCTTGCGTTGTGTTGTGCTGTGCTGTGCTGTGCTGTGTTTATTAAAAAGAGATTGGAGTGCAGAAAGATGCCCAGTTATGTCATGGATGCCACTGGTGGCCACTTGGGCCTACTGGCCAACCAGCCGACCAGTCGACCGAGCCAGCCATTCATCATCATTCCGGGCTGATGATTTTATTTTGATTCCGTAACGCTTGGGGATTACCAGGCTAATGATTTTATTATAGTTTTTCATACGGCCCTCGTCGAAATTTTGATTGATGGTTTGGCCGCTGCCACTGCCGCTGAAACGTTCAGATTCAAGTTTCTGGTCCCATTGTCTTGACATTTAAGCGGCTTCATTATATTAAAAGCGAATTAATGTTGTCGCCATGGCAATGCGAGGACTTCAAGTTGCAACAAAATTACGCTTTTATTTCCCATTCGCAAGAATTTCATTTGCAGGCAACAACAGACGAGAGTTTTGCTCCTATTTTTGGGTTGGCGAAATTACATTTTTCTGAATGCGAGACGAAGTTTGAATGGGCTGCACAAAATTGTCGAATGCTGTTTAAAATGAGCAAATTAAGACGAGTTGTAATCCAGGCTAGACTGGCTACTAAAGAGATTTTGTAAGTATTGCGGAAGTTAAATTGCCCATTTGAAGAATGGTATAAAATTATTTACCAGAAACTTTTAAAGCGAACTATTTGGCACAAGCAAAATATGTAAATAAGCCAGTGCTTTGAACTTTCCCTTATCAGTAGCCCTTTCTTAATTTGTGAGCGGTTTCTCCTGCCCTTTTTTTGGGTCACACCTATCATCCTGCGTGAAGGACCCGCATATTAGGGCCTGTATCCCGGGGTTCCCAGCACCTGATTTTAGGCATAAACTAAAGTAGGTCCCTCGGCGACAGGCCAGGCGGAAACGCCCAACTCGAGCACACTCCCTGGAAGCCCGCACTTTGCTATAATTACGCGTAACTTTCGACAAGTGTCGCCGGAAAATCGCCAAACGTTCGCATTTCAAGTGGCGCTGTCCAGGCAAAGTTGTCGCTACCCGTGCCATAAAAATTGTAGTAGGGGAATTCCCCGGCAGCTGCGGTTTAATCTTCTTTTAAGTTGCCCGCCCCGCCTCCATTTTCATCGGGAAAAAAGATGGCGACACCGTAAAGCAAAAGTTTGCCGCCACTTGTGGGTTTATAACTTAGAACAAAGCAAAGTCGAGCTGGGTGGGGAGGCGTTTGGAAAGGGATATGGCCACTGGGGGCGTGGCCGTCGAGGGAGGTCCTGATGAAACGAGGGCAGTCCTTTGCACAGCTTGGAAATAGTTGGAGTTTTCTGAAAAGTCATTGTTACTCTGCTCTGAAGAGCTGCCTCCGCCCTCCGCCCTTCGCCCATCGCCCATCGCCTTCTGCTCTCTAATTAGTCGTCATTGGCGTGTGATTTGCAGGCGGGCCGTGGAGCATTTTCGAAATTGGAGAAGCAAACTTATTTCCCAAAACCTGAACTTCTACCGGCCACAAAACCAAACTTGTAATTGTGCTCAGATTTTTGATTTACCTCCGCATGGAAATTGGATTGCCTTCCACTGGGAAAAGGCACATGCCTTGTGTTTTAACATAGAGAATATAACTACATGGAAAATAATATAGTTGTCCTATTAGCTTTGTTTAAAATATATACGAAAAATTGACAGTTTTCGTAGACAGAAGTAATTTAAAACTGAACGGAATAGAAAAAGTTGGCTCAGTGTGGAAACAGCTTCATTGCCATAAAACCCAGAAGCACACCTGCTGAAGAAAGCTATAAAGACCGGTCTTTTCGCTCATTAGTAGTTGAAGCAATTGCCAGTTCATGTTCTGTTCATATGGTTTATATGCGGGCCAAGGCGCTATAGCAGGCCACAAATGATTTAAAGCCAAATGAGCTGGCCACAATTTATGCTGACCACATTAACCATTCTCTCGACCGAGTGAGGGGCAAGAGCAAAAGTCCGAGCAAGTATTTAATTAAATTAAGCACAAAGGAAAACACCAAAGTCCGAGCAGCGAGCGCCCAGATGAAGTTGGCTTCTGCTTTTATGGCCACGGCCTTTAAAGCACTCGTAAATCATTTAAGAAAACGCCAGAGCGGATGGACCGAATAGTATAGAGATGGCCGCTAATGGCCAGCGTTCTTCATTGTCCGAGCCGATCACGCCCGCCAGCCACTGGAAGCGCATTAAAATAGGCTAAAATGCCCATCGTTCGGCTGCCTTTATGGCCACTTAATGTAAAACAGTTAATTAGCCCCACTCACCCACACACACACTCGCTCCCACTCACACACACCCACCCACTCACGTACAGCAAATGTCCAGGCTTAATGCAAAATGGCTGCCATCATTTTGTTTTTTCCCAGCCGTTTCCCTTCCGGTTTCTTCCGCCATCGCTGCTGACGTTAGACATCTTCAGTAGGTAGCATTTACCAGGTGAAATCGGGGCGTTTGGGGGGCGGACTGCTGTGAAAGGCGGAAAATTACTTTTGATTAATGAAGCGCAATGAGACGCGCAGGAAAAAAACCAATAAAAATTATAAAAAGCAATGGAAGGACACTGGCTGAGGTCGAACATCAAGCTGGAGTTCCCTATTCAAGAGCACAGTTCGCTGGGAAGCATAGATTTTTATTAATATATATGTACGACCAGTATGTATGTATGCACCAGCGGTTTAGAGTGTATTTATGAAGGCAATAAAAGGTTGAATGATGTATCGTAACTACAAAGGCATTCAAAGTATTGCATTATAGTTTCTAGTTCAAAGCTGCACATCAGTAACTGCTTTTATAAGCTGGATCCAGTTGCAAACTGATATCAATAGTTACGCATTTTTGCGCCATACCCATTGAAAGGGCATCACAAAAAGTTGTCAATCTCCTACACTGTCGCGCATTTTCCGCATTTCCCGCCCTGCTGGAGCTTCCTGTTTATGGCAGACAGCTACTGAGTAGCCGTGAGTGTCATTCAGAAAATCGGGAAAAACGAAGGAACGAGGTTTCTCGAAATTAACATGCGGACCGACGGTTGACATGCCCTGGACATTATTGGACCGAACCCCCTGCATGCAGTTCATTATTAATGCCGATGCATTGTCTTGCTGGGTGGAAATGGGTGGAAATGGGTGGAAATTCCGTGTAAGTGTCAGCGCCTTGTCCCCCGCCCTCAATTACTGGGTCACCCAGGACGTGACTCACCCACCACCTCCCGAACGGGAAGATATATATTTCTAAAAGCTTGACCTGGCGAATATGCAACCTGGCAGTCGGCAGTCTTTCATAATTATTTGCCTGGCTCGGCTTTATTAACCGATGGGATGGGCATGTCCATTATGGTGACCATTAAACGTGGAACAGATTTGGCCTGGCAACTTTCGGGAAAATTCATTAGCCGACTGATGGGGTCAGGTCATGGTCGAGCCGCTGCCAAAGTTTATATTAAGTAATAAGCGTTAAACGCGGCTTAATTTGCATATCCAAGGAGGGGAGCCGAGCGGTTTAAGTGGCAGTGTAATTAAATTAAATCCAATTAAATGACTGACAAGTCCAGAAAAGCTTGCGGTCAGCCTTATTACGGTGACTTCATTAAATTTATACCAAGCCGAGCTCGAAAAAATGTAATAAACTAATGATGATTCCCGCATAGTTTGCGTATATAAGCATATAAAGATCAAGTCTTGAAGCAAATACTTTCTTAAGAAAATAAACGTCTTTTTTTATTGAATTTATTATGCGAATTCTATAGCTATCGCTCAGTTTCCTTGTTGGTTCCGAAAAAAAGCGTCTCGATCTTCGTGGTTTGGCTCCAGTCAAGGTTTCTTGAAAACTCCTTAAGGTTTCTGCGTGGTAAAATTAAAATCGTTTACCAATTCTTTCAGTTCATTGTGTACACGGGTGATTCTCTCCGGCAAACTGCCGAATGTGGTTTTAAAATCATTTATAGATTGCTGCAGGTTCGCCCAATTCTGTTCAGTTTTCTTCAGGTACGCCAGGGTCAATTCCTCTCCATTTAATTGTATTGGTTTTTCCCCTACTTCAGATTCTGAAACATTTGTTAGTTTCGAATTGTAAAACTTTTTCATGATTTCGAAGATGACATCTTTTTTGTTTGGTGCGGGCTCTAATTCCTTATCTTGATCAGGCTTAAGGATTGAGGCGTTAAAAAAGTATTTTGTTGTTAAGGAAAAAACTTACCTCCACTTCTGCGATGCTCATTTGCACAACGACTCCCAACATAAGGAGTCCAATAAGCTGCTTCATAGTGTCCAATATCCTTGAGTATTAAGCACCAATAAAATATGTTGACTGTGATTTCTTCGCAGCTGCATGAAGTTTTTATAGGCCGTGTAAGAAACCTATGCAGCTTGGTGATAAAATGTGTGACGCAGGATTTGTAGATAACATATCCTCTATAACTCTGCTGTAATTGATAAATGTAAAACTTCTTTAGATAAATAAAACGCAGTCTTACGTCAAACTGTTATCATCAGTAAAAAGGTCTAATCCAGGCTATAAATTCTCGAGCCTGCAGAATGGGAAATCAAAGTACGCATTCATCCTTTGGGAACATGAGTCGCATTCTCCTGATCATTTTGATCTCAAGTTCTTGTCAAAATTGCCTCACAAGAGGAGCAGTAAGTTAACATTTTCAGTAAGAATTTAAAACTAATTCAACTTCATTAAGCAGGAAGCACCAATTTTGAAAACCGTGGAAGAACAACAAAATAATGATGAGAAATTCGATCAAGTTCAGTTTGAGAGAAGAATTAACGATATAAATGGGCTTTATGATGCGCTAAAAGCTAAAATAGACAAATTGGTTGACTATCATAATGAACTGTTGAAAAATATTGCCGACACAGAAAACCAAATAGCAAAGTTACAAAGGCATGCCAGTGTAAAAAAAGCCTCCAATCCGCATATGAACTTTCAGAAGATCGGAGCCAAGTATTACCATATTGAGAACAAGGAACGACTAAACTGGTACGAAGCTGTGTCCAGATGCCGCAGCCTGAACAGTAACCTTATTAGCCTCCAAAACCAGAAAGAGTGGGAAATCATTACAGCCAACTTGGTTCATTTCAAGGCATATTGGGTGGACATAAATGACGAGGCAGCTGAAGGCGATTACGTATCTCGATTCACCGGAGAGAAGGCGCCTTTCCTAAAATGGGCCAATGGAGAACCAACTATCCAAGCAGGCGAAAATTGTGTTGAGATGGAAGAGTCATTTGGCTTCTTTTATTTCGTTCCCCATTCTATGAACGACGTACAATGCTCAAAAAAGAACTACTTCATATGCGAAGCCAATGAAGTGCAGATGTAAGCTTCTCACACAACAATCTTGAAATATGTGAATAGAAATTAGTAATACGAAATGAATTAAAGCCAATAAAATATTTTACAACAGTAACACTGAAAAGTAATTTATATATTCAACGCTCCAGCTCTTAAACATAAAACTCTTTTATACGGACATACATATACGTGTATGTACCCTACTCTTTGAATAACAGGTACTATATTGGATTCACTTGCATGAAAAAATGAAATTATTTGTAATATATTTCGATAATGTAGTCAACAAGTAATGCATTTTCATAAAATTTTTCTCTCGCATTAAAAAGTTAAACCGAAACCCCAACCCAAAAACAACTACAACTCACGAAATGGCCAAAACGTCTTAAATGGATGTGATTTACGTTTAGGGTTACGGTACTTTACAAAGTAATTTAGGAATATTGTGACAAGTTTCAATGATTTCTCGTCACCGCAGAAGTTTAGAATTTCAATATGTTAAATATGTTCACGTCAGTTGGTAAGGTGATAGCTTAAGTTAAAAAAAAATCTTGTAAATTATTTTTTATGTAGGAGATACGCGTTTTGTTTATCTGTGAGTAACTAGATAGGATCAATCCATACATTGCCGTAAATAAATACATAAATTTTTATAGATTGGTTTAATTTTATTGGCATATTTCAACAAAACTTTTAGCATACACTTTGTTTTTTGCGTTTCCGGTGGGCTAATGTAATTGTATCCTCCTAGTTTGCCTTGTCCTTATTGAACGTTGAAGCCATTTTTAGTGCTAAAATGTCTTGCTCAATATTTTCAAGCCGGTTCGCAAGACGTTCGAACTTGGGGAACAGGTTTTTATTTAGCTTGCGTGACAGACCCGACCAAGCTAGCTCCGCATCTTCAATTTTCATGTTATTCAAAGTATTTTGAACTTTCTTATCCTTTAAAGTAAATAATGTAAGTTTCAATTAAACACATTTCGAATAGACATACCCTTACAGCCGCTGAGCTATTTTGACAAGCGATTCCGAGTAAAACTAACACAAGAAAAAGTGTTATATGTTTCATTATTACGAACTAACCAGCATAAGCAGCAAATGACAACTGTTATGTTTTTCTCGTTTGAACTGAGTTTTTATTACTTGGAAAATGAACTCACAATCTGCATAGAGGGTCCTTTGCTCTTCTGCGCTTCATGTTGGCGATAAAGGCGCATTGACGCGCTACAGCTTATGAGATATCAGTCTTTATCTATCAGGCCCATTGCGTCAGTGGTAATGCATATAATATAATAAATATAAACGTAGAACCCATGCTGATACCAGAACAACAACCACAGATGCTGTCTTCAACAAATTTACAATAAACAAGATAGAATTTTTTATTTTTTTGAATTTCTACATCATACATCAGAAAAATTAAAAAAAAATTTAAAAAAAATAGATTTTTAAATTTGAATGCAGATTTTTAGAGAATTGCGCCAGAAACATTTAGAGGTATGCCACTCCAAAATCCGATTAAGATAAACTGAGTTATGGAGTTTAGAACTTCAGCCTTGGGGCATTTTTTAATTCTTTTGAATTTCTACATCATGCATCAGAAAAATTACAAAAAAATTAAAAAAAAAAAGATTTCTAAATTTGAATGCAGATTTTTATAGAATTGCGCCAGAAACATTTAGAGGTATGCCACTCCAAAATCCGATTAAGATAAACTGAGTTATGGAGTTTAGAACTTCAGCCTTGGGGCATTTTTTAATTCTTTTGAATTTCTACAACATAATGCATCAGAAAAATTACAAAAAAATGTAAAAAAAATATATTTGTAAATTTGAATGCAGATTTTTAGAGAATTGCGCCAGAAACATTTAGAGGTATGCCACTCCAAAATCCGATTAAGATAAAATGAGTTATGGAGTTTAGAACTTCAGCCTTGGGGCATTTTTAAATTTTTTTGAATTTCTACATCACACATCAGAAAAATTACAAAAAAATTTAAAAAAAATATATTTCTAAATTTGAATGCAGATTTTTAGAGAATTGCGCCAGAAACATTTAGAGGTATGCCACTCCAAAATCCGATTAAGATAAACTGAGTTATGGAGTTTAGAACTTCACCCTTGGGGCATTTTTTAATTTTTTTGAATTTCTTCAACATCATACATCAGAAAAATTACAAAAAAATTTAAAAAAAAATAGATTTCTAAATATGAATGCAGATTTTTAGAGAATTGCGCCAGAAACATTTAGAGGTATGCCACTCCAAAATCCGATTAAGATAAGTTGAGCTATGGAGTTTATAACTTCAAAAAACCGCTCGATGTAGGTTTGGTAGTTTTGGTATAAATAAGCAGCATATTTTGGCACATTTTGTGCGTTGCAATCGTTGAAATCGATAGTGCTATCGACGTATGAACAGTGTTATCGGAGCCGACTTGTGTAATAAAAACAAAAATTTAATTAAAAATTTCCGTAAATGCAGTGCTGTAATTTGTAACCGAATAATAATTCAGATTTCGTACAGCACCCAGGTGCCATCAGCTAACAAGGATTTCCGACCAATGGTGGGTGTTACAGCTGGTGATAACAGATGGCCAAGGGTCGCTGGCCGATCAATTTGGCATCAAGGTTACGGATCTCAACGAATTGAAACTGATTGTGGGCATTTTGTATGATTACAGAGCCCGCGAACGAGTCTACACTTGAACCAGGGATCGGACGTCTATTAACCCATGCTGCCCGCCATCATTTTCCGGCAGGTGCAGCGCCCACTGCACCATGGAGCCGCCACCTTGGAGCACGTTTTGGGTGTCGGTGGGAGCAGCTTTGTGAACTGCCTGAATCGATATGCGGCCGCCACGGGATTCATACGGATCTCGTTTCTGGACATCAAGCGGCGCAGAAACTACGAACTAGCCCGCCTGCGCCTCTATGCCGATGAGAAGAAGCAGTCGCTCCACTTGCGCACCTTGCAGGGACGCCATCTCCTGCAGGGCGTCATCGACAGGAAGAACTTCCTGGTAGATGACATCCGTGAGGCCAGGCACAAGGTCCAGGAACGGGTGCGCGAGAAGATCGACGAGATTCGGGAGGAGCGAGAGAACATCATGACCATACCCAACATGCTGACCATCAGTCGCGCCGTCCTGTCACCCTACATCGGATATGTAATAGTCCAGGGCGACTTCACGCTAGGCATGAGTCTTCTAGCCTTCGCCGGCTTCACAGATCTGGTGAGTTTCCCAGAACCATCATTTTGAACAAAAATCCTAACCACTGAAAGTCTGATTGGGTCCACTAGTATTTCAGCAAAACAAAAAACACGTGATGTATTCTATTGTATTATTTATTGTCTTGTTTTCTGCCCGGTCTGTGTTTTGTTTTCCTCTACGTATGTAGTACCTTTCAGAATCGAAATATATATGTATAATGTTGCATTTTTTACCCGAATCGCTCAGACGAAAGCCAAAAATAGTTCGTTTATCTAAGCAATACATGCACGCTTCACATCGGCATTGGTGTGCCAACCAAGACACTAAAAAACATATTTTGAGCATCCTATTTAAGATTTTTTTCCTGTTCCTTTAGTTGGATGGACAGATCGCCCGACGGTGGCCTTCGCAGGCGAGCAAGTTTGGCTCTTTCCTGGACCCCATGGCCGATAAGTTGCTGATGGGCTCGCTGGTCATCGCGCTGTGCTACACGGATCTGCTGCCCATGTGGCTCATGGGCATCGTGGTGTTCCGGGATGTATTCCTCCTAGGAGCTGGATTTGTTATACGCTACATAAGTCTGCCACCGCCGGTGAGTGAAGGATTTATCTACGATTTTATGGTACTGGTTTGTATAATCATTTAACATTCTTCGGTAGAAAACCTTTTCGCGCTACTTCGACGCCACCCATGTTACTGCCCAACTGGAGCCCACGCTGCTCAGCAAGATCAACACGGGTGTCCAGTTGGCCACCATTGGACTGAGCCTGGGTGCTCCCATCTGGAACTATTTGGGTGAGATATAGTGCACACTTTTCAAAGATGGATTAATCAAATCTGTATCATCCCACGCCAGATCACCCAGCCTTGCAGGGCCTTTGGTATCTGACTGGCCTGACTACGGCTGCCACTGCCCTCAGCTACGTCATGAATCGACATAATACCTTTAAGATTATACAGAAAAAGACGTAGGGCCCCGGGCATTTCCGCTAAATATGAGTACTATGAAGGAGTAGTATCTCTCCTTAAGCAATGATTAGTATGTATTGTGTTTTCTAAATGATTACCATAAAATAAATCTATTTTGTTAATAAATTTTAAGTGTTTTTCCACAACTAATTGATGTTATACATTTACGAACGGAAAATTTAAAAAATTGAGGTGCTAAAAAAATACAGGTGCCAGTGTGCCCAGATAGTAGAAAATGGTATAGATGGTAGACCTCACCAAAAATACCGGAAATGTTACCACTAAATATCGATAAACTTTGTGCCGATGATGCCGCCGTTGTGATCGACGTTGTGCCATCTCCAAAATCTCCCCTTCTTTTCTTTTCGCCCGTTTCCGGTGAGTGGTGTGTTCCGCGTGTAATTTTAGTTAAATTTTAGCCAAAATATATTTTTCTGCGATTCGGTAGGACTGCGAGTGGTGTGCACTGTAAAGGCTACGCTCCCTCAAAATGAATAATGATTTTAAAAGAAGTGAAACAGCATTTTCAGTCCCATAAAGCAGAAAAAACGAATCCCATGGAGGCTCTGCCACCATCTCTTCTATGAAAAAAACACAATATCTCATTACCGCATGGTATAGCGGAATATATCATCTGAATTGCATACGATTTGTGTATTCCAGTTGAGATATATTAAGTGTGTTTACAGATAATAAGTGACTTCAAGACATCCGGCAAACTGTAGTACCACAATACTTCCCCCACAGTGACCAAAAACGTGTTGCTTGGAAAACTTATTTTGGTTTCCTTCTGTTGTGCCGTGATGTCTTCTATAAGATCAATACTAGCAGATGATACTATGAACCTTCCCGCCAAATAGTATTAAATAAAAATATCAGGTCTGACAAATTTACTAACGTTCTTTAATCTTTTTCCTTAATTTACAGAGCAAGCCGCCAAGATGAGGAAAATCATGAAGCAGGGCAAGATCGTAATCGTCCTTAGCGGACGTTACGCCGGTCGCAAGGCCATCATCGTCAAGACCCACGACGATGGAACCCCGGAGAAGCCCTTCGGACATGCCCTCGTCGCCGGCATCGATCGCTACCCGCGCAAGGTGACCAAGAAGATGGGCAAGAACAAGCTGAAGAAGAAGTCCAAGGTCAAGCCCTTCCTGAAGAGCCTGAACTACAACCATCTGATGCCCACCCGCTACACGGCGCACGACATCAGCTTCGAGAAGCTGTCGCCCAAGGACCTGAAGGACCCCGTCAAGCGCAAGACGCACCGCTTCCAGACCCGCGTCAAGTTCGAGTCCGTCTACAAGGAGGGCAAGAACAAGTGGTTCTTCCAGAAGCTGCGTTTCTAAGCTGCCCATTCGCTACTTGTGGTTACTGGATTGTCGCTCTTTTTAAGGTTTAATAAACAAAGAAGTAATTCTGATAAAACTGACCGAAGTGGAACCTGTGCCTTCTTATTGAGTGTTCAAGTGGGGCACATATGCCTACGGTGATGATAGTAAATACAATACATTGAATAGGATGTGCACAACAGGTATGCGGTCCCAAGTCAACAAATTTCGAAGTATAAACGTTGTTATTCACTACAAATTTTCGGACAGTTTGGAATGGAAGATATACCTGCTCTTCGTAATATAGTGCAAATTCACAAGCCTTTTACCGCCCGAATACAAAACATGATAGTTCAGTGTCTTTTTTACTTTTTTCTTTACTAATAAATATTCGAACAGAATAATACATTTTGTTTGAATCAACTTTTCAATATTACAAATCTTTTGGAAAATGTACAATTTAATATCGCTTGATTGACTATTGTGGAACTAGCTTGGCTGAAAAGCGCAAAGTGTGTTATTTTCGTTGAAAGTTAAATAAAAGAAAATATACAGCTTTCAGTAGGGAATTTAGAAGAAAGAATCAGAGTGCAGAAACATTGCATAGGGCCGGCAAGAAAATCTGTGGAATATAAGATAAAACTGGATTAGAACCTTCTTAAATCGATCTGAAGAAATGAAGACTAAAAATATTTGTAGTTTGTATTACCTGAATTATCACACTTGGACATCGAATGAACACACAATGGACATTTAGCCGGGGTAACATGTTTTGTTTGGGTTAAGCAGCGGAATAATTCAACCTCGATTTGATTATACCGATTTTTCTGGGCATCACATTAACGCTGAATGCATTGGCATTGGGTACAAAATGTCTCAAATTGGCTTAGTTGTGGGGTTAATATAATTTTGACTGGTTTGGTATTAGACTTGGTTCGATTTGGTTTATCTTGCTGAGCTTGTTAGCAGTTGGTTGAATTCGGTAGTGCGATAGTGCCTAAAATTGGCTAAAATAGTTTCCATGTGGCCTGCGGAGCGGTAAAGCGTTTTCGATTTTCGGGGAGAGGAGAAAAAACAGAATTTCTTTCATTAGAGCTGCACAAGGACAATTTGGTTACACGTTCAAAACGAAAATACTACATACTTGTGTACTGAATGTGTGTGGTTGTGTGTTCTACTGGGGCACTACTTAGGACAAATATACAACAGAAAATAGTTCAACGAAGCAATTGCTAAACAGTGGTCGAATTTATATAAACACATTTTAAGTGGCCTCTTATAGGTAACTAACGAGCATGTGTCACCCATGAAGAAGTACTTAAAACAAAAACAACTAAAAGGAAACCAATTAGTTAGTGGTTAAGTGAAGTCTGTGGTGTGCTGGTTGGTTAGGACACAGTTAGGCCAATTCGGCAATAACACTTACAGTTCTGCTGAAGTAATCAGTAAGTAATTAAAATAATACAATAACAGCATGAAATTATAATACAAGAAGGCCCGCCTAGGCTGGGCGTATCGCGACAGTAAAGTAAAAGGGGACAAGCGATAGATGTTTGTTTGCTTAATACGTAATAGAAAATACAACACTTGGTTGTGACAGCGAAATAAAAGAACAAATAGAACTACTCTAAATGCAGACGATTATTTTACCAATTCACGCGCTTGGCACTCAAGATCTTGAGTATATTTTCAACCACATCGGTACTGGAGTTGGTGCCGCCAATATCTGCAAGAGTTTGAGATGATAAAGGTGTTTCTGTTTATTGAGAAAATTGTGGGTGTGATGATCACCTGGCGTGCGAATGGCATCGTTGACAATGGTCTGGTAGAGAGCCTCCTGGATGACATTGGCGTGCTCCTTGTGACCCAGATGGTTCAACATGTCGATACTGGCACTGATCATGGCCACAGGGTTGGCGATGTTCTTGCCGGCAATGGCGGTTCCGGTGTTACGGGTGCCCGGCTCAAAGATGGCGTACTGAAAATTATATGGTAAAAGTGTAGGATTATGCGTTACGCAAAAGGCGACGAGACTTACATGGTCGCCGTAGTTCCTGCCGGAAATGAGGCCAGCTCCGCCCATCAGGCCGCAAAGAACATTGGACACGATGGTGCCGTACAGGTTGGTCATGTTCATGACGTCGAACTGGTGTGGATTCGACACGGACTGCATGCAGGTGTTGTCGATAATCATGTTGTTGTGCTCCAGCTCGGGATAGTCCTTGTGCACACGGTTGGCGACCTCCAGGAAGAGACCATCGGACAGCTTCATGATGTTGGCCTTGTGGATGGTGGTAACCTTCTTGCGATTGTTTTGGCGGGCATACTCGAAGGCATAGCGAGCCACACGCTCGGCATTCTCGACAGTCACAACTTTCATGCTCTCCACGATTCCGGGCACAGACTCGTGCTCCAACATGGCGTACTCACCATCGGTGTTCTGGCGGATGAGCACCACGTCGATGTCGTGATGGCGGGCTGGAATGCCCGGATACGACTTGCAGTGCACCACATTCACGTACAGATCCAACTCATTACGGATGGCCACGTTGCGCGAGACTTCGGTCAAGGACTGCGACTTGGTCTCGATGTTGCCCTTCAGTGCCACTCCGTTCCTCTTAATAGATGTGATGGCGTACTCCAGATCATCGTTGCCCTCGGTGGAGGGATCGATGTCGATCACCTCGAAATCGATGGGTGCACCGCAGTACCGGAAGATCTCGCGCACATAGCCCATCAGCTCGGGGCCAATGCCACCGCCCGGCAGCATGGTGACGGCATGACGACCTCCGTACTGTGCCGAGGGAATATCGGTGCCCTGTTCTCGGATATGTAAACGGATGCTATAACCTCAATTGGGTATGAGCTCCAGCGTTTGAACTCACCGTGACTTTCTTCTGCAGCGCCGATTTGGTGTGGGCCACATCCTCGGTCTTCTCCTTGGTCACCAGCAAGGGATAGCCCTACAATTGGGATCGATAAGTACGATCTATAGGATCTGGCAGGCGCGCATTATGTAATTTGCAATTGTGGTCCAATTTTCCGGCCGTGAAAACTTACGCGAGTGAGGAACGGCGTCTGCGTCTGCAGCAATCTCTGGGTCAAGCGAAGGGCCATGATGTGATCCTTGGATTTTTGTTTTCTACCGCTGCAGTTGGGATTCTACTATCAGTTAAATCACGGCCAATTTTATTCCACTTGGCCAAAACGGAGCTGCTGCTTCTTGCGAAGAACCACGGCTTTTAGGGTTGTCAGGCAATTAGTATTTGTTTCTAAATAACAAAATAACATGTTCAAAATGATAATGTTAATGCGTTTAAATGAAAATTCTTAAATTTCAATACGCCATATTTTTTTTAATAACACTTTTTACAAAATAATATATGTTTTTTAAAAAATATATTTAGTGGTTTGGCTTCCAGCATCTTGACAACTCTACAGCAAGCAGCTGTTATTTGCAGCCTTACCAGACCAGCGAAAAGCAGCTGACTGTTACGTTAACAACCACATTTTATGTTTTTGTTTACTAAAATAATTTTAGTTAATATTCTAACGGGATGACTTAAAGTGGATGTCCCAACAACATTTATAGGACATGGCAGCGGAATTGGGTCTGGATTCGGCCGCGGAGTCCATGGAAATCAACATGCAAGAGCCGGTCAATAAATTAAAATTTCTACATGCACTTGTTGTAAGTATTTCGAATTTAAATCAGAATTCAGTTTTTAAATAATGATTTGTAGGCTGGAGGCGTGGCTGGTATGGTGGTGGACATAGCGCTCTTTCCCATAGACACAGTAAAGACCCGACTGCAAAGCGAGCTGGGCTTTTGGCGGGCAGGAGGATTCAGCGGCATCTACAAAGGACTTGCTCCTGCGGCTGCAGGAAGTGCTCCCACGGCGGCCCTGTTTTTCTGCACATACGAGTGCGGAAAGCAGTTCCTCAGCTCGGTCACCCAAACCAAAGATTCACCCTATGTCCACATGGCGGCGGCTTCAGCAGCAGAAGTGGTAGGATTTCATTTAAAACTGTGCAGCTGATATGCAAAACTGGCGAATCTCTGTATCCCTTAGTTGGCTTGCTTGATCCGTGTTCCCGTGGAGATTGCCAAGCAACGCTCCCAAACATTACTGGGCAACAAACAGTCCGGCCTGCAAATCCTTCTGCGGGCCTATCGCACTGAGGGATTGAAACGCGGTCTGTACCGTGGATTCGGTTCCACTATCATGCGGGAGATTCCATTCAGCCTGATTCAGTTCCCCCTCTGGGAGTACTTTAAGCGGCAATGGACTCCCCTTACCGGCTTCGACTCCACTCCTTTTTCGGTGGCTCTCTGTGGAGCTGTCGCTGGTGGCATTTCTGCGGGATTAACCACGCCGCTCGATGTGGTGAAGACCCGAATTATGCTAGCTGAAAAGGAGAGTCTCAATCGGCGTCGCAGTGCCCGAAGAATTTTGCATGGCATTTATCTGGAGCGAGGCGTCAGCGGGTAATTTTTTCCTTTCACCCACACGAACTTTAAAAATGGTTTTTTACATTTATTAATGTACGTCTATGTTACTTTTCAGTCTGTTTGCTGGCTTTGTGCCGCGCGTGCTGTGGATCACACTGGGCGGTGCATTCTTCTTTGGCTTCTACGACCTGACGACGCGAATCCTTGGCGCCACCAGTGCGGATCATTAAAATTAGGGCTATTTTCGTTGTACTTGGAGTAGAGGCACGTAGTTTGCAGTAGTAACTTAACCGATGACAACCACCGTTTGAAGACAACGTGGACAATAAAGTGTATGGAATACTTTTGAGATTCACTAAGCGTTGGAGGCGTTATTCGCTCCCTGTGGAAAAAATAGGTCTATGATTCAAATGGGACATTGTCAAGATCTCACTGACATCCTGAATGTGGAGGCGGCCAGTGAGCAGACTAGCTGTAGTGCGTTGATCTCCAAGTTCATCTCCACAGGCCATGGGCACATCGGAATCCTCCGCATCCACGTTGATGTATCCACTTCGCGGGGCCTTCCTGCATCCAAGGAAATCCCAGGAACACCGACAGCGACTACGTGACATGGCGTAAACCTGGGGAGACCCAAATGCATAAATTAAACAAATGTTCGTGCATCCACTTGAACAAACAGACAGGTGGCGATAAGGAATGTAACGCACCAAAGCAGCGAGAACAAAAATGCCAACAAGCACCGAAATTGGCAGCCATATATACTGAGCGTCGTCCGGATGCAGTATGTCCGTTTCAGGACTCATGGTCGTCTCAGGCTCAAGAAACTTCATCATTTGCAGGGGATATACAAAGAAATCACAGCAACTGCGAAGCAAAAAAGTTCTTAAAAATTTAAGCGCTATCAAGTGTTGCCAGACGTCTCGGGGAATAGGTGGCAACTCAGTCGCAGCTATGTTTAGTTTTTCTTCGCATTTACTATTTTGAGCGGGGTTTTTCAACTGTAAACAAAGTATTAAGTAATTTTAGTACTGTTTGCCAATTTGGTCAAAATCAACTTTCCACAGATGGACCCACAAACGTCAAAAGCGTGCAAAACGCTCAATTTTACAATAGCAAGGCGAACTGCAGAAGCTCCCGTGAAACTTGTGCCCCAAGAAGTCTCATTTTCAGGCAGTACTACTTCTTTGCAGCTGAGCAATTGCTGCCGCTTGTGTTTGGAGGAGCCGCATCCTAACCAAATGCTGGACATGACCGTCATCTACGACCAGGAGGCGGTACTGAGTTACTACGACTGCTACGAGATCTGCACCAAGGAGGACCTGCGGCAATATCCCGAAAACGAGCCACGAACCATGTGCAAGCGTTGTGCGGTGGAACTGCAATGGGCCTACGACTTTCACAAGAAAGTGGCCATTGCCAATCAGCAGCTGAGGGAGATATTTGGGTCAACCGAGGCCAATGAGGAGACGGAGCAGGAAGAAGACGAGGAGTGTGAGGCGGATATGAGTGAGGATTTATTTGTGGAGGAGCTTGATGAGAAGCAGGATGACCAGGAGATGGTGGATACCGCCGATACTGCCCACAGCTTAGAGGACATTGCGCCTCGCCATCGGCACTCGGGGAAATTCAACTGCAAGTACTGCGACAAGGAGTTCAGGAACCATTCTCGCATGGCCAAGCACCAGTTGATTCACTTGGCCAATCGTCCCAGTTTTCGGTGCAGCCAGTGCGACCGGGTTTACCTCACGAAGCAGGCGCTCAAAGTCCACGTCGATTCGAAGCACAGGCAATCTGGAGTACACTGCGACACGTGCGGCAAGGTTTTTGCCATTGCCAAAGCCCTGGAGATTCATAAACGCTATCATACCAGAGACTTTCCCTATTCCTGTGATCTCTGCGATCGTCGATTCGCACAGCGATCCCATTTGACTGTCCACCAGCAGGTTAAGCACTCTGGATCTCGTTTCATTTGCGAGTTTCCCGGCTGCCAGAAGTCCTTTACCTCGTCTTCGTCCCTCAGGAATCACGAGTGCACGCATACGGCCATGCCATTTGAGTGCGCCCACTGCCAGCAGAGCTATCCAGCTCGTAACAAGTTAGTTATCTTGTTAAACAGGTACATAATTTGAAAGTAACACTCGTTAATCAAATTTTAGACTACGCATGCACCTGGAACGTAAGCACAACATGGTGGTACAGATGGAGGACCTGGAAGAAATGCGCAAGTTTCACATAGTGCGTTCTAAGTTGGTGATGGCAAAGATTTACTCAGACCAAAAAGAAACAGATAGTGCCAAGAATGATAGCGCTGCTGTTTCCAAATAAAAAGTATTTCCAACGATTACCGAAAGTTAAATAACAATATTAATAGCCTAATTTTAGTCGAGCCAACTGAACCTATTGCTAAATTCAATCAGTCTAAATATCATGCCATTATAAAATCCGTAAAATTGCCTTACAAATATCACATTCAATTTATTTCACACGTTCCTTTGGTTATCTTACACGGATAGGGATAGATATTCACATACATATACATATAGATATTTGGTATCATAGACAAAATAAATGCTGTTAAATCTGATGGTATACAAGTTCGATCTCCGCCACAAGAATCCTTCAGTTCGACAGCGTAAGGGCTAATGGCATGGCTTTGGCCAAGGTCGTGGAGTCATCCGGATGCTGAGACGATCCAGTTGCCGTGCCCGTCGTGGTGGTGGCCACATTGCCATTGCCCGCCTCCGCTCGTTTTCTAGAAGTAATCTTTTTCCAGCCCCGCAGGAAAATTTGATTTCGATACTTGGGCGTGGTGAAGGTGTACAAGAGAGGATTAACCGCCGAGTTCAGTGGCAGCACAAAGACCACCAACCAGGCGTAGATGTCATCGGAGATGTTGTAGTTGAAGAAAACCCAGATCTTCATAACGATGATGGGCACCCAGCACAGAAAGTCCGTCAGCACGATGAAAAAGAATCGCACAGCGAATTCGCAATCCAACAGTGTGAGCGGAGTGGCACTCCTCGTCCGCCATATCGAAATGAGGAGTGCCGTGTAGAGCATCGCAATCATCACCAGCAGCAGCAGATTGACGCCCAGGAAGACGAACGCCGAGTAAAGCCAGCCCATCGGGAAGGCCTCGTGGATGTGCAATGGAAAGCCTGTTAAGTTGTTAAGTTCTTGTTAAATTTCATTTTATCATAGCAATGTCCTTACAGGTGCCGGAGTAGGATCCGTAGTAGGGTAGGGTGCTGGTCCGCCACAGAAGCACCGGCGCCACAGCCAAGCCCACGCCCGTAATCCAAATGCAGATCAGAGCCAGCCACATCACCCGACTGCCAATGCTGCGGTGGCCGCGGAAGGGATCGGCGATCAAGAGAAACCGCTCCAGCGACATGAAAGCCAGGATGAGCATCGAAACCTCCGAAGAGCTGACGGCCAGGGTACCAATCAGTGTGCACTGCCACGAGGTTATCCAGTCCAGCACAACCCTGCAGGATTTGGGCGTAACAAATGATAATCACTCAGATTCCACTTACTTGTAATACTCGTTGCGGTAGCGGTAGTCCTGCACACCAATGGTGACCAAATAGAAGCCCATCAGCATATCAGCCAGCGCTAGATTCCGAATGACCATTGTCACAGCCACATTCTCATCGCGGTAGATGAAGCGTCCCCAAAGGACCAACACATTCCCAGCTATTGTCAGGGTAGCCATCACCCAGGCGGAGTAACGTAGAACTGGCTTGCTCAGCAGATCCTGAAAGGAGCTGACTCCATCGGTGGACGGCTTGCACATTTTAACGCGCGGCGTCATCGAGCAGTAGAAGAACCGATCGTAGATGATGTACGTCAGGTTGCGCATTGAGTTGATGGCCTCGAAGTCGATGTGATCATACCGAATCCCCGTGAGATTCAGGAACGAGATATTCAGCGGCTCCATCAAACTGCGGCTGATGTGAATCGGCATTAGGGCCAGCGATCTGGAATATGGGTGAGAAATTATTATAAATATCCTAATCTTGCCTCAATTTAAGTCAGGTTTAATCCTCTTTTACTACTTGCTGATATGTTTTGTGATTTTTCAACTTAAAACAAACAAACCTTCCGAGTATACTCACAGTGCCTCCAGTCGAGTGTTGTGCAAAAATGTTTCGCCAGATAACTCCTTAATGGGATTACCGACAAGGCGGCTGTAAAAAGAAACGCACGTCTAAGAATTATTCGCACATTTAACGTTGCTCATACGCCGCGTGTGCCACGCATAATGGCCCTGCATTTGGCGCTGATAAAGCCAACGCAGTCCCGCTGGCGACTTTAAAAGTTAAAAAAACAATGTTCAGCTTGGCGCGGCTTTAAGTCAAAGCCACAACAAGTTGGCCAGGGCTTTTGAAAGTCACATAATAAAAAACCCTGGGCAGCGTAATAACGAAAATTCTTATTTAATAGCTGGCTGAGTATAAATCAGTGCGCAAACATTGTCTATCAGTGTGTGGAATAGATGCAACTGGCCGGCGCTTTATGTGCTCGCAGGAAGACTCGCATCATTCATGGCAGATAGGATGCGGCACAGTGGAGCCAAAACCACAGCTTCTGTCTTCATATATACAACTCTAAAAGTTCTTACTTCCCTTTCAACTCTTCAAGAAGCAACCCGTTTAATGACACACACTTAGTGTGGAGAAAGTTATCCTGCGTTATTATTATGCTCATCGCGTAGGGGCATAATAACTACAAGGTTTTCCATGGCTCGCGATTGGTGCGTTGGCTCCACCGTGTCACGTCCATGGGAATCGCAGCAGCTGATGCGAGATCTAAGGAACTGAATCTGATGGAGATGGTGCCGTTGATGTGGACGAGGAGGTGGGTGTGGATACTGACGTTGAGCTCCATTGCTTGCACTTGTCTGGTCAATCAATGGCTGAGCGCCAACTGTTAACAGTTTGTTTTTATGGTTTGTCGCCCAAAGACAATGGCCACGCCCCCACCCACGCCCACCGGGAGCCACCGAGCCACAGATTGCTGGTAATTGGTGGCTGGCTATAAAGTTGCATCGCGGGCTAGAGCGTAAACTAAATATTTAACTTGGCCACAAATTGAGCCGCCGAAAAATGGATCCTTCGCAGCCGGACCCAATGATTTTTATTATGTAAATTTTGAATTAATTATTGAGGAACAGGCAACTTGGATCGACTGGCCCCATAATTTTGCCAGCGCCACCAGAACGCCCAAGAAACCGCACTTAATAACTTCATAAATATCCGGCCAAGCCAGACGACACACGAGCGCAATTAACATATTTCCCTGGGAGGGCAACAAGTTGCAGTCCCGCGACTGTGGGCCTTCGCCCCAAATAAGCCCCAAGTAATGCCCATTGTTCATGGACGAGCACATCCTCCGGTGGCCACATTCACGTGGCCCATTTCGGCGGGCGTCGCAAGTGCGTCAGAATCAAAAGGCCTGAGTAAACGCTGGAGGGCCGGATGGCGGTCATTGCGCATTTAAGAAAATGACAAATAAATGTCCCTAGTTGTGCTTGTGCGCTACGTGCAAGGAGCGCAAAACCATGGCGGAGAAATATCTCCAAGTGCTGCGTTTGCTAGCTTCGAACAGGTTCATCTATACTCTATTTCCACAGTCCTGGTACAAAGAAAAATCAAGAATTTGTATGCAAGCCAGTCCCGTCTGAAAATAATCCATTTTTGCATAGGATTAGTATTTCATCTAGCAATCTTAAGGTTTATCAACTCTTATATATCCGCTCGATTCTCGCCACCTGTTAACTCATTCAACGCAACCCATTTCGCTCCAAGTGCATATTAACCAAATGATGCCATTTACGCTTCCCTTGCAAATGACACGTTTCAGTTGTGGATTCTTTTGGGGCAATGTGCTCCGCAGAGAAACTGCGGCATTTGTTGCACTGCTGCGGGGGCGGGGGTGGTGGCAAGGGGCTTATGTTGACCATAATTAACGTCACGGCCGTGTCCAGTGGACAATGCAGAACTTGTGGGTCTTTAAAGCATCCAATGGAGCATCCGAATATCTCTGTAATGACCTGTCAGTGGCTCAGTGGCTTGACAGCAGGAATCAAATTAGTGCAGCGATTTCTCAAATATTTTCGCATTCGTTTGTTTTATGGCCACGTTCCCCTTCCAAATGCCCAGGGGGTTGCTGTACCAAAGACAAAACAAATCAGCAGAAATTGCTGGAGGAAGACAGATACATGAGCAGCATTTAGATGCGTATCCGATAGATACACATACACGGACACACGGATACGCTGGCCAAAAGTAATTTTCGTGCAGTTTATTGTAGTCGATGCACATGACAAAAATTCAATTTATGAAGTATTCCTCAAAAGCGCCTCAAAGTTAAACCAATGCATTCCAAGAATATTTCGAATGTAACTAAAGATATAATTAATTAAACAACTTAAGTTTATATCAATTGGAAAGCAGCAACACAAAGCGCAAATGACAGTCATTAAGGGGCACTTTTTCTTTCCGTGTAGCTGCAAAAGTGCTACACTTGGCTGGAATGCTGGCAAATTCCTAGCACGCCAACAAAGGGCAAATTATTTGCATGGTTGAGGGGCGGGAAGGTTGCTGATGGAAAGATGGTTAGATGGTAGGATGGTAGGATGGTGAGAGGTGTCATCAACAGGCGTAAAGGATTTGCAGCTCGGATGGGGGAGTGGCAAGATCTAATGAAGCAATGACGATTGGGGAATAGCGCCCCGAGTCGATTTCAATAAACTCCTTCATTATTGGCCCACAACTTGGCCCGGAGTTGGTTACAGTTACTGGCCAAGGCTTTGGCGAAATTGTTTTCACATAAAATACAAATTTATTTGCATTTTTATTTGGTCGTAATAATGTTTGTTTATTTGTTGCGCTGCCTGCGTTGGCCAGAAGTCAAAGTCCCAAAAGATACAAAAATGCCACAGCCAAAGTTCGGTTTTGTATTTTAGCCAATCTGGTCAAGAGTGGTATGTGCTGTGTGTGGTGGGTCCGTTATCATCCTTGATATGCTGATGTATGTATATCTGCTGGATGGGTTTTGGTAAATTTATTAAGGCCACAGCTTGATGCTAGACGATGGATGCTGAGCTGCCCGAGACATTTATTGAATATGCCATTGATATATGGTTATGAAAGCAACCAGAAAGCTACATTCGATTCCTATTCCTATTCCTATTCCAGCCACACACACATTCAGAAGCCGCGCTTAAAGCACTTAAACAGCACGATGGTGGGCAGTCTTAAATATTGAGCATACGCCACGTTGTCTGAGGCCCATCAAATTCCTTCCTCAAAGCGTTAAACAATTTGTTTTCGCTTTTACGACTGCCGTTTATAGATTCCCCCTCTAACTTTAGAGTCTGCTATTGCTTTCATCAAAATAAACTATGGCCATAAAGGTTAGATTAGTTGGCCCAAGGGGTGAACTTTTTTATACAGCGGGCGTGGTCAAGTTCATAAAAATATTTCTATCCTTGCAATTGTAGGGAGTTCCTTGGTTAAGCAGCCAGCAGCCAACTTTTCTATCCCTTGTGATTATTTATCTGTCTGTGGGCCCAAAAGTTTTCAACTTTAATATTTCATAAACAGAGTGAGGGGCGTATTTCGTATATGTAATTGCGCATTAATGAACTCAAAATTAATATCATTGAATACGATTTCGAATCACAAAGCAAGTGTGCAGTGTGGTTGGGCCTGAAATCCTTTGCCAAATTAGGATTTACTTTGGCGGCATTCGTGCGGCTTTGTGCTCGCTGCTGATTCTTTGACCAGAGCTCGAGTTCATTAACTTCTGTCGCAGCATTATTCGTATTATTATGCTAATTAGCTCTGTGGGCCATAACTCATGCTTAGTGTCGGTGTTAAACTTTCAGAAATCCGCCCAAACCATTCGGTATACTCACATATCTCGCATATTTGCTAGATTCGCAAAGGCTCGTCCGTGGATGTGCGTTATGAGGTTGTGCTGCAGATCCCTGCGAATAAATAATGATAATAGTAAATACTAAACGGAGAATACAACTAACTAAGCTAATCCCTCGCTAATGTCCTTGTACAGTATCTTTTCTGGAACTTCCCATATGCTGCAAATCACCAGATAAATTGCCAACACATACAAGTATGATGTGATGATGGGCACAAATATTGGGACACAATTTATCCCATCTAAATCTCATCGCTCCCTCGTTTCCACTCGTTGCCACTGTCTGTAAAGGTTAACACATTTATTTACGTTGGGCAATTTGGGTAACTGATTTATTTTCAGTTAGCAGCAAGCCGTCGGCCACCCAGACGACCCATTGACTTATATTGTCAGCTATTGATGCATAAATTAATGATTATGTATGCTCCGCCAGTCGGGGATTTGACATTTGGGAAGACCCCTGAAAAATACTTATAAATTCTTGTCGCTGCCTCGACTCTCTTTTGTATTTTACTAAAAAATTAAATGAATCTATTTATGAGCGGAAACCTTTTTCCAAGGGTATATCTATCTTCGGTCATCCGCTTTACTTTTTTCGCCTTGTCACTCTTCGTTTAAATATTTGTTTAGCATATGTTGTTTGCCTACACAGTAAAAGTGTCAATTTATGGTTATTTGTGCATAAATTCCATTGTTTTTGCTTTGCCGGTAAGAAGGTGTCCAAGTATCGCATATCCACCTCAGTGCCATGTCAACAGTGCGTATACGCAATGTCCCAGTCTTGTTTCTACCGCCTCAGCAACAATGTAACCCACATAAATCTATCGAAAGAAACAAGTGAAAAAATCCGACTGAAAACGAACGAAAGCAAAATGCAACGAAGAGTAAAAATTACGCATACGCACCATAAAATCTAAGTACAACATATTTCAATAGACTTTTCGACACTTGCCGGCATCTTTTCGCATTTTTTCTTCTTTTCTTGTGGGTGGGTGAAAAGTTGATTGTTTTACTTACAGCAAATGTAAATTATCCAATTGCGAAAAAGTTTCCTCGCCAATGTATTCGATTCGATTGAAATCCAAATAGCTGTAAAAGTAAAGAGATATTTATGCAGGCATCCAACAATCTGGCTAAGCTGTAGGCCTAGTTTTTGTTTGTATACTTAGGGATCTATGTTCTAAGACTGCGCTAAGCTTTTTGTGTGGGCAAGTGAGGAATGTTTGCCTGGGCAGACGGAAGATAATCAAAGTTGTTGCAGGGCGACTGGAAATGGCTTTAAGAAATTAAATCAAAGTGTCCTTAGCAGTAAAGGGAATCATTTAAATTGCAGCAGTTAAGCTAGGTGAACACCACTTTATGCGAGCTAAAAACTTCAATGTTGCACCCCTAAAGCGTGAACTTCAAAACGCGAGTAAACACGGAGGAACACTAAAGGACATCAAACGGACACTTTGGGAGCCAAGTGAGTGCAACCAGGCTGACCACATTGTGTGAGTCCTTAGCGGAATCACCGAGCAATCCAGCAATCCA
Source organism: Drosophila erecta (assembly GCF_003286155.1). Lineage (NCBI taxonomy): Eukaryota > Metazoa > Arthropoda > Insecta > Diptera > Drosophilidae > Drosophila > Drosophila erecta. Next base: position 6,746,814 of record NW_020825194.1, read on the forward strand.
GCAACCCAGCAGTCCGGCAGGACACCCAATACCCGAGTAACCCAATGAGCGGTTGCACCAGCAGCTTTTAGCAGCATTTTACGCTTGAATACATCAGCGGGAGCTGCTCGTCCGCAAAGCGTACCGATTCCCTTTCAGTTTTTAATCTAGCAAATAGAAGAGCGACTTCCAATTCGATTTACTCACACTTCGTAGAGCGACGGGATTTTCGGCAGCTGCACATTGCGCAGAGTGAGGCGATTCCTGCTCAGCACCAGCCACTCCAATCGTCTGAAGAAGCGCAGCTGCTCCATGGGCAGGTGGTGCAGGTGGTTGTTCACCAGGAACAGCCACTGGAGGCTGTGCAGCCCGAGGAAGACGCCATGGGGCAGGTGGCTGACGTTGTTGTGGCTCAGCTCCAGGCGCTCCAGGTGAAATAGGCCACTGAAGCTGCCCAGCGGGACACGTGATATGTTGTTGTACTTTAGCGTCCTGAAGGAGGTGGGAAACAAACAGGTGAGGCAAGTGTTGACTGGATTGATTTTACTTTACTTCGGAAATACTTGACTATCTTTACTTACAGCTTCTGCAGACGCGTCAAATTGGCAAAGATACTGTCTCGCAGGGTGAGATTGTTGCGGATGATGATCAGATTGGTGACCTCCGAGCTGAGACGCGGAAAGCGACGCAGTTTCGCATAGCGACCGCAGTAGAGGATTGTTCGCTGGCCGCACTGACAGGCCTTCGGATATGTGACGATATCTGGGGTGACACAAACAAGTTATAACACTTCTTTTGGCATACTGTGTGATTGGGGCATCCACTCACCACAAGTCATGTTTAAGGTTAGGCTCTGATTCCGCGGCGCCATCGGCGTGGACAAATCCGCGCCGCTCGCATTCGAAGCGGAGGAGATTAGGCGCTGTTGCTTCTTTTCAATCGCATTACGCACAATCTTGTCGGCAATCTCCTTGCTGCCATAGAGGAGTCCGCACTCCACCGGATTCTCGTCGCTGCTGTCGGCGCAATCGTGCCGACTGTCGCACATCTGGCGCCTTGGAACGCACAGCGTGCCGTTGTCGCAGGCGAAGCTGGCGGCGGGGCAGGGTCCTGGGGCAAGGACAACGCAGCGAGCAGATCCCAAATTAATTATCACTCAAGGACAGCTGGGCATATTGCATTTGAGACGCTAGTTTCTTGACATCTTGGCAGTGATTTTAACCGATACATACGAAACATATGTATATCTTAAAAATGCCTAATCTTTGGGTAACCATCTTTACCTTTATGACACTTGTGTGTGTTTAGTTTGAACCTTTGATAATTTCCTAGCCCACACTGCGTATGAGTAATTATGCTAGTCTCTGACAAACAACTTAATTGTCATAAGCTCCATCAAAAAAAGGGATTTCAGTTTATGGTTCGACTTTTGTCAACACATGACAATTAAACTTAATGTGCAACAAAGTTGTGCCTGTCGTTTCTTTGATTTTTGAGAGCTTGGCTTTGTTAACAATTTGTGTTCTCAAGCGTTTAAATCAAGTACATGAATCGAAACGATTGCCTTAAAGAAATTAATGTGCCATTGTAGCTAATTTAACTTCAAAAGTTGAGCTAAGTTTCAGAAATTGACATTTCTTGCTCTTGAAATTAAATTATACCAAGACATTTTCTGCCTGAATGCCTACAACTTTTTTGGGTAATTGTCGTAAAACGAAATGGCATTCTTGTTTTGCATTTTATCATTTTTACGATTTGTTTGGGTACCACCACGCGTTGTTGTCCTTCCGAAAATTGAGCAATTCAAATTACTAGATTATGGAACATAGTTCGTTAGACAAATGAGCAAATAAAACTCGAAGTGGAGCACCTTGAGCAGCTTTTAATCCGATTGCACGGATTGCGTCAGAAACATATTTTTCTGGCCTGCCCTCTCATTTATCTCACAAAAACTTTACCCTTACACGGTTGCCATGGTAAATGGTTTTAATTAAATTAAATTAAATTAAGCTGAAATTCTTTACATTTTCAATAAATTTGGTTTGATCTACCGCCTTTTGAGTAAATTGAATCATTCAAGTGCTAAGCCTTAAGCCAAAGTGCATTTCCTCCGGCATAATAGCCATATGATTCACATGAAGCTGCACAAATTTATTTCCTCATATCGTTTTCCATATATGCACATACATACTCGTACATATGTGTAACTTCATTAGGAAGGACTCGTCCACAAAAGCATTGTGCATTAGGCGAGACTTTCAATTTCATTGTGTCCATGACAAGGACACATGCTCACGCACAAATCCTGGCTCCTGAGGCATCTATCTCCGCAGTTTCCCTCATTAAATTTGCTACACACTGGCTGATTTAAACCTAAGCCGGACAAATTGTATCTGGCAGATAAATAATTTGTGGTGATGCATGTAGTCGGAATGCGAGGCGACAAAACGACAAAAGGGCATAAATCAAACATGTTTCGCCTATATTCCATAGCTGCCTATGGCAAATCAATACGCAAATTGGCATAAAAAATATAATATTCAGGCAGCAGAGAGCAGCGCGAATTTCTCGATATTGATACTCGTAAAAGAAGATAAAAGCCTCGAACGAGGAAGCAAAACATTCAGGACCAAAGGCCCAAATATATTTATTTATACTCATACTTCAATGGATCCATGGATGTGCGAAAATTGTTTTGCGCTCAAGACAAAGTTTGTGCCGTACTCGTATTTATTTTTTTATGGTCAGCCGCTTGTTCTTTTTTGTTGCCTTATTTTTTATCGCATTATACAATAAATTACTTTCAAATACTTTTGAGCATAAAATTTATGGCCATTTTGCAGCTTGGAATTTGATTTTGGTTTTTGCTTGGCCCGAATGAAACCCTTTAAGGATACACAAGTATATACGTACTTACAGCAGCTCAAGAATGTTGAACTAAATAGTTTTGAAGGAACTTTAAGTAATGCCTCAAATAATATAAGTAAGAAACTGGAGTTGAATCTGAAGGATACAACCTGCTTTCAGAAGCCATTCACATAGTTGAGCGAATGATGGAGTTTTGAAAGGATAACGCATTGAGGACTCACCCAGACTCAAGTAAAATATCACGGCGGCCAGCAGAAGGACGACGGTCATCAGACAGACGCCTACGGCGATGCTCCTCCCGTAGACCATTGCGATTTATCGGTTCGGTCCTGTTTTGCACGCTCGCTTATCTAATTACTTGGCCACCATGGCTGCACTGGCTCCTTGACCGAGTTCATCATTAGGAGCACTCAATTCCCACTCCGGCCACGCCCCCACAACGAGCAGAAACAACAGCAGCAGCAGCAGCCGTTGCGGTGCTGACTCATTGAGTTTTTATATTATTATTTCTCGTCTTTTTGTTGTTTTTTTTTTTGTTAATTTCTTGTCACTTCATTTGGCTAATGTTCACAGCTCGTGGAGAAGAGTTTTAAGTGCCAGGATTACACAGCAGATGAAGCGGAAGGAGGACGACGCCAGGAGGATCGGGAGTGGGAGTTCAAAATTAATATTTTGGATGGCAAGTGCTTTCCACTTGGTGGGGTTTCGATTTCAGCGTTTCGGCGCTGGATAAAATTGATTTGGTGTCCATAAAATACGAGTATATGCATAAAGTGCCACTTTGACAGCCGTCGAGCTTAAGTTTCACAACGGATTAAAGTTATTGTGGGATTAAATGTATCAAAAATATTCATTTAAGCGTCTGAAAGCTGCTTTAATAAGTTGGGGTTGCATTAAATAGTGCTCATTTGTAATACAAGAAAAACCTAGAGATACGTAAAGAGGAAGTCATAAAGCTTGCCCCGCTGAGTCTGGCAAATCGAAATGAATAATTTCAGTTGGCTCCAGACGCATGGTTCTATTTTTAAGTGCCCACTTTATTCCCCGATTTATGCAAGACATTAAGCCAAACTCAAGGTTACGAGGTTTGCCAAATGTACTACGAAATGGAAGTGCAATATGTGACCGGCATTAGGGGCCCGGTTTTCCGGAGCATTTCTTGTCCGGCTGATTAAATTCCGCCTAATTGAGTCGGTGGCTGTGGGGCTGTGCCGCCCAGGAGGGCTCAAGGTCAGTCGGAGACAAATCATAATTTCCGCAAAAGGTCACATTGTCTCTGCGATGCATGATCCCCAAAAACTAAAAACTGGGACTCTCATTATCGCAATCATCGCAATTGAACATCATTTGGTGTGGAAAACGGGCCATAAAAACGGAGCCTTCCTTCGTTCCTTCGTTTGCTGCCGGGCCACTTAATGCTCCCTCGACCACTTTGCAGATTGTGTCAATGCGATAGGATGCCCCCCAGAAAAAAAAAAAAATAAGAAAAAACCAGACCATTCAAATGTGTGTTCCTTTGCCTCTTTATTTCTATAAGGACCACTTTCACTGACCCGCGTGCACGGGGCAGACACTTTTTGAAAATCGAAAGTCGCGCGCGCCTCGCCAGGAAGTCCTTCTTGGGGATGCGACGGATATCGACAAGGACAAGAGGACCAAACGCGTTCGAGCACAGCGGCCAACTGATGTTGGTGGCAGCATGTGTTGCTGATTTTGTTTTCCTCCGCCAAAAGAAAAGCGGCCGAGCAGCTTCGTGTGGCACAGGACTTCGGCTGACCGTTCAGTTCAGTTGCGGAAAATTCGTGGTGCTTCCCCAAAAGAACCACAAAAGTAAATACAGACAGTTCGTTTCGAGTTTTAAAGAGAAAATCATAAAAATGTATTTATTAGCTAATTAGATATAATGCAATTAGAATTTGTTCTAAATCGTTTTTAGTTTAAAGTTAATAGTAATGTATAATATTCAATAAATTGCATTTCCGTTGGTGTTCTGTAGTTCACTATCAGTTTGTGTAAATATTAAATATTGCTAATTAAAAACATAATACATAGAAGCGACTTGTGGGTTGTGTTTTAGTTTTACGCTAGTAATCATATACGAATGCGTGATACCTTTGCATTTGTTTATGTTTCGGTCTTTTGTTTCGATATATGCGGTGGCTAAGGCTAAGCACTTTAAAAGTTAAACTTTTCAACAAAGCATTGCTAATTTGATTTTTAAAGCTGCGCTAATTGCTAAGTACAATAAGTTTTGTGTAATTCGAATTGTGAATTCTAGAATGAATAATTCTGTGGGAGACAAATCACTAAGTGCACTACTTATACATTAGAAAGGCGTTTTTAAATTACGATACTCTCGAATTATTGCAACAATTAAAATTCATTGTCAAATTAACAACTAATGGCGAATTGTAGAGATTGGAAAGGGTTTTTGTTAACATGTAGACTAGCAGCAAAAATTAAACAAAAGTATAGCACACAAAATTAAGATTAGGTCATGTGAATATGCCCTCATTAACTAATTTAAAATACAAAGTACAGTACAGAATGTGGATACATAAATGGGCTGTGTTTTCAAATTTGTAACACATATCATTGCATTAAGAGATCCATAAAGTGTGTGATTGGAATGTAAACATACTAAGACAATAATCAAGCACGTTAATCATTGTAAATTTCGTAAGAATATTGTTTAAAATTGTGATATTCATAAGGAATCCATTTCGTGTCAACTCCATTATGCATTCAAGATATGTTCATCAATTTGTTCCCAAAAACATTATTTTGTTGGAGGAGAAATACGTTTAGAAAAATAGTTTCAGGCCCTAGGGTGTGTGTGTGTGTGTGTGTGACTTAAACCCACACGCCATGAGGATTTTTACTGGTTGGAACCGCCGTTTCAAGTTGCCTGGGCGAACCGATGATCCGCCGGCTGCTGCCCTGCTTGTTGGGTCCTTCCAACAGGTGCTTGATCTCCTCCGTAGTGGTCACAGTCAGACTCTGCAAATTCACCTCCTTCATCTCGTTGACCAGCTGCTCCACCTGCCGCTTCTTGTCGGCAATGGCATGCTCGATCATCAGCAGTTCCTTTTTCAAACTATCTGCGGTTTTGTTCGAAGTGTCAGTGTTGTGCAGGGCCTGATCGATTTCGCTCTGAATGCGCTCCATTTCCATTAGGAAGTCTCGCTCCACAGTTTGCCTGAAGCAATCAAGAAGCGTAAGCAAACACACATGATGCAAATATCTTGGTATGCACTCACCTATTGGTTTGCTGCTGCTGTTGCTGCTCCAGCTCAATGTCATCCATCAGCAAGCGCATTTTATTCTTGCATTGCAGCAGCTCTGTTTCGCAATTGGCCAGCTTGGATCGCAGTAGGGCAATTTCCGATTTCAAAGTCTTCTCCTGCTGTTTGACCAGTTCGTTTTCCTCCTCCACATACTGCAGAGTCTGGAGCTGTTCGCTGCCCTGCCGAAAGATTTGATCCGCCTTGGAAATCTCACGCGAAATGGTGTCCAGCTCATGGGCGTGGTCGCGTTCTTTGCTTTCCAAATATACTATTTCCGTATCGAACTAAGCAGTTAAAATAATAATGAAATGTTAACATTGCAAGCCAATTTAGAATCTTGAATATTTGGTACCTTTTGCAATTCCATTTGCTGGGCTGTGATCTTTTCACGCTGAAACTTGATGAGCTGCAGCAAATCGTTATACTGCGTGGTCTGGAACATGGGCTCACCCTCCTCCATGGCCTGGCTGTTATTGTTGATGCTGTTATTGTTGTGGCTGCTGTGCTGATCGTAGTCGCTGAGGAATGGATTCGTCGAGGAGGAGGCATTGGACATGGTGTCCGCATTGCTGCTGGCCAAACGCTGGCCCTGGCACATGGGACTGTTTCTCGGGGGTGGCGGGTCACGATATGGAGGTGGGACTAGGGCTCCATTCGCGGAAATCGTCGGCGTTTGCTTGTACAGCTCCGGTGAGTTATTATTGTTATTGATATTATTGTTATTATTGTTGTAGTACATCTCGTTGGGACTGGAGCGTCGCAGTTCATTGCTGGATTTGCTCAGCTGGCTGTATATATGCTGATTACTGCTGCTGTTATTGTTGTAGAAGTCATTGTAACCATTTGCAGGCGCGGGTGCATTGCTACCCGTGCTGGTCATGTCCAGCGGATTTGACAGCGATTTCTCGTGCTTCGGCACTAGTGGCGCCACATTATTGTTATCCTGCGGTGTCAGCTGCTCCTGTGGTGGACTTGCCGGTAGTGCTCCTACGGTCGGTGGTTGAGACTGCAATTGCTGCTGCTGAGGAACGCCCTTGACTATGCCAATGTTGTCAAACTGCTTGGCATCGTAGCCCCTGAAAGACAAAAACTTCGTCAGTTGAGGGTAGCCACAGAGGTGAATATTAAAACGCAGTTTGCTAGCTTATTAACAATTAGGGCTAGGTAAGCGCTTTAAGGGATAGTTTTCCAACTAATTGACACATAAAAAGCACCCACCCAAAACTTTTTTTCAATTCCTTTGTGCGGTAGCTGAGTTCCACGTTCGACTTTTGCTTTTGCAAAGTGGGCGCTGGCTTATTATTGTTATTGTTGTTCGGCCCCAGCGGCTTTTTCGTTGTCATCACAGCATAGTTGTTGTTGTTATTATTATTATTGTTCTGCTGTTGCTGCTGTTGTTGCTGCTGCTGCTGCTGTTGCGTTTTGTTTTCCGAACGTTGTAATATAAACTGCACATCATTTGCATACTCGCCCCATTTGAGCAGCAGCTTCATTGGATTCTCATTGGGGGCCAAGTGGCGCTCGTTGTTGCGCCACCTTTCGATTAAAGTGAATCTTCCCACCTTTCCGGTGGCATGGGCCAAAGCAAAAACCACATCCTGTGGAAAATGAAATTATAATTAGTTCAAAATGAATACCAAAACAGAGCGCATACAGTGCGGTACACACTAATAGTATCTATTGCTATTATGTTGACCTCGACTGTAGCTCACATACCTGACATGTGGTGTTCACTGTAACGCCGCACACTATCCGCTGAATGCCCTCGACCCAAACTTTCAGCTCCATTCCGGCTAATTGTCGTAGAGTCTCTAAAGATCGGCCAATTATTTCTGTTTCTTGGCGTTTCTGCTACCAGAAAATTGCTTTCTTGTGCCGCTCCAGCTGCAAATGGGGTTCTACTAATGGTTTTTGGCGCTTGACTGGCGTTCTGCTGTCGCGCAGCCAGCGAAGCGTGTTAGCTGCACTCCGCCTTTCCAATTTTCCGTCTGCTTTTCCCCAACCCCACTCTTCCTCGCCTGTTTTTCTTTTTTTTTTTGCTTAATTTTCCGATCACAGCTTCTGCTTCTTCTTCACTTGCACTTATTCATAGCAACAACAGGAACAACAACAACACGACTAGTTCCATACACTTGCATGTGTGTTTGCTGGGCGTGCGGGTATGCGCGTGTGTGTGTGAGCTGGAAAAATTCTGATTCACTTTTCGGATTTCCGATTTTGTGTTTACTTTTGTACTTCCGGTGGTCTAGCTCCGTGGCTTTTCACTTTATAGTAGGCACGGTGCTTTTGTTATGGAGCAGCTGCACTGCTTTTGATTTGATTTCACGGATTTTCAACGGTTTTTAAACTAAATATTAAAGGCAAACATTGTTGTTGGCATGGGCATCCAGTCGATGCCAAAAATCGATTGCACCAGCAGCCAACCAGGGCTGGCCAAGCATGTGTTTTTCGAGCTATCGATAACAATGCTAATTGGGAATGCATTTGGCTGTAACAGGTACTTGTTCTTATTTGAAAAAGTTTTATTTTCTCTGGTATTAGGTACTTGTGCTTATTATTAAAAAATTTGTATTGTAATATTGTCTCTTCTTGAATTATCGCATAAAAATTTGTGCACTACCAATTGAATAATTTATAATTTCCAAACAAAACTCAGTTTCTCCTAACATCTTTCGATGCAAACGTATTTTTGTTTCTATGAATTACATTTTGGATAACCACCTTTTACCAGATAGTGAGTGCATATTGAAGTGCAAAATGTCATAGAACCTTGTTGGAAATTTAATTACATTTTGTAATTTAAAAAATATAATTAACAGAAAAGCTTATTTGATTTGTCGACTTCAGTATTTTTCTAGAACGACTTGCCCCGTCGACTGGTCACACCGCTTGGCTCAACCTGGAATATGCGACCACCCAGCGAACGGTCACTCTTATTCGTTCACAAAACAATGCAATATTTCGCGGAGCAGTGAATTAATCCGGAAATAATCGCCCGTGCCCAGAGCTTTGGAGGCCAAGTACCAGGGAGCTAGTCCCAGAGTTGGTCCGAGTCCCAGTGTACCCGAATCGTAGCCACCCGCGATCCTTGCAAACGTGAAGTGTCGAAGCATTGAAATCCTATTGATTTTGGGGCCTGCAATTGTGCATTAAATATTAAACAAAAACGAGGGCTGGTCGCGTGGCAGCCAGTGGCAAATTGTTGCTCCTGCGGCACAGGACACCTGGACACAGGATGCGGCCAAGCCAGCGACGGACAACAGCGAGGCTTGTGTAGGACGGGCAGAGCAACTGCTGGAGGAGAACTGGACTGGGAGTAGTGGAAAACCCGAAAGCCCACTGAATATTGCGCCTGTTTTTTTTGTTTTGTTGGTTTTTTTGTTTTGGGGCGTGTGTGTGCCAAAGCGTAGCAAACAACCACAACAATGGCCAACAGCAGCCGAAGTCGGGCCATTTTGAGCGTTAATCTCGATGCGGTCATGGCCAACGATCCGCTGAGGGAGCTCTTCGAGGCCTGCAAAACGGGCGAGATCGCCAAGGTGAAGAAGCTAATAACGCCGCAGACCGTGAACGCCAGGGATACGGCGGGACGCAAGTCCACGCCATTGCATTTCGCAGCGGGTAAGTTGTGATTTGCTGTGATGCCATTCTATTCTCTATTCTCCCCCAAAAAATCCCTTCCAAGGACGGGCTAAAAACGGCAGGGTATCCCCACCCTCCGAAAGGTTGAAGGACTCACCCAGCCACCCCGACCCACCCCGCTGCAGTGCGGATTTGGCCTTGAGCTAGTTGCGCCTGGGTGTGACGGGCGTCATTGTCGTCGCTCTCGGTCGGACACTCGCCTGCTCCAATGGCGTCGAGAGTTGACCTAGTTTCCATGTCGCTTCTGCTTCTGCTTTTGGCTTCTGCCTTTGCTTCCACCACATTCTACCATTCTACGTTCTATGTGTTCTATATGTTCGGCTTGTTTCCGGAAGAGCCCCCTCACAAAAGGGGGTAACCCCTGCGCCACCCCCTTCCCCGCTGCATGTGTGTGCGTGCTGCATTTAAGCATTTTCTATTTTCAAAAAATAAAACAATTCATACAGCTGCGGTCGAGATAATAGCACTAAGAGCCAACGTAATTAGCCATCTCAATGAGAGCTTTCACTGTCTCAGCACTGGAAATTGAATGTTTAACATACGAGTACAACCAATGGAAAACCATGCATCTGATTAGCTTTGCTTATTCATCCGTAGAATCCGAATGATAAAGGTTTGCAACATATGGTCTGATTATATGGCTAACCTGTTTCACAGGTTTCACTTAAATGATTGGCCTTTAAATAGATTGGGCAAACAAAATAACTGAAATAACATATTTTATTAAAATTTTTCAACTATGAGTGATCAGATGATTAAGTAGACGAATTCCTGCACGCTTTTTAACTATTATTTCGACTGCTATTGTAAGTGTCTGTTTTCGAGGCGGGTGACAGTGATAGTGGGCGGTGGGCGGGGCATGGGTGTTGGGTGGTGGGGCGACTTGTTGTGGCTGCTGCGTTGTATGCGCCATCCTGCTGACGTCTTTGGCTCAATATTTTCGCGTCTTTTGTTGTGACTTTGGCCTAGTTAGCTTTTTATGCATTGCGATTTATTTAGTCAGTCGGCAGCATCAAATCAAAAGTGGAAAGAAACGTCTTTCCCCTCTCCCCAGCCCCCTCAAAAGAGCAACAAAAAAAACGCTAAGCTTTTCTAACCGTTTCACTCGACGCCCCTTGCATATCAATTTCGCCTTTTGGCCATTTGTGACTTCTTTTCAAGTTGAGCACTTTTTATTATCTGGCTGCCTATGATTCACTCGCTGGGTCTTTCTTTCTATAAACTGGTTTCCCATTATTATGTTCGTCTGTCTGTCTGTCTGTCTGTCTGTCTGTCTGTCTGTTGTCTTTTTGTCACGTTCTGTGCACAAAAAGTGAGATCTTCGAGGGGTCTGTTATTGTTTAAGTTATATTTTATTGTGGCTGCTTTTCACCTCGTTGAATGTATGACATTTTTGGTACTCGAATTTTTTACAATACCTGTTGCGGTGGAAGCCAAATCGAAGCTCACGTTTCTTCCTTCCTCTACCCGCAATCGTGACACATAGTAAAACGCAATCGCTTTATTTCGCCCCTTTTCGACTATCAGATTTTCTGACACTGGCCCGTTATCATGGCGGTTTTATGTTTGTGTATATAGTCGATAAACCCGGGAGACCTTCCCCTCCATATCTTGGCCATATTCGAGATACTTAAAACGTAGGTACTTTTATCGCTGACCAAAAAGTTAAGCAAATTAACCTTCGGGCCAGTAGTTGCAAATCAAGTTGGTATTGCACATAGTATACCTCTGGTTTTATTCACATATTATTCACAGTCCCAAGGATCACACTGCCATGTGCCGTGCAATTGCCGCTTGGCGGCTCCAAGTGCAACAGTTGGAATTAAGTTTTCCATTCTATTAATTTTTAATGCAAAACTTTCGTAATTGTTTGCCCACAGAAAAGTGAACGGCACCAAACCGTTTCGCAAACCACTTTTTGGTGGGTGGCTCAGGCTTTGTTTGCACATATTTGTAATTCGATCCGGTTCTCTTTGCAGTTCATTTTAAACGTAGCAATAAGTACGACCATAAACATTTATGTTGATCATCTCCAGTGTGACTAATTCTTTGCCCATTTAAGATGACTCAGATTTCTGGCATAGACAATGCAAGAGTTGCCAAACGTATGTTTATAAATCGGCTCGGATGGATCACACAAATAATCCCTGTTGTCATACTTTTATATTGATTATAATGCGATTTATTGATTATTTATCTTTTGATTGTGGTGTTCACTTTTAACTGATACTTGAGCATACGCCAATGGAAACTTATTTTAGATTTTCTTGGGTAACAGTTCCTCAAATGCGGAAACCACATCTTCCTCGCCCCTTCCACTTACCGTATGCCATGGGCAAGGTTGAAATCCCCGAAGGCTAGACCTTCCCGTTCATTTGTAGGGCTTTCCAATCGACCAAAACATGCAAACCCCAGTGGCATTCCTCTAATAATCTATTCGTTCTTATTTTACCAGGTTATGGACGCCGGGAAGTCGTTGAATTCCTGCTGAACAGCGGCGCCTCCATTCAGGCGTGTGACGAGGGTGGGCTGCATCCGCTGCACAACTGTTGCTCCTTTGGCCACGCCGAGGTGGTTCGATTGTTGCTGAAGGCGGGCGCCAGTCCAAACACCACCGACAATTGGAACTACACGCCACTGCATGAGGCGGCCAGCAAGGGCAAAGTGGATGTGTGCCTGGCACTGTTGCAGCATGGCGCAAACCACACGATCCGGAATTCGGAGCAGAAGACACCACTGGAGCTGGCGGACGAGGCGACGCGTCCCGTGTTGACCGGCGAATATCGCAAGGACGAGCTGCTCGAAGCCGCTCGCTCGGGAGCCGAGGATCGCCTGCTGGCCCTGCTCACGCCACTCAATGTCAACTGTCATGCCAGCGATGGACGGCGGTCGACGCCACTACATCTGGCAGCCGGCTACAATCGGATCGGCATTGTGGAAATCCTGCTGGCCAACGGAGCGGATGTCCATGCTAAGGACAAGGGCGGTCTGGTGCCTCTGCACAATGCCTGCTCCTACGGACACTTCGATGTGACCAAGCTGCTCATCCAGGCGGGCGCCAATGTCAATGCCAACGATCTATGGGCCTTTACGCCGCTCCACGAGGCCGCCTCCAAAAGTCGCGTCGAGGTCTGCAGCCTGCTGCTCAGTCGCGGAGCGGATCCCACTCTTCTAAACTGCCACAGCAAGTCGGCCATCGATGCGGCGCCCACCAGGGAGCTGAGAGAGCGGATTGCCTGTGAGTAGTCATTGGAACGGAAGCTATATGCATAAAATGCATCACTAATCTAACATGATTCATTTTATTTTGCAGTTGAATACAAGGGCCACTGCCTTCTGGATGCCTGTCGAAAGTGTGATGTGTCCCGTGCCAAGAAGCTGGTGTGCGCAGAGATAGTGAACTTTGTGCATCCATATACAGGTGACACTCCGCTCCACCTGGCCGTTGTCTGTCCGGATGGGAAGCGCAAACAGTTGATGGAACTGCTGACCAGAAAGGGATCACTGCTGAACGAGAAAAACAAGGCTTTCCTCACGCCTCTGCACCTGGCTGCCGAGCTGCTTCACTACGATGCCATGGAGGTGCTGCTGAAGCAGGGCGCCAAGGTTAATGCATTGGACAGTCTTGGACAAACGCCTCTTCATCGGTGTGCCCGTGATGAGCAAGCAGTTCGTCTGCTGCTCTCATACGCCGCGGATACGAATATCGTTTCCCTTGAGGGACTGACGGCCGCGCAGTTGGCATCGGACAGCGTGCTGAAGCTGCTCAAGAATCCTCCGGACAGTGAGACACATTTACTGGAGGCGGCCAAGGCAGGAGATCTGGATACAGTGCGCCGAATAGTGCTCAACAATCCGATTTCGGTCAATTGCCGGGACTTGGACGGACGACATTCCACACCTTTGCACTTTGCTGCTGGGTTCAATAGAGTGCCAGTGGTTCAGTTTCTCTTGGAGCACGGCGCCGAGGTTTATGCAGCTGACAAGGGCGGTCTGGTGCCCCTGCACAATGCCTGCTCTTACGGGCACTACGAAGTAACCGAACTGCTGGTCAAGCACGGAGCCAATGTAAATGTGTCGGATCTGTGGAAGTTTACTCCACTTCATGAAGCTGCCGCCAAGGGAAAGTACGATATTTGCAAGCTGCTCTTGAAACATGGCGCTGATCCAATGAAGAAGAATCGGGATGGTGCAACGCCAGCTGATTTGGTTAAGGAATCCGATCACGATGTTGCGGAACTCTTGAGAGGACCATCAGCTCTGCTGGATGCAGCAAAGAAAGGGAACTTGGCACGGGTACAGCGATTGGTTACTCCGGAATCCATCAATTGCCGGGATGCGCAGGGCAGGAATTCCACACCACTTCATCTGGCGGCTGGGTATAACAACTTTGAGTGTGCCGAGTACCTCCTGGAGAACGGAGCGGATGTTAATGCACAGGACAAGGGGGGACTAATACCCCTGCACAATGCCAGCAGCTATGGGCATTTGGATATTGCGGCCCTGCTGATCAAGCACAAGACGGTTGTCAATGCCACAGACAAATGGGGATTCACGCCGCTCCACGAGGCGGCACAGAAGGGACGCACTCAATTGTGCTCGCTCTTGTTGGCTCACGGAGCCGATGCCTACATGAAAAACCAGGAGGGCCAGACGCCCATTGAGTTGGCCACGGCAGATGATGTTAAGTGCTTGCTCCAGGACGCGATGGCCACCTCGTTGAGTCAGCAGGCGTTGAGTGCTTCCACGCAATCGCTGACAAGCAGTTCCCCGGCACCAGATGCAGCTGCTGCTGTGGCTCCGGGCACGTCTTCGTCGTCCTCATCCGCAATCCTATCGCCCACCACAGAAACGGTGTTGCTGCCCACTGGTGCCTCCATGATTCTGAGTGTTCCTGTACCACTTCCACTGTCCAGTAGCACGCGCATCAGTCCCGCCCAAGGAGCAGAGGCCAATGGGGCTGAGGGCTCCTCCACGGATGATCTACTGCCGGATGCGGATACCATAACAAATGTCTCCGGATTCCTGGGCAGCCAGCAGCTGCATCATCTAATCGAACTGTTCGAGCGTGAACAAATCACCCTGGACATTCTAGCCGAGATGGGCCACGACGATCTCAAGCAGGTGGGCGTCTCCGCCTACGGCTTCCGCCACAAGATACTCAAGGGGATCTCCCAGTTGAGGTCCACCACAGGTGAATATATGAAACACTTACATATAATTAACTTATATTAAGAACCATTTCAATTCACCCCAAGGCATTGGTAACAACGTGAATCTATGCACTTTATTGGTGGACCTGCTGCCGGACGATAAGGAGTTTGTGGCCGTCGAGGAGGAGATGCAGGCCACAATACGTGAACATCGCGATAATGGACAGGCTGGAGGTTACTTCACTCGATATAACATCATTCGGGTAGGTCCTTACCATTGTGGATGAATGAACTCCTATTTAAAATATTCGTTTGTTATGAAAAACAGGTGCAAAAGGTACAGAATCGAAAGCTGTGGGAGCGGTATGCTCATCGGCGGCAGGAGATCGCCGAGGAGAACTTCCTGCAGTCCAACGAGCGTATGCTCTTCCACGGTAGTCCCTTCATCAACGCAATCGTGCAGCGCGGATTCGATGAGCGCCACGCCTACATTGGCGGCATGTTTGGGGCTGGCATTTATTTCGCCGAGCACAGCTCGAAAAGCAACCAGTATGTGTACGGAATTGGCGGCGGCATTGGGTGTCCCTCGCACAAGGATAAGTCCTGCTACGTGTGTCCTAGGTAAAGAAATTGTAATCATTTTGACAAGATCTTCCGAGTTACACAGCTCTTTCCTTTCTTTTAACATTTGCAGACAATTGCTGCTGTGCCGAGTGGCACTAGGCAAATCCTTCTTGCAGTACAGCGCAATGAAGATGGCCCATGCACCGCCGGGCCACCACTCGGTGGTGGGCAGACCCTCGGCAGGTGGCTTGCATTTCGCCGAGTACGTTGTCTATCGGGGCGAACAGGTAATTACCCACAATCTCTGAGTGTTCAATAATGCTTTAAATATGTTCTGGCTTTGTAGTCTTATCCGGAGTACTTGATAACCTACCAAATCGTGAAGCCCGATGACAGCAGTAGTGGAACGGAGGATACGAGATGATGGATGCCCTCTGTCGGGTCCACGCCCACAACCACGTCGCCAGCGCTGCACCAACCGCAACCGCAACAACAACAGCCGCAGCCGCAGCAGCAGCAGCAGCCGCAACCACAACAACAGCAGAAGCCACCCCTGCCGTTGCCACCGCCACAACAGCAGACCTCAGCTCCAGTTGCCAAGAGGCGGCCCAAACATGCCAAACCATCGCTGCAGTTGCAGTATCAGTCCTATCAGCCCCAGCACCACCACCCGGTTGTCGCATCCACAGCTGCTGTTACCACAACTCAACCTTCGCCCGCTGGCGTGTTTGCGCACAGCAATAATAACAACAATACGAGCAGCGGAAATGTGAATAATAACAACAATGACATGTCGCCGGTGTCGAACAGCAATAGCTACTCCTCGGTGGACACCAACCAGACGCTGCTCAACTCGCTGGCCAACCAGCAGCGCAACCATCGACAGCAACAGAATCATCAACAGCAGCAGCAGCAGCAACAGCAACAGCAGCAGCAGGCGAATCGCAGCCAAAAGTATAGTCAATTTATGATCATCACACCCGCCGTTTCCATAGATCGCGACTTCGAGTACGAGTCGCATTTGGACTTTGAGGATTTCGCCAATGCGGCCCACAACAATGGAAATCTGTTTCGGCTTGGATTGCGGCGTAGTGATAGCAGCAGCGACGACAGCGGCCACAGCAGCGATAGCAGCAGTTTCCGCTCGAATTACAATCCCTACTTGCACCACAGTCGCCAGCATTTGCTGTCCAAAGGTGGTGGCAATAGTGGTGGCGGTGCCAGCCGTCACTTTTACGCCTTCACCTCCTCGTGGCGCTGGTGCAGTCTTCTGTGCGCCGCCATGCGCTGCTTTGGGGCCGGTGGAGCCGGCCATGGGAATGCTCCGTACAGCAGTTCGCTGCAACATCATCGACTCAGACGCTGTTCGTCGTACAATGCGGAGAATGCCTACGAGCACTTTGCGGCCCCCTTCAAGGCGCGCAAGACGCGCGACCACATGAACAACATCACCTACGAGTTGTGACGGTGGTACGACATGCTGGTGGTTATTGATCTCTATGTCTCCGTTGGCCTCCCGTCTATTTTATTACAATTACTAGCTATAGATGTCGTGTCCTGTGTGTCTCTCTCTCTCTCGTTGTTTATTATATTACTCTATAATATATCACGTAAGGGCGAGCTAGTGAGATTGGTTCGGATCGAATTGGGATTGGATTGGATTGGGTTAATCAAAAGTGAAGCACAGTTTTTGAGTGATTTTAATTCGAAATACGGAAAATGCGATTAAACGAGGTTAAAAGTTCTTTGCCGATGAATGCATTACATTACATTACATTACGCTCGCGCGTTTATTTAAGTGTTTAAGCTTAGTTAATTTAAACAATAATTAAAACTCCAATTAAATTTAAATATACAAATACATATACATCAATCGAAAAATCGTTTCTCTTGCAAATGTTCTTATTACGCGGTAAGTAATTCTTATTTGGGATCGCACGACCTTGTTTCCCTATCACTGGAATTTAAATGTTTTGAATATGTCTTATTATTTTAAATAATTTGTACAATTGGTTCACTAAAAGATAAGGACGCCCCAGCATTTTCTAAAGGCAATCAGTGCAGAGCAAGGGTCAAAAACTATATGCGATGTTCTATTTATAATCCGGCCATATGGAAAAAGACTCCCAGTCATGGTAAAGATGTATAAATATGTAAACATCTGTTTATTAATTTTGAAATTAGCAATCTGCTTGACATTGAACTTTTAGTTTAACAATTTCTGACTCTACAGCTTGTTTGAGATTAATTTTGCTTTTATGATACCCGAGAATTTGCAATCAAAAACGTGTATCGTTCTCCCTTTATAATATTCCTTTTTATTCATTTGCTAGTTTATTTAATTATCTCTTAATGATTTAAATGCCATTTAATAGCCATCTTTCTATTTCATTTAGCAACGCTACTTTGACGAGATTACTAGGTTATTAACTTTGACCGTAATAGATAGTAATGAAAGCTCCTTGCTAACGATTATTACGCTTGTACTTAACTTACTGTCATTTCTGTGTTCCTTTTTAGAATGCCAGCATATTTAATTATCTTAAGCTCTGTTTATTTAACTTCGTAACGCTACTCTGCCCAAATTACTGGGTTATTAACTGGGTTATTACTTGAACCCAATAGATGGTAACGAAAGCTCCTTCGTAACGACTATTGCGTGCGTAGCAGTTAGCTTTTGACCGCCAGCAGCTGTGCTTGCAATTTGCAACTGTCAAGTCGACCGACACGTTAAGCTGCGCCTAAAAATTTAAAATGCAACCGCAACGGAAGAATAATGATGATGAATGCTAAAATGCTAAAGTACGCAAATATCTCTCTTTCTCCCCGAATTCCCCCTTTCCCCCTGCAGAAAACGCACGCAGGCACATTTCACTGTCAAAAATGCGGCTATAAACCATTTTGGAGCCGCCAGGAGCTGCAGTCGCAAGCATTTATTTTTATTTTTATTCTCATTTCGGTTGCCACTTATGTTGGCCCGCATTTGGCCATTTCTCAAGTCTTTCGGCCCGCTCGAGTGCGTCTCTTTTTCGGGCCTTAGTTTTTTGGCGTTTCCTTCTTTATTTTTTTTTTTTTTGGCAACATATGCAAGTAATTTGATTAAATTATATAATTACAGGGCCAGACATTCGAGATGGCGAGATGAGAAGACGGTAAGTCGGTCCTGACTTTGACGAACAGCAGCACGCAAAACGCCGCACCGCCGCACCACCGCACCACATTATGGCCATGGTGGTTAGCATTAAGTTAAAGTTAGGCTTAATGGCAAGCACCGAACAAAATGGGCGTCATTTTGGAGCTGATAAGATGAACATTGAAATATGTAGATTATTTTGAAAATTAGTTGAAAGATCAGTATCCCACACAAAGCCTACTAAAATAAAAAATAATAAACAAGTGATAGTAATCATTATCGAAGATCATGCTATTGATTATATTTAAAAAATGACAAACTTTAAAATACAATTTAGAGTACAGCTATGGACTTGTACGTTTCGATTCGTTGCACCAATTATTTTGCACTGTGTAGATCGCTGACTGCGACACTCACTGCAGGCCGGGACTAGTGCAATTTGTATTTCGAAAAGGCAACAAATAAGCACTGGGCACGGCCTACATCAGGTGACGTTTTAATGTACCACTGCACTCTCGTCTCGGATGCACTCCAGTCCACTCCACTCCACTCCCCACACTACTCACCTTCGCGCTCCGTGGGTCTTGGCCATCTTGGCCATATCAATAAGCCAAGTCAGCCAGCTCCAGCTGGGAAGTGAGGAGCCAGGAATGTCCGAGTGCCACATAAACACTGTAATTACACACACACGCACACACACACACTCACTCCCAAATGCGAGGAGCTGTAATTTAATTAAGAAATATAGACGCATTATTAACAAAAAAAAAAAAGGAGTAAACAAGGGGGCAACGCACATAGAAATGGCCTAGAGGCCCCACCCAGTTTGGTCAAATGGAGATGTGCCTACTCAGACGTCATTTGGCATTCGGCTGTGCCGCCATTCCGACTGCAGGTTTCAGTTTTCCAGTTTCAGGCACACATTCTGGCTAAATCCCGGGAATGATGGTGCGTTGGACGTCGCACGACATCGATCAGCATCCCAAATGGAAACACCTCCAGTGATTCTGGGTGGCCTTCAAGACAGGCGAAAATTTAGGCGGTAGATATCTTATTAGCATGGTCAGCTATCCATTGCATTCTTCATGGCCGCCAGTTCAACTGGCTGAAAGAGTTCTTCCCCCGAGGAACTATTTCCTTGGGATAGTAATCAAAGCTTAGCTTGAGTTGCAGCTCCAAGGGGCTTAAGGTGGAAGCTTTCGGAAGCTTTTGGGTTGCTTCTGGCATACATAAAGTAATAAAACTTAAGGACCTTTTTGTTTGCTTTAAGTTTGCCAAGGGAAAAATAAATATGTATATCATCATATGCGTTATTCTCCAGTCATAAAGAGGGCAGATTACTATTGTGCAAGACAATAAAATCATACTAGGCCCTTCTAGAGGTCGCAGATGAGCAAGGGGGACGTGGACTTAAGGACGTTCACATCCGTGGCAACGTCATAAGTGCGTCTCATCCCATAGGTATGTACATATATTTGCATTTCAGTTGACGCCTTAATGAAACCATGAAGTGAATTATTGTTTAAAATATGTATGGTCCTTTATGTAGGATTTATAGGATTCTATACCATTACAGATGTGCATCTTACAGATAGAGTATTATGCTTCTGCCGAATCTGAAAATTAATCAATTTTGGATTAGTCGACCCATTCCCCTGCCTTTAAAACAAAGCAAATGTGTATTTTTCCATTATGTTAATAAATAAAATGCTTGGATCTTCCACCCCTGTTACTGCGAGGCTAGAAGACTTAAAAGAGTATATAATTAAATCATAAATGGAGTAATCGAATTTGTCATTAATGCGGCTATTATGCTCTATGCATAGATGTAGACACGCGTGCCAATATCCCTACCCGTAATTTAAAAGTGCAACTTAAATCTACTCGTCCTCCTCCTGCGACTCGCTGCTATGATCTACCGGATCGACCTGATCCGTCTTTCGTTTGCTGCCGGTGTCCTCGTTTCGAAGTGAGGATTGGACCAGTTCGCGGGTGAACTTCTGCACCAGACGCAAGGCAGTGGGCGCTGGCATATCGCACAGGGAGTGGCACATGAACTCCCCGAATCCCCGGAATTTGGCGTACGCCGCTGGCAAGGGGGCTAGATGTGGTGCTGGATAGAATCCTGATATCGACAGATCGTCTTCGACTCGACGCTTCGACGGATGCTCGTCCAACGGGTGTGCTCCACGCTTATTGCTCTTCATGGGATTAACAATTGGACTACTGATAATGTACTCCGGCTGAGTTTGATTTCGTCTTTGATAGCTTTCCGCAAAGTGATTGTAGCCCTTGCCATTGGGCGTTTCTCCATTCGCAGACCGCTGGGTCTTGTTGGCTTCGTCCGAGTTATTCAGCGGAATCCTAAAAAGAGATTAGGTCTTGTCATTAGGAAATGGTGCTAAGCAATAATGGGTTATGAACTCACCCCAGCACTGTGGTCACTGGAAGCGCCTGCTCGCAATCGAAGATCTCGCTGTCGTCCTCCAGTTCGTCCTTAATGCTGGTAAGATGCCCGTTGCTGTCGCTCTGGCAATCGTCCACCTCGTAGGTCTCCTCATCATCCTCCCTAACACTCATGTTCTTAAAGCTGCGCCTGGGCCGTATGTGATCCCCCAGAAACTGGAGGCTTTCGAATAGAGGCCATTGTGAAGTCTGTGTGGAAACGCCATTCTCGAAGCGTCGCTTCTCGATGTTATAGCGATTCCTCAACGTGGTCATGCGTTCCCTTATACTGGTGGCTAAGAATTAAGATGGGAATATACCTAGAATTATTTCCCGCTATATGAAATTAAATTAATCCCCTTGCTCACCATCGTAGCCCAGTTTGTGGGCTATCTGTTCCCATATATGGGCCACATACAGCTTGTCCTTGAACCGCTTGTTGGTCCTATCGTAGAGCACTGGGTGCGATCGGTATTCCCGGATCAGGCCCATATCGAACTCGCCCGTTTGGGCGTATGTAGCTCGAGGCCGACCACGCCCCTTTGGCAACTGCGGTGGATACAAGTGCGTCATTGGCTCCATTCCTCCTCCAGCACTGCATGTATTATTTGGAGCAGAGAGAAGGTTTATATTATCCATTTAAATCGTTTTTTGTGATTTGTTAAAATTTTGTTTTTTCTTTTTTTTTTTAAGTTTAATGCTGCATAATTCGACACGATCGAGTTATTCCAGGCAAACTGACTTAAAATCCCTAAAAAAAAATATATATATTTATATACATATATTCATTTTTTAACCGCTTTTTCTAAATGATATTTGATGCTGCACAAAGGTCTAAAAAAAAGTTAATCGATCCAGCGAAAGAAAAGAACAGAGGAAAGAAGGCACAGTATAGGGATATACACACACATTTACTTAGTTACCGGTTTTTCAACAAAAGGGAGCATAAACAATTAAAAATCAACGTCTGACAGAGAAAAAGAAGTCTATAAAACGAAGCATTGGCGGTTGAGATGCACTGGATTTTCGTAAGACTGCTTGATCTTTTTATGCTGCATAATCACTTCGATAAATCGATGGTCCGTTAAGGATACGCACATCCATTTTCCCGTTTTTCAATCCACAATAAATGAGATGTCTACAAAGCAGATGGAAGCAGCATAATAGCTTAGCAACATAGTAATTTGGACTTCGATCAGGTGTTACTATTCACAAAATCAAGGCTAGAGTGTAATTGAATTTAACGATAACCGACCGATAAATCGATGCTTGCCATCCCTAATCTGCATCCGCTTTCATGACATGTACATGCATTTTACACAGCCGCAGCCGTTTAGATGTATATATACGCGTGCGTAGGTGTGTATGTAAAACAAAACTGCATCTTCAGTACGCTCTGTCTCTCTCTAGCGCTCATCTGTGGTGCTAAGCGAACGACGCGCACTGTCGGCGTCGACGCCAGCAGCGCAATAAAAACAAAGCCAGCGAATACCGTAAAAATATCAAACTACCCAAAAAAAAAAAAGTACAGGAACGCGCTCACAACTGCTTGATATTAATTTTAAGCGACGCCAGCTGCGCTGCTCCGCTCTGCTCACACAGATAAACATAAAGAGTCGCCTTTATAAACTTTAAATAAACAATTGCAGACTACCACTAATTTACGCTGTGCGAACGGAATAAATAAATAACAAATCAAACAAAAAAAAAAGAGAAATAATAAAACTAAAATAAAAAGTAAGCAGGCATTAGCGAGTAATTGAGAAACGGGTATTATTTTTGGCTGCCTGGCAATATCGAATTAACAAATATCTTTAATTTATTTTTATAGATTTACTCACCTCGGAAAATACAATTTAGATTCGCCTCAGGTTGGTTTTAGTGTGTATTTTTATTTTTATACCTATTAAAACGCGCGCTCTTTGCTCCGCGTTGCGCTTGGGCTTGCCTCTGCTTTCTAGTAGCTGGCTATTATGGCTAACTGTAGCTGTGGCTGTTACTTTAAAAAATCAATATAGACGTAAATAAATTAATTAAGATTGCCTGCGCAACACACGACGCTCCGCCAGTGCGATGTTCGCCGCTCTCTTTCGCTCGCGATGCTCTGTCTTTTTGCCTGCACGCACAACTAGTCGCTGTGAGAATATTTTTTAAACTGAAACTGAAAAAATTTTTTATTTTTATATTTTACGAATTACGGACGAGGCAAGCCGCAAGAGAGCGGCACTCACACAGAGACAAGCACTCACACAGACACACAGTCAAACGAACACGCGCGCACCCGCCCTCTCGCTCACACAGGCGCCGAGCCCCATGTAGTAGAGATGCGAGCATGAGGCGATTTCTTTCTCGCGTGACCGCCGACTTTGAAGATGTACTCAAACAAGTTAGTATCACTCGTATTTCTGCTACGTTGTGGTTGTGTTATTGAAGTTAACAGTAAGAAGTTATTATTTTCATTCATTTTAAACTGCATTGCACTATTGCGACACTTTTTACTCGTAGCACAGACCAATCAATTGCACATCTCTAGCAGACAGCCAACCAGGTGGCAGCGCTGTCAACTCAAATACATGTGGCAACCACGAGTCGGACATTTTCATAACGGAAGAATGGTTGAAAAGTACCAGAATAGCGCGCGCGATTGGGATATTTTTTAATATCGAATTTAACAATGAAGTGTAGGAATACATATATGAGCACTGATTTTAAGTGATTGAATACATATAAGAACATAGAACAAACAGGAAGCAAACTCACCTGGATATATATACTATTATATAAATAAAATTTCATACATGTTCTGGTATTGCAAATTTGAGATCTGAAACAACAGAAAATATTTCATAAGTAAATATTCAAGGTATGGCTTTAGTAATAATATATACATATATAAAATTCATTTCAGTTGTTTATTACAAACCGCCCATAGGCCGGGACAAGTGCAATGTTTATTCGAAATGCAAAACGTTGACACCTTCCCGTCCTACGGGAAATTCATATTCATATTCGGCCGAAAACAAGATCACGAATATTGAGTTTCAGCAAGTACAGGAACATCTTGATAAAGATTCAAAAATAATACCATCAACAGGTAGGCAGGTAGGCAAACAATAGGACCACTGATCAAAGCCCAAAAATCTCGAATTTCAAAAGCAGAGTACAAAAAAAAGCAGCAGTTCATATTAAATTTCCGCCCCTACTTGAGTGTCCTTTGTGCGGGTCTGTGAAATGCCCAACAATAGTCCTGGTTCGGCTCCTCGAGGAGTGGGAGTCTCGGATCGCATAGGATCGGGAGCAGGTAAAACTAAACCCTGGACAAAATCAAGCGTTAAATGCCTTTTACTTACGCCTCACATCATTTCGCAAGAGGAAGCTTGTATGTATATGAAAGTATGTGTATGAAAGTATGCTGCGGGGTCCATTAACAGTTGGCTAACATCAACAAAATTTGAAATCTAAAGCGTGACAAATTCGTAGAAACCAGAACCACTCGGAGGCGGGCAAAAAAAAATTAACAAATCTGCTGAGCGGAAGAATTGCCAGGGCAGCAAAAAGAAGTCTACCAAACCACACCCGAGCTACCCCTTTTTCCGGGCTTTTCCAGAGATTCTTTAAGACTCCAACTGTTTCGGAGCCTCAGCGTATTTCGCTTATCTGCCCCAAATGAAAATGAAGCATATAATAATACTCATAATATCTCTTGGGTGGGGGAGAGTGTAGAAGCAGAGCTTTGCTCGGTATTTGTTTATTTGATCGCTGCTGGCGGCGCTTTTCGTGGCCCAAGACGGTTTTAATGTTGTTCCCTGCGACACTAAAATGAACTCCGCACTGAACAAGCGCTGCAATAAATTCATATTTATTTATTTTCGTTAGGCAAATACGCCCCCAACGGCACGAAGACTGTCTTCAGTCCTCGGGCGCTTCTCCCCTCGCCTTCTCCATTCAGCAAACGAAAGGAAAGGCCCAAAAGAGACCCCAAGTCCGAGTCTTGGAGATCGGAAAGCGGAAACGCAAATAGTAGACGCACGATAAAAAAAAAAGCCGAGGCAGAAGAATGAGCAGAAAACAGAAAAAGTACGGCACATAAATTTGAAATAACTAATAATTCATTGAAAAAGCTGCCAGGGAATGGGGCAGGCATTGGGGTAAAAACTGGAGTGACTCGGTGGTGGGGATCAAATAATAATATTTGCTCAAGCCAACAGCTGACAAGTCAGCAATAACACACACTTCTCTCGATATCGCGATTGAAAATCCCGCGAGAATTGAAGGAGCGCGAGTTTAGAAAGAGGAGGCCTTTCGGTTGTTGGGCGATGGAAATATATATTGGGGGCTGGGAAGAGACACACATAATAGCCCGTTTACAATTCAACTGGTCTGGCAAGAGGTAGATTAATTGCAGAGGTTTTCCAATACATCCTATTTTGAATTTCTATAATTTGTTTTAAACTACTATTGCGTAAGTTTCCAGTTTTATCATTACTTGTGTTATCTTCTCCTTTTCTAACATTTGTTTGAAATGCCCATTTGTCTTTCTTATGGGGTTCCTCTCTGCACGTCTGTGCTCATTAAGGGCATTCAGAGTTCGGTTAGCTGGCCTTTCTCCTGCACATTTATGATGGCTATTTCTCCGCCTCTGCGAAAGACTTGCCAGCCTTTTCGTTGCCCGTTGGTCTGTTCTAGTTCGAGTACAATCGTTTTTAATGACTCGAGAGAAGGAGCCGCAGTGCCAATCCAAACCAAACCAAACTTAGGAAGGCATCGAAGCCTTCGATGGCGGCCAGGGATAAGTGAACGGGAATGGTCATGGATGGCCATGACTTCCAGCCAAAAACCGTTTGCATCTCCCATTGTTGATGTACTTGCTGCTTCTTCGAGAGAAAGAGCTACAGTGGATGCAACTAGAATTGATCAAACGCCTAAAGGATAAGAAGTGTTTGCAATTACAATTATTTTATGAGCCTTCTAAATCTCTATAGATTCGCGATAGAATGTGCAATGATTTACAATGATAAAATATACAACTAACCCATCTGTATGTTATTAACAAGAACCTTATTATTTTACAGTCCACAGTTTAACAGTTGAGTTGAGAGGAAATGAAGAGAAAAAAAACCTATAATTTTAATTTCTGCTGATGAGTTGAGAAAATGATCGTAAAGTCAGCTTAAAGATAATAACTATAAATTTTATTACAGGCAAATATTTGTCTTCTTTTTTCCTATAATATTATGCAAAAAATTAGAAATGACTAATGAGCAAGAAAAGTGCCTTCCATAGAGTTTCCACTGTAGATCGAGCGAGGGCCGCGAATAAAAATAACTGTATTAAATGGGCCCAGGACCAGTGAGAAAGGTCTGCCGCCTGAGAAGCGAACCTCCGCTCTTGGCTGTTACAATTTCTAGGCTCCGGCCGAGGCTCTCGGGTCGCCAGACTTGGCCATCGGTTTGGCCATGGTCGAAGGAACCTGTTTTGGGTCCAGCAGCAGCAGATCGCGCAAAAGGCGTTCCAGAGATGCGGACTGGGCCGTGCCTGGCTGTCTCATCTGTTGTCTATTTGGCAGGCTCCAACTTCTACCAATTGCTGGGGGCCTGTTCGCAAGTGCAACATGTTGCCAGCAACATTTGTTGCCTCGACAAACACTCACAGATTTGATTTGCTCTTGCTTCCAATTCTTCTGCATTTGCCAAGCTATTTTTTGGTTGGTTTGTTTTTGCAGCAGCCGCCACAGCAGCCGCCGCAGTAACAGCAACGTAATCGAAATGCAATTAAGATGCGGCTTCAGAGTGCTGCAGAATTTTTGACTCGCACTCACCAAAGGAGCGAGAACGTGGCTGCAATTTATATTCCCGGACAGATTTTTAGAAAGTAGCAGAGGAGTTACACCCGAGTCCAGACCAATGCCAAGACCAAGACCAACCCATAGTGCCATTCGAAAGGCGTTGACGTGGAGAGGTGAGCCCGATCCCGAAATGCGGCTTAGAACGATCTCGGTGGATTGTAGACTCACTCTGTTGGTATTCGTATGTGGCATAATTAAAGGGTTACGCCACAGCCACGCCAATCTTCATTCGATATGTGGCGATCTGTTCGCGTCCCCTGCTTTCTTCTCTGCTTTGCAAAGCACTGATCTGCTGTAGAATTCAGTTCTGTAGAATTGTGTGGCTGATATGCATAACGGTGGTTTAATATGAGTTGGCGCACTAAGAGCGACTGCGCCACAAGTGGGCATGTCTCCGGTGATCCAACCCCTTTTTTTTCTATTTCATCCTTGCACTGGGAAAAAGTCTCATTTAACTTGCAGGGAAAAGAATCGAAAAGAATTTGATTCGGAAGTAGCGCATAGTATGATAAATTAAAGTGAAAAAATTGTAATTATAGAGGCTGACTTAAGAATTAAAAAAATGAAATGCTAATAAAAGAACGGAGCTAGCAAACGTTAGATTCGGTTTCCTATGAACAGAAAACTTGTTTTTTTCGAAATCTTGAACAAATTAATTTCCTGAAACTACCCTGAATAATTTATTAAATTTCCCGCAATGTAAGAGGCTTCTCTTGTAAGTCGAAGAAGCACATGCATTTCGTTGATATCGTTATGGCATAATATGGGCCACTCTCCCTGGACGTGTGCAGTCATCAGTCCAAATGGTCGGCCATCAGCGCATCGTTTATTGGGGTTCGCTCCGCGAGTTCTCCAATTGATTGCCCACATCTGTGCCGGCTAAGGATGGAGCTCTGAAGGAATCTTCGCCAGACGCACGAGGAGGACCAGAAATTATTGTTCATTGGGAGAACGTGGTCTCGAGTGGTAGTCTCTGTTTAATGGCATCAAACTTTAAGAGCAGCCAGTGTCTTAAGGCAAATAACCACACTCAGCTGGAAGTTTGACTTGATTCCATTATGCCGGGATTGCAAAATAAAAACGATCTCATTTAATTTGTTACTGGACAGGTGCAGATTTGCCAACAAATTCTAATAGCCAACTTATCTTTATCTTTTTGCTGCTTGGTGCGATATACTGCTTCTCTAAAATGAGGGTTTACATTCGCAGCTTATGGATTCTGGCTTTTTCTTGGAACTATGATATCTCAATTTTTAGTTTCATTCATATCAAGAATATGAATTCTTTAAAAAATTGTTCAGTTATACATTAAATACATTAAATTTTACACTTATAATACAATTTCCACTGGGGAATTGTCCTTTGCGAATTGGGAATTGACCGGAACATGGCAATTTGCAATTCCGTATTCAACTTTTAGTATATACATACATTCAATTAACTCAACCTTTTGCGATATCCAAGTAAAAGCTCTAAAAAACTGTCTGCACTTTACGCTATACAGCTGAAGGCTAGAATCGTGTCATAAAATCATAGACTTTTTACAGGACACATTGTGCGTAATCTTTTCATGGCATCTCCCCACAAAGTTTCTCATTATTTCGCAAATGTGTAACCAAATGTTATTATCCGCTAATTGCCAAATAGTTTGGCGTATCTCGTTAGCAATGGCAGGCAGATTGCCGACTGAAGACTAGAGACTGAAGACTTGGCCTGGACGAGGCTCTACAGCTACAACGGCTCAATTACTTCGCGTCTTCAGTGGCTCACAATCTGGGCGCTGAAGAATCGGGCTTGTTGCCAAGGAGGAGTCTTCGGTCTAATAGCTAATGATCGGCGGTAAATATGCGCCATCTTAATCCCCCCGTCGTACCCTGATCATCAGCATCTTTAAAGTGAACGAAATCCCGAAGACCGATTGGGGCCAAGTTCTCACACAAATTAAAATTGCTGTTCTCTTTTATTTTCGGGCTGATTCTACGCAAATGTGTAGGGTATGGGTTGTGGCATGGGATGTTCCGAGTGGCATCTCTTCGAGAAGAATTTAAGCCTCGAATTTCGCGGAGGGGAGACCGAGCTAAGCAAAATTTTCAACTTGTGCTTCATAGTTATATGGGGCACTGCCTATACATACATACATACATACACATATGTACATTTGTATGTTGCTCCGTGTTAGGTATTCGATAGCGCCAATTTGATATGGCGGCCAGGAGCACAAATTAAGTTTCCCAGAAACGAAGAATACTACCTGAACAGCGTAGAATCCCCATTCCATTCTTCTGGAAGTGGCAATGGCAATGGCAGTGGAGTGTTATCTTCCTTGGCTGCGAGTTTTATGTCTGCTCAGATCGTAAAGCAGTTAGCGACGCTATAAGGAAGAGAATCTCTCAAAAAGAAAGTTGGCAACAACGCAAATAAACTATGTAAAGTGGCTTCTTCCATGGAGAAAGAAGCCAAAGCGAATAAGATGTTGCGGCAGGAACTTCATTTTGCTCAGCAGTGTTTTTTAATGTCCCGAAGATAGTTAAAGGAAATTAATGAGTAGTAAAAGCGAAACGAACGGGCCAAGAGACGATCCACTCAAAGGCCACAAAAGCGAAATCAATATCCAATCATTAATCGTTAACTAATTCCATGAATTCTGCCCGACTTTGGGATCCCGGGGTCCAACTTTTTTTTTTTTGGTCAGGTCCGTCTGTTTTCGGTCTGCCTTTGCCCCATTTACCAAGTTCCAAAAACGCAACCAGACATGCCACACTAAAGACATATATTTATGCCCCGAAAGCAACTTTTGGCGTATTTAGAACAGCAACAACAACAAACAGCGGCGAAAAAAACGGAAATATCAAGATAAAAATATTTTTCGGGCGGCCCTTTGTGGCTGTTCGATGGGACAGTGGCTACACTGTAAAATATCACCCAATCATAATGGTCAAATAAGTTTTTTTAACAACCTAAAATAGTTTAGGAAAATTGTAAAAATATATATAAAGTTAAATAGAAGTTATGCACCTATCAAAGTGCTTTTAGTTAAGGTGTGCCATGTAAATGTTAGTCCTGGGGTGATTGTTTCCGGTGTATTGGTCCGCCTAAAACCAAGTATTTGCTGATTGCTGCTTTGTTGTTGTTATCGCCGTGGCGCGTCTCAAGTCTGGAGTCGTCTCTTTGGGCCCTCTTCAGGGATCTTCTGCTGGGATCTGGGATTTCCTCCCTCCACACACGCGTTTTGAATTCGATTTGCCGATTGCCGTTTGCTTCTTGGCGAGATTTCGATTTCGTCGGCAGCAACGCAACAGCGACAGCAACGAGCCTCGACCATGAAACAATTTTATATTTTTGTGCAGAAAAAACGAAGATCAATAAAATTTTACCGACAACTGTATTTCGTTCAGACATCGCAGTAGAGGGCCCTAAAATTAGTGACCAAATTGTCAAAGTTAGGGCCAATGAGAAGGGGTGTGTGTGTGTTGGGGGGTCACATTTTTGGTTACAGTAATCAGTCCAAAATCGAACGAAAAGAAATTGAAATAAAGCAGCTGGTAAATAATGTGAACTTCATTTTGTATGTGCCTTGCTTTTCATTTTCGTAGAATCCGAAAGTGCTACGAAAAAAGTGTTGAAATTTATTTGCGAAATGGGGAGTTCAGTTGCGTATAAGGGTTATGTTGACTCTATGGGAAACTATGCCATAAGGCAGATTGTGACCGATTATACGATAAATGCTTAAATGATTCAGAAAATTGTTTTTATTAATTGTATAGGGAAGAAGTGTTGCTTAAAAAATATAGCATTCTATAGCATTCTCCTAGATTTTCTATTATCTGCATTTGAGTTGAAAACGTCCAGAAGTTTTGCCTATCAACTGAGAACAGAAAACACACACAAAAAGAAAGTTGCCCCAAGGCCTGGTGCATAATTCTGTAGAAAAGCGAAGAACACGGAGGCTTTGAAGAAAGAGGAGGTGCGAAGAGCGGGCGCCGTGTGAGTTCCTGCAGAATCCGCTGCAGGAAAGGTGCTCCAGCAGCAACAACAACACGAACGACGATTCCCAGAAACGAGAGTGCGTGGGAGGTGGAGAAGGTGGAGCTGGAGAATTCTTCCAAAGGAGCAAGAAGAGCGAAGAAGAAGAATAGGGGCCGTCACTAATGAATTTGTATGCAGAGACCGCAATGATTTGGCACAAAAACAACAGCAACAGTAACGGAAATGCGAGGATTAAAAAAAAAAACGAAGGAAGCGAAGGAAAACGCGGATCCAACGAACAACATTTTGTGAAATTAGTGCAGACAGTCGAAAAACGCACCTTTTATGTTTTGTAGCCTCTCTTCACATTTTACGATTGCCAGTTGTTTCTTTTTCCATGATTTTTGATTTATGCAAAAGCAATAAAAATTATTATAATGAAGGCGCTGACATGGCTGATGGCCAGAGCAAAAAGTATGCACTGAGCGAAACTACTTATACAAATGGCATAAAAGTAATTCCTTTAAAAAGTATAAGGATTTAAAAAAAACGTTTGCATCTAATTTAAACTGTAATTATCCTAATTTTATAATTTACCATAACTGCATGGGAATAAAATGAATAAAGATTATCATATTTTATCTCTGAGTAGGCGAAGAACAGAGTTGGCGACACGTGATGATCGTGGGGATAAGGAGAAGAACTGGGAGCGATGACGATGCTGATGTTCCTTGTCCGTTACTTTAACTCTACTTGCTCTTTCTACCGCGCTGGGCCTCATGTTAAGAAACAAATAAAAGTACAACAAAAAAAGAGCGCGAAGAGAATGAGTCAGAATGTTTGTTTGACTTCTGCACAAAGAATGGCTTCTTATTTCTTTGTGCTGCTGCCCCCCCGCGAAATGCAAAGGCAAAAGCACATGTAAATAAATCAAAGGCGACAGGAAAACCGCCATTTTCCCCGCCTATATGCACAATCATTTGGGCGCAAAAAGCCTTTTTAGCAGAGCGCTTTAGTTTAACTTCCAACTATTAGCGATTTTGATGGTCAGCATAACTTCTTCACCTTTTTGCCGTAATTTTCTACGAGAGAGTCACTCCTCGCGACTGCGCCCAAAAACGGTTAAACATAAAAATAAAAGAAAACTAACGGCAGTTTTATAACGCTGCTCTTGGGAACTGGGAAGATTACCTTTTGGGAGGCTGCGCCAAAAATGAGCGGAAAATGCCCGCAAAAAGTGTGGGCGCAGGCGCAGAGAGATCACCGAAGATGAAACACAAGCAATCAAAAGAAATGCAACGGCCTCTTCGCGCTCCTCATCCTTCTTCTCCTTCCTCCTCTATTCTCCAACTTCACCCATTTCTTCCTGCACTTGCCGATGCACCGTTACGCGGAGTTGAGCCCGGGTTCAAGATCACCGCACCCAGCCAAATGTTTTTTCTGTTTTTTTTTCCTTGATTTTTTTCGGGCACATTCTCCGCCTTGTCTCTTTGCACTTTTACACAGATTCTTTGGGGGATATTTCGTCGGTTTATGATGTTTCTTTTCCTTTGGTTGGTTACATTTTTTTCTTTCTTTTTTGTTGGAGGGCACTTGGGGACTAACGGTTCTGTTCTGCAGTTAACAAATAAAAATAGCGCGCGCACTCAACTCACCGACAAACAAACACGAGCACACAGAAATGTTTAACACAACATCGTCGTGCCGGAGGCTCAAGGCTTTAACTTCCTCGATCTTCAGTAACTTGGTCACTATTTACTTTTATTTTTTTTTTGCTCAGTAGTAGTCAGAAGTTGGAACGGTTTTTGAGCCACAACCGTCGCCGCCGATGGATTGCGCGCAATTGAATTTCCTTTACAGCGGCGACTCAGCTCGTCGGCTCAACGAACGCAGCGACAAGGACAAGGCGACAGCGGCAAGGCGGCAGCGACAAGGCGACAGCGACAAGCAAAGCGATGAGAAGAAAAAGAGAAAATGTTCTCTTTTCGTTTAAGCATACAATTTGAAAAGAGAAAATTCTAAGCGTCTTCTTATTTTCTCTTTTGAATTGAATTCATGTTGATATTGGTGCGCTTGTCTTAATTTTGTTTTTATTGTTTGAACATAATAATAAAAATAATAATAATAATGGCACATAATTTAATATTATCCGAGTTGTAAAAAGATTTAATCTACAAAATTTGTATTTGTATTCTGACTTACAACCTTGTATAAAATTAAAATCACATTATTACCCACTTAGCTACCTTGTATTAATTATTTATGTTTGCCTGATGACTAATTCATTTTAAATTCAATATTAACCAAAGTGAAACAAGCCGCATCGCTTGATACACCCCAGAAAGAACTAAAGGTTTCCGGAACAAGGGTTCTGGAATGTCCTAGGACCGAGGGATGTTATGTCGTACAAGAAAGGGACTGTCTAAGTAAGGAGGCTGCCATTGCCTTGAAGAATCTCAAAAGCCTCACCTACTGGATATGATATTTCTAAAGTAATGAAAATATATCTATTTTTGTTAATGTATGAGATAGTGCAGATACGGATATGAAGGATCTACTTTATAAGATGTCATTCACATAATTTACATCTATCAAATGATTCTGTTCCTTAACATCACCTCTAGGTAACTCCACGCAAAGTTCGAAAAACGTCCGCTTTTGTATCCTTCCGAAATGACTAGAAGATCCTCTAAAAACACAAAAAAGGAGCTTAAACTAAGACGTAATGCCCGAAAAATGTTGTCCGTCGAGTGAGGCCTTCTGCCAACTAATGATCGCCCAGAGCGGACTGGTAAAAGTTGCGAACCTTGGGCCTGGGGACAACTCCATTAGGGCGGCCCACATTCGGGGCCAGTTGGTTTTGGATTTGCTTTTGGTATTGGTAGGAGAGCAGGTGCATCGCCGAGAGTCGCGAGGAAAGTTGCGGCGCGTGGCTAGAGATCGATGAAGAAACCAGAAGACCCGCGCTGCCCGCATATCGCATCAGGACAATCGCTGGGGCACGCGGCCTGTCCGGACACATCTGGAGTGGCACAGAGTCCCATAGTCACGCCTTGAACAGAGCTGATCGCTTGGCTATGAAAAAGATACATTTAAATGTATTGCACTTCTTTCAGGTAGATCCTTCTCAGGATGTTACAGTTAAGGATGATCAAACTATGAAATGCTTTGCGAAGTATTTAAATTAACTATCTTCTTGTTCGACTTGTATCTTGTGTTTTCGGACTATCTTCAAATTGTTTTTTCGTACTTATATAATAAGGACGGATACTTATTCAGCTTTTTGGCAGCACCGCATAAGAGTTGGAGCCGCAATTTAGCATAAATGAAAACCGAACTGAGATCGCCGATGGCCAGGGCATCATTAAACACATTAGCAGACAACAGACGATGGCGATGGCGATGGCAGGTGATGCCAAACACAGACAGGTTGGCAAACTGACTGAGTGGCTAAATGACTGACTGTATGACTGGCTGACTGACGGACTGAATGACTGACTAACTGAAGGAGCGACTAAGAGGGCGACTCAACGATCCCAATGGCAACTGTACACACAAACGGGCTCCAGTCGCTGGCGACTTTTAATGGGCTTAACCCGTGCCTCGAGGTCTCTTCTCTCCGCCGCACTCCTTGGTTAATTACAAAGGATGCGCCACAGGACAACATCTGCCGAATGCCAATTGATTCCCCAGCCCCTGGCTTCTTAACCCTTTGCGAAGCAAATGAGCCAGATAAGTGTAGTGATGAACTATAGTGATGAACTACACATAAATAAAACCATATTTGGTACATTGGCTAGATATAGTTTACTTTTGTGAGTACAACGATCGTCATTAGTTCCGAAAGTACTGCATTATAAATTAGAGATCAGAGTTTAGTTGCCAAGGAACTTAGTGGGTTAAGCTTTGGGCATGCTCGGCGCAGCTGTACCACATTTTCCGAATCCTTCTGATCCTTGCGGCTTACGCACTCTCCTGCTCCCTCTTCCTCTTCTTCGCCTTGGTCCCTTTCCACCGCTGCTCCTGTTTGCCTGGGTTTTCCACTTCTATTGTCAGGACGAAGGTATTGCAGAACGAAGCCGTCGAAGGCCAACTATCCAGCGGCGAAACTAGTTTGCCACCTTTTGCGTCTTTGAGAACCGGTAACGGTACAAGGGCGCTGCCCCTCCCACTTTCCCTTCGCCCATTTGCGAAGCGTTGGCAATGATGTTTTGATATTTTCTCCGTTTTGGCCAAGCAGTCGCAAAACCCCCCGACAAACCATACCAAATGGTCTTAATTCGCCCATTTTGACGAGTGCCTGCCAAGAGGGAAAATCGGGGTACATGGCATTTTCCTCCCCATTACATATCGTTTACATGCAGCACCCCGATCATGAGATACATATATGTTTATGTGCCTCTTCCCAGCGGTCCCCTCTTCGGTTTGCCCTCTGGCCATTAAACAACCGTCGAACGGCTTTATTAATTCGCTGTAATTTGTTTATGTTTTCTAAGCAATTTGTTTTCCACATGCGGCTGCCACAGTAGCACCCAAGGGGCAACAAGGGGTTAAGGTTAACTATGGGACACACAAAAACGAACGTTGCAACTTGCCACCTAACATTTTCGCATCAGCTCATTGTTTTATATAGGGAAAATCTTATTTACATAACCTAGCAATCAGAATAGATGAGCCGACAAAAATCAGAGCCGATTAACAAGGTGACTATCTTTACTTCTTAATAAAACTAACATAAATGATTTATTCCAGGCAATAAACCACTTTACAGCTCGCTATTGAATTTGCATTTTGCTTATTTGTATCACACACTTTGGTTGTTAAATGTCCCTTTTGCTAAAAGCCGAAATGCGTAATTCAAAGTGTCAGGGAACATGGCCATAAATGTAGGTCCTCAGTATGTTTTTAATAAAGTTATAAATCTGAGTTCAAAACATAAATGTGGCATTGATCTACAACTGGTGGAAAAGGGCTGTGTGAACCATTTCTTGTTTCTCGCCAAAATCGGTGAACAGAAGGAGACTTTTCAATACATGTACATATTTTTGGCAATCGTTTTCCCTTGGCTTTCGTCCAGGAAGGCAGATAAACTTTATGACCACAAAAGAGCATCTAAAATAAAGCAAAGCAAATAAAATCGGACAAGAACAGCATGTGAACGATTGCAAATTACAAGCCCAAGCTCAATTCTTCTGGGAAGACTGCAGACTGCAGACTGTAGACGGCAGACTGCAGACTGCAGGCTGCAGAGTGCAGATACATCCGAGTATCTCGGGATCAGGACCAGGCCATTTCGCTGCTGTTGTCTTGGCCATGTTTTTGGAACGGCAGCTGCTTCTTTCGGCTCTGTCGTCATTACCAAAAGGAAGCTAAAGACAAACGGATATGCGCTGCACATCAAGCAACTGCTTTTTGCTGCCCCGTTTTTTGTTGTGTTTATTTCGTATTTTTTCGGTGGTTATTGCATTGCTTTTTGGGCTTTTTGCTGTTTCTTGGGCGAAAAATAAATTGTGCGACAGGTGCGACAACGACAGCCGTCGAAGAAGAAGAACGGGCTCAAACACAGAGATGCATCTTCGGGCCAGAAGAGAGTCTACCACACTGCCAGAAGCGATTAAAAACTGCTTCGTTGTGAGGTACAAGTTCTGCCTTAGTATTCACTACTAAGAGCCCAGAAAACCCTCGAGTTGATCGACTTTTTGTGGCAGTGCACCGGAACGATCGTAGCCGCAGGAAGCTTTTTGTGTGGGAGCGAAGCTTTGGCAGTGATTTCGGCTTTATGGCCTGTTGTTTTTCGGGCATCTTACAGCTGCAGCATCGATAATTGCCAACCCGTCTTACAAGGACCGAAAAGATGGTGATCCCAAGACCCGGGAATCAGCGGCAGCAGCTGTTACTTCCGCCCGAATGGATTGGAATGGACCGATCCTGTGTAAGGGCTTCCACTTCGATTGGCGATCTTCGACCGGCGATCGCCGATCGGCGAGATCCTTGCAGCATTCAGCGATCCTTTTTCTAACGCTAATCCCGTAGACGAGCGGCAGACAGCGGACTTGTACTACCTGTACCTGTTTTGGGCCGTCCCTGTCTCTAACCGCCTGTTTTCAGACCTCTCGGTCTGCATTTCGATCTTTATTTTGATCCGCTGCGGCGATCTACATGCATGAGCGAACCCACGGTCCTCCTTCGTGGCCTATTGAATTAATGTGCGGCATTAGGCGGACCAACAGGTTTGGCTTAAGCCTTTTCGGCTTCGGGCCTTGGTACACATATATATATCACTATGCACTATATATGTGTGATCCCATGTGCTCCTGAGATTTCTTGAGTGAAGAACGCGCGGCGCGCTCACGTAGCTAATAGTGTCCTAAATAACAGGTGGGGAGTGATCGGTTCCACTTGGTCCTTGCACCGATTCCTGCTAGATCACGTAGCAAATTGATGAGGAATGAGTGCGATCGAAGCTCTCCCTCTCTCGCTCTTTCACCGAAATCCTCGGTACAGTTGCGTTCAGCGGTGCGGAGTGGTCGAAAGGCAAGTAAACAAGGCCAGAGGCAGATGTTTGCATATCGCCAAAAGATCGCTCAGCATTTCTTCTTCTCAGCCCCTGCCCTCCTCATATTTTGCATTTTCGAAATGCAAACAGTTGAGGAAAAAAGTAAAAGCCGAGAGAAAAACAACATTGCGAGCACAATGGCAGGGCAAAGACAAAAGGACACTGGTCCTGCACATCCTGTCGTGATTTACGGTCCCAAAAATGATCGATCTCGAGCGGCAAAATACATTTTTGTTGCTTGCGGCTTAGCCCAAAAAAGGACAAAAGTAGCGGCACCAAACGGACCAACTGGATGGCAAATTGCATTCACAGGATTCCTGCGCAAGACCGAATTTCACGACTCATTTGAGCCAAGGTGAAAGTATTTTTGATCGATCTCCCGCAATTTGCAATCTTGTCCGTGGCGCAATGAAGTTGTTAGCGCGAATAACCCTCCTCGGGCATCTGGCCAACCATCCAACCATCCAACCATTCAACCATCCAACCGATTGATGGCGTGCAAATTTGGCATTATCACCCATATGGCTGTAAAGCGATCTAAGCCCGCCATCTTCCAGTTGCGAGGCACTCGGGCATTAAATCTTGATGGATTTGCATTCTCAGCTGGGGGATAAGCCGCCAGATCGGCGGGATTTATAAGTAAGCCCATTCAAGCTATCCCTAAACACAAGTCATTAAAAGGAATCCCATTCGGTAAAACCAATAAGCCAGAGGATAAAAAGCGTCTTTTGAGTACACAAGATTTGAGTGACTAGTTTCACCACCAGACTCCGCTACCAAAAAGATTAGTGAGCGAGGTGTTAGCCAAACTGGGGCGTCAATGAACTTGACCCACGCTTGGAGGTGAAGGCATCGCCATCCCGCAGATCCCAGCCCATCTTCCCCTGAACTCCAATGATCGCCGTTGTTTTACGAGTGCTAACTTATTTGTTTGCAGTGCGATCACCTCTGTTTGTCCAATAACAACAGATGCCAACTTGAGCTCGACAAAAATGTAACAGAAATTGTGTTTGCAGCGACTTGAAAGCAAATCAAGCGATCGCAAATCGAAATGGTACGCAAAGTTCAAGATCGCCGCGGAGTAGATCCTTTTTCATATCTTCTGTTTTATTTTCGGTCCACTCAAGGGCGTCGAATGCGATGAGCTTGCAGTGCAAAAATGTTGATATTTATGTGGATTTGCGTGTAAATTAAAATAATAATGAAAAGAAAATGCCGCCAGTGAGCTGGGCTTTTGTCTTTGCGTTTCAAAAAGACTCAAAAACTTCCGGTTTTTGCAAAATTCGATCGTCGTAATTTGATATGTTTATGCGTTTTGGGGCGATTCGCATAAACTTGGCGAAAATAAGAGACAACAGCTGCCGTTTGAGCTTTTCGGATGATGATCGCGATCATCTCGTCCTCCCCGCTTCCTTTCCATTATATTCCCATCCTTTTGGCCAGTTACAAACGCAGACAATTAAGCGGAAATGCGATCTGAGAAATGCGAAATGGGAAATGCTGCACTGCGCCGGATTTGAATGTGAATGCAATCGGTGGTTCCAGAACGGAGGCATAATTATGCCCACAAAGGGCCAAGCCAACTGAGGCCTACCCAAATCAAAAACACAACAAGCCAGCGAGGAAAAATGCAAAAGAAAACAGACCAGGGTTCAGGGATCAGGGAACAGGGAACAGGGATCAGGGACAAGGACAAGGACAAGAATAAGGACACGGATGAGGGCAGGGCCAAGGACAGAAAGTGGAAAAATCCAGCGTGAGAATCCCTCGACGACGCAATTGAAGCAGGACTACGCAACAGACTTTTCTGGTATCCACCAGAAGCAGCATCAGAAGCAGCCATGCACTCAGAAAAACGAAGCACTCAAACTCAAGTATTGTTCTCTAAATAATCATGGTATTATAGTTAAGTTTTCTTAGTTAAGTGTATAGTATAGCATCTACTTAAGTGATAAGTTGTGGGTATTTCACGTCTTGGGATTTTCTTTTCTTTTTTTCTTGTGTAGCATCCTGCCACCGAACTACCCCATAGATGGAGATGCTGCAAGGGCCACCCCATTTCCGCCCTGCCAATGGCATTGTGCGTTGGGGTTGGGGTTGCATAAATTATAGAAAACAATGCTGGCACACATGTATGATTCATGCCAGGATCGAATCCCAATGCGTAGTTCATTCGATTGCTTTTCAAACTAGGTTTTACGCGCTTTTGAGCGATTTTCGGTACAGTTTTCGCCAATCCTGTCAGTTGGTGAAGAGTCGACGCTGATTTGCTTTTACACTGCAAGAAAATGTCTTGTTTGACACTACTGCAAGTTATGTGCATATGTAACTCGAATGCACACTAGTTTTAAGAAAATGTATCTGCAAGTTGATTCTTCTTATTTGATAGTAAATACCACCCTTCTTTTGACCAAGAGAGTTACAGTGTATTTGTGCTTGTTTTCTAGTTCAAAATCCACCCCAAAAGTGGGAGATCCACGGACCAGGTTTCGCGTTGAGTAAGTCGCAATAAATGTACCAAATTTCAACTTTGCCCAGTTTTGGGGAAGGAGTAGCGAACGGAATGCGCAATTTAATACTTCCTATCCACAGACAACAGAAGGTCGAACCAAAGGATTATGCGCAGATATGATATGCGTGCTCGAAAGGAAGTTCGCAATTAAAATACCCTTAGATAAGAGTGGCTATAATACAGCCAG
Source organism: Drosophila erecta (assembly GCF_003286155.1). Taxonomy (NCBI): domain Eukaryota; kingdom Metazoa; phylum Arthropoda; class Insecta; order Diptera; family Drosophilidae; genus Drosophila; species Drosophila erecta. Next base: position 6,786,951 of record NW_020825194.1, read on the forward strand.
CATAGGATAATAGATCCCACTGCTACTTTGAAATAAATATATTTCCAAAATAAATGTTATTCAGGGTTGTATGCTCCCAGGACGTGAAACCCAGCACCCAACTTCTCTGCAGGACACCATTATCCCACCAGAATCAATCAAATTATTGGAAATGAGAAACTTTTTGACTTGGGAAATTTCCAAATATTTCCTTCACATAACAATTCAATTTGATGCGGCTGAAAGAAAGGCATTGGCACAAAAGCACTCGTTACGAAAGCAATTTTCACTTCATTTCGAAGGGTATTATGATACGCCTAGATCTTGAATCGGAATCTTGAATGTTCGGGTGTTCATGGGGTTGTGCGAGGCGTATTTTCGTATTTTCGTACATCGAAGGACAACAATGGATACGGATAAGGGATCGCTTTGTGCGGCCCAAGGACAACGAGATCGAGTTCCAGTGAATGCCCAGGACACGTCGGGGAAAGTGGAGAGGTACACACAATGGGCGGCGGAATTATGAAATAATAATCAAGTAGGGCATAATCATAATGCCGTAACCTTGATGCGAAGGTAAACAATAATTAAGCTAGGCCGCGGGGACCTTCCTCACAAAAAAGAAGGAAAAAAGGGAAGAAATAGGCTCGTCATAGGGGAATGGATTGGGTATCCTGCGCTGGGATCGCAATCACAATCGCACACGTGTTGCTTCCACCCGGACAGAGCTAATCTGCTGACGCATTCAGGACGCCTCGTTCAGGCTCGGGATGGGACATTCGAAATGAAGGCGTCCTGGCAGCTGCTCCGACTTCGTCCGCGTCTTCAGCTCCGTCTCCATGCTCGTCCTTCCTCCATTTCCCTGCGCCTTGAGCTGCCAGCAGCAGCAGCTGCCGATGCGATCGTTAAGCACACGTGCCAAGGTGAGTCAGCAGGATCTCCACCAGGATCCGAATCCGATTCCGAACCGGTCAGAGGGATCCGCAGGACCAGCCGAGCCCACATGTATCTGAAAAGCTGTTAGCCTGCAAGCTGCGGCCATTTTCGAGGTTAACCCTATAAGAGCCCTAGCTTTGCTTTTCTTATAAACGATTTCCTTCAAGTTCATATTAACACCAAACTTTTGTTATCAAGCTTTAGATATATTAAATATATCATACTATATCATAATGTTATGCCATTTGGCAACATAAACAACGTGAGGTGTATAACTAAGCACTAAGTAAGGAAATTGCTGTTTAGTGCATAGTTTGAAATAAAGTTCGAAAAGGGCTTGCATTCCCCGCCCTGCAAGTCCTCAATGGGTTAATTTGTAACCCATCCTCAGATGGTTAATTCCGAGGAGCAGCTGCTGCCGTTGCGTGAGTCGATCACGACATTTATCTGTTCGGCGGCTGTTTTGTTTTCGTGCCATCTTGCCACATTGCCACATTGCCAGGACAATTGGCAACCAGTTTGCGCCCTAAGCTTGCGAGTCCTTTGTCCTCGCAAGAAAGCTGCCAGGCAGCCAACCAGATCAGATCCCGACCAACAGAAACCGAACAACAGATGTTTTATACTTATACTCGCGTTAAGGAACGTGTTTCCAAACATGATTTATGGCTCCGACTGCTTTTGCGTTAGAGAATGGCTTGGTATCCTCCCGAAGCGAAAGAGACGGCGATCTTTGCGGCGAAAGAGAGGGGGCACTGCCACATCATTGTTCCCACTGACCAGCTGCCAGGGCGGCGTCTTGGGCTTCCACAAGGGCCTCCGCCTCGCAAAGACATAGAAAACAGCTAAGCAGCAAACAGCAAACAGAAAACAGAACCGGTCCCAAGACCAAGATCCTATACGATACGATCCCATCTTTCCAGCTTTGTGTCGTTTTTATGGCGTGTTATGATTTCGTATTACAATTAGCCGGCACAAAAGGCAAAGGCACACGGCTGCCTATTTCTGGGTTGTCAATTGTTTTGCATTCTATAAGAACCAAGGGCCCCATAAATTTGCCGGCCATGCCAGCGCATTAAAGCTGTCAAAATTGTGCAGTTAAGTAGACATTAGATAGGTTTCGAGTGCCACGAACTGACTGACTGCTTCATTGGCTGGCTTTCTGATGAGCCGTCGCTGAAGAGGTAACACTGACAAAATGCCCACCTAATAATCAGCACTTTTACACCACCAATCAATGATCCTTAAATCATAAAGGATCTATGGCTTCGAAACGAGAGAAGCTCTTCTTCATTAATAGTAACTTGGTTACTGGTTGTGAGTATGTTCTTAGAGCGACTCCGCATTCCTATCAAGTATCAGTTTTTGCGATATGTCGGCCCCTGAAATATTTCTCGCTGTGCATCCTGTTCTCGATCAGTCTGGAATGGGACATGGAAACACACCTCCCGGCAGCACTTAAGACAAATAACTTAAACACCTATCGACAGCAGCCGGCAGCATTCACGATTGCTTCCGAGCTAGACGCATTTTCAATTAGTTTTAAATCACAACTAATTGAATTCATTTCGATGCTCCACTTCGCGTCCGCGATGCCATCGCCGATCTAGGCAATCTTATCTTAACAGTTATGATGTCCGTGCGGCGGCCGCCTGTTTTGGCATTCTTAGCCAAAATTTATTGACAAAATTTGCAACACAGATTGCGGGCACCTGGGCGAAGGGAAGCCACCTCTCCAGGTGAGTCGCCGGTGGAGGAAGCTGCATGACCAGTAGCCCAGTAGGCAGAACCTGCCGCCGTCTAATGCTAAGTGGCACTGAGCAAAAAGAGGTGCACTTCTTCTGTTTGCATTTTACTTCTATTTGAAGTAAAATAAAGAAAGTTGTTAGAAATACAATATTTCCCGAGTTCTCCAGAAAACTTTATGGAAATGATGGTTAGACTAAACTTATAGTTGGCAGAATATCTGAGGAATTTTTACAACTTGAACTGCACACATTTTTCCAAGTGCTTGCGATGGGTTAGGAGACCCACCTTCTGCCAGAACCGCTGCCGGCATATGTGAAATCTATGGTCGTGATGCCTGGCTACAAAGTCATAATAAATGGAGCACAGTGCTCCACGTTGGCGGCGCATGCAAAAAAGATCGGGCAGATCGGGCGAAAGGCACCGATTGTCCAGAGATTGCTGGGACAAGTGGCGCTGCCTTAAGATCGCTGAAAAGCAACGACTGAAAATGGGAGTCAGGAAGCTTACTTCAAATGGACTTTCTTTTTGTCGTTCTCTTTTTCTTTTTGAAAGTCAAACGGCTGCCGCCCAGTCGCTTGACAGAAGGTGTTTGCTGCGTAACTGCGTAGCAGATCGATAGATGGAAGTCGTATCGATAACAGCAGGGGAAATATTTATGTCCTAAAAAAAATGAAATTTCCCCATTCGCTGCCAATAAATTGACAGAATTTTACCAAACAGTTTTGTTTATCAAATGGTACATTTTACGCGGTTCGCTAGCAGGATTCTAAAGCGAACCAGTTGGCAGCTCTTAGTTGGAGAACAGCTGCCGTTGATAACGTGAAAACAAGTTGGCAAGTCCAAGGCTCTGCTGGTTCGGAGCGCACCAAATTAAAATCAATTAAATCTAATCAAAGCGCCCAATAGAAACTGTATCTGCTGGTGTGGACAGCAAACAGTCTTCCCGATAACGTCGCAGATAAGATAAACGCCTCCCACTCCCCCACAGGTGAAAAAGGTGATAAAAAGAGCGGCCGCATGCCGGTCAATAATCGATTAGTAGCCAATTGTTAATTGCAGTTCATTATATTTGTTTATTTGGTGCAGCCGGCAGAATGTGGCGACAGCTCAGCGGAGTCGCACGAACAGGAAGCAGCCTAAGCCTCTGCAGGATGCGAGGATTCTCGGCACTGGTGCAGGACAAGGCCCTGGTGGATGGCGCCTGGGTGGATTCCAGCAATGCCAAGGCAACCTTCGAGGTGCGGAATCCAGCCAGTGGTGCTGTCATCGGAAAGGTGCCCAACATGACGGTGGCGGACGCCCAGAAGGCCATTGACGCCGCCAAGCAGGCGTACGAGTCCAAGGAGTGGCGATCCCTGACCGCCAAGGATCGTTCCAACCTGCTCAAGGTGAGTGCCGAGATCATTCCCTATCAGGGGTGCTAGTTAGCACCCACAGATTGCTAATGCACTACCTAAGGCCCATCATATAGTATGATGGGGTCTAGTCTCAAGTTCCTCTTATCACAATGTATTGAACTTGAAGATGGAAAGTTTCGACTGTAGGTCATTGTCATCACTTCTGCCTGCAGTCTCTAATGAACCTCTGCTAATCTTATCTAATCTCGGCTTGCAGAAGTGGCACAAACTGATCGAGCAGCACACACAGGAGATAGCCGAGATAATGACGGCCGAGTCGGGCAAGCCGATCAACGAGTCCAAGGGGGAGGTGGCCTACGGCAACTCCTTCGTCGAGTGGTTTGCAGAGGAAGCCCGTCGCATCTACGGCGAGATTGTGCCCAGCGCATTGCCCAATCGGGAGATCATTGTGATGAAGCAGCCCATCGGAGTGGCGGCCCTGATCACGCCCTGGAACTTCCCATTGGCCATGATTACGAGGAAAGCAGGAGCCGCGCTGGCTGCTGGGTGTACGGTCGTTGTGAAGCCCTCAGAGGACACTCCTCTCACCGCTCTGGCGGTGGCCAAATTGGCAGTGGATGCTGGCATTCCGAAGGGCGTCATAAATGTGGTCACCACAAACAAAGCGGCTCCGATTGGCGACCTGTTCTGCAAGAGTCCCGATGTGAGGGGCATATCTTTCACGGGCTCCACTGAAGTGGGCAAACTGCTCTTCCGCAACTCGGCTGACGGCATCAAAAGGATTTGCCTCGAACTCGGCGGCAATGCTCCGTTTATTGTCTTCGACTCGGCAGACATCGAGAAAGCAGTGGATGGCGCGATGGCCTCCAAGTTCAGGAACTGCGGACAGACCTGTGTCTCCGCCAATAGATTCTTTGTGCAGAATGACGTCTACGATAAGTTCGTTGGGCAGCTGCAAAAACGCATAGAGGCACTAAAGATCGGAGATGGTCAAGGATGCGATGTGGAAATCGGACCGCTGATCAACGAAATGCAGTTCAAGAAAGTGAGTGGCTTTGTGGAGGACGCCAGGTCGAAGGGGGCAAACATTATCCTGGGCGGACAGCCGTTGCCCGACAAGGGATCCCTCTTCTACGCACCCACAATTGTCACAGATGTGCCGCCCTCGGCTCAACTCTACACCGAGGAGGTCTTTGGTCCAGTGGTCTCCATCATACGGTTCCGAGACGAGGAGGAAGCGGTGAAGAAGGCAAACGACACACGAAGAGGCCTGGCCGGTTACTTCTACAGCCAGAATCTGCAGCAGGTGTTCCGGGTGGCCAAGCGGATGGAGGTGGGCATGGTCGGGGTCAACGAGGGCTTCCTCTCCGCCGCAGAGGCTCCATTTGGTGGCGTCAAGGAGTCCGGTGTGGGACGTGAGGGTTCCAAGCACGGAATCGACGACTATGTGGACATTAAGTACATTTGCATGGGCAACCTCAAGTACGACTGAAGTCCGATGGAGGAGTCCCTCCCACTGCTTTCATACGCTGTCTTCCACTAGAATGCGATTGGTTTATTGTTGTCTAATTGTAGAATAACACGCAGCTATTTTAATAAATGTGCACAAAATGAATAATTTCCCAGTCTTTAAAAAGCCCGCTACACTCATCGATTAGTCGGGACTTTTGACAATCGCCGTAAGTAGACACGCAACCGATTTAAGAGACTTCGATATCTTGGTGCTATCGATTTTTCTCCACCTCTAAGCAGACTATCGCCATCCCCACAGCTGTGCGAAAGAGACAGACAAAATTACAATGCCAAATGACAAAATTGTAAGTAAATTGTTGATAACAAATTGAAAACTGCATTTAAGGTGCAAACTAAACGGATGTCTTGTTGGTGCAGTGTGTGTAGTGAAAATTGTCAAGTGTTTCCCGCTGTCTACCCATTAAAAAAGCCGGCAAACAAAGTCGGTTTCCCATTTCGATGGCGTTTGTTGTTGTTGCCTTGTGTATGGAAAATATGTTTAAAGTGCATTAAAGCCGGCAAAAGTGCAGCATATAGTGCATAATACCCCAATTTGGGAGCAGTCCCGAAAGTGCACATTCCCTGCAAGTCCCGAATTGCGGCCAAAAGTGCTGGCGGTGAAATTTAATGGTACCATGACTTGTAGATTTTCTACTGACAGAGTGCAGTCTAGGCGGAAAGTGGACTGAGGGGAGTGTGAGGGGGTTTTAAGTCCAAAAACCTATCTAAAAACCAACTAAATTATTAACGATTGTTGGCTGGCAAATGCTTAGCGAAATGCATTTGAGGACATGTCTGGCCAATTAGGCGATTTCTGGTTGAAGGGGTGCTACACTCAGAGAAATGTCTCAAGCTCCCTTACTTCTAAAAGACATACTGTGAAATATAAAAAAATTTTTTTTTAATAAGAAATCTGGATATACCAATAAATCACACAACAATATTGTTATTTGAAAACTAAATTGAATTTTTTTGCAAGTGCATGCCGCTCATGTCTGTTAAAAAGTCTGTTTTCTTTTTTATTGAAATCTGAGAATAAGAGATCGCAATTTACATACATATATGTACACGTGTTAGAGCTCTTTTAACTATGCACTCATTTTGGCAACGAATTGCATTTGTTTTTAATTGCGATGCCAGCTAAATTGTCGCAGTCAAGTTCGCGCCTTCATGACGTACAGTTCGAAACACTAAGCAAAAAGCCCTAAACGCTTTGGTAGCTCCTAGCTACACTTGACAACCCCCCTCACCCAATCTACCACCCACCACCGCCCACTCAAGCGCCCACCCAACCGCCCACCCAGTGACCCGTCCAAAAAGAAGTCCAGAAAATGGCCTGTGCACCACTGCTGCTCGAGCAATTCATCTACAAGAAGCGCAATTTCGCCTACGCCTTTGTGCGCCATCGTCTGTTTGTGTTATGCAAACAATCGGTTGGACCACATATTGCCACATTTCACCAGGCCCAGTACTAATTAGAATTTGGGTTTCATTTGTGCATTCCAGTTAATTCGCGTTCAGTCGGCGGAGGGCATCAAACGCATCGAGATCTCGTCCAAGTCGAATCTGAAGCATCTATACGACAGCGTTCAGAATGCCCTGAAGGTGGATGGATTCGGTCTCTTCAAGGAGCGCAACTTCCTCACAGAGCTGCAGGCCAGTGGCTCCCAGCTGGTGGGGACTTCCTTGAAGCATGGCGACATGGTCTACTTGAAACAGATGGCTGGCACATCATCGCGCGTAAGTTGATCAAACAGAGCAGTTCGATCGGGGACTAACCTGCTTACTTCTCATAATGTTCTCTTCGCAGCGCACCAGCACCACTGTCATGGACAGTCAGGCGTTCAAGACAAGCACCATTAGCAATCCAAACAGCGCTCGTCCATCCATTAATGTGGTCGAAGATGACGTGGATCAGGCTCTGAGCAAAGCTGATGGCACCATTAAGCGCGAACGTGATAGCAAGCTGTAGGCTTTGATTATAATATAAAAAGTACCATTTAACTCATCAACCGATAACTTTTTTTTAGGTGCCACCACAATGCCAACGGCCGTTGCGTGCACTGCTCCGCACTGGAGCCCTATGATGAGTCCTATCTGAAGGAGCAGAAAATCAAGCACTTGTCCTTCCACTCGTACATACGCAAACAGACATCCGGCATGGATCAGGGCAAGTACTTTGTCTTCGACGACATCAACTGCCGCATCAAGCCGGGATGTCGCGAGCATCCACCATGGCCCAAGGGCATCTGCTCCAAGTGCCAGCCGTCGGCTATTACGCTGAATCGTCAGACATATCGCCACGTGGACAATGTCATGTTCGAGAACACCAAGATCGTGGAGCGCTTCCTTAACTACTGGCGCACCACAGGACACCAGCGCATGGGATATCTGTATGGCACGTACGAGCAGCACACTGACGTTCCGTTGGGCATCAGGGCCAAGGTGGCTGCCATTTACGAGCCGCCACAAGAGTCTACCAGGGATTCTATCAACATCCAGCCGGATGAGTTCGCTGACGATGTGGATGCCGTTGCCAGTGCGCTAGGACTGAAAAAGGTTAGTTATAACTACCACAAAAGTTGCCTTTTTTATTTTTTCATTTCTGACGTTCTTAGATTGGTTGGATTTTCACTGATCTCATCACGGAGGATGCGAGTGTCGGCACTGTCAAACAGATCCGTGGCATCGAGTCGCACTTCATTACGGCCCAGGAGTGCATCACAGCCGGCGAGCTGCAGAATCGCCATCCAAATCCGTGTAAATATGCCTCCAATGGCGTTTTCGGCTCAAAGTTTGTGACGATTTGTGTAACAGGTAAGCTCAAGTTGATGCTGTGAAATGAATTAGTACCAAAACTGTTCTTAAACATTTCAGGAGATAAAACCAAACAAGTGCACATGGAAGGCTATGCGGTCTCGGCTCAGTGCATGGCTCTGGTGCGAGATAATTGTCTGATACCCACTAAGGATGCGCCAGAGCTGGGCTACGTGCGTGAATCCACGGACAAGCAGTATGTTCCGGACGTCTTCTATAAGGTAAGTGAGCCACATCGAGTTGCAGAGTTCGAAATTCGCAGGCACGATGAAAAAGCTTTTAGCTTGTATCCCCCAATCAAGTGAAATCAGTTATTGGGCAACCTTTATTGAATTACGTTCACACATTTACACAAACAACTTCCATATTTAGACATCGATTCGAATGGGATTTGATTTTTCAGTTGGATACATGCAAAGAAAATCTGGGTTTCACGAGCAACGCCAATTCAAACATTTGACATCAAGAGGCTTACATTATCTTGAATTACTTTGATTTATTTATGCAATAACTTCATTATCTTCCCTTATCCTTCTCGGTTTGTACTTCTCATCATTGCTCTGGGTACTCCTTCAAAAGTTCATATTATTTATCGTATACCTAGGACATTCATAAACGATGCTATTACTCAATGCATATTCAATTCTTAAAGTAACAACTTTCTGAGCAACTGCCAGCCAATCACAATTTTCCAATTACTCCCCTTTATGTCTTTATAAACTCTTTACTTGTCGCCTATGGGCCAAACTCTTTCGTTCTATCTAATGTTTATTTGTGATTCGATTTTGTATTATTTTGGAAAATATAAGATTTCGATTTAACTTTTCTAAACCTAAAACCTAAACATACACTTTTCGATTGAAGTTGATAGGTTTATAAGGATTACTAAACATAATTTAAACTATAATGTGGCCATTTTCAATAGTTTAGTCTACAAATTTCGTAAAATTGATTTCGATTTCTTCTTAATTCGATTCCTTGCCTTCCTTTACTTCGCTAAGGTGCTATTATTACTTGATTCCCTTATTTTATGGATGGCTGCTCTTGGCGTTCATTATTTCTTCCATCACAAACATAGCCTTAGTTATGATCACATCAAATGCATATGTAGACACCGAAAACTATCTCGTTTATTACTTATTGCTAATAGATTTATTTCGTATATTATTATTAACTGAATTGACCGTAATTACATGTCAGCTGTGTATTTGGCTTTCACCTTATTCTTGGTTTATAATCTTACGTTTTTATTGTAATTAATTTACTATGTCCAGGTAACGTCGTAGCGCTTCAACGCACGTTTAGTGTCGTTTTCCTTAGGCTAAACTTATTTAAAATATTCAAGGTCTGTTACAATTTCCACCTTGTCCATGAATCTGAAATGTTTATAGATCATTGATAGTCTTTTTTATTTAAAATAGCATCCAAAACGTTTCTTTGAGTTGTAAATTGTTTATAAAAATTCTTTTTGTGTTAAAAAATTGGCTCTGTTGCGGACTGCGACTGTCTTTTTTTGATCGTTTAAAGTAGTGCGTTTATTTCTACAAAATTCGTACCAAGATTTGCATACCAAGAATTGTATAGATATCGGGTGGAGTTGTACATTGAAAGTGTGTAGGATCTTTTGGTTTGATAGTGTTCGTTAAGATGGGTCTGATGGATCAGTCGGACATATTATCGGTTTAAATGGTACTCGCCACAATTCCGGATGGTGCTCCTAAGTGCCGGTCGTCCCAAGGCATTGCCACTGGCCGCAATTCGGTCCACCAACTCAATGCCCTGCACAATGAATCCGAAAATGGCGGTGAAGGATCGCATCTCGTTGAGCACCAACCGGAACTGGCTGCCCACGAGTCCACTCCTATCCTGTCGCCGCTGCCCCCTGCGCATGCCAACCGTTCCCCGGTGTGCCGGCAAACCCGTGTCATCTGGCAAAAAGTATCTGCTCTCAAAGGCCGAGTGTCCACCGCGTCCGTTCTGCGACTCAAAGTCGCCGGTGATGATGCTCTCGCCCCCCCAGGCCTGGAAGACGGCACAGCCCCGATAGCCGTAGCCCCGCTCGTGCCGCACCAGCGCCCCAAAGTTGTCCGCCATCCGGGGAGCGGCATCCGAACGCACCTCGATTAGTACCCGGCCGGCCAGTTCTCCTGCTATTTCCATGTCCAGAAAGTAGATGGGGTAACAGTGAACGGTGGGCTGGCGCACAATGCTTACCGAGGAACTGGTACCGCCATCCTGCTGGAGTTGATCCTGAATTGGTTGACCCATTACCTGCGGCTGCAATTGGTCCACCGAGTTGGCGATGACCGCATCTGGCTGGAACATTACGTTCCCCAGCAGCTGTACATGCTGCTGCTGTTCCCGTTGCACTTGCGGCATTTGTTGCGGCTGCTGCTGCTCCGCTTGCCACTGGTGCGCCAATTCACGAAGTCTTTGCTCCACGTCCAGAGCTATCATATTGCTTTGGCTGTTGCTACTGCTGCTGCTGCTGCCCGGCGACGAGAAGGGTTCGGGAGAGCCATCATAGGGAAGTTGACTGAGTGCTTGATTCTGATCCTGTTCGATTTGCTGCATATAATCCCAAACCTCCGCCTCCCGCAGGCGATGATTGAAATGCGGTGGCACTACAGCTCGCCGGGGTTGCGGCAGCATTTCCGGTTCCGGTCTCCGATTCCACGAGCGTGAAGGAACCATTTCGCGCTGCACCTCGCACCAGTAGGCGAACACACAGTAGTTGGTGAGTATGAGCGCCTGCGGTGGCTCCACATTGGCCGGAATAGCACCAGGATGCGGACGACTGCGTAGCTGCGTGATCCTATTGTTTAGAGTCTCGAAATCCAGGACCTGCATGCCATTCTCCTGCACCGCGGCCCGCATCCGACACTGAAAGTGCACCTCGCCCAACTGGCCCTCGTATTGGCGTCGCTGTTTGGCCAAATGGGCGAGCACCTGCATCATTTCAGCTCCAGTCAGATTCACGGCTCTGCCCAGATCCCGTTCGGCACGTTGATGCCAGCCCGTCATCGTGGCGGCAACCATGCTGGGATGGTGCTCCAGAATCACACGCTTCACATGCAACTGGACGTGGTAGCACGCATCGCACAGCTCGCGCAGCAGATCCACTTCGCGGGTGGCCAACTCGGTGGCATGCACAGCTGTGCCCTTGATCTTCGCCATCTCGGAGTTGAGCAGGTGGCGTATCAGGTCGTGGTAATCAACTTGGCGCACCAATATATGATCCTGGTGCAGCGGCACATCCGAGCAAGCGCGGCACAACAGACGCTGGCAAGTGTGACACCACGTGGAGTTCGGCATGGCGTGGATGAAACAGTGCTCCACGCTGGTGGCCAAAAAGCTGTCCACGCTGATCTCTTCCAACCAGTTCTTCGCTGAAGCATTGGGCGCTTCTTCACTAGAAATTTCAATAGTGCTGCTGTTCTTGTCCGAGAAATCCAGCATGGCCCTGCCCAGCACCAAAGCCGGCAGCTCACGTAGCAGATACATGATGGCCAGGGATTCCGGCAGCTTCTGGCCATGCAGCTGTGTGCGAAATCCGCACACATAGCAGACGCACTCGGACGAATTGCGATCGGTGTTCCTGTACACGCACTCCTCGCAGAAGCTGTGCTGGCAGACGAGCTCCTGGGGCAGCAGACCGGCGGCCAGGTCATATGGACGATGGCATAGGCCGCAGCTCAGCAGCGCTTTCAGCTCCTTTGGCACCTGGATGGACTTCTCCATGTTCGTCAGTGCTAAAAAGTATAAAATTTGGACAAAAATATGAAGGAATTGAACTCTTTCTTTGGTGTCCTACTTCTGAGCTACTAATGTGTTCGATGGTGAGAAATTACTGACACTTACGAGCTTGTTTTCCCGTCGTGCTGTGATCTTGTTTTCTTTTCGATAGGGAAAATCTGTTCAATCTATGAAGCTACAAATTAGGCGACGTCTTCAACTTTGTTTGCACTTAACTTGAGCTTCTTGGGCGCCATACAAAAATACGCAACTAAACTTAATTGAAAAGTTCCTGTTTCGGCAAAAAAGTATATAAGACCTTTTCACCTGCCCTCGTTAAAAGTTGAAAGAGACTTCAAATTTTTTGATTTGTATGTCTCATCATTGAGTCATTTGCTTTATCAGAAACATCTTCTGAATTCCGCACTTTGATTCCTGATTTTTAATCCGCAAAAACTTTGTAAATTTTCAAATTGTTTATACTTTGCTGATTGTGATTAACCTTCCGCTTACACCTTCCTCCCAAAAAAAGAAAAGAAATCCAAGTTGGTACTAAGACTGGGCCTAATTCTTTGTGCGACCCCTTGAGAAAGTTTTTGCCGTGTGGCAGCTATTGGGACTTTGTTCTAAGCTGTGTAATCAAACTTTGTTCGGCGTGGGACTTCCAACAGTGGAAACCCCAATTTAATAAGTAACAAGCGGTTCGGGGGTCACATCAATTTGGCCTTGGCAACACAAAACTCTGGCCATTGCCCAGTGGCCAGTGGAAAAGCATCGCATTCGGACAAAGTGTTGACCAAAGGCCAAAACTTTGCGCTGTATATGTAGAATATTTTGGCATCAACTAGGCTAAACAAATTAATTAATATTCAATAGTAGTAATTGCGATTGCCGCTTAGGCAGATTTTGTACAAATGACTCGGTTGGGAACTTATATTAATTGTTTGGAAACAGAAAAAAGCTCTGCACTAAAATAAACATGTGTGAGAAGTATGTGCACAAATTAGTTTACATTACATTTTTCATATGTTATGAAAAATGTGAGCACATTAATATGAAGGGAGTAAAGAATCACATGTTGAATTAACGCCCTTTTTTGTGCGATTTGTCCGGCGCCTAAGACAAACAGAACCCAACTGGCAAACATTGTTGAAAAATGAGTTTTGAAGTGACCTTCCGTGTTATATTTTCCCATTTTCCCTCATTGTGTTACAGTACACCTGCCCAAGGTGAAGGCTTCAAACGTTTTGGGTTTCTTGGCCATCTAGAATTCTATAATATTTTCTTCCATGCCATTGGACAGCGAGAAACACGTTTCTGGCATTCCTTACGCTTATTTTGGTTTCTGTTTATTATTCACTCTTGGTCGCATGTTTGTCTTTCACTTCCACTTTCTCCTGCCCTCTACTTTCGCCCTTTCTCCGAAATTATGCAAATTCCTTAAGCTGCCTGCGAATTCAGCTGGCTCCAGCAATTAGAGGCGGAACTTCCTATGCATCGACAAATAAAACATTGCCTACTTTTTAGGGTCGTCTGTCTTTTTTCGCACTTTTCGCCATCCAAGCGAGTTTGAAAGGGAAAAAACAACTTCCTTGGCAGACTGTCGCATAAATTCATATTTGTGTCGTGCTGGTGTGTTGTGTTTAGAATAAAAATGCGAATTCGTTTCGGTAATTGTTTACTGGACGGAAAATTAAGTTGACAATTTGCTGTAAAATGGCTGTAAAAACGAGACATTTGTGCGTTGTCTCTTGTTTTGAAATAGGGGAAAGTAAAGCCACTGGCAGCCACAGTGAAAGACAATGACAGATATCAGTTTATTTGCTGCTGGCACCAAGTCCACAACAGATTAACCGCCCCACGTCCGTTGGCATTATTCAGGCTTAACTCACTTTTAGCCACATTTACGGCCATCAACCCGCCGTCGACACCTTGAGTGAACTAATTAGAGAAACTGTGCGTTTGACAAATGTTGCTCCTGAATTTTATTTGTTGGGCTAAATTCAGCAACAGCTGTAATTCTTTATTCTTCTCTTTATTTGCGTAAGCCTGGCTTAATTGAACTTTTACATGTTGTCAATGGTGGGAAATTGGAATAAATGGCCGCTTCAGTGCAATTATATTGGGTATAAAGACTATAAATTATAAAGTTATTTATAAAACTTCCGTGGGCGCCTATACATGCGGTGTTTGTTAACTCTTTAGCGTTGAAACAAATCCGATTTATTTTTAAGATTGCCAGTCTGTGATCGCATAAATTTATAAAGAGCACAGTTCAATGCTTGTGGGGTTTTGCCTTGGGGATTTCTCCGAAATCGCCATTTGTCTGAGATAAAACGTAGGTGGGAATACACCTACATACTTATGTATGCCACTTGTTGAAGCCTCTCACCTAACATATGCAATTCCCCAACGAAATTAAAACTTTTCCACGGCACAGAAAGCAGCAGCTTTGTGTTTAATGCAACAGTAGCCACAGTTGGTCTAATGAATTTTCTGTGAATTTAAGCAAAGTGTGGGAGTGCTACTGAACAGATATTTCCTGGCCAAAATGAGGCCTTTGATGGAATTCCTGGAAAATCATTTGCAACGAATCATATGTTTTGCACTGAACGTAATTGGCCCACTGGATAAGCGAGAATTTTCCATTCCGCTGTCTGTTCAATCAATTTCAACAACTGCGTCAGCAAATTCGGGCCAAGCATTCGCATTCGGCTTAAAATCATAAAAAGTGGCGAAGGCAAATCTGCGAATCGATAAGCAATTTGCGGCCTGGTTCGCCTCCTTTTGGCCCACTTCCTTCTCCTTGGACTCATTGTCAGTGCCGCTGGGCGTTGGTCTGGCCCATTGGACGTTGGACATTGGACATTGGCCATTGGCCTGGCTTTTCGCTTTTATGCCGGGCAATAAAAATTTATTGCGTGCCTGTGTGTCACCTTCGATGTGGCAGGAGGAGATCTCCATTCCTCGACGGACTAAACCGCCAATTCCCCTTTGCTAATTGCCATAAGCGGACTAGGGCCAGGACGATAATTGGTTTCTCCACTTTAATGGCGGTGCCAACGTGCTGAGAATTTCCCAGCCATATGGCAAAGTGTGCAATTCATATTTGCAGGGATGTGGCGATTACTGGACTCTATTTAAATAGCAGACTTGCCTTGAAGGCGCTTCCCATCGGTTCAATGCCAACTTTTTACCTTCTTTCAACTTTCACAGGGTTAAGTTACTTATCTTGCAGCACATTTCAAAGAACCAATTATAATGCTGTTCACAGCAAAAGTTTTAGAGAAGCTGAATGGGACGAAAATCAACAGGGCACGCAAATTGGCTTCCAAAAGTTCGTTTAAAGTTGAAAAGAAGCTACAAAAGTTATTATTCATCTGTGGGTTCTACTTAACTAGTGAAACAATAGATTTTTAGTGAAAACTGAGGTAAAGTTTATATGCATATAGCATGCGAGCGACAAATAATTATCGCACTTTGGCCGGAAAGCGTCCTTTTTTGATTGATGGCCTTTACCCCGCCGGCCAAAAAGCCTTTCTGGCCAACTTCAATCATGCAAATTAACCGTCAGCATGTCAAATCATGTGCTAATCAAAGCAAAACTTTGATGGATGCGAAATGGAATGTGGCGAGTATCTGACAAATGTGTGAGGCTGAAGGACTGCTTCCGTTGAGATATGATAATGAATCTACGGCTTAAGGAAGCCGCAGAAGTCTATGAGTAATCAAAGGCAACTTGGGAGCCAGCTCGTACAAATGAATTTGTAATAATGAATATGCTTTCACTTAATTCAGACCCAAAATATGCAAATCTTACCATAAGAAGTATGTTTTATTCCTTGGAACTTGCGCACATTACATGTATTTAATGTATTTAACGTTACTTTGTTTCACTTAAAAATCCACAGGAACTTGAACTTTCTTATTGTTATTGTAGTGCCTTTGGTTTGTATTTGCTCAATGTTTCAATGTTTTCTACCTTGAAAATGCATCAAAAAATATGTGATATCAGTTTCGATTTGTTGTTCGATTGTTATTGTTTTGTCACTTGTACATTTGCACGTGATCCCACTCCTACTACTACTTTTGGGCGCACTTGCAGGAGGTGAAAGCCTTGAATATTTTACTCTCACTCTTGGGACTGATTTTCTTTTTGATGTTCGCTGTCTGAAGCTTGGCCTTTTGCCCCACCGCCCGTCTGTCCTCCCTGTTCGGTTGCACTTCCTGTTGGGATGCGTTTTCGTGTTGCTGCTGCAGATGCTGCTGCTGCTGTTGCTGCAGCTCCTGTTGCTGGTGCTCCTGTTGCTGCTGCTCGTGCTGCTGCTGCTGCTGCTGCTGCTGTATCTGTTGCTGGTGCTGCTGCAGTAGCTGTTGCTGTTGCAGACGCGACTTGAACGCTGCATTGCTAAGCTGCCAGCTGCTGGTGGAGGCTCGCAGCGGCGATGGCTTCGTGTGCTGCTGCTGGTAGCTGGGCGCCGCACTGGCCAATCCCGCCGAGCTCTCGGCGCTGTTGGAGGAGAGTGTGGAGGAGGCTACCGCCGTCCAGAACATGGTGTGATAGCTGGCTAATGGGTCTAAGCATCGGCTGGGGCTGCTCCTTCAGGCCAGGCATGTTAGCCAACATGGGGAAAAACTACATGGGTATATATTCGGAACACAAATAACCGAGAATGAAACGCGTGCCGTTTGACTCGATGCTCGTAGCTGGGCTCGTCCTGACCCGTTCGCGATTTGTTGGCAAATGCAGCCTCGACTCGCCAGGATGTGGCTTTTATATCGCTGCGAGAGGGAGAGAGAGAGAGAGAGCTTGCAAAGCTCTCGGTGTCCTGGCTGCGACTCACTCTTTCGCTTCTTTTTCGCTTCTTTTGGCTCTTCCAATGTCAATGCCAAGCTGTTTTTCCTCTCGTTTAAGTGTCCTTTTGCTGCTCCACAGGACATGCAAATATTTTTGCATACCATCTTCTGTTACTTCTGACTACTCCAACATTGTTACACAAGCATGTGCATATGCCTGCTTATAGGATAAGTGACCTATATTTACACACAACAACCCATGTCTTGATAATAATATTGCACACTCTGGACTTGAGTATTTGTTTTATATTTAAAGCGCTCTCATAAGTTTCCATTTTTATTGCAATTTCCATACATTGAGTGCACTTTAAAGTCAAGTAGAAATGGTGCGTACGTCGTGTGCGTCTTTTGTTAGCACTTCGCACAATAGATGGATAGGTTTCATGTGAATTCTACAAACAATGTGATGACAAACTCCAGTGCCTTTGGCTTGCAGGTCGAGTAATTTCGCATTGTTCCAAAAAAGCAATCTGATTTCAACCCACATTCTATTATCCTGCCTCCGGCTTGTTAATTGACAAAAGATTGACAAGCATGCCACTGCAGTAGTTGTGTATAGTGGCACTTGGCTGTAAAGCAGCTTTAGCTGCAAACTTAATTTGCCACCGCTGACGCTGACGCAAACGGAAGCGGAAATTCGTAATGCAACACATTTTGAGTGGCTCTGAGAGTTTAACATCGTTAAAGCGCCAGCAGGAGCTCGTCCCACATCCTGCTCAACCTCTATTATGTACGTTCATTGATTTTGTTTGTCCAGCTTCTGCTCCATCACACATTCCATCGCCTGCCGCCTGCCGCCTGCGATAGGTGTGCACTTTCTGGATGCCGGAGCTAATTAACTTATGCATGTCCGTGATGGGCGAGCTATGCCATTCCAATTGGATGCACTGCTGCTGGGTGGCAAGGAATTGTTGTCATGATGACGCCTCTGCGCGCGAAACGCCCCCGCCCTCCCCTATTTGCCATTCCACGACATGCATAGCCAGCCAGCTTAATTGCGTTTGTCGCGGAACTGCAGCTATGAAGCCGGAGGGGCTTGGTACGTGCCGCGCCTTATCTCCAAAACCCGGCAATCCTTTTTTCGATTTTATCATGATTTTTTGCTACTGAAGGATATCCTTGTAGTCCAAAAATAGCCTGTAAATCACTCATGCATTTTGTTGAATTTCGCACATTCGGTTGCCAATTAAAATCGACGATGCTGAATGTGGTCTGTTAACCAACATAAACTATGCATAAACCTGTGACCTTTTTGCAGTCGGGGGATTCACGGAACGAGTTTCCATTCTCACAGCATTCTTTCAGGGATGCAGTGGCTTGTGCTGGCTTTTGGAGCTCAGTGGAAGCCATGCCGTCTCATCTGGCGACCCTCTGCGTCCAAGACCAACGACGAGCGCCGTACCGCCGGCCTTGTTAGATGTGGGCAAGGTCATTGCCGAGCTAACAGGTTGCTCGCCAACGAGCTTTCATAGAGAGAGAGAGAGGGGGAGAGAGAGTGAGAGTGAGAGAAAAGAACGGAACAGAATGCGGGGTAAAAGGAGCAGAGAGCAAATCAGACGTCAGCAAACGTTTTTTGCCTTGCTTTGTGGCCCATATCCAATGTAGGTCACTGGGCCAAGTCTAACTGGGCTAATCTTGGTAATACCCATTCTAACCTGCCGTTCCCCTTGATTTCTCGCCCCCCATCCAGGAAAAGGATCAGTACGGCAACGAGGTGCAGCGGCTGGCTCGCCCCCTGCCCGTGGAGTATCTGCTGGTGGACGTGCCCGCATCCACACCGCTGCAACCCATTTACACGTTCACCGAGTACGACAAGCGCCAGCCATTCCCCATCGAGAACCGCTACATTGATGGCCACCTGCAGGATTTCAATGCGCTCAGCTGCTATCTGTCCGCTTGGGGCGAGGAGGAGTTCCTGGAGGCCATCTCCGACTTCCACCTGCTGGTCTACCTGTACAAGATGGACATGCTGCCGCTGCGACAGCACATGGGTCCGCTGCTGGAGGCGGTGCGCACCAAGAACCCCAACGAGGCCGCCCAGTTCAAGGTCGTGGATGTGTGGAAGCTGCTCGAGTCGCTTATCCAGGCCAGTTCCGGCGGCAGTGGGTGAGTTCTCTTCCAACCCCAAAGCATTCCCCTGCCGTGAAATGGTCCTAATTGACTATTAATACTTTACAGAGGAACCACCAGCTATCCCAGTGGTGGAGCGTCGGCCAGTGCCGGTGCCGCTGGATCGGAGGCGATGGATCTGGACGCCAACACCTGGACGTGCAACCACTGCACCTTCATCAATCGCGGCGAGCTCACATCCTGCGAGATCTGCTCGCTACCCAGATAAGAATCCCAGACACGAAAATTCCACAATTTGCAGCCTAGATGAACCATTCGAAATTCCGGTGTAAAACAAACTAAAGATTCAATCATACTTACTTAGAGCGGCGGCTGCGTGCGAATGTCGCGCATTCTCTATATGTAATCCTTGTGTAAGAATTTTATAAAATAAAACGAAATGATGGAAGGAAAATTTAATTTATTTTTAAATAAATTTCAATTGTTGTGCACATGTTTCTATGATTTTAATTGTATAATTTGTTTCTGCTGGCTTGGCGATGAATTTGTTGCAGAAGACTTGCTGGGTCAAATAAATGCAAAACTTTCATCATGGCATCACATTCCCTAGGAAGAAATAAACAAATGTTTGTATTTATCATTATAAAACAGATTCTTTGTTTTTGGTAAATTCTTCTTCACTTGCTTACCAAATAAGATAACATTTCTAGCTAGGCTTGAATGATTATTTTTATCAGAAAAACAGAATTTTCGTGTTTTTTTTTATTAAAGCTGGCCTAAAGAATGTCACAGGGATATAAAAAATACTGATTTTGGCAGCTTACGATCGCAGTTAACAAGTCCTACAAACTTTCTGGTGATTTGAAAAAAAAAATTTTTTCGAATTTTTCACTTTTTGTGAAAACATAATTTTTTGCGAAAAATGGCCAAAATTTAACATTTCAAACCTTGAATGCAATTCGATGGCAAATTTTATACCGAATTCAACGAGGTATGACATTCCACAATCAGACCAATATTTTAGCTGCTTATGGCGATCATAATCAGCAGCAGGTTGCTACCGAAAATAAAACGATCGATGGTCACCTTCTGGAATTCCTGTTCGCCTGGTAATTTAAATCGAAAAATCTGACAATTTTGCCTGCAAAATTTAAATTTTTATGGCAAATTGTAGAATTTTCGGGTTGAATTACCAGGCGATCATAACCAGCAGCAGGTAGCTGCCGAAAACCAAACGATCGATGGTCACCTTCTGGAATTCCTGTTCGCCTGGTAATTTAAATCGAAAAATCTCACAACTTTGCCTGCAAAATGTAAATTTTTATGACAAATTGTAGATTTTTCGGGTTGAATTACCAGGCGATCATAATCAGCAGCAGGTTGCTGCCGAAAACAAAACGATCGATGGTCACCTTCTGGAATTCCTGTTCGCCTGGTAATTTAAATCGAAAAATCTCACAATTTTGACTGCAAAATGTAAATTTTTATGACAAATTGTAGATTTTTCGGTTTGAATTACCAGGCGATCATAATCAGCAGCAGGTTGCTGCCGAAAACAAAACGATCGATGGTCACCTTCTGGAATTCCTGTTCGCCTGGTAATTTATATCGAAAAATCTCACAATTTTGCCTGCAAAATGTAAATTTTTATGACAAAATTACGGGTTGAATTACCAGGCGATCATAATCAGCAGGAGGTTGCGTCCCAAAACAAAACGATCAATGGTCATCTTCTGGAATTCCTGTTCGCTTGGTAATTTAAATCGAAAAATCTCACAACTTTGCCTGCAAAATGTAAATTTTTATGACAAATTGTAGATTTTTCGGGTTGAATTACCAGGCGATCATAACCAGCAGCAGGTTGCTGCCGAAAACAAAACGATCGATGGTCACCTTCTGGAATTCCTGTTCGCCTGGTAATTTATATCGAAAAATCTCACAATTTTGCCTGAAAAATGTAAATTTTTATGACAAAATTACGGGTTGAATTACCAGGCGATCATAATCAGCAGCAGGTTGCGTCCGAAAACAAAACGATCGATGGTCACCTTCTGGAATTCCTGTTCGCCTGGTAATTTAAATCGAAAAATCTCACAATTTTGCCTACAAAATGTAAATTTTTATGACAAATTGTAGATTTTTCGGGTTGAATTACCAGGCGATCATAATCAGCAGCAGGTAGCTGCCGAAAACCAAACGATCGATGGTCACCTTCTGGAATTCCTGTTCGCCTGGTAATTTAAATCGAAA
The DNA here is from genome assembly GCF_003286155.1 of Drosophila erecta. NCBI lineage: Eukaryota > Metazoa > Arthropoda > Insecta > Diptera > Drosophilidae > Drosophila > Drosophila erecta. The sequence goes on from NW_020825194.1 coordinate 6,808,211, forward strand.
AATCTCACAATTTTGCCTACAAAATGTAAATTTTTATGACAAATTGTAGATTTTTCGTGTTGAATTACCAGGCGATCATAATCAGCAGCAGGTAGCTGCCGAAAACCAAACGATCGATGGTCA